>NC_089426.1:2860335-4290503 GCF_013426205.1 Metarhizium brunneum
TCCCTGCTCACGCAAGGGGGGCTGCCCGACTTTGACCCAGGCCTTAATAAGTGTGTGTCCTGTCACTCTCTTCCTTTTTTTTTCCTTGTTTAAAGGATTTGCGGACTGCGACGTACAAGTACCGTCTTTGGACGGCCGCATCCTTCACCTCTCTTTTGTTCTTCACCTGCGGTTGCTTCCTCCGCGGCCGCATATTTCTTTTGCCACGGAGCCTTCGAAACTTGATGGTGCCACAGTGCTTGTAGACAGCCTTCCTTTTGAACTCGTTCGTTCATCAGGATGGCTTCGTCTCTAGCCTCCGACAACCGCCCAGATCTTCCAGCTCCTGCTGATGGGGATACTGCCAACGACCCTTTCGTGACCGACTCGTCTTCATCCGCCCATCACCGGTTCTCCAATTTCGACCTAGAACTATTCGCTGCTGGGCCAGGTTCTTCACCTAGACAGGCAAAGAAAGCCCTGGAAGCACATCTCGCAGAAACAGATCGTCGTTTAGATGAGGCAGGAAAACTGGGTACTTCCCTCGTCGCCCAGCGCAAGCTGTTGGCTGAGCGATTGCAGGAAGTGCAGAAGCTTCAAGCCGAAGGCGAGCTTGGCCCAGAATTGCGCAAGAAGCTCGTGGACATTGAGCGCGAGTATAACGACTTAGCCAGGGAGTCTGCTAGGGTATTTCTTCCTAAACAGAGAGTGCCAAGCAATGAAGCCCACCCGGGCTCGCCCTTTGTGCCAGAAGGACGAAGCGGAAGGGTAAGGACAGCTGGTTTTTTTTTTTTTAAATTTTTTTTTTTAAGCTTCGTGCTTTGTGGTGTATTGAGCTAACCAATCCGACGACAGCGTTCTGTGAGCCCTTCCAAGTTTGAAAGCCAGGCCACCGGCTCTCCAACCAAGCTGAACGTTCCGAATCGAAAAGTCAGAAACCAGCCGTCAAATCGAGTTCACGATATTGAATTTGCTGCTGAAATCAGCACGTCTCTTATTGCCCAAGTTCGAAATCTACAGGCATTACTGTCTGAGCGAGATGACGAACTCAAGAGTGCTCAATCGGAAAAGACCAGGCTCGAGATTGAATCAGAGAGCCTACAGCAGCGACTCAAAACGTTGGATGAAAGCGAACATCGATACAAAGAGGAGAACTGGAATCTTGAGACTCGCCTTCAAGAAATTGCCTTGCAGCAAAGAGATGCAGCGGATCGTGAGAAGAAGCTTACTCAAGCTTTGAACTTGTCCAATTCTGAGAAGACATTGGTCCAGAAAGAGCTAGATGATGCCAAACTGTCTCATTCTAAACTGGCTGAGGAGCATGCGGCTGCGATGAAGCACCTCGACATCGAGTTGGGCACTGCCAAACGCAACATGGTCATGGCTGACAGCGAGAGAGCGGCAATGCAACACAAGATTGATGACTTGACTAACCAGAACCAAGAGCTGGCAAAAGCCTTCTCGTCACAACGGGGACGGACAACAGACCGAGAGTCACTGTCTGGTTTCAGCGATGAAGATTTTGAGACTGCAACAGATAATATCACGCCTGAGCACTCGCCACCACCATCTCCAGTAAAAGGCACACCTCGACATGCAATGCTCGAGACGGAGACTATAAAATCATCTCTCCATCACGCGCAGAGAACAATCCAGAGCCAGCGAAACCAACTCCACCGAGAAAAGACCGAAAAGCTGGAGTTGCGTCGAATCATTCAAGACCTGCGAGATGATCTGGAGAAGGCAAGAGGTGATGCAGGCGCTCCTTCTAATTCTCGTCGCAACCGCAAGATAGACTCAAAGGAATTCAAGAAGCCTGCTCGTCTTCTGGGAACCCTTCGGTCTAGCAAACAAGAGATCATGATGGATGACCCCGATTGGGAGGATCACACTGATATGTTGCCGTCAGGTCCCCCCGCGAGCGTATTTCGTCGCAATGTGGAGGGATCACATCCGACTGACACGAGCGATCACTTCGAGACGGCCAACGAAGCTAGCGAGTCTGCCTTTGAGACTGCCAATGAACGTGCTACTGAGACTGAGGACTTCCAGACCGGAAACGAAGCATTGTCTGGCGATGACGATGACAATGAGACTGAGACTGAAAGCGCTTCTAGAGGGTTCGGTCGGATGAAGCGCCCGCCTAGCCTCCCCGCTGGTTTAGCAAGAGCAGGCAGCCGGGACTCATTCGACAGTACCGCCTCTACTTCAGCAGATGAAGATGAACTCGCCGATTTGCGTACGCCAACAGGTACTATATCATCTCAAAGAAGCCGGTTCAGACTCAACCGAAACCCGTTTTCTCGCAGCTCGAGGCAGAGCAGCGAAGAACCAAATATACGGAGCAGTCCTGCCAGCTATACCAGCGGCGGTACTCCCCAAACGGCTGGCCAGAGCCTTTTCGCGGAGCTTCAGGACTTTGGTAGTGACGATGAGTCTCTTGGCGCCGCTACTCCAAGCCGGCGAAGTGTCCGATCTGCTACTCCCGGATCGGTTCGCCGGACCATGTCGCCACCTCCTGCTGTTCCAAACTTGCCTAAAGTACTCATGGTGGACAGTGGTGTCATGACTGACCCTGTCAAGATCACTGCAGAAGTTTTCGAGGAACATGCTGACAGGCCGGTGTCGATGGAATCAGTTGTTCACGCTGGAAACCGTCTGTCTACAACTTGGCGAACCAGTCGGGGAATGGATACAGATTTCTCTCGCCCAGCATCCATGTTCTCATACAGTGATGCAAGTATTCAGTATGAACAAGATCTGGAAAGCAAGCTGGCCGAGTTCCCTGTTCCTCCGACCTCCTCACCTCATGCTGAACGGCCTGCACCACCCTCACTTGGGTTGTCGCACATTCAATCTCAGAACGTGGAACCCAGGGATGAGATTACGATGCCTCCAACACCCCCGACTCTGCGTCTGACTTCTCTCGCTATGGAGCATGTTGAGCCGAGGTCTGAGCCTGAACTGGCACAACCCGAATTGACATTATCGCATATCGCCGCCCAGGCCTTGGAGCCAATAGTAGAACCCGACACCCCTCGGCCGCAACTGACCCTATCTTCCGTTTTGGCTGAAGCCATAGAGCCACTAGGCATTCCACCGCCTGAGTTGACAATATCTAATATTGTTGCTGAAGCGTGGGAACCTGTTCCAGAGCCGAAGACGGAGACCACCATTGTGGCCCCCGTTGTACCTGTCAGCCCTCAGGAAGTTCAAGCTCCACCAATAGACCTGACCATGTCTTCTATACATGTGGAAGATCTTGAGCCCATAGAGCAGCCGGTGATTTTACCAACACTGCCCCGCCTACAGTTCTCGGGAATCGCCACACAGAATGTCGAGCCAGTATCGCTGCCGCCGCCCGCGCAGCCATCACTTGCTCTGTCATCGATCCTTATGCAACACACGCAACCGATTATGGAGCCCCCCCCTCCTCCGCCGGCGTTGGCTTTGTCTACAATTTCTGCCCAGCAGGTAGAGCCTATGGCACCTACACCCGACTCGATGACTTTGCCAAGCTTTGGCTTCTCTTCAATCGAATTTATCGAGACCCATCCCACATCTCCTCGCAGTCCTTGGAGAAATGCCTTTATTCTTCCAAGGGATGATGACCCTGAAGGTAAAGAGAGCAGTGTACCTGAGACGCCCACCAAGAATATATTTGGATCCATCACTTCCCGCGGCAAGAAGAGAGACATTACACCAGTTATTGCCGAGGACGATACTCGACAGTCTCCCATCTCACTAGATGCCAGTACTCCGGAGTCACAACGGCCATTCAAAGAGATTTCTGCCAATACCAATTTCCGTCCAGCACGAAAGCAGAGTGTTCCCACCAGTGACCAAGCCGCCCAGACGTCATTGACTGCCGGGGCTATCGAACAGCTTCTCATAAGCGACTCTCAACGCTCCTCTGGGCACGTGAAGAACTCGTCCGTTGACTCCGTCGGCACGCCTGACACCACCGGCACAGTTAGAATCTACCGCTCACAAGAGAGTCTTGGCACACCTATTCGTCCTAAGGGCATTGTATTGAATGAGTTTGTACATGATGCCGGAGCTTTAGTCCGACCAGGAAGTGCAGCGAGTGGTCGAGGCTCACTCCACGATGCGCCGCCGCTACCTTCCAATCACCGCCAGATTATTGAAGCAGCTCGTTCTGGGTCATCTCACAGTCAACAATCAGCCAACATGGGCCCTCCCCTCTGGCCTGCTTCGGTAACGAAACATCGACCTGAGACTCCAAGTCAACAAGGTCCCATGTCGTCTGGCCGTGGAACTCCCACGCCGCGGGCCGCCCGTAGCGGATTCATGCAAAACGGAACTGCAGAAATTAGCGCATCTGGTAGACTCACATCGCATTCACGGCGGTCATCTGTGTCATCCTTTGCGTCCGAGCTTGATACACGATTCAACATGCGACCTGGTGACATGGGCATGCCCCCGACGGGATTTGGGCCTAATACTGATCCTCGTATGATTCAAGCAATCACGCAAACCATGATTGGTGAATTTCTGTGGAAGTATACTCGAAAGACGGGTCGCGGCGAGTTCTCTGAGAACCGCCACCGTCGCTACTTCTGGGTTCATCCGTATACTAGGACATTGTATTGGAGCGACAAGGACCCATCTACCGCAGTTCGCACAGAGCTCAAAGCCAAGAGTGTGCCTATTGAGGCCGTCCGTGTGGTAACGGATGATAATCCAATGCCACCGGGGCTTCATCGTAAGAGCTTGGTCATCATCTCACCTGGGCGAACCATCAAGTTCACTTGCACGACTGGTCAACGCCACGAGACTTGGTTCAACGCGCTCTCCTATTTGTTGCTGAGAACTGGCCAAGGTCAACAGACGGACGCAGAAGAGGTTGCTGGGCAAATCACGCAAGAAGACGTCGATGAGTTCAATCCACAAGTCGTTCGCCGACCAGTCAATGACGGCGGATCAAGAGCCGCCCCGTCCCTCTCATCGTACAATTCCCGTACAACGCGAAATGAGTCTCCAGCACTCGGCGTGTCAATGAACGTTCCAACCCTCACACCGTCTGGCAATCGCAAACGTGTTATAACCACAAGCAGCAGAACGTCGACCGGTACTTTGAGCAAACTCAGCGGGTACTGGAGATCTGGAGCACCGAAACTCTCTGGCACCCTCTCCAGCTTCCGCAGTCGAGGTGCCAGCGGCCAAAACTGGGGCATATATGAAGCAAGTGAGGTGCATGACAGCGCTGAAGATCTGCGCGAGATGATTGAGCGTCAAGATCGAGAGGCGGATCGGCTTGAAAATGTGAGAGCCTGCTGTGATGGCAAGCATGATGTAGGAACCCTGCCACACATCCCACGAAGGGGTCGCGGGCATCCTTCCCACTCCCACTACGCCCAGTCTGTTAACAACACGCCAGTGGCCTCGATGCGGTCACGAGCGTAAACTGTTTGTGGCTATCCGATGCTATGGCACTTTTAGGGCGTTTTGCCCTGTTCAAGAATTATGGATCAATTTGTTCCGACAACAACAGCATACCAACAACTATTTTCCTTACCTATTTTACGACAAGTGTTAATCTTGTGTGAAAGTTTGACGACATGACGACATCCCGTCCTTTATTATGTGGTTTTCATTTCCTGTTTTTACTCGGTAATCCGATTCTGCTCTCACCGACATTGCAGTGCGCGGCTATGGCTTGTCTTGAGCTAGCCTCTGTGATGCATACAATCTTTTCTTTTCGACGAAGCCGAAATAAAAAAGCCGATGCCCTGTTTTACTACCGCGAATCCTGGTTTCCAGAACGGAGTTTCTTGCGGAATTTTTTTTTTTGGTCGTTTCCCTCTGACTGCACCCTCGCTGCATTTGTGCTTTTGGGGCCGTCCTTCTCCCCTCATAATATTTCTTACATTCATATATACAATGAAAAAAAAAATGCAGGCAACTCGACGCTAGCAGCCGGCTGATGACAGATTGATTACATTTTGACAACCTCTCTCTCCTTGCCTGTCTCATGACGAGTAAAAGGAAAGGCACTTGGCCTGCTGGTAGACCAAGAAGGCTTGTGTGTCTGAGTATGGAAGGGCAAGGGACGAGGGGTTGTCTGTTCTTTTCGTTGGCACTAGATTCTACTTGCATTCTTGAGAGAGAAGGATGCTCAATGGCGACACCTTTTCTATTTTTGAGTTTAACTGATTGACTGGGCTTTAGACGTTTGGCCTGGCTGTATAAGTCCCAGACTTTGAAGTATATATATATTAGTTAATACGGTGGCCATCCCAAATTGGGGGGGGAAGGAGCATTTGCTGTTTCATGTCTATAGACTGCAGCGAGACTCGAAGATGAAGATGTGGGGAAATTGTACATGTACAGAGAAGAAGGTGGAAGGAGAAGCAGCTGAAAGGTCGGCGGCAAAGAAATGCATTGCGCACCGGTTGATGGTAACGCAGAGGGGCAGTTACAGACGGAGGAGAGCTGAGATGGTTGGGTCGGTGGTGACAGGAGGAAGAACAAATAAGGAGACAGAGACAGAGTGTACTTGCATGACGAATGAATGATGTTTTATTTTAAATTTGTACTGGCCATGTATGCGTGTCTATAAATTGCTGAAAGGAGAAAGGACACGGGGGGCTTGAGAGGGACCAGAGGATTGATTTGTTATTCGACCGCGTGCGCGCAGCACGGTTGCTCTGAGATCAATGCTCTCCGGTGGGTCCAGGCTTCTAGAGCTCCAGCCTGGAGTCACTACCAACTGCGCAGGTGGTTTGACTGGTCCCAGCGATGACCGTCCCCTGCTAAACAAGCGCCTGAGGCCCCATCACATGACGTACATAGGCGCATCAACATTGAATGTCCATTGAGGAGTCACAGAGGGCAAGGCGACTTGACACAACAGACGACGGCAGCCCGCTCGAGATCCACTGCCAGCCATTCCGGAGCCATTCGGCTCGCAAAGGCCACATTGACGTGGACTGGAGCTGGCTGCACGACTCGAGCTTATTTAGGCTTTGAGCTTCATGGGCAAAACTACATGTGTACTTGAACAAACCACCATCCGACCTGCAATCTGTAACCTGCCACCTGCCAGCTGCGCCACCTGCCAGCTGCAATCGGTGTCATTTTAAACCTCGACACGTCTCGAGCTTCTCGCAGCTTGCAGCTCGTGTGCTATCACACGTTGCCTGGCTGCAGCCAGAGCTAGACGCTCCAACAAAGGATTTTGTAACGAGCCTGGCCGGACCCTTGGATCGACTCTACATAGTCTCGTCTCTCCCTCGCTCTAGCGGCTTGGACCTTGGCTTCGATGATTGGCTTTTTGGCTTTGGCTTTGACTTTTTGACTTGCAGTTCGACTTGGACGCCGGCTTCGAATTTGTTTGTTTATTAGACTCTGCCCTTTCTTTCGCACACCCCACCACTCTATTCTATTTATTTAACCTTGGGTCCTTGGCCCGTCTCGACGACATCTCGTTTGGGCTCCGGAGCTCATTTCAACCCTCCCTTCGATACATCATTCCAGTCTTCTTTGGCCTGCTCCCGCGCCGACGTCCATTTATTTTGCATGCTGGTCGTGCCGGCCTAATCATAGCTAGCCTCTATTGCTCACCGCGCTGCATGTTGCACGTTGCATACTGCACAATCAAACTCGTCCCGCCGGGCCACATAGACAACTCCTCGTGTCCACCACCTTTGTTTCTTTGCCTGTTCACAGCAGCCAGGCCGCTCTGTATCGACGTTTCACCTGGTGCTTGGCCTCCAACCACACCTATCGCGAGCGCCAGCCGTCCTGGGAGTCGCCGCCGATTCTGCCGATTTCGCTGCATCGGACCTCGACCCCCTCGAGGCCACTGTGGCCTTGGCCAAATAGTCTTTCCGCATACTATACACAACAGCCATGGGACCATGGACGACATTACTGGTGACGTATCTTTTTGGAGGCGTCACCTTTATTCCGCTTGTCGTCCTGGCCATACTGGCTCACGCCCACTATACCCTGCCGTACCGGCATGACCTGGTGCCTCCTCATGGCCGCGAGGGCGACCGACTCCAGAGTGACATTGTTCAACCCGGCGACGATACCTCAGCTCTTGAGGCAGAAAAGAAGAAATCACCGGCCGAAACCGCCAGTGCCCGCGCCACCCGCGACCTCGACGTTGCCGCCGGTTACTTCGCCGTCTGCCGCGAGTACACGCCCATGGGTCTCAATGCCAAACCCATCGAACGCTCAACTCCCGTCGGTTCCACTACCGTTGCTCCTCCAAGCCCCAGCGTCTATCAGACCATGTATAGAAGTATATTCGATCGAAAGCCGGTGGCTGGGCCCCTGGATAATAATAATACCAATAATAGTATGAGCCAGCGTCCAAAGAAGGCTGGCAACGTCTTTTACGTTGTGCTAAGGTAAGCAGGCGTTTCAGCCTTCTTGTCACCATTTATCGATGTCCTCCTTATATTTAAACTTACACTTTTCCTGAAACGCCCAGGCACGGCCACATCATGTTGTTCGACGACGAAGAGCAATTAGAAGTACGCCATGTTATTTCATTGGCAAGCTATGACATAAGTATTTACTCGGGCGGCGATGTCACCCCCGAAGGTGAGTTGTTCATCAAGCGGAATGCGTTGTGCTTGTCGAGGAGAGCAGACGGCCACGATATACCCGACGCAGACGGCCAGACGATGAAGCCTTTTTATTTATTTTCTGAAAACTGCTCGGCAAAGGAAGACTTTTACTTTGCCTTGCTAAGGAATCAGGAGCAGACTTTCGGCTTCGACTCGAACCCCCCAATCCCCAAAGGCTTCGAGGTTAAAAACATCATCTCCTTGGTACAACGGTTGCACTCTTCCGAGGACCATGTTCACTCCAGATGGTTAAATGCAATGCTTGGAAGAATATTTCTGGCCGTCTATAGAACCCGAGATTTGGAAGACTTGATCCGTGAAAAAATCACCAAGAAAATATCCAGAGTTAAGCGACCTTCATTTCTAGCCAACATCACCATCCAGAAGATTGACACTGGCGAAGCGGCGCCTTACTTTACAAACTTGAAGCTCAAAGACCTGACGGTAGAGGGCGAGTGCGTTGTGGAGGCAGACGTTAGATACACTGGCAACTTTCGCCTCGAGGTTGGTGCTACAGCCAAGATTGACTTTGGGACAAGGTTCAAAGCCCGAGAGGTCACCTTGCTGTTGGCCGTTGTCCTAAAGCGCATTGAGGGCCATATTTTATTCAAGGTCAAGGCACCACCCAGCAATCGTGTGTGGATGTCTTTTCAGACGATGCCCAAGATGGAAATGGTCATCGAGCCAATTGTCAGTTCAAGACAAATAACTTATACTCTGATTTTGCGCCAGATCGAGAGCCGGATAAAGGAAGTCTTTGCTGAGACATTGGTGCAGCCGTTCTGGGACGACGTACCCTTCTTCAGAACGGAACACAAGATGTGGAGAGGAGGCATATTCCAAGGCGACGATGCTGTTGTCAAGTCAAGCGAAGATGCTGAGCGTCCACAGGCAGTTCCTAATGTCGAGCAACCGGAAAAGTTGGATGAAAACGAAGATCTCTTAAATCAAACTCGACCCCTAGAGAAGAGTCAGACTCTACCTGCCATGGGGCAGCAACCAACCAGCACGGGCTTCTTTGGCAGGAAGCTGGGAAAGAGTGCTAATGGAAGTGCGACTTCTGTCCTGACCACTGCTATCGACTCCAAGGCCCTGAACTCTGGCCACAGCACGCCGCGATCTCTCAATATCATCAAGAATTCGACGGACCCTGTGGTAGGCACCGAAACTGCCCACGCCGACCTCTTTAAACCTTCCTCGTCGCCTCCTGACCATGCCACCAACCTCATGGCCTCTCTGGCATCTCGGTCCCAGGACGCATCACCTATGCAGGTACCTGAGCCCTCAGCAAAGGCATCGCCCCGAGCTAAGAGGTCGAGTCGTTCCTCGACCTCCTCCAAGGAAATTGAGAGCAAGGAGCATACCGGAGATACAGATATAACACCGGTACAAAGAGCACACCGCAACACAACATCCTCGGTCGAATCTCTCCCTCACAGTGAAGATTCTGGCCCGGGCTCACCCACGCCATCTACAACCGGCTCGTTCAAGAGCCATACAGAGTCACTTGGTCGAAACTTCTTCTCAAGACGCGACACTACTAGCACCACTGCATCAACCGAGTCATCCTCGGGCGGTAACCTGAAAAGAAACACACTAGCCGCCGTCACAAATGCTGCGGAACAGGCAAGACAGTGGGGTTGGAATGCAATTCGCCGGCAAAAGGAACAACGGCAAAACGGCGACAAGTCCCATCAAGTTGATCTCAGTCAACCTATGGGGCGAGGTCAACCACTACCGCCTCCAGGAACACCGCTCCCAGGCCCTACCAATGGGGGCACAAGGCTTGTCACTGCACCGGCGCCTAAACGTAAACCTATTCCATCCTCTTCCTCTATCCGTGAACAGCCGCAGGCCGAGTCTATGGATCATGACAAAGAAAATCGATCGCCGCAGCCGCCTTCGCTGCCTCAACGAAGACGACGAGGCGCAAGCCAGCAGCAAGAAGAGGTTGCGGAACAGAGTATGCTCGTTGTGGCTGCCCCTGACGATTCCCGGCCAGGTACACCATCCCATGAGGACAAGGTAGACCACGATGAAGCTTGGGGAAACTCTGCCACGAAAGTCGAAAAGGCAGCAAGACCAAAGATGGAAATGGGAGTTGAGGTCAAGAAGGATCTCCCAGTGGCAGTCGTGGAAATTAAGTCTGGCTCTGCAGAAACCTCGTCCAGCGCTGTTCGAGAATCTTCACAGGAGCCTGCCATAGAGGGTGTGGAAGCGGAAAAAGAAAGTCCTCTGGCAGCACTACCAGCTGCCGACGTCGGTATCGATGACGACGACGACATTTCTGGTTGGTTAGAGGATGATACTCTGGGGGACGAGTCAATTGCTGAGGGGCTTCCTGTAACTACTGGTGAGATCAAGTGAAAACAACCACTCCTATACTCTCCAGTGCCAGTTCAGGAAGTAGGCGATGAAAGTGACACGGTGGACGTGTAAAAGCATATAAGAAAAAGCGAGCGAGCAATAATTTTATCCTAGGTCATTTCATCCTAGAAGGAACGGGCCTGAGCTGCCTACATTTGCTCTCCCCCTTTTTTTTTCTTTTGTTGATTTAGAGCAGGTGTTTGGCGTTATTTTTATTTATGGCTATAGAAGGCGCACTGGTCTACCTCGAATTAGTACCACTGCAGCCTGGCGAATACTGTTGAGTGAGATGATACATGGCCCTAATGATAGGGGGCTACCATGTACGGAGTACATATGCTACGAATGTACATAGGCAGGGCACCAAATTAGTCATGCACGTAATCAGCTAGGTGCACGGCCGAGTGACATCGGATCATAAGAATCATTGCAACACGTCTATAAGTAATTTACACTGCCTTCCGCTCTAAAAAAACACCATATCAACCCTCCCATCCCTTTCAAGATTAATAGAATTGGACCAAAATATCATTTCATTCACCACTCCAACGCCGACCTTTCCATTTTACCTTCAGCTAGGGCCCGTATGACCGGTCCAACGGTTGCCCTCATTCCCGCCACTTTTGTCCTCTGCTTCGTCCTGGTCCAAAACACAGGGCAGTCTTTACTATCGCAGCGAACGTCCTCAAGAGGACTCAGTCCGGAGCATGTTTGACAAATGCTCAGCACGTCCTGGTAGCCGCGTTCCTCGGTGGCCAGCCTCGTCTGAAGCATGAACAGCGAAGCGGGCGTATTGTCTCGGCATGCGGGACAGAGGGTTTGGCCCTCCTGGGCGAATTTGGCGCCGCAGACGAGGCAGTGCGTCGAGCGCATGTACGACTCGAGTGTCATTTTCTTGGCTCCCGGGTCGTTTGGCGCCCTGCGTATGCGCTGGACCTTGGGCATCTCGTCGTACCACTGCCTTACATTGGCGCCGACGAGGTTGAAGATGCGCTCCAGCGGGGGGATGAGATTCTTGGAGATGTAGTATTCCGCGTCGAGTTGCCAGTGAGGATTGGCCAGTAGGTCTTCTGGGGCCACGCTCCGGTCGATGAGACGTGCCCCGGGGGCTCCTGTGATGACCACGTACGGTACCCTCTCGCCGTATTGCGGTTCCGCTCTGGCATCCTCGAGCATTTTCTTGGTGCTGATAAGAGCGCCGGCCGGTGGTGGCCCCTTGTCGGAATACGTCCCCAGCCGGACTTCCCTTGCAAAGCAGAAGTCTTGTACAGACACTGCTCCCCGCAAAATCTTGTCACATTGCTTCTGGAAGTACTCCTTGATTTGGCTCAGATCGGCAGTTTCAAAGAGTAGTTTAAGAGCCTTTTCCTCAATCTTTTGCTCGGCGGGTGTGCCGTCTCGGCGAACAGTCTCGATGCCCTTGGCGTCGAACTCGGGCGTGACTTGGTCTTTGCTTTCATACTTGTATCCGACGTAGCGTTTCTTAGCTAGCAGTACACAGGGGTGGTAGACCTTTTCAAACTTCAACTTGACGGGTTGCGGGTTGATCTCTGTGATTGCCTTTGCAATTTCGTTGCCGATCTCAAAAGCTTGGTCTCTCGTCCTGCCCTTCAAGTAAACAAACAAACTATCTGTGTCGCCGTAGACGACTTCGGCCCCCCATCGCTCTACCGAGTGGATGTATGCTGTAGCACGCTCAAGCGTCTCTCGACCCGTCTGGACGATGCTATCTGCTATTTCGGAACAGGGCATGCGTCCTGAGAAGGAGGCAGATGTGTATCCGTATGTGACATTGGCCAACAGTTTCAGTGCCAGCTGACGGTTATTCAATAGCTGTTGTAGCACCTTGTCGTCCTTGTCACTCTTCATGCCGCTTTTGACCATGACCCTTGTTTCTAATATCTCTGTCAACATCTTGGCGAGGAGAGACTTTCGAATCTCGGACTTGACATACATCATGCCATTCGGTGCAATGTTGATGTAGTCTTTCAACAGGGCGAGAAGACCTTCCTGACGTTTGTACTCCGTAAATCCCATCTTGTTTACGCCGCGCCAGTTGGAAATTCGTCCCAGAAAAGTCGAATAGCAATAATTGTAGGCAATCATGACACTTGGGTACAAGCTTTGAAAGTCTAGGACCAAAAGCGGGCTGCTGTAAAAGGCACTTTGCGGTTCCATAACCAATGGTAGGCATTCCAATGCGTTCTGGCTGCCGACTTGCTTTCGACTCGGAGAGACAAGGATGAAGTTTTCGGGTTTCGCAATTCGAAACATGATGGACTCGACTTTGAATTGTGAGCCCCGTGAAAACACAGAGAAGAAGTCCACCCCAAGCAGTCGAGCTTGTTCACTCGTCCTGGGAATCAAGTCGTTGGTTTCCAGGATTTGGATATCCATCAATGTTCGCGTTTGGTAATATCTGACGACTCTGCCGAGATCATTAGACTTGCCGCTCTTATACCAGGATGTCAAGGTCTTCCAAGAATAATGAGGCACGCGACGATGTAGGAGGTGCCAGGCCACATTCTCGAGGGTGTATTGGAGAAGATTCAGCTCGCCACGCATGGCCCTCCAAATGTTGATCATGTGCCGACCCGTAACGCGAATCGTCGATGTTGTGTTAAAGCCCCATCGGTCACTTTGCTTGCCAAACCGTCCATGAGAATCGCTTTTCATCCTGGAAAACTCATCACACAGATTGTAGTCGTATTTGCAACGCGCGCGTTCGATCAAATAACCCCATGAGCTACTATGAACCTCGTATCCAGTTAAGATATCGGGGTCATATGTTCTTACAATCTCGACCATACGGACAATCAAGTCTAGTTCAGAGCTCTCTTCAATAATGTCTGACCCTGTTGATTTCCGCATGGCCTGGCTCTCCTTTCCGTCTTGCGACAACACCACTATCCCTGTGTGGATAGCACCTGGGGAATTTTGGCTAATTCCAACCACTTCATCAGACTTGCAAGCCCAAAATATGCATTGAACCTCGTCCTCTTCGGGATTGGGAACATATCTTCCTCGAGTATTGACGTGGATTTCCAGACTCATAGTGCTCATGTATTGAACCTCGTGTTCCACACTTGTTGACTTGCCCTTTTGTGTGTACTTGAATCCATGCTTGTTTTTCTGTGTTGGGCCATCGATCTGAGACAACCAAGCCCTTGATGAGGGGAATACATGCCGAGGTGCTTTCTTGTCAGCTTCCTTCTGCCGCTTCCGCGTATTTAGCCAGTGTACTACTTCCTGGTGAGACGGGGGCAATTGAGCGTACTCCCAGCTTTGCCAATTGCAGTGGCGACGCTGTAATGCCTGTTCTTGTTCAAGAGCTTGTTGCACTTGATAATTGTCTGTTTTGATCCCATAGCTAGCACGAGAGACGCCATCGACGTCAAAATTAGGAAGAAATGGTAGAGTATTGCTCTCCAACCGATATTCTCGGCCGGCATACTCACGATTGCGCTCTGGAACATCGGACTCTCTACTATAAAATGCATCTTGATAGATAACATCGGGCAGCTCAGGGTCTTTTACAGCTGAACATTGGCTAGCAGTTGGTGGCATGTATGAGTATATCATGAACCTGTTGTCGACTACCTTCGCAACGGCCCTTTGTATCTTTGTCCTTTCATTGTCGTGCTCAGAAAGGTTGGACGAAAACTTAGGCGTAGGCACGTCGAACTGGGAGTTGCCTGTTTTCCCTAACAGGTCATCCACACTCTGGTGACAAGACATGGTTTTGGTCAGTTTGCTGCCATCATTATGCTTAATAGGTGATATCTGGCTTCGCTGGCCGAACCGCACTTTTGAACTTTTACCACTCTGTTCTTTGGTAATGGCGTAATTCAGCGTTCGGTTTGAGGTGGCGAGGGGATCGCTGCTGGATGGGCTACATCCGTCTCTAGGAGCTGAAAAAGTAGAGTGGCGTTGATTTACGGATCTAAAGCCGCTCGGCTTAGGGGAGGACGAGGAGTCAGCTACAATCTGCTGGACTGAAGACGGTGGTGCAGCTTTGTAGGATTTCTGTCGCTTCTGTGGGCTACCAGTAGACGATGCCACTGGCCCCTGACGTTTGCGCGCCATCAGTTTTTGAGGTCGCAAGGCCTTAGATTTTGGAACTCTTCCAACTAGTCCTTCATCTTCGGCAGCATCGAGGAGCTCTTGTGAAATGGGAACGGTGGGAAGTGATCCGGTTGAAAGTACACTGAGACATACGCCGGGCATGAGATGTGATGATGGCTGCAGTGGCTTAATTCTCGTCGACGAGCTTCCCCTATTGGCTGAGATAATTTCTGTCACAGCAGCGGCAGCCTCCTGTCCCATGTCATTCTCCGCACTATGTTCTGCCCGGGTCATTTCTCTAAGCCTCTCTTCGTCGGAATCATCCGGGAAAAACTCATCTCCACGGTTGAGTTCTTCAAGGATTTTTTTCTCGTCTACTTCAATGCTGCTTGCGGGTGGCTCCCCCGTTGATTGCGTCATGTTTGATGAAAGGCCGAGAGCAGGAATAAGATTGCTTGGAAATAAATCTTCAACAGACTGCAGAGCTGTATGAACCTCCCCGTCTGGGTCCGCTGGTTCCACAAAATCTTCGAATTTGGGATGCTGGTCGTCGAATCCGGCAAGTTCTGCGTTGACCAGCTCGGTAATTTGTTGCACATGTTCCTCCTCGTGAATCCAGCCCTGTGGTCGTGACTGTCTAGCATCGGCAGACATACTCACCAAAACATCAGGGGGGAAGGGGCTGAGCCCTTGCTTGCCACGCGGCATTTGACGTTGTCGCCGTTTGGTCTCATCTCTCCAGAGTCCTGCCAAGCTGAACACAAGCTTTAAATTTGCTGGTATGGGAGAATTTCGCTCGATGAAGTCATGATGTAGTTGTCGCTCCTTCACTGCCTGACGATTGACAATGTGTTGCACACAAATATCTACTTCGATGGAGCAATGGCTAACTCGTGGCAAGGAAGAATCATCTGTGATATGTTGAGGAAGTACTGACAGACTATGCCATAGGTGCGAGGAGTTGGATCCAGCGTCATATGCAGGGATAGGAGACCGAAACGCGGTCTTGGACGACTCCAGGTAACCACACCCATACAAATTATAATCAACCATGAACTGGAGCAGATACTGCAAGTGAGCTTCGTAGGGTTGAAATTTCCGCTTCATAATTACCCCCTGCTGTAGCAAATCCGCTAACCTTGTCATCACGATTGGGTTGAACATGTATATCTTGAGGAAAAACCGATAGCCGACATGAAAGCCGTAGAACGGGATGCCCTTGACCAAGGTGATCCGTGCGACGAACTTGGCATCTTCCTCATACTGATCTCGCCTATAGCTTACAGCCAGGGCATGATCAATTGAGAGATGCAGTCGATAGATATATGCTCCAACTAAAAGAAGCCGTCAGCATGGTTGGCGCCCTTGCGTCTCAATGGAGCGTCTCACCCTCATCAGGCGCCAAGTCGCCATCGTATTCCACGTACAAATAAGGAAATGCGCCATGAACATGAGCGCAGACCTTTTGTCCGGTTTCTGTAGAGCCGAATATGCGTACAACAGGAACTTTTGGGCCCTTGACTACCTGTGATGCACGAACGTCATTTCGAAGCTGAGGATCATAGCGGGTGGGGATCGCCTGGTAATGATCGATGCAATTCAATCTGACCCGAAACAAATTCATGCTTTGCAGCATGCAACTCCATTAGGTTCAACTATGATTCCGGAATTGAAACATTACTGTGCTTGGGTCAAGATTTGATTAGCAAATTGCGAGAAAAGGCACCATGCGATGTTCACGATTTGTCTGCGCTCGCGCGCGCTGAAGGTGCAAGTCTGACGCACTAGTCTCGCGTGGTCACGTGCTGATAAGTGCTACCTTTAGCCTAGGCTAGCTCCTAGCCCATTTGATTAGCTACTGCAGAAGTACATGACAAAGTTAACTACTAACAGTTCTGGCTTTGTTAGATACCTTGGTAACCAACTCATAGGGTGCTTTAGAACTTTGAGGATAACTTACGAGAGTACAGTCTATCAGAGGATAATTTCTGGGTATGATTATAAAGTTGAGTTACGGTTATGTGAATGTGAGTGCAAATGAGCGTGTATCAGAGTTTAGAGCATCTCTGTTAAGGGCGGTACTTCGCGGGATGCTGAATAATACCCACCCTAGAAGTTTTCCCAGCTCTTAGACTGTGCTCCGTATATTGCACGTACTTAACATCCATGCAACCTCGTGAATGCGCCAGCCCCGAAACTCTGCCCAAGTCACGGTTGAAAAACAAATAATCCTGCACATACCTGTATAAGGAATCTCTTCTATCTACCTCCATCGAGTTTTTTCTAATTCAACGTCCTACTGGACGCAATCGCCCGCACGATGCCACCCGCGCCTCCACGCAAGCCTGAGACAGGCGCGGCAAACAAGGAGGAGAACATCTACATCCCGTCTTTCATCAGCAAAAGGCCCTTCTATGCTGGAGAAGAAGGAGATGATAATGATTACCTTAAACATCAGCGACGAGAGGAGAAGAAGGAATCTTCGCAATGGTACGATCGAGGGCGAAAGTCTGGCCCGGCCGCAACAAAATATCGAAAAGGCGCTTGCGAAAACTGCGGCGCGATGACACATAAGGCCAAAGATTGCCTCAGCCGTCCTAGGGCCAAGGGTGCCAAGTGGACTGGCAAAGACATTCAAGCCGATGAAGTTCTCCAAACTGTCAACTTGGGGTGGGATGCCAAGCGAGACCGATGGAACGGATACGACTCGAAGGAATACCGCAGCGTGGTGGATGAATTCAATCAGATGGAAGAGTTCCGAAAGCAGTCACAGAAGTCTCAAAACGGGGAAGAGGTTTCCGAGGATGGCGACAAGTATGCCGAGGAAAACGACATGAGCAAACATCAAAGCACAGCAACTCGCCAACTGAGAATACGAGAAGATACGGCCAAATATCTCCTGAATCTCGATTTGGAGTCTGCGAAATATGATCCCAAGACGAGATCATTAGTTGACGGAGGAGCCACCGGTGGCAAAGCTGCAGATCTCTTTGCTGAAGAAGGATTTATGCGATCATCAGGTGAGGCCAGTGAGTTCGAGAAAGCCCAAAGATACGCTTGGGAAGCGCAAGAAAAGAGCGGCGACACATCACAACATTTACAAGCAAACCCTACCGCCGGTGCTTTTTACCGAAAAATGGAGCAAGAAGAAGCAGAGAAAAAGCGCGCGGAGCGTGAGAGACAGCTCCGGGAGAAGTATGGAGGAGATGGCCAAAAACCCATGCCTGCTGCCTTGCGCGGTATGATGGTCACCGAGTCGGAATCGTATGTAGAATATGATGAAGCAGGCTTGATCAAGGGAGCGCCGCGAAAGGCTGCCAAATCCAAATATGCAGAGGATGTACTGATAAACAATCATACTGCTATTTGGGGGAGTTGGTGGTCCAACTTCAAATGGGGCTACGCATGTTGCCACTCATTTGTGAAAAACAGCTACTGTACTGGAGAAGAAGGCAAGGAGGCCTGGGAAGCAGCTGAACGACAAAGGAGTGGCGCAAATTTAATCGAAGCTCCGAAGGAGGAAAAAGAAGATGAAGAGGCGATCCAGAAGGATCAAGAAGGAACAACGGCGAAGAAACGCAGCCGGGAGGAAATGCTAAATGGCATCTCAGAAGCCGAATTAGATGAGTACCGGAGAAAGAGAGCGGCGGCAGATGATCCCATGGCAAAAATGCTGGGCAAAGACGAATTATTAAGCTAGCAAGCGTGAATTTGAACGTCAAATAATCTAAATGGGCACACTTGGCATGCCGAACACTGTAGTTGATGCGCATATTGAATTATCCAACAGAAGCAATTTAACAGGCATATCTAAACATATCATACTAGACTGCCTGCGACATAAACATTTCACGTTTCACAACATCATATTTACACAGCACTGATCAAATGTTCTTGGTATTGGTAGGGAAGTCAATCAATTTTTATCCTTTTACCAACGCCGCAAGCTATGACGAGTTTTCCCTCCCTCAAGCAGGATACCGAATCATTATCCCCATACCAGTCGGAGATCCATTTGGACATGGCTAATGCATTTACTCGTCATCTTCCTCCTCCTCGCCATCAGCACCGCCCTCGGCGGCCTTGGCCTTCTTTCTGCGGACACGTCCAGGGCGACCGCTACCGAATGGCGAGTTCAAGGCGAAGTCAATGTGCTTCTGCGAGTCGAGACGGACGATGAAAGAAGGAACATTGACAATCTGCTTGCCGACACGGATATGGCGCTGACGGATGAGGACACGGGCGTGGTGAATGGACTTGGCAAGGCCCAGCTTGTAGACACAAGTCTGTAGGCGACGCTCCAAGAAATCCTCGAGCTTAAGAGCAAGCACATAATCGAGCTTCATGCGAGACTCATCGAGGACTCCGACACGGACAAGACGGCGAATAAGGGCATTGCCTTCGAAGAGACGCTTAGGGTCCTTCTCGTCGAGGGTAAGAAGCTGACTGCATTTGGGGGTTAGCAACATCCCGTGAAGGGTTTTTCATGATTCCAAGAATGGCATACCGGGCAGCACGACGAATCTTGGACAGAGTCAGACCGACTCTCCAGACCTCACGCTTGTTGCGGAGGCCATACTCGCCAACAAGCTTCAACTCAGAGTCCCTGTTGTATATGCGTCAGTTTCGTTCACAATCGACTTAAACAGAGGCAAGCTCTAGTTCAGTGGCCGGTGGTACTGACAATCGAGCAGACTCGAAAGGTCTACGGGGGACACGGGAGGTCTTCGAGTGGGCGCGGGGAGGCATCCTGAAAAGTTTTGTTAATGATTGCAATTGAAGCAATTCGCGACACGAGGACTTACTTGACTTGCTCCTATGGTGATGGCTGAGGATGGAACAAGTTGCACACACACAGGTCTAGAGACGAAATCTTTCAACATTGTGGGGGGCTAAATTTCCGCCTAGACTAGCAGGGTCACGTGCGTCTCGCTTTCTGAACCCTAAGAATTTCGCATCGCATGGGCCCCACCTCCCACAGTCATTATGCCCTAGCTCTGGTCCTAGGCGGGAGAAAAAAATATCGGATTATCTAAGCTACCGCTCCCACAACCACCCGCAAATTCGACGCACCCACAAGCGGAGGCTCTATCTGTACACCTTCGCCAATTCTCGATCACGAACCCGTTGTTCGCCAAATAAGACGAGATGGGTCACTCTTACGGAAAGCGAGCGGGCACCCGCGTGCGTATAATTCTTTCGAGGCACGATTTGCGACCAAACTGACGTCGAAATAGTATGCCTTCAGCCGCAACTTCCGCCAGAAGGGCATGATCGCCCTGAACACGTACTTGAAGACGTACCGGTTCGTAAAACCCGAAGTCGAATGGCCCTAGAAGATGGGAAATGAAAGTTATGAGAGACTGATTTTGGATATTCAGTGTTGGCGATATTGTTGACGTTAAGGTCAACGGTGCCGTTCAGAAGGGGTAAGAAATCCTGTCCCACAGAGGTTTTCGCATGGCACACCTACGAATACGACGAATGAGCTCGAGAGAAGATCGCCTTGCAATGGAAGAAGGTAAATGGTGCTGATTCATGTGGTGAATAGTATGCCCTACAAGGTCTACCACGGCAAGACTGGTGTTGTCTACAACGTCACCAAGTCTTCCGTTGGTGTCATCATTTACAAAAAGGTGTGGCACCGATACATCGAGAAGCGCATCAATGTCCGAATCGAGCACGTCCAGCCCTCCCGATCTCGTGAGGATTTCCTGAAGCGAGTCAAGTCCAACGCCGAGGCCAAGAAGAAGGCCGCTGCCGATGGTGTTACCGTCCAGGTTAAGCGACTGCCTGCTCTTCCCCGGGAAGCTCGCACCGTCTCTCTGACCGACAACCCTCCTGAGACTGTTACTCCTTTGCCTTACGAGACTACGATCTAAAAGGTGTTTGTTTGGGAAGGAATGACTTGGGGCTTCGTTTTTTCTTGTGGTGTTGCGTCCGGATGGGAAAGAACTCAGCATGGCAAGGTCTGCATTTTCGATGTCCATAGGAAATAAAACCAGAGAGACATCACTAGATGCTGTAGTCTGCTTCACTGGGTGTGACTTGTCGTGTACTTGGCTTGTACCGTTGTGTTGTACGCTATCTGATGCCGTGCGGGTGATTCCTATCCGCCCTTTAGTTTGCTTAGCATTATGGTCCTGATTCTACCTTGAGAGCATCCTGTCTGCCATGCCTTTTTCGCTTCCAGTGTTCGAGACACATCAGAGACTCCTTACAATTGTCAAACCGTCGTGGGCCAGGCCATTTTACGAGCGCTATTACTGTCTTATGATAGTATTTGTAGCTTTTACAAGTCCTACTGAATAGATTATCTGCTGTCCATTGACGGCCCCAGAGAGTTGCAATTACAAATTACCTATACAATTTGAACATGGATAGGGAACAGTACCACACAAAAATGAGAAGTTGAACAACCTGGACAATCTCGAGGAAAAGAGAAATTGTTTGAAGGGTTCTATATAGCTGGCAAAACCGATGGGAAAATGGACGGCTAGGGTTAGGTTTGCGATCCCCTGGTGCATTGAGGAGACCATGGGGATTAGCTCCGGCTTCACTGTGACTGGATGGCGTGGAGCAGCGGCTTGCCGACGTGTAGAGTATGGAGACGACATTTGGTGATGTTAAAAGGGAGTATTGTTTCGCTCTGTAGTCAAATGAAATTACAAGCATGATACGAGTATCGTGCAAGCGTAAAATCTAAAACAGTATTGGGCTGTATCAGGCCAAGGACAGTAAGAGACACATTTGATGATGCAAGGGAATGTTTTGACGAAAAAAACCAATGCGAGGCTTTTGTTATTTCAAAAATCTTGTGGGGATCAGTCGTGTTGGTCGATGATTGGTGGTGAACTTGCTTCTGACATGACACTATATGATGGGAAGCTCACATATTTAAGTGTTGTATTGCGTCCCATCAGTATCATTTAGAGGACGTTCTTTTTCTTCCACTTCTCTTACCCAACCTGCGGGTTTTGAGTTTTGCAGCAAACATGCAGGATTCATCTACCTATCGTACACAGTCACAGACGAGGCTTCCCTCGCGGCAATACCAACTCGAAGCGGCTGGAGCGGTATTCAAGTGCGGCGTGTTTCGAGTATACCCTTTGCTTCCTGGGGATATAATATTTCTGGCCTGCACACGACGAGCGGGAATTTTTTGAGTCTAATGCAACTGGTGTCTTGCAAACAATGTCTGCCCCTTAGGTGATGAAGCACATGGGAGGAGAATGACGTAGTTGGGTAGCATAGTTGGGTAGCATAGTTGGGTAGCACGAATTATTTTGCCAGTCGATACATGGTGCGTCCAGACAAAGGTGAGAGAATGCATTTGAGATCAGATAACCAGACAAAAGAGAATGTCGTCGAACAGAGCACTTGATCTAGTGATGTCTCTGGGAGGATATCGATGACTGATTAACCTGGGAGTTGGCGAAGTCATCGTCGAGCCGTCTTCTGGAAGCTGCAGGGTAGGCGGCTGGCATCATTGGAGAAATGAAACGAGGACTTGGGACAGATGGACCCACATGGTGGCCTGTGACGCTGCCGCCTTCAGGTACTCCGTTATGGAGCTCGAGTCTGCATCATCCAAGGCTGACGACAGCAGACACGACAGCAAACGAGACACTTCTGCTTGGCGCCGGCAAAAGGCCCATTTTGGCCCCAAGTTCTCATTTTTCAGACCTTCGCAAACGAAATCAACACCTCGGCGACTGTACTGTACGATCCGCGTGTTTGGCCTCACTCGTGTGTGGGGTGAGTGCTTTGAGTCCTCACGACAGACTGACTACGCACTGCACCCCTTATTAGAGCTCCAACAGCTGGAGAGCTCTCCGGAACGGTTGCAATCATGACTTCGTTACGAACCACGGAGCACACCAAGTATGCCATGCCCTGTACCGACCCCCCGACCTTCGTTCTCCCGTCGCTTTGCGTATTCTGACAGTGGTTGCCTACAGGACAGACCAAGAGCTTGCCATCAGCATCAAGAAGGCGACCAACAGCGATGAAATATCCCCGAAGCGCAAGCATGTGAGAGCATGCATTGTTTACACCTGGGACCATAGGTCTTCTGTGGCCTTTTGGTCTGGAATTAAAGTGTATGGTGCTCCGGCAGCAGCTTTGCGACACCCACGATCGCTGACCGACTGAGACAGGCAACCCATTCTTGCCGATGAGGTCCAGACATTCAAAGCCCTCATCACGATCCACAAGGTCCTCCAGGAAGGCCACCCATCTGCTATCAAGGAAGCCATGGCCAACCGTGGATGGATCGATGGTTTGAATCGTGGCATGGCGGGCGAGGGAATCCGTGGCTACGGACCGTTGATTCGTGAATATGTTTATTACTTGCTTGCAAAGCTTTCATTTCACCAGCAGCATCCTGAATTCAACGGCACGTTTGAATACGAAGAGTATCTCAGCTTGAAAGCAATCAATGATCCGAATGAAGGCTACGAGACCATCACCGATCTCATGGTCTTGCAGGACAAGATTGAACAATTTCAGAAATTGATCTTCTCCCATTTCAGAAACGTCGGCAACAATGAGTGCCGTATTTCTGCCTTGGTACCGCTTGTGCAGGAGAGCTACGGCATCTACAAGTTTATCACCAGCATGCTCCGAGCCATGCACTCGAGTATGCCTCCTAGACCGATTTCGCAGATGTGTTATGTTGCTAACGTGGTGGCCAGTCACGGGAGATGACGAAGCTTTGCAGCCTCTCCGACAAAGGTACGACGCTCAGCACTATCGGCTTGTCAAGTTTTACTACGAATGCTCGAACCTCCGTTATCTTACCAGCCTCATCGCCATTCCCAAGCTGCCCCAAGATCCCCCTAGCCTGCTCGCAGATGACGATGAAGCTCCAGCTCTGCCTGCCAGGCCCAGGCAAGAAATCGAAAGAAAACCGACGCCTCCTGTAGAGCCAAAGTCTCAGGAACCTGACGAGATATCTGAATTTTGGAAGAGCGAGCTCGATCGCCAGAACCGAGAGTATGAAGAACAGCAGAGAGTCCTTGAAGAGAGACAGCAGGCGGCGTTACTAGCTCAGCAGCAAGCTCAACAACAGGCACAGCGCGATTTTGAGGAGCAGCAACGCCGGCTGGCAGAGCAGCAGCAGCGAGAGCAGGAAGCTCTTTTGGCGCAGCAGGCTCAGTGGCAGACACAGGGTCGTTTGGCCGAGTTGGAACGAGAAAACCTCAATGCTCGGGCGCAGTATGAGCGGGATCAATTGATGCTCCAGCAGTATGACCAGCGAGTGAAAGCCCTGGAGGGAGAGCTGGCGCATATCCAGAACAGCCTTGGCCAACAAATTACGAGCAAGGATGATCAAATCCGAGCCTTGCAAGAGCAGGTCAATACTTGGAGGACAAAGTATGAATCACTTGCAAAGCTGTACTCCCAATTGCGTCATGAGCATCTGGATCTTCTGCAAAAGTTCAAAGCGGTTCAACTGAAGGCCGCCAGCGCTCAGGAGGCTATCGACAAAAGGGAGAAATTGGAGCGGGAAATCAAGACCAAGAACCTCGAGTTGGCCGACATGATTCGTGAGAGAGACAGGGCTCTCCATGACAAGGACCGACTCAGCGGCAGCAATAAAGATGAAGTTGAGAAGCTCAAGCGGGAGCTTCGTATGGCCCAAGACCGAGCCGACAACTTGGAACGCAGCAAGGGCAACGAGTTGTCGACAATGCTCGCCAAATATAATCGCGAGATGAGCGACCTGGAGGAGGCCCTTCGCAACAAGTCCAGAGCTTTGGAAGATTCGCAATCCAGGATGAGAGACGGGAACTCTGACCTTGAGCAGCTTTTGCGAGACAAGGAAGTAGAGCTTGAGGTCTACAAGGCTGGCATGGATGAAGCGCTGGTCAAGTTGAACGACCTTGAGAAGAATCAGGGCGAGACAGATTATGCTTTGGATGGACAAATTGATGCTCTAATCCTGTCCAACCTTGACAAGATCAATGCTATCATTGATTCCGTTCTGGAAGCTGGGGTATCCCGTGTCGACGATGCCTTGTATGAACTCGACTCGTCCATGCAAGCTGGTAACCAGAATGCTTCGCCGTCATTCGTATTGTCCCAAATCGAAAAAGCTTCAGACAGTGCAACTGAGTTTGCAACCGCCTTTAATAGCTTCATCGCTGATGGTCCAAACAGCACTCACAAGGAGCTCATCAAGGCGATCAGTGTCTTTGCAGGGGCGGTTGCAGATGTTTGCAGCAACACCAAGGGTCTTAGTAGACTAGCAACTGATGACAAGAAGACGGATTCTCTGATGACCGGTGCACGACAATCGGCGGAATCTAGCATCAAGTTCTTCCGCAACTTGCTCAGTATTCGACTGGAGGAACTGGACACGGATCAGAAGATCGATGTGGTTATCAATAGGAATCACGACGTGCAGATGAATCTACAGAAGCTCAACAAACTTGTTGAAGCATTTGCACCCGGCTTCGGCAGGCTCACAAACAACAAGGGAGATCTTGGAGATTTGGTCGATTCCGAGCTTAGCAAGGCCGCCGACGCCATTGCTGCAGCTGCAGCCCGTCTCGCCAAGCTCAAGAACAAACCCCGAGACGGCTATTCCACGTACGAGCTGAAAGTACACGACTCTATCCTGGATGCCGCCATGGCCATTACCAATGCCATCACACGACTCATCAAGGCGGCAACCGTCACCCAGCAAGAGATCGTCCAGGCGGGACGAGGATCATCCTCACGAACAGCTTTCTACAAAAAGAACAATCGCTGGACTGAGGGGCTCATTTCGGCCGCAAAGGCTGTCGCGTCTTCGACTAATACGCTGATTGAGACGTCAGATGGAGTCATCTCAGACCGAAACAGTCCCGAGCAGCTCATTGTTGCGTCCAACGACGTGGCCGCATCAACCGCGCAGTTGGTTGCCGCAAGCAGGGTCAAGGCTGGGTTCCGTTCCCAAAGTCAGGAGAACCTGGAGCAGGCCAGCAAGGCGGTGGGAGCGGCATGCAGAGCGTTGGTCCGTCAGGTACAGAACATGATTCGTGAGCGCGGGCAGGACGAAGAGCAGGAAGATTACACCAAGCTCGGGGCTCACGAATTCAAGGTCCGCGAAATGGAACAACAGGTGAGCATGCAACCATTTCTTTTTTTTCTCTTTTCTTTCTTTTTCTTCCTATCCTCGACAGAACGAACCACTCCCCCCGTTTCACTCTGCATCCCTGTACAGTTACACAGAAGGGAATCATTTATGACACCCATGGCGAATAGTATCTGTTTTTGAAGAAGACACAGTTTCCCTCGTCATTCATCAACCATATTCACCACCTAAGACAGCACCCTACCCTACACTTCTTGCATGGTTTTCTTTTGTTGTTTTGATGCTCTGACCGCCATTGGTACAAATACCCGGCTTTCCTCTTCCGATAGCTCTATCCAATGGAGATGCATCTGGATCAGCCTCATTGTTCGGCAAGGCCACAAGAGCTGTGCCGGTGCCCGTCGTCAGCCTCAAGCCACTTGTCATTCAGAAAGCACACACCCCCTCCCCCCAGACGCAACCCTCTTGTTGTGTTCGGCATCTCTGCCGTCATGGAGGCTGTACTACATTGGGCGGCTTGCATAGTGAACAACAGCAGGATGCTGCAAGGTTCGCCTTTCAGCCCCCTCCAAGGGGCCCCGGATTATCCACGTTGGTGGCGTCCATCAACGTTTCCCGTTCCCTCGTCGTACTCCACACCCCCATCATTTCGGAGAATGTCAAGAGCCTAAGAACAGACCGGATGATGGTGTTTGCTAACCGGTGCCCCTCTTTGGGTGGGTTGCGCGACAGGTCGAGATTCTCAAATTGGAAAATTCATTGGCTGCAGCCCGACATCGGTTGGGCGAGATGCGTAAGATTTCGTACCAGGAGGAGTAGGATGTAGGGGTAGTAGTCGGGAAGGAGAGAGGGAGAGGGAGAGAGGAGAGAAAGTAGCACCTCAGTTTGTTATACATAATACTATGTCAACAGGCACAGCCCTACGAGCAAACATGCACTGGACTCGTTGCCTCTTGACTTTGAATGTTTGTTTCATTTGCTTGTTTGTATTTGTCCTTGATGCATGCATGGTGTCTGGCTTTCTTCTCTTTTTCTTTTCTTTTTTTGGGGGTTTCATGATGTTATACCCTTCCCCCCCCTGCCTACAAGTCACGTAGCCGTTGCGATAGAATGTGCATCACCTCATTCCCCCTGAGTATGAGCAAGGCTGCGACCATTGCGCGCTGGGTCCTTGCGGCTGCGGGCACAAGGCCTCGTGCCGTTGAAGCTCCGTGTATGTATGTACATACATATGTACCACCACCACCAAGGGCCGCGCCAGCCTGCCATCTTAGTCACACTCCGCGAAGTTTGTTCGAGAGACCCTGCAAATTAGTCGGAATGGGGAATTTTGGCCCGATCTTGACAGCGCTAAGGCCGGCCTTGATCTTCAGCCAAGCGGTTTCACAAAGATTTGCAAGGGTGGAAGAGCACCGCCATGCATGGTCTAGATCAATGAGGCCGAGGAGGGGTGCGCGAAAAAAAAGGACATGTTTAAATGGTGAAAGCGAGAACTGGACAAGATGAGATCTAAGCTCGAGGGGGAAAAACGGAGCAACAAGGGGCGGATGATCTGAGCGTCGGAGACTGTGACGAATGCAGGTAAATTAGCCCAATTAGCCTTGATGGCACGACTGGTCTGGTAGGGGTAATTAATCGCCCTCTTTGCAATGGAAAAAAGGCCGCCAAAAAGTTTAACATGCAATTGTAATTGCACTCATTCATATTCAAGAAAATGCCACGATTCTGACAATATGATCCGGTCCAGGTTATATATAAGTATCAGGCTAGAAGAACTCCGGTCTCAATTTTCAGTGGCTAACGCCAGCGGCGCAGTTGCAAGATGATGGTAGCTCTCATCTGGGAGGCGGGAGGCTATCCGAAACTCTGCTGGGCGGTTTGGAAGCCAAAGTCCAAACTAGCGTATGGTGATAGGGCGAGAGGGAGAGATGACAACGGTGCCGCCCGGCGAGGATGGCCTTGCATCATGTATCCCCAGAGAGGGCGTCGAGGGCACCTATTTATGCTAATGGAGCGCAACACTGGTGGCTTGGTGGGCCTTGCACATCTCCGCGGATATTGATATCGACAAAGAATGACAAATAGACTCAAGGAACGCATGGAAAAGAAAAAGAAGAGACGACGACGACACAGTCTTGGTCAAGATTCGATTCGACATGGCTCATCGTGCCACACTCGGACCTGCCGTCCTCCACTGGCACCTTCAATCGGCAAAATAAAGTTGCGCAGATGAACATGGGGTTCGGTCCAAGTCCTTTGGCCGTGGTTCTGTGGTAATCGTCATACCATTTGCCCCTAGATATCTATCGTGGGCCGGCGTAGAGCTCTGACATATAGGGGCGACAAAAAACCACAAATAGCCACGCACCTCGCACCTCGCACCTCGCACTTCGCACGCTCTTTCAGCCGCGTCGGGGGCCTTTTGGGCCGGTAGCCGTCGATATTGCACCGGCACTGGATTAAGCTGTTGCATAGGGTCGCATTCCGCCAAGCGTCCTGGGGAATTGATGCGCCATCCGCTCCCGTCTTGATCTCAGGTGACCAGGCGGATATGCGTCTACCCTTGTCACACCTCCAATGTGGCGTCGGGACATCGGGTTGGCACCCTGCTGAGAAATACTCCCTACTCCATATTACGTACGTACTACGTACAGTACAATATGGATGGCTTGAACCGGCAAAGTACGCATCGTCGTCATTGGCGTTGCCACCATTTGCTTAGCTTCTCTACCTTGGCCAGTGCCGTTGACAGGGCACATCTCCGAGCCATTGCTGAAGCATCGTCTGGTGACCCGAAAGTAACTTGGATATCTGTCTCAGCCAGGACCGTTAAAAGGGCAGCAAACATATATGCAGATAACCAAGTGCTGACTCTAATTTGGAATTCGTGAGCGCACACAGACACGATGGAGTGACCAAGCTGGAGATATTTGTATATACATACGACGAGGGGTTGACCTGCCGCTGCATGCGGTGAATTTAATGCTGCCTTTGAGGAATGCGCAGCCAGGGCCTCACCAGGAGGAATAGAGAGAATCGCCCGCATCCCGCAGCCCGGAGCATACATAGGCATACAACAACGTCTGGCTTGAGCAGCAAGTGAACCCCCCGTTTGCGCAGTCACTTGGGACTCACAAGACGCTTGACCCTGTTGAAGGGCATGAGAAGGGGGTGTGGATAGCAAGTCAACGACATGGAGAAGGCGATGAAAGCAATTGTGGATCCTGCGTGCTCCATGCGTCATGGCCCGTGCCATGAGCCTCCAAAAAAAGTGAGGATAAAGTCATGACAGCTGTGTGTGGGGCGACGTTGGCACTAAGTGCTGTAGCATGAACAAATGCTCCACAGTTTGATAGGACGCATGTCGATCGGTCGCGGGAGCTAAGGGACGATCAAATGGCAAGCAAGCGACTCGACTGCTAGAGCTCGTCTCGATCACGAGGGGGCGCCTGTAAGAGACCCCAACGACAGACGCTGAAAGAGACGTGGCGGCGGCGGCGACACAAGCGACTTCCTCCAGCTCCTTAGTTCCAAGCCCATCAACTCCCATCAAATAGATCTTGATCACGGCGTCTCAGCCCTGCAGTGTCTGCCAAGACGACTAGTAGTAGACGACTGGCGTGGCCCGACAGCTGGCGTCGATTGGCACAAAAGAAATGTCCTCACGGCCTGCCTCTCATTGGACTGGGGCAGGCATTTCGCGCCATCCCAAGAGCCGCGATTCCCGAGCTTCGGATCCCTGATGCCTCTAATAGACTATGGAGTCTATGAGGTGCGCAGGTTGGTCGGTGATGCGAGAACGTGACAGTCATAGTACCCGTTTGACCTCCTCCCACTGCCAAATGCGTGCCAGGCAGCCAAAAGGGCACTTATACAGCGTCGTCCGCAGTCTATTATTGGATCCAATAGTGCGAACACCGTGACGCCGGGACACGATATCCCTCGCCAAGCTTGACAAAAACAGACAACCAAACCAGAAGTAGGAGAAAATCACGCATCGGAATAGTATATCAAAGTCAAAACAACCATATGCCATCAAATGCTATCCCTCAGATCTGCATGTCGAGTCGCAACGTGCCTGTCACACACACAAGCTAAAAAAGCCTTTTGTACCAACCCCCAGTCCTTGCAATCGAGAAGCAAGCCCTGGTAGACCGCAACTCGTGTTCCATCTATTCTGAATGGTAGCAGGAGTCATTGGGCTTGTCGCTAGGCCACATTGGGCTCGCCCACCCTTTGTATTAGACGAATACCGGGCATTGCCGATTGGTCTGCATGTAGCCTTGAACAATCGGGAGGCCGTTTCAATTGTTGCCTCTTTATTCGGACATGTCCGAGGTGTGAGTGTGTCTGCTTCCGAGCGCCAAAGTCTTCGAGATGGCTATCGATTGAGTCTGAAGCGTTGTAAAAGCGGCTTTTGACACCTCATTGGATTGGAGGCACTTCCACCCACAACGGTCGAAGGAATGCCCGGAGAACCGTACACCAGCTCTGATCTTTTCGCAAAAACATCGGGAATGGCAATGGCAATCCCAAGACCAACAGCTTTGGTGTAGGGTTATTGGGCGGTGGACAATGGATTCATGTCGATACCATTAGTAGGCGAGGGTGTCTTAGCGATGGCCAAGCGAAATATGCTTGAGACTGACTTCGCTTGCCAAGTGAAATAGGCCACAGCGTTGACAGTTATACGCTAGACGACGAACTGAATCAATGATATTGTATTGAGTAGGGAGCAGAAACTGACCAAGACGAAGTAAAGGAGCAGGAGAGGAGGAAGGGAAAGTAGCAGGGGCAGCTCGCGGATGTGGCGTGTCGTTAATGATTGCGAGTGAAGGAAACGTACCTGTGATGGAGTCTGCCATTGTCTAGAACAGCGGGCCGTGAGACTGAACGAGGCGGAAGCCTGATATCAGAGACATGTCGAAAGTTGAAACACTGCAGAGCGAGCCGCAGAGGCCGATTGGAGCCAGAATGACGGAAGGACTCGGATTGAGGTACTCCATACGAAGCTGCTGAGTAAGTGGTGTGGCCTTGGGCCACGAAGCGGACGTCCTACTCCGTACTACTGACACCGCAGAATAAAGAGATGAAGAATGCGCAGCGTTGACCAGTTAGCCTCAAGTTTGAACGCTGCTAGAGCACCACGTGCGTCAAAATGTGACAGAAATGCTACTTCAAGGCTACCAGACTTACCAACCAGGCCACCTGCCTCACCGATGTTCCTACCGGGTACCCAAAGTAAATATGCCCTTACTCAGCAGGGGCCCGTTCAATCATGGCCTTGCGTGCACGACACGACCGACGTTCCCTTACCTGCCCGTCACGTATTTGACCGAACCGGCTTCAATCCTCAGGCGAGTAAGACATTTGTGTTACTACTACTCGACTTTCAAGTCATCTCTTTGCCAAGAGACTAGATTTTACAGTACAATAACGCTCGGTAGTCTACCCGAAGCACGTGCAGTGGTATTCAACTGAACACTCGTACGGAGCACGTGCCCGACCAAAGAACCATCCGTCACATATCACTTCAAAGGCCAGCATATTATCTGACAGCGCCAGTCCCGGCTGCTGAGGACTTAAAAATCTGCCGACTGGAATTTCCAAATTTCTTGCAGATGCTCGGTTGGTTGGTTGGTCAAGGCCGGGCTGCGCTCGTTGCCTGCCGCGAGCCTTGTCACGCCTGTCCAATGCTCAATGTCCAGCAATGGACCAATGCAGTATGGCTGACATCAGAGACAGACAGGATTGAATGGTTGGTTGGAATAGCCTGTCTATTCCTCTGTGGCGACATCCCTGTTCCTTGTTTGGCGGCCGCTCCCCCACCGAGGTTCCGATATTGCCAGCGATATCCGCGTGGCTCCCCCAAGTCTGCGTCTCTAATCGTCTTCCCACCACCACCGTCCTCCCATCTCTGATGAGCTCAGATGGCAGAGGCACTTGGAGGCTGTCAGAATCGGATTTCATCGACCCACCTATTCATCGCCCAATTCATTCATTGTACGGAGTTGTCCGTGTTCAGAACTTGGACTCGACCGCCTCGATCTCTGGTGATGCTATAGCCAAACGGCCCCATCTACTCTTCTCCGTTCTCAAAAACTGCTGATGATCCTTCTAACCATTACCGAAGCCACATTGTCTAGCTCTGTCTGGGGCAGGATCTGGTGGACTAAATATTTACCTGTTGCCATGATCGTCCCGTTGGTCTTCTCCAGGCCGAGTACGGAGTATGGAATACTCAATCATGTCGCCTGAAATTTTGCTTCTAATACTCCGTATTGCGTGCATTCTTGATCCTGGCCCCATTCAAATTCGAACCGACCCCCTAATCTCGTGGTCGACTTTGGGTTGCATGTTGGCCGTACCGTCTGCATAGTTGATTTAGTCGATAACCGCACACTCATAACGCCGACCTTGGCTCCAGGATATGCCGTATTGAAGCAAACCCGTACGTATTGAGCAAGCTCAGTACACAGTATTGTACTTGCGCGATGTCTGTTTCATCTCGGCAGTGGATCCGTCCGAGTGTTGAGACACAAAGTTTTGTTGTTGGGTCGCACCCGTGCGGGAACCAGCCACAGAAGAATGGCATTCTTGCAATGCATGCAATTTGTACTCCCTACACCAGCACAATGCCCTAGAAACCCATCACTATAAAGTTGATATACCGCTAAGTGGATCGGCTATGGCACTTGGACTTCGGACGCGTGCCTGGACGATGGCTATGCGTGTGCAACCGCTCCCGTTATATGGTCCGGAAAAAGCAAACAAACTAGTCGCTTCAGAGATTTGAGAAAATCACCAACTGTTGCAAGCAATTTCATCCATGAGCTTTGCGTTGTTTGCAGTCTTGACCGCAAACCAGGTAGTCAACCGCGGTGGTATACAAGACCGTGGGCAGAGCGGTTGGCTGGGTTGCTGGACTCAACGGCCTTCGCTCCAACAACGCTGCTCGGGCCATGGTGTTACTAGAGGGTGTGCGAAGTATGTGCTGTATGCGCACTAATCATGTCCAAGTACATGTCTCTGGGTCTCTCTTGTTTATGTCTCAAAAATTGGCGTCATTTGGATCTAGTATTCCAGAGACTTTTGACAACCCGTGCCGGAACCGGTTCGTCCGTGCGACAAAGTTGTTGGCTTGCTCTGCATTCGCGCTATCACAGTGGCCGAGTCTCGAGGTCGTCGGGTAGTCACTATTGTGCCTGGTGTCTTTGAAAGCTACGGGCCGAGTCGTACGGTTAAAGCTTTGGACTCATGCATCATGACGATCGACGTGCACGGCCTAGAGGGCGGAGGCTGCAACTCTGGTGTCTCTCGGCCGGGTCGACAGAATTTGTCACAGGCAAACGGTAGGCCGAATGCTCAGAGCTCCTACGGAGAAAACCAAGACTTACAAATAAAGAAACAATGACGCAGGGATCCATTCATAGATCCCGAAATCTGCGCAAGGGTTTGCCGATGCTGGCACCCAACTTGCGATGCAGAAGAGCAGCAGCAGCAATAACAACACCAACACCAACACCAACACCAACAACAGCAATAGCTAGAGATGAATAACGATGCCTGGGACCCAATGCCTACAGGGTGTCGGACTGGGAATCGTCCAGTGACAAGGCATAAAATGGTTCTGCCTACCAGGGAATTAGAAATACGACATGGAGGAGGGTTCGAAGCTGTGTATGCTCGCAGCTGCCGGTAACCAATCAACCCCCTCCAGAAAATGCCGTTAGGATGTAAGAACCGGCTTGCAGAATTGCTGTCCCATGGTCTCGGTGGCTTTGTGGGGATCAACAACTGCGATGAAGAGGACAGACAAACAAGAGCTGGCCAAAGGACGCACTGCGCACCTAGGCCATAGCCCTGGGTCGTTTTGAAACCATCTCAGCACTCTGGTTCCTCCTGATGACTAGGCGAACCAACCCACAGGCAATCCGTGTCCCAGGAGTGCCCACCTCCCCCATACCCACCATCGTCGTGGCTCGGCCTAGAAACACTGATGATCAACTCAACAGTCAAAATTAGTACAGTGAAATGCGGAGCACCAGTGGGTGAAACCCGGCAAGTTTACCATCTCCACACCGTTTTGTTTCCTTGTGAACATTGAAGGCGTGAAGGCAGTTAGTCTTAATTCAGTGCCGAAGCCGTGGCTCATTGGAGAATGCGTAGTGGCGGTTGGTATATGCTAGTTTGGTTTGGCCAGATGTCCCTATGACATCTAGAACAAACCGGTCTGATGCAGCCCCCCGCCCCGGGCACCCAGGATGTGGCGCATGACTGTTCAAGAGGCGCGATCAAAAGGCACAATAAAAAGGACCATTTCTTGCTCCTCATCAGGGTGTGGGTGTATTGGGGCTCGTCCTAGCCAACAAATTATCAACATCTTGCCAATAGCTTCTTGTGGCGCTCGCCTTGCCTACACGCCAGCTACATCTCTCACAGCTTGAATGTTGTAAGGCCAGAAGTTCGATTTTGTGTTAACATTCAATTCATGGGGTATCGAGGTGGAACTAGAAAATGAAATAAAAAATAAAACAAAATTTTTGGGCCGACCCGCTTGCGCCTGTGAATGACAACCTGTGCCTTTATGTGTCCCAGTGACACTTTGGTGTCTCTTGTAGCAAAAGGTGTCCTGAACGCCTCAACGAAACATATAATACAAGCTCGGGACCTAGAGCAGATGATGCCTAACGCCAAATTCGCAGCCTCTTTACCCCTCAAAACGGGTAATTGAAGTCGTCTTGCGGGTTATGCATAGGGCTCCGTTGAATGTTTCCAGCTGGAGGAACTGTTAGTTGAAGTTGCCATGTTGAAGCTCGGGAAACTCACTTCTGTCTCCCTCTGATTGAGTTTGACCTAGAATAGTGTCTACGTCCCAGGGAATGTCGATATCGAAACTTTTTGTGATGTTTTCAAAACTCATTGTTGGTGAACCGGCGAGCGACATCTGTTTGTTGGTTATGAAGGTAGGAGCTTCTTCTGTCAACAGCATCATGTAGCACCCGCCTTACTTGCATGTTTGCTACACCACCAATCGTTACCATCGGCGTATTGAAAGGATCAATTTGCATTATTTCCTATGGCAAAGGGAACATACTAGAGCTATGCGAGGCATCTAGAGAACAAACCTTTAGACCGATCAACTCTAGAAGCGAGAAATGTCTTGACGCATGGATTCCTTGAATGTGGTGAATGACTCGCGAAAACGCCTGGAATATAAGATTAGGAAGCTGCAAACTGGAGCGGCCATCCAGTATGACTGCCAGCATCATCTCCCATGGGCTCAATTCTGTCGTAGTTTTCATCCCACAATTCAGAAAGTAGGGAGGTGTTTTCATTCTCTGGGGCCACTGGGCCTGAAATAATTGGGAGTTGTGAGATAGGAGTCATCACTGGCAAAATGGTTTCGGAAGGCCAGTCCATGCCACCATTGACCGCAGCCATCATCTGCGGCTGGTTCTGTTGGTTTGTTGGCCCGTTACTGAGCTCAAACATATTGTTCTGAGACTCAATTTGATCCAGGCTCCCGAGTTGTGACTGCTGTCCATCACCAAAGGAAAGGTTCTGAGATTCAGACATTGGGCCGATCATCAAAGGGTCTAAAGCAAGGTCCTCTAGACCTCGAACTCTGCAGTCATTTGACCTGTTGTCTTGTTTCTGGCGGAGAGCAAGATGCATAGCCACTGAAGCAGTATTTGGGATAGCCGCAAGCCCTTTAGAGTCCGTGTCGTTGGCTACAATTCATTAATACGAATTCTGACAAGAGCGAGATTGGAACAGTACCTTCAGAGTAATCGTAAATCAGTGATCCACAGTGGGTGCGAACGTCTTCCTCAGTTGTACATGGCTTCATGGTATAGCAGATTGCATCAGTCCCGCCATCCATGATATATGCCAGCGAGTAAGAGGCGGAAGATCGTCCAGTAACGGCCCATTGGCCTCCTGGTCGTGGCTCCAAGTGTCGCAGTGCCGAGACCGTGGGAAGAGTAAGTCTGTCTGAGGATTCCATATCGCTGATTTTGTCTCAGTGCTTGCTTGGTATCGTTTTGGAACCAGAAAGGAAAAAAGATGCTGGACGAGACACAAGATTTTGTTTGACGTCGAAGCGGTTAAAAGTGATGCGAGAAAGAAGTTCTGGGGGACAGTGCTAGGTGGGAGACAGAGCTTAAATGACCTTGGTGGGGCTTGGGCTTTTTTTGGGCTGGCTGGTGAAGAAGCGAGAGTGCTCTGTCTGCAGGCCAGCACTGTCCTAGATACCTACCTAGGTAGGTAGCTTGACCCCGTGATTCATGCTCTCACATGTCATGTGCATGGCGCAACACTCCTCATCCACAAATACACTCCCTACAGTGGGAGGCAAAAGTATTTGACCAGATCGAGTACCGGGCTATCATGATCTACACTACAGTAAACTATATTATGTTTATGTATTCTTCTTGTTGCGAAAACTTATTCTGCCACAGACTGTACCTACAGTTGGGGGTCAAATAAATAGATGTCTATGCCCACAATCTGTAATTACCTTCCGACCTAGGTAGATAGGTCAACCTAGGTACATATTGACGGCAGGCACTGCTATAGCGCAGATTTATTCTTCTGCGTTAAATTTCCTCACTTAAGCTACTTAGGTAGTTCTTTTTGTAATACAACTTGTCTGTTGCATCATGAGCTCTTGTGTTTTTGCTGTAGATCCCTCTCTATGCTCGGTCACTTACAGTAACGGCCAAGTTACATCTCATAAATATTCTAGACAGAAAATTTTATAAGCACATTTATACAAGTTCTTTCTTAGCTATATAGGTACTATTAGCTACCTACTAGGTAGTATATAAAGCATGCTATCTCAGACATTGTGTACCATAAAGTTATTCTTAAGTGGTCCCGAGCAAGAACTATATAACCACTGTATGTTGGATTGAAACAACCACGTGCAGGGCATTTCGATGGTATTATCTCCTATATGTTGTTTCAATTGATGTGCTTCAGAAGTGTTGGATCGCTATTATAGTGATATTGACATGGAGGCGACTAATTCAGTAAGGGCTGGCAAAGAATCCACAGTCTAAGTTTCAAGGTCAGAATAAGAGTTGAAAGGTGCTAGAGGAAATGGCAAGATGCTAGAGGAAATGCAATTTACCTTTTTCTTGGTGTGGTTAATTGTGACGATTATCTTTTTACTGATAACTTCTCGCAGAACTTTCCCACCATGATAATGACATATGGTGTATATATGTAATTACTGTTTTGATAAAATCTCTTTGGATAAAAGTAGGTATGATTGATCTTGTTTTGAGGTCCATAGAATGATTTAGTATAGAATTACAAATTACTATATTCGCCCTAAAACATGCCCTATAACTACGCAGGAAGTAGCTCCTACGGAGGAAGAATGGCCATGTGTTATCGACAAAAAATTGCTTTCCATACTTGAAAGTGAATGACCGGACACATGCCTCCAGCTTTTGCGGTGGTAAAGGGGAAATAAACCACTGAAATGGCTCAGCGAGCTCTGGCATGACTGATAGAGAAGCAAGCAGGTATGATCTGTAAATGACCAGTTTTGGAGCCAATGCCACTGTCTGATAAATAGAGAGTGCTCAAGTGTTAATAGTGAAGCCAGGTATTGAGGGCCAAGCTTCTGAAATCAAACTGAAACGCAACCGTTTAACTTAAAATCTGGTGTCATTTGTGAGTATGGAATCATAGGCAAATGAACAGAGTACACTTGCATAAGCTCCTGCTTCTGTTCTGAAGAAAGATTCCATGTCTATGGAAAAATGGAGCTCATAAACGCCCGAGTACCGACGTAGAAATTTTTTGGCTGAGAGATTGTGCCATCAAACCTCAATTTTCCCAGACACTTGAAGTCGGGGCCTTTGTCGTAGCTCCGATCAGAAGTGGCTTTAGCTGCCCTGGGGTGTGTACCAAACATGAGTTGTAGGTGGGGTGCCAGAACTTATTTTAGAGCTACCCCTCACCCCTGTGAATCAAATGGCACTAAGCTGGGAGGGTTGGCACAGACCCTGGCATGGAGTAAAAGCCTCTTGAGCCATCGGATACATTTAACAGTGCCTCCAATGCATGGTCTTGTTTGCCCACCGACAATTTAAGAACTCTTTCACCACCACATGTAGCTTTCATTTCTTATGAATGCACATTTTGAGAACTCAACTTTTAAAACCACGACTCTGTACTTTCAGCTATCTATATCGCGAACTCTGGATCATCAACCACAGCTGGCTTTAGATTTCAAATATTGTCTAGAGACACAATTTCCGATTCTAAAGCAAGCACGGTATCACAGCAATGGATCCAGAAACAAACTGGATGCCAGTTTCTCAGTGGAACTTGGATCAGCTACGAGGCATTTGGTCCCAACTCCAGACCCAGGTGAATCCATTTGCACATGTCCTCTGTTTGGATGGAAATCTTTACCGAATGCTGGATGATGGGGCAAAGAATTTCATTGTTCAAAACTTCATGTAAGAATTATCCAAGGCATATGGCCGGATCACTGCTAATGTTCTTAAATTTAGACATCACGTCAAAGAGCCAGTGTTGTATTGCATTGACGGAACCGGCCCTGATCGTGTCTACTTGGGAGCTCCACGACATTTTGTAACTGGTGGTGGGATTCTTATTCAACCCAGTGGCTCGGATCCATTTTGGGTCATTCGCAATGAAATAAAGTTGAGAACTGCAACAATATGCCCGCCTCCTGTATCTACGAAGGCCACAAAGATTCCGCGTCCTCCAAATGCGTACATTCTTTACCGAAAAGAACGCCACAATACCGTGAAGGAAGCAAACCCAGGCATCACAAACAATGAAATTTGTAAGTTTTCTCAATGTCAGTTCACGACACACTACTTACTTCTTGAAGCTCAAATCCTTGGCCGAGCATGGAATCTTGAGTCACGAGAAGTACGCCAAAAGTATAAAGACATGGCCGATAGGGTGAAGCAGGCACTACTGGAAAAGCATCCAGATTACCAATATAAGCCCCGAAAGCCATCTGAGAAGAAACGTCGCACCAGGAGAAATGCACAATCGCAAGTGTCAATGAACTCGGCTACCGGAGACTTTACAATTTCCTCTCCTGAGTGCATGATTCCTCTAACTCCGGCTGGTTCTCACGTCGTTGTCTAAAAGAATTCATGGGTCTGAATGGACAAACAACCAAAACTTGCACTGCTACATATAGTGTGTATTGAATGTGTATGTGGATCTGAGGATTACAATAACTCCAGCACTAACGAAATGAAATAGCCAAAGGCACCGATTCCGCGTTTCTCAAAGCCGGATAGCTCTCGTATTCAGCCAGAAAAATTACGTGGCGATACATTTTTTTCTCTTTATGTTGATACAAGTAAAATGATACCCCGGTCAAATCTCACGATGATCTCTTATTTGCTTTTATACAACGTCGATTAAACTAGTGAGAGTGTTAAACTCTCACGAGTTCGTGGGACTGCGTCAGGTTTCTATTGTGGACCTCGGAGGGGAGGCGGTTCAAAATTCATGGCAGCAGCTGGAGTTCATGGAATAGCATAGGTTTATTTTTCTTGTATCTAGGGAGTTGCAAAATTTTTAAAAGCCAGCGACTTTGCAGGCTCAAGATACCCCTTTCCCCTGCCACCGCAATAAGCATGTTTTTGACGAATGCGCAGCTTCATTCTCCCATGTCCGCACCAGCGTGAATGATTGAGCTACTACAATCTTGCTTCAAAATCGAGTCTGCGTGCTGAAACGACATCTATGCTGGGCTTGTTGAACATGTATGGTCAAATAGCTGCTGATTTCGCAGGCACTCTTTCAGCGCTTATGCAGTCACACATTTCCGAGGGTTTGCCCGCACAGGCAGAGATACAATTACATTTAATCCGAGGGTTTAATTTTGCCTACGGGCGACACATCAATCGACACTTCTGGGACTTGGTCCCCTGTGACTACTCAAGTCGCAAAAGTCGGTGTGGGCAGAATAATAAAAAGAGACACGTCATCATGTCACAAGACCATGTCGGGAAAGAAATGAGCAAAGAGCGCTAACGTTATATTAAATCAGGTAGGCGAAGAGCTACCTCTCATGTGACGAGCCGAGCTATGATCAACTGCTTCTGTGGAATGCATCAACCGATGGGCGTGAGTCGGAGTCGCTATAGAACTCAATGATGACAAGTGCATGCCGTTGCATCCAAGCGTAGGGAGCACTCCATGGGTTGCGACAAAAATTGGCTTCTACGCCCAGGACTGTCACGACATGCTGAACGGATTTATGGCGCCTGGCTAAACCTAGAGTCAAAATTCCAAGCGGTAGAAGAGGTAATCTGAGCAATGCATGATCTGGGCAACAGTTGGATGCTGCAACATGAAGAATGTGTAATTCAAGAGCGAGATTCGAGGCGAGAGTTCTGGCAAACATTGGTTGCGGAGAGTAGATTACACTGAGACGAAGACTACGTCTTCAGACGGGGGAACACGTAGATACGTAAGTCTACGTCGCCATGAGAAAGACTACGGTAGCATTCCTGAGGCTGAATCATGCCGCGAACGGAATAAATAGCGCAACGCTCAAGGTGAATATAGATGCTATGAAGAGCCACCACTGACGATACCACATGGCCGCTATGACTGCGACGACGACGTCCCGTTCCAGTCGCTGCTCCATATGAAGGTGCCACATCGCCACTCAGACCCCGTTTCCTTCTCTCCAGAGGGCCCAAGAGGGCGGGGACAAATATAAAATGATCGGCCTGTATATGCACAGGTTAGCATAGCTCCACTGTCAGAGGACCGTAGAGACACGGAAAACGCCAAACAGGAACGACAAACAGTGCCATTACGGCGGCAATAGGACCTACCTCGGTTCACGCCAGGTTTTTTGGTAACCAGGCTAATGCATGGTTCGTCGTGCTCGCATCGAGGGACAACTCGTTTGCCCAGTAACTTGGACCAGGACTCCTTGGCTTGAATAGGGTCGAACACTCTGTCGGGTGATTTTGGGGCTGTGTCAACAAAACTATCATGAACTGGCTGCTCGGAGATTGGTGGCACGAATTCCTTTGATGTAAGTTTGTCGGAGCTTCCTTTTGTAGAAGGCGGGTTTTTCGCAGCGGGGAGATGCGCAACACTGCTTTGTGCTTCTGGATCTGCCAACACAGCTATAGAAGGGGGCGCCGAGCCAACGGGTTTGAAGAATCCCTTCAGTGTAGTTTGTCCCGCTGAGATCTTTTGCCTAGACCCAATGGGATCCGCTCCGGATTTGCTTCTCTTTAGTTGCCTTGGCACGGAGTCGATTGGGTCAGGAGACCTCTTGCGTGGCTGTGAATGTGGTAACGCCGCCGGTTTATCGGTTAATGTGTTGGTATTCACCTTTACTTGGCTCGAAGCATCATTATCGCTAGCTTGAATCGCGTCTTCTGCAGGGAAGCTGGAAGATCCCGAATTGTGCGGTGTTGTGCTTCTTTCCGCACTGGTGACCTTTCTTGAGAACATATCTCTGATGCTCTGGCGGCGATCAAATTCGGGAATAAGCTTTGCAGATAGCGGTAAGATATCCTTCTGTGCCAGCTCCCGCACCCTTGTGCCATTTTGAAACACCCCTGCGGGATTCATAACATCGCTAAGGCTAACCTGACTGCCGTTCCTGGCAATGGTGCCAGCGATTGTGGCAAAAACAGGGCAGTGATCGGAGCCCATCAGGCCTTCTTGGATATTGGCTGAAGTAAACCAATCCCTAATGCCGTTGCTACATAATATGTAGTCTATACGACTGCCATTATTGGCTGGCCGAGTGTTTTTTTTTGTGTCCCAGCACGTGTTCATTCCTAATCGACCTGGATGAAAGCAACGACAAAGGTCCCATAAAACTGGCGTCTGTCGGCCCTCGTCGCGATCGCCGACAATATTGCCTTCAAATATGAGTTGGTTGAAGATTCGTCGCGTTGGGAGTGAAATCCATTCATCAATTGTCATATTTTCCTTGCGCAGGTTCTCCATCACGTTCGTTGAATCCACTTCTGACCGAATTACGTTTAGATCACCCGTGAGAATAACCTCCTTTCCTTCGGCTACTAAATTCCGTATTCTAACATCCAAGGCCTCAAAAAAGCTGGTGCGAAACTCGACTCGACTTTCGTCTCGATTAGCTGGACAATAAACACCAAGTAGCACGAACGCTGGGAACTCCAGAATGACACAGCGGCCTTCGGAGTCAAGTACCGTGTCTTCTACAATGCCCGAGAGCTGACCGGGGCGAGGGTAACCGCCGATCTGTTGGTCTGAAGGTAGATCCCGGAAGTTGGTTGCAGACTTGGGAGGACAAAGTACACCGGTAATTCCCTCTTCAGCACGAATGGGCGCACATGATGCATTGCGAGTATAAATGGCGACGCCAGAATATCCTGCGATGATGAGTAAACCGTCGATGCTAACTGCAGGGGCATCCGAATGGACCGAACCTTTTTTGTGCTTTGGCAAGCTAAAGAAGACATCCCAACCTGGCACCAGAACCATGTCATCTTGCAAGTCTTTTCGCTGGATTTTCGTCTCTTGCATGACTACAATGTCCGATTCCAAGATATCGAACATGGCCTAGTTTGTGTGGCATTAGTAAGCTGGACTCTGCGTGGGACTGCAACGACATGTTTACCTGAAAAGTGCGCTGGTCTCTCCATGGTTGATATCCAAAGGGATTTCTGCTTCATGCGTGAGCAGGCTGCACATCACAAGATGAGTACTTGCCCGAGGAGGAATACCTGATGCCATTTACTGCACGGTTTTGTTAGCAACATAGCATACTGGGGCAGCTCTGGCAATCTTACCATTCCACGTAGTAATACGAAACCCCATAATGCCGCACTTTCGATCTCGTAAGAGGGCCCACGGGTGTTTCACTGCTTCGGCACGGCAAGGCAAATGGGAGAGGCTATTTACATCCTGCTTGCCCAAGCTGCACGATCAGGGGGCAACACAACTTCATCAGTCAGTAAGACTGGACTTGAATGCTATCGTATACAGCGTCTCAAAGAGCAGCATATGCATACGGCTTGATGACAGGCAGAATATTGAGTCTCTTGTGTGTGATGGTGAAGGTCATCGCATTGGCGTTCATTGCATCAAGACGTCAGTGGGCCCTCCTTCCATGTCGCGCGGTGCACCTTCACGGGCTGGAGGGCGGGTCGCGGGAACTGCACGACATCACGTGCTGGCAAACAGCTTCCTTTCTGCCTTATGATCGAGGCCGCCAAAATTGGCTAGCCGAGCTTGATTGATCCCGGATGACCTGATCTCACAACCTGCATTCCGCCATCAATCAACGACAATCGCCATCACCATGTTTGCTTCGCGACTAGCCACCCGCAACGCCTCGCGGTTCGCTGCGCAGCTGCGCGCCCCTGCTCAGCGCCGCCTTGCCAGCACCTCGGCCGAGAACGAGTTCATCAAGGAACGCCAGCACATCAAGGAGCACGCCAAGGAGACCACTGGTGAGTGCCATTGAACCCGACAATTGCCATTGACCCCTGGGACACATCAATTAACATTGCGCAGAGCTATGGAAGAAGATTTCCATCTAGTACGCATCCCGATGCCCATCCTAACATCCCACGGCCATTTCGCATCCTTGTGGCGGGATCTTCAGCCGCCCCAAGCCTACGAGCGGATGTTGAATCGCAGACTAACTTGACTATAAAGCGGTGTTATTCCTTGCCTGGCCCTGGCTGGTGCCAACGCCTGGTATCTCTGGAAGGAGCATTGGGAGCACTGGAGCCACATGCCTCCTCTGGAGGAGCGCACTGAGTACCCCTACCAGAACATCCGCACCAAGAACTATCAGTGGGGAGATGGTGACAAGGTAAGATACTTTGCGTGCCGTATCTGTGTGAATACTGAGCGTGTGGGTGTGCTGACCATGTGTAATAGACTCTGTTGTAAGTGTATACCGGCTGCGTGATACAAGCGATACAAGCACATGCCTGCGCAGTTTGATATACGATCTGTGAAACTAACTGTACAAATCAGCTGGAATGAATCCGTCAACTACCACAACAAAAACAAGGTTGCGTAAAGTGAAACTCGGTATCAGGGCCATGGAGCCGGCAATATTGATAGAATATCCCTTCAGGAGACTCCTTGTACATGTTCCCTAGTGTCGAATTGACTACGCTGTTTTACTAAATCCTGCTTTCCTATTGGAACATTCCACTCTGTGAAGTTTCTGCCCTGTATACATGACTCGACGGAACAAATGGAAATTTTCAGGTAGTTTCTTACACTGAGAGGAGTGCAGCTCAGAGTTGGCGGTTGGATGTGGTGATTGACACACGGGCAATCGCTGAACCTCGTGTCTCGCAGAGTGCTCGTTAGCCAAAAACGCCGGGATAAGCTAACATGTCATGGATGAAGTCTTCAATTGGTGCTGGCGGGGCTTCTTTCTGGCGACGAATTATTTTGACCCGTAGGCCAAATGACCGCATGAGGCCTGCTGGGCCGGTGCCGAAGAATACCCGACGCAAGTGGCCACCGTCCAGGACGCGTCTAACATCTACACAGGAAATGGTTCGTTTCCTGCGGCAAGGAAGCAAGACATTACTCCCACACTTGAGCCTTGTGATAATAAGTGTTTTTCAACTCCTACGGAACCGGTCTAATTTCTGTCTTGTATTGAGTTGTCAGCTATGATCTGGCAGGCAAAATTTCTTCGGTCGCGCGTCGACCATTTCTGACCTCAAACCGTGTTGGGGTACCTCGAGCCAAGGGACTCACCAAACGCTCCATGGATTAAATTTTGAACCACCAAGGAGTTGTGTGAGCCCATAGGCATGATGGCTCGCTATCTTACGCCCGCGAAAATCGGCCTTCTGGCCCTTGTGGAGCTGTACACGGAAGAGGCTGTCCCAAGTGATGCCGTGCTCCCAGTTCTTTCCTTCATCACATCACACCTTTTGGATCATGACTCTACAGACCCATTGTCATCACAGGAGGCACGGTGGGCGAAAGCAGAGCGCACCGTGAGCTTGGTCATCACCATAAAGGACTTCGAGAAGGTCCTTGGCAGCTATCCTTTCTTGATGGGGATGCCTGGTCGGAAGCTCTGGGACCAGTTCCTCGCGAAGCTTTGGGAAATCAATTCCCTGGACGGCTTGAATGAGTTTTTTGAAAGAATCAAAGAAATGCTGGTCAGGGCAAAGGGCGAGCGCCGCAAGGATGACGATGGTGACCCGGAACAGGTGGATAAGAGAATCAGATTGTCACGCAACTCGCCATTTGGAGCATTTATTCGCAGATCGCGCTTGGAGTATCAAAAACTGCGATTTCATGATTGTACGGAACTTTGGAAAGCATTTGTGCGATACCGCCAGCCCACTGCCCACTACTTGAGGAGGAAGAACCCCAGCTTTGGCCGTCTGAGTTTCGATAATATCCTTTTGCTAGGGGAACAAGGGGACTGGGATCCTGCAAGTGTGTCTGCCTTGGCAGCAGTTGCATATGGTGACATGCTCACAGGGGATGAGAGTAGCACCATCCCCGTGAGCACCGACGATGTCGAATCGCTGCTCGAGTTCCAGATTGAACAGATGCAAAGTGAGCATATTAACTTTCATACCCTCGTCATACATGTACATGTACGCTAATCCGGATAGAATATGGAAACAGGATCCCCTTGGAAATACGACACCAGTTTCATGATCTTCTGCACGACAGCTTTCTCGTGCCGAGTCTTACACACTATTTGAGGTATGAGGTGGTTATGCGGTGGACAATTTTGCACTCGTTCTAACTGTGGTGCAGCTTCCTTGACGCGTGGAAGTCTGGGGACTATCCCACAGCATTTGACTTTCTGCATAGATATTTCGACTATACTATGCAATATCGAGACAGACTGTTTTACCAGTATGCTCTTATGAACTTGGCTGTATTGCAAGCAGAATTCGGGTGCCATCAGGAAGCCATCGCAGCCATGCTAGAGGCTGTTTCTACAGCACGAGAAAATCGAGATATGACATGTCTCAATTTTGCCTTGAATTGGCTCTTTCATTTTGGTCGGGCACATCCCAACCTGGTTCGCGATTTAGAGTCAAACAGCCTTTTGGGTACTGGCAAGGAAAGCCTGGCGTTCTTAAGGGTAAAGGCTAAAGAGTCTGGCATGTGGTCTCTTTGGAGTTCCGTGCTCCTGAGCGAGGCAAAACTGGGCCTCATTAATGGAGACAGTGTTGCAACGTCTCTAGAGTACATGGTTCGAAGTTCACAAGTCATCGTTGAGAGGAACATGAAGACCATGTTTGGCTCCCAACTGTCATTGTACTCTGCGTTATGGAATCGACTGGGTCTGACACAATTGTCCACCCTGACGTCGGAAATTTTCCTCATGTGTCACGCAAGGCACGCAGTATTTGATGATGAACTTAAACATACTTGCCGCATAGCACTGACGTTATCCGATCGTGGTCGATATGACGAGGGTCTTCAGTACTTGGAGAAGCTTGACGAGAACTCGCTGCGCTCGTGGAAATCCAGCCAATACTGGTACAAGTACAGAGCAATCATAAAGCTGAGAAAAGACTTGCGCCATAACAATTTAGATGGTGCCGAAGAGCTGCTCCGCCAGCTCTTGCAGTCAAATTCGGATGACCTTGAGCCTGACATGGCCTTTATTATCGACTCGCTACACATTGACTGCTTAATCCGCCGAGGCGATTTACAGAAAGCTTTTCAGAAGGTGGAGGGCTTGATGTGCAAGCTGCGAGACGAGAACAAAGACATTGCTCTACGTGTGAAGCTTCTTCTCATGAAGGTCGCTTTGTTAGACAAATGCGGTCGCCCTCAAAGAGCCTTTTCAACAGCAGTCCGTGCCACAAACATAGCATGGCGTGCACGGCTGATTCCTTGCCTCTGGCAAGCCATCGGCGCCTTGTCCAATATCCTCGTATCTTTGGGCGAGTTCGAAGCAGCTATACAGCTCCTTGTTGCAGTTTTACCTCGGGCTTTGGAGTGCGAATCATCGTCTCTCTCAGCTCAGCTTTACTCATTTCTTGCAGACGCAAATATGGGCATGGCGGGAAATATGCCCGCAAAGTCGAGCAAGCGAACCGAACACATGACTAGAGCATTATCGGCCGTGCAAAAGGCGTTTGATCACTACTCGGCAATCGAGGACATCAAAGGCCAATGCGAAATGATGGCCAAGAAGGCAATGATTATGAAGTTGACGGGGGAAGTGGCATTGGCTGCAGACTATGCAGCGGCCTACGTGGAGCTGCAGAGGACAGCAGAGTCATTGAGGCTTGGACGGTGATGATTCATGAATACGACTGTTGCAAATATTGATTGCGTAAATGTACACTTGTTTGTACAGGACGGCTATTGTACCGCTGCATGTGGATAGATACCTTGTCAACACCCCCTAGACAAACCCTATAACCACGATGAAAACCCTAAGCCTCGCCAAGGGTATTCAAGTCAAGCTTCTGATAATCCAATAACTAGTTTCCTTTTCTCGTAGAGATCTCTGAATGTTTGCATGAGGAATTGCTTTCCATCTGCCCGTCCACGCTCGTCTACCACTGGATCTCCTCTCCCCGCTTATTCTTCAACTCACTGGCCCCCGACTTCACCACGGTCGCGTCTTCAGCAACCTCATTCGTAGCCCATACCTTTTCTATGCACAGTTCAAACGGGCCCTCAACGCGGTCCGTCAGCCCGATGCCCACGGTTCTTACTTTCTGTCTTAATATCTCTGTTTGCGGCTCCACCACAAACCCATGGTTTGTCCTCACAAAATCATTCCACTTAATTATGATAGTCTCCCACTGACCGGGCCGCTTCGCAAATAAGCGATGCTGATGCAAATCCGTGGGCTCCACCGCCTCGGTCTGCAAATTGACAAAATATGATCTGCCGTCAGACTTGATACGCAAAGCAAGATAGGCATATGGGTCGATGTCCCACACCGAACGGCCAAATAGGGTCGGTCGCTGATCAGGAGTGCGAAACGCCGCGTATCCGCTGCGCTGGATGGTTGGGCGATCCGCAGGGAGGGAGGTAGATATTTGGCCGTGGAAGCGGGCGTATGACGACGGAGACGAGGAGCCGGCTGGGTTTGAAGGTGAGTTGGTGGTGTCGGTAGATATGAAGTCGAGGTGACTTTTTGAAGAGCCCCCAATCAAGTCATCAGACATGAGGATGCAGTCTTGTATTGAGGCGGCGCTGTTGAATTCGTATAAACCTCGCGGGCCGAGCGGTCCCTTCACGGCTTCCATCTTCAGGGCTGATCAACGGTCAGCCAGTACTGATGCATATAGCGCAGAGAATATAGCCGTAGTATACGAACCTATGCTAGTACGCCTGCGCAGCTCATCCACGCTACGACCTAGCAAGCCCTTCCCCAGAAGCGGCGTCGTAACCTTCATCATGTCGCACGTCCAGAGGATGTTCGCGGGGTGGTGAATTGCTGAGCGACAGCTGCCCAGTCAGAGCCAATTGGCTCACCGGCTCTCCAAGAACATGGGATGACAGTATAATAAAAGCTGCGTTTATTGCTGGCGTCGCACGTGCCGTGGCGGCGAAAAGCTGTTGCGACAAATGTGATGACGTTGAAATTAACCTGAACGGAGCTCGTGGAAGTTGGGAGATGCTAAATTCGCACCAATTAACCTGGTGTGGATCTATCATAGTTGCATGCCATCCACCAAGTCCATGTCGCTTTTCGCACGCATTTACCCTGTGCTTCGGCAGGGGGGATTAATTTAATCCGCACTCAGAACTTCTCTGCTCCAACAATTTCCATCATCACCAGTTGCCGAGCTCGACCACGCCAACGGCCGGGCAAACTCCGTCGCAACGCCCCAATCGAAGGCCTGTTGCGAGCTTGCGACATACTGACTTGCTCGAGCAACTCTTCACCATGGCGTCGCTAACTCCAGCATGGCGAGCTGGCTCCTCACACCCGCTGCGACGTGCCATCGCGGGACCCTTGGCAATTCACAGCACAAGACGCTATGCGTCCATGCCTGGCAGGAACAAAATTATTCGAGAAATGGATCGAGCTTCTCGTCAGAGTTCAAATAAAATGGCCAAGGAGCAGAGCATGTCGAATATGCAAAAGCTTGCGAATGCCGAATACTTTAAAGATGGCGGTGGTCCTCTTTTTCCCGGTCCGTTGACATCCACAAGCGAGATTTGCCCAGTTATTAAATAATAGCCAAAAGAAACTAACATGTAGATGCTCTCTCAGGCACATTCGTCTCCCTTCCGCTATCACAGTACCCCAAATCTCCCTCCGAACTCCTCCAATACCAAGTCGCCCGCATGAAGCACTGGCTCATCTGCGCGACCTCAGTCCTCAACTTCAAGCTCAAGTCGATGCCCAACTGGACGACGCGGCCGAAATGGAAAGCCCGCCGGGGCAAGATTGCACCCACAGCCAAAGCCATGTACCGCGACATGCTCGAGGCCTTTGCCGCCGGCGACAAGGTCACCCTCAACAAGATTTGCCTCGGGGAGTTCGCCAAGAAGCTCAGCGCGGCCATTGATCGCCGTGACCCCAAGGAGCGCGTGCGTTTCGAGGTTGTCAAGTACAACAAGGGCCTGTTTTATCCCAGGCTGATGTCTCATCAGATCCACGAGGTGAATCCCTTTGACAAGACCATGGTTACCGAGCAGGCGGTCGTGGCGATTGCGTCGACGCAGCAGGCGTCCAAGATGAGCGCTGTCACGGGCGAGACGGTCCCGGGAAGCCTGAAGCTGCAGGATAAGATTGAGTACGTCGTGCTGTCGAGACAGGCGAACCAGAAGACTTTTGAGACGACGCCCTGGCGCATATGGGGGACCACTTCGGTAACGACGTTGGACGCCTACCTGCGGGAGAAGGCTGTCATAGACAAGGAGCAGGCCAGGCGGGCGGGGTGGACGGATTCGGCTCCCAAGTAAATTTAGAAGAACTGGGGTGAGAAATTCTTGGGAAAGCGCATGGGATGGCATTATGCGGGGAGGTGGCGGTTGAAAATGTAAATTAAACGTGGACTTTGTCACGATCTTTTTGTACCTGTACCATACCATCTTGCATTGGGAGCGAAAATGGACAAGTTGCGGGTTGGACACGTTATATGTTTCTCCCATCCAGCATTTGTATTATTGGTATCATACCATACTATACTCACATCTATAGTCTAATCTCTCCATCATGCTGAACCATGTCAGGCTAGCACCTGACTGTGCTGTGCACGCCAACCAAATGCTCCCTTATGTCCTTGACCACGGCGATGATGACGACGAGCGCTACGCTCAACAAATGGACCACGTCCCTCCCACGCCGAGTCTTTGCAGATTGCTAAGCCCTAAAAGAACTTGCCTGCCTTGGAGGAGGCAATTACAACTTCATCCGGCATTTCGGAGTCGCTAACCGTACGGGTCATAAGGGGTCGATCAAGTGCATCAAAGCGCTCACGGCGGAGCCTGGCCTTGATATATTGGAATGACAAGCGAAGGGCGAGAGCCCCAAAGCCCCAAACAATACCTCCAACAGGGGCTGCGACAAATGCACCAAATGCGCTCCAATCATTGGCATACAGGCCATTCTGAACGAGCAGTAATTGGGCGCCTTGTTCGGCATCCTTGTAGTAAATAGCGCCAAATATGAAGACGGTCAAAATGCCACCCAAACCACCGACGACGACTTCAAAGCCGCGCCACCAGTAGAGACGGTCGCTGAGACCAAGGCACAAGACGGGAATGGTAGCCGCGGAGAGCAGATCGCTGATGAGGTAGATCTGCAGGATGGATGATGCGCGGAGAGCAACCACCACGACAGGGATGATGATGAGCACAACCATGCCGCGGATGTACCAGATATTCAGGCGGTTGCGGAACAAGTCGTTGGAGGCGGAAGAAACCATGGCTGACTGCAGACTATCAAAGGCAGCTGTGCTGAGGGAGACAACCATGACGAGAATAATGCCGACAACCCAGCTGGGTAGCTGCTGAAGAAGCAGAAAAAAGGCCAATGAGCCCTCCTGCTCTGGTTCGCCTGGCCACGCGCCAGACCAAGCCGCAATCAAGCCAGAACAGCCGACAAGAGTGAGGATGCACAGGATAACCACCATGGCAACTGAGACGCCAACCCAAAGATCCTTGTCGGATTTGGACGAAAATGTTCGCAGCCAAAAATTGGACAGAAAGAAGTCGTTGGTGAGAACGGCAACGGGCAGGATGTACAGGAGCTGCCAACCAAGAAGGCTTGGCTCTAAGAGGTGCGACGAGTCTATGAGCTCACGTTTGATTTCCGTCTTGGCACCAACGGTGATGGTGGCAATGATGATGAGGCCAACGACCATGCCGCCTTGGACGACGTCTGTGAGGAAAGAAATTTTGAAACCACCCAAAGCTGTGACACTGTTAGCATTCAATGCTATTCAAAATAGGACCAGGGGAGGGAGATTGTCTAACAGGTATAAATGGTAGTGATGACGCATTCGACGATAATAACGGGAAGACTATCAATCCCGGTCAATGTGCTCACGACTTGACCAAGAGCAGACAACTCTGCCACCATGTACAGGAACAATGTAACCAGGGTCATGAAGCTGAGGTACAACATGGCAACTGTCCCGTAGCGTTGTCGTGTCCACTCTGTCAAGACGAAACCCTCAGGACACTTGCGGCGGATGATGGGTCCAAGGGCTCCAAAAATGAGCATAGGCAACGCCGATGCCAGGGCGTAAATGATGACTCCCTGGACACCGGTGATGGTTGCGAGCTCGGGGTAGGAGAAGAGGATACCGGCTCCGAGGGCTGCACATGTTAGCACGACACAAACGAAATTTTGACTAGACACAAAGTAAGAAGGGGGTTGGAGCGGCAACACATTTCCCACGCAAGCATTATCTTGATCGAGTAATTACGGTGCAATCTCAGCTTCAGATCCACAGGGTGCAAGATCTCTCCTGGAACAGTGTTGCCCAAGAGTTGGATCCCACATCTTGCTTCAAATCAGCGCCCGTAGTGAGCCGCATCCTCTCCCCTCTTGCGACAAGAGTGCTGATGCTTTTTCTCCTCACACTGCTTGGAAACTGATTTCTATGCAGGGGAGGCGAGACTGATGCCAGGGATGGCGACCAGTAGGTTTGCACTAGATCATCAGAAGCACCGGAGAAGAAGCTCTCATAACCTCGTCGTCAAGAGAGGAGAAGAATAAGATCAGGGAATAAACCTACTCATCTAAGTTGACTCTGCTACTGTTCCATATAGTCGTGTATACGTGACCAAACCCTTTGCCAAAGGGTTCGCATGGGTGCTGAATTGAATTTGCTGGCCCAAAAGGCTACCGCTCCAGAAACATGATGATGTAGCTGAACCGTGACGGCTCTACTCACCGGAGGCGATAAAGTTGAGAGCAAGAGGGAAGGCTAAAGAGAGAATGAGTTAGCTGAGCCCGCGGTCTTCTATCCCACCCATTTCTTGGAGTTATTTCGAGTTCTTGCACGCATGTCCTCCACATTGCTCACCACTTTGTGTTCCATTGCTGCTCAGGAAATCCTGTTTGGACTGATTTCTCATCGTCCAGGCGATTCCTGTTCCCAGGACCCTGTGCGACATTGGTTAGCGTTAGCCATGTGTGGTGATGTGAGATAACGGTCGTAACGTACAAAAATGCTCCATAAGTCACGTAGATGATGGCATTAGACGCCGGAAAGGACGGTTGACCCATGATGCTGCTTTTTGATGGCGCTTCTCGGATCCGATGAATGGATTATTAGAGGGACAGAGCGCAAGAGGGGAAATAACTGGAATCTGCGAATCTTCGGCCTTGTAAGCACGCTGCTCACCTGATCAAATCCAGGGGACGAAAAAAAAAACAAGAAAATTCTTCAGTAGATTGCAATGTCTCCAAGCTGAGAAAAAAAAAACGTCGCATCTCTTGGCTCATCTGATAGTGGTTGGTGGCACCAGCGCCTAAAACGGTTTAGAATTGGCGTTCTGCGGTGGGGGGCTCACTTCCGATGGTGGATCAGCTGGGCCTGAAGCATAAAGTAGCTGGTGGAATGACTAACTACCTACTCCATAGGTAGTACTAGTATGTAGTATTATTGGATTCATGATGGGTACTTGGTGCCAGAAACTCTGGTAGTGCATGCATGATGGATGTGTCAATGCCAATATTTGAAGGCAGGTGTATTTGGTGTTGACAGATGCATATGTCGACTATTGCATGAAGTACCAGTAGCAACGATGATGATGAGACCAACCCAACACAGTTGCATTGATGCCCGCATGTTGTCAATCAATTGATGCCCTACAGCGCTTGAAGTGCTGTAATCATCGTCCGTTGGCGCTCCCAATTGCTCTCGGGTGCCAACAGAGGATGGGTTTGACATGATTCAACGGGGACCGCATAAGGCCCCCCCCCCCCAAGTGACAGTTTTCACCTTGGCGGCTCCATTCCCCGCGTCTCGCCCTCTTCCGTAGCAGCTCCCTTCAAATCCCCCTCGAGTTGAAGTTTCATCAAGTAATACCGGGCCCTTGGTGTTGTGAACAAAACTCTACACTACAGGTCGCAAATTTCCTGGCCCTATTAGCCAACCTAATTTCTAGATTACAGGATTCCAATCCCTTGCGCCGTTGGCAGAATGGACTATCCTATCTCTAGTCACGATTTCCTGAAATACTCAAACAAGCGTCTCCTAACCGCTCTCACCTCCGGTAATGTAGCCGCGACTCTAGCCCCGTATTCTCCAGACGTTTGTCCATGTAAATAACTTGACTTCCAAATCACAACGAAACTGAAAAAAAAAGCCTTGATTTGCATAATTCCAGAAAAGTGCACGGCCGAGAATTCCCAACCACCGGGTAGCCCATCGGAAAGGAAGTTCCTCTTTGTGACTTCTGTCAAGGGAAACCGTGTAAAAAAAGAAAGAATAGAAAACTAGGAAATGTCTCAGCGGCTGAATACTCTTTGCAATAAAGCATCTTAGCGTGTTGTTTGTGTCCACGCCACGCTTGCCGTTGCCGGTCTGCGTCGATTTTTGGCCATCATGATGAATAACCTTTACTGGGAAGAGTTATGTTCATTAGACCCTCGGCCATGTCCCTTGTGGTGATCCGAACCACGAAATTGTCCCGTAGGAGTTGGAGGAGGAGCCATCATAGGAGGCGTTGGCATCATCATGTTATTATAAAACATCGGGTGAGCAGGATATTGAGGGGTCATATATGATGGCACTATACCTTCATTCCCTGACTGATGAGGAGTGAATGGTCCCGCCATGTACTGATAACCTTGTGGAAACGGCTGATAGAATGGCGTCCAACCAAAAGAGGGCGGCATCATAACACCTGGCGAGATCGGGTGTTGGTGGGCTGGAACAGTGTTGACAGCTGCTTGAGCGCCGGAATCATTGTCCGAAATGACCGGGCCTGCCACGTGCTGATCGCCGTTTGCCGTAGTGATTGTGGGAGTGGCCGGGCAATTTCCGGAGCGATTTTCGTTGGGCAGTTCGAACTCAACGGACTTCTTAGTTGGAGATTCGGAGGCTCCAACTCTATGTTGGCGTCCACTGAGCTGAACATCTTGAGCTGTATCATTAACCTTTGCCGGAGCTTGCTCAAGATTGAGTGAGGACATGGCTTTGCCAACAGACGTGTCACTATTGAAGATGGTCTGGCGCGGGCGTCTCTGCCCATAAGAAAATGACTTGTTGTAGGCTGTGGAGCGATGCTGAGATTCGGTGAATTTCATTGGTGATGAATTATCATCAATATTTGCAGTTTGAGCCAGCGTGAATGAACTGGGAGTGCGGCGTCTCGGGAGAGTCGACCAGCAGCTCCTGTGCCCAGCTTCACGTCGTGGAGTCTCAAACGTTCGAGAATGCTTGCGCTCCACTCGAATGGACTTGCCCTCAATTTCTGTGCTGTTCTGAAGTCAAAAGATTAGCATTGGCAGGTAGTACTGGTTCATGATGTGATGTAAGTCACCATAGTTGTGATCAGGTCATCTGCCCCGCCTGGCCTTGCAAACTCGACAAATGCGAAGCAATTTGTTTGGCCTAGGATATGTGTTAGGCTCATTAACACCATTGAGAGGATATTCAGCGGCGACACATACCGGGTTTGCCTGGAATCTCCCTCTTGTATATCTGAATGCCCAGAACCTCTCCACTGGAGCTTGCGAGAGCGCGAAGAGCGTCCTCAGTCATGTCGGAAGGGAGGTTCCCAACATATGCGGAACGACGATCCTTGTCGTATCTTTGCATGAGTGCATCACCGCCGTCCCACTTGGACGCAGAAGGCACAATCTCATTGTGCCGTTTTGGATTGTTTGCTATGACTAGATAGGTTTGGTTCTGAGAAAAGTACTGCCACAGGTGTTAGAAAAGGAATGAAATATGCAGACAGAGATAAAAAGATCACTTACTCTGACTGGTTCACGCCTAGAATCATACATTTTATATGTGACGAGGACAGGTGGTGGAACACCAAGAGATCGTTGGAATCCCTCGTCTGCAAACTCAGCCTTTGCGACTTCGCCAAGCTGGCTGAGAAGCGTTGTAGCCTCAGCAATTGTGGTTGGCATGCCACTTTTCTTTGAGACAAGGAAAGAGGCTAATGAAGTCAGCCGGTGATTCTGGAAGATGGGAAAAACCACGTACACTGGGCCCGAGCCATCTCAGTGCGACAAGCTCGGCCTAGAATTTTCATTCCTTTGCCAAACTTTTCTGCCTTCTGAGCATCGTGATCATTCTGGAACTCTCCTGTTTTAGCAGCTTCCTCGACTTCTGGGCGACTGTGATAAGTTTTGCCTTACAGTGAATTGACAAAACGCGAAAGGCATGTGAAAATTATCTCTCTTGATTTTCACCCAGACCTCTCCAAATTGGCTAAAGGCCTTGGTAACTTCGAACTCGAGAACCTTATCCTCATAAGGTTGGGATAGACTAGCAAATTACTGTTAGGCATAATAAAAATGAAGAACCTGGCGCAGAACTTACTTTGCAACGAACATGCAGGCAGTGCCTGGGTAGATGACCTGAGCATCGACCTTTACCGGGGGCGCTTCGAACACTTGGAGTTGTGTTTCGTTGTTAGCCATGGATTCCTTGGCTGGAGTTTCGGACGATACTTCGGTGAAAATATCATCTTCAACACTAGAGCCAACAAGAAAAGCCGATGAACTGTGCGATATCATTAACAATTGTCAAACGAAAGGACGCCGAAGACTGGTGGTACTGACTTCGTAGATTTTGGCGTCCCGTCATCAGAGGCCGTTTTGCGTCGGTGATTCCTACATTATATTAGTAGTCATGGCAGACTCGAGGGAGAAGAAAGACGGCATATTACTGTATAGTCGGTGTAGGCGAAGCTCTAGCACTGGCGTACCGTGGTCCGAGAGCTAGATGGATGTTAGCGGTTGAATACGTAGCGAATCTGCAATGACTGTAACAAAATAGGGTGCTGACTGTGCCAGCCCTAACAGAATATGTGGCCATGGCCAGTTGCTAGAGATAGAAAAGCTCTCCAACTTCCATAGAAAGCCAAGTATACACTTGAAGAAAGCATGGTGTGTGTAAAAAATTAAAGTACGACGGTCAGATATTCAGGACGATACTGCCTAAATAGCGAAATGATCCTACAGACTATCTGCCAGAGAGCCAATGGAGCTTGGATATGAAGGGTAAAAAAGATTGGGTATGAAGGGAAGGTAAAGGGCAAGGAAGTCATAGATGAAAGGCAAAAAAAAAGGGAATCACAGAGTACTCACACACTCCGCCGCCACGCAACGGACTTGGGGATGTAAGATGGTCATCCGACGAAGATTTCCTAACGGTTCTGAAACCACGATCGAGGTTTCCCATTTTGGCCATGGATCCGTGGTGAACCATGATGACCTGCGCGTACTGTTTTCCCTCGTGCTGATGCTGCTGTTAGCCAACTCGGTGGTGGGGAGGAAATGACTTACCAGAGCGAAAAATGAGAATAGAAATTTCGAAGGGAAATGTTTGACAAAGAAGTAGAAAGATGATATAATATAAGGCTTTGCGAAGAGAATCTCTCTTCCCAAGCCCTGAAAATCGAAGTTCTGAAATTGAGGTGGTGGTCCACTAGAACGCGATACTCACTTGTGGCAGAGAACACCGGAGCCGAAGAAGAAGAAGTCAAATAAGACACTAAGAGCACAACCTGTGCTGATGATAGCAGATATATGTATCTCCCTTACTGATGAGAGCTGTATCTCGGATCGCAGCAGATGTGACGAGGTATTGCTTGTCCTGTAAAAAAAAAGCGTTGCAGCATAAGGAGAGGAAGAGATAAAAGGAGGAGAAACCGGCTGGGAATAAAAGGAAGGAAGGAGCGACGATAAGAAGCTAAGCACCTGCCAAGCCTTATATTTATTTGCTGAGCACTCTTGACAGGTGGACTAAACCAGACTGACACTCTTGTGGCCCTGACTGTCGGCATACTACCGTCGACGTGTGTAAGTGGTCTGATTTTTGCGGTCATGAGACCATTTTCTGTTTCCTGTCTTGATAAATATGTAATATGCCTTGTATTGTGAGTTTTATCGCGAGAAGTCTACACGATGTGGTTGGTGTTGCCTTACGTTGTGTTCCTGCCGTCACCTGGCTTCATCTGCTAGCATCTGTTCTTCGAAATTGAGTGCATCCCGTCGAATTGAAGTATAGTTCCGTGAGCTGAAATACAAGGAAGACGATAAGTTGCACCGCCAAAGACTTTAATGAGGTTCAGAAGCGATCGCACAGATTTCGTTCTGATGTAGCCTGAGGATGACCATTTCTGCACAAGAGGATACTGAGTGAGTAAAAGTGTACATTTCAAAAGCCGCAGACGATAGCATAATGCCTTTTAAATTTCATTCGTGACTCATTATTGGGCTATCTCCATTTGCCAGTGCTGGAGGCGCTCGGTGTTTTCCTGGCCACTTCAGTTCGACACACCAAACCGCCGCTGCTGCCCCGGGTCCGTTCTTCTATCAAACACTAGCAAAATAAGCAAGATTTACTTTGGTTTTCGATAATGCAGGAAAATTTCTTCAGATGGCAATAAAGTCATCGTGCCCCTGATAACTGTCATCGTCGCCCTTTCGATCAACCTCGGTCTGACACGAATATTGTCGGTGTTGTGTGACAATGTCAATGGGTAAGTCTGCCACGACGCTCACAAGCACTGAAACCTTGACTAAAATTAGTCGAAATCGACGTTGATTACTCTACTCTACTCTTAATAGGCGCTATGAGGCCCTTTATTCGTTCCCTCCCGCCGAACGAGAGAACGAACCGATGCAAACATTGCCATGAGCGACGAACTTTGGCCGAATGCCATCTATGTATGCCACGGTAGAGGCAAAAAAGCGAGACCGAATCTCGTGGACCTTGAATACTTTGTCTCATTAGCTATTATTCAGCACTGAGGCCTTAGAAACTGGCCGAGAGTCTGCTTAGATCCGGCATTGTCAGTGATTTAAGGGACAAGATATAACAATCTTTGGTATGCGCTTGGATGCGCGGCTTAGTCGATAATTGCTGCTTCCCCAAGCTACGGTCATACTGGTCACGACACTTTCTGCGACAAACAATTCAAGCATCTATTCCATACGTATATTTCCATCCCAGAACGAATTCCATGCGCCGTCCTATGCTCTGTACACAAATATGATCTCTAAATGGCCTCGTCACGGGGTATCTTACATCATAGCCTAAAATGGTCCAAAAATTGAGTCACTCTGTGCTGGAAAGCGTCCGGTTCCTCTGCAGTCGGATTATGGCCGGATTTCTCAAAGACGGCCAACTGGGAGTTTGGCATCAAATTGTGCATTTCCTCGCTAAACTGCACGGGCGCAACGAGATCATGTCGTCCGACCACGATCAAGGTCGGTGCAGAAATGTCACCTAGCCTCGGACGTACATCAAACCGCGGCATATTGTAGCTCATGGCGAAGTTGTGCGTCTCATAATGCAATCTCAACTGGCCTGAGTCGGACGCTATCGGCGCAGGCTCGCTGCCCGTCTTCTCTGATGCGAAAATGGGAAGGATTTCGTTGAAACTAGCCTGGAGGTCATCGTTGTTTCTCAAACAGCCTGCCCAGGTTCTGTATTGACGGTCTGCATCGACTTTCATTCGGGGGGATGTGAGAGATGATTTGAGACAGTACATGGTGCTTTTGAGGCCGAAAGTCGACGTGTCTCGAAGAATAAGAGCTGATACATGGGAGGGGTACTTGATGGCATACTCCAGGGCAACATATCCGCCATATGAGCCTCCAGCCAGGATGATGGGTTCTGAGCCTGCCCAGATTCTGGTCATAGTTAGAAAATGACCTTTGAGAGACGGACGGCGTTTGACTCATTGACGATGATTATTACTCCTGGCGAGAAACAGGAGGAGAAGATACGCACCTCAGTTCGTCTATGTCTGCAGCCCAACGGTCGTGGGTGTAAGGCCCCTTGGGATCGCTGCGCCCACTGCCTCGCGCATCGTATACCAGAACTCGAAACCGCGATGACAGAAATTGAAATGAGGCCTCTGTTTCTTGATGGCCAGACACACCAGGTCCGCCGTGTAGGGCTACCACTAGCTGTTTGGACCTGTCATTGTCGCCCAGTATTTTGACGTATAAGCGAGCTCCGTCACTGAGGTGGACGAGGGAGCCTTCGGTGCCCATCGTCACGATGGCGATTAAGCCGCACACCGGGGGGGTTCCTGGGCTGCGGTGCAACCGAAATCAAGCACGAACACGGCACAATCGGAGGTGGTCGATACTTCGTGGCAAGATAAAACGAGAACAAATGGAGAAGAAAAAAAGCCAAAAAAACAGGAAGCAGCAGAACAAATTGTTATGTGAATGGGGGGCGGGGACTTTGGCTGTGTGTTTGACCGTCAACTCGCTCCAGCTGCCTCGCGCTCCCTCTCTCCGTCGCCCCTTTTCATCCTTTCCAGCTCGTCAATGGTCTTTGATCCCACTGCCTCTTGTCGAGGGCCACTTAAGTCCAATGGAGACGTTTGGACTGGACCCTGCAGTTCTGTCGGGCGGCGGCTCGTGCCCCCATTCGTACGGGTCGACGGTCGACTGTCAACGGTCGTCAGTTAACAGGAATTGGGTTCGAGGCTGCCTTTTTCCAGCACCGCCACTTTCCTCATCACGCCTCGACTCGGTCATATGCCGAACTGGCCGATCCCGGTTAGAAAATCCCGCACAGCAATGGTGTAATTTGATGGCCAAAACTGATGTACTGATCTTCTCCAATTGCTCTTACATGCAGCATTTTACTCGCAACGATTTAAACTATGGCGTGCCAAGGCGTCGCGTGGGTCGACTACTACGTCAACCGACGGGACGACAGATCGATTGGTGGCACCATCTTCAATATCGACAAATGCCCGCCAACACATCTCACATGTTCCACATGTATCCTCGCACTCTCAGCATACAGATCTATGTAGGGTGTAGGGCTGAACTCTTCTGCCCTTCGCATCCTCTTTCGATAATGGGTCGTGGGGCTCCTCACAAGCGGCCGTCACAAAATGGGAATGGCCACGCCGCGTATTTTTTGTGTATTTCGGCCCTATCTACTGTGCGACAGGGGGCAATACGAGATCCATCGACCTTCCCTCTCGGCCGCTGGGAAATTACATCAAACATTGCGCGCTTAGGTGGACTACGAGCCGGGGAGCCATCCTCGCCCTCTCAACATGCAAGGATACAAGTAACAGGTTCCGCTGCCCGACATTCCTTACAGCCCTTTTACCACTGATGCTATGGAATCATCATCACTCTGAAAGCGTAGTGCTGACCCTGGGCCGCTCTTGGTATGAGATGTGTCGCTGCCGTCACCTGGTGATGGACGACCAATGGGATCGTGAAAATCTAAAATTGTCTACATCAGTGCAAGCTCCTGGGGCATAGAATGCAGCCTACACCATCTCACCTTCGATCTCAGCACCGTTCTTGGCGTGGGTATGCCAATCGAATCAGCACATTAACCTTGCCAAGAGTTGCCAGCTACCCTTTGTGGTTCCTCCTGAGCTCACGCATCAACGGCTGCACCGAGCTGAACAACGACGTAGCCTGTTCAATTTTTCGAAGAAGTCTGTCGCGTGTAGTATTCACGATGCCAGCAAGAGCCTCGTGCACATCGTTCAATTTCTCGTGTGTCCGGCGACGTGAACTCTCCACCTCCTCCTGGACCTCATCAAGCCGACCTCGCAAGTGGTCCCTCGTGTCAACAATGAGTTTATTGATATGGCCGTTTGCGATGTCGATCTTTCTACAAACAGTCAAATTGATATCCTCGGATACCTTGTCGAGCTTTGTTACAAAGGCATCATGGTTCACATCGAGGCCATGTCCGGTTTCAAGAAGCCCATGTTTAGTTCGACTGTTGACGTCGACAACAGCCCTTGACAAATCCTCAAGCCTGCCAGACGTGGCCTTGTGCGAGTCTTGTACAGTCTTGAATATTCCACTGCGATGATCGTCGAGAGTGGTGCACACACGGTCGTGGGCCTGGTCAATGTCCAGCCCCAGAGCCTGTATGTCGACTCTCGTAGTCATGATGTCGAGCGCTAGGGAGTCAAGCCGCGCACTGACGTCTCTCATCAAGGTCCCATCGATATCTAGGAGACTCTTGTCAAATCCAGAAGTTGAAGTGCATATTTTCTCAAGGCCTTCACTGATCTCGGCGCGCAGAGCACTAATGTCTCGCCGTATAGCTGTAATTGCAGCAGCTACTTCTGTCATTTCCTGGCTTCCCTGCAACCGTTGGTCAGCACCAAGAACATGCTTCCACACGTGATAGACCTAACCCGTCAAGAAATTGGGTGTGGGAAATAGTGATCATGGCTTCTCCAACTTACAACAGTGACCATTGGTGAAGCCATATCCCCCGACTTGGTGAAAACACGCGTGTGACAAGTGACACGGTGGTGGACCGGATTCAGCCGAAAGGTAACATGCAGTGTGAAGGACTCGTTCAAGAGAATGAATCTGTACAAGATCACTCCGCGACTGAACAATTCCGGATAACGAGTCGCTGGCATGACAACCCCACAAGGCCTCGGGAAGAATAAGGTGTCAGATAGACAAACTTTCGTGCGTGTCACAGTTGTGCTGCAGTTCGTCTGTGGTGTAACATGTTTATTTTCTTCCCATACTCAAAATGGACTGCGCTGGACGAAAATGACTTCTTTATAGCTTAGATCTTGATTTCAATGGCTCTGAACCTTGCTTCTAGCTACTAACATCGAGGCAAACCCACACGTCAATGTCCGGACATGATCCCGCTCAGTTGTGGGACTTTGTGCTCTCGGAGAAGCCGAGCGGCAGATGTGCAAATGTCGAGACGATTCCCCTGTATCGATGATGACGGTCGAAGTTGCTTGTCATGAGTTCCACTCAGGTCAGGATGTTCTCAGCCTCAGCCGGGCAAATGCGTCAGTGGCGGCCTGTTTGCTGCCATGCGGTAGAAGATTAATTTCTCCACAGGGCGAAAAGCCTCAGAGAGGTCAGGAAAGGCGATTCATGATTTCTGAAGGAGAGGGAATACGTCAAATTCACAGGCCCAGCTCGCTTCAGCAGGTGTCTGAGACGATTCTCCAAAGGGGTATGAGACTACCTACAAGGATTTCAGGCTCTTCCTGGCAAAGTTGCATATAGACATCGGCGGATCTAATATTGAGGCTCTTTCAATGGAGACAATCAAGAGGGACCTGGCATTGCTCTACAAATCTAGACACCGACGCCATGGTACTAAAACGTAAGATGCGCTTGCACCGAGTATGAGACAGCCGTCACGAGTTCAAACCATACTCTCACAGCTTCGCAGCCACTACTATCGCGGACAAGACTTATGCTTGGTTCTGGATTAGCATTGCAGGAAAACAAGACGGATGGAGTGTATAAAATGTGTGGATGCTACGGTAGTAGAAGCTCCATTGTCCTCTTGAAAAGCCGGGACAACTCCAGCCACCGACGACACCGTGAAGATCATCACCCATAGCCTGACACCTTGCGGTGGCTGACATGGCAAATATTCGACAGTATTACATGTCATGTATCAAGAAGCCACGCATAGCGGCCATAGCTACCTCAGCAAGCACCAATCATATATGGTTCTAACCATGGGCCCAGAAGGATTGAGAGCACCAGGACATGGAGACGAGTTCTAACTTGGAGAAACGCAGCGGGATGCTGAAGACTTGAGAGACACGGGAATATCGAACAAGGTGTATGCCTATGCAATGACGGACTCCAATAGCGCAGAATGAGACGCAGCTTGCATACAAGGCGCTGTCATCCAATGACTCGGATTCCTTGCTCTGGATTCTGCTGGACCAGTGATCTAGGGAGCAAACATGGCTTCTGTTCCATCTTAGTAACGTAAGAGGCAATCCCAGCGCGCCACATTCATGTCTAGATTGATTGCTTCACCGGCAAAGCTGATTGGCATTCTCATCCAGCGTGCGTTGACGGCACGAGGGCTCGTATCTTGATATCATGGGAATAGAAGGGTGATTTGATTGCCAATAGCGGCAGGGCATGCGATTCGCACAGGGGCAAACCGCGTTGTCGTAGATAATGGCTTGCAGGAATGGCGCAGTCCAGAAATCGGGACTCGAATGCCGCGCCAATCTGACGCATGGTGGTTCTGATATGTTTGCTGCAACCAGATCCGAGACAATAATGAAGGCAGTGCTCGTGCTGCAGATAAAGGCCATATTTGACGTATCCTCTTGCAGGAGGACACTACCACGCCGCCCCTCTGATAAGATGACGTTGGATTTCCCGAGAGCTTGGATCAGCCCGTCGTCCAGGCCATGGATGATCCACAGGGCTTCATTTCTCCACAGTCATCCAGTCAATTGATCAACTCTTTGGGATTGCCGTCAGCTCTCATCTCGTCGGCGTTGCCAAGCTCGACTCCCCTTACCCACCACCTTCCGACCAGATGACAGGTGACACTTGGAGTACGGAGTGGGATCAAGATCAAGGATGCATGTGTTAAACCAGAGAGGCGGCAGCAGTACCCCAAGACCCTGGTCTGCATGCGTTCTTGTGTCATCTCTCATCTCTCATCTCCAAGACCCCTATCGACCTACCAACCTATCGAGGTAGCTCCGCCGTTCTCCGCCTCGGCCTCTGCTTCTGCTTCTGCCACATCGCCGTTGGAGCACGACTCCAACCATCGATCCCATCCCGCCGCCACGGGACATAGCACAACACTGGCCTGTCCCCCCCCCGTCGTGACACTCGCCTGCTCGCCAGCTTCTTGTTTGCAGTCAAGCTACACCTCCATTCTCCGCTCTCCGCCGTGCCTCCATCCCGCACCCTCAAGCCGCCTCCACTGCCAACAATCGAGCAGCAAGGTCCAGCTTCAGCACAGCGCCAACCACAATCCAGTGACTGCCGACCGATTCGACCAATACTCGACTGCTTCCTCCCCATGGCCTGAGAGTGCAATGGCGATGGCCCGTCCTCACCACAGGGCGTTGTCCACCGCATCCTCATCGCCCACCGATCACCCGCCGCCCAACACCACATCTTCAACATCTACACACGTCCCCATAGCTACGGCCGGAGCTTCACATCGCAACTCCTCCAACCCCAACCACAAACGAAGCCACAGTCACACCCACAACCTCAACCACCGCTCCAACCCGTCCTCCTCGTCTTCGTCCCCTGCGCCCGTCCACCCGTCTCTCCTCCAACCTCGAGTCGCCGTCGTCCTCAACGTCCCTCCTCCCTGGCACCCGTGGCTCTTTGCTCTCCGCCTCTGCTCTATTCTCCCCGCGGTCTGGTGGGGTCTACCATGCGCCCTGCAGCTTCTTCTACGACTTCTCCCCGGCCCCGACCGAATTCTTGTCGTGCGCCCGAATCGAGCCTGCACAACCGCGCCGTGCAACGGCGGTGACGATGCCGTTCCCTTCGCCCTGACAGAAGGCGCCCTGGCGACAATATGGGTTCGTTACCTGGGGCCCCCCTCGAGCCGGCATTACTCTCAGTTCGCTAATACCAGTCCTCTTTTACATGTAGTGCTTTGCCTGTGGATATCTCTCCTTCTTCTTTACCGACTGCCTCATGTCACGATGGTCAGTCACATGCCAACGCGCGACAAATTGACAAGTCAGACTCTGCAGTCCAACTAACTCTCCAACAGGCTCATCCACTACACTCCCCAAGCGACCATCGTCCGTCTGCTCACAATCAACGCCGTCAATGCGTATTTGACCATGACCGTGCTCTCGTGTGCCGGTGGCTTTGAAGACCCCCGGCTCATGCTCCCGGGCTGGATCGGCATAGCAACCGTATGTCACTTGGGAATATATACCAACGCGCCTAGGATGGATTGTTACTGACTCGCCTTGTTTGACGATAGACGCTGACAGTGTGCTACCACATCACGCACCAAAAGATCAACATACGAAAGGAGACGTCAACGTCCATCAATGTCTTCTCGATAGCAAGTTACATTAGCATGGTAACTCTGCTGGTACATATGCATTCCTTTCAACTCAATTATCCTGCCATGCCGTTCATTGGACATGCCAAAAGGTTATGGAATGATGTATATGGTATGCTGGTGCAAATCAAGGGGTCCATTGAACGAGCAGAGCTCTGAGTTGACCCCGGAGAGGACACAGAGGGGGTGAGGGAAGCAAAGAAGCAAGAGGGTGGATGGATTCGTGTCTGAGAAATCTATTGTTACATGGCATGTGCTTGGCGGGCGTTCAATCTCAAAAAATACCCCATTGTCTACTTAGTAGTGTCTACTTAGTGGCTACATTTCTTCTTCTGTTTGACCAGCCTCGGAGCGTCGAATGATTAATCGGTTGCACGGCAGTATCATAGTCGCATCACAGTAATTTGGAGCACGCATCACATGAATTAGTACCAACCCTTTTCATACCATCATTTCCTCTCGCACTCTAACATTAAGTCACTTTACTTTTGCTCAGTAGTTTTTTTTTTTTTTTTTTTTTTTTGCAATTTAAAACTCTCATTTCACTACTCTGCCCAAGACTACGGCCCGGCTTGCCTGATAAACAAATTAGCGAGTGACTGACAAGCCACGCATCAACTTGGCCCGTAGCCGAACTCATCCCTGGGTTGAGCAAGGCAGCTCGCCGTGCTTTCCGTTTCGCTGCGGCCAATACTCGCTCTTGCCGAGGATCCTCACCCAACAACCAAAAAAAGCAAAAAAATCTCTCACGCATCAGTGGATGATGGTGGCCGTCGTCCTCGAGTTCGATTGGAGCCGAGTTGAGCCCCTGGCTATCGATACATCTGGAAAGAGGTGCAATACGCGGGGGATCGTTCTCGTCCCAAACCGTCCTCTACGTCAGCGGATGCCTCGTGATGAGCAAGCAGCTGACAGGGCAACGGCGCATTGCTAGCTTAGAAACCGTGGACTTTGATGGTCTTGGCGTCTAGCTCAAGGCCGTCCTTCTTGTCGACGAGGAATTCCTGAACATCTTTGCGCTGGTCACCCTGGAGCTGGATCACCTCGCCCATTTCCGTATCGTTGACGATAGTGCCATTGCAGGCTGGAGAGTGCTGTTAGTAACCATGTCTATGCCCGGTGTCGCTAACAATGGATGCGTTTGGAAGTAGCCTTCAACGTACCAAATTTCTTCTTGATGACCTTGAGAATCTTCTTCTGGTCAAACTTCTTCGGAAGACCCTGCACAGTGGTCAAAGTCTTACGTCCATTACGCTCTATATATTTGTCAGTAACTGTGCGTTCAGGGTGCATGTGCTGCTCCCCCTCTCTGTCACGCCATATGGAGGAAGATTGTGACATAGATTGCCGCTCCGCGTGAAGACGTGGGTATAACATCAAGTCGGGTGAGGCAAGCGTGGAAGACGTACGCTGAATACGTATATGTATGTAATTCTGTGACTGCTTGGTCTCGCCTGTATCTTCGTCGGCTTCGGCGAAGGGGTCTAAAAATTGCGTGAAATTAGCATCATTACTCAAAGTTGCGAGTCAGAGCGCCGTGGCAGGGGAAATGGCGGGGCCTACAGCTGGCAGAGGATCAAGACGCGATGAAAAAGCGGGTTTGTGGGCGACAGGGGAAAACATGGGCGAAGGACGAGAAAAAAAAGAAGATGGTGATGAGGGAGTAAGGGGCGATCATGAAGAGGCCAGAGGATAACTTACCAAAGGTCTTAAGATTTTCGATGGACATAAACTCGGACGTTGAGGGGTGACTGTGGGAAATGGGTTTGTTGACGAAGTCGGGATGTTTCAGCGAAAGGCTGCAGATAGAGGTGCCTCGCTGTGTGAAGTTTGTTTGGACGGGTTGTAGGTTCGTGAAGGCGAAGTTGAAGCAGCAGGCGATGGGGGGAGAATAAAATCCGAGAAGGAGAATTGTGCTTCTGGCGAGGGAAAAGGTTTAAATGTGCGTGGCGAGAGGCAAAGGGCTGACAAGAGCGTTTGCGACAAGAGGCCGGATTAGTGGTGATGGGAAGAGGGGCGGGAAATGGGAGAAGACTCGTCTGGAGCCTTTTGATGCAGGCCGAGAAGACGAGGGGCACGGGGCTTGGGCTGCGGGCTGCGGAATGTGTGGGCAAGAGGTGGTGGGCGGGCGGTGGTAGGTTATGGGCAGACGGCGGCAGGTGGCATACTACAGAGACGGGAGCAGCTTGCAACTGGCGGACAACGGGCGGCGAGTAGCGGCCAAGTGCCCCACCAAGGGTAGGGTGGGCGAATGAGGCGCAATTGCTGCCTTAGATTTGAGGTGTGCACAGCCACAGAAGGTCGCAGAAGGGCCTGGCAATCTGGCTATCAGACGACTTATGACTGATAGCCTTCGTGCTCTTGAGAGCTGTAGTGTGTGTCTCGGTGTGCCAGCCTTCAAAGTCTCAGCTTGAGGTCAGCGTTCAAGTGACATGGATGCCAACATTGCAGCGCCTGGTCATGTCAAGCGCGCTCAAGCGTGATGAGCCAATCGCGACAGGGTTCATTAGGCCCATTAGGCCCAGTGACCTGTAAATGCCTGGATTCTTTCAGATTGATGACAACCCACCAGCTCCTGCAAATTGCAAATTGCAGGAGCGAGACAGGCATCTGGCTGGCAGCGAAATAGATGGGACTGAAAGTAAGACAGTGCGCCTTTGTCATTTTTGTTGCGAGGCTCAATCATTGCTTGGCGGTCTGGCTGCTGCAGGTCATCGACATCAGGCTGTGTTTAGGTGCGGCGTCACCGCGCCACCTGTGCCGCCGAGCCAAGGGAATGCCGGCGGGAACCTATGAACTTTCTTCAAGCACTGGCTGCCTATAGGTAAAAAAGTGAATGTGAAGTGTCATCGCCGCAGCCTCTGGCTGTTCGCCCCAACAGGTCTGGTATAATTGCTCTTTTCTCCTAGCCTTGCAGCATGATAAATTCGTGGATTGGAGCACAAATGTGTCTCACTCACGTGAGCAAGCACTAGCTTCCACGTCGCGGTCTAGTGCCGCCACAAGAACTCTGGAGGCAGAGGTCGACGGTAGGTCCATTCTGTATGGGCACTCTTGTACTAGTAGTACTAGATAGCGGTTGGTAGTTATAATCCGTACTGCGTCATAGATTGACTCTCCTTTTGGCACGGTCCAATACTGTCTCTTGGGAGCGGCATTCCGAACATTAAATGGCAGGAGCAACCCGAGCGGCGAGGGCGACACCGGCTGGGAGGCAGCGAGGGGAGCTGTCATTCCGCCATCTGAGCCTGTCAGCTCAATCTTTGATTTTGCGCTATGAAGTCATCAAGACACAAGTCTGCAGTCACTAGGCTTTCGGCCTGCTTCGAGGCCTCTCGGGTTTCTCAGGTTCGTCATGTCGTGGTTGTCTGGTGTCTGCTGCCCCTCCACTGCCCCTCCATTGCATTCTTTCAGCCCCGCTGGCTACTCGCCTGTTCCACCACCGGCGCAACCGTCATTGGCTTTTCGGATTTTTCAACCAGTTGTGTTGGCATCTCTAACATGCCTCACGCTTCTCGCCTATGACCGCCTTGTTGGTCAATGAATTGGGCATGCTTGCCGTCGAATTAGGTGGGTGATAGTACGCATCCAAAGAATTGCGAGCGTTCGAGCGTTGGGTGAATGGTATCACCGTGTCACGTCATCTGTTTGGTACACCTGACACCAAATTGTTACAATCACCACCGTCTTCTTGCGACACCTTACAAAAGCAAACGAATTTGATATGCGAGATTGTTACTAGACTTAGCTGTCGAGGGCCGGCCAGCTCATTATGCCATTTGAACCTGAGGGGGTGCCCTCAACAGCGTTGCCCTATTTCGAAGACTCTACCGCCGAGACCGACGTATGGGTGCCGTACTATAGCCATGGCTGTACTTTTGGGCCAGAGCTGTTTTCTAGCATCATGATGAATATGGTTCACAACCCTAACATCAATTCTACTTGGCTATTTCGCGCAGATATCTTGTACGACGACGGAAACATGGACGAGGCCACTACAACAAACATCTCCAACGGTGTGCCTGACACCATCCAACCCGTCATTCGAAGTATCCCACATATACCCCTGAAGCGCACTTTAGTACGACGATTGATCCCCAGGAGCGAAAGAAGGGACAATCCCCTCAATCAAACTTGCACTTTCCATTTCACGAATGAGTCAGAAACACTCGTCACATCTTTGGTCTTATATATTCCTCATGTGGTGTCTATGGAGCATCTACCCTTCTATCACCCAAAGGTCCGAGGAATTGCACACCTTCATCAGTGGAGCACTACTTCGCGCTCTGGCACAATATCGGTTCATTTTCTAGGGGGTTCGCCAAGTGACCTTTTGGATCCCAAACTAGGTCGAATTGCCTTTCATCTTCTTGAGGTTCTTCACAGACATGGCGAAGGAGCTGTGCAAGGTTACGTCAAAAGGGTCCATCACGATCGCGTTATACCCCAGGCAAGATTTCAAAATCGATATGCGGAACTCAAGAGCAAATATTCGCGCCGACTGGTCAACACCTGGGCTGAGAGCACCGACCCTGGCAAACACGTATTTGAAGATCTTGGCATTGCTGCTTTCTTGATTGAGCTATGGGCAGACATGTACAAGGGCAAAGAATTCCCTGGTTTCGTTGATATAGGGTGTGGAAATGGTCTGCTCGTGTATCTCCTTACACAAGAGGGTTATAACGGTTGGGGTTTCGATGCGCGGGCGCGAAAATCATGGGCCAACTACACAACTCCAACAGCCATGTCACCGTCTGGGAAATCTCTTGAGGAAAAGCTTCTATTGCCCAGCATAATACCCGCCCACAGAGACAGAAACAATCCCTCTCAACTATTACACTCTGCTCATATCCACGATGGAGTCTTCAGATCAGGTACATTCATCGTCTCAAATCACGCCGACGAACTGACACCTTGGACGCCTATCCTCGGCACAATCTCCAACTGCCCCTACATCATGATCCCCTGCTGCAGCCACAGTCTGACTGGGGAGAAATACCGCCCGCCCCCACCAAGGGACAAGTCGAAGCCAAAGTCAACATATGCCTCGCTGGTTGACTGGGTGTCCCAAATTGCAGAAGATTGTGGCTGGCAACCAGAAACTGAAATGCTACGCATCCCGAGCACAAGGAATACGGGAATCCTAGGTCGTCACCGAATCAAGGCAGCTTCTGACATAGACATACACGCCATACTACACAAGTACGGCGGTGTTGAGGGATACTATGAAAATGTAGTGAAACTGGTCAAGGCGGGGCCACGATCACACTGAGACTTTACCCCCTTAGTCTAGGTCAGGAACTGGCAAGTGATCTACCAGCTTCATACTCAAGCCCAACTCTCGAAGCGCTTGGATGGCATTGCGATCTCGTAGCTCATCGGCTTCCTTTTGTGTGACAAGCACAAAATCGTGCTTCAAGAGAAGTGTGCCCTCCTTCACGCCATATTTGGCTGCCGTGGCGGCATCAACTTTCTCCAGATCAACAATGAGGCTCCTCTTGACAGCAAACACGGCGTCGCTCGTCTCATAAGGATCGCCACACATGTACAATGCCCTTGGATAAGTCATATTAGCAAAGAGCCGTCGGCCCTCCTAGCAGTTGCAAGTTGAAATACTTACGTGGTCAAATGATCCCAGCCATCCTTTTCAAACATGAAGTGCATATGCGCCGGCCGCCAACAATGCCGTTTCAGCAGCTTCAGCAACTGCCCAACCGGCCCGTCCTCGGGTATGGCATAACTCACGGGCCTGACTGCCTTGAACCAAAACTTGCCCTTGGCGTCGCTCACAATGATGCACCTCTCTCTGGGACCCTCCCGGTGGTCGTGCTGCACATCATATTGGCCCGATGAATCAGTCTCCCAAATGTCCACCTTGACGTCGGATACAGGATTCCCCGCCGTATCGCTGACGGTGCAAAGCACAAGGAGGGGCTCGCCATTCGGATCAGATGTCATGGAGCTGCCAGAGTCAATGGTTGGTGCGTCGTGGGTATGGAACGGACCGAGGTTAGACCCCTCTGTTGAAGCAGGCGGTTTAGGATGGTTGATAGAGTCGACCAGCAACGATAAGGCGAGTACGTCGGAAAGGAGGATGAATTCCTACCACTGTCAGCACGGCCCATCCTTTTCACGACATGACAAAGAGTTAGAGATTAGAGAAGAAAAGAGAAATAATTCACAAATGCCATCTATTTTGATACCAAGCCAGGTGAAAAGAGCGAGACTTACATGCCTCACATCGCTACTCGTTTGCCCACACCTCACCAAAAAGTCCAACGCCGCCATCCACTCCGTCGTGCTCAACCTCGTCCCCCTCGCAAAGTCATGCAGGTGCGTAATCAGCCTCTCCACGAGGTAATTAACACGCGCATTCCCGCTCTGCGTACTGATTCGCACCACATTGGGCGTAATGTTATCTGTTGTAAGGTCCAACAGGGGCCCTGGCAGCGTAGGTTGTGCCATGCTGTACGATGTCCTCGTCAAATCGTGCGGGCCGGACTTCAGGACCCCGTCTTCTTATATATTCGGCCCAGGCGACCGGTGGCATGATTGTCCTGTTGTAGATTCTCCTTTCGGCCGCACCCTTTCATCCCGCCTCCCCTTCCCGGTCTGCCATCTCGTCAACGTGATGCGACTATCCCCGCCGTCCTGGTGTCATTTTTGGCGGGGTAGGTTGTATTTATACACTCGAGATGGCTCACCTGTAAATCTTGCTTCGAATCAGGGAGTTATCGTCGGCGCCAATGTCCCGAAACAGCCTCAGCGGCACTGAATACCATCCACACGGAACATGGCTGACTAGTGCACTTAAAAAAGTCAATGGGATCGAAACAAGATACATCATTATGCTGCCAACGCCAAAACTATGCACCCTATGCGGAAGATCGACCTCCTTACACTCTCTACCGAGTTCAGAATTCCACCAATCTGGCAAATGCAGCAGCTTCTCTGTAGTATTTGATATCCATGCTCGTCCATCCTCAAAACACACAATATAGTGACTATTCCTCATGCAGACTTGAACAACACATCATCCATCATTTCCCGTTGGTATGTTCTCAAAACAAGAAAAATAAAAACTTGGTATCCGACAACTGTAAAACATTGCCATCCGCAACATCCATTACTTATTTACTGATGCCATCATATTCGAAAAATTAGAAACAAACGAAAACCGTGGGCGTCAAAATTCGACCACTTGGATTGAGTAAATGCATGCGGCATCATCATTCTTCCTCGTCCTCCTCAATTGGTGCAGGCGTGCGACGCTCGGTGCGCCTCTTGGGTCGTCGATGTCTTGAGCTGCTGATATTGCTGGCAGAGTCATCCGGCATGATGTCAATGTCGTCCATGGCCCAATCATCGTCACTTGCGCCTTCGACATCACTGCCGGCAGCCCAGGCTGGCCGTTCGTATCCCGAGTGCTGAGAATTGCCGGATCCAGGGGTGGACAGCACATCGATGCGACGACGACTCTGCAAGTTCTGCATGAGGCCGGCTCCTCGCAGCCGCAGGGCTGTTCGTACCATCTCTGCCTTTTGGTGCAGTTTCTCAAACGCGTCTTCTAAACTTTCCATGCCTGCGTAAATCTCCCGTTCTATTTCAGCAATGGCTGCCATTTCCATTTCCTCGTCATTTGATACAGGCTGTCTGCTACTTCCCTGGACGCCTGACGATGCCAGGCTAACAAAGGATGCAGGCGTCGCGCCTCGGGAGTAGGGCGAGAATGGGGTTGTAGTCCTGGATCCCATGGCTGATGGTCCTCTAGGCAGCGGACTCATTGAGGAGCGGGAGCCAAAGTAGCCGCTTGCGGGCGTTTCAGCACGAGATTCGAGACCTGGATTCATGTCGTCTGCATCTGCTCCTGACCAGAGGAAGCCGTCAAATCGGCCAGAGGTCAAAATCTCCCATTCGGCGTTATTAATATTTGAAATAGTGACGAGCAAATCGTGAGTATGTGGGTTCTTGACAAGGTAGCTGGCGGATTCAGCATCTCGAGGGACTTGCTGTAGGCGATACAAGCGTTGAAGGGACAAGCCGGACTTGACGATGAAGTCGTTCCGTGGCCTATGAACTGGTGTAGGAGCCCTAGTCGACGACTTTAATTCTCGTGAACCGGACAACAGAGCATTGAAGAATGGCCGATCATCAGCGGCCATGTTTGTCAGAATGGCAAATGTAAGAGTCTCATCGTCCACATCTTGGGGAGGTGGTACTGGAGTTTCACCCGTGTTAGTTAGCCACTTATCTACAGCCGACCTGACCTTCTTCGACTGTCGAAGGTAATGTTCTCTGAATTCTTCTGCGATATCCGGGTCCATTTTCAAGGGAGATGCAGGTCGCGGTGGTACTTCTGCGGAGATCTCAGCGGCTTTGGTCCCAATCTCAGCAAGATCAAACGGCGGCCAGTCTGGAAGTTCAATACGCCCGCTGACCCATTCCAGCACGTCACCCCATGTCAGGCCCTTGTGTATTTCATGAGATCGATCGCACATGACGCATGCGCAGCCGTGAGGCGGCAAGTCCCGTGAGAAAACATTTTCCAGCCTGTCCAACAGACGTCGGGCAACGGAGCGATGGCCAGTCGCAACTGCAACAGAGCCCTGCTTCGCCAAAACGTTGGAATATTGGTCAAGTAGGTTGAGGAATGGCGCAAACAACGTGTCCGATCCAGTCAAGGGGGGGTTCGATGTTCGAGATCCATTCTGAAGAGGCAGGACTGATAAAAAGTGTCGAGGGACGGGGTAGGGCAGACCACCATTTTGCAGCAGGTAGTCGACTCGAGGGATGTCGTGGATATCGATTGGGGGCGGCGGAGGTGGAGGTGGTGGTCCGGCCATGGAAGCTGGGGTCGCCGTCTTGGACGGGAAAGCAGATTCATTGTCTGCAAAGTCGGGCGGAGATGGGTCCTTGCCGCCGTCATACAAGTGGGAGGGAAATCTCGCTGTCTGGGTCGGTGTTCGTGGGGAGGAATCTTGGACGCTTGACGGTGAGGATCCGTCGTCTCGAGACTCGACCCTCTTGGAGCTGGACCTGGCAGAGTCGGATCTTCTCACAGAATGCCGCGATGAACTTGACCTGACAGAGCCAGATGAACGAAGTTTGTCGTGTGATTTGTGCTCGCGTGATTTGATGTAGGTGGCTTGGCTGGACGAAGCAGATTTTCTGCTCAGCTTGGACCGATCATCGTTATGGGATGCGGATCTGGAGAGACCAGAAACTGTAGATTTGGGGCGTCCACCGTCAGAGCCCTTGATATCACCGCCGCTCTTCCTCCTGTCTGCAGAGACATCGGTCTCGGGTGGGGTAGGCGGTCTGGAGCCCCTTTTGGAGGTTGATGCTGCTCTGTGCAGTTCAGCAGACCTTGATCTCCGTTCTTCGTCGCCAACGTCGGTAGGTTCAGGGGTTGGGGGGTTGGAGAGGTGCGACTTTCGTGGCTCACCCAAGTCGTCGCGGCTCATGACAGCTTCTTTGCTGTGGGCCTTGCTGAAGCTCGGGTAAGGCATAGAGATGCGTGGCTTATCGAGGGATATGCTGATTGCATCTGCGGTTATGTCACTGGTAGAGCCATTTCTCTCGCGAGGCCCATCCCCGTCCTTGTCTCTCTCGCGATCTCTGTCGCGATCCTTCTTGCGATGTCGCCTGGTGGAGGCCTCACTGCCATCTGTGCCAAGCTTACTGCGCGAAGTCGAGGACTTGGAAGATCGGTGGCGGCGTTCACGGTCCTTGTCTCTGTCCTTGTCTCGATCTGTTTTACTCCGTTCCGACTTGGGGCGTCGGGTCTTGTCGCGATGGCCTTCGTCGGCGACGGAGTCGACGTCGGCGTCACGTTCCTTTGAAGGCATGCTTCAGCATTGGGGCCGAAGTGGCCAAGCGGCTGGGTGACGACAGCAGTGGTCGACAAATTTGTGTCCGAGCTTGCTGGTTCCGAGGTTGGAATCGAGAATTCGTTTGCAGTCGCTGCCTCGCTGTTTTGAATGAAGGGAGAAAAGAAGGTGAAGAATGTCGAGTCGGGTCTGGTGGATTTCGTCAGGTTCAGGCACCGATGACTTCACTCAGTGTGGGAGGTAAGTAACTGGGTGCGGGACTATGCGGGACTGGGTGCCCATGAGGATGCGGTGTGCTTGCAGCTCTGGATTCCGGGAGTGGGGGAGGCTGTCTTTGGAAACGGCAGACGAGAAATGTGGATAATAATAGATGCTGCAGAAGATGCTAAGGGAGGAGGAAAAGGACGGTTGAGAAAAAGGTGATGTGAGGTGGAGGAGGAGAATCGACACGGACGAGCGGCAAAAATGCATCGAGCAGGAGCACGAGCAGGAGCAGCTGGGAGCAGCTCGGGGATGCCAAAGTTCAATGCTTGAAGCACTCGAGGCGTCAGTCCACCAGGCTGCCAGTTCATATTCACTTGAGCTGTTGGCCAGTTACAAGGCACAAGGCCCAGACCCTGCACCACCAGCTGCACCACCACCCAAGGGTGTAGCCGCTGCTATGGGGCGGCTTCTCAGGGTCCCGTCTCGCCATCCTTTCTCTTTGGTCCATTCACAAGACAGCCAAGCCAGCCTTCAGAAAAGAAAAAAACTGGGACTCCAGGCTTGCGGGTGGCGTCCAACATTTCCCAAACATAAGGACCACGACCAGCTCATCAATCCTCCCAGACGTCTCGTCTGTCAAGACAGCACATGCCCCTCTGGTTTCCAGCGAGCACCTGCGTGGGGCGAGCTTGAGTTGGGGCTCCAGCTGGCTGGGGTGAATTGCTCGGCCAGCTCAAGGACTGTTTTTGCTAGGTGCGCCGACGTCCCACAAGAATACTCATCTAAATGAAATATATTAAGTGCATACATACTTACGTAAATATTTTTTATTTTATATACAGTATATTACCGTATACTTTATGGTACCTAAATACTAGGGGGATATGCGCACCTAGCAAAAAGAGTCTGCCCGCCGAGCAATTCACCGAGCTTGGCTGCTTGAGCTTTGTTTAGGCTGCAGCATCGACGCCCAAAGCTACATATGTATTCTTCTTCTCTCCATGTCAACGGCTCTCACCCAGTCACCACCAAGAGTACTCAAGTCCTCGCAGCTACGTGTTTGCGCCGCGAACCAGACCATCTCCCAGGCCGACTCATCCAACACGTCTTGCCTCGTCATCGCATCACCACCATCCGCCATCATGTGCCTGCAACTGTTGGCTTAACCTTGCCTGAACACATCTCCCCCCCCCCCAATCGGCATCTCCATCACCGCGTAAGCAGCCCATGCACGCCCGATACAAGCAACGCATGCATGACAAGCAGGAATTCGCATCCCTTCTCCATTTCATCTGGAGTTGCTCGACGGGCGCCAAATGCCCACCTCGCTGCACCTCCATACATTCATGCAGGGTTTTAAGCGCCCAGCCTCCAAACTGTCGCCCAACTCTGCAGCCATCCCATCGCATCGCTCTCTCACCGTCCGCGCCGCAGCTTCCACAGAGTACCTTACGTGGGTAGTCAAGTACCTTCATCTTGTCTTTGCTCTATTTTGAACGCAAAATTCTATCTCGAGGTATCTAGATGCACTCAGATGCCCGGTCCATCCTTCCAACACCGTGCTCAAGTGCTGCGAACTACGTTCTGGCCTTCATATTTTTTTGTTTTTGTTTTTGCAATATCTCTTTCCTGTCTCGTGGCAATTTTACGACGCAACACTCACACAGTCCCAAACGCCAGAGCCATATGTCACTCCCGTCTCCTCCCAACCCGCGTCAAGTCACGCACGCAGAGTATCCCTGTTTCATCACTTGTCGTCTTACTTCTGCTTCGAAATCAGTCTTACACTTGGTCCAGCAACCCGCGACTTTCCAATAACAAGATGATCTCATGCACAATCGATCGAACGTTCTGTGTCTGCAAGTCCACCGTGAGATCGGGCTTAGAAGGAACCTCGTAAGGGTCATCAACGCCTGTGAAGCCCTTGATCTCGCCAGCACGAGCACGCTTGTAAATGCCACGTCTGTCAGTCTTCTCGGCGTACTCCAAGGGAGTGGCCACGTGGACCAAGAAGAAGGGACCAGATTTCTCGATGAGCTCGCGAGCCTGAGTACGAGCCTGGTCAAAAGGAGCAATGGGGGCAGCGATCACAGCAGCGCCAGCCTTGGTTAGCTCAGAAGCAACAAAGGCAATTCGAGAGATGTTGAGGTCTCGGTCCTGTCGACTGAAGCCCAGTTCTGGGGAGAGTTCCGATCGGACCGTCTCGCCAAGCAGCATAGAGACTGGCCGTCCGCCACCCTGGTTCAAAGTAGTCTGTAGGGCACGAGCAACTTGGTCCTTGCCACTGTTCTGATAACCAGTCAAGAATACAGTGAAGCCCTTCTCTCGTGGCAATGGGTTCTGCTCTCGGAGAACCTTGACAACCTCGGGGTACGAGAACCACTCAGGGATCTCCTTGCCGGTTCTGAGTCTGTTTCGCAGCTCAGTTCCGGAAATGTTCATGGTGCGAGTGCCCTCGGGGATCTCGTTGGCGGGCATGTACTCTTCCTTGTCGGGAATGTAGATCATCTCCTGGAACTCGACCATCTTGATGCCAAGCTCCTCCTGGTACTGCTGGACAAGCTTCTGGGCATCATAAGGGCCATAGTGGTCCTTGCCGTTCTTGTTCTTGCCGGGACCAGCGTGGTCACGGCCGACAATGAAGTGAGTTGCACCGTGATTCTTTCGGATCACAGCGTGCCACAAGGCCTCACGAGGTCCACCCATACGCATTGCCAAAGGAAGAAGAGCCAGAGCAGCCATGCCATTGGGGTATCTGGGCAGCAGAGCCTTGTAAACTCGAACACGTGTGAAGTGGTCGATGTCACCAGGCTTGGTCATACCAACGACGGGGTGGATGAGAACGTTGGCCTGCTGGGAGCGAGCAGCGCGGACCGTCAACTCGCGATGAGCACGATGCATTGGGTTTCGGGTCTGGAAAGCAACAACCTTTTGCCAGCCGAGCTTGTTGAAGTGGGATCGGAGTTCGGCAGGAGTGACTTGTTCAGTCAGTTAGCTTATGTCCAGACGGTATGGCAAGCAGTGGATTTTGTAGACTTACAGCGAAGGTCGAGGAAATCGTAGTGCTCTAAGCGAGCGACAGCTTCAAGCTTGCCGCCAACGTAGAACTCTTTGGCAACACTGAACAGGTGCTTGGTACCAGGGTGGGTGTCATCGTCGCTGCCAAAGACCTCTTTGGCCTCCTTGACCCTAAGCATTTCGAATTAGTACATTTGATGAGAGATCGGGCCAACGCCACACAAGGTGCAACGTACTTGTCTGGTCGGTACACATCCTCAACAGTTAGGATGGCCACGTTATGGTCGTCGCGGGAATCACGCAACGTCAGCTTAGCGCCAGTCTTGATACCCAGGTCGTCAATCTGTTTCTGGCTAACATCGAGGGTGATGGGCATGCTGAAAAGAGCGCCGTCGGCAAGACGGTTGTTCTCAACTACTCTATAAAAGAAAACGTCAGCCTAAGCTCAAGACTCGTCCTCTGATTGCCATTTCGAGTCTTACCCATTGTAGTCCTTTTCGGTCATGAAACCTATGTTAATACAGTAAGGTCAGTGCCTTTTTCCCTTTCGGCGCAAGGTGTCGCAAAGATGAAGAGCAGCCAGTTGCTGGTCTCGTAGTAGTCTAGTATCCTCCTGGCCCTTCCAGAGACTTACCTTCTAGGGGAGAGAAGCCGCCGTTGAGGATCAGCTCAAGATCGCAGAGATGACGATCTGACAAGACGATGGCGGGATATTTCTCTGCTTCATCGCGCAACTCGGCCTGGCGGGGCAGATCGCGAGCAAACAAGTCCTTGAGGACGCCACCATGAGGAGTGTTTGCCATTTTCTTCTAATGTCTCGAACTGCAAACGCTACAGAAATGTTCCAATTGAGACGTACATGCAGAGGCAGACAGACAACGAGGGATGGAAGAAGAAGATTTCGGGCAGTCGCAAGACGAGCAAATCGAGCGAGGAGCCTGAAGTTAATACTTCAGTATCCAACCCGGGTTCGGAGCTATAATTGTCTACAAGTTAAAGCCCAGGCCCACATGTACGATCACGCAATGGTGGGGGATCCGTGGAAATGGTAAAAGACGAGCGGCTTGGTGTCTGGGGCATCGAATGAGAGAGCAGAAATTCGGAATGCGTCTTATGTAGAAGAGGGGCCCTGGTTTCTAAGTGCTTGAGTGTTACGCCACGCCGATTTCTGACTGCAGTCGAGTTAGTTGCAGTTACACAGAGTGAATTTCTAGAAGTCAGGCGGCATTGAGGACAGAAGCCAGAGATTGAAACACACATGCACTATGACACCTGACAGACTTGCAAACGTCGGGAACAATGCATCTCCAAGAATCCGTGTTTCCCCGCCGTCGTGATGTACCGCTTCCAACATGTCCAAGACTCACGCGCAGCTGCCAGCCTGGCCGCCACCTTCCTTCCGCTGGTAGGCGCAAAAGAGGGTGGGAAGAGATATTTTTTTCGGGGCCGGTCCCTGACGATGACGTGCTCGCTCGCCCACGTTACTCAACCATTGCATGTGCTGAACACACATGACGAGCCGCCAAGGATGTCATAATTATTGGGCGGAAATATGCCATCTGACAGTTGTTTGCAGGTGAGGTTTTTTTTTTTTGTTCACCCTCGTCTGAAGTTCAGCACTGGACGCTCAAGTCAACTCTTCGCGTAATAATAATACCTGCTGCAGAAGGAACAACGGAACAAGATCGCGCCTGGAAGGGGCGTCCGGAGAATGCGATTTGCGACTTGTACACTTTCATGCTCTGCTTCTTAATCAGGCAAGGTCTGATCACACCTTATTTCTGGGTCTCCTTCCGACACGGTCGACCGACCGACTCCCGCTTTCTACCCGACCGACTTGAGCCGCTGCGTTTATGTCCGCGCGGGTTACAATCAGGTCCTCGAAAAACCTTTGAAACTGCTTATTACCCATTGCCACACTTTGCTCCATCCATTTGAGATTTTCCTGACTTACTTTGGCCGGCCATGCTCTGGCCAAAGGTTGGTGGAGTTTGCTGTCCCGCTTGGTGCGACGTGCCGGAGGTCGGATCGTCGGCCACAGGCATCTCCGCCATCTCTTCACTAACGGCCGGAGGAAATGCACGACTTACCTAAAATATTGTGTACGCTTATGCCACGACGCGGAGTCATCGGCGATTTTAAACTACCTGCTTAAAGAGTTCAATGTTTTCTTTTCGCCTCTCCCATTACCGCGATGTAGCCCTCGACTACATATGTGGCGCTGAATCTGCCACGAGCTATCCCTACCTTTTCGGCCCATCGGGGCCCTAGATGATGCATAATGCGATCTCCCCACAGTGAGATGCTGGAAAACGCGGCCAATCATGGAAGTCATATTCGCATACACTCGCCTTTCGATAATTGATACTAATAAGCATGTTTCATATATCTCCGTGCTTTTGTCTGTCTCGCTGTATGTCGTTTGTACCTCTCAGGACAATTAGTTTGTCAGCAATGCAGATTCGCTAGCAAGTTGGAGATGCTCAAACATTACACATTCCCTGTCAGGCACTCGGCGTCTTGCAAATTTACGTGTTCAGGTAGTATCGCGCTCATGGCTAAGCTATACATCTCATCATGACGACAGTAACTTGGAGATGCCCAGGGGAAAGCAAACTAATTAACACTCTTGAATGCACCATTTACTTGATTCCAATGTCTGACCAGTTTTCCACATCACATCTTACAAGCCGCAAGTGAGACTACTAGTGTGGTCATTTGACCCCTTGGTTTCCACCCAGAATCACCTGCGACAGTATTCTACTCTCAATGTTGATGTATTCACATGCTACCAGGTTAAGCTACCCTGTATGCTAAATCGAGTACGTGGGTACGGAGTATTTTCAGAATAATAAAGGCTGGAGCCAATGGGCATCCCGGCGAATGTGGACATTCACTAGATGTTTTAATATAAATCTTCAGCCCTATTTAAATTAAACTGTAGTTGCTTGTTACAACTCACGGTTCTCCTAAGTCAAGCATTTGACTGCGGCCAGGCACTACAGGGGAAAATGGAAAATATGATAACATGAAAAATGATCTCACATAGATCAGTTATTGAACCAGAGCTAAGCACATCTCACCTACCGAGGCAGCCTTTCTCATGGGTACCCGACTAATCGAACCATACTATCAGCTAATTGTTTCACCGCGCTTCACCATCTACAACGATCATGTTACATCTTCTGGAAGCCACGAGTTGTAACAGTCGCACAAGGGCAGAGAAGAATTGATCAAAGACACAACTGATAAGCCATCGTATTTCCAGCGACCTCACAGAAGACTCAATAAACTTGAAACAGCTCGGCAGGACATAGAACATGCAAGACTTCCGGAAGCGGCAGCTTTACATAACTTGTTCACAAAACATACCCCTGGGCCAGCGATAGGAGCTACTCTCTTCACAGGTCCGATCGAACCTGACGTCAAATTGGACCTGAACCACTGAGTGGCAGGTTTGCGCGACGACCCGGCTGTGTTTGCTTCTAACGGCGATCATGGCTCCGAATCAAGCGCGCCACAATGATGACTGCAAAAAGAGAGACGTATACGAAGTATTACACATGCATCGTTGGCAGCATGAAGAGATGTTGATATAACGATGCCCCGAGCCTATGTATTGTATGACTTCCATAGTAACATTAATGAAAACTGGCTTGGATGATGGTGATTGCCAGTAATGACGTCATCATACTTTCGCAAGACCAAGTGGTAACCATCAGACGGGCTCTTAGTAAATGAAGTTCTAGTGCAAATGACGCCCCTGCGTGATTGTTCAGCTTAATGATACCGCTGCGAACACCGACGTTGTGGCACGATACACGCAGACGTCTTTGGCCTGTGGTGGCTTCCACGGTTTCCTAGATGAGAATAATGCATATTCGAGAAGGGTTCGCAGGCAGCGCCACTGGCAGAGAGTCGGTCGTTTGTGCCCGATCATCACTGTGACCTGCTCTTTGCGATAAAGTCACAAGGTCCTAGCTGGCTCTTCCCGCTAGGTTCCGACCTTCCTTGCCTAGTACCCGAGATAAACCAGGATGGCCAGTCTAAAGGAAAGGCGGTGCATTACACCAATATGTACTACTCCGTACTAGAACACCAGGTCCCACGTTTCCACCATTTTGTTGCGTTATTAGCGCAGCGTGTTTGACACTCTGGCCTGGACTGCCCCCTTCATGGGCAAAGGAAACGAAACAAAGCTTGCGCCACCTCCCCCCAAATGGTGCTTCCCAGCCTCCCACGCTCCCAGCCTCACAACACAGTCGAATGATTGATAAGGCCGGGGGAGGGCCTTCCGTTCGGCCTCCGAGGCAAGCAGTCCGTCAGATTGTTGGACAAGCATTTGGAAGTAAGGTCAACTGATAAGGACAAGGAGTAGGTTGTTCCGGTGGGTGGAGGCATAGCTGGGAAAGTCAATGCTAGGGACGACTAGTAGCACTCCGTTGTAGTGTGCAACTCCTGCTGGGGTCCGTGAGACACTTCTCGATTGAACATGATTCATGGTGAATCGAGTGCTCGATTCATCCCGAAGGCGACGGACCAAAGCGGCACAGAGGCCAAGAGGGTGCTGGCAACTACGCCAGCACGGTATCGGACGGCAAGGGCACCCGAGCTGCAAGACGACCAATCTAGACGGTCGGCTTGGTGCTGATGCTAATGCTGATGCTGATGTTGATGGTGTGGTGTTGTGGCGGGCTGTTGGCTACCGTCATTCGAAGGTCTGGCCGTTTAGAATTTAGCCAAGACCGTTAGCGCCACTTGCGTTTGTCTGGCTTCAAAGTTGCGGTGCGGTGCGGTGCCTAGTCCGGTCAATCTCGCCCAGGACAACTGGTCGAGGTCCACTTCATTTATCGATCAAGGCCATTTTTGTCGTCCTTTTGGCGATTCCGGTCCCGCGCTGTGTGGTTGGTGCCGTTGGCAGTGCCGTTGGCGGACTCATGGGCAATCCGGCCAGGATGCCCAAAAATACGAGCTTGCTTGCCCATCTCAAACGGCCACCTCCTCTTGTGCAACCCATCCGTTTTTCGTCCTCGCTGGGGGCTAGGCGATCTGCTCAGCATCATCGGTTGAAGCCGATTCGAGGGCAAGTAGGCGTCGTGACGAGAAATTGAGTCGCGGTTTTCTCTTGTTCGCTTTGGCGAAGCCTAAAGTTTCCCAGAGTGACCGACCATCATCAACGCCCGGTAGCGCCTGCCGGCTGAGACAAACCCCCGACCGCCCTCGAAATCAACCCTAGACAGCTTGCTCATGCTTGGAAAAATTTCGACCTTCGACCTTCGACCTTCGACCTTCGATTCACGACTCGTATCCTTCTCCTGCGTCCCATGTCTCGTCTTGTTCGCTGGCGGATGTTTCGGCTGCATATTGCGAATTCGCCGCCTCGCCACGGCTGAACTCTTGAAACCTACATCGCCAGCAATTGTTTGTGTCGGGACAACATCACCACTACCATCGTCACCCGGAAGGGGCCCTGGGCTACCCTGAGAATCCTCCGTATCGAGTCGAACCCTCCCCTCAGCACTCCGTCTTCACGCCTGCGATACAATGCTGCGATTACGTTCCCCAATGTCGGCTCTTCTGCCGCTCCTAGCTTTGCTGTTATGCCATTCCGCGGCAGCCAACGCGCGAGAACCCGTCTATATCAAGGGATTAGGAATCGACGGTGTGAACCGTGACCTTGAAGTTAGCCGATATCCCGCCCTGTATACGGGTGATTTCGACGACTGCCTTGGTGGAGAGAGCTTGTTCAATGTCACCAAATTCGATGCTGCATACTATGCTGATAATCTCACGGTCCTATTTCACTTGGATGGAACCACCAATATTCATAAAGAAAATCTCATTCGTATGATCAGCCTGCCCTCCGCCAGACCTCACATTTTACACATCAATTCAAGGCTAACATTGTTTTCACGCCACAGTTCACATCTCGATCGAGGCATACGGGGAGAATAGATTTAACATGACGTATGATCCGTGCAAAGCCAACATCCACAGCATGTGCCCGTTGAACAATTCCGTACCTATAACAGCATTTGCAGCTATCCCCATTGCTCCACACGATGTATCTGGCATTCCGTCCATCGCACTGGGGATTCCCGATCTAGAGGGCTTGGCTCGTCTACAAATATTCGCCAATTCGACACAAACCCAAATCGGATGTTTCCAAGCTGTCATGACCAACGGCAACAGCTTTTCGCAACCGGAAGCTGTGTCATCGTTCCTTGGAGTAATGGTGTTCATTGCTGTGCTGGCGTCATTTGCTACTGCCATATATGGCTTGAGCATCCCACATATGCGTGTTCACTATGCACATTCATTCTCGGTTCTCGTCATCTTTGAGACATTTCAGTCCATGTTCTTCTCTGGTGCCCTGTCCGTCAATTGGCCTAGCGTGCTTCCCGCATGGTGGAGCAATTTTGCATGGACAGCAGGCATGTTTGCAAACAAGCAAATTGTTCGCTCAGTGAGCTCCTTTACGGGCAACAATGTCAACATCACTCAAGTAGGTGGCGCTGGTTCAGTCCAGATCAATAATGGCGGTGGCCTGTTACAACAAATTTATGGCCGGTCGTTGTTTGCCGCATCCCCATTCCAGAACACTGCTGGCTCACTAAAGTCTTTCGCTCAACGAAATGCATATAATGCAAGCGATCCATACGATTATACTTGGGGCGGTCGCCCACGGATGCCTGGTATGCCCATGCCTGGCACTTGGCCCGGGTTTAGTGGAACCTTATCCATGGTTAATATCCCTCCAGCTGAAGCCTTTACCATCTCCCTCATATGGCTGCTTGTCATTTTGGCTGCTGTGGCGTTGTTTGTCGGGGCAGTGAAGCTGAGTCTGGATCTCCTGATACGACTGAGGTGGCTCAAATCTGATGGCTTTGACTATTTCCGGTCGCACGTCTGGGGCTACACTGCCTCAGCCCTCCTCCGAACACTGTTCATTGCCTTCTTCACCGTCATGACCCTCGCCATGTACCAGTTTTCACTTCGTGGATCTGCTGGGCCGACTGCTGTGGCAGCCATTGTCTGGTTGATCTTCTTGCTGGGCATTGGAGGGATCACAGCCTATGCCTGCTATTTCCGACTTCGACATGGAAAGTACGAGACTGGGCCGGATAGTCTACGTTTCGAACGGGGCACCGTATTTGGCAAGGTTCCTTTCATTGCTACGACGAGACAGAGCAGAATAGGCGAAGAGGAGCCGAGCCGAAGACCGTATCTATTTGGCACTATGCCATTCGTCAAGGTCAAGTACGTCGACGACGACCCGAATAGAGACCCTGTTCACCTGGACGAAGGATATGTGAAGAGATTTGGTTGGCTGTCAGCCCGGTACCGACGATCAAGATGGTGGTTCTTCGCTTTCTACCTTGGTTACCAATTCATCCGAGCATGCTTTGTTGGCGGAGCAGCACGCTCGCCTCTGGCACAAGTTTACGGACTGTTCATATTTGACATCATTGCCCTCGTCGTAATCATGAAGCTGAACCCCTTTGAAAGCAACCGAAACACCGCAGTTGCCGTTTGGATGCTGTCAATTTCTAAGATTGTAACCACTGGCTTGTCGATCGCTTTCCTGCCTGCGTTCTCTATTAATCGAATTGCCGCCACGGTCCTTGGTATTATAATCATCGTCGTCCAAGGATTTGTTGCAATTGCAGTATTGGTATTGATCTTATTAGGGGTGCTTTCGACGTGGATGTCCCTTTCCCGCAACCGAGAAGACTTCCCGCAGGTTTTGGAACCAGTTCGCATCAAGTATTTTGAGCACGCAAAGGCTTGTTCGGACGACTTCCCGCCGAGGCCGAAGAAGTCAGACACAAAGGAAGAGACGAGTGAAGGGCCTCGCGAGGCCATGTTTGAGGTTAGAGACGTGCGACGTGCACCCAAGATCGAAGACGAGGGCGTCGATAAGTTCCCAGACTTGGACCCGCCCAGCATATCACTCACTACCGTCGGGGCTAGTGGACGCCGGAGTCGAGCAAACAGCGCCAGCTCGAGATTCTCGGTCAACAGTCTCCCCAGGACCGCTCGTGTTCACCGGGCATCTTGGAGCTCCAAGGACATTCCCTTGTGGGATTCCGAAATGAACAGAGGGGACCAACAGCGTGTGGGCCATTCGCGCGCCAGCTCCCTGAGGCTGTCAGGCTATGTGGCAGATGCTCCAGGGACCAGTACACCGGTTCGGAGACCCATGACACCACAGCAGGAGATTTTAGAAGAGCCACAAATGCAGCAGTCAGATGGCTCACCAACAGAATACACCGAAAGCAGTCAAGCTTCCAATCCCGAGGAGACAAAAACAAAAGATTCAGAAGAGGGGGTTTCAACACCCGCAACAGATACAGAGCCTTCTGAGGCAGAGGAAAAGCCAAGAGTGGAGCCCGAGGCGAAGGAGGCATCATAGATGACCTTGATGTGTTTTCATGTGGGATTTAGCCTTGAACAAAAGCGAGATATGACCTTCATTTACTTCAATCATAGTTTATTTTATCGTGTTAGCGCAATCTAGAAGCTGGGTGAAGGATACAGCGGATCAGAAAACGAGGAACGAGGGCTGGGAGGCCAGGCTACCTTGGAAGTTCTGCCATGAAAGATGGATGTGTGGACCTAGCGAACCTGATATGTGACGCGTATGGGACCCGGCGTTGGCGACTGATTTTCACGGCATGGCATAGCATTCTGCTTTGGAAGGTTGATTCATGTTGGGTGGCCTGCATGGTGGTCAGAGGAGGAGGATGCGGAGCAGTTTTTGTTGCCTACCAGCACCAATCTGACGATACTCTGCTATTCATAGGTCGACTTGATGAGAATCAATGTAATATGTATTTGGTCGAGCCGAGGCTCGTAAATGATGTATAGTTTTTTTTTCTTTGGCTAGAAACACTATCGATGTGTTCTTGAAGGAAATGACCCATTCCGCTGTCGAGGGCGTGCACGCCACTCATTCCCCAGGCTCGAAGAAACCGGAATATAGGCCATGGATGGGCCTCTCGAGGCTTCGGTCACGTCGGTGTTGGGCAAAAAGGTTTCCGGCCTCGTTGCATGTCGCGTCGTCGACCTAATTTCAACCTTGGACTCGGGGTCAAAGGACCAGCTGCTCCATACGCACACTCCGTAGAGGTTGGGAGCCGTGGCTCTCCAACAGCCACCAGCAGTTCGACCAACACCGGTCCCCAACGGCTCTGTACGCAAACGACAGCCATGCGGTCGATCAGCCCGTTCGGTTTGGAGCCTTTATCCACACGTGGGACGAGGAGGACGCCACGGAACTGAAAGCGCGGGCCGGTAGTTGCGAGGAACAGGGCAAAGTGGCCTGATTCTTCTTCCCTTACTGTTGGCATGTGAGACTCTTTGTTGCTCTGTTGTTACACGGACGGTACCCAACTTGCCCTGACACAAAGTACAGACGTGCTGTTGGCATGAGTCTGGGGAGGGGGGATGGGGGATAGGATAGGGGGAGAGAGAGGGCGAGTATCGAGTACTGAATACTTGGTACTCCGTAGATGGCGACGGAGGAACCGGGATGGGCGTTCTTTACAGCAAGCACACATGGCATACACGTTTATGTATTCGGGTTTCTTTCTTTGTTTCATCGAGCAACACGGGATGCTCGGTGTATTTTTAGGATTTTTTCATGGTAATTTTAAACAGCGAAAAAACATCAAGGGCCAGGCCCCCCTCCCAGCGAACGCAGCCTCATGTCTGAAGTACTCCATACCACTGGCATACGACAAACGAGAAGAAAGGAGAAGAAAAAAAAGGAAGATTGGGGTGACACAAGCATGCAACAAGCCTCACATTACGGGGTAGAGGCCACCCTATAACAGAACCAGGACCAGAATACCCGCACCTATCACGGTCAACAACCCCAGCACGACAAGCCACACCACAGTGTGACACCATCCGTGATGTCGGGAAGCCACAAGGCCCTCCCCGTCTGTGTCGGCGTCCGTGTCGACGGAGGCAGTTGTGGATGTGGCAGCCAGGCGCTCGGTCGAATCCGCCTCGCTGGAGTCATTGTGCCAGTGACACCGGCGGGAGGACTCGAGGTCCAGCGCGCCGTAGTTGTGCTCGTCGACGTGCCAGAGCAGCAAGTCAGTCAGTTCGTCTTCGTCGTCGTCGGACAACAACAAAGACAATGTCGTCGTCGTCGAGCCCGGAGAGCGCAGGATGGGTGGCGGCGAGGTCGCGAAACCGTCGGATCTGCTCCTGTCTACATGGAAGGCCGTGACTTATCAGCAAACCTTGCTTTTTTTCCCTTTTATTGATTGCCCTTCCTCCTCGAACTCATGGGGGAGGAGTAGGAATGGGGAATATGGAAAAATGCTATTGGAGGAAAAGGGGGTAGGGGGAGGAAGGGGAGTGGACAGAGACGTACGCCGCGCAGGTGAGGCATTCGGATTGGGGAATGCTTGAACCGCTGGGCTGGCCGCACACGGGGCAGTAGTAGAATACGCCGGTGCAGACGCGGTCCATGGTCCTTTGTTCAAGGGTATGGTGATGTTGAGATTTTTGGTGTAGCGTTTGAAAAAAAAAAAAAGAGGCAATGTGTAGTGCTTCAACGCAACGACACGAAACGGAGATGAAGCTGGCAAGACTAATCGAGGAAATAGAAAATAGGTTTGAATGATTCAGGAGCGACAATTGTCGGAGTCGACTTGTATAATCAGAAAATTGAAAGACGAACCCAAGCCCTCTTTATACCCAAGCCCAGTCGTATGCCGTCACGTACAGCTATCCCCATGCCCATTATTGTACCATGCCCGTCACCAACATGCAAGCCTTCACCAAACTCACCAGATACGTGCCAGTCCACACTTCTCGGGCCTTTGCCAACCTACTCTGCGCATCTTTGCCATGTTTAGTGCGAATGCGAGCAACAGGAAGCCATCAGCAACGAGGAAAGCAAAAAACTAGACAGAGCAAAAGAACCACGCATCACAAAATCAGCCAATAATGCGTCCCTGACTCGGCTCCGAGGCCAAACACAAAGGGCTTCCGAGCGTTTCGCTCACGCCCTCCTCGCCCCCCCCTTGTAGCCGCGAACAATGTTGGCAGGCAACAGAAACGGTAGAACCGTCTTGTTTGGGTATCAAACTATCGACCCGACTACAAGGCCGTCTTGGAACGGGCTAGTTGCCGCTGACAAGATTTTCATTCTCTCCATCAGACAACGCAAAAGGGGAGGGGGGTGGAGGTGAATCACCACCCCCAGGATATCGGAACAGGCAAGGGTGTCGTGAACTGCCTGTCTCAGCGGAAAGCTCCGTCTTTCTTTTTTTTTTCATTCCGGTGGCGTAGTGCGAAGTGTTGGTGTCAAAGTTTGTCTGGGGTGGGAAGCGAACTCAACGTCGACAAAGGGCTCAGTCATGGTGGTGTGAAGCGAACGACATCCTCCTTCTCCTTCTTCACATGTCTCTTCTCATCATCATTGTGTTGCAGATGATAGATCGCTGAATGGTTTGTGCTTGAAGGCGGGGAATATTCGAGTTCGAATGAAAAAAAAAAAAAGCCCTCGGCCAGGGGGGGTTGGTTCGTGTTGGCGATGAGAACAAGGTTTGACAGGCAGCAGCGCAACCACACCGGCCCAGCACCTCAGCATTGAAACAGACATCTCCTCGCTTCTCCATGCAAAATCCCACGTTATCCAGGGAGTAGGACGTCAACGGCCCCCAAAAGGGGCATCTCATGTCGCCACGGACCGGCAAATGATCCCGACGTTGCTCCTCCCAATACTCCCTCACACATCACGCATGCCTCGTAAGCCTTCTCCCCCCCGTATCTCAGAGCTGTCATGCAACACACACAATGCTTAGACTCGAGAAAGTGGATACGGCCCCTTCTGGCAGCGGAACTATCCGATCAAGCAAGAAAGCGACGTGCTCTGCGTGCTCTGCGCGCCCACCAACACGGCATCCCAACCCAGCGCATGTTGGTTCTGCTAGCTGAGCCATGCCGGTAGCGTTGTCCTAGCCTGTCGAAGCGGGTAAAAAGAAGCGAATGCGACGCTGAGCAGAATAAAGAAGGCCGACGGTGTACCTGAGACTGGCATTAGAGCGCCATGGTGGGTGCGGTTGTCTAGTCCCTGCTATTCCATCTCGTCGCCTGCTTAGCTTCTATCATGGCCCACGAGTTTGACGGCCTGCAGTAACCATGTTCCTGGCAGCCTCGGAAGCCTCGTCCAACTGCCGTGGTTACCAATCCATTACTAAAAAGTCTCTCGTCAACAGGGGCCGACTAACCATCTCGAACATGATACAAACATGTGCGTCCCAACACGAGGCTGCGTTGCTTCCTGGACCCCAAAGACGCGACCTGCTGCAACCTGCATAATTCCCCTGGGAGATGTATGCCGCCGAACCACTTGGTACGAAGTTAGGATCAACACAGCTGCCCTGGACTCCTGGCCCTGTCCACAAGACGGCCTGTTTGTGGCCCTCACGATGTTGAAGTTTTGCACCAACCCCATTCTTTAAACTCTGCACCACCGACACACGGCCGAGGCTCGGATCTCGGGATACAAGCAGACATGACGATGGACAAAGACGGGTTGGGTTCTCGCAGAACAATTCGCTTCAGCCTTGTGGCGGCAGAGTTTGGTCTGACGTGTGGAGAAACAAAGCAGGCCGGCCCAGTCTCGTGAAGGTGAACGTGGGCCAAAGGCGAAAAAGCCATCTCGGCCGAGTGAACAAGCCAACGCACCCCGACGACCCCCGCCTCGTCCGAACAAATCACGTCCTGTTCCCACCGGAGACATTTGATCGATTCGATCCGGGCAGAGCCATCAGACCATTTGCGGCATATCGTAGAGGTTGCACCGAGCATTGTCCGCAGCCTTGGAAGCCTTGGCCAGCATCCGTCATCCACCTGCATGCAAACCAGCAGACTTGGCTTGCATCTGACGACAAGCTCCATGTCCTCTTTCCCGGCCAACAAGTGGCAGCTGTGCCGTCTTCCCGAACACGCACGACGGAGCCTGCGGCCAACGCTTCTGGTTGCCGGACGTGGCATTTCGTTGGTACGTTGCCAACATTCGGACCGCGTGCTGTGAGTCAAGAGAGACAAGATATCCATGACAAAAGACCAGGGTTAACATTTGGCATGGTTGTTGTAGTATTAAGAACCCTGTCAGACTTGACAGAGCACCAGAGTGGAAAAGTAAACCAAGAGAAGATCCATGAGCCTCGTTCCCATCTATTGCTCCAATTAAAACTCCATTTCTACCATGCAGATGCCAATGTCCCGTACTTGTTTTCTCCATTTCACCTTGCCTCGCAGTTTTCCCACGCCCCTTCCCATATCGCCTTCTCCTTTTTTCATGCGACGTCGCCTGCTACCGGGCAACATGAATAACAAAAAAGAAACAGACTGAAACGTGTGCAATGCACCACCATGTGTTGTACAATACGGCCAATGAGATGTAGACGTTCTGCTGATTATGCCCAGAACGACGAATGACTGGCACCACCTTGTGAGGAACAAGGTTTAGCAACAAGGAGAATTTGTGGGGTAAGAGGGATAACGGCAATGAAACGTTGTTGCGCGTGCGTGCTACTTTTAATTACAAGGGGATACATGGCTGGTTGATTATAGGGTCGCGGACCGGCTTCCGACTTTTTGGAATATAGCGTCGTTTACAAAATAAGGGCGTGAATGGTTGGCCAAATGCAGCCAGGTCTATGCGTATAGAGCCTCGAGGAAGTAAATGAAGCCAAAGATCAGGAAGGCAACGGCCCCGCCGACGGTGACTAGACACGCATGTTAGGAAAATCACGGGGTCAAAGCATGCATGTCGACGCAGGGGAGACATACCGATTTTCAGACTGACTCTTCCGGCGATGGCCCGTCCTCCAATAACAGCCACACCGGTGCAAATGGCATGTCCGCACGTTGCACCGAGAGTCACCCACCAGTAGTCCTGGCCAGCAGCCATGGCAATAGTTGCGATTTGGCTGCGATCACCCCATTCGCCCAAAAACGTCATGGCAAAGGTCTGGACCCAGGCCGGGCTCAAGAGCAGAGAGCAGAGGTTACCAACTCCCTGCATGAAACCGCCCATGGATCCGGAGCGTCGGGAAGGGCTGCGTGACGGGGATTGTGATGGCGATCGAGGCGGCGAGGGGAAACGGCTCTTAGACCGAGAATTCCTGCCACCAAGTCCCATTTCTAGGTTGTAAGCGGAAACACCGTTATGCCCATTGCCCATCTCCTTTTCCTTCTCTGCTAGCTCCTGTTCTACCTCGTGCATCTCAGCTGAAACGCCTTCATTGGGGTCCATCTTCATACCCTCATTGAGGAGTTTAGCACCAAAGACAAAGAACAGGGCCGCTGCCATGAAGCTTGTGAGGCGCTTAGGAATCAGAGTAGGAACAGCATGTCCCAGAACAGCAGACAAGACAGTCATGACAAGCAAGGCACCAAAAGCGGCAGAAAACACCACCATTCTATCATGCTTCATGGCCATCAGTGCAGCCACAAGAAAAGTCTTGTCACCAATTTCAGAGACAAGAATCATGGTAAAGGATAGCATCCATGAATGGAATGGCTGGATAATGCTGTCATCCTTTTGTTCGACGGGGACTTGGGATTTGGACTGGGATGTGTCCTTGGTTTTCGGTGGTGGGGGCTCGAGCGGATCTTTTGTTGTCGTCGACGATGATTTGGATTTGTTTGGTGTATCGGGGAGATCATCGGGTTTCTAATAAATCAACAATCGATTAGCTATACGTCTTGCGACGGCGAAAAAAAAAAGCGACTGAACCGTAACAGCACGACTCACATCGAGACCTGTATAGTCTTTGCTGCCGTCCTGCTTGTGCAGTTTCGACTTGTCAGTGTCTTCGTCCTTGCCGCCATGCAATTTCCGTTCCTCGCTATGTGGCAGTGGTGGCTTCTCTTTGGGAGATTCTGGTTGCGTGAGGACCTTCTCGCCGGTCTTTCCCTCCTTTTCCTTCCGTGCCTTTGACTTCTCGGTGACGCCGCCTTCGGTGCCCGTAGAAATTCCCTTTTCAGGTCGATCACGATTCTTATCGAACATGACACCAGAATTCGTCTCGGGGATCTTCTGGTCCCCAACCCGGGTTGGGTCGTTGGGTCGGCCCTTTAATAGCGGTAGTTGCTTGCCATCCGCATCGACAGCCACACCGTCAGTCTCGACAAAGGGGCCGAGATGAGGCTTCCCATCCTCAACGGGGCCATCTCTAGTGGATATGAAAGGTCGGTCTGCAGCGGCTGCTTCGACATTCGTAGCATCGTCGGCATTACGAGAAGAAGAGGAGATGGATTTGGAGTTGTCGTCCTTGGCTGCGGCGACGGCGCGAGGCGAGATGCCGACGGCCAGCGAAGGCAGCAGTAGGAGCAGCAGGGGTGAATGGCCGGTCTGGAACTTCATGACGGCAGCTCAATTCCTCGGCGCGCGTTGTCAAACTGGCAATCCTGCTAATCGAAATGGATCTGTGATGATGGCTCAATCTGCCGATGGCAACACGGGGAGGCAATGATGAGGCGACGAGAGAAGGGTGGACTGAATGACTTGTAGCTGCGTCAACAGGCAGCCAAAGGTAAAAAAAGCCAGACGCAAGCACAGCCTCTACACCTCGACAACCCTTGGTGCCAACACTCGGCACTCCCTTACTCCGTAGGGGGCCCCTGGTCGCTTTAGGCTGGTCTGATTTCTGGGCTTCTGGATTGGTCGCGAGTGGCGCTCTCCGCTCTCCGTTTGCGTGGTTTGTGTTTGTGTGGCCTTGAGTGGTCCCGGTTGCGTGTCGTCCACCGGGAAATAGTATTGCCAAGTAGATTTAGCGTTCGTCCAAGGAGCTGCGCCAAAGCCAGCACCGAAGATGACTTGATTGTAAGATGAACCAAAATGCCGCGCAAATAAATACACAAATAAAGGGAGAATTCAACCCGTAAATAATGTGCGTTGGTTGACAAAATGAATTTCTTCAGCTACAGCAGGTTCGACAGTGCACGAGGGGGAAAAAAGGAAGAAAGAAAGGGGAGAGAGCAGACAGACCAGTTGACGGGTAGTAAGTACAAGGTACCAAACAAGCAAGTGCAAGTCGGCTGAAGAGCACCCGGCCGCTTCTAAAACGAGAAAATATTCAGGGATACGGAGTAAACTGACGAGGATCCGGACGCGGACAACGCCCATGGACAAGGATCAACATAGCCACGGCGCACGAGCATGTTCTCATCCGAAACCCCATAAAATCTTGCCATAATTTCCGCCCATTTCTTTATATAGCCAGCTGTCAAATCAAGTAATGCGAGTTGTGTAGATCAATATTAATGCCAGGCCGAACCAATACTAGCTGCACGTCATCTCTTTAGCTGCCCAATGGTTCACGGGGCTTCCTCTGCCATACAGTTTTCTTAGGTAAGCGAGTCTCCATGAGCCATTGGGAAGCAAAAGAGATAGAATCTGACATCACTTTGGCTAGTCTTCATGAGACGAGAATAAATACTTGGGATACATGCCTCCTAGATAGGTAGACAAGGACGAGGTATCTAACCATCACAGGATATACTATGATATTTTTTTATTACGTAATATACTATAGTATATTAGTGTGTATTTACTAACGGGCAAATATATTCTGCAATTGGCTGGATCAAATTCTAGTGATTCCTCTTGGAATACTTGGAATAAAACGGGGGGCTTGTGCAAGGCCTCGAACGTTTCTGCATCGGAGCCTTGAGAGTTGGGGATCCCTGGCCGGGATTTGACGAGCCTTCGTTCCCATAAGATATTGCTTCGTCTTCGTCTTCCAAGGCGAGCTGTTGCTGAAGCGCGTCGTCCGCGTCTTGCAGGGTTGTGTATGCTGGATCTTCTCTGGAGTCGTGGGGGGTAGAGTCATTCAGGTTTTCTTGCACGCTTGGCATAGTTTGGGTGGCTTTGGCATTCGCAGCCTGTATAAAGTGATTTCGGTATCGTTGCGCCGAGTCTCTAGCGTTTCGAAAAGCGGTCGCCCCGCGCCGAAAGGAATTAATATTACCTGTCATTTGCCATCCATCAATCTGTATCATGTGGTATTTGGGTCGCTCATTATTGACGGTCGCAGGCGCCGTAACATGATGGGCGTAGAGCTGAAGAGTACCCGTGCCGGCGTAATAGGTCGAGCTATAGGTGTAGGCATTGCCGTCATATATTGGTTCGGTCTCTTTGTAGTTTTGTAAGGCGTGGATAGCGCGAGTCCCATAGGCCCCGTCATAACAAGCTTGCAGCTGGGCCACGGAAGCATTTCCATCAGGGCCTTGGACTTCTAAGAAGAAGTTCGGCACTACCGGGACGTTAGGATGCTTGGTAGGAATGGCTGCTGATAGTATGCCCTCATCATTCCTGATATTCTGATCAAGATCACCTAGGCGAGCTCCATCAAAAAAATCTGGTTTCGGCTGTACAGCACCTGAGTTTGTGATGGGCTCCAGCTCAGTAAATAGGACGTTCTGCTTGTTATGAATGCTCGAGTTGCCACATAGAATGGGAAGGACAGAGGTTATAACCTCGCTCTCCAAGGCCGGGTCCTCATTTTTTCTGCGGAATTCTTCAAAATCACTTTCAGAGAATTGAGATGGAGATAATGATGCCCTTTCATGGGCTAGCTCTGATTGCATTTCTGTAGCATTTAGAGCTTTTGAACGCCAGTTGTTCACGTGCACATTATAGTCAGCAAGATGCTGTTGAAAGTCTTTGCCGTATGCTGAAGATCTTCCACTTCTAGAGCCAACGCTAGTCGCTTTCGAGGATTGTGGCCGCCGACTTCTCGAAATCGACGACTGGAGGGAGCTCATATCAATATTTGAATGTTTGGTAAACTTAACTCAGTTAGTCCTCAGTAATTCAGCAAGGGTCGAAAGTCGTACGCGTCGGAGATGACGGAGATCTGCCCCCCCGTGTCTTGCAAACCGAGCAAGCTCTGTCCGATACACTTCAGGTACTCCTACCGTTAGGTGAGAATGCGTGCTATTACGGCGGTCAAGTTCTCTTAGGGCACGCGGCGTAAGCGAGACTTTAGATAAATCATCCCAAAAAGATGGGGAGAAATTATATTTTCTGTCAGCCTTTTTAACCGAGGTTTCTTGTAGGGACTCGTATGTACGCCGCCGCTTTTGATTTTGTGGCCTCGCCATGAGGGGCCCATTGTCGCAACATATGTATGAGGGATTAGAAATGTTTTTAGTGACGCGCCTACTGTTTGCTGTAGGAAGAGGAAGAGGTGATAAATTGCGTTCAGGGGCGTCCAGACCAGACCAAGCAAGTTTCGCTAGGTGGGCGGCACGCCCCACCAAGCCTCAATCTCGATTTAATGGCTGGGCCGACTGCCACGCCCTAAGCAATTTACTACTAGAGGCTGAAAAGACTAATTAACAAGGGATATCGCTTTTTTGAGCTTTTTTAAGTCTATTTAAAAGGGTACTAACTTTATAATTTAATTAAGATTTGTTAATACTAAAAACCTATATTAAAATATATTATAAAGTATAATAACTTAGCTGCCAGCCTAAAACCAGGTAGTAGTAGAGGTGACCGCGCCCGTAGCAAAATCGACCGCGCCCTGAGCAATCCACGTGCTGTATACTATAATATACTAGCGTATACTCTGTATATGTATTACCTACCTAGGTACTTTATCTCGAAGGTACTTCTTGTTTGGCAAATGCCACAGAATGGGGTGCAGGGGCACGCTGTGGCAGCTTGGGGTCTGTGGGTCACGAGTCGATGATGTGGATGTGGGCAGCAGGACCAAGCAGCTTCCTTGAACCTTCAATGTTCTCCATTGGCCCCCCCCCAAGAATTGCCTGGTCCAACTGCCTAATATGCGGGCCGATTTGACCCATTGATCACTGTCCGGTATCACAGTGCACACAACACTGATGTGCTTTGGATTGGCCTCATCCAACAAAACACAGACGCAACTCGCAGCGCCTTCAGCTCCTGCCATGCATAATGATGGTACGAACAATGCATCTTTATAACAGCGGGACACTAAGTGCCCTTGTTTAGGATATCATCATTGATGAGAAATACCGCGTGGACCGCAAAATTGGGGAAGGAGGCTTTGGCCTCGTTTACCTGGGTACAGATTCAGCTGTTCTGATATTGAATACTTACAGATGCTGATAGACAGCTAGGCACGGACATCCGGTCAAATGAGGAGGTTGCAATGAAGCTCATGCACATTCGAGATGATACGACATTCTCAAGAGCGAGGCAGAGACATACAAGGCCTTGTCTGGCGGTGTTGGAATGCCAAAATTCTTATGGTTCGGACAAGAGTGCGATTACTTTGCACTAATCCACGAACTTCTCGGTCCTTCACTCGAGGACTTGCTCAACTATTGTGACCGGAGTTTTTCGCTCAAGACCATACTCCTCATTGCGGACCAGGCCATTTCTCGAATCGAGTATATCCATTCCAAAGGTCTTCTGCATCGGGATATCAAGCCTGATAATTTCCTCTTGGGCGTTGGCAAACGAGGAAACATATTGTACACTATTGACTTTGGCCTGGCGAAGGAGTTCCGCGACGCAGAGCATTATCCGACTCTGGAAGGTCGCGTTCTTTGCGGACTGCTCGATACGCCAGCATCAACAACCATAATGGACGCGGTAGGTCGTTTTTCTTTCCTTTTCTTCTTCCGCGTTTGATCACATATTACCGTGACGTTCTCTCTACTAAGCTTCGCACAGAACAATCCTGGAGTGATGATTTGGAGTCCCTGGGCTATGTACTCCTCTACTTTGCCCGTGGCTCATTGCCATGGCAGGGCATTAAAGCCGCGACCGATAAGGAAAAATTAGAACGTGTCAAAAACTACAAGAAGACTTTATCAGTGGAAGAGCTTTGCAGTGGGCTTCCGGAGGAATTCTCCACATACATCAACTACACTCGGTCGCTTGGGTTCCAGGACAAACCGAATTATGCATATCTTCGTCGACTGTTCCGCCGCCTGTTCACGTCAAAGGGTTTCAACTATGACAACGTATTCGATTGGACGGAGAAAAGATTTTACGAATTACGTGACAAAGCTGAGGAGCCGATAATGGAACAAGGGTCGGACTCAAATGATGCATGACTACTCTCAGAATAACCGGTCACATTTAGGCCAGTGACGCATGTCCAGAAACAACCAAAAGGCAACTTACATGTCATAGATTCTATGGCTGGATAGTCCTGGGGGGCTCTGTTCGGGTTGACATCTTCCAGAAGTAGAATAACCGCCAATCCATCCTCTAGAAATTTGGTTAGTTCATCTGCATTTCCCTGTATACCTGATCATGTTTAGCATGGTGTGAAGCGGAGGTCAAGGTACAAGAGCAGCCAGTATTGCAATATTAAATACCGACCTCATTGGCGTGCTGTGTGGCACACACTACAGGTTGAAAAATTCACTGGTGTCGGTAGTCATCCTTGTATTGATTCTTGCCGGGGTTCCTGGGCACCCGCGAGACCCGAAAGCGTCGATTCATGAACAAAAATGAATACCTTATTCCCTCACAGTCCATGTCTGTATCAAAGAGAATTTGAGGTTGCAAATCCCAGTCACCAAGTTTTCTAGAGGGTCAAGCATCACACCACACACATCATGAATGGATGCCTGTACAACTAATTCGCCCACCGCACTGGGGGAATCATGTGTTAATTGGTGTTGGTCGGTTGCCTTGATAGTTGGAAATTACGTACAAATCAAAGGTCCTGTCGGTGACTCAGTGCAGCCCCGGAACCCCAGTAGGAACGGATGAGGGAATATCGGCTTGTTTGTTGCTGTTGCCTGAGCATGTAAGTATTGGCCGCCGTATCACCATCCACAATGACTGACGGTTGACAGTCCCAACGCTTGGAGAAACCTTTGTCATACCCTTCGAGACGAATCATTGGCGGATGTTGGATGTGTTGGTGATGTGCCAACGAATTTTACCGGATTTGTCTTAGGAGCACTCCGCAACCTTATTAGATGCGACATCATCCCTTGTCCACCGGGCCAAAATCAGGCATATTATCAAGCCTCAACTGCGGGATTGGCTACTAGAGTGGTGGCAAGCCGTGGGCTCGGAAAATCGATTGATCAACCAACACGAGATTTCCTGTTTTCTGGGACTATCTTGCCCCTGTTGGGCGGCCATGTCAGTCAGAAAAGAGCGAAGAGGTTGTTGGCCATGATGCGCAAATTCTGGACAAGACTTCGTCACTTTGGCTGCTATCCTCAGTGGTGTATGTGCAGTAAAAAATAAACAACCACCCCTCCCCTAATCAGATGCTTGCAATACCCATTGAGCACATACAAACAAGATAGTTTCTATCACCCACTACGCCTCTTCCATGTGCTAAAATGGTTCCCTTGCCCTCTCACAACATCTACCTCGAGCCCGAGACAGCATTCCTAAAACTCCTCAATATACACTGCCACCCATTAAATCAGAATCCCCCATATTCGTCAAGATGGCAACCACTCAAGAGATCCATGATCGCAAACCTAAAGGCTCCGACGTTACTCTCTTTGACAAAGTATCCTGGAGGGTGAACAGCTCTTGCATCAAGCGGACGCTGTGCCACTATGAACGCCAAATAACCACTCAAGGTGACCTCTATATCCCCCCGACAACTTTTCCACAGCGATTGCGGACGGATGAGGCCGTCTTACAATACCTATTTGCCAAGACTGACATACCTCTTCCTCGTTCGCTATGCGCTTTCGAATCGATAGGGGCGTTCTTTCATCTTACTGAGCATGTATCCGGCATTGCCATGAGCGACCTCAGCGAGCCGAACAAACAATTCGTTAAGCAGCAACTTGTCCAACATGTCAAAGCCCTACAGAACCTACACTCAGACACTCCTGGAGTTCCCGGCCAGCAGCTGCTCTGCCCTCCGCTCCGAGTCAACGCCGGCAAGTGGAGAGTGAATAGCTGCTGGAAGCCGCGAGCAGACCTCCCGAAAGAAGACTACGTCTTCTGCCACAATGATCTGAGACAAGATAATGTCATCGTGAACCCCATGTCGTTGAAGATTGTGGCCATCCTCAACTGGGAATCTGGGGGCTTTTGGCCTATATGGTTCGAAATGGCGTTTTGGGAACTTGCCGGACCTAACGCCATGTTGGAGGGAGAGGCCGATAACACGGAACGATGTAGGGAGTGGCTCTTGAAGAATTGTGAGGAAGTGGTGATGCCACCTTTGCTACGGCAAGATCAATAAGGTATAGTCCCGTCATTAGACAACGGGTTGCTTTGAAGCACTTGCTTACATGTATACAGGTAGCCGTCATCTTCAAGATTGCCGTGCCCTGGCGAAAGAGACACAGACGCGCATGGGCAGAGAGAAAGTTCAAAGCAGTTCACTAATTATAACTACTTGCTCGTCAACCATTTTCTTTTCTTTAACCGCAAGCTCGACGAAGAATAGAAGCAGTGATGCAGGAAAATAGTCTGATTTTGAACGTTTCAAACACGCTCTATATTTGTGCCGTCCAGAATTACGCAAACGTGGCTTTCATTCAAAAACTCTTCTTTCCTTGACCCGCATCCAGTAAGTTTGTGGCTTTTCTGTAATTATCAATGGCGGTATACGCAGCCTCTGGTGGCCCCCAACCTGGGCTTGAGGACATGGCGACGAGAAAGTGCTTGATATGCACATGCAAAGCATATCGCTGATTTCTTCTGTAAATTCGCTTTCTCGCCAGCGACAATCCTAGCTTCCATACGCTCCATTTCTACTGGAGGTTTTTGGACATTGACCATAGAGATGCGCTTGTCTGGTACGGAAATATATTCAGATTCAGTTCGTCCATGGGGCTCAATCGAAATCCGGCGTGTGGAATAGACTGTGAGACATTTCTTTCCCTTCTTTGGAAAGCTCAAGGCTGTGGTGTACAGATTTTGACACTACAAGAATTAGAACGCGAGATGGGATTGCCAATATTCGGTATTGTCGCATACACAGGCTTGTCGGCGGACAAGTCTGGTCCCTCGGTTGCAGCACCTGGAATAGGGGTCATTGGCAATGCCTGAGAGTGAGCCTTCCCAGGCATGTCCAAGCTCAGAGCAGACGCGATATCCTGGCCATTATGGGATTTCAATCATTGACGTATGATGCTGTTGCGAGGAAAAGAACAGATTGCCGAATATGTCCACGATAGCTTAGATCAACTTCAATGCCAAGTTGATCAGCTGAAAGAGTCCAACTTGGAAATTCTGCAAAAGACGTGAACCAGTACTGACAGAGCCAGGCCGCTGCCATGAAGGAAGAAGCTCGATGCCAGGAAGGCAATCTCCTGCCGTGTATATGCTAGAAGTGGCTCACAGGGCGCTCAAAGGGAGCGGCAGGAGCCTGGATGATTAACGGCTGTCCTCGAATGATGAATTCAGGGCTGATACTCGGCAATAGGAATGCCGATAGTGTAGATAAGAATTGAGACATAACCGGTACTTGTGATTCCCCAACTAAACACTGTGAAATCGCGATCAAAAGGGCCTAAAAGCATGCTCCATCACGTCTTTTGGATTCGGCTAGAAGGGATCTCAAGCACCTTTTAGCCTATACTCGCTATTGTATGCCACGATTTCTAAAACGACATCTAGATTTGTCTGCTACCATATTTAACAAGAAAGCGCACTACTGGTGGTCCAGTTCTACTATATCCAAGCGAGATATTATGCTCGATAAGCGTAGCAGAGCTGATAGTATACGACGGATATTGCGTTGGACGTTGAGCCGTGGAGCAAAAGGTCCAAGCATTATTGACCATCAGCTAAATACCTGGAATACCTGGCTTATATGAGTGCTCTTTTGACCTCTGCTAGTAATGGAGACTGAGTCTATCTCAAAGACTAGGGTATTCTTGATCCTATTAGCATCTTTAATTATACTATAATATTGGAGAGTAGTATATCTTGTACAATAGCTTCAATAAATTCCAAGCCGCAGCAAATATACAGCTCCAATAATATTGAAATCTCTATAAAGAATTAGGTAAAACGGCTCATGTCAACGTCCGATACGGAAAGAGGTCAGGTCATTCGCACCTAATACTACTGGAAATAATAATAATAACTGAGAAGACAATAAGTTAGGAGGGAGTCTCATAGTTCCTTTATTTCAAGAATGCTGGAAGCATGGCTTTTGCTTGCCCCCTCTACAATGACGTACTTCAATGCTGCTGTTTTCATGGTAGCAATACCTTTCGGGATATCGAAGCTCTCACTAAGATGGGGAAATTATACGCGGTTAACCCTGTACACAGAGATAAAATGTTTCCTGACCCCCCGCCCGCAGTTTACGTCGCACTGGAGATGGCGCTGTGATGCGAGAGTATGACGGCTTTTTGATGGCGAATAATCGATTTCTAGTGATAAGTACCGGGAGATAATGAACGTAACTGAGCGGAAATAGCAAGGAAATGACGGGGGCCTCTGAACTTCTACGGTTTAGGCAGGGATTTGCCCTCTCCAGCAAACTGATCTACTATGACAAACGACGGATTTGATTCTGTGTGAGACAAATCCAGGAGTGAGACACTAATTTCCTCAATGCCAGTACCCCTTGCGGCTTGCAACGCATTCCGTGAAAGCGGAGAGCAAGGAAGAAAGATGCTAATGTGATGAGCAATAACACCATCTCGTTCTATGCCTTGATAGGGATCGAAATTCGGGCGGGTAAAGAAAGCGTACATACACATGTTCTGGCGATTGCTGGACATTCTGGAGATGGAGAAGCTGCCTGACCATGCAGAGGCTAAGAATGTGGTAAGAAGACCATGTCGAAGATGAGCAAATAGAGGGGAAATTCTTCAGTCGTACTCATTGCCGGGTGCAAAGGGATCCTCTTGGTAAAGCTGGTCTGATGATGACATGGGTTCGATGATTGCTTTTTATATTAGATGATCGATTTCTGGAACCTACCCTCGGCTCCCTTGTTTCCCCTGGATGTCTCGGTTTTTCGTTTATCGTCATCGAACTATTATCAGGGAGACGACGATCTTAGGAGCGTGTACGTCATTTATTAAGAGGATCAAAGACATGAAATCTGACGGTATTCCGCATCCTTTTGAGTGTGCTAACGTGTCAGTAAAGTCTCCTACAAGAAGAATACATTGTAAGAATTACCAGTTAATTAAATATACACACACCACACACACATATATATACATCTATTCTAATAATAAAAGTATTGTAAATTGTCTCTGACTTGGTAGTGTTGTAAGCCAAGATACAATAAAAATACCGGGCATGGGTATTCTGGAGTAGATACAAAGGCGCCACCTCAACACATTTAAAAGGATATTGATACTTCTGTTGAGAGAAGGGTTTTTAAAACCAAAGTAGAATACAAAAACAACTGCTTACACATGTCCTGGGAGAAACAATGCTTTATATCTACGGCCGAATATGGTGAGATACTCGAAGAGTAAAAAGCAACAGATCAGACCCTTTTTCTGTGCTTCGAGGGGCCATCTGACTCATTCCAAGACGAATGATACATTATGTTTCAAACCGCAAGCAGAGTCTTGAGTGGGAGAAAGTGTCAATGGTGGGCATTGCGGTGCTATGGTAACCCGGCACCATTCCGTCATATTGTTTGAACTTGTCTGACTCACTTAGCAATCGCAGCCAATACAAAGAAGCGGATATTGGTATTAGAACAGTGTCTCGGGACTCCTTTTGAAGCTTTCAAGGGAGTCTGATAAATGAGGCACGAAACTCTTTTGCCCTCTTCTAGCAAACGATCTATCCAAATCTCGCCTTCAGCATAGGCATAGCTGGTTGTATACCGTTGATGATAAAATTCATGGCCCATGTCTCCTACTTTTGGTCAAACTGAGTTAGTAATTACATCCATGAGACAAATCATCCATATTTGTGCATCACGAGCCGCTCATCCCGGTGTCTGTGGTATGTGTCTCAGTTCAGCAAGGTTCGTGTTGTGATTTACCAGCTACGGTATTCTCAAGGGATAGTTAAGAAGCTGGTATTTATGCACCCCCAGACTGTCCTTTATTGCATACTTTCGTTTCATTTCCGAGAATCCGGCAGCAGAATTCTGCCCGGGAAAAACCAAAATCATCCAACTTCGCTTCGTGGCCGAACATGCAACCCCCCGTGTGCGAGGCATCACTTGATCGGCCACCCGGTTCAATGGCAATGCCAAATGTCGTACATCGCTCCGAGAAGCATGAGTGGAATTTTACGGCGCGAAATACCCTCGCAGGGACTGGTCCGAAGATGCCACCGTTGACTGAAGAGCCTGAAGATAGTCAGATCAGTCAAGAAAAGCCATTTTCTGTGCTGGGCGATGATGGGGCCAAACACCAAACAGGGATGAAACTCTTTTGGATTATTCTAGCTCTCTGTTTAAGCGTATTCCTTGAAGCGCTCGGTATATGCTCCCAACACCTACTATAAGATGCAGCTGCTCGAATTCAACTAACCGGCGGCCACAACTCCCCAGATCTCACCATCGTTACAACTGCTATTCCAACGATAACGGATCACTTTCATAGTTTACAGGATGTAGGATGGTACGGCAGTGGTATGTCTAATCTGCGGCTTCTTCTGCGTCGCAAACCTTGTGCTGACATGATGTTCCTACGCACAGCCTACCTCCTTACCAGCGCTTCACTGCAACTCCTTTTCGGCCGAATATACAGCCAGTTTACCATAAAATGGGTCTACCTCTCTTCCATTGTCATCTTCGAACTAGGAAGTTTAATATGCGGCGTGGCCAACCGGAGCTCAATATTCATCATCGGCCGCGCCATTGCCGGCGTCGGCTCCGCCGGTATATTCACAGGCTCACTTGTTATCCTGTCTCAGTCGGTACGCCTTGAACGCCGGCCGTTCTTCACTGGTATTATCGGGAGTATGTACGGCATTGCGTCTGTCGTTGGCCCGGTCCTCGGGGGCCTCTTCGCCAATAAGTTGACATGGCGTTGGTGTTTTCTTATCAACTTACCCCTGGGCGCGGTCGCCGCCCTCGTCATCATCACGCTCCTCGAGCCGACGCGGCATCCAGGCGAACAAGACACGAAAGCAAATCGCCTGAGGAAATGCGACCCTTTCGGCAGTGTCCTCTTCATTGCTGCTACAGTCTGTCTACTCCTCGCCCTACAGTGGGGAGGCACGCAGCATGACTGGAATAGCTGGCGTGTCATTGTGTTATTCTGCAGTTTCGGCATCTTGATACTCGTCTTTGTGCTTGTCCAGTATATACGGCAGGAGTGTGCTACCGTCCCGCCACGCATCTTCCTTCAGCGGACTGTCTGGTCCTCTTCTCTCTTTGGCTTTTGCCTCGGCGGCGCGGCTCTCAGTTCCGTCTACTTCCTACCGATCTGGTTCCAGGCTGTCAAGGGTGTGAGCCCTGTCGTCTCTGGCTTCATGATGCTTCCTATACTCATAAGCTTCGCTCTTGTGTCCGTCCTCTCGGGTATTTTGGTCACAGTCGCCGGCTACTACACGCCATTCATGTTGGCTGGCACTGTATTCTGCAGCTTTGCGTACGGCCTGATGAGCACGGCTACCCCGGACACCTCCATGCTTACTTGGGTTGGTTATCAGATTCTCGCTGGCGCTGGCGCCGGCTTTGCGACGAACCAGTGTCTTATTGCTGTTCAGGTTGTCCTCGACACGGACGATATACCTACCGGTACTGCTCTCGTATTCTTCTTCCGCATACTCGGCAGTGCCATCTTTGTCTCCATCAGCGACTGTGTCTTTACAAACAATCTCAGGCAGCTCCTTTTGGTAAATGTGCCTAGCCTAGACCCGGATGTCATTCTCAAGGCGGGCGCCACCAACTTTCGGGACGTTGTCTCCCTTGCTGACCAACCGGCCGTGCTCGCGGCATACAACGGAGCTATTAGTAAAACTTTTATTGTCTTTGCCGTTGTCTCTGCTGTAGGTATATTGGGTGCACTGAGTGCGGAGTGGAAGAGTGTCAGAGCAAGCAACGCGTCATCAAAATTATGATGTCCGCTATATATGTAATTGAGGTTCAATAGTTGTCATAATTCGATAAAGTACATTTCATTCTACGAAATACTGTCCGCTATACATGTCGTCAAGGAGTATTTTGTGCTTTCCATATGGGCTATTTCATGATCCAAAGTAACCATCAACTTAAACTATGACCGGGAGCGAGTCTGCCACAGCAAAACAGCAAGAACAAGAATAGAAAACAGCAGAGGAAAAGTATACACAAGACCCCACCACTTATAAGGTCCAATTCGTAGTCCTTCCAACATATACTCGCCCATCGACACGACCTTCTCACCATCGTTCCCTTGCCCGGAAGCCCAGTACATCCCTATTCCAATGGCCACGGTAACCCACAATCCTGCCTCCAACTTGCTAACTCTAGATACTGTATCATTCCAATTAACCGTTGTAGCAAGAAGCGTGTCGAGGTGTCCGTCGAGATGGCTTCGCTCCCGAAGGAGTTGCCAGGGAGCGGAAGCACCAACCGCCAGAGCGGTGGATGTCGACATCCAATCAAGCGACATGTTGCCTTGGCATGGTAAGTCATTGAACCTGTCCCTAGTGACCGCAAACTGGAAATTGTAGTTGATCTTATCGAGATATTTCCGCGAGTAGCGAGCTAACTTGAGTCGGCGTATCGCGATAGAGGGCCGGAGGTCGATGGAACACGTCAAAGCGAAGGTGTCATTCTGTGTCTGGCCTGCGAAGCCTGCAAAGTCACTAAACTCAGTGGCATGTGTTCCTATGGATCCAAAAACAATCGTTGAAGTCCCTCTTGGTCGTTGGCACAAATACCAGCAACTGTAGCACCTTGACTAGACGGGTCAACACTATAGAACATGGTACTCGCCACGCATCCGTTGGACGAGACGGTCAGGTTTCTTCCGGAAAGGAGGAGACTACCTGTTTTGAAACAGGAAACAGGCTTGGTTTCCAGTATCGGGAGGCAGATCGACACAGACTCCAACTCGGACCAGAATCCTACCGGCTCACCCAAAGTATGAAGCCCGAAAGCACCAACAAAGGCTTCGTACAGCACCTCGAACGGCACGCCCATGGCGGACTTGTTGACTGGTACACCTCCCATGCTGTATGCTAGATCAGGATCATCCAGCGTGAAGGCAATGCTTTGGGCCAGGAACGGGAGTACACGCTGCAATTCACATGAACCCGTGGCGTTGACACCGAGTAACTTTTCCAGATGACAACTTCCACACCAACCCATCCACAGAACCTGCTCCGCCATCAGTGAAGCACCGGTCGACGGCGTAGTCATCTAGTTGTATGACGTGTTCAGGGAAGAAGTATGTAAGGCCGGGATACTTGAATGGAAACAAGGATGGCGTGACGGCCAGTATAATGCCTGCCGATATCAAGCTCACAATGAGAAAAGTACCAGAAATGTACCAATACCTCAACATGTTGCGTAGAGAGGATAGACCAACAACGGTAGTGGCTTGCCGTAACATGGGCTTACTCGACTCTCGGGCTTGTACTTTTTTCAAGTATACCATCCTTAGTGTGGTGGCAGCAGGCATAGAGACGAGTACTGAGGCAATTCCAACGCCTAATGAATATAAGAATTGGCATTTAGCCTCGAGAACCCCGTATCCGGGCTTGCGTATGGAAATCGGGATGCATCTTGCCACGACAAGAAATATAAAAACCGCCAACTGAAGAAGCAGAACCAGGATTGCGTTGCGTCGAAAGTTCTGTGGAAGCTTGATTTCTATTGTCTCTGGTGCTTCTTCAGTCTGACTTTCAGCCTCGGTTTCCTCATCGCTTGTTGCTTCCTCGTTACGATCTTCCGGATACACCATGATTTCCAAAGTCGGCTACAAGGTGCAGATTTTATGCGGCAAAGTCGGAATAGATGAACCTGAACGAAGGTTTATGATGAGAAAGAGGGCAAGGTAGCAACCTGAAGTGAATAAATGTTGGCAAACTTTACGGCTCAGGGCTACCTTGGTTGGAAACCCCGTAGAAATGTGTAGTTTCCGCGGTTGATGCGCCCGTTATATAACATATGATTGAGGACAACATGGCTGTTTTTATGACTTCGCTACAATTCTCTTGAGAGACGCACCTTGCACTGCTACTGGTGCGAGATGTCTCACATCCAGGCGCTTAGGTGCATCCGACAAACTCCATTCAACTGCTACTCGCGACCCGCGGAATAGAACGAGGCTGAGCCTGGTTTGAGCTTTGAGAGCTGTCATAATTCCTCATGAAAAATGATAGGTCCGTAGATGCCATTGGTGTCTAAGATGCATACCTCGCTCGGTGAGCCCTCGTACTACCCACCATCTTGGTAGCTCGTGAAGCAACTTCAAGGCCTAGAACTCAAGTCCAAAGGCTGGAGGGCTGTTGTTTATTTTGAATTAGAAATTTCAAGGTAGTTCCTGAAACATCATATTTCGTTAGATGTTTAAATTTCCGAGCCAAGGTTGGCTTTGTTGGAGTGGAAAGCACAGTTATACAGATGTAAGACGGAATAGTTATACCTAGTTATACGGAGTGCCAAATCCTCATATCCGAACCGCCGACCCGTAGCGACTAATGTTGTACGACCCCCGCTGTCAAACAGGAAGAACCAACTCGACTCAACCCGGGTCGGGCCGTCGTCTCACGTCATCCTAGCCCTTGCCAATGCAGGTTTCACGATTAAGACATACAGTATATATTAAAGGGTTCCAACGGCCTCAACCCAACCAGGCAGAAGGCTGGTCAAACACCAGGATTGCATTCATTGACAATCCCGGAGACCTCAGTTCCGTAGCTAGATAGATTCGACCACGGACGAATTCATTCAACCATTCCATTCGGTTTATATATACAACTCATAATATAGCACTTGGACTTTGCCAGTTTAGGGAAACTTGTCCCGTCCTATGATGCCCTGTCTCAGGGGCAAGGGCAATGTCACGGCTTCAGTCTTCGGTAGTCGGTGTTACCAAAGGCTTGCAGAATGTGTGTGTAATTTCTCCTTTAGATAGAAATTTTCATTTGCAGCCAACGCGAGCCTGCAAGGCAGAAATCGGTGTTGCCCGAATGTTTGACACGTCAGGCCTAGCCGTGCCGCGGCGTATGCGCCTTGTTGTTGGCATGGAAGCAAGCATTGTGCGTGAGCTTCTCGGAGTAGGTATAATTACTAGTTTATATTAGTTCACCTGTTAGCAATAGGCAGAAATTAAAATCTGTATTAATAATTCTAGTTCTTGGCTATTATTGGCCAGGCGTGCCAATAATAGCAGCGCCATGGCATTTCTCCATCATCATGGAGTCTGTCACGGCGGAAACCCCAGTTCCTTAAACGGAAGACTAGCCCCAACTGACTGAGGAGCACATGATGGCAGATCTCATTTTGTCCAAAAGTTCTTATTCCCCACGGCCCTTCGCATATCGAGATCCCAATCGGTACTATTGTGAGCTATCTCGGTCCGACACTCCGACACTGGCGGGCAAGGTTTAATTTCGAGGAATATGGAATACGGCTACTGCGAGCCGGAACAAGTACATGAAACAACAGAACCAGGCGCAGTGGTTTGAGGACAAACACATCTTTCCACCGTCGATTCACTTCCAGCAGGGCAGAAGGATTGTTGAGAGTCCAAACCCCGACATCAACTGAATGCGATTACGATTATCGGGCTATTAATAGCTTCATTATATATTTCCAACACACAACTCAGACTCTATCACATCCAAGCTTCTTTGAACAAAAGCCAGGGTACTCCCTCAGTGTTTTGCCCATGAAGCCCCATGGCGGTTCACAGCCATTGCCGCCAGCCTTCTCGTTCTCCGTGTTGAGCAGGTAGAACCAGCCTATAATTTTATGAGAGTGAATACTAAGCATTTCGCCATAAAAGGAGACGTACCGTTGCGGCACCAGCAGTAGGCCGGGATACAGCATGGCTCATATGCCCTAGGCGCGTGTCAGCTTTCTGCTACAGGTATGGATATAAAGGGGACTCAGACGGCCATGGGTAGCAGCCGCTCGCAGTTGACGCCTGAGCCACGGGGATGAGACGCCCTGTATCCTTCTCCGGAGGCGTGGGCTTGGCCGAGGCCACGGCCGCAAGAGCGCCGAGAGAGGAAAGGATATGGCGGCTCTTCATTCTTCTTGAGATGTATCGTAAGCTTGTGCCAAGTGAGATTGATCCGGGGATGAAGAGAATAAAGAATGAAAAATGGTTTCTAGCATTGCGTGGACAGGGGAATCCCTAAATACCTATTCCTAGTATAAAACGCGTTGTTGACTCGAGGTAGCTGTCAACAACATCTATTTCCCATTACAGTAATTGACACGGGCCTCTTGTCCACCTGGCGCATGGAGCTTGTCATAGCTCCCTCTGTGCTTCTAGTTTCACGATACCTTCTGCTCTTTGTCTTGGAAGGAAAACAATAGGGGCCGTGATCCGGGGCAGGGTCTTATAGTCGGTCCAAGCTCGACTATAGTTTGAGGGCTCCATGTCAGAGAAACGACTAGTAGTTGGCGAATGAAAGGGATGGAGTCTTCTAGGCCTTTGCGATTATTGCCCACGGGCATGGCCAGCTATCTCTGTCACGTTTGAGATGCCTACTTGGGCCTTGCAAATTGATCTCACTGAACAATATGATAGCACGACATTACGCAACACGACACCAGAGAGGTTTCATGCCGCTAGGATCCCTGAAAAATTGGGTGGCTGAGTCTTTCCAGGTCGTTTGCTTCCATCATGATTCCTTAATCCCATTGTCAAGACTAGACGGATCTCGAGTTATGCACAGTGAGCCGACCATACTCTCGGTCTCCCATGTAAGAAACAGAAGTAGTTCTAGACTGGATAGGCGTGGTGAAAAGTATCATATCTCTAAATAGTCAATGGTGATGCGAGAATACAGGTTCACGTAGGCCTGAATGCTGCTTCTCGCCAACGAAGTTGCCGATTTTTTCCAGGGCTTGGCGAGATACCTAGGTGGCTCGTGTATACTAGCACAGGGTTAGATCCGTGAACACTGCAACGGAGATGCCAAGTACTCATAGGCGAGGGCAGATTCCAGCCATGCACAAAACCAACATGGAATTAGCTTGGGCAGCGTATCCAAGTTGAGACGGTCATTCGTTGGCGTGCTTGTAGTGCCTCGGCGCCCAGGCATCAGAAGGGACTGGCTAGGGACCTAGGGTACTCCGTTGGAGCGTAGCGACTTGCAGACGACGGACAATGCAATTGATTGATTGCCGGCAACCGTGTCAAAGCTGGCTCATGGAATGCCGGCGCCTTGGTGCATGAAACATTGAATGTGGTGAGTCCCGGCGATTCGGAAACAAGATCGAGTGCATTTGGTGACTGGTTAACTGTCTGGTCGGCTAGTCAAGTCTGGACCGGTGCTTGTGGAGTCGGCGACAACCAATGTTAACTCCGGCTGGCCGTGATGCACAACCAACGCTGAGCCCCGCCACTGAGTAATGCTCAAGGCCAGCATCTGCGTATTCCGTGGATGGCGTCACTGCTACTCCGTACACCGACCTCTACCCTTCAATCGCATTCCATCAGCATCAGCAGTGGTGCCGTCTTTGCGCGCTTGCCATCCATCATATCCAATCTAGCCAATATTGAGAATATACCTGTACATATACCCGTTTACTTGCTGCTGCTTCAATATCGTAAACCATCCTTGTATCCTCGGATCTAGGAGTTCTGGAGCCCTGCGAGAGGGACCTCACTCGCCTTTCACAACCCGTTGAATAATCTATCCAATACCTGCACCGGCTGCTGAAGCCATCTTCCGCTTTTTCGGCAACCGAATTTGTCCATGGATCTGAATGATCCTGATCGGAACTCAGATTCCTCAGATCCGTCTCAGCAACCTGATCCAGACGAGGGCAGTGCTGGGGATACAGCCAGCTGGTACTATGATTTAGACGATACGGCAGATGATGACGATCCGGACTACAGAGATGAACCCGACGAGGACGATGACGAAGATGACGATTTTCAAGGTACGTGTGGAAAATGAGCAACGTGACATCCGTTCTCTCTAATATTCTGCGGGTTCTCCGGGAAGTTTGGTTACTAATGCATCGCTTTTCGCAGATGCATTGACTCATGAGGTAGAGCTTGAATTTATTATTGGAGGAGGCGGCGATGACGATGGAGAGGAAGATGAGGACGGGCATGATGAAGATGAGGATAACGACGACGACGACGACGACGACGCGAATGATGCGGTTCGACACATCATGTCTCTCTTTAGAGGTGCGCTCCGCTGCTTGCACTCGGTCAACGTATTTGTGCACTAACATCACCTTAGAAGGCGGAGGATCGGGATTGCTCACGAGAACTCAACTCATGGCCCTCTTGCGGAATCGTGACCTCACCAATGTCCTCTTCAGTGACAACGCCGAGGACGAAGGCATCCTAAGTCACTGGGGGATCCGTAGACGCCGTCAGCCCAAGGATCCTAATCGGTTTCCAAAAGTACCCAGTGAAGAAGGACTCCAGCTCATGCGTGCTGGTGCTTTTGGTACAAACGACTACGAGCTCCGCATGCGAAAGCACATTGCTAGGCGCATGTTGGAGAGAGAGCTTGGCGTCGGGGACGACGAAGAAAGACGACGAAATGGCGACTTGATAACTCAGGTACGTTTTTTTGTTAATTCGGCCATCTCCATAACCCCAATGCATCGTCGCTCACGTTGTCGATAGGCAATGATACCGGGAACGAGGACCGAACAGATCATTCACTACGACGACCCAGTCTACTCTGGGCAGTTCTCCGATGATGGCAACTTCTTCTATTCATGCTGCCAGGACTTCAAGGTTCGCATGTATGACACATCCAACCCATACAACTGGAAACATTACAAGACAGTTTCGTATCCCTGGGGCCAATGGACTTTGACCGACGCATCGCTCAGCCCAGACAACCGCTGGCTGGCATACACATCCATCCAGAGCATGGTGTCAATCGCCCCAACCGACCCGAATGACACTGGAGACCCCTATACTCTGGAATTGGACGATGGCCGCGGCAGACCGACCCAATGGGGTTGGAGAAACCGCGGAGGGTTCGGTATTTGGTCTATTCGGTTTTCAGGCGACGGACGAGAGCTCGTCGCGGGCACGAGCTCGAACTCGCTTGTGGTATATGACATCGAGTCGCGTCAAGTCCTACATCATGTCGACGGACACGATGACCATGTAAATGCTGTCTGCTTTGCAGACAAGTCTTCACCACACGTTCTATACTCTGGCTCTGACGACGCCACGATAAAGGTGTGGGATCGGAGAAGTATGGGAGACGGGCGAGAAGCCGGCGCGTTTGTCGGTCACATCGAGGGCTTGACGTACATTGATAGTAAAGGCGACGGACGATATATTCTGAGCAACGGAAAGGATCAGAGCATGAAACTGTGGGATCTGCGAATGGTCATGTCTACCAACCGGTTTCGGGAAACCGAACCGGCCCAGTACAGCAACACTAGTGGTTTCGATTATCGCAGAGAATTATACGATGACGAGGATTGGGACGTACATCCTCACGACAACTCTGTCGTGACTTTCAGGGGCCACAAGGTCTTGCGAACTTTGATTAGATGCCACTTCTCGCCGCCTTCTGCGACCAACTCTCGATATGTGTACTCGGGTAGCGCCGATGGGAAAGCCTACATTTGGAACATGGACGCGACTCTGGCGGGCAAGATCGATGTCAAGAAGGCGACAATGGGGACGCGCCGCGTGGACCGCCATACACGACTGTATTTCGAGGAACCTACTGGTTGGGGCACGTGTGTGCGTGATGCAAGTTGGCATCCGAGTGCTCCTGTCATGGTCGGTAAGTGGCTCTTGCTTCTCCGAAGCTAGGCTTAAAATTTTAAACTCGTGAGGGACAATGCTAACTGGAGCATCAAAGCGTCGGCCTGGAATGGGTACAGCATGGCTCGGGGTACGTGCACTTTGCATGCATTTAATGAGTCTTCTGATGACGAGGGAGAGCCTGAGATGCGCCGGAGCGTGGACGCCATGTTGAGGCCTAATCCAGATGTATACCAAATGTCAAACTACTAAATGGGTATAATGAGTGCACATACATACTATTTCACCAGTAAATATAGCTAGGCATTTGGTGTTGGAGGCTTTGATTATCTTGCCGAGGATCTGATACGAGACCAACAATGGATCAAAGGTCGTTCAGGTATGACGGAGAAGTCAAGTGATCCTGCCCAAAGGCCCTTTATAGTATCCCGAGATTCGTCCCAGGAGCCTGTCTGTCTGCCATCTCTCACATTAACAGCGGGACAGTGCTTCCTAGGATCGTTGATGCAATTCGTCGCATCTCTGTATGGGGAAGGGGGGCAGTCGTCATCACCAAGTCTCAATCTCGTAAGCAAACGTCACCGAAGAAACCCCAAGTCACCTATCTAGTTCCTTGAATCTGTCTGTTGTGCAATCTCATTCGTCACACATGCACAAGCACCTGCCACGTAGATGGCTTATTGCGTCAAATGGTGGCTGAGACAGCTCGAGCCTCAGTACACCGCCATTCGTCAGCGTGTGTGCTAAGCCCTCTGGGGGTCGCGGCCAGATTCGCCTGCCATTGACTGTTGCTTTTGCAATTCAACAATAGGCAACAAAGGATTTCAATGCCCAAGACAAACCGACCGTTGACGTGTGATGGGTCCGTGATGAGGTCGCGTCCTGTCGCACAGTGATGCCCGTGTGATGCCCGTGATGATGCATTGATGCCCGTGTATAAAGCAACACTGAATCCATGGCGAAGACAACCCTGGGAAAAAAGACACACGCTAGCAGATCCAAGCAGAAAGATTCAAGATGATGACTATGCTTCCGTGTCTCCTTTTTCTTGCTGGACTCCCTGCAGTCCTCGCCCACGTAGGAGGCCATTGCCCGCCAGCAGGCCCGGTCCTACCGCCGCCGGAACTATCTGCAAGACTCGACCTGTCCAAACTCGATTCTCAGCTCGACAGTATCGTGAGAAACGCCTCGAGGTCCTTCAATGCCACCGAAAACTCATTCTCTATACTACTTACTTCCAGAAATGCCACTGTATACCAGTACCATCACACGGCTGCGGTCCGGGACCCGTCCGGCGTCAAGAAGGTGGATGGCGATACAGTATATCGGCTCTGTAGCGTTACGAAATTGTTCAATGTGTTGACGGTGTTGTTGAATGCGGGGGATCTTTTGGACACGTGTATTACCAAGTATGTTCCCGAATTGGCGGGAGACCAAGTGTACGAGGGTATTACGTTGAGGATGCTGAGCAGCCAGGTGTCTGGGTTACCGAGAAGTGGTGAGTCGGCTCCATCATGGCAATCTTGTGCCGTTCCATGATGCATCATCCCCTTCTTTCCTAGAATAAAGGCGGTTGAACTAACTTGTCTACTAGGTGATGCATTTGACCTGGCCAGTACAGACGCCAAGAGCTGGGAAGATGACGGCTTTCCGGTTCCCCCCAAGGGGGATATGCCACCGTGCGACGTGGTCGGAGGAGAAGTGTGTAATCGTGCTCGTATGGGTGCCACCGTCCAAGCTTTGCCAACATGTTTGCTGACCTTTGAGAGCAGAGTTCTTTGAGAATCTCAAGAGCAACCAGTTGATTTGGCTGCCCGGGGCCAAGACGGCGTATTCGAACCAGGCGTACACCCTTCTGGGGATGGCTATGCAGAATATAACGGGAAAGACATTCGCTCAACTCCTACGGGATAGCGTCACGACGCCCCTTGGCATGTCACTCACTGGGCTGAACACGCCCGATAATTCACGGGGCATCATTCCGAATGGGGCAGGCAAAGTCCTTTGGGACCAGGACATGGGGAATTACAATGCGTACGAGTGCTCACTGCCCTCTCCGAAACGCACCGTGTACTGACTGCGTCAAAGGACCGCCGGCCTTTTCTCGACTCCCAATGAGCTGGGCAAGTTTGTCCGCGGCATCATGAACCACGAGCTTCTGTCTGCCGCGAACACAAGAGAGTGGATGCGCCCAGCTAGCTTCGCTGGCTCATACTCCATGTCTGTTGGCGCGCCATGGGAAATCTTCCGCGTTGCCCATCTCACGCCTGATCAGCGACCCATTGACATCTACACCAAGTCGGGTAGCATGCCCGGCTGGGGGACATACGTATTTTTTGTCCCCGACTACAATGTCGGAGGCGCCATTGCTGTTTCTGGAGATGATGGAGATGCGGCTAGTTTGGCACTGCTTGATATGGTTGCCGCTACATTCGTTCCGGCTGTCGACTCTCTTGCACGACAGCAAGCCAAAGCAGCTTACACGGGACAATATGGTGCATCGTCCAACGACAATAAACCCATGAATGAAACAGCCCATCTCGAGCTAGTCATTGACCAGGGGCCGGGATTGAAGGTCAAGTCATGGTTCAACAACGGAAAATCCATAATCAAGGCCATCGCAGATCACAAGGGAGTCAAGCCGGAGGGGACGGATCTTCGACTTTACCCAATTGGTGAGAATAACAGATGGCAACTGAGCGTTGAGACGCTGAAGCGACGGGTTGACGTAGCTAGGAAGCCGAGTGACGCTTGTTCGAATTGGTTTCAAACCGATTCCATGCGCTGGGCGACGCTGCCGGTTGATGAGTTCGACTTTGAGGTCACCAATGGACGGGTAGTTGGGGTTCGGAACCTGGGCTTGAGAGCAAATCTCAGCAAGATCCACTAGGTGCCAAAGATATATACGAGTATACCACTCAACAGTGCGAAGTATGTTGTCGTATATCGTTGTATGACAACCAATGGCCATGTACCGGGTCTGGTGAAATACCTACCTGGGTACTGTCGCCTTCCACCGGAGCTGGGGAAGCTTGAGCACCACCATGATGCGTCCGGGGTCCAAGAAACGTTGCACTAGTTAGCCCATCAAAATGATGTCATCGCGATGGGGCACGTCTGTCAAAGAAGAAGAAAAAGCGATCTATTTACGTTGATTTCCCATCTGCTGCCAAACTTCGTGTCCCGTGATGCTTGCGTTCTGCAGCGGTTGCAGGTTCCAGTGCCGCACGAGCTCCCATTGAATCCCACCGTTCGCCAGATGGCGGCGGAACAATAATGCTCCGTCACCGATGACGAGTAGCCTGCCTGCCCCAGTAAGCTTCACCAGCTGTCATGGCTCGTGCGCCGCCTATGCAGCCTCGCCTTCGGACGGAAAGCTCCTCCAGAACTTCGCCTCTTTCCTCCGTCGCCCTTGTCACCTGCTCGTCATCCGCCATCCACATCGAGTCGATCAAGGTGCACTCAACGACCAAGTGCGAAGATTCGATTATTTCCACCATTGATTTCGCTCCGAAATCTGCCATCGTGACGCTTACGACGCGATCGGATTGATGGTCCTGCTGCTGAACCGCAAGAGGTGATCCGCGTAACAGCACCAACGGCCGAAAGAGGATCACGTATTTCTTGCAGGACTGTAGTATCTGGCTCTAGACGATTGAGGTCTAGGAGATATTCATAGGATCACGGGTTGTTGGTCCGCATTGCCTGTACCATTCCAGGAACGGATTTGTTCACCTGGTCTCGTTGGGTTGATGATTGAGAACTACCAGGGACTATATGATACAGGAGTCCGTCTTCTAAGCTGATGCGATTACTTTGTTCTTTATTAATTTTCTACTACATTGTACGTATTAGAGCTTTTGTATCTCTCACTTTTTTGCTCTTTCTTTTCTTCTTTTCTGTCTTTTGCAGTCATCTTCCTCTATTGGCGGTTCTGGTTTCTTCGTTTTGTACCTAAGCCTCCCTTGATTTCCGAGGTAGTAACGATCACTTCGAGACTAATAAATATGATTACGAAAGACCAAGGGCCTCCTCACACCATCACTCGATCACATAATAAGGTCATAGGCAGCTGCTGTTCCGTCGATTCATACTGCCTGCAAATAAGCATCGCTCTGCTCTCTTCGGCTTGCGTATTTCAACATGGCGGAAGCTGACTTTGAGATCGACTTCTACGGAGATACTGCCACCGACCAGCAGTCGGAACACCAGGATGGAAACCAACACAACGAAAGTGACTACCAAGGCCATGACGAAACCAATGGAGGAGATGAACATACGGACAGCCACAAAGGCCATCACGATGACCATCACGAGCAAGCCGAAAGCCATACCCATCAACAAGGCATAAAACGAAAGTCAGAAGAGGATGACCGACCAGTTGATCCAGCCGCCACTTCTGCACTTATGGTCTCAGAACTGAGTTGGTGGACCACGGATGATGATATTCGAGGGTGGCTTCGGAAAGCAGACGGCGAAACCGACATCAAGGAGATGACATTTAGTGAGCACAAGGTAAATGGAAAAAGTAAAGGGTAAGATGATCCAATATGTAACACACGTTCTGAAGTGAGGAGCGACCCGCTCACAAGTCTTGCAGACAAGCATATATTGAGTTCTACTCACGCCAAGCCGCCACGTCGGCAAAACGTTGCATAGATCAGCTAGCCAACGATGGTGGCCAGTCTTGGCAGAAGAAGTTGTTGCCTACATATTGGAACTCGGCAGTGAACCCTTTCAGGACGCTGCCCAAGGATGCCCCAGCACGAGGAGTGAAAGAACAGCCGAGAGCCTCCCCGCCAGGCCCCTATGCCGAACGCGGCAACTACAGTGGAGGTTACCGCGGCCGTGGAGGATTTGGCAACCGAGGAAATATGAACCAGGGCAACTTCAACACTAACCGCAACTATAACAATAGCAACATGGGATTTAACAACAACATGGGCGGTGGGTTCAATGGCCCCATGGGTGGTAACTTTGGCTTCAACAACCGCGGTAATATGATGGGTGGCGGCATGCGCGGCGGGCCTGGAGGTATGAGAGGTAATCGCGGCGGCGGTAACATGATGGGAATGAACCCCATGGGCGGTATGCCGATGGGTATGCCTGGTAACATGGGCATGATGGGCATGGGTGGTGGGATGCCAGGTATGTGCACAATTTTTCTCGCCAACACGCCGTGTATTTCAAGTCACCCTCTAATCCGCAGCAGGCTTCCAAGGCATGGGTCCCAACTTTGGAGGTGGCTTCGGTTTCGGCCAGAACCAAGGCGGTGGTGGCGGCGATTGGGGTAATCCGCATGGAGTGAAGCGTCCTCGACCAGAGTGAAGAGCTGCTGGTCGTCCAAACTGCAGGGGATCACGTTAACTCGTCATGAAATTGCTCCGTGTACAGCAACGGGTAGGATAATATACGCACAATTTTTTGGAGGCCTCGGGACTAGCTGCATTCATGTACTATAGACAAATTACGGACAGGTTGCTACGGAAATGGCGCGAATAGCGTTGGATGGGTTTGTTTTAATGGCATCTATTCAAAAGGGAAAAAAAAAATTTCACCATCTGTCACTGCCTATCTGGACATTCAACCAGCTGTGTGAACACGTCATCGTCGATTCATGTCCTCAATTACGGAGCAAAACATGGCATTTTTATTGCAGTCTCACTATGGTGGCGGTAACCAGTTCACCCATCTGCAACCACCTCTCTCTCAAAGCACTCCTAGAAACCTCGTTCCCGGCAGTACACCGCTCCAGCTCAGTCAATTTGCTCCTCAGGTCCTTGTCGCACGCCCTCAAAACCTGCACCAGCTTGTCGTTGACAGCGTCCCGGTCCACATCCTCGTCCCTCAAGCCGTCGAGCACGTCTCTCCACTGGGTATACGAGCAGCACAGCATGCGCAGCGCCGTGTGCGTCCTGTAGCAGGCCGTTTCCGAGTCGAGCATGTACCTGCCCCAGAAGCCGGTCTCTTCCAGCTCCGCTTTCTGTCTCTTCGTAAACAGCGGACACAGGTGGTCGTCTAGGCAGATCTCGTCCCAGGGGTTCGTGGCCCCCGGCAGCGTGAAGCCGTATTCCACCAGCAGGAAGTCATTGGAGTGCGAGCCGTACCGGATAAACAGCTCGTCGCCCTGCTCGACTGGGTGCGTCGTGGTGATGGTGAATGAGGCATCGTCAAAGGCAACTTTACACCCGTCGGGCGAGTGGTTGAACAGATCGGCGACGGGCTGGAGAACCATGTGGTCTGCCTTGGGGAGCTTCTCAGTCGCCCGGGTGACGTGGTAGAATGTTCGGCTGTTGACTAGGTGCCACGAGTAGAGAAATTGGGTCCTGGATATGGAGGGGTGCGCGGCCGTGACGAGGGCCCAGTCCGTGTCAAACTTGGTCTTTTGCTTGGCAAGGAGAGCTTTTGCGTTGGGAGGCAAGAGATGCTGTAGCTCTGAGGGCCAGCTCAGCGGCATGCAGGTCCTGATGTCGTCTTCTGTGGGGAATACGGCTCTCCATGTGGCGAATTCGGGGTCGGTTTCTAGACAGAGGGATGTGGCGAGGATGGCGTGGACGGTTGACCCTTTGAGGCTGTGGAGGATGGGTTGGGGTGTGTTTTTTAGAGTCCTGAGCATGTTCAATGGGACTGTGAGGATGTCTTCGCCGGTCTGTGGGATGCTTAGCTAGAGTTGGATGGATCATGGGGGTAGGGGAGATGAAAGACCTTCAAGGCGCGAGTTGCGACGATACCTATACCACGGCCTGGAAGCGGTTTAGGGCCGATTCCGTTGATGGTTACGCCCTTTATCTCTGCCCAGTTGAGCAGGCGCTCGATTTCCTGCATTTTGAGTAATGGGTGAGACTGCCCGTTTGGCAATGGCGTCGAGGTTACTTCTTTCTTTTTTTGCCTACAGAGTGTTGGATGTTCCTGGTAGGAATTTTGGGCAATGGCATGAGTGAGCCAATGGCTTCAAGAGGTTGAATATAACATGGTTGTAGGACATGTGCGCTGTGCAGCCTTTTGAGGGTGATGTATAAAATTGGAAATGCTTAGCGTAAGCTCTCAAAGTGAGGTTGAAGCACACCATGACTCCATGAGCATCGAGCAATGGTGGAAGTGGGGAACCAGTCAAAATCATCAGCTCCAGGCAAACAACTCACAACAAGATGCAACAAGACGTCGACTGATGCCTGGCATCCAACATGGCGAGTCGCATTGTTTTGCCCGAGTTCTTCATAGTGCTAGACAACAATGGGGAGTTGACCCAGACGAGCTTCAGCCTAACCGACCATGTCGCCTCCCTCCCAACACCTAGCTTCATCTCTTGCAATTTAAAGCGATCAAAGTAATCACCTATAGAATGGCGCATTGCCGGTCCTAAGTCTGACGGTGCCAATGCAATGCCAACGCGCTATCACGCAAAGCAACATCATCTGGAGTGGCAAAACGAAGAGCTCTGCGAGCCCTTATGAGCCGAGAATTACGTCGAATCGATGGTGTATTGTGAGACGAATCGCGTGGTCTCTGCCTCAGAGAGGGTTGTGAATGGTGTTGATTTGATGCATAGCCGCGGACATATGAAGTGCACTGGTCCGGACTGACTTAACCAGTGATACACGAGCTTGTCTGTTAAGAGCTTGTAGATGGTAACAAACCACCGGAAAATTGAAGTTGTAAATCGCATGACTTGGAGATTGCATCGTGCGTCGGCGCTTTGCGAGTTGTGCAACCAACACAACACCGACACTTTGGTCCGTACACACAGCCTTCCGAGACTCACGCAGAGATAGAGAGCCAAGACGCTCTACGCCGCTGTTTACTTGAAAGCATGACAAGGATCAAGACGCCTGGAGGCATTGCTGTTGAGGATAAAGGTCACTGCAAGGAACTCATGAAGGTAACTGAGTACTTGGACCCACCAAATAGGAAAGCGTCTGGTCCCATCGTCGTTCCACCAAGGCACCTATGTACAAGGCTACATCTCTTACATGAACTTCCGTCTCACAACCTCTGGCGCTGGTATAATCGCCGGCTTCCCAATTCGACAATTCAATGGATCTGGCATTGCGACGAGCTCAGCCAGCTACGACAGCTCGCCATGCTGTCCGCGCTGTAACCTGCGCGAGCTGTTCGCAATCCAATTCTAGACAATTCTCGGTGCTGAACCGACCACCGCCCAACTATCCTGGCCATGTGCCTCTCACGAAGCTCGAGCGACTCGGTATGGCAATCGGGTCCAGTGCCATGGCACTGATCAATCCCTACCGTGCCGGTATGAAATCTATCCGTCATGGCTTCTCTCCCGAGCTTCTGTACCTAACATGTTTAGACCTCATCGCGCAAGTGGGCGAATCCACCGCGACACCATACTTCATCTACCGCCTCCGCGACGCCATGCTTGCCGACCCAACCGGCCGCCGCATCCTCCGTCTCCGGCCCCGAATTACATCCAAAACCCTCTCCATGTCCTATCTCCGCTCCCTCCCCGAGAACACCGTCGGCCGCACCTACGTGGGCTGGCTCGACCGCGAGGGCGTATCGCCCGACACCCGCTCCGAAACCCGCTACATCGACGACGAAGAGTGCGCATACGTCATGCAGCGCTACCGCGAATGCCACGACTTTTACCACTCCATCACCGGCTTGCCTATTGTTCGCGAAGGCGAAGTTGCTCTCAAGGCGTTTGAATGGGCCAATACATTGCTGCCCATGCCGGGCTTGAGCATGTTTGCCGCCGCGACCATGAAGCCGCAGGAGAGACAGCGCTTCTGGGACATTTACCTGCCCTGGGCGTTGCGGAATGGATCCAGAAGCAAGGAGGTGATTAATGTCTTTTGGGAAGAGCAGCTGGAGCGGGATGTCGAGGAGCTGAGGGGGGAATTGGGCATTGAGCAGCCTCCTGATCTGAGGGCGATACGGAAGGCCGCGAGGGAGGAGAAGAAGAGATTGAACGAGATCAAGGCCAAGGGCATCTGAGTGTAACATATTAGAACTTCTTTTTTTGTTGGAGTATATTGCATAGTAAGCGCTTGTTTCAAATAGACATGGACTTGTCTCGTTATATCAACCAAACCACAGTAGCACCAATCCACGCAAGAGAATCAGTACGAATCACCCGCAGCATCAAACGAATTGATTGACAAAAAAATCATGGTATCGTAAGTATAATCCAGCCCGGGTTTCACCTCGCGCACAATGTGCTCTTTTGCCCCTTCACAAGTCCAACAGGTCGTCGTCGTCGTCGTCCCAGCCCTTCCGTCTGCTCACCACAATTTTCTCCTCCTCCTTGTTGTCCGCCATCGCATTCAGCAGCTCCTTCAGCTGCGTCTCCGTGACCTTCTGCCTCAGCTGGCCCGTCTGCGCCAGCGTGATCAATCTGTTCTCGATATCCGTCGCACGCTGCTCCTTCACGAGCCTGATGCGGCCCAGGCGGTCGGCGGCCTCGGGGTGCAGAATCTGATTCAATATGTGCTGGCGAGCATCATCTTGCTGTCTGAACATGCACAAGAAGGGTTAGTGCGCTGGGCCCGGTTGTCAGGGGGACATGTGGGATGTGGGAGACGTGCTGTTTTTGGCGTTCTTGGTCCTGGCCGCCGTTGTTGGATGATGGGCCACCGCTGCCTGCGCCGGACTGCGCCTTGAGCTGCTCGAGGCGAGCCCTTCTGATCTATCGCGAGCTAGTTAGATGGGCTTGCAACGGAGAAGGGTACGAAGCAGAGGTACCTGCTCGAGTTCGGAGTCGTCCATGGTGACTTGTTTGGATTGAAGATGGTTCGAGGTAACGGCGGGGCAAGCTTGCTGCTGGAGGGGCAGCCTAGATAGCTTCAGTGGGCATCACGTGAGCAAGGTAGAAACAATGGAACGAAACGCAAAATGACGGACTGCGTGAATATTGACATTGTTTAGCAGTCTGTTAGGTAGGTGACCCTATTTTTGGTACGATATCCTCAGGCAAGACATGCTGGCAGGTCACGGCATAGTTGGCTAGACTTGACTAGACTTTACCATTGAAAATGTAACCCTTTATACACGCCCTTGCTATGCTGAAATACATAATAAAAACAATACAGCTATTGTACAGCCATCACCGTGGCATTGTCCTATATCTGAATGCCAAATGGCTCGGTATGGATGTCTCCTCCACCGGTATAAATGAGTTGAGTCGCTCGATTGCTTGAGAATGCTTCGCCTTGATCATATCGCGCATCATCAAATTCATGTGCAGGTCCAATCCTAGCTTCTGGCCACGCCGCAGGAAATATCCATTCAAATACTCCACGTCTGTTGGTAATCCGTTCTCAATTCGCCTCACCAGCTGGCTTGGCTGTGATCGCTTCCCCATTATTCTGCTGTACATAAACTTTCGAATGCCCTTGCTTTGGACATAGTCTCTGATAACTGTGGATCCTTCTAGTTCCGGCATGCTTTCGAGAACTTGGATTATCTCGGACAGTAAACTATGCATCATGCGTTGTGCCGCTGGGTTTTGCAGTAGGCCTTGGTATGGCATCTCCAGGAGCACACATACAGGCTCAACGACAGAGTCGAAGATGACTGTAGGCAGCTTAAATCGGAGCCACTGGTCAAACGGAGTCAGTGTCGTATGCAGGTCCTTTGCTTCTTCTAATGTCTTGACAAAATTCGGTCGCGACTCGACTTTGTGCATATCCTTGACGCGCATACGAGGCGCCTCGGCAAAGGTCAACTTTGTTTGGCCTTGCTTAAGCTGGGTAACTGCGTCGTAGGTTCGATTAAACGCCAGGCGGTGGCTCATGTGGCCTAGCAAGAAGTTTGGTGCGGCATCCGATCCCTCGAAAATCTTCTTCCTCACATCCTCCAGCACACCAAGCCCATCGTTCATCAAACATACTGTAGTATTTCCATCGATTCGATTTTTCACCGATTGGAGAGCCTCTACAGCTTCTTGACCTCGGCCTGATACCACAAGCTGGTCAATCCGTGAATCATCGCTCTGGGTAATGGCCCGAGGCATAGCGAGGTTGGCTTCGACGTTGGCAGCTGACCGTCGGTTGTGAGGACGGACTTTCTGGATGTTTCGATATTTTGAGGAAGGGCTGCTTCTCCATCCAAGCATTTCGACGGAATCGTATACGCTTGACAACGCATGGGCAATAAATTTGGACCGTTCATCGTCGCCCAAAATATGAATTTTGTGTACAGTCGCTGAGTTTGCCGCTTCCTTGGGGAGCAGCACGGAAGGTACGTAGAACTGAGGTGTTGGCCGCGGCTTGGCTATTGATGGCTCGGGTTGAGATGAGATCGACCATGGCCGTTGTAGCGGGCTTGCTGTACTGCTCGGAGGCGCCGGCTCGCGCAATTTGTGTCCATCAGTGCTCGAAGCAACAGTGCCGTAACGACACCTGGCCACCCGGCCATCGCAGGGACTACCTCGGATGCATGATGTGTATTTCTGAGATATCCGTGCGGATAACCGCAAATTTCTTAGTCCAGCCACCTTGAAGGCTATTATGAAGAGGCTCGCGAACGTCGCAAGGGGAAGGTGTGGCGAAGGCGGGTGTCCCGAAGAAGTACCCAGCTATCGCTCACATTAGACAATACAACAGGAAAGTAGAATGGATTGTCTTATCGGCTGTCTTGTTGACAGGTCGCAAGCTCGCGTCGAACGTCGAGTTGAGCTCAATCGCTAGAGAGTAGCAAGGCAATGAATGAGGTGATGAAGATCCCGGCCCGGGAAATGATGGAGTTTTCCGGCTCCTTGAAAAATCGCCATCACGTGAGCCAATCAGGAGCCAGCAGTTCCTACTCAGAATAGCCCCATAAATTCTGCAAAAGACAGCCTCTGATTTGCCAAACTCAAACCATCACAGGTCGATCACAGACCTGGCCACACCTGACCGCAGCCAGACAGCACAGCGAGAGCCGCAGATGGCTTGCAGGGCTGTCCGTTTGGCGTGAAGACGTGAGGTTCACTTGGATAGCTTTTGCTTTTTCCTATTTAGGGAGTTTCTATCTCTGTTCGTTCAATTTCACAACTGTATCGAGCCCTGTTGCCTACTCTTCGGTCCTACGTCAACTGAAACCATGCAGATTTGCTCGGAATAGACTCCGGTCGCGGCAATGCAGAGCCAAGAATGTGCCAGAAGTTGCCAACATGGCTGACCTTGTTGCCGTTAAGTGACTAGGCGAATCGGAAGAAACTCCCGCGAACAGACGAGAACAAGCATCGCTTTCCGAGGGATAAATTACGCCTTTGGAGTGGGTCGCTTGTCACCTTGTTGAGTTGGAGGATTTTCTCGGTTTTAACTGGAATTTCCAGCCCAGACAGTGAATGTCGTGCCAAGCATGGTTGGGCCAATATAAATAAGGGCCGGCCCCTCGTTGACCGGCATATGTTTATGGATATTGTTTAAACTACAAAATCATTTCACTAGTTGAAGAAGACAGTTTAAAGCATTTCGCCGTTGATGAGTCGATTATCATGGCAACCTGTACTCAAACGCAAGTGGCCTTGGCGCCATCTGTGACCCTCAACACTCACGATACTGCTCAGCGGCAATTGTCAGAAACCAGCAGCGCCAGTGAGTCCAGTGATTCGATTGACGAAGCTCGTCAGATGTCTCCGTTCCGCAAGGTGGCCGTGATCATACAACTATCTGGAGTCAACTTCGCTTCCAGCGCTGTCAATGGCCTTGTCGTCGTCAGCCTACCTACCATTACTGCCGATGTCAACCTAGATCCTTCGTTGGCATTTTGGCCAACTTCGGTCTCAAACTTGGCCAATGCCTCTACCATCTTGCTTGCCGGCTCTCTGGCCGACTCGATTGGCCCACGAACGGTTAATCTTGCTGGCAGTATTGTAACAGGGGCCTTCATACTCGCCTCCGGTGCAAGTAAAACAGGTCCTCAGCTGGTTGTGATGCGAGCCTTGCAGGGCGTTGGCTATGCCATGCATCTTGCGTCGTCTGTCGCCATTGTCACGAGCACCCTTCCACGTGGAAGACCACGGAACTTTGCCTTCTCCTGCCTTGGTCTTAGCCAACCCTTGGGTTTCTCGTTTGGCCTAGTTATTGGGGGCGTTCTTCAAGATCTCCTCGGTTGGAGAGCAGGCTGGTATATTTACGGATCTTTGACTCTTGTCCTCTCTGCGGTTGCCACCTGGGCGTTGCCAAAGTCCCTCTACGGAAGAACGTTTTGGGGCACCTTGCGCAATTGCAAGGAGCGAGTAGACTGGGTTGGCGCATTGCTCGCATCGGCTTTCATGGCGTTGCTGTCCTACCTGTTTGCGTAAGTTCATGCCTGTTTACACCAGTTTTTCCCAAGCTTACAGTCTTTGAAGAACTATTAGTGTCGATCTAAAAAGGATGCGAAACCCGGAAAGTATTGTATTCGTTTGCTTGATTGGGACTTTGTTGCCGCTGTTTATTGGCTGGGTTCATCGCCAAGTCCGGCTAGGCAAACCAGCATTGATTCCCAACTCACTGTGGAAGAATACTGCGTTTTCCAGCATTTGTGGTACAGTGGCTCTTTCGTTCGGTGTAACAACAGCCATGGAGTTGTTCTCCAGTCTGTTGTAAGTGCGAAGCCCGTAAGTAGCCAGCATTTCTGTACTAACAAGGTTTCCAGTTTCCAGGAGGTCCAGCACCTCTCTGCTCTTCAAACTGGCCTCAGAATCATACCCAGTCTAGTCGTTGGGGTTATTCTTAACTTCACTACAGGTCTATTTGTCGACAGAGTCCCAGCTCTGTGGCTTGTGACAGGGTCATCCGTGATCTGTTCAATCTCTCCTCTCCTAATGGCCGCGATCAAGGTGCAATCCCCGTATTGGACCAATGCCTTCATTGCCCAGCTGCTGTCACCGGTGAGCACGGATGTACTCTTCACAGTGGGTCTAATCATCATCTCGGATAACTTCCCTGATGACACGCAAGCACTGGCCGGTGCCGTGTTCAATACCGCATCTCAATTTGGCCAGGCGCTCGTCTTGGGCATAATGCAAATTGTGTCAACGGTTGTGACCAAGGACAACAGTGGCAAGAGCATGCCGATGGCTGTCATGGAGGGACTCAGGGCAAGCTTCTGGACCATGTTTGGCCTCATGATGGTCTGCACTTTATGGGGAGCAGTCGGTCTACGAAAGACGGGGAAAGTTGGGCTCAAGCGAGATTAGACTTGTGGTCATCGCCGCGCGACTGTGGTGGTCACAAGAGGAAGGAAGGAAGAAGTAGAAAAGTCAAATGCACCACATGTCATATGAAGTCATCACATAGCATAATTAGTGACAGCAAGCGACAAATACCACATTTTCGTCTTTGACACAGCCATGATACGCCACAAGGTACGTCTGGTTGTCTCGTCGCAAATATTTCCAAAAACTGCATACTGAATTTGAACGGGTCAGCTCGGCAATCCTCAGAAGTCCGAGGTGGCATTCCTAAAGCGAAGGATACGTACTTGCCGCGTGTGTTTCACCACTGGCTGGTTGGCACCTGTCAGCCACCTGGCGCCTCATCGGGCCCCCAGGCCGAATTGGGAACATTTGATTGAAGTCATTCGATCAGGTATGTTTTTTTGGTTTCTTTACACGGAACGTCATGGCTCAACAAAAAAAGTATAAAATATGATGGGACGTCTCTTTCTTGGTTTAAAAAAGTTAGATGACGAACAAACACCTCTTTTCGCATACTTAACTTGCTCAGACCAACATCACAAATATGAAGATTATCATCATCGGAGCTGGAATCGCAGGCTGCACAATCTACCTTGAACTGCGGAAGCATCTTCCCAAACCACCCTCTGGAGAAGCGCACAAAATCACAATCTACGAGGCGTACGACACAAATATTGACACTACTGCTGATGATCGCGGCAATGGTCCAACCTATTCCTCCACCCTCATTGTGGGCGGCGGTCTGGGGGTTGCTGCCAACGGACTCAACGTCATCAAGCGGCTGGATGAGAACATGCTGCGTGAAATCGTCCGCGGCGGATATAGCTGTGCCACGATGAACATGAAGAGCAAAAATGGCAGAGTTCTAGCACGGATGCAGCCCGCCGGTAAGCCAGCTTTAGATGGAAAGGGACAAGGGACCATGAATACCGTTGCGTGTAGTCGCCATGGGCTGTGGCGGGAACTTCGTAAGAGGGTCCCGGACGACGATATTGTCACAAGGAGAGTTTCTGAAGTGGTCGCAAGGTCTGATGGCCTTAATGTGGTGAGTTTCGTCGATGGGAGTCCTTCTGCGGAGGCAGATCTAGTCATCGGCGCCGATGGGCTCAAGGGCCTGGCCAAGAAGGCATTGTTTCCGGGTGAAAAGACAGATCCATTCCCCCCGCATTATGAGTGAGTATTTCGCATCACTTAGTTGAAACTCGGCATCTGACAGTGTTGCAGGGGTCTTTGCGGAGTTGGTGGCTTCGCCCCTTACTCGCTCGTCAAAGGTCACGTTGAGATTGGATCGATGAACTTTGTCATGGGCGGCAACGGTTTCTTTGGGTATTTCATCGCAGAGAGCGCACTCGACGCACCCCATCGCGACTCTCCTTATCATGTTTCACCACCAGGCGAGAGCGTCGGTTGGTGGTCAACATATTCTGTCGACGAGTGTCCCGATCCAAAGTCGGTGGACAAGGAAGACATACTCAAACAGCTGCGCGAGCGTCACAAGAACTGGAAAGACCCTGTTATATGCAAAGTCCTTGAGACTTCAAAGGTGACGAGCATGTATCCTACGTGGATCGTGCCTCCGCTGCCAACGTGGGAGCGGGACGGCGTCGTCTTGGTAGGGGATGCTGCGCATGCGCTGCCCCCTACCTCCGGCCAAGGCAGCTCCCAAGCGCTGGAAGACGTCGAGTGCTTCTCTCTCTTTCTCGGCCACCACTTGGGCAAAGCCTATGAGTCTGGTGGGCATGATCCCACGGACTACAAAGAGGTCATCAGGGCGGCAGCGAAACAATACATGGATCTCCGCCAGCCTCACGTAAAGAGGATTCTCGATCACGCTCAACAGTCACAGAACCGCAAGCGCGACAAGACGGTCATCGAGGAATACATCATGTACGCCTTTATGTGGATGATAGGTAAGCAGGCCACCGAGATTGTAGCCTTTTGTCACATTTCTCTCCCTTCTCGTTTTCCCTTCTTTTTAGTGATTTAATCCTGTTGAGACACTGACACGGCACAGGGTGGTTCCCAAACGTAATGACGAAGCCGTTGAAACAGCTGGTGGAATACGATATTGCTTCCGAGGTATACAAGGTGTTACATGTCAAGTCATAAGGCTATATGCGCTCGTGTCTACTCTTGGGGCATAGGGACAACATGAGCTAGTGAAATCAGCACATACTCCGCTATTTACAGAGGTCAATGTTAGTATGTAATAGATCATCTACTCTCCGATCAACTTGCAGCTGCTAGTATAACTGCTGTACTTCCCTAATAGCATTACCTGTGGTTGCAGAGCCTGGCCCTGGTAACTCAACGCCGGGATTGTGAGTATGAATCTGGGCTCTCTTTAAACTTGGCCATTACGTTTCTTGCCTTGAGGATGTCCTTTGATATGAGTAATTACACTCAGATCTCGAAAGCAGGAGTTGCAATCACGACGCGATTCTACAGGCGCGACGGTCCTTGCAGACCTATTTGAAGAGGCCTCATGGTCAAGAAAGGCCTTTTTGCCCAGCCGTCTCCATGCTGAAACAAAAGACAAGGAATTCAGCACGCACACAAGTGGAAAATTGTTATTCAGTCCTAGTGAGGTGAGCCACAATCAAGAGTTAACCGTTCTGTACGCATGTCTGGTCAGTGTCGTACCATACACTCTATGCTTGAAAGCAAAACTTGAGCAGTGGATGTAGGACGGATTCTCTAGAACAAATATCGAAACCAGCTTTGAATCTCGGCAGGGTCAGGTCCGGAATAAGGTTGCGTCGGTCGGCAAACTCGATGAAAACGCCATTTTGGTCTTTTGTGCAACTCCTACTCTTGGACTGCGGACTACGGAGTTTAGAGTGCGGACTTGTTTTATTTTCTTTGTTTTTTTTTCTTCTCTCTCGATCAATACTCCATACACGGACGATAACGGTGAAATTAGGATTCAACGCAAAACTCCGACCCTTGATCAGCCTCGGCGCCTCATCTCCACTGACAAATCAAAAATCGCTGGCAAATGCGTGGCTTAATTGGGTAGACTTGTCAAGCTGCTCCCACGAAATACAACTCTAGGCGAAAATGAGTCCGCATCTCCAGCAGATTGCCACACTCGTGAGTCGTCGGCACTGTCGTGCAGTTGCGGGTTAGACCTTACCGGCATGATGGTTGCACCGAGACATAAGCACCGGAATGGATCTGGCCATGTAGATCCAGATGACTAAACAGAGGAGGTTCTCAAAGAAGGGAAGAGAATTGCAATGAAGACCTGCCATCGCGATACAAAAAGACAATCACGCGCAAATAGACTTTATCCTTTTGCAGCATCGAACCCGGATGTCAACTTGGCTGACGTGGAAGCTTACCTCTCCTCACCGAAACCTAAAAAGAAACCCGACGGGCCGCTCAACACTCACCTTGGCCGCGCATTAAAAACATTGCTCATTTGCATTCGCCATGGCCACGATGCAGTCTATTAACACGACGGCCTACTCGGACCCTTCCGGGTACCGGCTATCGTCTCTGCCCAAGCCCGAGGTCAGCGATCCTGGTGATGTGGTTATCCAGGTTCATGCGGCCAGCATCAACCCGATTGATGTGAAGAAAGCCGCCGGCGCCATGAAGATGGTGCTCAAGGACTCGTGAGTTGTATCCATCATTTCAAGCCCCTTTCCCATGACCACATGTGATGGCCCAATTGTCGCTTACACGTTACACGTCTCGCATAGTTTTCCATACAAGGTCGGATACGACTGCGCCGGCATCGTGCTGGCCGTTGGGGAAACCGTCACGCGAGTCAAAGTCGGCGACGAGGTGTACATCCGATTGCCTGAATCTCATCGAGGTACAGAGTCCCTCTTGACTTGGTACATCTAGTCGCCGCAGCACTACTAACTCTGGCGACACAGGATCCTGGAGTCAGTTTGCGAAATGCCCCGAGAGCTACGTGGCTCTCAAGCCGGCATCCCTGTCCTTCGAGGCAGCCGCCTCGCTTCCTCTCGCTGCCATGACGGCCTTCCAGGCCCTCAAGAAGTACGACGGCTCACTAGCCGGGAAGACGGTATTTGTACCTGCCGGCCGTGCGTATTTCCCTCCTCCCACTCCATCCCGACAAGCACGAAGCAATCCAGTATAATACGTTAGCTAACAGAGATTGCACCTTCTAGTCAGCGGGACAGGTTCCTATGCGTGCCAATTGGCCAAGAACGTGTTTGGAGCAGGCAAGGTCATTACCACCGTGTCGACATCCAAGGTAGCCAGAGTCCCCGAACTCCTTGGCCAAGGCGTCGTTGACGAAAGTATGTATTTTTTTTCACGCCTACATGTCCAACAACTTCCCAGAGAGTTGATTCTATGCCCCAAGTTTCAGTTCCAAATCCCTCCCCTCATGACGGGCCCCTTGCTGACGGGCAATTCGCACAGTCATCGACTACACCCAGGCAAACCCGGCAGCCAGCATCCCCGCCAAGTCGGTAGACTTCATGCTCGACACCACCGGCCAGGCAATGGAGTTCCTGAGCCGGATGGTCCCGGAGACAGGCCTCGTCGTCTCCATCTCCACCACGCCGTCCGGCAAGCAGATGCAGGACGCGGCCGTCACCAGGTCGTCCGACTCGGGCAAGATTCCGTTCGTAGCCTCCACCGTGCTGAACACGCTGGATTCTATGCGCAAGTGGCGCGCGAAGCGGTGGCGCGTCAGCTACGAGTACATGTTCCTGGACCCCAGCGGTGCTGACCTCGATGCGCTGCGTGAGCATGTCGCCGCCGGAAAGCTGAAGCCTGTTGTAGGACTCACGGTCAAGTTTGAGGACATCGAGGCCGTTAGGCAGGCTGCCATGACTTCATACCAGGGAAAAGGCGGCATCGGGAAGACTGTGATTAAAATGGACGTCAAGTGAGATTCTGTCAATTTCCCGAGTCTTTCTCGAATGGGCTCGCCTTGGTCATGGTCTTGTCGCGGTTAAAATCTGTTTTGCTGGGCTCCTTCACACAAAGGCTGGGTTTTTAATTTTTCATAATACCACTTATGTCCGTACAATGCGGCTAAAACCACTTGGCATTTTCGTAATTATTTCATAGTCATCGGAAAACCTTGAACATGTCGGCGCACCAACCCCTAACGTGTGGACGAGCCCCCCAAAGCATCAATAACCTCCCTCGCACCCCGAAGTCCAGAACGAACCGCGCCCTCCATATACCCCCTCCACACATCCGCCGTCTCCGTCCCAACAAAGTGAATGTTCTGAAACGGCTCATACAGCGCCTTGCCGGCCTCGCTTGTAAGCAGCCCAGGAGGCATCACAGGACTAGGCGCACCCAATGTCCAGGGGTCTTTTGTCCACTCCTTCTCGATGACGTTGACGGGATCGGGAATCCCCTCCCCCGTCGCGGTTTCAAACGCCGTCTTAAATTCCTCGAGCACAGCGGTCCGCCTCTCCTCCGCGGACAAACGAGACCAGGAGCGCCCCGTCTCTCCCGTGTGAAAGCACGTAATGCTGTATTGGCCATCTTCAGGGACACAAGTATCCCGCGTGAAGGAAATCGCAGTACCAGTAGACGTGTATACCCCCGATAGGTCGGCGGCAAGCCACCACGGTTCTGAAAATACAAGAATTGTCTTTGAGTAGTAGCCCAGCTTGGTGGATTGGCTGAGAAGCTGCTTGGGCTGCGGCAGCCTGGGGGAGAATTGGACAGTGGGGAGGAGACAGCTTGGAAGGGACATGATGACTTTCTTGGCCGTGTATTTGTCCCCGGTTTTGGATTCGACGACGCATCCTGTGGCGGACTGGGTAATGCTTGTGACTGGGCTGGAGAGTTTGACGGCACCGGGTGTCAACCCTCGTGCTATTTCAACGCTGAAACTCTGGTTTCCTGAGGCCATGGACGTTAGTTTACGTCTTGATCTTGTGACTGTGTTGATGTATACATCTACGCATGTCTTCGTTGGAGATGGGTGGCATTCTCACCTTGGCGGTTTCGTAGGTACTGCCCCCCGTTCTTCCCATCAGAAATCATGTTTGCAAGTCCGGCTGCGCGCTTGATGGTGTCCAGAAAGTACAATGCGCTGGGATAGCTGCTTTCCAACCCCACAAGTGCCTTGACCAGCTCGTTCACGAGAGTGTTTGCATCCTCGTTTTTGAACTTGTCTGCCACAAAATCGTGCAGCGACACCGAGTCGAGTGTCTCTGCGTGGGGTGTGAGGCTAGGATCGCTGGTATTGCTTTTCTCGGCAAGCTCTCCGATCTTTTGTAGAAGATGCATGAGCCGCTCGAGTTGTTCTGGCTCCAACTATGACACGCGCATGGTTAATATTACGAGATTAGGAATGCCGCGCTTTTCTTGGTATCATTGTATAACGTAAACGTACGTTTGCCAGCATTCCGTAGGGAACCTTGTCAATTTTGCCATCTGGGGCTCTGACCATTGAGTCCCCTTCATCTCGTTGCTTGACGAGATCAAAGCTGAATTCTTGGGCTAGCGAATACATTTCAGACTGGTTTGTATCGTTGATCCAAGCCGCGCCCAGGTCTACAACGCCAGTGCCCTTGGATGATGCAGGAACCGAGAGCGTCTTGCCGCCCACGCGGTCCATAGCTTCCAGGACAACATATTTCAGGCCTGCGGCGTGTATTTCTCTTGCTGCTCGGAGACCGCTTAGGCCAGCTCCAACTATTACAACGTCCAAGTTGTTGATTTGGGTTGTCGCCATGTTGAGATGTCGTGCTTGGAAAATGATTCAGGGTGTACCTCTTGGAAAAGTGAAGGACGAGTGATTGAGTTATTGTTCCAGATGTCGAGGCGAGCTGGGCAATATATAGCAGAAAATGAATGTTTTCAATGTCACCATGTCTTCAAACACGATGGTTACCACATAAAATGCCGAGAGATATCGACAATCTAGCCGCGATGTGACCGAATCGAATCGCTGGCTCCCAATTCTCGGAGCTCAAAACACCATTGTGAGCCACAGTCCACGCGTCCTAGGCAAGGATGGCAAGGGCCTAAGCACCGCCATGTATATGGATTCAGCCATGGCTCCAGCAATGACAGACACACTCACATCCTATGAGAACAGCTGATATGCATCAGCAACCTTGTTTTCGAGCCACACCAAGCGCGGCAAGAGAAAACAGTTGCCGCGCCCCTCAGATCTCACGTCGTCCCGCTTCACCCACTTACCACCCCGGGCAGCTTACTCTTAACTCTGGGGCTGAAGCTTCTCCGCATCTCATTCTTGTGCTGGATCTGAACAAGATGGACGGTATGGGCTGGGTCCATCGCCGGCCGCGGTCGCCGAGGCCTCCGGAGACTCCGGACACCAGATCGGCCAGCCAGGTTCCCCACAAAGTTCCATATCAGGCATGCGCGAACGAAGACCGGATGTACGACATGTTGTTGCCGTGAGAAGAAGTGCGACGAATCCCAGCCTCGCTGTACTGGTTGTATGAGAAACGGGCTGGGTTGCTGGCCCAAGGTTGATGAGCCTGCCAAAACCCAATGTCGGGGCAGAGAGAGACGCCAGCAGAGTCGGGGATATGCGTTCCAGACGGAAGAATATCAGACCCCGTTGCACTTGAACGTAGTTTTCTTGCTTCCCATGGAGGCAAGGACAAGTCTGACCTCGCAATCGCATCTCCTCCTCCAACACTACTTAACAGACACGGCTACCATGGTCTTCGCCGGCGTGCTGTCTCCGAACCCATTCATAACATACCTACTTCCGCTGGCGCTGACCAACCCGTTGCTCATGCATAGTATACTCACTGTCAGTGGCTCTCATCTCGCCTACAGGCTTGCGGAAGAAGCACAGGGAGCAAATTCTCCGTCCAAAGACTTAAATATAGCCAACGAAGCTTTGGTGAAGTGCATTAAGGCGTGGGCCATGGATCCGTTGCCAGATGTAGCCTCGAGCAGGGACACGGCAAGCCTCGAGGCTCGCATCTTTGACTCGGAGCAGAAGAGAAAAGCGGCAGAATGCCTACGCCAGACATTATAAATTTATGCTGCGCTGTCGCTGCTTGGTTCGTCGTCTCCTAGTGACGGTCTCAGAAGGGAGGTTCAGCAAAGGATTGACAGCACAATCCGCCTGGCGACATACCTGCGGAACTCGCCATGCTCAACAAATCTTCTATGGGCGATTTTCATTGCAGGCTCTTGCAAGGAGGATACAAAACAGCGTGAAGGACTCATTTATGGTCTCAAGAATAGCAGGTACCAAATGCAGCATCTGCGAGTTGTTCAACGAGGCTTGCAGTTGCTCTGGGCGGATGATGACACTCATGCCTATGGGCCGTTTGGTTTACGCTATGTCGCCCAGAAACATGGCCTTGGCCTGGTTATTGTGTAACTAAACAAGGCCTTCATTGAGCTGTACGTTTCTTCCAGCTTTGTATAAAGCATTACTATGGATGACCAAGAATTGAGATAGAAATCATATGCCACACTTACAGAGAGCTGACTGGCATATTCTCTCATTGAGTTGCCTGCTAGCGAAATTCGTTGATGTCGCTACAAGATCCGAACCCAGTCAATCATGCTATGGGGCCATGGCCATGTACTCGTCATGCTTTCATCAGAATACTACAGTGTAGGCGTTGCATCACTTGTTCTGTCAGAGTGTCAGCAATATCAAAAGACAACGCTGCGGGTTCCGCCGTAACTGAAGACTTGAAACATTTCATCGAGCCCAGCGAAACCAACCACCTGGTTCATATACCCGCGTGCATAAACATAGATAATTGTATATCCGCAAAGCCAAGGCATCGTGACTAGCTGTAGCTGGGGTCCCTTGTCCTCGAAGTACACACATCGGACTGTAGTCATATTATTCTTTTACACAGGACCTTGTTTGCTGATTTCACCTCTTTCAGCTGATGTTTGACGATACGTAGCTTCGGGCTGAGGTTGCAGTTCAACAATTGTGACCATCGCACTTGTCCTTGAACTACCCAGGTACCTAGGTTATGTAGCATCGTTGTTCAACGTGCCATCCTGGGGCCGAATGGCAACATTGAACCATTCACGCTTTAATGGCTCCACAACCGAAGGAATAAATAGGTCACTATCCCTTCGACAAAGCAGGCATCCCTAGCAATCTCTTTCAATAACGAGCAAGGTTGGTACGGTTGCTGGTTGGCGAAACCTTGTCTTCGGGCGAAAATGCTCTTGGGTTGTTGCCTCTAACTGCCATTCTCAGTCCAAACGGCCGGGTATCTTGTTGGTATTAGGACGAGGACCATGGACTCTGCCGGTTGTATGCAGCCTTCAGCTGGCGGGCCGAAGGCATGGAGGTTGCTGCATGCGCAGACGTACCATTACATGAAGGATTCGCGCAGGGTTTAGGGCTTGACATTTTCTAGCAATAGGACGGCCTTGTTGCAACCATGCCAAGCTTTCATGTCATGTAGACTGGCGGACTCGGGCCAGGGCTCTTCAATGCACTGACACGTGCCGGGGTCTTTTGTTTTCTTTATTTTGGGAATACTTTTTGTTACTATTGCTGGCATCATTTCTTGGGGGCGTCTTGTGCGGCACTGGCATCCGTCAGGAGTGTGGGACACTAATCCAGTCCTTCCCTTCGGACAAAATTCGGCGTTTGCTACTCGATAGGCAGAATGGCGAACGGCGAACGGCACGGTCTGGTCGTCGCCTTGCAAGGCATGAGGATCTTCTGGGTACTATCGCTTGCGTAGGGATCTCGGAGTATACCGTCAAGTTAGTTGCCTCATTCCAGACAACGGGGTTCCCAACATGTAACGCGGGGAAAGTTGAGGGGCCGAGGCCCAATGGGCGACCGGTTGAAGCCTTCTAAGTTCTAGCCCTTGCTAGCCTTTGAAGGTAGCTCCCGAAGCCGAAATGAGACGCAAGCGCTCCTCCCGCCAGTTTTTATTCTGATGGTTAGTCTGACCCAGCTCTGCGGCACCCAGTAGGCTCTAGTACTAGTAGTCTGGTACTACTAGGGGACGTTGGCCGAGCAGGGGTCCAGACGTCGCCTCGGACGGACAGCCTCGCTTGATGCCCACCAGACCCTTCCTCAGCACTGCCGGTCGATCATCACATGCGGCAACGGCAGCCGGACCAAACTAAAAAGCCATCGGCGTGGGGGAGAGACGGCTCGGAGTCGAAACACGGCAGTGACTTGTGGAATTGATTTGGGTGAGTGCGTAGTATGTGTCGCCAAATCAACCTAAAGGACGACCAAGAATCAGCGCTCGCTACTCCGTAGAAGAGATGCTCGGTCCCGCCTGCCTGAAGAAGTCAGGAGCTCTGGATATCAAATGTGACAACCATGCAAATACGAGACTTACGAAGCAAGGTCCAGGCACAAACCGACATGTATTATTCCTAGTCCAGGACACTCCAATGGCTGCGCAGCAATGACACCACAGAGGGGTTCGACCTTGGTTTTTTAAGATGACTGGTGGTAAGTGCCTAGAATATTGTCGCCGTGCTGCGTGCATGTAGATTCTGCAAGTACGGAGTACCGTACCTATCTGGAGTCCAAGCAATCAAATGGCAAGAGCGGACAGGACAGTCTTGGGCCTTGATGACAAAAAAAGGAACAAGCACTTGACTGGCCAAAGCGTCATGATGCGCTCCTGCAGGACATCAAGTCCCCGACACAAAACTTTACGTGATCCAAACTTCCCGAAGGCAAGGTCACATCTCAGCACCATCCCGTAACTACTTCATGCCGTTGTCGCAATGCCACCTGCAAGGGCACGGCACAGAATGCACGAACATGCAATCGCCTCCCGGAGCTACAAGCGATGCCCATTTTGGTTCTGCTTGCGCTGTGAGACACAAGGACCACAGGGCGGAACGGACCTGCATCACCACATTACTGCCCGTCGCCTTCATGAAACCCTCGGACCATCATCCTTGTTTGATCGAAGTTTAGGAAGCGGCGTGGCCTAGCCTGGCTACTTCTAAGTACTTAAGTACCTTACTTACTTAAGTACCTAGGTAGGTAGGTACCTAGTACCTTGAGTTAGTACTTAAGTAGTCATCGGCAAATTTGGCCACGGAAAACGTGCGCTGCGGCCGCATGGACTTTATGTACTCACCAAGCTCAACAAGCCCTACAAGACTCTGAGGACTCCGTCCACTCGGTCCCCAGCACCAACATCATCAGTCAATGATTCCGTCATCCTGCTAATAATAATAAATACTACCGAGTACCTGTCAGCGACCAAGTGGCTAGCCACTGCACTTGCTCCAGTGCCCCACAATCGGCGACAGCAGAAAAGATCACCACCCCTTGAAGCAACAACTGAGCCTGGCCACCTTGCCACTGGCGTAGCTCACCACGTACCAAGTACCCCGTTCCCCGTATGTACATGATGGACTAAGGCGGCATTCTGATTGTTACTTTTGTGTAGCATTGGCTTTGGAACCATCAAACGCCTCTGGGAGTCAGTCTTCACTTCAGTAGCAAACACAAAACCACTTTTCCACTCAACGCCACAAATGCGGTTCCCTACAGCCGGGATTATGTGGAGGCCCAGACACTGATGTGTGGAGAAACGCCATAATCCATGATCATTGACATCGGCGGACTGATAATTAGTGGCCCATGCCAGCAAGCCTCCGACTTCTTCCTTTATCATGGAATGTGGCCCGCCTCTTTCTGGAAGCTCACGAATCTTCATCATGCTGTCATTTTATCAGAAGATAGAAATTGGATGAACCGCAACCATGGTGTACGGTGGCAAGCCTTCGCGGGGCTGCCAAATGTGCAGAATTCGCAGAATTAAGGTACATACATGATTTGCCCATGCCCATACTCAACTCTTCTGCTTGTACAGTCCTGGAATAAACCAATTGGCGGGTTGTTGTCATTGCACTCGAAAAACTCGTTAACTGGTTCATAATACAGTGTGACGAAACAAAACCTACTTGCAAGCAGTGCGCAAAGGCGAGGCGCGTATGTCCCGGGTATCGAGACGTCAACCAATCTCATCCCGCTTCCGAAGGAGGTAGTGCAAGCTCACAAGTTCCGGACAAACCTCAGCAATCAGCAACACCATCACTCGCACCCAAGTCAGGAAGAAGCGACGGATTATCTTTGGAAGGCACTGGCACGCCTTCTCCACGCTCGTCTAGCGACAAGTCGATTCAAGCTCCGCCACCGCTAGCTGTAGACGAGCTTGCGTCCTGTCACTTCATTTCCAACTATGTTTTGATTCCTAAACAAGGCTTAGCAACTACTCGTGGGTTCTTGGAGTTCGTACTCCCCTTGTTAAAAACACCGGAGCCATCGCAGCACTTTCTCTATGCGTTCAAAGCATGTTCTCTAGCGTCTCTCAACAACCGTGTTGGAACTGGAAATGATTTTGACCGGGCCGCCCTGGGCTGCTACACGAAGGCTTTGGCTTGTACCTTCACAGCTTTGAAGGACCCAGTCTTGACAAAACGAGACGACACTCTGGCTGCCATCTTGCTACTTGGACTTTTTGAGAATATCACTGCAAAGACACTTGGAATGCTAGCATGGAGCTCCCACATCGAAGGTGCGATTCAGCTTGTCAAGTCCAGAGGTCAGGAGCAACTACGAAGCAAAATAGGCCTGGACCTATTCATTGCTGTCCGAACCCAGATGGTAAGTACTAGTATCGCCCGTCTTTGTTCCCAACCACTCTCCTTCTTAAAGCAACTCTAATGGGTCATGACTAGGTTATTCATTCCCTTAGTACTGGCAAACCACCAACACTCGACGTAGACTGGTGGGTCACCGATCCGGGTAGTAACGAGTATAGCATGCAGCTCCAGCAACTCAGTAGTCGTGTGGGAGAGCTCAAGAGCGAGGTCAATGCCCTTCTCGCCACAGTGACTCGCTCGTCTGAAAATATGGAGTTAATGAAAGACACGATACAAAATTGCAAGTCTCTGGACAAGGAAATCGTTACCTGGCTTCGAGAACTGCCAGAGCAATATATGTGGAAAACAGTTGCATGGGAGCCGTACAATCCAAGGTGCGATTATTCAAAGGCCGAGGTCTTTCCCGGCCGTATCGACGCCTACGTCGATTTATGGGTTGTAAACTTCTGGAATGTTATGCGTTGTATGCGTATTGTACTGGCGTCACTCACGATACGCTGCACAGCCTGGATCAACTTCCCGGCTGATTACCGTACGACTTCAGAATACGCGACGACAGTAAGAACTTGCGTTGAGGCAATTTCGGATATTATTGCCTCGGTGCCTTACCAAATGGGGCTCTTCTCAAAGCGCAAGGACTTGCGGAGTCACGCGACGCATTCCGTGTTTGGTTGCGGAGAAGACACATCAGAGAAAGGCTTAGCCGGGTATTTCTTACTTTGGCCGTTGGCCTGTATTCAGGGCCAGGATTATCTCACAGACTCTCAGAGGACTTGGGTGAAGGGACGCTTGAAGTCTATTGGCAACACTCTTGGTGTAAGATATGGCAACCTGCTGTCTCAGGTACGTAAAGCTAGTTGTTGTATCAGGACTGTCGCTACGTTCGCACTGATCGAGGCACATGACGTGTTGTAGCACTCGTATACTGACTCTCAATTAAAGTTAAACGTGCGGGTACCATCTATGCTGATTCTCCGGGACCGCCTGAAGAATGATCCTCACGAGATGCCAGCTGACATTGCAGCTATTATGGCCGGCACAGCAGCTAGCGGCGCCTCTCCTCCAAGCCCAGTCGCATCGACGGCTGGAGGAGCTATGCCACCGGGCTTACCCGGCATGTCAAACCCGGGGATATCAATCCCCGGGATGTCCGAAATACCGTCAGCTCCTGGCGCTTCAGCGGATGCTTTGGCGAATCAGGAAGCCATTCGTAAGCAGATGCTTAAGCGTCAAACGGAAGAACTGGTAACAAAGGCTGTGGAGAAACCTGGGAAGCTTGATGACTGGACGGTAAAGACGTGGCTGCAATTATAGTGTACCGATATGTTGCGTAACGGTAATAGGAGCAACAAAGTGGTGCAAGTTTACGGAGCAGATGAAATAGACTACAATATGTTTCTGGACGATGCCAGCGTTAGGCATCGGGCTGCGAGAAGGAATCAATTGTCCTAGATGTGACAAGAATCGAGAAGATGGATAGAAATATCCTGGAAGGAGGGCGTCCCACTTCTACTGCTCGTGCAATTTGAGGGATTCGATGTCTCTCGTCAAGTTTCGGCCTGCGTTTCATACACCCGCAGTTATTGACATCCATGCTAGTGTTGAACCATGACCAGTATATCAGATATTCAAAAAAGACCATGGAGTTAACGAAGCCGGCCACAAAATAATAAACAAATAAATGAAATAGTGATGGCTTTTTATTTTATTTCCACAAAGCTGCCTCAGTAATGTGCTGTTCTTTAAGTCCTGTTGCGCTGAGTAATGCTCTAGGTTAGCCCGCAAGCAACCCAAAATTAAAGTGGAGACGCAACGCGATACTCCGTAGACAGTCGAACATCAAAAAAGCTCTGCGTCACCAGCACCCTGACTTTGCAAAATGGTTTTACGAGCCATCCAAGACTTCCACTAGAGCCGAGACGGGTGAAAAATAAATCGAAATCGATCAGCAGCGTAAGAACCGTCTCGACTTTCAGCATGAGCGACGTCAAAGACATCAGCCCCGACCTGGACAGGCTGGACCGGCAGCTTGACAACCTCGAAGATGCGCTCGCGCCGTTGCTCAACAACCTCAATGAGAAGGCCTCTCAATTACCGCTCCTCGACAAGGCCAAGCTATTTTCCCTGACGGCCTATTCAATCGAATCCCTTCTCTTCTGTGAGCATGCGCCACTCGCCCTCTGTTTATGAGCGACGGGCTGTTACTGACTTGGCTGTTTAATAGCCTATCTGAGACTCCAGGGCTTAGACGCCCAGAACCATGCCGTATACGCTGAGCTGAAGCGTGTGCAGCAGTATTTCGGCAAGATCAAAGCCGCCGAGGAGCCGGAGACGCAGAGAAGCCTGGTGGTGAACCAGGAAGCCGCGGCTCGGATCTTGAAGGCCGATTTGGTACGTGGATTCACGCCCCCCTTTTATCCATGGGAAATCTGCTGGGGGAGCATACGAGAGCTGACCTCTTTTGAAATGTAGGCCGACAACAAGTCTATCAGCAGCAAGCTGGCTGAAAAGATTGCTGAAGAGCGTGCCAAGGCGCTGCTCAAGTCGGTGGAGAGCAGGAAACGACCTGCTGATGAATCGGCTGCGTCTGGGGGATCGGGCAGTGATGCGCAGGTGAACAAGAAGAGGAAGCAGAAGGGAAGGGGGAAGGGGAAGCAGAAATGATGGGGGTATCGTGGATGACATATCGTGGTGGTATGAGCCACGGAGATGTGGTGTTTGGCACTTGGTGGCTTCTTTTTCTGGAAGCGTTACTGGCTGACCGGCTGGAAACTGGGTATTTTGTTGGACACGGATGACGCTTTTGTTCCCTTTCCATCCTTGGGTTTATTATGGTCATTCATAGTCACGGAGCATGGCGTCGGGATACACTGTTTTGATTAGATGGACCTGAACAAGAATAAATGCTTGAATTCCTCGTCAAACCATGATGCTGCAACTGGAAAAACATGGTGGTTTACAAAACACCAGCAAGATGAATATAAAACAAAAGCATACAGCCCAATACTGTTTAGATTTTACGCTTGCACGATACTTGTATCATGTGTGTAATTTCATTTGACTACAGAGCGAAACAATTGAACATTAATAAAACAAAAGCAACATTGAATCGCCCATGGGCTATAAACAGCCAAGGCACGATGACTACTTAGGTACCTGGACCCCTGCCACTCTCCCGAGGCCACCCGGCCCACGCCTGCAAACCCGTCCCCTCCCATTGGCCACGTCCGCCAGCCGCTCCAGAGCATCGCCAACTCTTCTCCAAGCTTCCACTTTGCCCATTTCTCCCATTTTTATATCCCCCCCCATCCGCCACAACTCTCCTCCTCGTCCTCCTCCACCGTTCCCAACCGCCAAAAACCTCACCACCGAAGAAGATGCCTCGCAACAGATCCGTCGGCCGCGCCCCCGCGCCTTCACGGGCACCCACCCGTCCCACGGTGCCTGCCTCCAACCCCATGCCTCAGCAGCAGCGTCCTGCCACCACCATGGCCGCTCCTCCCCAGCATGCTCCCCAGCAAATGGCTCCCGCGCCGGCCGCCTCACAAGGCCCCGGGCTGTTTGGCCAGATGGCCAGCACCGCCGCGTACGTATGACCACGCCCCGGGAAAAGAATCCGACCCAGAGCAAGCGTGGTGAGGGTTGCACCCAACAAGCACGATTCACTCTCCCGCATGCACCATGAGGGATTGAAAACGACAAAAGGGAAGGGGGGTAACATGCTAACTTTGTACGTAGTGGCGTCGCCATCGGCTCATCGGTCGGCCATGCCATCGGCGGCCTCTTCTCGGGCGGCTCGTCGGAGCCCGCGCCGCAGCCGGTGCAGGCCCAGGCCTCCCAGCAGCAGCAGCAATGGGGCAACAACTGCCAGGCCGCTACGCAGCAGTTCACCAAGTGCATGGACGACAATGGCGGCAACATGCAGATTTGCAACTGGTACCTCGAGCAGCTGAAGGCTTGCCAGGCCGCTGCGAGCCAGTACTAGACGGCGTTGAAAAGGACAAAAGGAGGGGGCAAGGGAGCACGGGAAAGAGAGCACGGGGCAGTGTAACCATGAGACTTGAGGGAAACGGGTGATTTAAGCGCGTTCACGTTCGATCCGTTGGGCCGCTATGGGAGTGTACGGGATTATACAGCATCGTCATTGAGTTGGGGGTTGTCTGACAGACTTACACCGAAATGGCTCGGTGGTTCTTGTATTATAGATGGAATTGCCGCTCTGGGAGAATCCAATCACCTCTCGGTTTGCTATCTGGCTCTTTTCTGCTGTGTTGCATGGTGAATGTGTACATACTGACTGATCATACGTGCTCCAGCATATGCTGCCACCATTGCGGGCTCAGGGACGATTACGAGATGGGGTCTGCTTTGCAGATATATCCAACGCATTTCACCATTTCATGTGGCGGAATACGAAAGTTCAGCATTTTATTACTCGTGCAGAATATTGACATCTTCTGAGCTGATACACAGTATGCCTTGACTTTAATTTCAGACAGCTATTTCTCATCCTCGTCAGGTCTGGGTTCAAAGTTTAACTACGGTCGTGTTAGCCAGCACAGTTTCATCCCAGCAACATTTCTAACTTCTGCTTACCGAATTCCCATTATACAACTGGTGGTCCCGTCGCTTATCATTGGGATTCTCAAACCCCTGAACACGACCGCTCTTGGTTTGTGTAGAGGCCGAATCTAACTGTTCGCCGACTGTCTCCTGGCTGTTGTTGCCACCGCCTCTACCAAGACCGATCAAGCCGAGGACCCAGGTGAAAAAACCTAATATTGAGCCGACAATCCAAGAGAGGAGTCCTTGTGATGAGTTGTTATATGCAGAGGTATAGCTTCGGACATGGATCAAAATAAGTGTTGACGAAGGAGATAAGCCAATCTCTCCCAAAGACTTTCCCTCCTCTGTTTCGTCAATCGATTTGTTGGGCAGCGGCGTAAGCAGTTGCGTGAATGTATAGGGCAGTTCGCCGTCGGTTCTGTTCTCGTCGACCCACTTCCGAACCTCCTTCACAGGGTCCGAAGTCTTGAAACGGGATCGAATAGTCGAGCCATCAAACAGGCGGACTTGGATGGAGGCAAGACTGCTGTTCTTGGCTGCAGACGACATTGTCGATGAAGATGCGGTGCCCACTGGCAAGGAAGAGTCACTTTTTGAGTGGATTTCCTTCCTTTGCTGCTCTCGTTCGGCCGCCCGCTGGCGTCGTTCCTCTTTATCATCCTGGATACGCTTCAGGATTCGCTTCCGTTCCTCTGATTCTTGCTGTTTTTTCTTCCTGACCAAGGCCGCTTGTTTCTGCGTACTTTCGCTGGCTTCCGCGGCTGCCTTGGCCCTCCTCTTGGCCAACTCTTCCTTGGCCTTTTGTTCAGCGGCCTCTTTGGCGGCTTTTAGCCTCGCAGCTCGCTCTTCTAGGACGCGGCGTACGCTATCTGATCGCTCTACTGTTGGTGGGATTCCACTCGAGCTAGACAAGGTGGGGGACGAGGACGAAAGCGATTCGGAAGCTGGTTGCGCCGTGTGTGGTGGTGAAATATTGAACGAGTTTTGGATTCGGCGGAGGAAATCCTCTTTCGAAGTTCCGGCAGCAATGTACTCCTTGAGTTCGCCATTCTTCATGATGACGATGGTGGGTGTCTGAGGAAGAGGGAAGATTTGCGCCAGGTAGCCGAATTCTTCTGAACCGTGTGTCAACCGCAAGGCCACGGCCTGCTTGGCAATTACGTCTACCAACTTGAACGAAATGTCAACACTCGAATCAATTAAAACCCCCCCTTTTGGAAGAAAGGCATCATACTGAAGGATCCTGCAAGAACTCGTGCTCCCAAGTCTGGCTCTCGTCATTGTCATCTGGCCAGGTCAGCACGTAGCTTCGTCCATGCGTCAATGGGCGATTACCAAGCACGCTTACTCGTAACAAAGCAAAAGACGGATTTTTGCTGGCCAACAGCCGTGGAAATTCCCTCTTGGAGAGACCCTTGGTAAAACATGATGGCTAATTTCGACGGGATTCAGGCAGGCGTGCGCATGAAACACATGTGGCCATGTGGCAATGTGCGTGGGTGATGGATGCTCAACGCCACGTTTGGTGGATGAAGGAGGGCGTGAGGAAGTTCAGTTGCTGGTCAGCTCCGCAAATGGGCTATCACGAGACGAATTCAACATGCAGAAGAAATGAATAAGTACAAAAAAAAAGGCGCGTTATCCCATGGCAATACGGACGACAAATGGGTACAGGGAAACAAGCCAATGCCAACGCTGCCGCGGAAAGCTCAACCTAACATTTCGACGTCAACAGTTGAGCTCGGGCATCTGCAGTTGGGGACACGACGCTGGGTGGGCGATGAGTGGGGCAGGCGGTGAAGCTGGGATCGGCAGCCATGAGGAAGTCACCAACCCTAACCCTCCACTCCGACTCTCGGAGCTCGGCAGAAATTTCTTGGTGTGACGCATTGGAAGCCTCAAGCCACTATTTTCTCAGTGGCCTCGGACCGCTCCATTAAATCTAGGGACGATCTCTGAATCCACTAAATCTCGAGAGCTTCAATCCATCAACTCCCTCAGCCGCCCAATCTCTTCACAGCCTTCGTCGGCCGTAGTCAGCAGTAGTTTTTTGATATTGTGTATCAGTACGACCGCCATAATGTCCCTACCTGATCCTACCGAAGACCTCGACTGGGGAGGTTACCTTGGAGGCATTCATGAGATATTCCACAAGAATGCCGTGGCTCATCCTGACAGGCCGTGTGTGACAGAGACCAAGACGCCAAAGTGAGTGACGTCCCTTTGCATTAAGACAGGGCTATGTTGTTGTCAGTCACTGACAACGCATCCAGGGCGCCAACAAGAACATACACCTACCGCCAAATTGATGAGGCAAGCAACAACATCGCAAACTATTTGCGCGATGCTGGCATCCAGAATGGAGACGCAGTCATGATTTTTGCGCACCGCTCAGTTGAGTTGGTCTGTGCGTACATGGGAACCCTGGCTGCTGGTGCTATCGTCACCGTCCTCGATCCTCAATATCCCCCACAGAGACAACAAAGTATGATGTACCTCGGACGAGAACTGGAACGAGAATCAACTAACGTATCATACCAGTCTATCTTCAAGTCTCTCAGCCCAAGGCGCTGATCTCCATTCGCAAGGCTACGGAGGAGAGTGGGTAAGTGCAAACCCCCAACTCTTCCATGATCTGAGAACTCACAATATTGACATCTTGTTACATTACAGTCCTCTTGCTCCTCTGGTCCAGAAGTACATTGATGATGACCTTGCCATTAAGATCAAGATTCCAGACCTCCGCTTCGCCGACGATGGCGCGTTGACTGGCGGCGACCAAGACAGCGGCGATATCTTCGCCAACGTTAGGGAGAGGGCCTCAACACCTCCTGATGTGCTCATCGGACCCGATTCCAACTGTACGCTGTCATTTACGAGCGGAACTCAAGGTTTGCCAAAGTGCGAGCAATTCCTTTTCTTTTCTTTTTCTTTCTTTTTCGTCAAAAGTCGAGCTTTTACTAATGTTCAACAGGGGCGTGCTTGGCCGTCATTACAGCCTGGCAAAATATTTCCCATGGATGGCTGAGAAGTTCGGCCTCTCATCAGAGAGCGTGTACGCCTGTCTTTCTGGGATTGCCCATGACCCAATTCAGCGAGGTGCGAATTCGTTTGCCATGTAGTTCAAAAGCTATTACTAATTGTGGCCTCAGATATCATGACGCCCCTTTTCTTGGGCGCTCAGCTCCTGATACCCGCCAAGGAGGACATCCAGCACGAGAGGTTGAGTGAATGGATGAGAGAGTGGTCACCAACGACGACTCACCTTACGCCTGCTATGGGACAGATTCTGGTCGGTGGCGCCACAGCTCAGTTTCCCAACCTGCGCCAGGTCTTCTTCGTTGGTGACGTCCTCACCACTCGCGACTGCAAGGCCCTTCGTAAGCTTGGTCCTGCCTGCACTATCATCAACATGTACGGAACCACTGAAACTTCTCGCGCCGTGTCCTACTTTGAGGTCCCTTCCGCCGAGGAAGACCCGACAGCCCTGGATTCACTCGGCGACTCTGTTCCCGCTGGCTGGGGCATGAAGAATGTCCAGGTGCTGGTCGTGGATCGGGAAGATCGCACCAGGATCTGTCCGATTGGTGTGGTTGGAGAGATCTATATCCGCGCCGCTGGTCTTGCCGAAGGATACCTTAATGATCCTGAGAAGAACAAGGAGAAGTTCATTGACAATTGGTTCGTCGACAACAACAAGTGGGTGGAAGCAGACAAGGCCAACGACAAGGGCGAACCGTGGCGCAAGTACTACAAGGGACCGCGAGACAGACTTTACGTCACAGGGGACCTCGGAGAATATCGATCGGACGGGGCTGTGCGTGTCTCAGGCCGTATCGACTCACAAGTCAAGGTAGCTAATGATCCATTCATTCACTCGGTTTTTCAAAGCTAACTCAGCAGATCCGTGGATTCCGGGTTGAACTTAACGAGATTGATGCGAACCTCGGTGGCAGTCCTCTGATCCGAGACTGCAAGACCCTGGTTCGAAGAGATCGTAACGAGGAGCCGACGCTCGTCAGCTACATCGTGCCTGAAATCGCTGAATGGAAGCGCTGGCTTGAGACTCAGGGCCTCCAGGATATCGAAGAGGAGGGTGTGGAAATGGGACCCTGTATTGTCTACCTCAAGAAGAGGTTCCGCCGTATCCAGGCCGAGGTGCGAGACCACCTCAAGTCTCGCTTACCAGCGCACTCGGTTCCCTCGATCTACATTGTGTTACAGAAGCTGCCTCTCAACCCGAACGGAAAGGTTGACTCTCCTAATCTACCTTTCCCCGATGCCTCTCTCATGATGGAGGATGCCTCAGAGGAGGATCTGAAGAGCTGGGAGAGCCTATCCGACACTGAGAAGACTATTGCGACACAATGGTCAACTCTGATCCCGGGTCTAAATGCCCAGACCGTCAGGTATGCCTCTGCTGATGATTCACTTCTCTACAAAGTTCAAACACTGACCCTCGATTCTTAGGCCAGACTCCAGTTTCTTCGACTGCGGTGGTCACAGTCTTCTTGCCCAGCAGCTCCTGCTTGACATTCGCAAGAACCTGGGCGTCGACATCACCATCGGTGTCCTCTATGCAAACCCTACTCTTCGCGGCCTGAGCACCCAAGTCGACCGTCTTCGCAGCGGCCAGGCCGTTACAGTCGACCATTCTGACGATACTGTCTACTCTAACTCCCTCGATGAACTTACCAAGACCCTGGATGCAAAGTACCAGAGCGCGGATCCCGATGCTCTGAGCCCTTCCAACAGCACCACTTTCTTCCTTACCGGTGCTACTGGCTTTCTCGGCGCATACCTAGCCAAGGACATACTAGAAAGGAAGAACACCAAGCTTATCGCCCATATCCGTGGAGCCAAGGACCTGAAGTTCGCCAAGGAGCGTCTTGTAAGGTCCCTTAAGGGCTACAGTCTCTGGCAAGACTCCTGGGCCAATAGGATCTCCTGCGTTATTGGTGATCTCTCTAAGCCTCATCTTGGCCTCGATGATGCTAGCTGGAAGCATGTCGCTAATACAGCTGATGTATTTATCCACAATGCTGCGTATGTCCACTGGATTGCTCGTTACGAGCAGATGATGCGTCCTAATGTTCTCTCTACTATCGACGCTATGAAGCTCTGCAACGAGGGCAAGCCTAAGCTCTTCACCTTTGTATCCTCGACTTCCACCCTCGACACAGACTACTATATTAACCTATCCAACGCTCAGACTGCTACCGGCCGCAGCGCCATCCTCGAGTCCGACGCCATGACTGGTAGCCGCACCGGTCTTGGCACCGGCTACGGTCAAACGAAGTGGGTGTCTGAGCAACTCGTCCGCGAGGCCGGCCGCCGTGGTCTCCGCGGCGCAGTCGTCCGACCAGGCTATATCCTTGGCAGCCGCAATGGCGGTGTCTCCAACACAGATGATTTTCTTATTCGCCTCTGCAAGGGCTGTGTCCAACTCGGTGCTCGTCCTCGCATTGTCAACTCGGTCAACGCCGTCCCTGTCGACCACGTCGCTCGCGTTGTTGTCGCTTCGGCGCTGAACCCCCTTCCCGGCGTTAACGTTGTGCACGTTACTGCCCACCCGCGTCTGCGGATGAACGAGTTCCTCTCTGTACTAAACTACTATGGTTACGAGGTGCCCGAGGTCGACTACGATGACTGGAAAAAGCAGCTGGAGGAGTTTGTCTCAGCTGGACCCGTCGAGAAGGATCAGGAGCAAAGCGCGCTAATGCCGCTGTTCCACATGGCTACGTCAAACCTCCCGAGCACCACTCGTGCTCCTGAGCTGGATGATAGAAACGCCGTGGCTATTCTCAAGGCTGATGCAGAGCGCTGGACAGGCGTCGATGATAGTGCGGGAGAGGGCATCACTCGTGAGGATATCGGTAGGTATCTCCGGTACCTCGTTGAGATCAAGTTCATGGCCGCACCCACGGGTAGAGGTCGTGAGTTGCCCGCGATTGACACCTCGATCGCCGAGGCGCAGGCACAGTGGGGAGTCGGTGGTCGCGGGGGTGCTTCTTGAGAAGGCTCTTTTGGCTAGAGATATGAGGCTGTGTTTTGTTGATAAAAATGTTTGCATGTTCAAAGGGGGTGTGACTTGGAAAACAAATTAGGGGGGCGCTCACGTGTAGAACACGAGCATAGGACAGCATTTGTCATAAGGAGGAATTGAGTACATCCAGAGATGGCAACACCCGGGAAAGAGCAATATAATGGTTGCGGTTTGACGGCAGGCGACTGTTCAGTCGCTCATGAGACCGGGTACATTGACAGCTGATTCTCGGATCAAGGGCCATCAGATACCTTGCTCCCTGCTGCACCTCAAGATCCAAATAAAATAAGCTCATCACAGGCTTGTGTTTGTAATACCTCGGGATCATTGCAGATCAGATACTTTAAAACCTCTGGTTACATTTCACATTCGGACCATAGACAATGTCGGGAGTTGGCGATGCATGACCAAGGGAATGACGGGTATATACAATAAATAGAATACATCAAATCAGGTCTCATCAACCTCGATACAAGATACATGCACCATATAATCAGTGAATAAGGGAGTCCATGTACTTATATATAAACTGCAAACTGGGGCCTACTCAAAGCTGTCAGCCGATCCGATCCGTCGCCGGCCATCCTTGTGGGGCCAAGCTCAAACACCACGACGTCAGCCGCCGCAGAAAGCTCATCCATCGTCCCCTCGACACGCCACTCCGTCACATTCAACGCCGTAGAGGCCGCACCTCACAACATGAACTGCCCGAGCAGTTTCCAGCGAGGCCTTCGCGCGGGCAGCATCCCCCCACGGCTCAGCCAACCCACAGCCCTCGCGACACGCCGCCCCCCAACAAGGCCAATCCACCATCGCCATCGCCAACTGACCACGACTCCCCGGCGCCGCCTCGCAGACAAGCAAGCCGCCGACGACCCGGGCTTCACATCCATCCTCGACGCGCCGCCGCAAATCGTCCGCGCCGGCAAACGCCACGGCCCGGGCATCATCCTCCTGGCCCTCATCCCCATCACGGCCTTCGCCCTCGGGACGTGGCAGGTCCAGCGCCTCGGGTGGAAGACAGACCTCATCGCCAAGCTGGAGGACCGCCTCGTCCGCGACCCCCTCCCGCTCCCGCCGTCCGTCGACCCCTCCGCCGTGCACGACTTCGACTACCGCCGCGTCCGCGCGACCGGCACCTTCCGCCACGACCAGGAGATGCTCATCGGGCCCCGCATGCGCGACGGCAAGGACGGCTACATGGTCGTCACGCCGCTCGAGCGCGACGGCGGCACCACCGTCCTCGTCAACAGGGGCTGGATCAGCAAGGCGCACCGCGACCAGCGCTCCCGCCCCGACAGCCTGCCCACGGGGCAGGTCACCGTCCAGGGACTGCTGCGCGAGCCCTGGAAGAAGAACATGTTTACGCCCGAGAACCGGCCCGACCGGGGCATGTTCTACTTCCCAGACGTCAAGCAGATGGCCGAGCTGACGGGCAGCCAGCCGGTTTGGATCGAGGTGACAATGGGTATGTCGTGAGAGTTCCCAACCCCCATGCGTGAGCCACTGGGGGGAACGGCGCTTGCTGAGTCGCTAACTGGACAAAGAACCCGAGTTTATGCGAATGATGGACTTTGAGGCAAGGGGCATTCCCTACGGGCGACCGGCAGAGGTCAACTTGAGGAATAATCACGCACAGTACATTTTTACATGGTACGCCGCACAATGTGATACTGTTTCTTTTTCCCTTTTCCGGTACGAAACTCGTGGTACCATCATCGTTGCTGACATTGTGTAGGTATGGCTTATCTGTTGCCACCGCAATCATGTTGTACATGGTTCTCAAAAAGCCTGCATCCAGCATTACACGCCGTGTCCAAGCTACTAAAAAATTCTAGCAGTAGCAGTATGGGTATTCTTGTAACATTAGCCAAAGCAAAAAAAGCCACGTGTCGGTACATCATAAACAGAGCATACACCCTTCAATAATACTGTAATATACAGACCCAAGTCTGGGCTCAGGACATCTCAGAGCTAGCCTCGGTTGTTTCATCATCTCGTAATCTTTTGCGGCGTGCGCCTACACTTTGTATAGGCATCCTCAACTCTTGCAGCAACTCCCTCGGTAAATGTCTCTGCGCGAGTGAGAACATGGTGCTATCCGAAGTAATTTGACGTTGTCTGTACACTGTTAGAAATCGTTCCAAATGGAAGCAAATTTTCGACACTGTGCCTAACTTACCGCCTCATCAAGGTAGCCATGTCACTCTCCTCGATAGTTTTCCGTTTTGCGTGGTTTGCGTAAGCACCCAAGTCATCACCCAGCTGTTCAAAGAACCACTCTGAGGCTTGGGTCAGCGCGGTGAGGGTATCAGCCGATACCCGAGGGTTACTGAGACCCGAAGATTGGAGGGCTGTTTGGGCTACTCTCTTGACAAATGTTGGCGGCAGCGCAGGGTATTCTATACCATGTTTTGACACCCTTCGTTGGCGCTTCTTGGGCTTTAATCTCTCCCTTGAGGGTTTTGCCGCAGATGAGGGTTCGACTGGTTCCTCCTCATCCACGGATTGCTCCTCAATTTCTTCCATGTATGGTTCAAAGTCGTCATCTTCATCACCCCCCCCAACAGGTTCTGGCTCCTCCGTTTGCATGATTGGAACCGGGTCGGGGTCGTTATAAACGTCAACCATATTGTCGCTTGCGCCGTCATTGGGGCCGGACGGCCTTGTCGGAGTGACGTCTCCGATGCCGCCTTGATTGGCGGCATTGTTTGCCCTTGTCTCAGCTATGGATTCTTCAACCATAAGGGGAGATGTACCACCGCCATCTGCGGGCGGCTCCGACATCATGAAGGTTGTTTCTTCCGCACCAGGGGGTATTTGCAGTCCAAACTCACTCCCTCGCCCAGTGACTGTATTTCGCCTTGATTCGTCATCAATTCTAATTCGTGTCAGCAGTCTCATTCACAGACACCAAAAAAAAAGGAAAGGAAAGGAAAGGAAGGGAAGAGAAAATAGCCAGCAAGCTACATACCGAGTAATTGTTTGGTTGCCACTTGCAATCGCCTGAGCTCGAATGTTGTCTAGCAACGAGCCAGGGAAAAAATCCGATACCCTCCCCATATCCCCAGTGACTTCATTGGGATCAAAAGCATCACTGTCAAAGCCGCCGCCAAAATCAGGCCCCGAAAGTCTGCTCGGCTGCTCACTATAAGCTCGCCGAGGTTTTTCAACAATTGGGAGAGTGTGTTCTGATTCCAAACCCGAAGAGCGCGGTGGTATCAAGTCAGAATCGTCGTCCTGATCAATTGGCAGCGACAGACGTGGTCTGGGCAAGTCAGCATCGTCGTCATCCTCCTCTTGAATGGGCGCAAAACTCGAGCGCTTATCCTGCGGCGGGGACGACGACACAATGGGCTTGCTACCGGTTGCCAATACTCCAGCCAGGCGTCCCAAAAGACCCATCGGGGTTTCCCTCTGGTCTACCAGGCTTTGGCGCCTAATCTTTCCCGGAGTGAGCAGGGCATTGCGACGCTGGTCGAGGGCCTGGCGCGCAGCTTTCGCATGGGGCGTTGGTGCATTGTTGCGATGCCCTCCGGATGCTGAGACGCCGCGTCGGACAGAGTTGAGGAATTCCCGGGTGGAAGTGCGGTTAAGAGGCGTATGAACAGCGGAACGGTGTGATGAGGGCGGATCGGCGCTGACAGCGCGACGGGCATTTGGGGTTCGGGCTGCGGCAGGCGTTCGTGATGGAGTCTTGGTACGCGAAGAATCTACATTTTGGGGGGACGACTCGATTGAGTCCATGGTGGGCCAGGCCGATGCAGTTGGCATAAGCAGACGGCCATGTCCCAGGAACAGGAGGTTGTTGTTGATGGCGGATGTGCGGATGGTGGATGGTGGATGGTGGATGCAAGACGCGGAGACGACGTGACGTTTGAGTAAGTGGGCTCCAAGACCAGATGCAACTTGACAGTTAGTCCTCCGTACTCCGTAGTTACTACTAACTAGCCACGACAGGCGGGGCACTTGCCGTGCCTGCGTGGGTACCTGCCCAGGTGGGTACCTCTAACCAACAATGAAGGTTCAACGTTGGTTCCTGCCTTCAATGTTGCCTGCCCGGGGCCTGCAGCTTGGCCCTGCTGCCCTGTCAGAAACGACGACAAACTCGGCTTGCTATTTTTATCAACCTCAAACTCACTCGATAATTCATCCATTTGCCGCCCTCATCAGCCGTACCCCAGGATTCAATGCTCATACCGCTATGGAGCTTGGGGCACTCAAGCTTACTGTACATCTGATTATTTGCCATTCTGCAAGCTGAAATAGGAGGTGTGCCAGCCATAGATGACTCTTCAGGCTGAGCATATGGTTTCAGTGGTACATTCAACGTTGTACCGGGCTTCCGCAAGAAAGGCATGATTGTTATTATTAGCAGCAGATTTCCCTCGTTAATCCCAGGCACTGCAGCCTCGACACATCAGGGAGCGGACCAGGGCCGGCGGCAAAGTCCAGTTTGTTCGGCACACAACTGTGATATTCTCCATCCACCACCCGCAAGACCGTTTTTAGGCGCTCGCCCCTTGCCACGGATCGATCAGTCTATACGTTCAGGTGAGAGCTGATATATCCCCAAGCGACGATCAATTTCCCTTCCGGCTTTTACGGAACTGCTCTGGGCGTACACTCCTGCAGAAGGAGGCTGGGATTGGACTTGTCTACACGCTGCCATAGTTTCTTGCGGATCTTATAGTTGTAGAGATGTAGAAAAGACCCTTGAAGCCAGATACGAGGTCTACTCCTTGGACAGTCTCAAATGGACACCACTACATTTTCGGTATTGAAACAAAACATTCCAGTTGTTGGCCAACTTCTTCGACACAGTGACAAAACAGAACATCAGACTCCGCCACAGCTTACGATTCAACAGCGTGACCATCGAACAGCATTGAAGCCTTTTTCGAGAAGCGGGCAAGTCCTTTGTGATATATCTGCCGCTTATTAGAGATCGATATTGCCCAGCGCTTTTGATAGACATCTTGAAATCGCCGCAGGAGAACTTCCGACCGAGTTGAAACAACTGGAATATGATATCGGAAGGTAGTATGATTCTCTGCCGCTGAAGATTCCCACTCGTACTCAAAAATACCACCACTATGATTTCCCGCACGGCATGCTACCATACAAAGTGCAAATGCGTCGAGTCACCCATCTACGTACGAGGCCATGGCAATGACGGCAGAGGTGAAACGGATTTTGCATGTACAGTATATTGGGGCCAGTGTTAATAAGTGAGACCGACGTATAATGGGGAGGGTAGTAGCTTACTTTAAAAGACGGCTCACTATCACAATCCGGCACTAGCGGGATCATGTGTGTGCGTTGGGAAGCAGAAAGGATTTACGAGTGACCGGGGTTCCTCGGTCTCACCAACAAGCCATGTTCCGTCCGAAGCAGCGTTTGGTCTACTTGAGCCAGACTCACGTACGCGGGAGAAACAAATATCCTCTCTTTTCTCCTTCTTGATACCGTTGCAGTCCGCCACTAAGAGACAGTGTGGGTTTCAGTTATCGCCCATTTGCAACCTCTTCGATTAAGTTGGTTACTTCCGCTCGATACTCCTGGCCAACGTCCACGTATTAGAGCAATTCCGAGCCTGTCCTTCGGCCAACAGGGAACAATAGGGATGTCGACCAGCAGGATATCGGCAAACACAGCTCTGGGGAATGGAACTCTCAAAACAGTCGAGATGTTGAACAGGAAGACATGTCGGTGTGTTTCGATTACAGCGAGTAGTTAAAGGCGGTGGCAGAAGCAACACAATACTTGATCCAGCTGCAAGGTATATTGAATGTTACCTTTACCATCAGTACTGACAGTCAGTTGCTGAGAAGGTACTGGAATTTAGCCTTGCCTCCATTTTGGAAGCCCAAAAGTCAACAAAAACGAATTTCGGTATGTTACCCTCGAATTTGGTCGCGGTAAGTCACACTTGGCGTGCCAGAAATGCGAGTTGGTAGTTGCGGCTAACGTCGGAGTTTGTGGCAGTTCATCTTTTTATGCTGCCTACAAGATGCAACTATGGCGGTTGGCATACAAGTATTGTCCAATTGTGAGTCGTCCCCACTTTGCAGCACATAAAGATATGAAAGAACATTTTGCTTGCTCAGTACAACATCTCGAGAGTCCAATTGAAAGGGCCTGCGATGGCTTGATTGGCCTGCTGAAGGCTCGCAGGGTCAGATGTCGGGATATTGAGCAAGGGTGGAAACGAAGGCTCACACCCAGCGAAAACACTATGCGGTTCCCTTCCTCCGGCAAAAAGCGCGCGTAGATATGACATAGGATTCTGTAATGTGTACTATTCACACGCCCCGGCTTCTTGGGTAGATGGACATGTCAAAGGCTACTGTAGCTGAAAAGCTGGCCTGTGAAGCAACAAAGACGCCGAAATTTGCTTCATGCAATGCCGTCCGTCCCAGGGCCAGTATCCGTATCTGCCGTATACCTACCTGCGCACGTCCAAGACAATCCAACGCTCTTTATTATTCCTCCATTGCGCTGAACCCTAAAGCTACAGCTATTCTTAGAATTTGACGTTTGCCGCATTCTCCATTGTATGAACCAGTGGCCCGTTCCTGTCTCAGCGCTTGCCCCCCTTTGAGTGTTCTCGAGACCTCGGGATAACTGCCGAACCAGCGAACCATGAACAAGCAATCCCTACTCCGTAAGCCCGAAGGTATGCAATAGATCCTAGTTCCGTGTGCAAAGAGTCGAATTCCATCCATGTTAGGCGACGGACATGGCTCCGACATTGACTCCCCCCCGGCCTTGGGCCTGCGTTCCCGAGTTGCCCACGCCCTGCCATAATTAGCTTGGGCTATTCACAGCGCAACTATTTGTGCTCGCCCCAAAACATCCATCATCCATCAGCAAACCAATCTGACCAACATGGGAGACGACTCGGCCCACCAACAAAGACAGGGGGGCCAACGGCATTTACAAATTGGTCAATCGACTGATGACCCAGGTTCTCCGCAGCCGCAGCACGTATGTATTATTCCCGTCCTCGGCTCCCGCGCGTCGTGACTCCAGATTGTGATCAGTTGCCAGTCCATCCGATTCCCAAAACAACCGCCACACCTTGCATACCGGGATGCTTCGTAATCCGTCCTACAGCATGCATGTGTCAAATCTTTCCAACAGTCGGGTCATTACCGAGATTGCACAGTGCACACGTCTCAGACGAAAGCCCGGACAAACGACACCCACTCAGGTATTACCACCACTCTCCACGTCTCCAGTCACACACTCGTCTTCCGTAGCAATCCCACTGGACAACAGCCCTGTTGGCACATTCTGGAGTCCTGGAATCCTGGAATCCTGGAGTCCTGGAGTCCTGGAGTCCCATTCCATGATTTGTTTCCTGGCCTTCTGCAGGTGGTCTGATTTAACCAACTCGTGCCAACATCATATGTACATACACATAGCTTGTAACTACTCGGACTTCATGTTGGTCTGACCAGACCGGGTCTGCCTTGGCCGCACAGGGAAGGTGCAAAATTGCTCCCATGTCCGTCTCAAGCCTCGTGTTACTGTGTGAACTCGCCAGGTAGCGGGGCATTGCTGGCAAGTGTCAACATGGTCAGCCTGGTTCGAGCCTTTTTGCAATGCTAGGCAAGTGTGCCCCTGTCCAGCTTCATTTTTCGCTCCCTGGCCGATCAAGCGGTTCTGTACTCCATGTGGACAGGCGGTGCCATTTTTTTCTCTGTGTGTAACTCAAGATCCAGGTTCCAATTTTACCTCGTTATTGCTTTTTTAATTGCAATTGCCGGCGCTTCCCGTGTAGATAATTTTGTCATTGAAGCTCATAGTATATATCCTATGTGGCTCGCTGTCTTGGACCGCTTTTTCTGCACAAGGCATTAATGTTCCTCATCTGACGCAGTTCCTATCTTTCTGTCGGGTGCAAAAAATGGCTGGCCTTTGCTGTCTCTCGTCGTCGCTTCGGGCGAATGAGTTTCCCTGCAACAAGCCTCGACTTTATGTCGGGCTCTATGTCCGTGGTAGCTCAGCAAAGATGCCAGGCAGAGAAGACTCGTATGCAAACCTCGAATACTCGGAAGCACAAGGAACCTAAGCGCCCGCTAACCAGATTCTCCCAGTTACCATTGGGCCCTTTTGTCAGGCCCTAAAAACGATGTCAAGCCAGGTTTGCAGCACACCATGTACCATGTCAAGGACAAGTTGGTAATTGAGGGTGAGCCAAAAGCTGCCAGCTCAGTATGGGAATACTCAGTTGAATCGGACCGTTCTTCAATGCTATTAGTTCGTATAGTGGTGGGAAAGATCCGTGACATCCATCGACTTGAGAACATCCTGCGATCCGTTCCTGTTCGTAGCGATAAAGAAGGGTGGAATTCTATTTCCTGGATTCGAGAGGCTTTCCATCTTGTTTCAATCGCACCAGGCGTTCTGGGTTCTCATACGGAAGACTGGGAGGAAATTCGACAGACTGCCATGTCGTATGTCGACGAGAAAAAGGCCAAGCATCGGTTCGATGGCTTAGGTAGATTCGATCTTTCGAAACCAGCTACATGGGACATGCTTCAGGGCAAAGAGATAATTGTCTAGCATCAAAAAACCTCTCGGGCAGAGGTCAACTTCGTTTTCTGTTAAGCAGAAGAGAGAGCAACCACTACCACTCGGTTGAAGGCCATGCTCTCATTAGTCTTGGCTTTTTTGTCAAGCTTTTTTTTTTGTTTTTGGTCCAAGAATTCCAAGAGATGCGAGACTTGTAGTCGGGGCGGGACATGGAGTCGGTGGCCTATACTTGCCAAAGTTGTTATCAAATGATAGATGATTGTCAATGAGTTGGAGTTGGCAGAGGCAGTAAAGCCGTGCAATTATGCAAAATACATATAATATACTTTTCTTCATGTTCGTAATAACGAGGAGATTCATTTAACCCGAAGAAGATAAAGACGAGCGTGATGATACATGCCACACCAAGGTTGAGATGGCGGAGACGCGGACAGCATATCTGTACAACTAGCCGTCTATCGTCGTTTATGACAGCCCTAGGTATTGAACTGGGTGTCGCACTTTGTGGCGTCAACGGCTTGGATGGCGGTCGGCAACCCCCGAGCTAGACTAGCCCTGGCCGCAATCCCTCCATCGTTTTCGGGACCGGTCCGCGGCTGCTTGTGGAGTTGGATGTCCCCATTGATGGATGCTAGTGGCCACGGTTGCTGGCAAGAAATTATGCGACTATGGAGGGTAAGTCGAGTACAATAAATAGAAGCAAGAATTCCTCAGAACAAGCTTGGATCACACCGAGCATCACCCATATTTCTAGTTCGCGCCTGGTTGGTGGGTTTGTTGTCTTTTTATTCATGGTTTGTCAATAAAGATCCTGGAGATCCGAGATGCTGGAACCGATGCTGGACGATCTGGCTCTGGTTTCCGAAATTCCTGGCCCATGAGCGCCCCACAAACACCGTGAACCAGTCCCCGAGACATCGAGGGCTTTTAGCAGGGCCAGTGAGTGCGACATTCGGTACCAAAGCCGCAGTGGGTCTAGATAAAAACAGCATCTTATATTAACAGTGCAGAAGGATGTGTTGCGAAAGTAATTAAATACCTACCCTAGGATGGCAGTAGACGTATAGTTGATGCGGAAGTCAATGCTCGGCGGACCGGAAACAATGTCCCGTATCGCGGGCTCTCAGCCACCCAGAGAGATGTTTGTAGGAACCGACTTCACGGAAGTTCCGGAATTGAACGAACTCGTTGCATAGGACTTTTGGGAGAACTGGACCATGCTCTATCTGCGACGTCAGAGGCGGTGATGAAATGGGAAAATGCCTACAGGGGCGTGCCGTCGTTGCCTCGGGCCCTAGATGTTTGACAGCTCGTTTTGTTTCCGCCCTGTTTCCGTGAGGTGTGTGGCTGTCATAATTGAAGCGTGCCTCGTCACAGATTGGCATCAAACGACTCGCACTCATCGCGTCCTCGAACGGCCGTGGCGACACAATCAAGAGAGATAATGCCTAGGGCCCGCCACAAACGACCTGGTGGTCTGTTAAGCATGGACCTTTGTCGGCAGAAATTGATAATACGTAGCCACCTACCATAACTGTTTGGTGGGAGCAGGATGCTAAGGCGGTGCTTAGAGGTTGGCTTCATATCCACTTGGATGCTCCAAGGACTCTCTGGCCCTTTTGTGGGGTTGACCGAGATGGGTTTGGTTGGTGACATTGTGACTATTCATCGTGACAGAAAGGCACGCGAATGGAGTCAAGCAAGTGTGTTACTGATGGAAGCGACGGTGCAATTGCCATCTCTGACTCAGCCGGCCAGGTGTCGTTTTGCTTCAGGTCGATACTCGAATGGTGTTTCAGTCAAGTTGAATAGCAGCGGGGCGAATCGACCTGTCACTGGATGTGCCTTCCCAATTGGATACTTGAGAGGGTTGCCTCAGGCTCTAGTACAAAGGGAATGAATGGCAGGCAAATCTAGGCCGGATGCAATGTGCAGCAATGAGATGCAGATGCCAACTAGAACACAAACGAATAAAGGCTGAAACAAAGACAAAGAACCAGACGCAGGCTCATCCGGTGCTGGCGGTCTCGGACAATTTATTTATTTTAAGTTTAAGGTGACGTGTGGGCGGCGGACGTGTTGACTGCCGTCTGCGCCAGTCAGTCCAGGTCAGACGCCGCGCTTGTGGTTGACAAACAGAAATGCGAATAAATCTGCTCGCTGGTTCGATGAAACGAAGAAATTCCTCGCTTCTACGGAGTGGGCAACTAGTCCTTGGCAGATCTCGTGCGGCCTCATCTTATGATCTCCGTCACCTCGTTCCATCTCCACCGCTTGAGCAGCCACCGTCGGCGCTAGTGCACCAAACCGACAGCCCTTGAGACATCATCCACACAGAATCGGGAGTCTCGAGTTCGACCTGTGCGAGCGTTGGCGCTAAGCAGAAACGCAGTCCAAACCCCAAGCGAAGCCCTCCCCATCTGCTGCTCAGCTGCTCAGCTGCTCAGCTAACCCTGCTTTGCTTGAGCGATTCGGCCATCGACGACCATCGACGATTGGATCATCAGCCCAACCACACACCACACACACACCACGTCAAGCGAACTACTCACAGGATACGGCTGGGACTCTGGGAGGCTCCATCAAGCGAAGAAAGCGTCTGTTCTGGTCTGTTCTGGTCTGGCCGCCCTCGCCCACCCGCCGCCCACTTGTCCCCCTCGTGCTCCTGAAGCCTGAAGCAGTGCGGCTTAGAGTGGTTCCGCTGTGTCGACTTGTTTCCAACGCTTTCAATGCAGCCTTTGAAACTTGCGTCTGGCCTCGCTCGATCCTTTCCGTCACCACATCTCCTGGCTGCTCCTCGACCGCGACCCCCGAATCTCTGACCAACTTATTCTTGTTTTATTTCCACCTTCTTTTTGCTAGCTGTCCGCCTCGATCTGCCCTGCGATACAACAATCATCGGCTGGCCGAATCTTCACCAGCCGTCTGAAGCACGAGCCCTCGACTCCTCCTCCTCTCCTCATCCTCCACCAATAACCACCAACCACACCAACCACCTCCTGACTCCTCAGCTTTCCCCTCCACGCCTCGCCGCATCACGACAAAGCCGCATAGTACGGTACTCTATCCTCGGCGTCACGGCAGAATGGCTCAGCCCAACGTTCAATCCTTGAAGGTTTGCTTGCCTTGTCCAGCTCGGGTTGCATCCGTGATTTCAATTTGATCCTGTGCTGACCGCCAACCCCTCTCAATAGTGCGTCGTGACCGGTGACGGTGCTGTTGGCAAGGTTCGCATCTCGAAACCGACACTTTCCTCATCTCGTTCCAATTCTATCGCTACAGCCGTCAAAAATCTCATCGAGACTGATGCAGTATTATAGACATGTCTTCTCATTTCATACACGACAAATGCCTTCCCCGGCGAGTACATTCCTACAGTGTGAGTTTGTCCTGCGAGCTGCTCCCGACACACGTGCTGGATGGATAGAAGAAATGTGCGCTGACGTGCAACCCTAGATTTGATAACTATACGACTAGTTTAATGGTCGACGGCAAGCCCATCAGCCTGGGACTGTGGGATACGGCTGGTCAGGAAGACTACGACCGGTTGCGGCCGCTGTCATACCCCCAGACTGACGTATTCCTGCTTTGCTTCTCTCTCATAAATCCGGCCTCATTTGACAACGTCCGATCCAAGGTAGGTTCACCTTGTTGCTGGCACTTCCAAGCATAGTGTACTAACCACTGGTTGATACAGTGGTACCCTGAGATTGATCACCACGCTCCTAATATCCCTATCATCCTGGTCGGTACCAAACTTGACTTGAAAGAAGAGTACGACAGAAGAGAAGATGCCGAAAAGAATGGAGACAGACATGCATTCGAAAACGCCTCAAAAGAAGTAAAAGAACTGAAGGAGAAGAAGAGACAGCGACCGATAGAATTTCGGGATGGATTGGCTTGTGCTCGAGAAATTGGCGCGTACAAATACCTCGTGTGCTCCGCACTGACCCAAAGCAACCTGAAAGGCGTGTTCGATGAAGCCATTCGGTGAGTAGATGCGATTGCATGATTATTTCCCGCCCTGGTTGTACGAAACCTAATTCGATTGATGCCAGTGCTGTTTTGAATCCGCGGCCGCCACCCAAGGCCAAGAAGTCTAAATGCACCATTTTGTAAACCTCTGCGTAGACCAGTTGCCGCAGGCAGAGGGACGTTTTCCGCCACCGATACACTTTAATATCTTTATTTGGCTATGTGAAGTGGCAAAACGAAGAACGAGCACTCAAGCGACAAATGTTAAGTCGGCAAAGATGAAGGACTTTTCGATAGACGACTCTCGACTCCGACCGAAGCTACTCTTCCTCTCGCTCTAGCATAATTGCAAAAATGAAACATCTTTAGCGGAATCAACAGCACACTCGATGTATAATTGGTGTTTCTCATTTCCAGCACAAATAGACCGATAATAGGGCGCGAAATAACAGACGAAAGCCAAGAGACACACACAAACAACCAGTTGACTGCAGTGCAGGTATGTGTTTGGGCTTGAACCTGTTTCATCACGTGTCGCCGTTGTCACTAGTCAATTGACTTTTACACTGGCTGGTGGGTGCAAGTGCAACAACAAGTAGCAGAACTGCGATATTGTACCTCGTCGACTGGTCAACCTGTACATATCCAGCTCCTCGTCTACTTTGCCGCCGGGAGGCACAGAGACCCTCATCGCTAGCCGAGTATGCTTGAAGGAGCAAAGAGGCACCCGGAGGCGTCTTGTTTCAGATGATTGGGGTGTCTTTTTGTCTCCTGTAATTTTTTTAAAACTTTTTTTGTTTTTTTATTAAATCTCTCGGTATTCGTCTCTCCCTAGTGTCAAGGATATCCAACCCAAATTCTTCTTTTTTTTTGCTCGTAGATAGCACCAAGACATGTTCAGATGTGTATTGAAGTCGTACGGGAGTGAATTTGTCAGAACCTATTTTCCTGCCCGACATGATATGTTCCGCTCCAATGCATGTGATGTGATGGAATTAATCCATACAAAGGGGGGTATCTAAGTGAAGGGGTTCTAGCATGATGACAAAACGTTCTTGCACACAAAATAGAAAAAAAAAAGACAGCATCTCACTGAGGCAACTTTTATTCCCCCAGTCCCGGAATCCTAGCCAAACGACTGGGATGAATGCCCGCCGAGCCCTCCTCCCTCTGGCCACCGCTCTCCTCCTTCGCAGCCCTCTCCTTCTCGATCCTCTTGGCCCTATTCTCATCCAGCTTCTGGTTCTTTTCGAGAATCTTGTCTTTTCTAAACTTGGTCTTGCCCCCGCCGCCGGCCCTTTAAAAAAAACAGTCAGCATCCCCGTGCCACTTATACACGGTTAGAAAAAAAAGCATAACTCACGTCAGCTCAACGTTGATCCTGCGCCCCTCAAACTCGGTATGGTGGAACTTGTCCAGACACGTCCTCATGGTCCACACGTTGGCAAACTCGACAAATGCGATGCCCCGGCACGGCTTGTCGTCGTCCTTGTTCTTCATGCACCGCACGGAAATGGGCTTCAGCGACGCAAAGTGCGCCTTGATGCTGTCCGCCGTCGCCGTGAAGGGCAGGTTGCCCACGAAGACGATGTGGCGGGAGGACTTGGCGTCTGGCGCGTCCTCGGCGTCGTTTGATGCCGCTGGTGCTGGTGTTTCTTGGGTGGGAGCCGCCTCGTCTTTGGAGTTTTTCTTCTTGTCCTTCTTATCCTTCTTGTCCTTCTTTTCTTTCTTTGGCTCGTCGCTGACGTCTCCGTTGGCTGCCTCCTTGCGCTTCTTCTCCTTCTTCTCCTTCTTCTCCTTCTTCTTGGACTTCTTCTCGTCGCTTACATCCGGGGTTTGCGACACGTCTGCGTCATCTTTTACAGCGTCTTCCTCTTCCTCCTTCTCCTCCTCGGGTAAATCCTGCAGATCCTTTCGCTTGTCCTTCCTCTCTTTTCTGCTCTCCTTTTTATCCTTCTTTTTATCCTTCTTGTCCTTCTTAGCCTTCTTAGCCTTCTTCTGCTTCACTTCAGCAGGTTCATCGTCGCTTCTCTTTCGCTTCTTCTCTACTGGGGCGTCGTCGACGGGGAGGAAGTCTTCGGCAGCCGTAGTGGCTTCGTGAGCTCGCTTGCTTTTCATTGCCGTCTAATTACAAACAATTCGTGGATTTTGGGGCTTGCGCGTGTGTTGCGAAGTGCTGAATTGCCAGAACCTGGACTATTCAGTCGAGACAGAGATTTGCCAGAAATTTTAGCGGAGCCGGTACCCCATACGGAGTGTACAACGTAGTTTACCTGTCGAGGTTGGTCTCACCGGACCCTTCAATGCTGGCTCGACCCACCTGGCTCCACTACAAAATCAAGGGCTCTAGTGATATCTGCATCAAGAACACTTTCAATCACCGACCCCGTACATATGTTTTCAGCCTGGCTCTTTGTTGACGCCAATTTCGCATGTTCTCACTGCAGAAACGCCTATGTCCTTAGAAAAAACTTGTTATAGATTATTGACTTCTGCAATGTTACAGAAAGGGCGAGTGCCAATGTCTAACAATATACATTGAAAACGCAATCATATAAAATCCCTAATCTTGCTCTGCAATCCATCACAATCGTTGCAAAAAGCAGCTATCCCATATCCATTTCTGATATGCGTTACAAGATGCAAATGGCGAAACCAGCTGCAAGAGACACGGTGCTTATTAGTACATATATGCTAGGGTCGGTCGTCGCCGATCCTCCGGCAAAAAATGCCGGCATTGGCGTCTCGAAGCCTACGCTGCTAGAATTGTTAAGTTCATCACTTGGGCCAGAATTCTGATGACTTGATTCAGAACCCTCTGGTTCTGATGTACTTGAATCGGGTCTCCCCTCTACCGGACTGTTCAAGGCCAAGGCCAAAGGCATGGCAAGCGAAGTAGCCTGAGCCTCGTTTACCGTAATGATTGTGGTTTGAAATCCTTCTCCCAGGACTGAAGATATGAGGGTGACCTCAACTGGGCTGGACGTATCCTGAAGCGCTGCTTTGTCGCGATTTGTATTTGTGTCATGAGCTGGAGCAGCATGTGCCATTCGTGTCGGTCTGGCCATGCTGGTATCATACGCAGCTGGGCTTCCATCTTGTCGTCCTGATCCGGAGCTAAAATGTTGATCGAGCGACGACGTCGGATACGAGCTCCTTGATGATCGAGGTTCGTCACCACCATTTCCTTGGCTTGGAAAGTCATATACTGGTGGTGGGGTGCCGTATCCATATTCTTCCAATGGCGGGTTGTATGCTGGTGGTAAGGAAGAAGGAGATGGAAAGGTATAAGCGGCCGGTGTAGCGGCAAAGTTTCCTCCAGAGCTGGAAGATGTAGTGAATGTGGAGCTAGTAGTACTAGACATAGTATTGGTGGTACAAGCCGTCTCAAATTGGTCACGAGATGTCCTAGCTATGGTAGATGAGGAGGAAGAGGTAGAGCCGGAATGTGCAAAGGATGAGCTTGAGCTTGGACTACTAGCTGTGCAAGAGGTGGATGTGATACTGTTTCGACTTATAGCCGAAGTCAGTGTAAAGCTCTGATCCTGACCTGAATACACGCTGGAACGCGCCAAATCTGACGAACAGGGTGTATCCGAGCTTGAGAGTCTGCTCGTGCTCAATTCGTTAGAGTCTAAGGTCCAGGACTCATGTGTCGACGTTTGGAGTCTTGTCGACATAGTCCAGCGGCCTATATCATCAGAGCAGTCCGTCGTTGGCGTATTTGGGTTATCTGACGGCAAATGACGAGATCTAGCGTCAGTCTGAGACGATGACGAAGTGCAGCTAGATGTCGAATGTTGCGAAGTCTGAGAGATTGATTCTGTAGAGGCAGTCACCTGTGCTGGGTGGGGACTGACTCCAAAGTTTGAAGCACCAGACAACGTACACGAAGCAGATGAATGCGTTTGGCTCGTCGTAGACTTGTATTGTTCAAAACCACTACAGATTGTGGACGTGGGGGTGCTGCCGAAACGGGAACCACTTGATTTGCAAGGAATACTTTGTGTCGGCGTAGTTGTTGTCCCAGAAGTCGCTCGGGGGCTGTCGTTGGAAGATTCACAGTCAGTTGTAGAGTCACTCCCATGGCCCCGAGATTCATCCATGGAAGTAGCCGTATGCAGAGACAGTGTAGCTCGTTCGTGAGACAAAACGGCTGTGCTTGGTGTTAACTGGCTAGACACTTTGGATACTTTATCGGGGACGCATGGGCACACCTACTGGTCTTGAATCCATCCGCAAAAAGCAAAGCCTCATCATCAGCCATCGATGCTGGAGCTATAGATGCCCGAGGAGATCCTAGAGATACTGTGATAACGCCATCTTGCCCAGTATTGCATGTTAAAGCAACAGCAAGGTCGCGTTTCGAATCGATCTCTTGGTTGAAAGCTGTGAATTTGTCACCAGTTTGCGTCTTGCCGGACACTTTTGATTGCAGGCTCCGCTTGTGCTGAGCAGGCTGGCTAATCTCGATGGGATGCAGGGGGATGATATTGACGCCAGTATCACAGCAAGCAGAAACTGAGTATGCCAATGCTCGACCGTAGGATTCAGGACTGCAAAGATTGATGAGACACTGAAAGTGTGCCTATTTCAACCTGTTAGAAGCATGCGTGTTGAGATGGGTGGAACAAAACCTACTCGTTGAAGTTTGGGAGTAGCACAAGTGCTCTTCATGCTATCAGTGAGTAGCCCATGTTCAGCAAGAGACCTCTGACAGTCTGTGACGCAGGCTTATGGACACGATTAGCCTCACAACATCTGCCAAACCAGCACCATGATTACCTACCAGGCACCGTTCTCCCTACAACACGTTGACAACGTGCTAAGGCTGAGAACAGCAAAAGTGTACCAATCAATGTGATCCGCATGTTGGGGATGCCGTACTCTAAAAGTGAAAGGCTGTCAAAATGGCTAGTCGTAATTAACGATGGTCACCAAAAAATGGGTAGAGCGAAAGAGGCTGAGAAGGAAATCCAAAAATGAGTGACAGTGTGCCGAAGCGTGATAATGAGAAGGGATAGTTGCAATGAGCGACGAAGGTTGAGGTTGAAGAGAAAGAAAAAAGCAGAAGAAAACAGGGCCGAGCCAAGTCTGATGGATTACAAGCGGCTGCTGTAGTCAAAACATTGAAGGCAGGAGCGGCATTTCACTGCAAGGGTGTTGGTTGCCGAGGAAGAAGGTGAATTCGGATCAACCGATGCGAGTCTACCAGACACTTCCAGACTTGTGACCTTCCTTCCACGGGTCCAAACAAAAGTCAACCTCGCTTAACTGTCGTCATAGAGTGCGAGCGGATAGCGGTTACTGACCATTCAGTGGCATTGACATGGATTATTATTCCCAGTATTCGAAGATACGTACAATTAGCACCGCCGAAGAAATGCAAGTATATCCCCCCCCTTTGAAATGTAATGGTGCCAACGCCGCAAAAGCAGAAGGGTATCTAGTAGAAGAGCAACGCCAAGGGCTTCTTCTCGGCTCTATAACGCTCTTTGAATTCTGGACGAGTCAAAAATCTGGCAAGTGGCATCATGGTATCCTTCATGTCCATAATGCCTCTCTTCTTCTGGTCGACATGCGAGGCATCTACAACAAGCCTTTGCAGATTATCCAATGACAAAGCGCCTGCGCCAGTGTTAGTAGGATGCAGTTGCAGCCGATACGGCATCTGGGCTCATACCATTGTCGATCAACTCTATCAGACGGGCGGGCGTACCGACACCAATTCCCGTCTTTCTATTTTTGAGAAACGTCACCTGGTCGTCCACTTTCATGTGCTTGGCGAACTGTAATGTGATTAGCATTTTCGCACGACTAAGTTAACGCAGTGGCATTCATGCCTACCAGCTTTGCCACGGTGTTGTCCTTGCTCGAAAACTTTCGTACAGCTCTTTGATACAGTCAATAAGTATGTCTGGAGTGAGTGTGCAACTGTAGCGCCTGGAGATCACCATACCTGACCATGTCGGCCGCCCTTAGTCCGGCACCAGCGACGATGAGAGTGTGAGGTGAGCCCTTCTTCCTTGGGACTTTCTTGAGAGACTCTTCGCCCTCTGAGAACTTTTCAAGGAAGCCAGGCAGATTATCGAGCGTTCTATTTTCCTCCCATGAGGTGGTATCTTGTATTGAGTTGGCTATGGGGCTGATTAGCACTGTCCCTCTCACTTCATCTCACCGAATCATCCACTCTTAGCCAACAGACATACCAGATACGGTCAGATCCGAAACCTCAACCGAGCTGAGGTCGCTTCCGAATCGGCCAAGTTTCTGTGCCAGGTGATCTGCGAGCAATTGGTTGTCCAGGCGATTGAACAGTGTGTTCAGGCCAAGTTCCATGTCCAGAGCCTCATCGTCTTTTGAAAGCTTGGCCTTTTTCTTCTTCTTTTTGGCCTCGGGCGCAGGCTCCGCGGCGCGCTTCTTCGAATTCGACATGATTAGCCAGGAGCAAAGGACTATATCGTATTCCAAATAGAAAAGTGCAAGGTAGTTAAAAGGCTAGGTTGGTCTTTCTGGTCAAGGAAAGCTCATGTCTTGAATCGCTCATCAGAATTTTTGAGCAGCCAACACTGGCAGCGGAGTGTGGACTCTGTGGAGTCGGCTTCATCGACCAGACCAGACGCTAGCCAACTAACTGGTCGTCGAAATTAGTGGGGCATTTCCTTACATGTACAATGTATGCACATGCATGTGCAGTTGCATACTCCGTAGTGGTGGTTTAGATGGTGCTGCCTCCCTTCCAGCGTTGATGAAGTGAAGTACGGAGTAAACATGTGTATATTTGGAGGCCCGTATCTGATGTGGCATCAATTACTAACTGAGAAAATAGTGCGCTTCAATTTGACTGTGAAACCTCCGGATATACTGATGCCAAAAAATATATGCCACATTGCCCAAACGCCTAACATCATAGTCCATTATACCCACGTAGATGTCTATATCTCCTGCATCTCCATCCAAGCTCTAAAAGATGCTGTTGACAATATTACCACCAATAGTGGCACCCGCACCAAAAATGGCAGCATTGCCGAGCTTCTTGCCAAACTTCTTACCATACTCTCCAACCTTGCTATCTCCGCCTTGCTGTTGTTCTCCGTTGGCAGGTTGCCCACCCTCAGCAACAGCCATAGGCGGCACATTAGAGTTGTACGGGTTCTGCTGCTGCGGGGGGACCTGTCCAGGAGGGGGATATCCATACTGAGGCTGCGCGTACGGGGCGGCAGCGTACGGGGCAGACTTTTGCTCCTCGTGCTCAACGAGGACATAGTTCCTGGGGAATATGCCCTCCTGGCCGGTTCGGGTGTTCTGGCCCATCCACCAGTCCTGATTCATGTATTGATGCACAACAATCTTGTCATCCTTATCGAACGACACATCGCGGTTATCAGAAGCGACATAACGGTACAAAGCCCGTGCATGGGCAAGCACAGGCTTGATGGATCGGCTGGGTAAGCTTGGCGCGGGCGTCTGGTCGTATGAAGGGGGCCCTGGCGAAGGCGATGTGGTATTAGGATTGCCGTTGTTTATGCCCAGGTTCTGCATCTGCTGGGTGGGCGGGGGCGGAGAAGTAGTGCTGCTTGCGGCGGGGGCAGGACTATCTCGAGCGGCAGTCGTTGATGTGTTGCCGTTTGTTGTGCGGAGAGGTCCCGAGAGGGGTGACTCTTGTGGTAGAGCCGCGTGGATCTGGTCGAAGACCGCTTCGTCGATGACGCCTTTCTCGAGGAGATTCTCAAGTTCCTGGTGAATGATGGTCAGCGCGGTGGTTTAAAGAAAAAGACAAGGTGCGCAGAGGGAGTCGTACTGTTTTGATATTCCGAAGCGACCGGTTGGTCTCCATGATGAGCTGGCGGTCGGCGGATACCATTTTGAAGTCTGGCTCGGAGCCGGCTCGCCTACGGTTGAGATGGTGTATGACACGATTTGCAATGTTTTAGGCTGCCGTTGATGTATCGACCGACGGGTATGCGATTCAAGGGCACTGTGTTTAAAGAGGCAGGGAGGCGGAAGATGAAAGGCGAGGATGGCGCGGAGGGGCAAGAAGCTTTATGAACAGACTGAGCGTCTTGGCTTCCGTTTCAAAGTTCCGGAGTGGCGCATAATGATTGGGGCCGAAGGGAGGCCGTTGAGGCTGTGCTGACTGGCAAGCCCATAACGTTGCTGCTGCGGGAACACAACACGCCGCGAGTGCCCAATCCCCAATGCCAACATGCTCGAAAATGCTGTGCAGCCGTAATCCATCAGTTGATCAACATTAGAGACTCGTAAACTTCTGAAAGGTTGGAGGACACGCCGACCGCTGCGTTGTGCAGACAACACGTGATTTTCATGTTGTTCGAAGCTCCGTGGCACAATCGGCCCTCCATTCATAATTACAGTATTGCGGTGCCCCGGCTCCCCGAATTCACCGTCAGTCCGTGCATTCCGACTTGTGCATTTGGTATGCGTGACGTGTAAGTCTTGGCAGTATTTCATAACCAATGCCACGATATTTCCTTCGATGCGCATCCGACATGAAGATAGTTTCTAGAAATTTCATTTGACCCTCCTCTATAGTGTACAACCTATCTGTAGTTATATGATACTGTATCGTACCATGCCATGTGGCCTGGCGTATATTGTGCATTGTCCTGCTGTCTCCTCTCGCCGTTTAGAGCACATCCCCTGTGGCCTATACCCCTGTCACTATCCTTGTATCGGTAACTCCATATCGTGGACACTGGATGCCCAATTTCTCACTTCATTCACGACAGGGGTAACTGGTAAACTTGCTGCATTCAACATTGTTGATGTGGAAACTGTCTGTACATATTATTCTTGTGCTTGTTGTTTTGTCCCTTGGGCGCGCAGAACCCCCTCACTACATTGACTTTCTTGTCAGATACACCGGCGTTAATTTTGATTTCCGGTTACAGTTCACGGTTCTTTGCGCCTCCTTGCTCCTTGTCTCACTCGGCGACTTTCTCACCCCCTCACGACATAAAACGTCAAATTTGCAGTTTCTTTTCTAGCTAATGAACATGTTATTTCCCATAACTTTGTTGATTTTACCAGCCACACGGCTGGCGATGGCCTTCTCAGACGATATGCCCCAACAGGCAATGGCCCTTTTCAACGCATCATGGGCCGACAACTATACAGACATGCAACAGCTCCTCGCCTCTGGCGCTAATTATACATTTGCCAAATATGATGGTGTTACTGCATTGCATGTTGCAGCGGCAGCGGGATCTCGAGCAGCAGCACAGCTACTGATTGATGCTGGGGCTAATATCTCGGCTGTGAACGTCGATTTCGAAACACCATTACACGTTGCCGCGCATTTTGGACACGACGAGGTTTCACAGAAGCTAGTTGCGGCGGGAGCAGATATCTTGGCAAGGAACTGCTATGGCGAAACACCGCTTCAGGTCGCCGCCTCACGGGGCTATCAAGACGTCGTCCGGCTTCTCATACACGAGGCCAAGAACAGGATGAAACTGTCCGAAATCCTATCGACAAAAAATAACAATGGAGACACAGCATTGCATAGCGCTATATCAGGAGGCTATGCAATGGCCAAGATGCTGCTCGATGCGGGGGCGGATGTCCATTCAAGAGGTGAAGGAGAAGATACGGTTCTTTTCAGGGCTGCAGAAGCATCCGAGGACATGGTCGAGCTGATTCTCGCTGCAGGAGGTGACGTCTTGGCTCGCACTGACGATGGAACAACGGTGCTACATCGAGCTGCGGCTTGGGGCAGTGCAAGCATACTCCAGCAACTCATTGCGGTAGGTGTCGACGTATCTCTGGCAACCAATGATGGCCAAACGCCCCTTCACTGCGCGGCGGAGAGAGGGACTGAAGAAAAGATACGAGTACTCCTGGATGCTGGTGCTGACATATCTGCCCAAACCATCAATGCCAGAGAGACGGCACTGCACCTAGCCTCAGCTGCGTTTCCAGACATGCGAGCCAAGGTTCTACTTGACCGAGGTGCCGATCCTAACACGCCTAAACTGGGCGGAGAGACGCCGTTACATCTAGCAGTTGCTGCAGCCAAGGGAGGAGGCGACGTCTCGGTGGTCGCGTATCTGTTAGAAGCTGGAGCAAATTCCAACGCTGCAACTGATGCGGGAGAAACGCCATTACATGTCGCCGTGATGAATGGTTCTCCGACGTCGACTAGGTTGCTCTTGAATGCCGGAGCCGATCCCTCGGCCAAGGCACATGACGGCAAGACCCCATTGATGTTAGCACAGGAGAAGAGAACTGAAGCAAAGGCATATTGCATTGAGGTCTCTAAGGAGCCGTGGGCCGAGCCAGGAATGTGTGACGAATACCTTTCGCGCATGGAAGAAGTGGTCATGTTGGTTGAAGAGACGCAGGACGCTGGGCTGCAGGAACTAAAGCTGTAGTATCCAGGCTCGCCAACATCAGAGCACTGGATATCATGGTATAACGCCCTTTCCGAGCCCAGGACGTTTATCCATCGCAGCAACCAAGATGGTTTCGCACATTGTCTTGTCACCACTAACGAAGTATACGCTTAAACCAAGAGCGCTTCCATATCACGAAGCAACATATGGATGGATAGATTCGGCATGCTTGAAACAGAGCCACGTACTTAATATTCACCTGTTTGGTGTGGAATGGATCAGGAACAATGTCTTGAACTTGTTGAAAGGATAACTGCCTCCGTCGGGGGCCGAGAAGACTGTGAAACCCCGACTAGTGGCGACATGTTAGCAACTATATATCACCGACTCTCACACCCTTTCGGCTTACGCACGTCGCCAGCTCGACTAAAGTAACATCTATTTCGTCATAGTGGTGGGCTGCTTGATGGTAGAAATGAGCTCAAATATCGAAAGAACAGCTTCATGCACAATACCTCTCGTCCGCATATGGACACGACAGTCCAAGGCACAAATACTTATCTCGAACTACCAGCGGTAACAGTGAATGTCTCAAGCGACCGGCTATGGATACGATTGAGACACGCAATCAACTTTGGAAAAGCTCGTTTACATTCTCAAGCCCATGCTTCGCTGCATTCAAAGAGCGTGCGAACGGCGATGAAGCGAACGATGTACGACGATGACTCTGGCTCAAACCCCGGATTGCGGATTCTCCTTTTATCAGGCTGTGACATTGACAACAGCTCGCGGGGTAAAAAAATACACCGAGTCTCTCCTGAAAACAAAACGACAAGGAGGTGGATGCACCTTGCCAGGCCGATCACGGTAGCACAACCGGAACCATTGCCTATTCGCGCAGACAAACGAACCTGCAACCCGTAAACCAAATGCGAGGAATTCCGTCCCAATGTAACCTGCCCTGTCCTCGGCCCTCGCAATGTTCATTTGCCGTTACTTGGGGCTTCCGCCTTCGAGGCTATTGCCGAACCGTCGGTCGGCGGTATTCTATACATGGATCGAACCATAGAATAGATGCGGACGGGACTTGACTGTTGAGTGTATAGGTTTTCGCCTTTATTCTTCCAAACGGCATCTGGCAAAAATTCGCCCCGGTGACAATCAATTGTGCTCGGCGTGTTGTCGGCTGAATCCGGCACTCGACATCTTCATGACGGCAGCAGAGTCGTATCGGACGGAGTGAGCTTTTGCCAGGCTCAAATAAAAAGCCGCCTCTCTCACACTTTCAGCATTTCTGTCATCAACATCTGTCAAGCCACAACACCACGATGAGTCGAAGCTATATCCTAGCGCTTCTAAGCGCATTGACACGTACAGCTGCAGAAACGTACAACATCCCGTCAAACCCAACTGTCTCGGGCCAACCTTTCGACAGCTTCGTCAGCTACTCTATTGAATTCTCGTCCTTTCCAGACTTTGCCGGTCCGTCTTGCTTCTCATTCCCCAGCCACGGAAGAGTCGTGCTCACACCAATCTCTCAGGCAACCACTCCCACCCCAACAAATACTCCTACAACCTCATCAACAACATCCACGCCATATCCAACAACTACCCCGTCATCCGCGTCGGCGGCAACACCCAGGACTTTGCCCTCTACAACGCCTCGCAGCCCACGTCCCTCGTTGGCGTCGTCGACCCCGACAAGTCCCCTGATTATCCTACCACCATCACCATCGGCAAGTCCTACTTCGAGAGCTACAGGACATGGCCGGGCGTCAGGTTTTCTCACGGCTTCAACATGGGACTCGGCGGCAAGACTGCCCGGGGACGCGAGACTCTGGTTGATACCGCACCATTGGCGTGCGAGGCCCTGCGGCACGGCAACCTCTACACGTGGGAGTACAGCAACGAGCCCGACTTATTTACGTCCGGGACGTATGCACCACGGCCGAAGGGGTGGAGCGAGACGGACATGGTGGCCGAGTGGCTAGCCGGAACAGACGAGATCAGGAATCAAGTCAAGAAGCAGTGTCCAGAAATCCAAGTGAGCTTCATAGCGCCGTCGAATGCCGGCGTGAGCAATGCCCTAAAGGCAAGCAAGATGTGGGCAGCTGGGCTGAATAAACGCGGCGACATCGCCATGTTTTCCACGCACAAGTACGTCCCCCCCCAGGTTCTACCCCTAGTACTCGTACAACTTTCCCATTCCCCGTCAATTCCTGGTCGATACTGACGAGCACGGGGGGAACAGCTACATCGACGGCGCCAAGGTACCCGGGGTAACGCTCCAAGGCACACTCATGAACCACACGCGCACCAAGCTCTCCGTCAACAACCACGTCGCCGAGTACAACTCCATCTTCCGCGCCGCCGGGTCGCCGCCGCCCCTCATATTCGGCGAAACCAACTCCCTCTACAACCAGGGACGGCCGGGGCTCTCCAACACATTCGGCGCCGCCCTGTGGTGCGTCGACTTCAACATGTACTCCGCCGCCGTGGGATTCAAACGAGTCCACATGCACCAGGGCACCAACTACCGCGTACGTACGCCGGCCCTACCTGCCCCCGGGCACAGACGAACATGTCAGCTCTAACCGTGAAGCAGTACCAGGCCTGGCAGCCCGTCGCCACCGACCTCGCCGCCATCGGCACCAAAGCGCCCTACTACGCGTCCATAACGGCCGCCCACATGACGCGCCGCGCCGCCCGCGCCCCCGTTTCCATTTCCCACGTCCCGCTGTCCTCGGACGCCGCCGAGTCCGCGTACGCGGCGCACTGCGCCTCCCGCAGCGGAGAGAAACACCTCGCCCGGCTGATGGTGGTCAATATGCACGGGTACAATACTACCGTTGGCGGGGCGGGATTGGAACCACTCCCCAGCCCGCCACCGAGGACGGTCCGCAAGTACAAGTTTCGTGTGGAAGGGGTGAGGGACGGTGTGCGCGCCAGTGTGCACCGGCTGATGGCGAATGGGAGCGACGCCATTACGGGCATCACGTACGACGGCTGGAGCTACAATTATGACTTGGACGAGGGCAGGGGCGTGAGATTGACAAATGTCACGGTTGGCGAGAAGATTATAGTCGAGGGCGGAGAGGTGGTGGTCCATGTGGCAGACTCGTCGGCCGTTATTTTGAGTTTTGCAACGGGTTGCTGATTTTATGCGCAGGGCTGAAAGGGGAGGCAGTCATGGCGACACTTGACCGATTTTGCCTGGGTCTGCATCAGTTTGTCTATACCCATAGGACAAGTTGAAAAGTCTAGTTAGTTAGTTGCCATTATATATGCGCTCGGCACACACACTTGGAAGACGCGCTACAAGCAGTGGGTAGTGATTGGTCATTATGTCAATTGAACTCCTGGATTCTACAAACACGAGTCCTCTACATTTTTTTTCTGCTCTTACATTCTGGCGACACTTCCCACACACGCAACCTCCCCACTTACAAGAACTTGCTCTCCTTGACAGTGTACAGGTCAACATACTCGTCAACAGACATGTTGTCGAGCTTGCTGCTGTTCTGGCTGAGCTCAACAAGCTCCGCGACACGGCTTGCGGACAAGTGAGGTTCGAGGTGGCGCTTGAACTTGGCGAGGATGACGGGCTTGGCCTCGTCACGGCGGAGACGGTGGCCGAGAGGAGCCTCAACAGAAACCTCGTCAAGGACAGTGCCGTCGTTGAGCTCAACCGTGAGGGCGTTGGAGATGGTTCGGAGGGAGGGGTCGTGGTAGTCCTGGGTGTACTGGGTGTCCTCGACGCACTTGATCTTCTGGCGGAGGGACTCGACGAGCTCAGAGGTGGCAGCCTCGCCGCCGTCGGTGTAGTCGGTGGCCTCGAGGCGGCCGAAGACGAGCATGACGGAGCACATGTACTGAATGCAGTGGTCACGGTCGGCGAAGTTGTCCATGGGCTTGAACTGCTTGTCGATGATGCGGATGCAGGCCTCGTGAGTGCGGCAGGTGACGGCCTTGATGTCGGCAGCGGACTTGCCCAAAGCCTTGAGCTGGTGGAAGATCTTCTCAGAGGCCTCGACGGCGGTCTGAGAGTGGAATTCGGCTGGACGCGAGGGTTAGTTTTTTGACCTGACCGTTCACGTAATACGAGTATTACGGGGGCACTCCCGAGAAGGGCTGGGGGGAGAGGGGCGGGAATAGGAACGACGTACCAGGGTAGGAGACCTTGAACAAAACATTCTCCATGACGTAGCTGCCATAAGGACGCTGGAACTCAAACTTGTTGCCCTTGAAGAGGACATCGTAGAAACCCCAAGTAGGAGCAGACAGCACGGTAGGAACACCCTGCTCGCCCTTCATGACCTTGAGAGCCAGGTTGACAGCACGCTGGCAAGCATCACCGGCAGCCCAAGACTTGCGGGACATGGTGTTGGGGGAGTGGCGGTAGGTTCGCAGAGACTGGCCGTCAACCCAGGCCTGGGTAACAGCGTCGGCAATCTGCTTCTCGTTGAGGCCGAGCATCTTGGAGACGACGGCGGTGGAGGCCACCTTGACGAGCACGACGTGGTCCAGACCGACCTTGTTGAAGGAGTTGAGCAGGGCCAGGCAGCCCTGGATCTCGTGGGCCTTGATCATGGCCTCGAGCACATCCTTGACGGTATAGATCTTGCCGCCAGCCAGGTTGCCGCCGGCCTTGTTGGTGCGGTTGATCCAGTCGGCGACGGCCAAGATGGCACCCAAGTTGTCCGAGGGGTGACCCCACTCAGCAGCCAGCCAGCAGTCGTTGAAGTCGAGCCATCGGATCATGGCACCAATGTTGAAGGCGCCGTTGACGGGGTCCAAGACGAAGGGAGTACCGGGAACCTTGGTGCCGTTGGGGACGACGGTGCCAGGGACAATGGGACCAAGGAGCTTGGTGCACTCCTTGAATCTCAAACCCTCGAGACCACAGCCGAGGGTATCGAGGAGGATCCATCGGGCAGTATCGAACTGAGCAAACAGCGCGTTAGTGTCTGGTCTGATGCCGCCAAGTGGGAAAAGAAAAAGAAAATTAGAGTAATGACAGCAATTAATACCCCCCCGCGTCCAGTCGTCTTGGTCAATCTTCAAGCAAACCTCCAAACCTCGCTCTCGACGTTTGTTGTTGGCGGGGTAGCTCCAGATGTGTTTTTTTGCCGAGGAGCCCACCCCGAATCGCGGGGGAAGGAACCATGGAGAAGCAGGGACCTCGACAGACGGGCCCCAGAGTAACAGCAAAGGGGAGCAGCGGCAGAAATAGGAATACTCACAGCCAGGTCCGAGTCAATGGCCTTGTTGGCGACATAGTCGGCAATGTCCTTGATCTCAGGATCGTACTCGCGCGGTTGAGAAGCCATGACGGGCGCACCAGAGTGTCTTGTGGCAGAGGTGGAAAAGTTGCTGCGCAATGTCGAGGACGGAGTCGCAAAGACACGAGCCGCAGCGCCGACGGAGGCCGAGCGGCCCACGGAGAGCCACGACGAACGAGAGACGCGAAGCTGCTTCGATGCCGTCCGCAGGCCACGGGTGACAGCAGACATTGTTGCAGGCGAGCGCGATGAGGCCTTGCACAGAGATCCGGAGCGGAGCGGTGTTCAATTGACAATTGAACTAGAAAAGGGGGAGTTGAAGAAAGAGTTCAATTGCGGGAAGAGGAGGAAGGGATAGGGAAAAAAATGTTAGCCAGCTCGGCTCATGGTGATGGTTTGTCTGGCAGGCGCCCAGCCAGCCGTTGGTGCGTTGCCAGTTGCTGTATTGCCGTTGCATGCCGCGCTTGCATCCTCGGTTAAGCCGAAAGGGGACGGTTGCGTTGCTTGTGCCCCCCCATCTTCCCCAGAGCCGCAAACAGTCTGGTGACTCTGGCCTGGTCTGTCTCTCGCTGCTCAGGGTGGCGGCACGCTCCAATCTCGAATAGATGGGGTAAATTGAACCGGAGAGACGGTGCAACACCACTGGTCGGTGCCCTCTCCCTGGGTTGGGTGAAGATAAATGAAGACAGCAGAGCTGCTGTTGTCTGGTCCCCACTTTTCAACAATATTGTAACATGGATGGCATTGCGGACGAGCCAGCGGGTGCTCCCTCCGTCTTAAATCTCGAATCTCGAGTCCGTTGCGCTCTACAGATGTATCTGCAAAAGCCGTGGCGAGTCATGACCAACACAACCACCACAACGACGCCCTTGGAGTATAAATACTCGCCACGACCCTCGATCAAAGACTGCGTCATTTTGCTGCATCATTCTGCTGCATCATTCTGCTGCATCAGGCTGTTGCACGCGTGGGACAGTCTTTGGCACATATTCCAACAAGCTCGCGTCGTCACCCAGGAGCGATAGACAGTCCGGCATGGCTCGACTACCACCAAGTTGATTAGTACCAGACGAAGGCATCGCCTCTTCAATGTTGGAGAGACGGGGCCAAGCAGGCACCCGTGACCTCTTCTATCCAAGCTGACATTGTTCAAGACCTCCTCTTGAAGGAGGCCTCCCCTTTTGGCAGAGTCGTTAAACAGAAATCATAGGCCCGCCCGTGCCCACTCCAAGTCAAGTCTCGCGCTTCAACACTAAGTTTACATCTTGGACCGTACCAGACATTCAGAACCTAGTCCCCATTGCCAGACTTCTCCCCTGAAACCCCTTACACCCTTTATAGAGTTTGGCGTTTGGATAATGCACCACAGGTCCATCTCATTGCCGCGACTATTGCCGTCCGTGCCATGATAGTAGAGTTGAGTTGGGCATCCCGGACAACCAACCCGTTCTCCCAGCTCTTCGGCCACTCAGACTGTAAATAGTTATCTGTTGTACCTGGACACTGTTTGTTCCTCCCAGCAACTAGTTGAACCTCCCAGCATCAGGACACACAACACCCCTACGCTCCACGTTTTGCCACCCCGCAGGCGGCCTCATCGAGCGCCCTATTCTGGCAAGACGTCGTCCAAAAATAGTATTGTCTGGCAACCTCCCGGAAAGGTCGACACCGAAAATGGCGTTTCAACGACGTTTCAAGCCCCGGAGGGCGGCGGAGGGAGAGGCAGCTGGTAGGGTTCATCCGGCAACGTTAACCGCCAAGGTTGCGGGATGAAACGCGCCACCATGGCAGAAACTCGCAGGTCCTCCATCCCCGAAATAAACGGAAGCATTCAAGCGCAAAGAAAGTACGGCCAAGCCCATTGTTGTACAAGACACCCTTGCAGGACAAGGAAATCCGCGGGCCACCCTTCAAACTGGGCACCCAACCAACCTTGGACTGAACCTGGAACCAGAGACTAAACAGGTCGAAATTCCTGCTAAAGAGATGACCCGTCGCCAATCGATGCCGCATAGATGAATGTATGGCTCAAGACCCGGAATCCCAAACCGGCCCAGCGTGCCCCCGGACTCTGAGGATTCTGCGACATGTCAACTGCGGATTTTAATGGATGCGTCCACATCAGACAAACCGACATCATGCAGCTCATAGTCTTGGCCTTTGGTTGCTTTAGTCGCTTAGGTCGCTTTTGCTCCTGGTGCTTGATGCTGTAATCGCCCCTGGCTGGATTCCTGCTTGCATTTCGGCATTCTTGCTGACCTCTCTCGTTATTGCGACTGAACCTAGCCAATAATCTAGCTAGTAAATCTAAATATGGTACATTTCCTTGATCTAGGTACAGCCGGAATATAGTGTGACTAGATGTCGTACATGTTCATCCGGCCTTGATTATTATTATCAACATTTAATTAATTTAATGAATATGATACATCAGGGCAAGACATGCGGCATGATCCTAGAGCCACGGGTTCCTTGTCTTAAAGTCAAACACGGACTTTCTGGCCGCCACCAACTCCAGGCCGCAGACCATCCTGACATTGTGCGTCTCATCACCGATGCCGCACAACCCGAGACGACGGTGACAAACAGCCCACGAGGATCAGTGAGCCAGCCTGCAGCGTACTGACGAATGGCACTCAGCCATTTGAGCTTGACCTCCGACAGGATCATGTGTATCGGGTTCGTTTCCTTTGGCGCCTTGCTTTGTAAATCCCCCAACGCTTGTTGGGTATAAAGGGGTCGGCTTTCCCATCCAATTGTTCCACGACTAATACAGATCCCATCTCTTCTCATAGGCCAACGTGTTTGACTCGATTGAATCTTGTCCTTGATCTTTAGTCTCCCATCATCAGACCCACAGCTGTCGACATTTGGAAACCAAAACTTCCTATAACGCCATCCACACATATCAGCAGTTGCAATGCTCTTCACAGCCGTCAAGGTCGCTGCCTTCTCCGCCCTTGCTGCCCAGGCAAGCGCAAAGACAATCAGAATTGATGTCGGTAAAGATGGCCTGACATTTTCTCCTGATTCGGTTACGGCTGCCAACGGAGACATGTTGGAGTACCACTTCTACAAACAGCACAGCGTAGCTATGGGTGACTTTGCAAACGGATGCAGACCGGCTGCCCAAGGTGGTTTCTTTTCTGGTGTAATGAGAACTTCGGGTAACGGAGAAAATGTAAGCTGTTATCCTCCTGCTGGTCTTGTGGTTGATAATGGCGTGCCCGTGGCTGTAAGCTGACTTTAGTGTTCTTTTTGTAGGACCAGGTTTTCCAGGTCATGGTGAATAACACAAACCCAATGGCCTTCTACTGTACTGTCGCTAGCCACTGTCAGAACGGCATGGTCGGCGTCGTCAATCCATCATCCACGGATTCACTCGACAAGTACACATCTACGGCGAAGAGCGCCTCCACAAACCAGGCTCCTCCGGCCGTGTTCGGTGGAAGGATGGCCCAAGGCTCAGCGACATCGCCGAGCGGAGCTTCAGGCACAGCTTCTGGTGCCCAACCGACAAAATCGGGAGCTGCTTCGCATATGCAGGCTTCTCTTGGGGGCATCGGTGCCGCTGCTCTCGGATTCGCTGCCTTCCTCATGTAAATGAAAGAGAGTTTGGCTGGTATGTGGGCGTGGTTGTGTACTTGATAGTTTTAAGGCGATGGCAAAACGGAGAACTGATTATCTGGCCATGTAACATTCGTGTCTGATCTGGAAGCATGCTTCATTTCTGCGTGCCTCAAGACTGGGTAGTGTGGATAGCACCTTTGCAATTGAACTTAATTTACTCTGTGCCTCAAGCTGGAATGTTCTCTGCTTCCGCGTCCAACAGCAAATCCTGCCATTTCATGAGAGTAGAGTCGACATCCCAGGTGACATTTTGCTGTGTGGGAATGGCAGTCAGATGTTGACAAGGGCAGAGAAGAAGCGGCTGTCAAGATTCTAGTCGTAGTTGCGACAGGACAGTCAGACACTCAAAAGCCACACGTCTGTTGCGACGACAAGCATCTGCAAAGTGCGAGACATTCTTCACCAACCACCACCACTGATGACGCGAGGGCGAGCCTTTTCACAACGCCAATGACGCCTGTCATTAATGAGATGATCCCAACTAGTAGCACAAGTCAGCTTGGTTGCTAGTACTCAGTAGTAATAATTGCTTGCACAGGAGTGCGGAGCACCTGCTGCAGGCCAGGCCAGCCCCCGAAACAAAAACAAAGAAAAGAAAAAGAAAAAACCCCGAGGTTAGAAGTGAGGAAAAAAAGTGATGGCACAACGAATGCATGAGTGAGTCGGAATGCCTCAGCCTGCTTACTCCGTACGGTGTAAGCATTGGGTCAGTTAGTGTTCGATGCCGATGGGTGCAGCCCCAGCCATCAAAATCGATGCGGGGAAGTCAAGATGAATCTTGGACTGGCAAGACTAGAGTAGACCTGCCTCCCTTGATTCCGACCTGTCTGAACTATGCTCGTCACTATGCAAGGAAGGAGCGCGGCACGGGCTGGAAGGGAAAAGCCGTTAAGTTGCGGAGCAATTCTCTCTAAGCGGCGTCCTGGCCACCAGGTCATCCAGCAATATCCTTGCTCAGCATGCAGATTTGCCAATGCACCAAGTGGTATTCGTTTTACCAGAACATGGGAAATTTGAATTTCACCATATGCGCTCAACAAGGTCTTTTGCAGGTACCAAGTTACTCGGTGCTCCGTACACGTGCAAGGGAGGGAAGGCTGCTGCGTGGCTGGGCAGTTGGCAGACAATCTTGAGGCTGCCTGTGGCACACCGCCCCTTCCATGTTTCCACGCGTGGCGCGTAGGACCGCGGCGGCTCTTGCTTTTTTGGCCAGCTACTCTTAAGCAGGCAAGCACGACCGCGTGGGCTGAAAGCAGGTACAAAGTTTGTGAAGCGCTGAAACCCGAAAAGTCTTCAAATGTTGCAATGTGACAGCTCTGCCTCTACAAGCCCCAGACAACAACATCCTGAACGTCGCCAGCATCGTGTATACATGCTACTCTGCCGGGCCGCCAAGGTACCTGCCGTCAACTTCCCACCAGGCTCAGCTTGCTTCGCACTGCACGCAACCATCACCAGCCGAATTATTGGTCTGGTCCATGCCGGCGTCCAGTCATCTGAGTGTGTCCAAGGTGCTCCTCGGTTGTCCCCACGAGCTTGCCGAGATGTACTACTGCATTCCACCACTATTGACTGCGACGCCGACTTAAACAATGGAAACATCGGGCAGGAGCAAGTCGGAAGAAAGATCCTTAAGTCTGGACCCACCCATCCGCAGCCGCTAAGCCGCCACAAACTCGTCACCCCGGCTCGACCTGGTTCGACTCCGGCAGAGTGGGCTGCACGCCCCTGCTGCCTCGATCTGGACTGCGTGGAGACGGCCTCTGACATCGGCCACAATAACGTCGAATCTGCACATGTGCACCCGGTCTGGTGCGGGTGCTGGGCCCTGCTGGCCCCGAACCCGACTCGACATGGCTCCTGCCACCTTGTCTTGACGCAATGACGCCTACATGGACAACACTTCTCGGGCTCTGGCCCGGTCCTTCTCCCATCTGAACGGCTCGAGGGTCAACAGTCAGTTATCTATGATTCGCATTGGGCCAATCGGGGAGTAAACTGGTGTTAGTCTAAACTCTGATAAACTCGGGTCCCCCAGAGAAGCTAGTACCCAAGTCAGTGCCAGTCAAGCTGTCAACGATACAGGAAATACTTACAACACGGGCCGGAACTAACCCCAGCATTAGCAAACCTTGGTCGAGGACCCCTGCCTCGTATCCGGCATTGTCTCCCTTCAACTCCTCTGTATTCTATTTGGTCGTTCGAGATCAATTTCGCACTCCTCGCACGCAACTTGGCGCCATGCAAGTGCCGTTTGAACAATTATTCTAGCTTGGATTCGCTCCGCCGGCGTGACATTTTGTCTGTGGAGGGACATACATAGGGACGACGCTTGCAAACTCAATTGATCATTTTCCGGCAGCTTTTGTTTGATATACATACACCACCAATACTCTCGGCAGTACGCGGCTACGCCATCCCAAGACAACGGGCCCCTGCACCGCCATACCGGGCTCCTCAGCGGGCAGATTTGCCCAAACGAGGACCTTACGAGCCCCAAAATCCGCTACATTGGTTGTCTAGTAACTACCTGCAGTGGTGTAGGTACACACATGCCAACACCCTGGCAGGCCCTCAAACGGTTACCCTGGGACTGAACACAGTGAACGGTCCAGGCTCGAATGGTCGTTGGTAGAAGTCTTTTAGGCACCGATGTACAGCTAGTGGGGGAGGTCACAGCTGTCTGGTCTGGTTCATCTGCCCGATTTGCTCTATATTTTGAAGCCGCTTGCTTCCCTGTCTCTTTTTCTCAGGGCATCCACTACCTACCAGTAGGTAGAAACCTAGGCTGGCAGTCTACCCATCTTCCACTCGAGGATTCCATCCGCTCTTCCGAGACAAGCTTCATGACGTATCATAGATAGGGCTTCACTGTTCGGAAGGCACATTTCACGCGCTGCAGCATCTCAGATCGTCTGACCCACCAGCCCCTAGACACCAGATACTATTTGTTTCCCCCCGAGCCAAGCTCTGTCCCCTGCGAATTCGTCACGGCTACCTCGGGCCTGTCAGCTTTATCGGTCCCATTGACGCACTTTGTTGTCGACGTGGTGCCTGAAGTGGGCTCTCACAGCTCAAAGGGAGGGAGAGAAAAAACAGACATACCTGTTCACAATTCAAAATAGCCCCAGTCCCAAAGCCCTGGCTCTTTTACAATTTCACGCACCATCGAGAATCGCAGCTGGTTTTATCGTAGCCGCTCGCCGACAACCTGGCTTAGCCAGTCTGTTTACTGCAAAGATAGGAACAGATCAAGCCCAGCCCGAATCCTCAGCTGGTGACGAGACATGTCTAGAGGTAAACTCTTGGTTTACCTCCTGAGGCGGGACTTGAGAGTCGCTGACAATCCTATCTTGCACCACTTGGCCACCGCTTCCGACCATGGCTTCACCCATTTGTTGCCTGTATATGTGTTTCCTGCCCAACAGGTAGAGCTTTCTGGGTTTATTAAGGACGGCGAGCAGTCACCGTATCCCCCAGCTCGAAGTCAGGTGGGCAAGTTCTGGCGTTGTGGACCTCATCGAGCCAAATTTACCGCAGAGGCAGTTTGGAATTTGAAGAGAGGCCTTGAAGAATTGGGCAGTGGACTTGTAATTCGATGCGGGAGCGTAAAGGACGTCATTGATCACCTCGTCAAGGAGCTCAAAGACGCAGTACCATGCGTCAGCAGTGTCTGGATGACAGAAGAACCCTCTTGGGAAGAAGTGCAGGAGCAAGAATCAATATCCTCTCTGTGCTCCAAGCGAGGAATTGAATTCAAGCTATGGAAAGATGAAAAGTATTTTGTCGACGAGTGAGTTGTCATTCTTATACATGACTGGCTTCGTGTCACGCTAAGCATGCTTCTAGCCGTGACACTGGCCTGGAAAACCCAGCGGATTTACCCGATGTTTTCACAACCTATCGAAAGTCTCAAGAACCTCTCCGAGAGAAGCCTCGCAAGGTTTTACCAAGTCCAGCTAAATCAGCGCTTCCAGCATTCCCCCAAGAAGGGTCGATCCCTGCCCAAGCACATCCCTTCCTTTCGCCAGTATCTTTGGAAGATCTGCAGAAAAGATTAGTGAAGCCAGTCGAGAACATAATGGACAACCCTCCCAAACGCCCCGAGGATTCCACAGACGGTCATCCTTTCACTGGTGGTGAGACAAGCGGTTGGGCAAGGCTGAGGCACCTGGGAAAGTCTAGTGCCATGACATCGTATAAGGATACCCGCAACGGCCTCGTTGGTGTGGATTATAGCCTCAAGTTATCCGGCTATTTGTCACTGGGCTGTCTCACCGCCAGGCAGATTCATGAGGAGCTCTTGAAGCTGGAAGACGGAACCGACGAACAATACAGGGACGCTGTTGGATATGGCGAGGGCGAGAATGACGGAACAAAAGGCATTCGATTCGAACTCCTGTGGCGGGACTACATGCGGCTCTGCACGGCCAAATTTGGGCGGAAACTCTTCAGGCTCTCTGGATTTCGACAGGACAGAAGCTACGACAAGAAATGGAAAACTGCAGACAAGGAGAAAGCGGGCCTCGAGCAAGAACCAGATCCTGCTCAAATCTCGAAGATCCTCGAACGATTTCAAAACGGAACCACAGGGATGGGACTCATAGATGCATCGCAACGTGAGCTCTTTCACACAGGATATACGTCGAACCGAGCACGGCAAAATGCAGCCAGTTTCTTCTCGAAGCACCTGGAGATTGACTGGAGATATGGAGCAGAGTGGTACGAAATGATGCTTGTGGACTATGACGTATCTTCCAACTGGGCCAATTGGCAGTATGTGGCTGGCATAGGAAACGATCCTCGAGGCGACGCTCGCACATTTAACCCTGTCAAACAGGCTTTTGATTACGATAAAGAGGGCATCTACGTTCGAATGTGGGTTCCTGAGTTGCAAGGGCTCGAGAAGCTTGAGAACGTCTTTCAGGTGTGTACGACCGAAGCGGCTGAATTAGAGAGCTGTGGTCTATCCGAAAACATCATGGCCACGGATCCTGTTAAAAAAATTGATTTCTACGTGGACCGCAAACCCAGAGCAACTCGACGACCTTATAATAACAAACGACGAGGGCAACCCCGAGGTGGCCGCCGGGGTGGCAATTATAACAATCAGCATCACAATGGATCTGGAACATCAAGCGACGCAGCCGCCAGTGAGTCGGTTGGTGCTTCAGGCGCGGATGCAGAGGCTAAGAATAAAACCCGACCGGATAGCACGCCACATCAACTCCAGGATTCATCATGGAGAGGAAACCACAAAGGAGGTCAGCCCGTGAATATGCAGGCGCACCACGGCAGAGGTTGGCAATGTGGCGACCACACCCGGGGTCGCGGAAACTTTGGCCAATTCCGGGGTACTTGGCGCCCGTATGGACAAAGAGGAGGGTTTAGAGGAAGATATCCATATGGGCACCAGATGACTTATCAGCAGTTTCCCAGCGGAGGGCAGTAGAGACTGCTGGCCGATCAGCAAACGAGCCCAAAGAATTTCGGACAGCCTCTCACCGACACCGTTGGGAGATGAGTTTAAACGGAGATTCACGCTTGACAATATAAGGCAGCTGCCTCGTGTAATGGGTTTCGGTAGCAATCCTAGTTTTTGGGATATGAAATAGCAACTTTTTCAACAACCAAGCACATGGCAAGGAAACTTGAAAATTTCAGCAGCAGCATATCACGAGGGAGAAAAGGGGGGTTGGGAGAGATGGACATGAGCAAGTCCCAAAAAGGGCGGCAAGCCTAATGCCTGATGATTGGTTCTTTATTTTTTGCGTTTTGCCTCTTGACTACCTAGGTAGGTAACTCATGATACATGCACACACGAAACAGTACATGAGTAGTAATAAAACATGCAATAGCACAGCGTCGATAAGTTGAGAAGACAGCCGCGTAACATGACGAATCTAGAGGCCGTATTTCTTATCCTTGTCGGCGATGAAGAAGTCCTTTCCGGTGGTTTCCTTGTACTTGTCGCGAATGAAATCAGATATGGCCTCGTCCTTGGCCTGCTCTGCCGCGCTCTCGTTGGACTGGTCGCCTTCCCCGAGGACCTTTTCTTGAACAAAGTCGACGGCTGCAATCGAGAGTTAGTGCTCGAGTCCAATCAACCCAGAAGCGTATGGAGCGGCACGGCCATGCTGTGTTACAACCCGATGCATTCACATACCTTTATCAAGCCCATCCTCGTTCGCCTCGCCCTGCTTGCCCCCACCAGCCATGCTGTTAAACGAATCCATCAGCTTGGCTCCAGCATCGCTGTTGTTACCGTTGCTTCCCTGGTTGTTCTCATTCTCCCGACCCGACTGGTTGTTGCCACTGCCACCAATCCCGTCGGCCACTTTCTTGACAAAGTCCATTGTAGGAGGGGCGAGAAAAGAAGGGGGGAGGAAAAACGCCTCGACGAATGATATCCTTGACAGGTGTCGTGCAGGATGCGATGCCGAATACGCCGCGAGAGATGTAAGATTCGAGCAGAAAATCAAAGACTTGTCTCGCGGAGATGAATTGATGCTGCAAGATGAGCCATGGCTCCGATTGAGGGGTGGTAAGTCGGTCGCGCAGGAGATGCCCTCATTGGAGGGGATACGTCATAGGCTGGGTGCGTCATCGCAGAGGATGGGGGCCGCGCCATTTCCGGCCGTGAGCTTAATGGCCATGGCATTTTTTTTTTCCCGCAGCGACATGGCGAAAATGCTAGTTGCTGCGCGCGCGTCTGTGGTTCTGGATGCCGATTCAGGTCTCAAGTGGCGTGGATGGTTCAGCGTGGTCGCCATGGCGGTTGGGGAAACGAGGATCAAGGTGCAAGTTCAGCTTGACAGGGTTTTCCCACCCACCGTCTCGGATGAGATTGATTGTTTTTGATTGGGATGCACCGGGGTCTGGCTTTTGTCTTGCTTTTTTTGTCCAAGTGGGCGCCGGGATGATCCATGCGCAAGATGCTCAATGCAGTAGTTTTCTGCAGCAAATTCGGGATACGTGCTCAGAGCTTGATTTAGTTTTGTGGTCTGATGGTGCGTGGGAAAAGAGGCAACATAGCCTTGTATTGGGAAAAGGTGGGCAAAAAGGCTGCAAGATTTCTGGTGTCTCATCAAGGTCGGTCTGATAGGGTGTGGGCGGTTTGGTACCCGATTGGTGGTGTTGACTACGTTGCCATCGACTTATACCATCATGGATCGGGAATTTTGCTTGGTTCTATTTGCACCAAGCAGTAGTATTGAATATTTCACTGTGGGCTCCGGGGATATTCTGCATCAATTTGGTATCCTACATAATCAGGAGTGTTTGCTAAAAGCAAAACAACTTGCTCCGCGTCCACGTCCTCGCGCAGATGCAAGACCTCGGGGTGGGAACGTTTGAAACAAGGACGATGTTCATCGGCCCGCCCTCCGGGTGATTCTAACATTGAGATCAGTCTGGCTAAACAGCCCTGCGTTGAACGACTTCCACGGATTCAATGGGTTAAGCAGCGTAAAGTCGAATCGTCGAAGGAGCTGAACCCAAGTTAGCATTTTTGTTCGAAGGCGAAGAAAAAAAATACCAATACCGAGTTCGCGTACTCACCTCGACATAGACCTTGTTCAATTCAATCATGGCGATATTCCGCCCCAGGCATTCCCAGCGACTGCCGCTTGCAAAGGCCATCATGACAGTCTGTTCCATGGGCTTGGACCTTTCATTGCAGTCCAGCCAGCGCTCTGGCCGAAATATATCGGCATCGTTGCCGAATATGTCCCGGTCTCGCATGATGGACCAAGGGGACCAGGCGACGTTTGTGCCTGCGGGAATGGGCACTCCGCACAAGACTTCATCTTGGGTAGAAACCTTGGGATACAAGGCTGCCGCTGGGGGGAACATGCGCAAACCTTCGAGGATGACGGCCTGGAGGTATGGAAACCCCCGTGCTTCGGCATCGGTGATGGGAGACGAGATGCGTCCGTTCTCGATTTCTTGGTCGATTTCAGCTTGCAGACGTGCATATACCTGTGGTGAAGTCATGACGAACAGCATGGTCGATTGGATGGCCGTGGCAGTGGTATCCGACCCGGCAATTAGCTGTACCAGTGCCTCTGTTTCGCTATCCTTTTGGTCCAACCCGTGCTTTACAAACGATCCCAACATGTCTTGTTTAACGAGAGGATCAGCGCCATACCGCTCGCCAACGGTTTCCTTGGCAAACTTGATTACGTTGCCGATACCAGCCATATCCTCGATCCGGGGCATGATCCATTTCAAGTAGGGAGACTGCAAAACACTAATCATGCCGGGTATGAGTGTAGTGGACACCAGGATATACACGGTCTGGTTCGTAGTTTCAATGTAGCGAAACTTGTCCTGGTCCTCGGCCAGATAGCCCAAGGTTTTGCCAAACGCAAGCGTGGATATGACGTCGAGTGCAAAATACTGGACCTTTTGTGCAAGGTCAACAGCCTTGTAGCGGCTCTGGTCAGTCGACACATACTTTGTGTCTATAAGCCTGACCAGGTTGGCAATCTGGTCGTCGATATGCTGGTGCAGGTTGTCGACATCTTTGCCACCATAGCCGGGGATCAGCTTGTTCCGGATAGCATTGTGCACCCTGTCGTCTATGGTGGAAAACGAGCTGTCCCTGTAAGGGTCGATGCGCATTCCGCGATACCACCATGATCGCGTCCAGTTGGATCTCACTGCCCAGATGCGGCGGAGCTCAGAGGCATCGCCGCATACGACCCAGTTGGGGCCGATTCTCGCAACGGGCCCTATGGAGACAATGGGTTTGTCTCAGCTCACGGCTTGTTTCTTGACTTATTATCGGCCTTAATGGCACTTACCGTATTTCTTGGTCAGGTCGTGCAGGATACAGTGCATCCGTCCCGTCAATTGCATGAGCACAAGCCAAAACGGCGTCCAGGCCGCCCACCAGGGGCCAGGAACATGGCGTAGGCGCAGGAACGACGTTAGCTGGTAGGCGAGGGCCAAGGTCACGATCGAGGCCGCCACTGTCGAGAACCACGACATTGCGGGCAGTTACAGACTAGTATGATGAAGATTTTGCTGCGGGACGCGGTGGCAAGGATTCGGAGGGATTATGTGATATATCACCAGTGACCACACGGCTGGGACGCTGAATCACGTGCCGCGTGATGAGGCGCCCGGCTTCATGCGTCTCGATGCATAATCCCGAGTCTATTGTCGTACGCACCGTCGCCTTTTGGCCCCGAAATGACAAGGCGTTTGAGACAATATTCCTTTGGCGCCTGTATACGGAGTAAGTGTACGATGCTCAGGCATGTCTGCGCGCGGTGCGGATCTTTGAACGAAGTTGGTGGGTAAACGGGTTTGTACGACGATGAACTCAGCAACAGGGGATAGCAGGTCCCTGGCATCTTTATCTCTTCGGGATATACCTATGCATAAATGCTGTTTTAATCCCTCGATGGGTCAAATTAGTGCCGATCATGATACTGATCCAAGAGGAAGTCTCTCGCCAATTGATACATGTCTAAGCCTGAGAAGCAGTTTAGCTCAACCGCGGCAAAGCCATCTTTGGCGCCTGCAATTGCCATATAAATTGCTGCGCTTGCGAGCTGCGAAACTGAGCATCAACCTGGACCGTTTCGTACGATGTTACTCCATATGGGCACCCCTAGGTTGACGGTGGAGCATCTGGAAGAAGGGGAAATAGGCTTAGAGTAGTAGTGGCCTTTGCCACAGGACAGGCGGAATAAGCGACATTTGGGCCGGCCGGTTGCTGGAAGCGAGAGTAAAGTAGACATGAAGTAGCATCGAAAAGAGATTCTACTAGACTACAAAGTAACCGTCATGGTAATATCAAAGTCGTGAGAAGCAACGCCCGCATTTCGATGCTCCTCTCCGACTCGTACTTCCGGGAGCCACATAGCCACGTCGATTAGAAATTATTCGAATACCGTTTCGTACTATGTCGGTTGAATAGTGCGGGTGGCCAAAAGCGCAGACTTTGACATGGTCCAAGCCATCTTGGGCACCATCTTGGGTAATGAGGTCGGTAGCGAAAGCCGCCGTTCAAGGGTTGCTACTCCGTACTATGATCGGGATGGGAAGTGCCTTCTATACACGGTGCAAGGTGCGTCGCCACTAATAATTTTCTAGGCTTCTGCCCTCCTTCCGCTGCCAGAAGAGCAATTTGCTCGCGTAGCCAAGCAGCCTCGACTTGATGAATCTCGTCGTGCTTTTGCGGGTTCCAATCGTCGATCTTGCTGAAATCGTTGATCTTTAACTGTACAATATCGTACGCGTGATTTGGTATTGAGGACCAGAGTGTGCAGTCTAGAATATTCATGTCGGAATCTGGACTATCCCATCGAGACTGGGTTAAGAGCACGAGACGATCCGCAAGCAAAGGGTCCTAGACTCCTTGTAGAGACGCTGGGCTGTTGCCAGGCCCGAGCCATGGCCAAGGCCGTCAAACTTGTGGTTTCCTAGGACTAGGGAACCCTTTTCGTAACGAGATGTCTGTCCTCGGAGGAATGTTCTGTAATCATTGTAGTCAATCAGCCGGCCGATATCGCCAGCCAGTAGCAGAAATGGCGCTATCACGGGGAATTTGAAGGACAAGTATTGCCGACCGACTTCAAGATGAAGATCCGAGAGTATCTGCACGCGCAATCGCCATTGTGGACGTTAATATTTTGAAAATTTCAATCGCATATCTTGCAGCGCTGAGCTCTGAGCAGACGAAGTTGGCTGCTGAGACAACATTGAAGCGGACTGGAGCCTTAAGGCTCAAGGTGTGTGCGTAAACCCGAACGAGTACCAAGTACATCCACGTGCCCCGAGACACCACGTGAGCTTCATTTACCACCCAGGTCAAACAAGCAACCAGGGGCACTCCGGCGGCCGACGAACCATTATGGCATGTGTGGATTTTCCGTCATCGGAGATTTGGTTTTGAATTGTTTCAACGTCCCACGCGTGGGCCATGCTTGTGACCTTCAACGTTTATCGAGACGCTGGTGACCAGCCATGAACAGTGTTGAGAACATTGCGCCCCGAGGTCGAGGTCTGCATTATCTGCTGTCCGATCACGCTATTAAACGACCTTAATTTGAATATAACGCTGTTCCTATAGGAATGCCTACCGCCCAACGGAGAAGCGCCGTCAAGCTAACGTCAATATGAGCCAGACGCCAAAACAGGTCTATCATTTCCATCCCATTCTGGATCCGTCTTGATCGCTTCGAAGTGTCACATCCACCTTCACTTCCAAGTGGCCGTGGCTTCCAACCTCTGACCTTTCACATGGCGGCATAGGAAACACCTATTTACATAGAACAAAATCCGCACAAGCGCAGACACGCCCAACGCCGTCCAGCTTCCAACGCAAAACGTCGTCGTGCAAATCTCGAACCGGTCACTTCCTCCATTGGCACCTGACACTTCCAGTGACATCGTTGGACCCAATCACGCTCAAATCCGGGATGTGTCGGTTAATCGACGCCCAAATCATGTCCTCGCAAAAGATGTCTCTAGAGCTCAAGTCAGGCACGGCACCATGCGAGAAGGGGAAAAGGCATTCAAGTCCACATATCAGCTTACTCGAAAATAGAGCACTCGGCTGACGGGTGTACAATCGCTAAAGAAGACACCTTGAATACACTGTTTCGCGCTGTTAGCGTTTGTTTGTTTCGCCATTCGTTTTATTTTTTCAATTTGGACCCAATAGAGCATATTGGGCCCGAGCTGATATCCATACAGTGATTTTGGCAGACGGATACAGATGGATTCGTCCAACGGGATAATAACGTAACTGCCCTCGAATTTGACATGCTGGTATACTACTGCCTGGTACATTGCGAAATACTCGTGTTAGCTCGTGGCGTTGCAGACGGATACGTGGCAACTCACCGCAGGAATCCCCATAATGTTCGTGCCCCCAGTGGTTGAGCCATGGTGTTGGCCAGTGTTGTGGCGTTTTTGTTTAGGTAAAAGCGCAGAAGCAGAGACAAGAGTCGCACATAAGGCTATGGACAGAATCGGGAGGTACATGGTCAAGGATGGGGAATATATCTTGCGTAGATTCGATGGCGTTGGCGATGCTAATACAGGTGAAGAGTATAAGCAAAGAAGCAACAACACACCACGAATGGTATTTGAGGTCTATGGAAGTGGGCTAGTCATTGTTCTCATCCAGCCCTCGAGGGATTCGACAACTATTTATATCGTCTGGTTTTGATGACCTACAATTTCCAGCCGACTTCCAGAAGCCTGTACTTAGTCCAAACTTAATACTCTCGCGTTTCGTAATCGCGCCCTCGACACCGTGCTTTCTGCGATTTACTGATGTCATGGTCAAAAATGAGTGCTGACTAGTTCCACAGGCCGCAAAAACTTCGCCAGTGTTGGCAGGATTGTACGCGTGGCGCTTTGCAACTATGTATGAGCAGCTAATTCGATAGCTGCTATCGCCCTGGGTAGGTAGCCCTATCTAGCTTTTCTTTCACATTCTTTATTGTCCAACCCTGGCACAAAGTAGAGTAATAATTGCTTACTTCGGTTTTTGGATATCATGGCAAGCGGCATTCAAGAGCGCGCATTACTGTCTTGTTGCAGAATAATTTTCGAGTGAATATTTACTGTGTGTTTTCTTACTCACGCTTGACATCTTATGTGCCATGACGTGATGGAAATCCCCCGACTCGGTAGGAGAAGGGCATAATTAGCCAACGCTAACAGCATTGGCGCATCGCACGCACAACTTGGCCAAAGGCTTATGAACATCCTAGGCCAATGTAGTGATCACCACAGATACTTGGGACGCCTCTCGGCGCTTGGGGCCGATAAGCTGTTGTAAAGCGTGCAATCCGACTGCCGTCTGCCGCAAGTGATGCCGTGCCGTGGATGACCAAGTCGGCTGAATCTCATCAGTCGCATGCCGCCATTGTAGGCTTGAATATGTACGCTTGAATATTCAGTATTGTGAGAAGAAATATATTCCATCGTGCCTTTCAGAGACGGAGCCTCGTTCCAGACTTATTGGTAACTTTGGTCATAGCCTGATGAAGATTCGTCTTCAACGGCCGGAGCATATCGTCTATGTGCTTTCCTCTCTCTTGGGCCTCCCCGCTCTCATAAACGGGTCAGTCAAAAGCACCGCCATCAGAGTCCGTTCGTCAGAACTTGTCACAACCATTTTCATGACGAGGTTGAGAAAATCCAACCCCTCACGCGGAGCGAGCTTTTCCTTGCGTTTCTGCCACATATTTCTTCGGTCGTACGAGGATGATGCTGAAACGTCGGTACAAATCAGGCTACACGAGAAATGATTGATAAACCTAATAATTTCCAGGTTGTTCAGCCTGAGTTTTGTCAAGTTCAGGCCAAGATTCCGGTGCGCGTCCGCCAAATTGAATGGCCCAGGAGTGGCGGTCATTCAGGGGCCTCCATCTTGGAATGAGCCGACCTCCTATCTCGATATGAAACAACTATAGACAATCAGATCTATACCTTTCAGACTTGTCAAGAATGACGTACCATACACCCAAGAGCCCAGATATCCGCTATTTCGCTCCAAGCAGAGCCTATTTTGCCACTAGATATGTCATGGACTATATATTCTGGGGGACGAATCTGCAATAGAAGTGCTCTAGACAAATTTGGTATTGTCTTGCTCGACGTGTAGGCTATCAATAACAGAATATCACGTCGTTGACTGTGCCACAAAGGAATACTTCAAAGTCTAGTATCTTAATCGATATTTCGGAGCTCGCAGGGAAAGCGTCGCGGAATCGTAACTCGCCATCCCTACTGATTCAACAAAATAGGGGGGCAGCGAGCGTAATAGGAATGTTGGATCACATGGAACGACAGGAATACATTCGGGTCTCGTATAGTGTTCCGTGATTTCGTCTTCCGTGAATTGTTCTAGCTGGGGCAAGGCGATTCCCGAGTTGCCGAGGTGAGAATCTATCTAGGTAATTATCGGTTCACACAAGCAAGAGTAGTGGGCTGTACCAGTTAATCACCTCTATGCACTACGCCTTCTTCATGAAGGTAAGTAGGCAAAGCCTTGTATAACTTGGCGTATTGCTCTCAATGACCAGGTTATCTTGATTGCTTAGCGGTCATTTGGTCCTTGGAGAATAAACGCATCGAAGAGTTCAATGACCTTCTGGTGTTCATATTTTTCACGCCCGGTTTTACAAAGCTGGGACAGATTCTGCCACAGACTGTAACTCTGAGGGGCAAGATGTACATCGCTTTCACCGATAAATTAGTTGGTCAACGCTTGGTTGGGAGTCGGCGAAGACGGTACCCGAGTAGCAACTACTCCGAGGAGAACCCTGTCGCAGCCACGGAAAGGAGGGGGAAAGATTGAACAAGGGCCTGGTGTTGGTTTGGGTGGCAGTCGGCATCAGATGCCGAATTCGTGTTGGGTGCCGAACATTTCTGGTTGAAATCTTGAAATAAAAACAGTGTGCGTCAGTGCCACTTGAGGATTCGATTGGCACAAAACTATAGGGGAGCGTACTTTGTAATCCTAATATGCGACGCACAAACAGTCGCTTCTCTGAAACATTTTTGTGTAACAATATACACGGCCAACAAGGGGACGAGGTCAAGTTTGAACAACTATTCGTCCTCTTTTTGCACGTGCGGTCAAAACTGGACTGAGCTTGGTGCCACCTGAGCATCGGGATTCGTGATCACCACTATGGGTGCCCGTGCCAGCCTGGGGCACTTGAGAACTTTGGCACGGCCGTCGTCATGTTCTCTGCTGTCATCTTGGGGAACTAACACGGAATATGTTGTTCGGACCAATTTGAAAGCACGCAATAATGCGCAAACTGGAGGGTAGCAGTTAAGATGTCGGCCCAACACTCCGTTCCATCACCTGGCGGCTTGTGGGTGCCATTGGATCCTGGGGCAATAATTACCAAATGGAATAGCATCGAATATACGTATATGTCCTATCATAATTCAGTATATTAGCGGACATTGGTATGTCCGAATTCTCCTGGCAATAAAAGGCTGTTAGACGTAGTTAGCTAATAGATTCTGCTAAGGCAACCTCGGCTTTGTTCAGCAATACGCCAGCGTATAAACGATCGAAAGCACAGAGACAAGCTGAAAAATGATGTTTGATTTGGTTGAAAATGTAGCTACTAGATTCGTCTCTCAAAATGAATCACGGCAGGTGAATACAAATGGGCAGGTCTGTTTGGAGACATGTCGTATGTATGTTCTTGTTCATCTGCATGTGGATCCAAAAATCGTAGAAAGTTGCTCATTGCAATATACTCTTTTCAATATCTTGAAACTGACGCCGTGGGTAATTGCTTCCATCATAGCTAGCAGGCGAATCGTTTGGTCTCTTCGGCGCTGTATAATCCTCTCTCGGGCTTGGCAGATACGTCTCTCTAATGAACTTATCCGCTTCGTGAATAATCCGTATACTCTGCTCAACACTAGGACTTCCTTGTCCACCTACGATTCGTTGCCATCCCAACAGAAGCTGTTTCAAGTGGTCACCAGCAATTAGAACGTCGGGGTCGATTAGGCTTCTTAGTGAGGGGACACGACATGCGGCCAAGAGAATGAGCATCGCACATGCCATCCTGTAAAATTGTTAGCGCTGCCACCATTATAACAAACCTGAAAAGAGCTGACCCACGAGAGCGAACAGATCCACGTGTCGACGAGGACGGTTTGTGGAAACCCTCTGATGTTGAGAATATGCATCAAGCATGCATCTAGGCATTCTTTGCAGTTCTTTCTAGCCTCTTGACTTGGAGAACTAACATTCAAGTCGTCGTTGCCGCCACGACTTCCACTAAGCAGCCACATCAAATACGGACGGTAGATGACACTCCTGCAGGTCAGATATCGCTGTCTCAAAAATCCACTGGCTGCATTCGATGTCGGATGAGTGTCCACGATGAAGGACAATGCGGGGGGTAAAAAGTTCCGCCATTCGTCCAGTTGATGCTGGAGTTCGGCAACAATACAGGGAAAGCGAGCAGTGTCTAGAGCAGCACCAGTGCCACTGGCATAGAGGAGTTGGTGCACCCGGTTTAATAGTCGCCGTATACTAATGCACGCAAGAAAGTAGAGTGAAGATTGCTCTTCTTCGGTCGGATTTGTATGCGTGTTGTAGGTGCCTGGGAGAGGGATGGAGGATTCTATCCGGGAAATGCCAGAGACGGGGCCAGCAGATAATTCGGCAATGTAATCACTTATATCTGTCAGTATCAAATTGCAACAGATGGTGCAGATGAGCCCGTTACCTTTCGAGGATATAGCACGCCCAAAATATCCTTCGTATACGCTCTCTATCATCATGAGATGCTTCATCAGGCGGATAGGATAAAAGCATCATGCATTTGGCAGCAGTTGCACCAATGTACTCCCAAGCCTGAAGCGGCCTCGCGAGGAAGGCAAAGTATAGCCTACACTATCCGTTAGCAACATGAAAGCATGGTCATATGAAAGGCACTCACCCAACGAAGAACAGGCACTGAGCTGACAATGATGTAACACCCAGATGCGCCACATATGACTTTTTCAGCGCTGCGTCAAAATAAACATCGCCCATTTGTCTTTTGGATGCCCTCCGCTTGGCATCTTGATCTGACACACTACTGCCAACCTCCATATCTGTTGTAACTTGACTAGCGCACCCGAGAGCCATTGTCAACAAAGCGATACACGCCTCCACACTATCTTCAAACATTACCCCGGAGTTCAACATCAGCTTTGTTCGTTCAATTTGTCTTTGAGACATGGTTGGATACCAAAAGTTGACCTTGTGCTCGAACGACTCTAATATGCAATTGACGTCCTCGGGGGTAACATAAGGGTATATGGTGGATTGTTTAATAGGTAATACGGGCCGTGACTGCTCTAGTTGGAAGATGGATGTGTAACCATTGCGTAGAGATGGGAATATGTTAAAATGGTGCCATGACAAAACAGACTCGGTCGTGGATGTGTGCATAGAGTCAAGAACTGCATTCTCGAAACTATTTCTTTGGGCATTGCGAGCGTTGTTTGCAGTGGTCGAAGTCCTGGGATTTGGATGAGACGCACGACCAGGCTCAGCTTCCGTAACTGGTGGTGAGTCTATATAGGGGCTCGCTGAGGTTGGGACTGTAGCTGGAGATGCGACGTTTGCTCCATGTATTGGGATAGGTCCGTGTGTATGTTGAGCCTGCGAGAGTTAGTTGGAGAATCTGGGCAAACAAAGACAGCCAATTGGCAGATAACTGCTTACAAGAGTCGAGTTCAGTTGATTGAGAGCCTTCTCGATTCGTAACACTCCATCAAGAACCAAGTCTGTCTTGCCACGCCTGTTGATCCCCGTGTTAGCTTCGTCGTAACTGCAATTTCATCTTCCACCTAGAGTTGCCAGATGGCCTACATACGAGCTAGCCTCAGAACCATATGCGCAAGGCTGGTCCGAAGCTACACAAGTAGCACAGGGACGCTTGCCGTCACATCTACGTGAATATTAGTCACCTCGTTTGCCAAGCATGTATTGGGATGCAGATATCGACAACATATCGACGTACCTTATCTTACGACCGCGGCATACGTCGCACTAACGCCAGAAACAGTCGAAAGTTAGCCAGGTCCACCTTCACATTTCAGTCGTAGCTGTACCATGGCATCGAATTGCCCACGTCTTGGATGTCCTTACCGCATGGGACGTTCGCAATCGCTTCCTTGATTCAGATAGTGCTGGCGGGTCCACCGTCACCAAATCTTGCATATTCATGACTGGCTGTCTTAATTCAAGAACCACGAAGTCAATGAAGTTCCGGGAAGGCCGGAAGATTCCCCTTGCGCAGTCCGGGCGAGTGCGCGAATGCTGCGTGGACAGGATAAAAGTAAAACTAGAAGTCAGCAAAGATTCCGACGTCAATCCCACTTTGGTGGAAGAAAGGGTGGGCGCTGTCGAGCGCTAAACACCCAGTCGGAGATTGTCTCGTATGGAAGGAACTGAACCAGAACACAATACCTGCAGCTGGTCAATATCGTCCGTGAAAAATCCGCGCAAAAAGATTCACCCGATTATCAAATCCTACTTAGGTACATGGCACTGGCTTGCTCTTGAGGCTCTCGAGGATATAAAGGAGTAGTCCTCTGACTCCTGAGGTCCAATGTCATGTAGACAGTTGGGGATGAACAACTGTCTAACCGGCAGTCAACTGGCAGACAGCTGCACCAAATTGATCCAGGGGTGGGGAAGGCGCGCGCCTCGGCTGCCAAAACTACCAGACCAGACACAACCAACTCGCACCCTCACACAATTCATCCCACCGTCAACACTCTCACCCTCACACACGCATCGCGGAGCTGATGCGATTCATAGAGAAGCCTCCAGTTGCGAAGAAAGGAGACTGTCATTTATCGCTCAAATGGCGCATGGCATCATAGAAAAGCCTTGGCCACGAGTCCAGATAACACCACTGGTTGCCCTTGGTCCTTGGGCTTGGGCAGGTCGAGTCTAGGCAGCTTCTGAAATCACGAAGTCGCTCGTATCACCTCACGTACCAATGCGCTCATGCACATGCTCAAGCAGGTTTGCTCAGCAGTTGGCCCTAACTTGACGGAGAGGCTTCGGACCAACGTCGTCTCTCCCAACAATCTAATTTCGGGAGCCAAGAAAATGCACGCACTACGCATTGCTTTATTGATTCGCCCGTCAGTCTGGGGTCTCTTAATTCATTTCATCTTCATTTGTCGGCGTACACCATCCAAATACCGGGATGCGTCGACTTTGTTCACCGGGATTATTTACACCAACTATTCGAAATCTTGATTCTACATGCCTGAACTTGTTTCCAACACTCTGTAGGCTTTTCCCTCAAGCCGGCGTCATGAATGTGTGTCGTTTCAAGCCGACTTGACGACAAGTTTGCCTACTGACTGAGCCGATAGTTTTCGGGGTGTTTTGCGATATATAATACACTCGTCAGTTTCTGCAAATTCTTGCAATATCCACTAATAATTACATATTAAATTCCGGGTCCACTTTGGGTCATCTCATAACTCACTTTTGTGCCAAAGCCCCAAGGAATGATACGCGTAGCCTGTACCGCTGTCTTATTTTACCATTGCGTCAATTTGGATAGGACGTCAGAACCCATTTACACGCAACGTTGTCAAATAAGATACCATTGCACTACCGTTTCCGTTCACTATGATAAGCGCACTCTGAGTCGACTTTTCCCAACTAAAGAGAAGTGTACATATGATGCGTAGAACCAGTGTCAAACTCAAACGCTCTCCTCCAACTTTGAGTATTCCGTCACATGCAGAGTATTCACCACGGTTTGCGCGCTTCTCTTGTCTAAGCTCTTACTAACTGAGTTCGGAGCCTCAAACGCCTCCGCTTAATTCTTCCAGTGTACCATCTTTAGTTTCCAGAAAGAAGAAATAGATGAACACTGCTTCGAAGAGGTCCCAGAACACACAAATATCAGATAGAAGTAATAACGAATATTCTCAAAAGCCGGCCCGCTGCTGTATTGAATGACGGTAGAAGCAGCAGAACTAGCAAAGTTGCCGTTTGCCGTGCCCTTGGATGGCATTGCTGTCGGCAAAGTTTCTGCAATATACATGGATTGTACGGGTGTCCAGCCAAACGAGAAGATGATACCGAAGTTGAAGATGGATGCCACTGTGTATTGGCAGCTGCCGTATTGGACGGGTTGTCCATTGACAATTTGCTGGTGCCCGTCAGGTCAGTGAAGCAACACGGCGCAAAGACGATAGTGTGAAGCAGCAGAGGCCGGCGTAAGTCATGCGAGCGCCGAGGATGGCTCCTATTGAACAAAGTGCTGTGTTGATGCCATTGAGAGCAAGCGCCTTCTGTGGATCAGTGATTCCGGTATTGTTCAACATGAGGGGTAAATGGTAAGAGCTTAAACTATTACCGCTGATTTGCCATCAACTAGCGAGGGGATTCGGGTAGAAAGAAGACGCCCAACACAACAATACCAGAAGTCACCACAAGTCACCAAATGGAAATTTTCCATGCCGTGTTGTATTGATAAAGCTGTAGCCGTATACAGCCAACCTGACTTGCAATGATGCTCCCAATGTACCATGTGAAATTATACAATCCAGTCGGCGTTCCCCGCCAGTTCGGATGGGCTAGCTGACTGAGATAGCATGATGCCGATACGCAACAAAAGCCGACGTCGAATCCAAGTACGAAACGACCAGCGAGGAATTGGCCGTGACTTGTAGATGGCGCTTGCACGCAGGTACCAATAACTATTATGAGAGCTCTAGTGAGCATGCCCCATCGCTGGCCGAAGTAGTCGTTGGCCGGGCCAGTGAAGAAGATTGCCACGACTGAACCAGTGTTGTACATAGCAAATACCAAACCTGTGCTAGAACCAGCGCTTTTACTGTTCTCTCTTGTTAGTACTTGGGGATTATTACAGGGTCTCGAGTGGCTCTATCAAACGTACATGCCAAAAATAGCGTAGATAGGATGGCATGGCGTTTAAACCACCCATGAGGGAACCATCATATCCGTTCTAGATACAAAATGGTGTCAGCTACTGTCGTGGCGTTGTATATGGATGTCAAATCATACCAGGCGTCCACACAAGTAGGCACAAGACAAGACAAGATAGAGACGAAACATGGCTGGCATGCATGGCGGGCTCTCTCTCTGATCAAGCTCATCAGTGAGTTGTATAACAGTGCTCACACGTGGGGACTGTGCACGATGGCCCACGTTGGGCTGGTCTTTTCGGAGGTTGTCATTTCAATATTTGACGAACGCTAGCCTTTCGGTTCCTCGGCATCGGTGAGTGAAGTCTAGAGCCAATCAGCAACAAATTGCCAGAGTACAAGGCCAATTGTGTTTCGAAGTGTGGCCAATGCCGACTGGGAATAGATAGGGGTCCAACGATGACTCTACACTACTCGCATCATGATCCAGGTGACGAGTCCAATGTTGGCCAGGAGCGAGTTCACCAGATTGTGGCGCCGAGAGCAGAGCCCTGGTGATGGACCACAAGAATGCCAGATAGCAACAGACTACAGAGAGGCCATGATTCCACAGAGGGTTGAGCCTGACACTGCCAACGATTTGTGCCAACGCAGTCTTCGGTGCCAGTCTTGGAGACTCTTGGCGAGGAGTCTGTTTGTGCAGCCCGAGGAACCGACGGAGGCCTTAGCCCAACAACCCTGGAAATGGTGGCTATCCTACACACAGCCTACGTATTTGGGGTTACTGGTGTCAAAACTTCCCCACGGGCAGATGAGCCAGGTCCCAGTCATGTAGTATGGGGAATCGATCGAGGGTAGTACATACATAGCGTTGGATCGATGAAGGGATTGGCAGGACGCGATATGAACCGAGCATGGATGTGGCTTGTTGGCAACTTGGCAACTTGGCATCGTTCTGGAAGTCGCGACGGGCACGCACTTCCTGCTCTTGCGTGGAGTCGTGGACCCTATTTCAAGTTCGGCTCCACCATCTCCGACAGATTTATCTTGGCATAACCAAGCATTTCCCTTGTAACATTCTAAAAATCCCGATCACATCAGGAGCGGTTTCCCCACCGGCTCTTAATTTAAAGTGCTACCACTGGTTTGTTGGTGCGCTTCTTGTTTCTTTCCATTACTCCTCATGATCGTGGCATGTAGCCTGTCTGTCGAAACGATGCAATCCATTCGCGTCTTGTTCCCGACCTCCCCGCAAGACGACTCAGGAAGTTTCCAAGCCATTGACACGCTCCTGCTCAAGTTCGTTATGTCGACACATAGCTTCTGATAAACTTCATTGGCTATTGTTCCATGGATAATGCCATAACCACCCATAACATAGTAGTGTTGTTGTGGTGCGTTTTAGCGGAGATTCGCTCAGAGGTTTGCAGACTTCCTCGCGCCTCGTGGGCTATTCTTGCTGGGTGGAAGATGGATGGGTAATCTTCCTCACCACGTAATGTCATTACATATTCATCCACTGTCTCATTCATAGTTTATTTCCGGAGTCTTTGGTACCCGTCTCCACATGTACGTGGCAATGGCCGTTTGATTACTCCATCAGTTTGCCATCCAGTTGGGTAGAAAAGAAACCAGGTCCTGCCACGAACTTACCGGCAGAAGAGAAGATATTCTCAAAAACGGTCGTCTGTTTTTTCCCTTTACCTTTCATTCCATTCTTAGCTTCACCTAATGGTGTCTATACAACGTTTTTCTTTGTACAGCGTCAACCAGCCGACATGGGAAGACACTAGATTGCAGCTCAAGAGGTTGCCACTCCAAGAACACAAGTCTCGTCCAAGTTATTGCAAAAAGACTGTGTTCAGAAGAACTGTTTACCTATTCGAAAAAATTAAATCCCTAAGACGTCGCTACTATGGGATAGCAGTTGGGACTTCCACTTGACCTCCTCTACCGTCGAATCACCAGATCAAACAAGATCTCGCCCGATCCCCTTGGGAAAGGTTGATGGTACCAGGACACTGACAGCTGCTGCAAGGCTATGGCAAGCCTTGGTACTCCAATGTTCGGTACCCCATCTCTGTTTGTCCGCCATATGTGCCCACGGAAAACCCAACGGGTACTAGTCGACACATATTCCATGTCCTGTCGACCTGGGCTGGAGACTCTCAGCTGAGGCTAAATTTTGACGTCTTTGATAGCGCTGGTCATGTTTGGGTTAACGAATCCTTGGATTGAAATGCCTAAGGCTCCAGAAATCATTCCGAGTTTGAAATCTCGGGTTTTGTTGGCCGGAATGAGCCCAACGAAGTGGTTGTCAAGGCGTTCAATGGGGCGATGGCACTTCTATCAAAGACCAAGATCAGTGGTGGCTCTCTGGTAAGTTTCTTTTCCAGTAGCCCGTTGATGCCTCCGCTAACTTTAACTAGGCATATTCCGAGATTTTCACTTAATAGCGCCTCCCAGAGATGGCAGGATTGAAGACTGGTTTCTACGGACTGACTTGGGTGAGAACTATGAGCACGCCGCCTTGCATGCTACTGTCGATAATGTCACCGCCAGCCAGGGGAAATTATCTATTGCAGTTCTGAGCGTGAACAGAATGGTGGCGAGTTGCTTATATCCACAGAGACAGCCATCAACAAACTGGATACCAAGACTGGATTAAGCGTTATTGAATGATCGGCTGTTTTGTGAAATCGCGAGACAAGTAATTGACAGAATCGACGTAAAATCCGCTCTACGAAATGCAATTAAGCCCGGTGGCCAGGAGGGGCGTGCAAAATGCAACAAAATTGGACTGGCTGGCCGACTTTTCTGCGACCATATTGATCCCCTGCACCTTTGGCAATCTTCAAGTCAGCTGCGTTCATTCCGGTCAATGAACAGCATGCGCATTAGGACAGAAAATTCAGAGTCTTCAAAAGTGGACTGCACAAAGGACGTATTGAAAGGAAAAACAGAAGATCTACCAAATTAAGACCTCGCACTTGTGTGAGGCCTCTACTTTTGGCAGATTTGCCAAAAAAACACAACCTACTCCTACAATGTGGACATAAACCTGAGCAATGAGACTGCTGCACATCAGACCGTGCGACAGTGTATTGGCTTTCGAAAGGTTGAGCTGAAGAACGGCTTGATGGCCGTAAATGATGTTCGGACTCATCTGGGGAGAACAAATCGCCACGAGCACCATCCTCAATTTGGTCGCCCTGTCCCCTAGGTTTTGCAAAGCGTGATCCCATCCTCATTAAGAGGCACAACTTCAACGTTCTAAGATGTTCTCATCAGCCCAATCACCCAGTTACTCTGGGTGTGATGGATTAGGACATGGACCAGGCTGAGCTGGAATGCCACGACTTTTACGATGCCGTTGCGCTGCTGTTGGACATTCCCGAGACATGGACTGTGAAAAACTGGCGAACTTAGCTTTTGCCCAAGCTGCTCGATTCATAACGAAGAATCTAACCAACGTGGAAGGTTGCATCCAGATCGCCCCCATCTTCCATCGATAGAACCTGGTTCTACATCATGAATTCCCTTTCCAAATAGTGTAACAAGGTTCAGGAGCAAGGAAGTATACATATGTATTTTACTATTTCTGTGACGCTCGCCAGGTAACGCTTGCAGAGTCTCAGCCTCGGCTGTCTGGTAGTCGGGTTCGGCGTATTGGAAACGGCAATGGGTTTAGCTTTGTTGCACACAGGCGTACTACGGAAACTATCCAGCCTACTAGGCATCCTCCAGATCTTGTAGGTGAGAATGCAACTATGTTGAGACTGGGCGTGAAGGTCGGTACCAAGGGTTGTGGGCCGGCTGTGAGGGAAGATCTCAGGAGTGGGTGTAAAGAGGTGTCATTTGGGTTTGGACTAGAACATATTTGGACAATTTTCCAGGAAATAAATCCCACATGGCGGCTCCTTCGAAGCGTCGGAGTGTTTACACGCCAATCCAGGCGTCGAGAATACAGAAACGGCGTCCTGTAGCCAGGAATTGGACTTTTGAGTCATTTGAAGGTATTCATAAGATTTTAACAGAAATACCATGATGCAAAAATCCGAGCGAAGACGGGCAGTGGCGACCTCGGCACCCAAGGTCGCGAGGCAGGCGCATCGCGTTGATTTTCCCTGCGTCATAGCGAAATGGTTTATGGTGGGGCTTTGGCCGTTTGACTCACCCGCCAGCGTCAATCTACGACTCGAAAAGTCGACGACCGTTTCTGCAAAACCGCGTTGCCCACACCGGCTAAGATTGTTTAGCTTTTGCAAGAAGCAAACCCAATCTTCCTCGAGCTGAAGTTCCTGTCATGGCGGCCAAAAGCGACGACATCCTTCGGCGGCCTCTCTACGGTTGGTTCTGCTCAAACCCGCCATCCAAACGTCACCCGACGAATGCGAAGAGCTAACCAGCTTCCCCAGTGTACGATCTGCCTGGCACAGTTCTAGAAAGCTTGACTCTCAAGGCAGATACAGACAGCACGCATGTCGTCGATGAAGAACCCACCCGTACGCCGAGCGAGAAGAGCCCCGATGCGTCGACCGAGAACCTCGTTGGATCGCAGTCATGTTCGCTTTGCGGTATGACCTTCTCGTCGCTGCAGGACCAGCGCAGTCATCTCAAGTCCGACTTTCACAACTATAACTTGAAGCAAAAAATGCGGAATCGCAAGCCTGTTTCCGAGACAGAATTCGACAAGCTCATAGAGGACCTTGACGAATCGCTCTCCGGTTCGGACTCGGAGGACGAGGACGAGGAGGAAGACGATGGTCGACAGGACTCTACTTTGACCGCGTTGCTGAAGAAGCAGGCTCGCTTGGTCGATAAACAAGGCGATGGCGATGAAGAACCCTCGAATGAATCAAGCTTGGGGAGAGGGAATCGTGGCAAGCCGCCCTTGATTTGGTTCAGTTCGCCACTCTTGCCGGAGAACCACTACTTCGGGCTGTACCGCGCCATATTGACGGGAGAAGATCAGCGGCATTCTGACCTTACTGATGTACTACGAAAGAAGCAAGTCGATCCCATTTCAATACCAAAGCCAGCCAAAGACGGGACGCTAGCGCCTACCGCGTACAAAGGACCTCACGTCTTTTTGTGTATGATTGGCGGTGGACATTTTGCTGCCATGGTTGTTTCTCTAGCTCCAAGGGCAGCAAAGGGAAACACGTCCATGAACCGCGAAGCTACTGTCCTAGCTCACAAGACCTTCCATCGATATACCACTCGAAGGAAGCAGGGTGGCTCACAATCTGCAAACGACAATGCCAAGGGAGCCGCACACTCTGCTGGCTCAACGTTGCGTCGTTACAACGAGCAGGCTTTGGTAGATGATGTGCGGGCCCTGCTCCGTGACTGGAAAGCTCTTCTAGACACTTCAGAACTGCTCTTTATTAGGGCCACTGGTGTTACGAATCGAAGAACGCTTTTCGGGCCGTACGAAGGCCAGGTCCTAAAGCATAATGATACCCGGCTCCGAGGCTTTCCTTTCAGCACAAGACGCGCCACTCAGAATGAACTCATGAGGTCATTTATCGAGTTGACGCGGCTCAAGGTCAGGGAGATTGACCCAGCAAAGGAAGTAGCAAAAGAGGCACAGCCACAAGTAGTTACTAAATCTGCTAGCCCTAAACCTTCGAAGCCAAAGCTATCAGAGGAGGAAGAGACGGCTCTTTTGCACACGTCACAACTACAAGCGTTTATCCGACGCTCAAAGCTTCCCGCATTATTATCGTACCTCTCCAATAACGGCTTGCCAGCCGATTTCGAATTTCGGCCCATCGAGCAAAACTATCACTCCCCTCGACCTCTTCACCTCGCAGCCTCTCAAAACTCGCCACCTCTTGTTCTCGGTCTTCTTGCTCGCGGGGGCGCGGATCCGTCCGTAAAAAACGCCGAGGGTAAGACGCCGTTCGAACTAGCTGGTGACAGAGGAACCCGTGACGCGTTTCGGGTGGCTCGTTCGGAACTGGGAGAGGCCAGATGGGCATGGGATGCGGCCAAGGTCCCCGCAGCGATGACAAAGGCTGAAGCAGATCGTAGAGAAGAGCGTGAGAAGTCAGAAGCTGATAAAAAAGAAGCTGAGAGGAGGAAAGCCGAAGAGGAGCGGCTGCGAACCGAAGGTCCCCAGGTAGTAGAGAAGAGGCCCAAGGGAAATACACTTGGATCTAGTATGGCAAAGACACCGCAGGAACGCAGGGAGGAAGAGTCGAGGGGGTTGACGCCCGAAATGAGGATGAAGCTGGAACGCGAGAGGAGGGCGAGAGCTGCGGAAGAGCGGTTGCGGAAGATGAAGAGCTGATAGATTTGGCAGCCCATTTGCGCCTTTTTTCTTAACACGAGGAGCAGTTTGTGATGGATTCTCGAGGTGCTGGCTTGGAACAAGGGCAGAGAAGAAAGCTTATCCAGCAGAACTAAAGAAAACCCTCAGTAAGCATTTAGATGCACGCGCGGCTCACGGTCACGCGCCTCCCCTTGTACTTCTCCTCATGTGTAATAAGATTATAACAAGACTAGACTTGTCACCGGATCGTTTCTACTGTGGCACACGGTTACACGAGGGCCACGATCACGAGACCTAGGACATCAGGCCCCCGCTGGCTTCTTGTATGTAGAGCTCTTTGGATCATCTAGTCCTTGAAGAAGCCAAGGACCTTTCATACCCAAAGCCGTTATCATAGATGAATCGAATGATTACTCCAGGCCCTCGTCAACCAGCGTTACTTGCCCCTGTCGCTGCAAGTCTCAAGATCGTCTGCGAAATGGGCACCACTGAAGCTGTGAATTCTGAATTACGCCGGGATAGGCACACGTACGAGGTGACTCGCCAAGCTGTTCATGGCGGACGGCGGGGGCACAACAGGACACCAGACCACAAGCCAAAATGTTATATATCACATCAGTTATTCACTGCAGGTCCTGTTTAAGTAAACTACATCGCATTGCGATAGTTTACTCACAAATCGCGTGTACCGCAAGCAAACCATTGGGTACCAAATTGGCCATTATGCATAGAGGCTAGTCTCTAGCTGTCAATACAATCATCACAACAATCCCAAGTTTACACATTTGACTTCTGACTCTAGTCACGGCTGTGACTGTTGCATCCGAAGCCCTTCCAGGAATGAATCCTGTTATGTAGCGAGTAGTCCCTAGTGCCGTTTACGGTCTCTACACAGAACGCGTATCTGAGGCTTTGTTTACGACCACCCGCAAAGACTGTATACATTTGTAAAATCCATATCCCCTACGATCGAGCACGGCCCATTTAGACCCCATTTGGAGCACAGATTGTGGTCGAAGCCGCTGAATTCCATAAAATGGGATGGCACATGATGGATCAAGGGAGACCAGATCAGCGATGGAATCAACGCACTCCCTCTGTTCATCCGTAGTTCCGCAGTGCCCTCCAACGCTATTCTAGTATTCATTACTCGATATCGCTGCTACGCAAACGGGGCCCGTCGATTTTCATAAGCTGCCGGCTTACAGTCCAGGAGTTATCGACGTACTCATCGACGCAACGTCTCGGCCGTCCGTACACTATCCTCCCACAAGTTAGGGGCAGCATCAAAGCCATGCCGGACAATGGATCAACTCACCTAATACAATACCCATATCCAATTCTTCCGCAGAGAAAAGGTCTTCATCGAGAGCTCTGACTGAGCCGCCCACAGCGGCGACTTTTCCAGCACTGCATGCTCTGTCCATGGTCTCGATTTCCCAAGCATCACAGTTTCTCTTTCTCTGTACATGAGGCCTCCCCTGTGCATATGACAGATGACAGTGACTCCGTTGACGGCTCCGCAGGAGGCCTGTCGTACGACTCTGCCTACGCCACCGCTTTGCCAACACGCCAATGGGCTTCATTTGGACAGAAATTCACTCCCATCACGCGGCGACGACTTCAGACGAAGCTTTCCAGTGAACTTGTAAGCAGCAGTTGGGCCTCGAGCAGTGCTAGGTGCTCTTCTTCCCATACGCACCAGCTGCTGGCTGTGCGGTCTGGAACTGGTCCCGTCAGCATTGTTACACACACGCTTCGCCAGGAGACCGGCTTTGCAGAGTCTGAAGCTTTGCAGTGAACTTGTAAGCAGCAGTTGGGCCTCGAGCAGTGTTAGATGCTCCTCTCCCTCTGTACGCACCGGCTGCTGGCTGTGCGGTCTGCAACTGGTCCCGTCAGCATTGTTACACGCACGCTTCGCCAGGAAACCAGCTTTGCAGAGTCTCAAGCTTTGCAGTGAACTTGTAAGCAGCAGTTGGGTCTCGCTGGAGCAGTGTTCAGATGCCATTCCTCCATACGCACCAACTGCCGCCTATGCGGTCCGCAATGGGTCCCATCAGCACTGTTGGACGCACGCTTCGCCAGGAAACCAGCTTTGCAGTCTGTTCATGTTTTGTTTAATAGCTCTTCAGAATGAACCAACTGAGCATCGTCTCAAGCCCAGTCTCGAGCCCAGTCTATAAAGATGGCTCTTCGCCACTGTCCTCCTCCGTGTCTTTGCTCTTCTCCTCAGCGCTCTCTTGACCATCTGTCATGACCAGCACAAAACTGTTTCGATTCAAAGACACAATACACAAATCCTTTCACCTCGCCCAGTATGACTGTCTGCGGCGAGTGTCACAACAACCACTGCGGATCGGCCCGGCCCTGCCTATGCTTTGGCAGGCACGGAGTCGACCGCCTCGGCGTCGAGGCGGACATGATCATGATGGAGGAGGTAACCGTCTCGTCCATGATGGTAATGCAAGGTAGGTTATTAATGTAGTTTAAGAAACCATTCGCCACTTGCTGGCTCAGGAGCAATAGAGCTGATGCGCCGTTGTAGATGAAGACGGCGTTACATACCGGACGCCCGGCGACCAAGACCGGCCCGGCGCTAGCAAGACGGCGCCGGAACGGATGCCGCTTGCTTCTGACCGTCGCCGGAGATATAAAGTATTTACATTGAAGCAGCGTCCCGGGGTTGCTGCCAAGGTATGTGACACACTACTGGCCGGGCCTCACGTGACTCGCACGCTAACCTGCTTAGTCGTCTCCGTTGAGCAACGGCGCTTGAGCATTCGATCAATAATTTCGTACGAATCGAAATTGCACCACCTCGATCTTCAAATCATACCAATTTTTCCTTGGAGAGACTTTTAATGCGTAATTTTCTGGTACTGCATGAATCGCCAACCCTCACGACTGAGACGGAGCGTCTGGGATCTGGATACATTTTGCGTGGGAGCCTGAGGCGTATAGGGTAGTATCATTGAAACTGATTTTATCTGGATTTTATCTTTTCTTTCTATTGTACAATTTTATCTATCATTTGAGAACCATATGCTACAGCATCTGATTGGCGGATTTAGTTGTCATAGGATAAAGCTCTACAATTGATGCATCTAAGCTCGTTGTTACAATACAACATTTGCTATCATGTTTGGGTTGATGGGTGATTGTCGTGATCCAGATGCGCTGCTTCAGACAAGCAGCCATGGTGCAGACGCAACATTCGATATATCACGCCCGCAAGAAGGGGCCGTCGCGCATAGATACCCGTCTTGGAAGCCCCTGCATACGGCCACGGCCCGGTATTCGCCCAAGCTTGGCTTGTATTTATGACATATCAACGGGACCTGACATAAGAACCCTGTATTCAGCATCGTGGCGACCCGTTTTTGAGCGGTGGTAATTTTTCCCTCATATTGAAGTGGTCTGATCTGACAATTATCTGTTTAGTACTTGGTAATTTGCCAACACTACTTTCGGCCCAGAGAAGTACGTGTTCCAGTCACCGCATACTCTGCACCGCGTCGGCGTCTCTAGATTTTCACGACGTTTGAGAATGTCTTTGTTCTTGCAGACGCTTCCAAAGGACGCCATGTCACGACGTCAGAACCTGCAGCCACGAGATAAGACATTAGATGCCTTTAAAAAATAATAACAAAAAAGAATGCAAGTGCCGACTGGAGGACACGACTTATGAAGCCCGTTGGCTACAGATCGGATAATGATGGTGCGGTGGCCCTGATTTGACGCCGACGTGCCGTATCGCAGCCTTGTGCCCGGCAAGGTTGACTCGATAGTCGAGATGCTTTGGCTTTCTTATCCTCATGACGACCTTTTAAGACGTATTGTTATTTCAAGATATAAACGGTGCAGTCAAGATGCTGTTTTTCAGTTGGATGTAGCTCACCAGAGATATTGGCTACTGTTTCGCTCTTTACATCTTTCGAAATGCACAAAGACACAGACTTGTACTCTTTCGCACCGTCAAGACCACCGGCACTTTTCTATTGGCAGGCCTCGCCAACGCTGTTCTAGAGGTCACCAGCCGCGGCATCACATGCGTCGTGACTTGCATCAAGCATGGCGTTGAACTGCCCGTCGTGCCAGGACAAAGCTGGGATTCTGGCAGCCGGGGACGTCAGCGTATCGGCAGAGAAGCTACGCCAATCCATTGATGGAGCGTGACAAATGCCAATTCACAAATGGACCCGTATCAAGCATGCGAGGACAGTAATACCACGCATTTCATGCATCTGGGACAGTTTTCTGGTGACCGGGCTTCTATTGCGCCATGTGACAGTGATGGCTGTGGGACAGGCCTTATTCAACGTGGTACTACTATTCCTCTAGGTCAGCTCGACTCGTTTTTCAGGCCTGAGAGAATGAAGGTGTCAGGACGCAGCTGGACACTGACAGGTACAGTTGGACAAACTGTGTCTGACTCAGGTCGTCCCCAATACGCGTTCTACGGATCGGATTCAAAGACTGTTGCGGGGCGATACACTCGACGAAATAGTAACCGATATCTCATAGGTAAAACCAAACAGATTGTCTGGATTTTCGGGTACTCCATTCCTTAGGATTCCTCCATGAGCTTGGACTGACAAGCCTGTGATGGAAGAAGCCCATAAGCTGCAACGCATAAATGCAGTGACATTATGCACCCTTCCCAACATTGCTGCCCCTATTCTTGTCATGGGACTCAGCCTAGCCATGGTATTGAATGCCAACTAATGCAGCTTCATGCCGTAATAGTGGTTCATGGAGGGAAGCTTCTCTTCATCCTATTAGAAATAAGTGTGAATCACATGAGCGTCGATCCCCCAGAAAGAAGAAGGCATTACAAATTTTGGTGTGAGACTGTGAGCTGTCGCAAGTAGGAAAAAATACGGATCATCTCCATATCATTCATAGAAATGACAGCAAAGTCTGCGCCAAGACTCTTTTGTGCCACCCGGGAATGTGGTAGCGATGGCATAACTAATAATGGCATTGGCGTATAGTATAGCTACTGTATTGCCTCAACCGAGAAGGCAAGGGTTCTAAAAAGAGGCTGATGATCAGCGGCATGGTTTCTGCAATATGGCGTGCTTCATGTCCAGGCATGACTTGGCACTTGGTGATGTTTATGGGCCGTTGGCCTGGGCACGGCGTGAAAACAACAAGCGTTGTAAGAAGACTGAATATTGAATCAGGCTTGGAAGGACAAAAAGGAACGTTATGCTTATGCTCGCCCTGGCTGCTGCAAAGCATCGCCACCTCCGTGGCTTCAGCCCGACGTATGTATTTTTGGCGTTCGTATCTTGAAACCACAGGCTCACTCCGGGGGTGGCCAGGTCGCTCCGGATGCCCGCTCCTCGGCAGCCTGCCTTGTGGTAGGGACTCGCAGCGTGCCGTCGTGACGGCTGGAGTTCTGTCGCTGGCGAGGGCCTTCATGCGAGTGATTCTCGATGCGAGAGTTGAATTCAGCTTGTGGGGCCGAGGGGCCGCTGAGAGCGATGAAGATGCAAAATGCTGGAGTATTTTGTGGGTAGTTTGTTTCAGGTCAACTATTTGGTCAAGACTAAACCCCAATTGAGCAGAAGTCAGAAGTTGGTCTTGTGTGTATAATCCGGACTTCCTAAGCGTACTGTCAAGAGACAGGTGCTTGCGACATATTAGCACAGAATCCCAGGCTTTCATATGCTCCAAGTATGAAACCACCAAGTGGCACAATCTTATAAAATGCCATCTTTGGCTTGCACATACTCCGTATACGTACTTGTATTATAACAGACGGTATGACCGCTTACTTACACCACGGCTTCTTGTGGGGTTCAAAAGACGTGAGCCAGTCGCTCAACGTAGCACCCAATCGATCAATCAGTCAACCGCGTCAAAGCGCCCACCGGAACTTCAAACGTGAGCAAGCCTTATGGCTGGGAGCCCCTCGTCTGTTCCCCTTTTGGGGATGCCACCACCCTGGTTAACAATCGACAGAGACCTTCGCTTGCAAAACTAGCGCGGGAGCGAAAAAGCGACCAGAGCGTGGATTTCCGCGTGGGCATGGATGCAACGCCATAGACCTGGTTGGACATGGACCTGGGTACGACCAGCAGCTAAATCGGGAGCAGCAATATACTAATAAGCGAATGCTCAACTTTACTGGCAGCTCTGTCCAGGGCAAGTCCTTCAGCTCGTAGCTTTGTCAAGCTTGCTTGTTGCTGTGAATAGTTCAAAAGTACTCGATATTATGCGTATCAGACTGACCAAGCTACCAGACGCCTCGCCGAATGCCGCATGACGGTTCATCTCAACCTACCCCTGGCAGGTTCGGCGTCAATGCCAAAAACGCTAGACTCTTATGCTGCTCTCCAGCAGTTATGACATTGTAGTGAGTCGGCGCACCGTTGGCTCTGACGCTCCGGAATCAACAAGATAGCGCAGGTACGCGTTCGCTAGGTCAAAAGTCAAATCGACATTTTAACACTATCAACCCACATAAATGCGGTCGGAAATTACATCCGGAAAGTTTGCTGAACAATAGGTGCATGATGTGCCGCGGATAGTCGAGGCACCTTGGGATGGCGGTTGACGGAACCCATAAAACTCCACAAAAGGATGCCTGAGCGCCAACTGGGAAGATGAGTCGTCACAGGTCCATACATCGTATCGAAGCATTAGTGGCATGTCTTGTTGGGGGACGGACTAGCTCCGTGTTGTAGATCGTGCGGCCCCAGACGCTTGGAGCATGGAGAACAAGACAAGTAGTCACTAGTTGGCATTAGTGAAGAAACGGTGAGCCAAGGCTATGGACGGTTGAGTGAGGCCCATTGATGGCATTATCACGGACACGGTGGACGGCGAGGTAGTATTGTAGCGAATGTGGTCAATGTGGTGGTCAAAACGGTACTCACCAACCTGCCTCTGGGAGTTAGATTGCGGCAACAATTATCAATCTACTTCGTATTGTACAATGGAGATGTCAATGATGAGAACTCGGAAAAGATAAGACTGAGCGAATTTTCCGTGGAGACACTGTTGCCTAGTGCATAGTTACCATATGCCAAATTTGGATTCAGTCACGAATAGTGAGGGGACAACCAATGAGCACCCGATGAGCTCGTGAATGTGATAGACACATGGATGAGGATTCAAATCTTGTACTAGTACGGACATGGAGTACGGAGCACTACCATCTCGTCCCTGGTGCCTGGCTGATCTGCCCCCCTCGAGCAAGGCTGTGCGTTCTTGGAACCAGAGTGAGCCGTGTTCATGTGCTGGCATGGCAAGGGGACCATTGCCGCCGATCCAAGTCGGAACATTGAATCGGGCACTGGTGCAGCCGCCTTCGAAGACTGCGGGCGCTCAGGCGGGCGCTCAGCGTTTGACGCAGCAATAGGGAATTACGCATGAAGAGAAACGGGTCCTGAAGCCAAGACAGCGAGAGTCAACAGCAACTGGGCTGCAAAGCCAGAAACACAAAATTGTTAAAAATGGTCGACGGTGCCAGACGACGGCCAGAAGCGCTGGGAAACCGCAACAACAGCCAGATGCGAAAAGGGCAAGAAGGGTCCGGTACCGCCGGACGACACTTCCTTCCCACAAAATGCAGGTCTTCACTCCCCGGGACAGTTTAGCGCCACCTGAAGATGAGGCTCCATGGTTCAACGCAGCTGTGGCCTCATTGGCTCTTGCTGCTCGTGGCCTGTGTTCCTGCAGTAGTCGCCTCGATTTGTCTCGTCACATCCTCCCAACAAGTTGCTTCTTTCGACCCTCCATTGCCTCCATTGCCTTCCAAGCGCTGTCCTTGTCGCCCACCGCCAACAGCCCTGTTTGATGTCGACTCCATGCCTGGCTTCATTTGGTGCATCTGAGGACCCGATAGACACTTGATGTCTCATTGATTATCATCCACGGCGTCTGGACAGCCAACTAGGCGGGCGGACCTTGCTTAGTCTTGCCGAATCTCTTTCTCGGTGAGGAAGCATCAGCCATTGACTGGAGAAACAAGGAAAGGACGTTTGACATGACCTTAGACATTTTGTCTCATCTTTTTGGCGGGGAAAATGGTTGCGGACAGCACCGAAACAACAAACAACGGACCAGGGGCTTGTAAGCTCCGTGTGTAGTGAAGAACAGACGGCTTCTTTCTTTTTCAAGGCGATGCCGCCAAACGAAATGACTGCGAATACGGCACATAATCTCATCAACAGTCAGCCGGCTGAACTTGTCTCCCCCAGGATTTGCCAACCAAAAAATCTGGTCAGCCATTGCCCAATACCGCGCTGCATTTCCTCGTGGCGTACGGAGTACAGAGTATATTTCCACCAATTTGCTACAAAAGAGGCCATCGCAGGAGCTATTGACTCCCCTGTTGCAGGGGTTACGGGTCAATTGGGGCTGTCGAATCATGACGGAACTGTCATTTTCAGGAACGTTGCTTTTTGTGGCGCGACAATTGCCATTTTTAGGTGTACAGCGTTGAAGACCCCTGCCAATGGTATCCTAACGTGGCCGGGTGCCTGGGCCTCGGGCTAGTAGTTGTACCTCGTCGGTGAGCAATCCCTTTTTCGTATGGCTGCACCAAAAGCACTCCGTCTTGTAAGCTAATCATCTGGCTGCAAGTGAACTGAATGGCCGACGGGTAGCGTCAGCGGACTTTCGCCTGCATCCCGCCTTGTGTGAGAGAGTCGCATCCAGCGGTTCCGTCGAACGACTGCATCTTCCGACCCAGGAGCAGCGAATCAAACCCTCACTCGACGCGCAGCGCAGCCACGCGATTGCCCATGGTCGTCCCGTCCAACTGTTCCTAGTCGCCCGGCCTTCAGACCAAGCCGCAGGCCTGGAGCCATGCCCCTGGTTTCACGGCCGTAGTCCGGCCCCGGTTCTCAACTCAGACCGCTCGACGACATGGATTCGAGATTGCAACAAGCGCCATCCACCACACCACCGCTTTACACAGACCACCCCACTTGCCACCAACGTCTGGCTGTCATGGAGTCTGGTGATGGTCTTGTCTCCATGGCGTCTTTGTCTGCAGGCTTCAGCATGTACATACCGTATCCCGTCCACATGCGTCCCAAGGACGTGCCCTGAAGGGCTTCTTCGGCAAAGCCATCGGTGCATGGGCAGCCGTCCAGAAAACCACACCCCCTGGTGTGTTGGCGACAAAGGGAGCCCGTGTAAGTGCAAGGTGCGCCGCCCAGAGCATCGTTGGACCAGTCCTCGCCCGCCTAGTATATAGATGTCGTGACCACCCGACACTGGGCTGCTGCCTTGTTACACTCTCTCATCATCTTTGTCTTTACCTTTTGTTTCCTTTTCTATTTCCTTTTCGAGGCATTGCTGTCTTCGTCGTCCTACAGTCGAAGTCATTCGTTTCCTTCGACTACCATTCGCTTAATATCACAACTGGTTTTTGATAGTACTTTCATAGTTTACGTGCTTGACATCCAACAACACACTCACTATACTTGGGAATCATTAAGCAAAAGAGCAAGATGAAGTCTGCTCTTTCTGTTGTTGTTGCCGCTGCCGGCGTGCAGCAGGCTGCTGCTACTTTCGGCCTCTTGGGCGGTGGTGGCATTTCTTTCAATTTTGGTTTGGATTGGTCTGGTGCAAAGACTTTCCCTTGCCCTGGCAACGTTGTCAACAAGTGTACTCCTGAGCAGGAAAATGATTGGGACTGGAGTGACGTTGCGACTGGCTCCCTCAACACCTACGCTGGCTTCAACTTCGGTGGCGGCTGGTCTTGCGAGAGCAACTTTGGAAAGCGCGGTGATATCCAGGGCCGCACTTTCGGTCTCGGAAAGGTCATCTCCGGTTCCTGCAATCAGGGAGATGAGGCTGGTCTCTCCATTGGTGTTGGTGCCAGTGCTGGTATTGATGCCTTCTCCATTAACAGCTTCGACATGTCGACCGAGTTCGACGCCCGTCTCGAATTCCACTACGATATGCCTGACGGAAGTGTGTGCAAGCAGACCTCGGATTGCAAGCGAGGTGGATCGACTATTGTCAACAACCAGTGCGGCGGTGCTAAGAAGGTTCGGGTCATCTACCCCAAGCAGATCATCCACAAGGGAATCTCCTTCAGCAAGAAGTGCAAGATTTCTTGCCACAAGATCAAGTGGCACTGCGGCAAGCCCACTCCCAAGCCCAGCACCTCTGTTCTCACACTGCCTAGCACCTCTACCCAGGTGATCCAGACTACTCCTGTCACCACTCTGCAGACATATACCACTCCTTCTCAGCAGACTACTCCCGAAAAGCAGACCACTTCCAGCAAGGAGACTACTACCTCTGCTCAACAGACCACTCCTGGAAAGGAAACCACTCCTGCCCAGCAGACTACTCCCAGCAAGGAGACTACCCCCGTCCAGCAGACCACATCTAGCAAGGAGACCACACCTGCTCAGCAGACCACTCCTGGAAAAGAGACCACCCCCAGCCAGGAGACTACGTCCGCTCACCAGACAACCCCAGGCAAGGAGACGACTCCCGCCCAGCAGACCACTCCCAGCAAGGAGACTACTCCTGCCCAGCAGACTACACCTGGGAAGGAGACCACGCCTGCTCAGCAGACTACTCCCGGCAAGGAGACTACTCCCGCCCAGCAGACCACTCCTGGACAGCAGACCACACCCAGCCAGCCGACTACTGCCGCCACCACCACTCCTGCCACTACGTTTGTCACTACCTACGACACCACCTCTACCGTCTTCACGACCTCCACCAAGACCATCACAAGCTGTGGACCTGAAGTCACCGAGTGCCCTGGCAAGACTGGACCTCACATTGTTACTGTTACTATCCCTGTGAGCACCACTATCTGCCCAGTTACGGAGACCCGTACCCAGTCCCAGGGTGTCCCTACGACTGTCATTCTGCCCTCCAAGTCTGAGACTACCATCAAGGAGCAGCCCACCCCCGAGCAGCCTACCGGTGAGAAGCCCAACCCGGTCACCAGCCAGCCTCCTCAGTCTACTCAGACTCCTCCTTGCCCTCCTGTTGTTCCCAGATGTCTCAACACCTTCGTGGACCTCAAGGCCAAGTGCGCGGACAACAAGGATGCCTCTTGCTTCTGCCCAGACAAGGACTTCGTCAAGAACATCTTCGACTGCATTTACGCCCACGGTGAGAGCGACAACGTCATCTCCGAGGCTATCTCCTTCTTCCAGGGTATCTGCGGACGCTACATCCCTGAGAACCCCGTCATTGCCACTGGTGCCGAGACCATCACCCAGATCATCACTGTCACTGGTACTCCTCACATCACCCAGGTTCCTTATACCACTGTCGTTGTCGCTACCACAATCACCGAGAACAGCAGCACCCAGACCATCTCGACGGAGGTCACCATTCCTAACATCGTCATGCCTACTCCCACTGGCGGTGTCCCCAACCAGCCCGCCGCCACCGCGTCTGTTCCAGCTGGGCAGAACCCTCCTCCTGTCACTGGCCAGAACCCTCCCCCAGCTGTCACCGATCAGAGCCCTCCCCCCGCTATCACGACAGGCACTGGTGGTGTGATTCCTCCCAAGCCCACGGGCTCAGTGCCTGTTACTGCCGGCTCTGGACGTGTCGGTGCCGGCCTGGGCATGGTCCTGGCCGTCGCTGCTTTCGTCGCCGCTCTGTAAGCGGTAGAGAGTCTGACGGTATTGTGCTAAGCAGTTATGAATTGAGCTGCGGCGAATTCTGGTAACTATTCAAGGTAGACTTTTGTATTTATTTTGTCTCAAGATTTTATCAGACACGTGTATGCTACAATCGAAAAAAGCTTAGGAGGAAATAAAGGAGACTTGAGGAGAAGCTGAAGGGAAAAAATTTATGCCTAGTATCATTCTACACGATCCTTACGAAAAAGCATGTGGACATTACGGCAATCTTGGAGACTAAGAGGATCACATGGATATTGTCGGACTCGAGTCTTGAGTGAGCCTGACACATGCTCAACAACCAGTTAATTGAAACGCAGGGCTGGCATTCTGTAATCTTAATATTGAAATTTCAACGTTTGCATTTTCCACGACTTGACTTTGTGAATGTTTATCCCCACGTCTATCTAGTAGTATGTATCTCTTTGTCTTGCTTCCCATGATACTGGTAACTTGTAGTCCAAGAAGGAGGTCAAGGCCTAGTTTCCGAAGTCGATTCCAAACTCGTACCATGGCCACCATTTCTAATTCGTCAAGTTGCCCAATCCACACTAATCAATGTGTGAAGAGGACTAGAGTAAAACAAACAAGCTATACAAAACGGCAAGAATTGTCTATGGCGGTAGAACACGCATACGCAGGTACCTTCCACAAGTCTTGTAAGTAACATGGCAAACAGCACACTCTACAGCTTGGCAGCCGTGTCTTTTCTGTCCGCGCGGTCCTTGTCCTTGAGCACCCGGCGCAGTATCTTGCCGCTCGCGCTCTTGGGAATAGCGTCGACGAATTGCACACCGCCCCTGAGCCACTTGTGCCGCGCCTTGTGACGCTCCACGTGCTCGCGGACGGCGGCGGCGACTTCCTCGGCGGAGCGGCCGTCCGACTCGCGGGCCCGGACGACAAAGGCCTTGGGGACTTCGCCGGCGCGCGGGTCCGGGACGGGGATGACGGCGCAGTCGGACACGAAGGGGTGCGAGAGGAGGTGGGCTTCTAGTTCGGCGGGGGCGACTTGGTGGCCCTTTTTGTATTCGTGGTGAGCGATTATTTTTGTTTTTTGGGGGATAGTCATGGAAATGTATGTACCTTTACTTTGATGAGTTCCTTGATGCGGTCGGTGATGACAAAGTGCTCGGTTCCCTGGGGGGATTTCCTCACGAGCACCTCGTCGCCGGTCTTGAGCCAGCGACCGTCTTGGTGGTGGACGAATGTCTCGGCGTTGGCCTTTTCGTTGTGCAGGTAGCCGAGGACGACGGAGGGCGACTGGACGAGGAGCTCGCCCCGCGTCTCGTGGGCGGTGACTTGGTTGCCGTCTGGGTCGATGAGCTTGGCCTTGGACCCGGGCAGGAGGCAGCCCGACGAGCCGACGAGCCGGTCGGTTTCGCTGGTGGAGGATATGCCGGGCGAGGCTTCTGTCATTCCTGCCGCGTGGGTTAGGCTCTCACGTTTGAGGAGCGGATGTGGTCGAGAAGGATTGCTTACCGTAGCCCTGGCCGATGCTCCAGCTCGGATAGAGCTTCAGAATGCCCTCAATCACCTCTGTTCCCAGCGGGGCGGCGCCGGAAAACACATAGCGCACGCTGCTCAGGTCGTACTTGGACACGGTGTCCCTGTGGGTGATGATGTGTATCAGCAGGGGCGGCACGATGCTCAGCTGCTCGATTTTGAAGCGCTGGATGGCGTTCAGGAAGGTTGCTGGTTCGAATTTGGGCAGCACGACGACTTGGTCGCCGCGGTAGTGGCCGAGCAGCGCGACCATTGTGAGGCCGTAGATGTGGCTGAAGGGCAGGACGCCGACGCTGGTCTGGGTCTTGATGCCGAGTTGCTCGCGGGCGACGGAATCGACGGCCGCGATTTGCATGATGTTGGCGATGACGTTGAGGTGCGAGACCATGACGGCTTTCTGCAGCAACAGTTAGTCCTTTTTGTTTCTTCTTGTCCTTTGTCTCTCTTTTTCATTGAGGAAAAAAGCAGGTATTCAGAGAGGGCAGTGCCAGTCTTACCGGTAAGCCAGAAGTGCCGCTTGAATAGCTGAGAAACGCAGTTTGCCTCGCGCCCTGGCCCGTGACCCATTGCAAGGGCGGCAGCGGAGGCAGACTCTTGCCTTGCTCGACTAGATGGTCGATGGTCTCGAACCTTGGATCCGAAGCAACCCGGGGAACGGCCAGGAGAAACACGCGCTCGCGGGGGATGCCGGCCGCATCGGCAGCCTTGAGGGCATTTTCCAAAAGAGGCACGCATGTAAACAGGGCCGTGGCACCCGACGAGCGAAGCTGATGCTCCAGCTCTTGGTGGGAGTAGGCAGCACTGGCGGGCGTGACGATTCCCGAGAGGCGGTGGATGGCGTGTGCGAATGGGATGTAGTCAATCTGTGTTTGCCGACAACATGGCACGTCAGTACTCCGTCAGGTAGTATTTTTCCAAGAGGGCGACATGGACTGACCGTGTTCAGCGAGTACAGACACGCGACCCTGTCCCACTCGGTGCCCTCGTGCGGATTGAATGCCAATCGTCTTGCGATGCCTCGCGCGAGGTAGTCGGTTCGTTGGGCCACGTCGGCCACGGATCTGGTCAAGCCCGTAATGCCACATGTGTAGGGGTCCTTGGACTCGGCAATGGGATGGCGGCCATATTTGGGGTTGTTGATGAACTCTTCGAGAGTGATGGAGTCGGGGAGCCCTGCAGGTGTCGGGTGTCAGGGACAAGTTTTGCAGAGTCTTGGGTCCATGTTTGGTTACAAACCTGGGAGGGTGGGAGACGACGGAGGCGGGAGAAACACCATGGCGCCCAAAGAATTGCAACGCCGCACGCACTCGGGCAAGACTGGTGGAACTTGAGGCACGACCGCTCACGGCTCTTTCTTATGCAGAGCAAACGGGAGAGAAACAAGAGCCGGTGAAGTGGGAGGGCCATTGTCGTATATAGCCTCGGATCCGGCACTCTCTCATCTCTACTAGTTTGCCGGTTTCCTGTGCCGGTTTCCACTGCCGTCGGTTCTCCATCACGTCAGGTCTTCCGAGGCACCAAGCAAGAGGCACCAGGCAAGTCTACGCATTGAGCACGGCAATTGAGCGCTCCCCATTGGATGGCGTGCCCGCCGTTGGACCCTGTTATGGGCTTGGGGTCCCAGGGCGGCCCCGAGCCGATCCACATGTTCCTCTCCACCTCCGCGTTTTGCGGATCTTGGCCATTCTGTCTCGGCGCGGCAGCCTCGGCTGGACAAGAAGAGGCAGAATGACAAATGCCTTTATAAAAGGGGGTACGCCGCTCTATATTATCAAGCGCATTATTTAGTTACTGTCTTCTGCGGGTAGCTTACGCCAGGTTTTTATTGACCATTTGGTCAAGAGTACGGAGGACGGGGAGTGCCTCCTTCCTTATTTTAACGAGGCAAAACCGGAAGCTGCAGCCCGACACTGCCATTTGCTTGTCTACTCAGGTGCGTGCCTATGTACTTGACCGTTTGATGGCACAAAACATAGGCAAAGGTGTCTCGCTTTTTGTGTGAATAGCTTCAGTTGGAGCTCTCTTTTCCGCCTTGTAAACAATCGCTTTATCCAACTCGCACTCAACCTTGCTCGTGCCCTTGTACTCCGTACTACCAAGACCAAGACCAAGACCAAGACCAACCCACACATGCACCGGGATGCACTGCTGTGACCTGTCCCAAAGCCTCTGGAAATTTACTTTCCCAATAGAAACTCCAGGTCTTTAATTCTGGTGTAAACAGCCATCTATAGTGTTTTGTTGAGACTGATTAATCGCAGCGCGGCAATTAACTTCAAGCCGCTTGTGCGTCATCCCTGGTCCTCACGGAAATACCTTGCTCAGAAAAAGCCTAGCGTGGTACATAGTTGGTCCACCAGACATTACTGGCCCAAGTCGCCGTTATCCACGCAACGGTAAATAACGAATGTGACAGTAATGACGTGCTCAACGAAACCCACCTTTATTAACAGGTATAATCAAGTTCAATTGCCTTTAATAGAATCTTTACTATCGCATTCGACGAGGAAATTCTGCGTGGCAAATATCTGCCCTGTAAGAAGCTCCAGGACTCCTGCCTCTACGGCTAGATTTACACAAGTCTTCCCCTCTTTACCATTCAATGCAACTAGCAGCTATTATAAGGAATTGAGCACTCAACCCGCAATCCACGTTTGCCATTGCTTGTAAATTGCAATGCCATCACATGAAAGTAAATTTTGCTATGAACCTTACCACACTACCAGTTACAATGACTTCCTTCTGATAAACTTTGGGAATAGAGAGGGGTAGACATCTAGAATACTTGACACTCAGCCACAGCCAATTATGTGGCCATTACCTTTCTAGCTGCTCGGGTTTCTGCTCAACCAATACAATAGATCTAACAATCTACCTAGGTATATTACAGTAAACCGATTTTAGCAGCCTCGTATTGACACCTCACTCATACCCAATAACATGTTCCCCTTCACCAACGTGGTGTTTGCTACAACACCTGCCACGGCCGCCATTATCCCTTCGCATCTCACAATGAGAACATGAGGCTTGACCCTCGCCAATAGCTACCCAAGTACACGACGGCAACGTATCAAATCCGCAATACCAAACTGCCACAAAAGCCATCTAGCACAGCCGTCAACGTAATAAAAACACCGAGCCGTCCTACAAACCATAAAAGGCAGGCCCATCTCCCGAAGCAATCCACCACCCAACGCACAAAACCTTGGCTCTCACATCACAGTCAAACCCTAAAACAGACTCCCAGCCCAAATACCCCATCCACAATGCTCAACCTCCTCGCCCTCGGCTTCGCTCTCGCCAACGCCGTCCTGGCCATCGGCAACGCCGTCGTCGAGAACAACTGCGACTTCCCCGTCTATCTACGGTCCGTCGGCAGGGAAGTCTCGCCGGCGTTCTACCTCCGCCCCCGCGGGGGCAGGTTCTCCGAGCCGTACTCCCGCGACCCGACGTTCGGCCAGGCCCTCAAGATCACCCTGGGGCCCGACGACGTGTTCGATCCCACCAGGCCGCAGACCGTCTACGGGTACACCCTCAGCGAGCCCTTCATCTACTACGATCTCGACGACGTTCGCGGCAACATCTTCGCCGGCAAGCGTCTTGTCCAGCGCAGCACCGACGACTCGTGCCCGTCTAATGTCTGGCCCCAGGGCGTGCCTGTGGAGCCCCATGTCCATAACTGTCGTGATTCGGAGGCCGATATCATCTTGACCTTGTGCTCGGCCCAGAGGGGATTGTACTATAATATATGGGAGCTGTAACGGGACGGGGATACAACTGTAGCTTTGTCTTTGTTTGTGATGGGCCTAACAGACACATTATAGTTTAGCATGTACTTGAGTTATTTATTATTATTTTTAATTACCTTTATTCTATATTATAATTGTTTGCGCCACACTCGGTTCCGTCAATCACGGCTCTTCGCACCGCCGCTTCTAGTCTTGCCATGACTATCGTTCAAATCTGGACACTGGCCATCCCCAAGTATCCTGGCTACTGCTTCATCTATTCGAAAGTATGTTGCCAAGTGCAAGACCATCAACTGCCCGAGAAGAAAGTCGATGCCTATGATGCCACTCAGCGCCAGTACGACTCAGCGGCCGCTAGTAGTCGTAGAGAGGGCTTGACCGTAGACGCCCCTCAAGGTCGACATCTGAGTGGCAGGGTCTGTTCGTGAATTGAGAGATGCGTGCGTAAATGCGTGATTTTGTGAATGAGCCTCGGCTACAGCTGCTTCCATTTCGGAGCCCGGATGACGAGTGCGATTACTGGCTGATGGCTGCGGTTGTTAGCTCGTACTGCTGTGTAGCCCTCGCCTTCACAACAGGGCTACTAATAAATTAGATCCTGAAAATGGAAAATTGTCATAAAGTGAGCTTAGAGATCCACCCCAGTAATCGACAAAACCTATCGCCGCGGCAAAAAACTTGGGTGACCACCTCATTAATGCCATGTGCCACTTCTCAAGTTCGTAGGGTATCGTGAGACGTCTAATGCTGTGTGTGCAGTCGTCTATATGGAAAACACGCCTTAAAACATCAAACACCAAGCGAAAAAACCCAAGATTATATGTACGGCTCATCATAAAATGTTGCATGCCATGGCCGCAACGCCGATTATAATAAGCAGAGAACTTATCGCCGTGACTCGCACTCCAGCGTTTTTGTTACCGCCGCCACCCGTGGATACCGCTTGGGCTGTCTGTGTCGTCACCACGCCAGTCACGCAGGCGGGATCAATAGACGGGCACGAAGTGATGGTATAGGCCGTCGTGTACGTCTTGGTAGAGACGCTGCCCGTCGTGGAAGTTGGCTGCGAATTGTTAGCTTGCCATTGATAAAATCATATGGCGTCTCCCGCCTTAACATTCCATATTCGGCATTCTTACCTGGGCACTACTAGTACCAGTAACAGTAGCAGAAGTGTCACTTGCTTTGCAATTTCCAGTAGCAGAAGGAACCGCATCTGTACCAGACGAAACGGCAACAATATCGTTCTTGCCGCAGTTGTCGGCTTGGGCAATATGCACCTCCTGGTTGTCCCAGTCGAATACAAAATAACCAGCGCGGAGAACACTGTCTCCCAGGATCTGTTGGTCTGTTGTGAGGACCATGCCAACGTAGCACGTGTCGGAAGAACCGCTCAAATCCAAAATAAAGTCCTTCAATGGCACGCGAACCGTCTTACTTCCAAATCCAAAGTCTACGCTGCCTCCGGACGTCTTGGCCGAACAAGGCACCTGGTAGTAGCCTTCGCCGTCATCCGTGGCATTCAGAGCGCGCAGTATAGGTACGGCTACGGTGGAATGCATGCGGGAAATTGTCGTCCCAGAGTCCAGCATAACATTTGCATCGGATTTGTTGACTGCGAAGCTGGATGATGATGACATGGTGACGCCAATCGTTGTCAACTCAACCGCGAGCCGCCACTCACCGCCAACGCCCTTGACGATTGGACGCTTCTCAAGTGCACCGATGAATTTATTCCTGTCCAGACCACCATAAATAACAGCGCCGTACTGATCGTCAGAGTGGCGCAAGTCTAGAGAAAATACCCGGCTGGAAATGACGCCTTGCTGGGCCATGGAGTCCAGGACCAAGCTGTATGGTTCGTCGGTAGTAAAACCGCCCTTCAAGTCTGGTGCTAACCCCATGATACCTTGGGCCTGGCCCTTGCTCTCCGCCACGACCCCAAATGTTTGGTTGTCGATTTTGGCATCTCCAAGTGCAACCGTATCGGCATAATAGTGAATCAAGACTGACGTTTGGGTCTTGGGATCGGAAGGGTCTCCGTAATTGAGCTGCTCCTTTCCAAAGGGTCCGTAGGACTTATTGGACTGTTGGGGATTATATTGGCCAAATTGCTGGCACTGATTTGCCTGCTGTCGAGTTTTGGTCGTTGTGCAATCAGGGTTGACCCATAATTCACTTGAACCAGTATCGACGAGTACTGTGACTCGTTGGGGAGGGCTGCCAATGTTGACTGTCAAGTGGTTGGGACGAATCAGCGGGAAAGCTCTTACACAAAGAGTACTAAATCTCCAAGTATGAGATGGAGGAGATATCAGTCGATCAATTGTCCCGGCGACTCACCGTCTGTGGCATAAAAGAAGTCCATGTTATTGAGCTGGTCCTCAAAGGCGTTCGCAGCTCGCCTTACGCCAGGCAGTCGGTTCACGGTGCCAACAGGCATCGCCAGGAAGCCATCTCCACTGACGGATTGCGAGAAGCCCTTCAAGAGGGTCTTGTCCACGGCAATAGACAAGCCGGCTCCGAGTAAGACGAGCACCGCGGTGCCCAAGGATATGGACCGCATCGCCGGGCGACCAGAAGCGGTAACCTTGTGAATGGAGCTCGAGCAGAGGCCGCTCCGCGCAAGAAGCTTCCCAGAAGCAAAACCTCTAAAGGCCAAGGAGGCAGGTGCGACTGAGTTGAGAGGACGTCACCCAAAAGGAAAGAGGTGAGGATGCGGACGAAGTAGGCGACTCCCAATATCGAGCAAAGTTGTCTCAGCCAAAAACCATCCAAAACTCGCGACTTCTCTCAACGATAACCAGCCGCTGGATCGCACCGGCTCACCGGATGACGGGAACATTCATCTTGGGAGTAGCATCGTCCAGGCGCCCTGCCGCGCCCAGGTGGCTGATGCTGCGTCTCGGCTCAAAACCTATTGGCGTCGCGGAACTTTGAGCATGAGAACCCAGTGCTGAAGTGCTGGCCATGGGACGCCGCCACGAAACGCCAAGGGGAGGGTTTAACAGGGTTAAAATGGCGAACCATGGCCCAATACTCCGTATGCCATTACAGCGTACAACTCGACGAATAGTCTGACCCGCCTAGCCGCCCAACCCGTTTGGCTGTGGTCGACGCACTCATATCTTGTCCAGCTCCCTAATTGGGAGAGGGCGAAGCGCTGCCAGCGAACCGTTTTGGGCGGCTATGGATGCCGCAGTGGCAAGCAATTTTACGACAGAACCATTTCTTCACGATACTGGGACGGAGATTGGTCGAGGCTGCGAGGGATTACGCGTCTTGGCTTGCTTCCTCCCACAGGCAGTCAGAAGAAATCTTGGTGCTTGGAGCAAAAAGGATCTAGGCAACCTTGGCAGGAAGCAAGCAGTCTTCGAGGAGCCACGCAGCATGATAATGGTCCGCGGTGACGCCACTTCGTAATCAACTTCGCCTCCACAAAGCAAAGAGCCCAAGGGCCGGCGTGCCTTCAACAGGTCTCGACAAGACGCGACCACGCAGTATACAGCCACGGAGTTCAACGAACAATGCGGAGTGCTAGCATCGACGGAATACGGAGTAGTTACGGAGTTACAGTGCTGCGGTAAATGAAGTGGGATAGGCGCTGGGCCTGTGGTGTCTACAGTCTCACAAACATCTGAGTTGTTTGCTTCTTTCCACTGCCCCTAGGCATGTCTCACACTGTCGACCGAATCGGAGACTTACAACTCCTGCTTTCTAGGAATAGAATTTTTTCCCTCCCGACACGCAGCATGAACGGATCCTGAAGCAGCCCGCAGGATCCGGTGGCTTCACCCACGTTTGAGAACGATTTAGAGCTGAGGCGTCCCAACGAAATTGGAGCTGAATCGCCAATTCCTTGGCAGTAAGATCGATATACTACTACTAGTATTCCTGGGATAGAGGGGCTACCATTCTCTTTTATTGGTGACCATGTTCTTATGTGATGCTCATTTCAGTCAAAACCCTTGTCAAGGACTCAAGACGATGCGACTCCACCAAAAAGGAAGATCAACGACTCGGACAAAAGACGTTTTAAAAATAGCTGGCACACGTCCTTGAATCCTCCGGCGAGTGTCATGGCCCGCCTCGGGCTAGATTTTCGGCCCGTGAGAGCATTGTGACTGCTGCCTTCGTAATGAAGCGCAAGACAGGATACAGGAATCCAGTTCGGAGGGGAGAAGCTGGCTTTCCTTTGGGCTTCCTTGATAACAAAAGTTATCGCAAGCCTCGCGAACACTACCGCGAGCGGAGCAAGGGAGCTTCTCCCATGGGTCCAGTTGTGCCAGCAGAAACCCCGAGCCCACAAGGCTGAACGCCATCAGCGACAGAAACGAGCCAGAGGCTTCGTCACTCATGGTTCGCCTCAACTCGCTTGCCAGACATGGCCGTTAGAGTACTCCGAAAATATGGAGTGCTTCGTGGCCTTTCTGCGCGGCGGGCGATGGCGTGGCACCAATTGTACATGTTGTACATTTATTACCAGTCTGCTGGATTCGGCCAAGAATTGAATCGCACTAAATTTCTCCAAACCAGAACGCAGAGTAGCACATGGGACGCCATTGATGCAGCATCGAGACATTGAGGCTTCGTTTCGATTAGCGACTACCCTGTTGCTGGGCTGGGAGGAGCGTTGTCCACGAGTCGTATGTTATCTAGTTTAACACGGCTATTACTATACACCACTTTCGGACCAGGGCGAAGCGGCCCATAAAAATCGATTTGAATGTACATACATGACGGAAGATCGGTCAGATTGCCATTAGCAATTCCACTCAAGCTACAGAGTGCAGACACGTACCAGATATCAAGTCGACATGTGGTTACCTTGGCAGACCCCCTCCCCTTGCACTGTCCAAGGCTTCCGTCCTGGAGTGTTGCAACCGAAGCTTCCATGGGTCAGGGCTCTCTCCAAGTTCGACCAATATCGGCCAAAGATTGCCTTGTGCCTCTGAATTGACTCCGGTATCACGGGCGGGAATGCACGGTAACCACAATTGTTGGGCGCAACCAGCCGGGATGGCTTCATGCAACTTCTCACCGGTGTCTCGGTGTCCTACACACGACCCGCGCGTGTTGGTATTTATTACGGAATATCTGCTCCCTAGTTTCTGCCATCTTTTAAACCAGGTCCATAGCAATGAGTTGCAGGTTATACTATCGGTCTGTCTCGCACCCAATGCTACGGCCGCGGTGGTGCCCCTGGACATGGCCTGCGTCAAGGAGCCAGATGATCGGCTATCATATACCAAATTTGGTATTTTGTTTGTAGGCCGTCAAGCCGTGTGCAAGGGTGCGTCTTCACCGGTTACCTGCCTATGCGCCACCCTTTGATGGATTTTGGAAGCCACAAGGCCAGTGACCGTGGATGCTGCCAACGGCAATCAATAAAACCTCTGGCCTAAATATCAACTCTGCCGTCTTTGGCTTCATGCAGTAGCAATGCAGCATTGCTGAAGCCTGTCTGTCGCCACACCGGTCTGCAGGCACGGCAAGTCGACCAGCGCTGACTCACCGTGTTCGGACTCGAGGAACCAAAAGTATACTGACCATACCACCTCAGAGTACTATTTACTTGCTTGGCCCCCCCCAGAATGACGTCTAACATCGAGACTTGTTGGCCGGATGTACGACTCTTCCTCGTTTTTAGGCGTGAGTAAGAGCTTCGTGAGTTCGTTCCATGAACAGTCGAGCAAGAATTTTGCCCAGATACAAAACAAGTTGATCCAGCATCGCTTGAAAAAAGACCCAGCTGCGTCACACCAAGTTTTTCTCGTCCATCATGAAGGAGTGATAGGCGACAAAACCTCCTAGGAAAAACAGGAGTGCTATGCGCCGTGTAACGAGAATCGGCAACCATCTGATGACCCTTGACAAACACCACCTACGGCAGAAGCATAGAAAGCTGTACCTCGCAACAAAGCCTGTGCCAAGAAATTGGGTGACCCCTCGAACTCGTTCGTGCACTATCGGTCTCGACCTTCTAGACGGAGAAGCCAAGCTCTCATACGGCCTCCGTGCTGCCTGTTGGAGATTCTCCCTGTGTTTCCAACTTGATGCGAACATCATAGGCATTTGCAATGGTGTTTTGCAAAGAAGACAACAGGGCGCTATTACAAGCCCTAAAGTAGGCATCTCACATTCCCCCTCACCCCAAAACTGTGCATCGTATGGCTGATGTCTCTTCCATAGAAATCTTGTTCAAAGTGATCGAGAAGCTGGAGAGCATGTTCCGCCAAATTTCGACAGCATACTACAAAGTTTGGATGAGATGTCTGCTGAAATCGATGACCTGGTCGTTCCCAATTTGTCGGCAGACATTCGGACTACATACAGTCCTGGCCGTGAAGAATTTGAGATCTTGCAAGCGTACAACTCTTTGATTAAGGCTGGAGGCAGACCGATATGTCCGCTTAGTGAGACGGCATCCATATCTAAACACCCCAGAAAGCACCTTGAACTCCTGGGCCCATGGGTCAAGGCCCCCTTGGTCGACTTGGCGATAGATTGGAAAGGCATCTTTGAGAAACAACTTTCCAATTGGCAACACTTTAAGGCTTGGCAGCAATCCAACAGGAAATTGGAGGCCTTGCCGGATACAGATACACCAGAGACATTGCTACAAGCCGCCAGCGATGGAGCAAATCGCCCCCTATCCAGTAGTTGCTACAGCTCGGGATCTAAAAAGTTTGCAGCGCATTTAGCCATGGCCAGAAGACGGCTCAATCACTGCGGTTTTACTAAATGTTTCACATTCGACATGGACTTGGGAAGACAGGACGAGTGGACAACTTGGATCGAGTATTTAAGTTTCGAGTGCTATTGTTGCGATGCCCATTCTCGTTCACACTTCAAACCTGCTTCAGTTAATGATGTAGAGTCTGCAATTAGCCTAGATCATGTTTCCTCTCTGGTTGAAAAGGAGCACACGAGCAGGCACTGTGGGATTGACGGTTATTCTCGTGATGGCACGTCGACCCCCCATCATGCTAGCAACTGTGACAGCCCGATGAATTCACCACAAGAGGGTCAATACGACACCCACGCATCTAGGAAGGACGAATATGGCGCAGATGAGGGTGCAGTTTCGAAAGTGGATGGTATCAGACCTTGGTTAGGCGGGTTGATTGCCTCGGGTGGTGGTGTAACACACGATGGAACGGGGACGGCTACTGGAGAACCCAATGAAACGAATCACCACAACCTCATCCTACGATGGGCTCTACTTCAAGAGCCTCAAATTGCTGCCAACTCTGCTACGAGTCAAGGACGCATCAGTGCTACTGGAAAGCCCTGGCCAACTACTCACAGTCCGCGACGCAAGCGACATTGGGATGGTTCTCTTTGTAGCAAGAGGCCTGGTGTTTTCCAAAGTGAGGGCTTGGGAAAAAACAACGATGGTGGCGATCCGGAGCATAAACGCTCCAGAAATAGTATATGAGGACGTGTTTCCAGGTCCATTCATGTCTTTCTAGGTGTTGCGGCGCTTATCATTTACGTATGGGGAACAACAGTTGTGTCTCAAGCTCGAATATATAGGAATTTTACAATGGGTACTTGACAGTTGAGGCTTTCGCCAAGCTTGTTGGATATGATGAATTTGGTAACTAGGCCGGTCCTCATAGTTATCCACAGCAACTTCACATGTGAAGTGTCAAGGACTCGAGGCCAACGTGAGGTTGTAGAATAATTCGGACTTGGGGAGTTGCGATTTGGAGGAGGGCCTTGAGGTTGTGAGCGACCGGATGCAATTGTACATCTTTTTTCCTATTTTGCATATTCCGAGACATTCCTGTTCCAAGGGGCCATGTCGTTGCGCATGTGTGATGCACAGCCTCCTCGAACCTCAGGTATCACCAGTTCCCACAACTCGCACAGTTCTCATCTTCAGGCACTTGAACGTGAACCGAACTACTAATCAAACTCACCACCAGGCGCTAGGTCTTTCCTTGCCATCAAGAAATTGACCAGCTCTCCACTAGTCTCGGCATCAATGGTCCCAAGCCGCGGAATCTCAGTCTGCCGCCCAGCGGAATGGGCCAAACACGCACGCACAATCCTTGCCTGGCCGTCTCCCAAAGCCGCCCCCTACAAAGACGACGACGCAGCCCTGCGCCGCGCCACAGACGACGTGAGCTCCATCGCAGAGGCCGTTGCTCGTTTCGAGCCCGTGTCCATCCTAGTCGATCGCGAGTGTCTACCACAGGCCGAGAAGCGGTTTCGCTCAACGCACAGCCACGGGATACATGTGCATGCCCTGGCCAGAGGCGGGCTAGACGTGTGGATGCGCGACATGGCGCCGACTTTTACAATCGAGACAAACAACACAAGCAGAAGAGAACTGCGCGGCGTGGCATTCAACTTCAACGGGTGGGGGAATAGATTCCCCTCGGAGGCGTGCAGCAGCTTCGCAAAGGCGTACCTCGCCGACGCGGGGATCCGACCGGTCTCGTCGTGCATCACAGCCGAGGGCGGCGCTTTGGAGACTGACGGCGAGGGCACCCTGCTCGCCAGCGAGAGCTCCCTCGTCAACGACAACAGGAACCCGGGCCGGACCAGGTCTCACATCGAGGCCGAGCTGCGCCGCACACTGGGCGTGACAAAGTTCATATGGATACCGGGCCTTGAAGACGGCGACTCGACGGACTTTCACGTCGACGCCTACGCGCTCTTCGCGAGGCCGGGCGTGGTTGTCGTGTCGGCGCCTAGCGAGACTGAAGAGGCGAGCCGGTGGACGGATGCGTACGCCGAGGCCCGCGAGGTGCTGGCTTCCGCGACGGACGCCAGGGGGCGCAAGTTGGAAATCGTGGAGATTCAGGAGCCGAGGGTGGAAAAGGTCGTGCCGGGGGGGGATTTAGCCGCTGTCGAGCACGGGGAAGGGCACAGGCCGGTGCACAGCTATGTCAACTTTTTGATTGTGAATGGCGGTGTGGTGTTGCCCCAGTTTGGGGACGGGATGGCGGACAGGAGGGCGGCGGAGACGGCGAGGAGGGTATTTGGGGAAGAGAGGGAGGTGGTTCCCGTTTTGATTCGCGAGTTGCCGCTTCTGGGGGGTGGGATTCATTGCGCTTCGCAGGAGGTGCCGTGTGTAGATGGCGGTTCCGTTTGAGACGAGATGTGGTTGTGGTTGTGGTTGTGGTAGTCTCTCACAAACTCTCAGCTCTGCATGAACAAAGGCACGTTGCGCGAGCTTTGGTCTAGGGGCTAAACTGCTCCTTTGGGAAAATTGTACATATTTCTGGGTATTTTCCATGAGTGTGGGTTGATTCTCAACATGTGCCGTCGATATATGCGACCGCTCTTTGGCGAAAACGTAGCACTGGAGAGTACATGACCTTTCGACAGCTTCCTGTGCCATCTGTAGCTTCTGCCCAAATTGTCTCAATTGTCTTTCTGCACGTCCAATCTCGTACGTAGTCTGGCTTGCCATGAGCGAATTCACGTTCCACTTCTAATTTCTGCCCGTGTCTGCCAGCGTCTACTTTGCTGCCGTGCCGAATAGGTGCTGTCTACATGGATGGTGTGCTCTCGCTTTGTGCGGAGAATTGACAGGAGACCAGCTGGAAGCAACAACTTGAGAGAAAGAGCAGTAGAGGGCGCTAAATGGAGCAAAGACAAGAGGAAATGAACTTGACGGTTGTTTTACCAACGAGGGCCACGGCGTTGTACATTCGTTCTGGGCGGATGTTAGATCTCGTCTTACGGTGGCAGGCACCTTCAAAGGCTCCGAGGCCTGTACCAAAATGAGTACATAGATCATTGATGGCAATTTTGAAAGCGATCAATTGAGCGCATGAGCAGAAGCGTCGATATACTGAAGCATGTAACGGCATGGCGCTAGGCCTATATGTATCAATTGATGTTTCAATTAAGTCAAATTGCTGGTAGCGGCCAGTCGGGCGCCAACGAGCTACTGGCAGCGGCGTTGGAAATGTACTTAAAGTCTGGTCGTATAAAGTAGCAAAAGAAATGGTTGCAACTTGGCACGGCCACAAATATAAAAATACCCCTCTCCAGTCTCCACGTGCCATCTTGAAATCTCTCCTCGCCAGACTTCGCACTCCAAGTTAACCTGCCGCCTCCATATCCGTCTACTCTGCCTAGCAGGCGCACCGCACCAGCCGTCAAGCATCACCATTCTTTTCCAGCACAAACGCAAAATAGACATCTGGTCCCCGGATCAAGCGACCCGTTCTTCTCGGCACATTCACACCTCCGACATAGTGCGCGTTCCCAGCCGTTGGGTACTTGCCATGCCTTCCGCACAGGACATTGCGTCGAAACTGGCCCATATCACCGGGCTTCTCAACGCGGGGGGCACGAAGCGCAGATGAAGGAGTGGTACGAGGAATACAAGAAGCTGCGCGTGGAGCTGGAGCAGGCGAAGGCTCTGCAGGCGAAAGATGCAAAGGCTGATTAGAGGTTTTCTTGATTTGAGCCGAACGAGTCAATATATGTCCGGGCTCGAGACGTCTAGGCGAATGGGTTTGGCTAAATACAAACAGGGTGCACCAAAACGACCAGCTCATGGCGGCTGTAGATTCAAACAAGTGATGAACTAGAGGTTAGAGGGCCAAGTCTTGTCATGGGAGCTCCGTATCTTCCCTCGCTCTCGTGTACTCCCTGGAGTATGCTTCTGCATCTATACAAATAATGCTATGCGTATAAACACCGATTAAGCCCAAGTACACTGAGCCACGACTACTTCCCACACCTTACAGTGCTATATATTTCGCCAGCGTATACTCCAGTCTCTCAAGGCCGAGAAAAATATACCAACCGCCCAAGAAGTCCATGTACAACACTCAAAGAGACAGCATGTTCTCATTACATGACACTTGCATATTGATGTCGAGCCACCGCAAACATCCGCCAAAGACGCCGTACGGTTCCATTTGCCGACCTCCCCCCTCAAACCTACTTCGCAACCCCAAACTCAAAACTAACATGCTCCCACCCCAGCCGCCTCTGGAGGACAAGGCCCATACCCTCCCCCTGCCCCAGGGGCTTCGACGCGCCCCCCAAAATCGTCGAGCCCGCCATCCCGACCAGCCGCACGGCTCCGCCCTCCCCGTAGCCCGACGCCTCAAATGCCAGGACGAGCGCCGCCGCGGCCCCCAGAATCTCGGCAGAGGCAAAGTTGCGCCCGGGGCAGAGGTGCCTGCCGCCCCCGAACGGAATGTACGCCGCCCTCCTGGCCCTGTCGGCCTGCCGGCCCACGAACCGGTCCGCCCGGAACTCGGCCGCGTCGGCGCCCCAGACCTCCTCGGCGCGGTGCGTGTAGCCCGCGGGGATCTGCACGTCGGCGCCCTTCCGGAGGAGGTACGAGGCGCCGCCGCGCCCGTCGGAGACGACCGTGTCCTCCATGACGCGCCGGACGCAGAGGGCGTGGTTGGACAGCCGGATCGACTCGCGGTAGCAGCTGACGAGCAGGGGGCACGCGTCCTCGAGCGCGGCCACGTCGAGCGCGGCCACGTCGCTGCCGGGCTCGCGCCGCACGAGGGGGTCCAGCTCGCTCCGGAGCCGGGCGACGACGCCGGGCCGCGCCAGGACGTGCGCGGCCATCCAGAAGGTGGTGGGGATGGTGTTGCCCGTGGCGAGCTGGAGCAGGCTGGCTTCGAACCTGCCGATTTCGCTGTCGGGGAGGCCGTACTTTCGGAGAACCGCCGCGCGCTCGCGGGTCACGGCCGCCGCGGTCTCGTCCTCGTCGCCCCGGGCGGCGTAGTATCTGCCGAGCTCCTTCTGGAGCTTCTCGCGGGCCTGGAATCCCGCGGCGTTGGTGACGGGGTGCCACGGGGTGATGAGCATGGTGGGGATGGCCGCTTCCCAGGTCCTTGCGCGAGGTCAGTGGTGAAAACGGTTAGAGCGGCCGGCGCGGCGTTGGTACGCACCACAGGTCATTGACAAGCTGGGGGTCTTTGAGGAGAGGGTTCTGGCGGCCCATGAGGGCGGTGGTTGTTGCCGAGGTCATCAGCTCGCGCAGCCAGAGGTAGAAGTTGTCGATGGGCACCTCGCTGCTTCCCTTCATCCCGTCTAGTCGAGACGAAATGTAGTTGAGGGCCGTGGCATTCATGCGGTGCAGCGGCTCGCCACGGACCGTCACATGGAGGGCGTCGAAGAACTCGACCACGAGCTCGGGAATCTCTCGGAAGGCCCTGTAGGACTCTTCCTTCATGCCCAGCATGGTTTGCAGGAAGTCGACGGCGAATGGCTCGAAGCTGAGAGTCTTCTGGCGGAGAGCGGACTGGACAAGGGCAGGATCCCAGATGGCATATGTCTTGCCGCCGAGCATGGGCAGCGTGGCGATGGCAGCTCCAGTCTTGTTGCTGCGCCGCGGAGTCAGCCGGCAGGTTCCACGTCATGAGGGGTTGGGTTCACTGCTTACTGTAGATTTGTGTAGTATTCTGCCTGGTTCCTGATGAGACCGATGAGGTGGCCAACGAACGGGATCTGGGGAAGCATCAGCGGTGGCTCTTTTGCGTCGAGCGCTGGAATCGACCGTCTGTAGAGATATACGAGGACGGTGACAAGGAGGGTCGAGACGGTATATCGAATGGGAGACTGCTGGAACTCGGCGACGGCAGCAGCGATGATTCCACTCTCACGGACGGTAGCATTGGCAGTGCCCATCAGGAGGGAATCTGCTGTGGCCAGGGGCGTGTCGAGGGTCGACTGAGCGGCGGCCATGGCTGCTAATCGTATGGGGAAGCGGAATCGTACAAGTGTATAATTTTGGTTTCCAAGAATTCCAGGTAGATTCTTCTCCTGAGAGCCGTTGCTAGCTCGGGTATGAAGGTTGGCTTGAGCAGCTCGTTGTGCGACAACGAAACCAAGAGTCGAAGAATTCATGACCTCTTATAAAGATGAGGCATGTCCGACTAGGAGATTTGACAAAATCCTCCCCTCACATAACCCGCATGAACCCTTGTGCACATCGAATGATGTACATGGCTCAAGAGTCGCTCCGGACGGACACGGAATGGGGTCCGGAGGAGCGAGTATGGTTGAATTGCCAAGGTGACGAGACTGGCTTGGATCGTCAAGAAAAACGTGAACTTCGGTATCATCCTCTATTTTTGGTTTTCCGAACAATCCTATTCTCGGTCTAGCGTTTGCCCTCGTACCATAGTTGCACGATGCACGCTCTTCTGCGTGCCGAAAGTGACGCCCGCTTCCACCTCCGGAGCTCCTCGGACGTGGCGTCCTAACCTTGCCAGTGAGCAACTACATGCAGAACATGCAACGATTGAGTAATACAGAGAGGCACATGCAGTACATTCAATTCTATCCAAAAAAAAATTACCTTGGAGAGTCATTCCCCCCACGTCAATTCCATCAGCTAGCTGTGATGGTCCCCTTGAACCAACTCTTCATCCTCGACGTTGCATCGCCCGGTTTCCCAAAAATGTTCTCAACAAGTATAAAATCGTGAGCCTCCCTTTCCGACTCATCTAGTCTAATTTGGCAGGTAGCATTCCTGCGCCGCAGCAGGCTGACCAGCCTGACGCCCTGATCGTACAGAACTTCATTTTTCCCAACGGTGAGGAAGACCCTAGAAGTAACGTCCCCGATACCATCGAGCCAGGCCTCTTCAGTGTCCAGAGGTGTCATGTATGGATTGGCGGCAGAGAGGTCCCCCGCAAGGACATCTGCCTTGTGCGCCTTGATCTGGTCCTCCCCGTAGAGGGCAAGGCCCAACGTATCCAAGGCCCCCGTGGATATCATGTCATTGCCGTCGTTCCGCTTGACCGAATCGCTGAATACATTGTTGCTCAGCCAGGGCGACACTAGAAAGACGCCTGCCAGAGGTTCCGAAAGTTGCAACGGACGGATTCCTTCGTGCGGGTGGAGGATGTGGCTCAAGACTTGCATGGACAGGTTGCCTCCCGCTGAGTCGCCGCCCATGTAGATGTCTGATGGACTGGTGCCTGAATCGAGAATCGACCCCAGAGCCTCGGTGGCCTGTACTAAAGGGACGGGGAATCTGCCATCGTTCAAGAGCGTGTACTGGAGACAGCCGACTGCGACCTCGACGCCGGCCTCTCTGCCGGCCAGCACGTAGGCATTCCAGCACCAGTCGTAGTGGCCGCGGAGAGCAGGGGCGATGTATCCGCCTCCGTGCAGGAACAGCACAATCTTGCTAGCCTTGCGGCGGTTTCCTATCCACAGGAGCGAGCCGCCCGTCTGGCCCAGAGGCTGGATGTCGTGGACGAGGCGCTGACGAAGGGCGGGCTCCCTCGTGCGTCCCAGTTTGCTGTTGACCCATGTGTAATAAGCATCCACGGTAGGCTGCGAGTAAATCTGGATTTCGCGATCATTGAATGAGGTGAAGACGGCATCCACAATGGCGCAGAAGACGTAGTACTTGATGTTGAACCTGCGCCTGGCGGAGAAGTACACGATTCGCAGAATATACCATGCCATGCGTAAAGGCACTGTCATCCCGACATGTTAACAACATGGGGTCTCATCAAGTGGAAATGCAAAACATACCGATTGTTGTGGCCTTGGTCAACAGCTTCAGATACTCCCATATTGAAAGCCTTGGCCGCCCATTCTGGTGCGGGTAACTTTGCTGAGCTTCTACAGCGAGCGTGCTTTGTACTGCCTAGTGGAACATGTACGTTAGCATCAGGAACATGATGTATTTCGATGGGCTTGAATTCGCGGGAGGGCCGCAAAGGGCGTCCAGCCACGCACGCCAGCAAAACTCCCCATGCACGACCAACTCACGCGCTACCGAGTAATCGACATACCATCTTGAAAACAACCTACTCGGGGGAAAAAACCGAGCTGGGATACTGGAAGAAACCAACTGGCCCTGCACGATGAGAATCATCTACCAAAGCCAATTGCCCGTGCTGCGCCGTCTCGAGGTCTCGAGGTTCTTTTTGTCGCCGGATGGCACGGGGCCGGGCGACAAGACGTGAGCGCTTTCACGTGTAATTCCATGCCCCAAATCGAGTACATTTTGCGCATGGATCTGGGTATAGGTAGGGATTGTCCAAGCGAAGGGTCCAAAAGGGGGATCTCTGGCAGCTTGGTCGCGCCAAACCCCAAAGGATGATGGTGATCCCTCCTCCATTCGTCTTTTTCCTGCTCCTTGGTCAGGGGTTGGCCATGTGCGGGGGGAGCTCAATTGGAGCCTCGGTACGGAGGAATCAACCCCAACCCGCGTCACGGCTCGTCTTGCTCCAGTAGCCAGGCCGGTGATTCTGTCTGTTACTCGACGAAGGTAAAACTGCTGGCCCAGGCTGTTGGAAATGCTTGGCAGAGGCGGAGACTATTTCTAGCCAGCCCCCGGTGGCGGTCGATTTCTGTTCGAGGCAATCGATGGTTCCTATCCGACGTCCAACGAAGCGGCAACAAGGACAAGCAGCTCGCGAACCAAGTCACTCCATTGCGATGTGGGGCGGAAGCCAAAATTCAAGAGGGAACGGAGTTGAAAGACTAGCCCGCCAGTGTAATCGGTTGGAGTGTGTGAAGAATTGACCCGTCATCCCGTGTGCGGATGTGGATGTGGGTGTGGGTTGAGAGTTGTGGGTTTGGAAGTGCTGGTGGATTTGACACGCGTGGGTTTGAAGAATCAAGCGTCGGTGCATCACCAGTCAGCATCCAATCTAGCCTTGTGTCTCACGTCAGTGACCACTCTGGTTGACCAGCGACACATTATGTAAACATGAAGCGATACCTATCGCGTGTCCGAATTTAATTTTTTTTTCCTTTTTCTCCCTCTATCTTTTGCAGTTCCTGTCATGGCACTTGAGGGGCTGAAGCAAAGAGAAGAGAAATACCCTCGCCATGTTTTCTCGTGAAGGCCTCACCCTCGACGTCGTGGCCGGAGCAGTACGGAACTGGATCCTCACTCCGACGACAATGCTCCCGCTGGCCTTGGGCCTGACATGGGAACCGCTCTTTGCTCGACTGGCCCAACGGAGCTCGCGCGATCGGGCAGCAGCCATCCGCTCTCGAGTCTACTGGCTCGCCGCCGCAAGTCTCGCCCTCGCTCTCAACGACCAGCTCAACAAGCAAAGCGCCAACAACTGGGTCGTCGACTCCCGGTGGAACTGGGACGATGAGATTGTCGTTGTCACGGGGGGGAGCAGCGGCATCGGCGCAAGCATCTGCCAGAAACTCGTCGCCAGGAACCCTCGCACGCGCATCGTCGTTCTCGACTACGTTCCGCTGTCGTGGGCGCCGCCGCCTGGCGCGAGACTGCACTTCTACGAGTGCGACTTGAGCGATGCCTACGCCATCAAGCTTGTATGCGACCGCGTCAAGGCCGAGGTCGGCCATCCTACCGTCCTCTTCAACAATGCCGGCTTGGCCCGGGGGTCGACCGTCATGGAAGGGACGTCCAACGACGTGCAGCTCACCATCAAGACGAATTTGATTGCGCCGTTTCTCCTGGTTAGGGAATTTCTGCCGGAAATGGTGCGCAGGGACCATGGCCACATCTTGAATACGGGCTCCCTGAGTTCCGTCGTCTCGGCCCCTACCATTGTCGATTACTCTGCTTCCAAGGCTGGCTTGACGGCTTTGCACGAGGTATGTTTCTTTTTTATTCAGCACAGGGGAGCTTTATATAGCGATACTGCCATTGCCCAACACTCCTGCCTCTCCTCACGCTGCTCACTTTTTTCACAGGGCCTGCAACTGGAGCTCAAGAGCCTGCATAAAGCCCCTAGGGTGCGTCTTACGCTGGGAATATTCAGCTTCATCCGCACGCCTCTTTTCACCGGCAAGACGAATGAATCCAATTTCGTGGCCCCGCTGCTAAACGTGGAAACCGTGAGCGACAAGCTCGTGGATGCGGCGTACAGCGGCTACGGCGGCACCATCTATCTGCCGGGCATATGCAGATACATCACTAGCTTGGTACGTCGACCTCTCCCGTCATATTTTCATGCCTTGTTAAGCATCTGCTAACGCTGGGCGCGTATGTCTTTGCAGAAAGGGGGCCCAGAATGGCTCTTCCGGCGTATTCGGGAGCGCTCGCTGCGGGGTGACTATGATTTCGAGAGACAGAAGAGCCGCTATGACCAGGAGACTGGGAAGCGCATTGTGCCGGCCCTTGACCCGCTCAAGTAGGAGTGTTGACGGAGAGGAAACAAAGGTGCCTCGGGAATAATAGTGATGAGAGTGCATGAGTATATAGGCGTTAGGGGGGCGGCATCATTGGACATTTCTGCTAACATGACCGAGATACAATACTTGGACGAACGGCAACTTGGCCACACAATATTGATGGTAGCCTCATGTCATTACAAGAGGCACTTGGTTGCCAACCCCAAGTAGACAACAACACGCTGCTATACATGTTGGTGTAGCGAGCGATAACCAGGCACCGAGTCGCCTATTTTCAAACTGTCACCAGCTCCAGGACACAACCGACCCGGACACTTGGACGTCTTCGCGCCCCGAAGCGGAGGGTTGGTGAAGGAGTAGGTATGTGGCGTGCCATTGAACGCTGTGGTCTGTGGACCTCGGCATGTCGAAGAAGAACCCATGGCGGCGCCAATCAACTAGCTTCTCACCTTCGGCTTGTTACAGTTATCAGTGATGGCGTAGTAGCCCGTTTCGGCTATCTTGCCTGGGCAAAAAGGCTGTTGCCGTCCCCGCAAGTTGGCGTATTCGATATGCGCTCCCATGGAACCGCGCCGCGACCATCATGTCGTGTGTCGCAAACCAGCTCTTGTCCTGGCATTTTGGCCATTTGCCAACCGTTGAATCACATTATTTCCGGCGATCCTTGTTGCATGTTTTGACGGGTGCCAGGGTAGGGTAGGCCGAGTTTGCAGCCGGCTTCGTCAGCGTGCCATTACCGACCGGGCAGTCATCTCGGCAAACCTCCCTCCGCGGCTTCTCACCACTTCAGCCTCCCAACCTTCTCTCCCTCCCCGGAAATCGAAAACGGCTACGGCGTACGGAGTAGTCTGCTGTCAATTTGCTGAACGGAAAGTTGGGGTTGCCCCGCCCCAGTTCCCATCGCCTTTCTCCGTCTTCTCATTCGAAGGTCAATCCCCCTGAACCCCGTCAAAATGTCGCGCTAAATAGCCACCATACCCGAACGCCGGACTTTTCGAACAGGCTACCGGGTTACTAGTATCAGACGTGAGGGGAGCATTTCAAGTGGCTATAATCTTACCTGCTATTTAATAACAGAGCGAGCCCAATCGAATAGACCTGAGCTTTTATATAGTGTTTTCTGACCCGCGTCGACTGGCAAAGTGCAAGCTTTGGACTGTTGACACACGCCCGACTCCCTTTTTTTTGGCATGTGCTTCCTGTTTGTATATCTCTGCTGATCATAAAGGGGTGGCTGGCCGAATGTCCACTGGGTGAGGCATAGTAGCTGTTCGCCGTCTGTCGTCCCAACTCACAGTCGCCCATCTCTCCTAGTTCCGTGCCGACAATACTTCACTTTCTACCTCTATTTCTTCGTCGTCTTCGTACGCTTGACTGCGCCTCCAAGTCGTCATAAACACAAATCATGGGCAAGACTACCCCCACATACAGCCAGTTTGGCTGCATTGGCTCTGGCTTTTCTGCCATTGGCCTGGGCGCGACTCTGAAGCGATGGTACGGCATCACCGATATCCAGTTCTTCGAGAGGCACTCCGACTTGGGGGGCACTTGGTGGGCGAACAAATACCCAGGTGAGCCGATTGCTTATTCTACTTCTGCTTTGCTCTGTGGGATGTACTGGTCTTCTTCTGTTGCCAACTGTCCGCCGCACCGTCGAGCTACCAGGCTGATTCTGATTCACCTTGTCAAGGATGTGCCTGCGATGTTCCCAGCATCCTGTACAGCTTTTCCTTTGCGCCAAACCCCAAATGGAGCCAAGTTCTCGCCACCGCCGACGAGCTCTGGCAATACTTGAAATATGTCGCCAACCAGTACGATTTGGAGAGCAAGATGACGTTTCGGGCAGAGGTTTCCCGCTGCGAGTGGAGGGAACAGACGAAACGGTGGAGGATGTACATTCGAAACTTGGACACGGGCGAAACCCTCGTCCACGAGTGCCAGTTCCTCTTTGGCGCTACCGGACTCTTGGTGAAGCCTAGACCGTGCGATATCCCCGGCGCCGACTCCTTCAAGGGTCCTCTGTTCCATTCCGCCGAATGGAGACAGGACGTGGACGTGACGGGCAAGAATGTCGTCCTGGTAGGCAACGGCTGCACGGCGTCGCAAATCGTCCCTGCCATTGTCAACAAGACCAAGCATCTGAGCCAGTTCGTGCGCTCCAAGCACTGGATCATCCCGCCCATCAACGTCCCATACACCAAGTTTTGGCAGACCCTGTTCGAGCATGTCCCCGGCGTGCTTGCCTTCTTCCGCTTCAGCATCTTCATGTATGCTGAAAACGACATGAGAGGATTCTTCATGACCAAGGCCGGCGAGGCATATAGGAAGCACTACGAGGGCGTTGCCACCAGATACATAAAGAAGACCGCCCCCGCCAAATACCACGACATGCTGATCCCCGACTTTTCCCTGGGGTGCAAGCGGCGGATCTACGACCCCGGCTACTGCAAGGCTCTGCACGCCACCAACTTGACTGTGTCGCAGGAGCCCATTGTAGAGATTGTGCCGGAAGGTGTCCGCACCAGGGACGGCAACGTGACCGAGGCGGATGTCATTGTCCTGGCCAACGGCTTCGACACCAATGAATTCATGGCCGGCATCGAGGTTGTCGGCAGAAGCGGCAAGACCATCAATGAGCATTGGGAATCCTGGGACGGGCCAGAAGCTTACGCTTGCTCGGCTCTGAATGACTTTCCCAACTTTTTCATGCTTCTAGGCAAGTTGCCCTCCCTTTTCCCCCCTTGTCCCTCAAGAGTTTGTCACGTTTGATGGGGGAATATCGCAGACGTACTTATACGGGAGAAAACTGTAGGTCCCAACACTGCCACGGGTCACACATCCACCATCTTGGCTGCTGAAAACAACATCAACTACGCCCTGCGAGTCATCAAGCCGGTTCTCGATGGAGAGGCCCAGTTTGCCGAAGTAAGGCGCGACGCCGAGGAGAGGTACTCGCGAGAGATGCAAGCAGCGCTCAAGAACACTGTTTGGTTCTCGGGCTGCCACAGCTGGTATAACAAGGAGGATGCGGACGGCAACAAGTGGAATGCCATGACGTATCCCAAGTTTCAGCCGCAATTCTGGTGGGAGAGCATGTTCCCCGTGTACAGCGACTGGATTTATGAGGTAGGTACTTGTCTATTTTTAGTTTTTTGGAATCATTGCTCTCGTACTTTATTTGACGCATGTTCGCTAACAAGAGTCTTCCTCACCTCAGCCTACTCCTGCTGCCGCTCGTTTGAGAGCCCGACGAAGGTTGTTGGGCCTGGTGCGGTGGGCGTTGGTGTTTGTGACCGGTTTCGGGGTCAGTCTCGCGGCGAGGAAATATTGGCACATTTTGTCCCAGCTTGGGCCTCTGACTAGGCTTTCTATCATGCAGCTGAGACAAAAGTACAATGTTTAGAGCGCATTTGCCTTTGTAGTTGGTAGACTGAGCTTGCTGTTCGATGACTTTTATGGGTTTTGCGGCTTTGGCGTTGAAGATATGTTGGTGATAGCTGGCCGTGATACATTAAGATGAGTACATGTTTCCCACGCGGTATGGTATGTGTAAGATTCATAAGTGAAGTCTGCCAAGTGACTGGTCATGGACAGCCCGAATATGTTGTCGAGATGTGCACATAGTTACCAAGCAGTCCATGTGCAACAGTCATACTTGGGAGATGATTAGCAGTGAAGTCGGCCGAGTGGCTGGTCGTTGACAGCCCAAACCATCGGTTGTAACTGGCCAGTCCACGGGGGGGCAAAATGGCATCTCGGAGTCTCCATTCTCCATGGAAACTAGGACTCCCCACACCACCTGGCATCGGACAATGAGCTGTCAGTCTAGCCAGGTTTCGGGCGTCGGCATCGTCGACGGGTTCAGAGGCTTTTGGGATGTGAAAGGCTGCATGTGGAAACATCAAATTGAGCGTGTCCCCGGCGGTTCATGGATTTCGGGCTAGTGGCCCACTAATAATGCCCTGTGCCAAGAAGGAAGGCGCATGTCGCTCTGGGGCTTCGGCTCAACGACAACCGATCGACTTGTGCTTTCAACCGTCCTGCGGCCCTTCACCCTGTCAAAGCTTCATCTCTGGCTGTGCACTATCATGGGTTCCAATTATTCCATAACGAACCCTCGGGAAGTAATTGACTTGTTAACACATAGGAGCTCGCACCGTCCACATGGTACCTCAGGGCAAGGAACGCCAGCGTCGCCGCAAGATAAGTCTTGCATGTGAGCCGTGTCGCGAACGCAAGTCACGATGTGATGGCGGTAAGCCCATCTGCTCCATGTGTCGGCGACGAGCACTAGGGTTAGAAAGATGCGTGTATAAGTTGGAGAATGCGAGGACGGCCAGCACAGATGAGTATGTCTCTCTGTCCTGTTGGGCAGACTAGAATGCCAACACCAGCAACGCTGACATGAAACCCTGTCTGGCCTAGATATATCAAAGTCTTACACAGTCGTATCCGGAAACTAGAACAAGTCTGCAGGGACTCGCATGTCCAAGTTCCGTCGCTAGACTTTGACCTTCCCCCCATTGCTGAAGCAGAGACTGAAGCCGACACAAGGCAAACACCAACATCCACGCCAATCTGTTCGGACTATAGCTTCTTGCGGCTGACGCCCACCAAGGAATCCTCGTCAGTAGACTCGCCTCTCGTGCAAGCCCAGCCACCAAACACGGCAGCCTCCGCAGACAACGGCATCGTCACCGCCGAACCAAACAGCAGCGTCTCAGCCATGGGCACCGTTATCACCGATGACGACGTTTCCGTCTCCGAAGACTTCTACGGCAGTTCCTCTACAGCCTCGTTCTTCAAAGAAGCCTTCGACTCCATGAAGGACCACAAGAAGCACCATCACACGCAACCCCGGCGAGAAGCAGGCCGCGATTGGCGCCGCGGCTCGTCCTACTTCGTGCCCTCTCATCAATTCTCCCTGCCGCCTCGCGACCTCGCAGACCACCTGGTCGCCACATTTCGTGAAAAGGTCTACTACATGTATCCGTTCTTTCACTTGCCTTCATTTGAGGCTGCATATCGCAGTCTCTGGAAGCCTCAAGCCGAGCCAAAGCGTCCTTCCACCTCTTCACCAACCAGTCTCGGGCTGGGTTGTTATCCTGACGGTGACGCAAACACGATTTCGTTTCATGCTGCACTGAATGCCATTTTTTCACTTGCGTGTCATTATTCGGACCTCCCGCCCGCCGAGCGACTGGCCGCCTCGACGACGTTTTTCCTCAGGACAAAGCCCTTTGTGAATATTGATCTTTTGGAGGCGAATAATTTAAGTGTCGTACAGACCTTGTTGCTCATTGCGTTGAATTTGCAGGGCACGCCGCATCCAAGTCGGTGCTGGAATGCGAGCGGTGTCGCATGTAGAGTTGCTCAGGGGCTGGGTTTGCATGCAGAGCACCATCAGGACACGAGGGGCGCACTGGAGAAGGAGATTCGGAGGAGGACCTGGTATGGCTGTATTGTAATGGATATGTGAGTTTCCACCGTCATGGCTGGTGACTGTGTGAGACTGAGTAAGCTAATGAACGCAAATACGTGTGCGGTGAAGGTTGGTGAGCATGACATACGGCCGCCCGGCTATGACAACACACATTTCAGTATTGCCGCTCCCGTCCGGGTTTGAGAAGAATCTCTCGGTGCCTGTGGAGCCACATCAGGTCGCACCTAGATTTCGGTTCTACAGAGAAAACATTCGCCTCTGCGGGATACTGGAGGATATTCTATCCAAGGTATACCAGCCGTGGATGAATCGCGTGTCGCCTGATCTATCTCCTATCACGGGCGGGAATACCTCGCCGTATTACAGCCTCGATACGATTGTCATGCTACATAGGAAGTTGTCTGATTTTGAAAATTCCGTGCACGAGACGCTTTCGTGGAAGAGAGAGGGAGAGATTCCGTCTGAATATGCTGCGCTGTTTAAAGCTCAGAGACTGCTGCTTCATGGTCGGTATGTCTTGCTACATGTCTCAAAAAAATTCACATTTTTTTTGGCAACCCTATATTGGAGCGATTGTGGTAGGCTAATCAGAAAGACAGTTTTATATATCTTCGCATCATGCTGCTTCGACCCATTCTAACACACCTCTCAACACACGAGCAACCAAAATCCGTAGGTCCCAAGCTAGAATCAACTACGTTCACGGATCCTATTCTAGCAGGGACATCGCTCCAATGTGCGAAATTATGTGTCGAGGCGGCGATAGATTTGTTGCGACTACTTCATACCAATTTTAATCCACAGGTTCCAGGGTCATGGTGGTGGGATGTCCTGTGTAGGTGTTGCTCGTCCAAACTCTTTTTTTCACTTTTGAAATTCTAGTCGCTCATATTAGATAGATGCCTGCACGGCTGGCATCGTACTTATCATAGCGAGGACATGTCCCACCCTCGTCCCGTCACTCAATCAAGCCCAAATGTCAACGGCTTGGGACGAATGCCAACAGATTCTGAAGCATGTTGCTTCGTTCAACGCGTCTGGGCGACAGTCTCTCAAAATGCTTCAGATCATCCATAGTAAAGTCTTGGTTAAATCAGGAAGTACGTCCTTTCTCATCCTCATCCCACGACCCCCATTTGCACCAATTTCTTTTCGACAAACACTGACGCCTTCAAGGCAGCCCAGCTAGTCCCAACCTGCGACCCCAAACCACTCCAGCGGCGGAAGAATGTGATCTGTTGCAGTCGGTGGCGTTTGATTCCGCGACGAATTTTGACTTGTCGACAGAACCTGAGTTTCAGGGTTTTGGAGATTTGGATATGATTGGGTCGTTTTTCAACTGGGATACTACGAGTTTTGATGCGTTTGGGGGAGTGCCGATACAGAATTAAGTTTGATGGACTGGGCTGTTTATCTAGCATAAGGAGCGTTTTTGCGTTAACAAATGATTATTTTGGGGATATTTTAGTGGCCATGGTACTATACATATTGCATCTAAACTTTGAGCTGGACACAATTTCATCAAGCTTCAGACCACTTCTGTTCCATATGAGTCAATACGGTATACGCAGTCTACTGTTCTATAGTATACATCAATGCCAATGCTCGAAAAGTACATTTTACATCCCCCCTAATTTTCACTCTAGGCATGCTTGCCCGTTCCCGAAACCAGCAACACAACGCTGCCCAACTGTCTGCGCACATCCTCATTATTCACATCGTGCGTGTCTTCAACCTCTCCCCACTGTGTTACCTGCCAATCCACCTCCAGACTGACCGTCTTGGCGGCTTCCTCCACGCCAAACTGCACATGGCCGGACAGGTTGGGCTTCCTGACAGGTCCCTCGCTCCACTCGGTGATGAAGCGCGCCGCGGCGACCAGGCTCTTGCCCGCCAGCACGGCTCGCTCCAGCCCTGCCATTTCCCAGGGGCTCAGGCCAGACACCCACCCCTGGACGACTTCCCGCACGCCGTCGTCCTGCTTCCTGGGCATGATGGCGTGGCCGTCGAGCACGGGCTCCAGCCTGATGCCGGGCCAGACGTGCGTCGTCATGAACGAGACAATCTCGTCGGTCGTGCGCTTCTGCACGTCGCGGAGAGACTCGCCCGCGTCGTTGCGCAGGTCATACTCGCCCGCGGGCGGCGCCCAGCACAGCAGCGAATCGGTGTCGAGGTACCGCAGGACGCTGGTGGTGATGTCGTTTCGGATCGTGGCCGCGCCGGGCGCGCTCGACGCGTCGTCCTTTTCAATGTCCAGAGCCCGGCAGGCCAGTGAGGTCAGGGGGATGAAGTGCTGCTTGGTGGCCTGCAGCGACGACGTCATGGTGTCCCATTCGAGGGCGATGGCGAAGGCGAGGTTGGGCTTGGAGAGGGGCAGTCGAATGACTTCCTTGGTCTGCGGGTGTCGCAGCGGCCGTGTATCGAGGTGGACTTGGAGAGCGCCTGTTTATTCCGCCGTGGCCATTAGCGAAAAGAAAGAAAGAAGACACTGGGAGCGGCTTGCGGTTGAGTGAGAAACCTACCGTCTACTTCTTGCACGCTGACATCCTTCCAAAACCTCTTCCGCAGGGCCGTGGTCTTGCCATCCTTTGCATTTCTTATGACTTTGGCTTGCTTCAGCAGGTCGGCCTGTTTCCGCCGGCGCTCGATTCGTTCGTTCATGTTGCGAACGGCTGCGGTCGGCGGCTCCGGTGGTGGCCCGGTGCCGAGGACGGAGGCGACGCTGGCTGCTTTGTATGTCGTGGCATGGAGAGGACGGGTGTGGATGGGCGTGCTGATGATGCGCGAGACCGCCCGCAGCGGCAATTGGGTGGTTGGCCGCATGATGGTGATTGTGGTGTTGTGTTGATGGGTTTGCGGGTTTGATGTCAGAAATTTGGCATGGAACTTTGGCTGGTTGAAAATGATGTAAGTCGGTCTTCAGGTTCAACGGACCGTGACCCACTTGGACACGCCACATGGCCAAGGCCGACGAAGAGTGTGACGTGGGCAATGTGCGGTGAGATATTGTAGGTCTCGATAAAGGCGTGAAGTGTCCCTATTATCGGTCTTATATACCTAGGTAGTTATACAACATTGAAATATTTATATTTGAAAGTCATCATGTTTGCGGTGGTCTATTCCCTGAGCGTGAATGCGTCAGGGGTTTGGGTCGACGTAGCTTTCTGGGTACTACGGCATTACCGATATCAACGTTTCGGACACTGTCCACTCAGATTATCTGGGCCACGCATCTTCAGCCTCTGGCCGGCAAATTGGGCGTAAATTGAAGTTTATTTTATTTTTTATTTTTTTCACAATGAATTAAGCCAAATAGCTAGACACATTGCTGCAAATGCCACATGCCCAAACATTAAACCTGGACCAGGCCCACCAATTGTCTGGCACGTCGACTACGACGAAAGGTGGGGTATCACGTGAGAGGTCCGCCCCCCATCCCTGAGACTCCAAGTGCCAACGTGGTTGATTATCCAGTGCTGGGCTTGAAGCCAAGCTGGACACCTCACGACCAATCCTCCTCCGACGCAGCGCCCAAAATGAGCTACGGCAAGAAGGACGAGGACGCCGACCTGGGCCTGGTCAAGGTGGACCGAACCCAAGTATTTCAAGAAGGTGAGTTGGAGTCAATTCGCCTGATTCCAATCTGGCGGTGCCCGCCTTCTTCTGCTCCCTTTGTATAACGTCTAATGCCACATTGCAGCACGTATATTCAACGAAGGCACCATTCAACCGCGACGATGCCGAATCCTACTCACCAAGATTGCTCTTCTCCTCTACACTGGGGAGAAGTTCCCGACCAACGAAGCGACTACCCTCTTCTTCGGAATCTCCAAGCTCTTCCAGAACAAGGATGCCAGCCTCAGACAGATGGTCCACCTCGTCATTAAGGAGTTGGCCAGCTCTGCCGAGGATATCATCATGGTTACCGCCACAATTATGAAGGATACTGGTGGCAGCAGTGATGCCATCTTCAGACCCAACGCTATTCGGGCCTTGTGCCGCATCATTGACGTTTGTGCCCCCGAATCTCGAGCGTTCCGCAAATGTCCAAAACTAACCCCCAAAAGGCCACCTCTGTCCAAGCGATCGAGCGAGTTATGAAGACAGCAATCGTCGATAAGAACCCCTCAGTCTCGTCGGCCGCACTAGTCTCGTCATACCACCTGCTGCCCGTCGCCAAGGACGTTGTTCGACGCTGGCAGAGCGAGGTTCAAGAGGCCGCCGCCTCGACCAAGTCCTCTGGCGGATTCTCACTCGGATTCTCCTCGTCAAGCAGCCAGATGCCCATGAACAATTCGACAATGTCTCAGTACCACGCTATCGGACTGCTATACCAGATGCGAATGCACGACAGAATGGCCCTGGTCAAGATGGTGCAGCAGTTTGGCGCTGCTGGCGCTGTTAAGAACCCCGCTGCCACGGTCATGCTTGTCCGACTGGCTGCTCAGCTTGCTGAGGAAGATGCTTCCCTCCGAAAGCCCATGATGCAGCTCCTTGACGGCTGGTTGCGCCACAAGAGTGAAATGGTCAATTTCGAGGCCGCAAAGGCCATTTGCGACATGCGCGACGTCACCGATAGCGAGGTCAACCAGGCAGTCCATGTTCTCCAGATGTTCTTGACTTCTCCCCGAGCCGTGACCAAGTTTGCCGCCCTCCGAATCCTCCACAGCTTTGCTTCCTTCAAGCCTTCTGCTGTCAGTGTCTGCAACCCCGACATCGAGCTCCTGATTTCAAATGCGAACCGATCCATCGCCACTTTCGCCATCACCACTCTCCTTAAGACTGGAAATGAGGCGAGTGTCGACAGACTCATGAAGCAAATTTCCAGCTTCATGTCTGAGATCACCGACGAGTTCAAGATCACCATTGTCGAGGCCATCCGAACGCTCTGCTTAAAGTTCCCCAGCAAGCAGGCGGGCATGCTGACCTTCCTTAGCAGCATTCTGCGAGACGAGGGTGGATACGAATTTAAGCGTGCAGTTGTTGAAAGCATGTTTGACTTGATCAAATTTGTTCCCGACTCCAAGGATGAGGCCCTGGCCCACCTCTGCGAGTTCATCGAGGACTGCGAATTCACAAAGCTTGCTGTCCGTATTCTACACCTTATTGGTTTGGAAGGGCCCAAGACTTCTCAACCCACCAAGTATATTCGATACATCTACAACAGAGTTGTTCTCGAGAATTCTATTGTGCGGGCTGCTGCAGTTACGGCTTTGGCCAAATTTGGTGTGGGACAGAAAGATCCTGATGTCAAGGCCAGCGTCAAGGTCCTTCTCACTCGATGCTTGGATGATGTCGATGACGAGGTCCGTGACCGTGCAGCTCTGAACTTGAAACTCATGGGTGAGGAAGATGACGAGATGGCGCAGAACTTTGTCAAAAATGGTAAGAGAAAAGAAGAGAAAAAAACTCTACGCCGATGACTGAGTTGGAAAATGAAAGCTAATTTCAACCTAGAAAACATGTTCTCTCTGCCAGTATTCGAGCACCAGCTTGTCATGTACGTCACTTCCGACGACAAAGGCTCCTTCGCAGAACCCTTCGATATCACCAAAATTCCCGTCGTCACTCGGGAGCAAGCGGATGCCGAGGACAGGACAAAGAAGCTCACAGCTACTGCACCCACCATCAAAGCACCCAAGGTCGGCGCTGCCAAGGCTCCTGTCAGCGGCGCCGAGGCTGCGGCTTCTGCTTCCGCTCAGGCTCAGCGATATGCCGAGGAGTTGATGCAGATCCCCGAGATGAAGGAGTTTGGCAATGTTCTCAAGTCTTCAACAGTCGTCGAGTTGACAGAGGCCGAGACCGAATACGTTGTGACCCTTGTGAAACACATCTTCAAGGAGCACATTGTTCTTCAATACGAAGTAAAGAACACCCTGCCAGATACAGTCTTGGAGAATGTGTCGGTCGTCGCTACACCCGGGGAGGAGGACGAGCTGGAGGAAGTCTTCATCATCCAGTGCGAGAAACTTGCCACCGACGAGCCTGGCAAGGTGTATGTTGCGTTCCAAAAGGTCAATGGAGAGGGATCCATGCCTGTTACTTCGTTCTCCAACGTGTTGAAATTCACAAGCAAGGAGATTGATCCGTCGACCGGGGAGCCGGAAGATAGTGGCTACGATGACGAGTATGAGGTATCGGAGTTTGATCTCAGTGGTAGTGACTACATTGTGCCCACATTTGCCGGCAACTTCAGTCACCTGTGGGAACAGATTGGGGCCTCGGGAGAGCAGGCAGAGGAGACTCTGCAGCTGAGCGGCATGAAGAGCATCGCCGGTGAGTGGATTCGAGATTCCCAAACGAATGAAGATGTTGTTGGTCAACTAACATGGACTCGTTGCAGATGCCACGGAACAACTGGCCAAGGCTCTTTCATTGCAGCCCTTGGAAGGCACAGACGTGCCGGTCAACCAGAGCACACATACACTCAAGCTGCTGGGCAAGACTATTTCTGGCGGCAGAGTGGCGGCCAGTGTGAGAATGGCGTTTTCATCAAAGTCTGGGGTGACAACAAAGATTACAGTCAGAAGCGAGGAAGAAAACGTGGCGGCACTTGTGATTGCATCGGTGGCTTAAAAAAAGCAGGAATGTCGGCGTTGAGGGTATTAATGCGTTGATGGTTAGAGCCTATGTCGGGGAGAAGAAGACGGTCACAATCGAATCGACATGCGTACACTATACAGGTTGCAGGAGCAGGAGTGACTAGATCATGTCCCATGTTTTGTTACATTGAGCCAGTAGATGACAAATGAGGAGCAAATGCACCATATTTTTTTCGATTTAATCACTGGACGTTGGTGAACAAGAGCGTTTTCTTTCTCCCTTCCTTTTTTTTCTGAAAGACGGATTTCCCCTGTGCGCAACTTGAAGCTGCAAGAGATTTATGTCATCACAGATCCTCCAACTTGACGACCTGGTACGCCGGCTCCTCGTAGGGATGCGCTCTGCGACGACGCGAAAAAGTCAATCAAATGGCCAGGGCACGAGCAAGCGTGCAGTCAGACGAGATGGACAGACAGGGCGGGCAAATTCATACCCCTTGAGCGCGGCGACGGCCTTCCTGGCCACGTCCAGCCCGAGGCACAGCGTCTCGACACGCACCTCGGGCGTGTGCTCGAGGGCGCCGACGCGGCCGAGGTGCGGGCTGGCCGTGTCGCCGGGGCGGAACTGGCCCGTGCCGGTCGCGGACCAGCAGCACTCGGTGTAGTTGCCCGGGCCGGGGTAGCGGCCGGCGCTGGCGGCGAAGATGGCAGCCTTGCAGGCCTCGACGGCGGCGGGCGGTGCGTAGAAGATGAGGCTGTAGCGGGCGATGGATGCCATGGTTTCTTTTTTTGTCGCTAAATCCTGGGAGAAGATGGGATGGTGTTGGTGTGATGTGAGCGAGGCGGGGATGGCGCGGGGACAGCAGATCGGTTGGTGGTTGTGCCGACCTGCGGCTTGATGCTTGCCGTGTAAGTAGGATGGGTGTCAACTGGCAAGGTGATATTTACACGGTACGCGGGGAGTATTTGTCCAGATGGATCTGGGCGTGTGTGCAATGTCCTGTGTTGTGCTTTTTGGCCTTGGGGCCGTGGATTTTGGCCGTCAACACCTCTTTCACGTATGGATGCCGTGTCAACCATTGACAGAGGGCGGCGGCGGTGGTCAGATTCCATCCCGAGGTTTGTATTGCTGCCATCTACTCTACACCCACACCGTTTCTCAAAGCCCCATAATCAACCGTCATGTCCATCTTTACCGTCAACATGGCGACCAGTCAGTTCTTTATATACGGTATCGATTCCCGAGGGGCACACCTCCACGCTTACTCCCTTGCCAGCAAACTACACGTTTTTCGAAGCAAGAGCGCCACGGCAACTATATACTTCCTTTTCTCCTTTTAAAACAAAATGGTTATGTCTCGTGCCCGAAAGTCAAGCCGGGTCTACTACTTGTGCCACACGTCGCTGGCCTCCCCCTCCGTCTGCTCGCCCACGTTGTCGGCAAACTGGCCCACGTAGTTTCCCACAGGGGCATACTTGCACACGACGTAGACGCCGCTGGCCTTGCCCTTGCCGCCGCGGCACGTGTTCCACCCGCACCCGAGCGACTGCGTGGCCTTCCAGACGACCTGCGTGAAGTGGCCGGTGTCCGGGGAGAAGCCCGGGTCCGCCCAGTTGTACTTTGTGCGCTCGGCTCCCCAGAGGTTGACGAAGCTGCCCCAGCTGGCGAGGCCGGTGCCGGCCGCGAGGTTCTCGCCGGCGCTCTGTACGTCGTGTCAGCTCTGTTTTAGCATGTATACTCTGTGCGTGGTTGGTGAGACCGAGCGCCGGGGCCGACTTACATCGTGGGACCAGCGGCAGGTGTCGGCCCAGTCCTGGGCCTTGCTCGCGAGGTTGCCCTTCCAGGAGAGGGGTTCCGCGCCGTGCTGGCCGCGGAAGAAGTTGTGTGCGGCGAGCATCTCGTCCTTGAAGTTGCCGCGTGGTCGTTGCTCGAGCTCCGCCGGTGCGGCCGTGGCCATGCCCGCGGTTGCGAGGGTGAGGATGCTGATGCTAGAGAGACGCATTTTGCGACAAGTCGTGCTGTATAGCCGGAGATGTACAAGTAGATGGTGTACGCTGTTGGTGGATTTTTCTTTTTTCACCGCTTGATTTACACAATTCTTCAGGCTTCATGGCAAGAAACGACGTCCGCTTTATACCTCGAGACGGGGGGCTGACCTCGACACGGCCACGAAGAAGACGGTGAGCAAAGGGAGCTCGTTCCGCATGGTTGGTTGGCCTGATTCGGCTGAGGGATGCCAGTCGGAAACTTCCTGCAGGATCTGTGGGAGGATGCGATGATCCTGGCCGGGCGAGCTGTGTGGTGTTTTTGCTGGCCGGGACGACGCCGGGTGGCCTTGGTGGCGAGAGCTTTTTCTGCAGGCCCCCCCGTTGGGAGTTTTGGCGGGAAAAGGGCCCGACAATAGTGTGTCTGAAACATTTGCTGGCGGCCCGGGGGGTTGGTTGGGTTCAGCAGATATTTTCTGTTCACAGAACAGTGACCGGAACAAGCTAGGGCCACGGGGGACGGGGTTGCACAAGCAGACGGCGAGGCTGCCGAGATGAAGGTGGCAGTGTCTTTGTGAGGGCTAGGAAGTTTCATACTACTGGTATATTAAGGATTATGCTACTGTCGTGCTGATAGAGAGAACGAGTCGAGGGTTCGTCGATTATAGACGCTCCCCCCTTTTGGTAGACACGTTGCCATCACCCATGGCAGGCGTGCTTGGTCGAGTCCTCTTTTTGTGTCACTGTCTTACCGTGAGTCCCTTCTCATTTGCCGCATGCCTGCTCTTCATAAACACTGCTGTTGACAACTCGGCTTCCCCGGCCTTGTTCGTCCTGGACGCATATACACCGACTACTCCGGGGAGACGGCACATGTCTAAACAACCTTGAACAATGCATTTCAAATAAAGCAAATACTGGATTGCTAGTCTGGATTTCCACCTCCACTGTTTCCCATTACCAAAGGTTAATATTGGAAAAAAAAAATGTGCTTACGCCTCAAGTCTAAACATCAACAAGTCCTTCCTCATGCCCAGTACGGAGCACGGCTTGGGCCGAACTACTCGACTCCCAAATCTACCCGATTTTCTCACTCGCGTGTTATGTAGGCATGTCTTGCCACTCGGACAGCAGCTAAAAGTGACGAATTGGAATTGCCACCCTCTTGGCTTGGGTACGTAGGCTTTGGGGCCCGGTGAGACGGTCATGAGGCTGGGATGGTGAGTGGTGACGGCGCGCTGCTGTGTAAGCACGATGGATGGAGGAGGCGTAGCACAAGGCTTTGGGAGTTCGAGGCTCGTCGCACAGCTTGCGTGTTTCTTGTAGTACTGGACATTTGTTGAGTATGGATTTTTATCCGGTGTCCCGGGGGATGACCCAAAGCAGCCGATACGTGGACTACAGACTGTTGTGAAATATATTTGCCTCCCACTGCATGTACCATGTTTGGACCACTTGGCAACAAAGCGTACAGACATACAGAGTAGATGCTAGTCCTTTTCGTTGTATACATGTGAATGCCATGGACATTCATACCGAGCACGGGAACAACGGACTTTGGGGTGGGCGCCACCAAATGGCCGACTTTGAATCCGGATTTGGTAAAACGAGCGGCTGCAAACTATTCCGTCCATCTCACTGAGAACGCGAACGTCAAGGTAGCCTCGTCCAGATTTGTTGTGCCCCAACATTTCGTCAAGTGGTTTCCCATGGATCACTTGCCACCACAGACGATCACGGGTCTAGTCAGGTCAAGTGCTGGTGTGAAAACCTGGGGCTCTGTCCAACGAATAGCTCATCCCATTTTCGCGGGGAGAGCTGCCGGGTTGCGCATGGCGTCGGCGGGAATATCGTCACATTCACTAAAATCGCAACAACCCCTACCCATATTTCTCAGCCCACCAGAAAAATGAAAGAACGACAAAAGATGTATATTCTGACAAATGAGGGTTAGTTATGTTTGTGCAAGGGAAAAAAAAAAGAGGTCGCGGGATGCATGCGCGTGGTTCGCAGCCGGGGCCACGTGCTGTATAGGGTAAGCAATGTGAGACGCGACGTCAACTGGTCGCTTTTGGCCATGCGTTGGGCGAATGAGGACGCTTTCGGTGGGTGGGAAACCGGATCTCGCAGCCAGCGAGGAAGGGAAACCACCGAGACAACCAGATTGAGCTATCCCAGAAGAGCAGCGAGAATCCGATAGGCTGGCTGGGGAAGACAGTTCAGGCTAGAAATGCAATGGCCCCAGTTGCCGTGCATCCCGTTGAACAAATTGGTGCAGGCAACCCTGGGTAAGCATGTAAGTAAGTAGTCGATTAGGCGCGCCGAGGCAGTGTTTGGAAATGGCTCCTTTGGCGTCGTCTTTGCCCATGTGAAGCACGGATTGCACAGAGAACGGAGGGGTTTGGCACTTGGACACTTTTGACCTTTGGGTTGGCGGGCGACGGATGCAGTACTAGTAGTATCGGCCATGCGAAAGGGAGCGAGCGACATGTCCCATGCTTCATTCCGCTGGTGACAAGGATCAAACGCCCGGCCTTGCTGCAGTTGGCGCCCGAAAGAGCTGGTGGTTATTGCGAGGTATGAGGCGCGAGGCTGGAGACGGAGATCAAGATGGTGATAAAGATGGGACGGAAGGTGCAGGTGCGGGTGGTGAGGTGCGCTTTGCCGCAGCGCAAAGGATTGCTTGCATTGCATTCCGTCACCATACCCCGTAACTGTGCTTGGATTTGTGCGCGACCCTTTCAACGTCTGAATTTAGATCCAGATGAAAATGAATAAAGGCACAGGGACTTTGACCCTGAAATTGAAACAGACTTCTGTTGGACCGTGTGAGATGAAAGCATGGCCGCCCTGCCAGTGTCACCCTCGCGTCCTGTCCAAGTCTTTTGTTGACGGCCCATTGTAGCAGTACTTGAGAGACCTCAGCATCGCTGCTAGCCCCTGGGTTGGCAGGCTCGGACAGGACTGAATGACCCCAAAAATTGCCCGGCTCCGTTCCATCTGCGCCAGGTTGGGCAGAGCGTCCCAGGTATCTGGGCGCCTAAAGTACGTACCTGGTCAATCTGGCGACTTTATCCGAGCAAGAATGATACATGCATGCATGGATCCTCAAATATCCAGGTACCTCGCCCACGCCCGGCTCTCTATACAAATGCCAAGTATCATTCTTGGCCCTCCGCAGAACCTGAAAGGACTGAAGCCCTGGGCACCCGAAGCGACATGGCGCCTGATTGGAGACAAACGCAGCCCTCAAGGCACTAAACCGCGTCTGGCCACGCTGGTCCACCTCCTGACAGGGCCCGACAGGGCCGTGGAAACTGGCAACTGGCAACATTGAACTTTGGACTGCCAGCGCGCGTGTGTCAACCAACATCGTCGTTGCAGCTCGTCATTGTACATTTCCCTCCGGATCCGCAGCCGCGACATCCCGTCTCCTCTCCGCATCCTTCCATTAGCTTTTCGTTTCTCGTTTCTCGTTTCTTGTTTCCCGCTTCTCCATGATACCTTAATTTCCCACCTCGGTACCTCGCTGCAGCTCTTGCTTCACTGCTTCACTGCCACCCCTTTGTGCGCAGCGTTCCCCCCCCCGGGAGAAACCTCCCTTTCTGACCCTCACCTCACCATCTTCTCCTGTCGTCCAAGGGGAGGCGACAACACCGTGTAACGCAGGCGCCATGAAGGCCATCCATGACAGATGCCGGCCGAAACACCAGGTCTTGGTGCTCAAGTGCTATCCAAGGATTACAAAGGGCGCGGTTGATGTCGTCCCCAATAGCAGTGAGCTGAGCTATCTCCTCTTCTATGCCGCCAGCCGTCGCTCCAAGATCCAAAAGATTGGCGCGTTCCTCGAGAAGAAGACTGCTCACGATATCTGGCGCATGCGAATCGGGTACGTGAACCTCCTCAACACCACACCCATGGCTCTTTGTTGTTGCATTTTCATCCTCTGTCGTGTTGTCGTGGTCACGAACAAACCGGGTTGCTGACAACAAATGTGTTGGCCGCATATAGAAATGTTCAGGTGACGCTGGGTATTCTGGCTGCCCTCGTCGAGAAGCCCCCCAAGGAAGCTGCTCTTATCGCGCCGTGCGTTCTCAAAATCCTCGACCTGATTCTACGCTCCGACGAAATCACCATGGTCGAGTCATCATTGCCTACTTTCGAAGCCTTCTGCGAACACCACGACGCATCTTCGCTGTTTGGTGACAATGCTTACCTGCAACAATACCAATCCGTGGTCCAATCTTACGCTCAACTGGCCTGGACTCGACGCGTACCACCCAAGGGTCCTGTCAGTAAACCTTTGCAGATTCGCTGGCGGAACGCGGGCCTCGCCGCCATCAAGCATATTGCTGCCTCGGATGCCCTGTCTTCCAAATCCGGTAGGCAGATCGACGTCATCGTGCCCAAGATTCTCGACAACATGTGGACTAGGGACGATGTATTCCTTGACACGGTGCTGCAGCGCGTGCAGATGGGCGAGAAATCCGAACCCGAGAGGCTGCATCGCCGAACGAGTATAGCCACCGTCCGAACTGCCGAAACCGCCGGCGACACAAACCCCCTCGCACTCTCCGGCACCGCGCTGGACGTTGACAATCTTGCCGAGGAGGAAACAGGAGTACTGGCCACGAAATGCCTGAAGAGCATCTTCATCGTCCCTAACAGGGCCCAGATCTACGGAGCCACCAATGCATTGCTCAAGTTTGTCTCCACGAGGATTGCAGAAGGGGAGACTCCCGTCACCGTTGACAGAGGAAGTGGCCGCGACTCTGGTTGGGCTATTCAGCTTTACGACATCATCTCCCGTTGGACACCCGTGCAGGATCGATACGTCATTCTTCTCGCGACTCTTGACATGTTGAATAAAACGCCCATGCGGGAGGAGAGCTTGCCGCAGCATTTGGCCTTCACGGCCATGATGCAGTCCCTGCTTCGCTCAGATGTCAACTTGATTGGCCTCAGTGTCATGGACGTCCTTCTTGGGCTCGTCAAACAGATTAAAAAGCTGTTTCAGTTACACAATGGATCCGGTCATGACAGTAGCCAGAGTGAAGAGAAGACTGAGATGGAGCTGGACAGTGCTACTCGCACCCAGCAAAACGAACTCCTCGAGAGGCTAGAGGATTGCACAAGTGATCTTGCCAATCACGTTTACTATGCCGACCAAGTCTCTGACATGATTGCGGCCCTGGTTGGCCGTATCAAACACAGCCGAGCTGCAAGTGTGGCATCCTTGACGCATCTCATGGAAAAGGGAGATGCTGGGGCTGATGCCAACGCCGCTTCTGTCGTTGACCTGTCGGGAAGCCAGACCTTGCAAGAGACCTACTTTGCCCACTCATCCGGTCGATTGTCCGCGTTGAAGATCATCAAAGCTATCCTACTTGTCGCTAGCCCTAAGACGGGCCTCAGTGGCAACATGGATCTGACCAGAAACCGAGTTCCCATTCAAGTATGGGAAGGGACGCAATGGCTCCTCCGAGACCCGAATGGGAACGTTCGCAAAGCATACGTGGATGCATTGAGCGTCTGGCTAGATCGCGAAATTGCGTACACGGACTTGATTGCTACCGATGATGTCATTGTTTCGCATCGCAATAGCAAGATTGGCCGTGATGTCCCGAGCGCTCGCAGGGCCGTCTCCAACACATCAAACCGTGAACGCCACCACAAGGTTCATCGTTGTCAGTTCCTGCCTCTTCTTCACCTCGCAATTTATGACAGCGCATTGCAGTTCGTGGATTATGACAACGATATTGTTCTCCTGCATAGCTTGCTCACCAAGCTTGTCTTCAAGCTCGGAGTCAATGCGGCTCGATGCGGTATTCCCATGGTGTACAGACTGCAGGAGGACATCCAAGAGCTGGTACAGCCGATTCACAAAGTGCGCATCGCCTCGCTCTGTCACGGCTACTTTTGGGCCTTGACTGAGAAGTTTGATTTTGAGTCGTCGGTGGTTGGTCGCGCAGTGTACAACGAAATCTCCAGGCGGAAGAGCAAGGGATTCTGGGTAGAGGGTGTACATGTCCCGGCTCCTACACCCAGTCAGGTTGGCACTCCCGGAGAAGCAAGGCCGCACCCGAACTGGGACCTCAGTGCCCTAGAAACCGAAGAGATCCTGCCATTTGACGATCGATCCTCAATGGTTGAGTGCATCATCACTAGCTACGAGGACACCGACTTGTCACCACCCACCAGCCCCACGGCCTCACCCAGCCGGAACCTCAACGGGCCTATTCTTAGTTCTAACGCTGGAGCTGAATCATCTCCCGAGAAGTTTTCGGAGCTGCCACCCGAATTTAGGGCGCAGATGGTGGCTGACTGGTCCAGGGATTCTGCTCTGGCTGCCATCACTGCCGCTGGCAAGTCTGAATCGCTTAATGGATCAAAGACTGGCACCACTGGTACGACGCAGAACCGTCTCACCATCAATACTGCTGGCGCCGCCCTCAATGGCAATGGCCACTTGCCCGCCCCTGCCTCCCCGCGCGGAAGCCATCAGAACGTGCGGCCCCATACCTCGTACACGCAACGTGACCGCTTGACGTCCGTGTCCAAACTGCGAAAGTCGAGCGCTACCGGAGGAGTATCACCGGCAGGCTCGACGTCGGGAAGAGCAGGCATAGCATCCGTAGAGCAGTTAAAGATGGTATTAGCAGGCAAGACAACCCCACAGGCTGCTGGTATTCCCGGCACGGAGGACGATAGCGACGAGAGCATGATCAGCTGCGAGTACAGCGTGTCTGAGAACAGTTTTAACCCTGCTGCTTCGCAAGCAGATGCTCCTGCCACAACAGGCGAGGCGCTTGCACGATCACTCTCTGCCTCGGCGTCCCTTAAGGGGGGACCGCTGTCATCCAATCCGGCCTCCCAAGACGGCGGCGGGCTACCCGTATTCCACAGACACGGGGAAGATGACGACGAAGTGCCTCCCGTCCCACCATTACCCAACCTGAGCTCGCTATCAAGCAGGGTGGGCATGCAATCCATTGAGTCTCCCTCGAGCAGGCGCACGCTTGCCAGCCGCGGAGGTGAAAGTCTACGATCGCATTCCATGCGGGTTCGGGAAGAGAGCAGCAGTAAGGGCATAGACTTGCAGGAACTTTTAAGGGGAATAGATAGCCGATCAGGCGAAGGAAGCTTGGGCAATCTTACGAAACCGCCGTATTAGGTAACGCGGCTAAAGAAAAATGTAATTCACTTATTATACCACCTGTACGACAAGCATGGTACAGAATAGCCAATGAATGGCTGGAAGAGATGGCGGAGCAAATGTATTTACAGCAGGGAGTAATATCGCAGTATCTAGGTTACGGAGGGTGATGTGTACCAGGGAAGAAGGAAGTTATCAAGTATGAGAAAAGATATCTTGGGCGAGACATTGGTGGTTGGAAGGGGTCAGCGTATTAAAGGCAGCATAGCACCGCACAGCAGACACAGCAAAGCACAGCAGCATGTCACCGCAGAACAAAGCATGCATGGTAAGCTCGGAGCGCTGTGAGCGTTAGACAAAAGCGACAGCGAATACATATTCCCCGTTTGAATGACAGTTTTGGACATGTGTGATGACGAGAATGTGCCGCCTTGGCGATGTGATGTCAGCTGCATGGGCTGATATGACTGTACTGTGCTACACGGGGACGGGCGAAAAGAAAAAAAAAAAAAAAAGGAGAGAGGCTTAGTTTGCTGACGACTTGATTGGGGAGTACCTCGACAAGTATATGTTGATGGTGACGGCATTTTTTTCACTCGACACCAGGGAGATACGTGACTGTACTCTGTACGGTGTACCTGGCAGCGCATGCAACTGACAATTGCTGTCTGGAGCACGTGGTTGATTCAATGACTCGTCAATCTGTTCCGGGCACCACCCTGGCCTGGCTACAGTCAAGCAGTACCTTGTGTGTCAAGTCAAGTGTTTTGTTTGCAACATGGACGTATGATGATGCTCTCTACGGAATACCTAGCCAACCAAAAAAACCCAGTGAGTGGCGTCGATGACTTTCCGGATGGCGTCTGCCTTCCACGTGGAGCACCGAGAGAGCTGCCCACCCCCGTGAAAATCACCTTGACGGCGAGAAATTGAGTTTAAAAAAGCTCCGCGGGTGGGTGCCATTGGCGAGTGTTGCGTATTTGGCCTGCTCGTGGGGAGGGGGTTTGCCCACGAGCGGTGCTAGCAGCGCCGAGGCTTGCGCATATGATGTCTGGTGTTTTGCAGTGGGAAGTCGGTGCTGCTGGCGAGGGATGCTTGGCGGACCAGATGGCTATTCCTGGCCGCCTGGGCGTCAGTCGGATACGGGCACCGCTGAGGTTGACTGGGTCCAGTCGTGTCTGGTGGGTGACAGGTGTGGATCGAGTCAATCGTCTTGTGGTCAATTGATGGATGATGTTTGTCGTCTGCGGCTGCCCAGTTGTTGACGGAGAGGCGGGGAGGCGGGGGGAATGAGGGGAAAGGGTTGCTGCTAGCCAGCGGAATCATCGTGGACTGTCATCAACTAACGGCATGTGGTCCATGTGTAAAGCACTTAAGTAGTTGGGTCTCGACACGGAGCGTTGGAGAGTGGAATCAATTGCTTGCAAGACGTCTGGTCTGGTCTGGTTCAAAGACGCGCAATGCTTGACGGGAGGCGGAAGGCGGCACTGGGGCTGTGCCGATCGGGGCAATGCCAACCCGCCAGGCAGCACACACAGCGCGGGCAAGACCGCCGAGACCTTTGAACATTGAATTAACTGGACAATGGAGGCTGCGCTGCCAAACTGCCGGGGCGGGGCGACTGGAGTCGAGATTGGCCGTGGGGCAAACGGCATGCATACCAGGAACAAACTGGTCCCGTTGTACGTACATGTACCATCTACGGAGTGTCCCGTACAATCAGTCCCCTTCCATTGAAAACCCCGGCACTCTTTGTTTGTTGGCGTGAGGCCCTGTAGTAGTAGTAGCAGTAGCCAGCGGTCCGTGTCCGAGTTGGATGGTTGTCTTCGCCCTGCCCGAGCCTTCCCTTTTGACGACTTGCCATTTTCTCCTGGGCTAATCCACGACTCCAAAAGCCTCAAGGTTCTTCGCAGCAGTCTCTTTCCCGGATTACTGCATTGAATCGATTCCAGATGCCGCCCACGTCCAAGTAAAGACGGCAGCTCCGACGAGAGCCTTTGTTCCGAATCGGCGCCTGGAGCCAGCCAAGACCGCCTGGGGACACAAACGACGGAACCGTCAGGGTTTGAAATTTCGCATCAACCTGGACCTGGATCGCGCACTGCCTGGCCCAGTGCTCTCACCTATCGACCTGGGAGGAACCTAGCTGCTGCGGCATACGTACCGTTATTTTGAAAGAGGCCGACTTCACCACCGTGCTTGAAACCGGCGCCCTTTGGCCGAAAGCAACATCGTCGAGATCTTGCTGGCAAAGGTCCGTGATTAGCTTGGGACGCCAGATCCTCGAAATCTCTCCCAACACAACAACCCGGGCCCGGCACAACTGGGCTCTGTTCAGTTACCTGGACTTTCCAATCTTGCCATCATGAGCAGCACATGGCAGGATCTCGCACCGCCTCAAGAAAGCCCTGACCATCCGTCGCAGTCTATACCAAACGCCGCCTATCCTGAGGCCCCGTACCAGCCGGGGAGTGGATTCCATGGAGATGCCAGCACACCGGCATCGACAAGCCTCGCAACTTCTGTAACCGGAAACAACACCACGTCCTATTCGGCATCATCGACTGCCTCTCCAAACCAATCGGCTGCCCACACTGGGCCGTCGTCGTGGCACCAAACTGCAGTGCTGTCCACTTCTATGCCAGACAGCCCGCCGCCGCCCTATGTTCGTGACCAACATTCAAGTCCTTACATAACGGCACAGACACGGCCAGCATCCCATTGGACCGGCACGCAGAGCAACCGGCGGGTTGAGCAACCGGATTCTGTCCCATTGCAAAGACTACCACCAGCAGCATCATCCCAGTGTTACCGGGAACGATCAGCAGCATCCATAGCACAACACGATCAACTGCCGTCGGCTTATACTACTGGAAGTGGTAGCATCACTGCATCGACGCGAACCGTAAAACTTGGCTCGGTAGCGGAGGCACGGCGGCGTCGAAGACGACGTGTTATCATCTGCCTCGTCCTCCTGGCCGCCGTCATCGTCTTCGTGCTGGCCCTGACCATAGGAATCGCTCTAGGGGTCTTAAAAAACACGGCACGGGACGATAGGAATAACGGCCCGGTCGTGAAATAGGTGCTCGTGTATGGAGTGTCGGTGGCATTTGAAACCACCGGACCGCGTTGCCATGCAGGCATATGCCATGAATCGATTGACTGGCAGGGTTCTGCACTGACCTAGCCTCGCCACGCCATCACTGCACTGCACTGCATTCTAGGTTTCGGACTTGGGTTGTTTCCTGCATTTATCTGTGGCGGGCATGTGGTTGGGGCCAGGGCCAGGGCCATGGAACATGAAATGCTGGCTGGTGATAAAAGTCACGCTTGTTGTATACATAGGGTGGCCGGCGCAAATTGGGGACTACTTGGGACAGCGAATTGGTATTGTGTATTGGCATTACTGCACTGAGCCTATCATGCACTTGCAGCGTTTGAATTAAGTTTGACATACAATTGATTCAAGGGTGAAAAAAAGTAAGACTTAACCGAGAGCCCGAGGACCTTTGCCCAATTCAATATTCTTGGCTTCTGGGCTTCGTAGCTCCCACAGGGAAGGTGCGCTCACTCAGCCGCGCTACGTGGAAGTCGCGACCTGCACCAGCAATTGAGCCTTGCTACGGAGTACGGAGTACTACTCCATGCATTTCCCTGCATCTGCCTTCAACTGCACTGGGACCGTTGACCGTAGACGACACCTGATCTCTGTTTGTGTAACGCCACCCTCTGACTGATCAGCAAGCATCCGCATCTTCACCGGTCTACGACCAAAGCATTTTCAACCCAACATCAACATGGCAGACATGATAAACGTCAAATTCATGATGCTGTGATGGCGTTGGAGAGGGAGGACTCTCGCGTTGGCTGTCCACGTGCCCTTCCCCTGCATTCACTAACCAGGCATTAGGAGAAAAGGCGGCTGCGGCTTGTGCATCATCCACCCTTTGCCCAACACTTGAAGTTTTGGTGCAAAGCAACAACGGACTTGGCGTTTGATATCACCGGGATCGGTACCGCCCGCTCCGAATGGTGTTTTCTCCGTTCCCAATGGCAAGCCTACATGGTATCCGCGGCGTTTGCTTGGTCCCTTCTTGCGAGCTTCCCTTGACATACGATGGCACTAGTAGGCACGTCGCCTGCATACTCTGGTGACAATGTCAACTGCCGAGATGTGGGCTATGGGACTGTCACGGCTATTATTGCGAGATGGAGACCTGCACGGAGCAACTACATACGATTTCTTCCTTGTTTTGTTTCAACTGACAGAGAATCCTATCGACCTTCCGTCAGCTGCCTCTGGAAATACTACGAATTTGTTGGGGAAACCAAGCGCAGTAAAATACAATCATGGCAACAGCTTGTCTGGTTGCTCTGCGATACCGAGTCTCGTGCTGACTTCCCTCACCTTATACATGCAACAGGTCTGGTGGGACATGTAGCACTACCGCCCCCCATGGATCGCTGAAGGAAGCATACCAGACATTGTAGGGTCGGTGTTGCAATGACTTGCGTTGCCCGAGTTGACCCACCGTGGCGCCATCGCAAGAGTCAACTGATGTGTGGTATTCAGACGCCACCGTGTTCATGGTGCGCGCCTCAAATTCAATTCTCAATCTTGCAATATAAGAGACTAACAGGTCTATACGGAGTACCGCAAGGGCAGCGCCCGATTGCATCACGTCCTATGGATGAGGAATCCTTGAGTCATAACCCCTATCATATTGCCAAGCTAGAAAAGAGTGCATGACTACCGAGTACTGCGTGAGGGTTGGCATGGTGGCATTGCATGGTGGTGGACATTTATCCAAATGGAGGTTACTGATGCCCAGGATCGACGGCGCCACCGGCACAGGCGCCCGTGTTTCTGGAAGTCGAGACCCTTGTAGAGATTGATTTTAGGGCATCAATCAAAGCGGAAGCAGTGGCCACGGCTCCGGGCATCGTCGAAGCGTGGTGTTGGCGACGAACTCCGGTCCCGTGGGATAACTCGATAGGCCTCAGCTAATGACGAGTTGACCAGAGAGGACTGCAGCTCGGCACCCGCCACCGAACGCTGGGACAGCGCCGCATGGCCCAATAATTTACCGTCTTTGGATCCAGGAATAAGCCGCCGTACCTGATTATCCCGTCGGTGCTTGCCTACTAGGCATCGATATGCAGCTAATTCACCCAGCAGCATGGAGAGAGAGCAGGGGCTTGCCAGCAACTGCTGCTGTGTAATACCAACGACGCTTGGACTTGGCGGCGAATATTAACGAGGATGCCTGTGGCATTGGCCGATACACCAGCTTTGGGCGACCTAACATTCGACTGACAAGGAGGGCAGCTCGCAGAACAAAGTACATACGCAACTGACAACACACCATTCTGACTAAGGCTGTGCCTCGTACTCGTCCGTCAAAGCCGCTGCTGCGCAGTGCAATATTACGGAATCGATTTCTCTTTTCACTCTGCCTGCGTTCCCTTGGACAAGGTTTCGATGACAAGTTGTACTTTGGGTTGCCTCTCTTTCCGTCCCGTCTTTGCCCTTCGCATGGACCAGGTCTGCATCAACCAAACATCCCCACCTTCTGGTTAGGGGCTGACATGGCTCGAATTTTTGGGCTGAATGGAGAATTGTATTCTGTACAATACAAGACGTGGAGAGGAGGACATGGCACATCCACAGTTTGCCAGATGTCGGTCCAGGTTGACTGAAAGTTGCTTCTGAGGCCTTATCTGGACATCGGGCGACTTATTTATGACGGTTTGGCGCTTCATGTGGGAGCTTTAGGCCCCGCCTTCCGGAGCCTCCCCGGGCTGAGACTTGTAAGAAGCAACTAAATAATCATTTTTCTCGGCCAAGGGCATGTGTCCAAAGGTTACTGGGCTCACTCGCGCCTCTTTTGAATCAAAATAGGTGACGTGCCTTCAACCTTTGGTGGCATTGGTTTAGGACTCTCTTCCCCCGGACGGCGTATGGAGTATGGAGTACGGAGTACGGAGTACACCACAGAAAGCCATACGAGAGATAACTTAGCGACGCCGTCGACAAGTCAGTTGTGCTCTGACGAGACGCAACCATTTTCTCTCTCCTCCCCCTTTCAGCACATGGCGCCCCACCGCGGCTCCATCGTTGGCCTCTCCGTGCCGCCCTTGTTGTCGCGAGAGATTGGGTTCAGCATTCTGCGTTATATGCCACTCCAGGCCCGAGTAGTATAACTATGCTGGCTGCGCCAGCGCCAACGGACGCCTCTGCCTTGACGTGTTGACTCGTTGCGACATCGACTCAAGCCACTCCCACATAGCCGCCTCGAGTCTTGGCACTCCAGGAAACACGGCCATTGCCCCTCGCAAGGGACCCCAAGCCGCACCGACACGGACGACAGACTCACCGAGGCATACACAAGTGTTCTCGGGCGCTCCCACCAACAAGTCGTACCGGTCCTGGACTGGCTTGTTCACAAGACAAGGGCAGCAAGGCACGACTCAAAACGTTGTCTTCGTCTCCTTCCCCCCACCCGCCACTTGAAAGGCGATCCAGACCTGCAGCTCCAACCATCTCTGTCTTAGCAGGCTGCAACTCAGGAACTGCGAGAACCAAGAAATCTTCAGTCCCTCGCAGGCCCTAGCACACCCAGCAGACCCTAGTAATAACCCTTTGCGCCTCCAGTGTCTTCATAGTCCCGCAACCCCCCATCCGCCTGTGGTTCTTATCCCCCCTTCACCGCCCTCGGATACCACCAGAAACGTACACAGAGCCTGCCTGGGCAATTGCTTGTCTGCCTGGAACGCCATCAATTGAAACCTTACTTCAACCTCCAAACTTCGGCCGAGCTCTTCATTGACTCCAAGGGAGGACGCGGTCTTGCGCCCGTGTTGTTGCAGGACAACTCCAGCCCGCCTGATAACTACGACCCGCTGCTGAGGCTTTGTAGACCTTGCGGCGCGCATTGTCGGATCATCCAGGCTTGCTACCAGTTCATTGCCGCGCAGCTCTGCGCTTCCGCACACTGAGCCAATTCCGAGAATCCAGATTTAGTTCTGAGCATGGCACCGCGGTATCAGTATCCAGCCAGGTATTTTTGACATAGCAATTGGTCTTTCCTGCAAAGGCTCACTCGAGTTTCAATCATCCAACTAACTAGCCTCTCTGGTGTAGTCGCGAGCTACATGTTGTGGTTCTTGGGGCCGGTTCGTTCATTCATTCCTAATACCCCTCAACCGCATCAATCTTGTCCTAACTGTGATTTATTTCTCCAGGCGGCGTGGGCAAGAGTTGTTTGACTGGTGAGCGTCTCCTGTTTAGGACTACTAAAACAGATGAACTTTGGATTCTCATGCTCTTTGCTAGCGCAATTCGTTCACAACGAGTGGATTGAGAGTTATGACCCGACTATAGAAGATTCATATCGAACGCATATTCAAGTAGATGTGAGTTGTGTCAGGTGGATGGAAACATTTATTTCGCGGCTGACTAGTGAAACCAGGGCCGTCAAGTCGTTTTAGAAATGTGAGTATTGTCGCTCTTGTAGACCGCAGGCCCAAAGATGATTTCTGACTGATATACTTTAGTCTTGACACTGCAGGGACTGAGCAGTTTGGTATGTTCACGTGCGTTGTTCTACATGATTTGTACTGACACGGACAAGTTGCAATGCGAGACTTATACATGAAGACTGGCCAAGGGTTCCTTCTTGTATTCAGTATAACATCCCCATCGTCACTAAACGAATTAGCTGGACTACGGGAGGAAATCCTTCGCATCAAAGACGACGAGAATGTACCGATGGTCATTGTCGGCAACAAGGCAGACCTCGAAGAGAACCGTGCCGTGCAGAGAGCCAAAGGGTTTTCGATATCACAACGATGGGGCGCGCCTTACTATGAGGCTAGCGCCAGAACGAGAAGTGAGAACATACTCGCCGCCTCACCCAACCCTCTGTTAAGCTAACAGAGCCTACAGCCAATGTCGAAGAAGTGTTTATTGATTTATGTCGACAAATGTTGCGGAAGGATGACGATTACCTAGGGACCACTGAGACTGACGACAGTGGGTTCAAATTTGATGGCTTCCGTGGCGGGCATAAGCGCAGACGACGAATGAGAACTCGAGAAAAGGACCATCCTAGATGCGCCATTCTGTAGAGCTGTCAGGCTTGCCTGCATTATTATTATTATTTATTTATTTTGCAAGAGGGGGAGGAAATCCCGCATAGAATTCATTGACCACACGAAGGTCGAGTGGAGGGAGGGAATGGCACCATTTGACGGGATATGACAGATCGCATTTTACTCTTTCAAAAGCATTTCGCCAACAAAGGCATGTCATGGTTATGGGGTTGGGTCTCGCAGTCACTCCCCCTTCCCTGGTCATGACTTCCATTTGACTCAGCAATATCGACGACGAAGCAACTCTTGTCACACACAACTTACTGGGGGAACACTTGCCATGGTTAGTTAGGACACTCAACTATACCGGCACAAGAACTCGAATGATATCCGGGAGAACATGTGGTAATGTTTGGTGGGAGCGGGGAGGAGACAGGCCAAAGTGTCACAAGTGGTTGATTGCCTGATGAGAAGATGAGGAAAAGAAAACATGGGTACGGAGTAGACGGCGTTTCTAGACGGGGTTCCAATTTGTTTGCTTCTATTTTTCTTTTTCAACCATGTCATACCTGCATATCTTCACGTGTCAGAAATAGGATATACTCGATTGGGAGGCCGGAGATCTGGTACATGGCCAACTTGACTGTTCTTTTTTTTTTGTTCCGGGCTATGTACATTTGCCGAGTGTCGGTATATGAATAAAGATCTTTGGCTTTGCAACCGCTGGGTTACGAAGAGACGGACAAGATGAAACCGCCTATCCGTTCTATGCCTCGAGCACGTCCATCCAAATGGTGGTTGCAGACATGTGTCCAAGACCAGGCGAGACCATGGTGCTGAAACACGAATGCCAAACCTAGGATTCGCAGTGTTGCTTGAGTGACCGCTCTGCATATTATTTTTTCTTCTTCTTCTCTTCTTGATCAAATGTCCATCGTCTCAGCGTCCGAATATCTTGAGAAGAATATCTAGAAAAAAGGCAAACGCCCCACGAAGCTGAGTAACTCGGTTCATCATATGAATATAGCGAAACGTAAACGCATCAACCTCATCATAGTCGTGGGCGTAGATTTCCCACGCTGCCCGGCCTCTCCCGTCGCCCTCGTGTTCCGCAACGGGGATTTCTCCCTCTGGCGCGTCCTTCAACGGCGGGCCGACGGCTAACGAGCGCCCCGAAATAGATTCATCTGCCACGAGGCGCGTGGCGGCCTCGACTACGTCTGGGATGGTCGCGCCGCCAGCGGTGCCCGCGAGAAAAACAACGTCCGCTAGTAGGGGGAGCATGCGGCTCTGTTGGACAAAGTACGGCGCCAGCATGTTGACGCGCAACTTGCCGCTCTGCATGAAGGAGGTCGTGCGTAGGGAGCGGAAGAGCCCGCACACGGCGTGCTTGGACATGGTGTAGTGCGTCTGGCCGGGCAGCGGGGCGATGGAGGCGAGTGAACCGATGAGGAGGAGGCATTTTGTGGTGCTTGTGTCCTGGGAGAAGTGGTGGAGGGCGAGGTGGGTGGTGTATATGACGCCGGTGATGTTGACGTCTATGGTTGCCGTGGAGGGCTTGGGAAGCTTGCCGTTGACGAGGGACGGATTCTCAAAGTTATAGCCCTCGGAGCTCTGGATTATTCCCGCATTGGGGACGACAATGTCGATCCTGCGGTAGGGGGAGAGGCGGATGGCAGCTTCGAAGAGGGATGTCTGGTCGTCCCAGCTTGCTACGTTGCAAGAGACGTAGGCGAATGTGCTTGATGGGTGGAGGGTGCGCAGCTGTGCAACGAGGGATTCGCCGGACGGAGAGTCGACGTCTCCGATGATGATGTGTGCGCCGTGAGAGGCCCAACGGCGGACCATGTGTGATCCGAGGCCATTGGCGCCGCCGGTGATGACGATGGTTTTGTTACGGAGGGTGGATGGGTCGTAGCGTTTAGTGAGGTCGACGGGGGGAGATTGCTGGATCGTTTTGGCGATGGACCACGGTGATTCTGTCGACATAGTATTAAATTTGGGGTTATTTTTACTTTTTTGTGTGCGTGAATGGAGACGGAGGGGGCGGTTTATTGCACCCTTGGGCCTTGGGCCTTGGGCCTTGGTACTCGGTAATGCCAGGCAACATGGTGGTCTCGCTTCGTGGAGGTGTCAACGGTATCAGATGGAGCTTCTTCCCGAGTGCGTCGAGCTGTTGTGGGTCAGCATTGTTGCTCTCCCGCTCCCGCAGGACTGGACCCACACACCTCGGGCTGCACCAGAACAACACCACCATCACCAACCACGGGATGGCCAAAGCATTCCTGCAAACGGGAGCCGGCCTATTGACAGAATGTCATGTAACAAGTCGCCCGAATCCCATCATATATCGGTTTTGCTTTTAATATATCATGCCACACATTGCACCACGTCAGCAAGCACTATGCTTGCGCCCCACCACCTAGGCTTCCCAAGTTCACACACGCATTTGACACCCCAACCCGAAGCATCGATTGAGCCCCGTGCGCGTAGCCGTATATGAGAAAGGGGTCGGAGACCATCATGTTGGAACAACATCGTCGATTTTCGAGGCTATGGCAAGGAAAGCGAACAGCTGGCATCTAGAGGAAGAGGTAAGTGGGAGATTTTGATGATCCTTTGACCGCTGAATATCTTGCTGGAAATATCACCGTGTCGCTTTCCACCGAGGCATGTTTTAGGGTAGCCCAAGACATGGGCAAATAGCAAGCACTCGGGGCTTCAAGAAAATGGCCCGGAATCTTCCATGCGACCCTGCCAGCCTCCGATAAATCGTGGCGCCAGATTGTTCTTTCCGCGGGATTGCATTCTTTTCTCGCAGCAGCAATAAGAACGCTCCAAGAAATAGACACTTGCAGGGTAAGCAACAAGACATCGACTTCCGGTACAATGGTAAATGTATGTACCGCTAGACCATGGGGTCTGCGTCTGTCCCCCACAATGTGAGTTCATCGGTTCGTAGATGATACCCGTCTATGATACCCGTCTGGTGATACTACAAGCCCCTGTATGTCATCAGTCCTTGGGTGTATTATGCAGTTTATGCCCGTCTGCAGCCTGCAGATGCGCGGAATCGCGAGCAGACATGCCGCCTGCATGTTTTTTTACGTCCAACCTCACCATGCCTGGCAGTCATTGGATCAAGACAGTTGTCGTACATGTGTTCTTGAAGCACCCCCTGAATTCTATGAACACCGAGTCCGACGTAACGGCCTGGTATGTACTGTTCTCTTTGGCCCTTGGCGTTGCCGTCGAAAGTGCAGGTTGAAAAGACCTAGAGACCCAGAGACACGGGTAATACGACAGAGAGCTTGAGCCCAAAGCCCTGCGGTTCTGACTCGTTCCTGTTCAGATGAGACTGAAACTTTGACGTGGTAATGGTATCGAGATCTGTTGGAGGCAGAGATGCCATCCTTTCGGATGGTGGCCAAGCTTTGGCTAATGCCCAAGTACCTACATACGTTAGTGGCAATTCTACGCCCCAGCCCAAGAACCCATGTCTCAAGGGTGTGTGTTCTGCCGCCTTTGCTTGGTAGACCTGTCAGTCTCTAGTCTGAGACATCAACGAAGCCCCAGACTGCGGGAAACATTTGCCACTAGAGCAAGCAAAATCATTCAATCACGATCTGGACATGAGCCAAGCAGCAGATGGGTGGAATGGCTCAAACGAGCATGTCATTCCACACTTCGCAAGAACCGCACCCTACACCACCCAACTATGTCGCAGATTGTTGATCATGGTATACGAATTCAGACCCTGGCCAGAAAAGAAACTCGGCCCCTCCCTTTGGCCTCGGAACTTGCTCCGGCGCTTGTCTGGTCAGACGGCATGTGCGAACCACGAGCGACTAACCACGTTGTAACATTTCACGGCGCACCGAGCACACCTTGACGAGTCTTCAACCGTTCCAAGGATGTATTCTGAACATCCGCAAACGTCGAGGTGATCCAGAGGCCACTGCAAATGGTCAGCCTCGGGAAGCGTGACAATCAGGCAGGACCATTTTCGTGGAATCAGCAAACAGCTAACTTAGAGGCTACTCATCTAAACCCGCAACATCTAGTTGATTTGGCTTGTGGCTTGTGAGTACTCCATACGATGCAATGTCCGAAAATCCGTCCACAGTAGCGCGAGTGCCTGTCGGCCAATAGCCGCAGGCCCATTCAGTAGTGTGGTAACTCTTCCGCCAAGAGGTACGGAGTACAGAATAGTTGCTCCGTACAGTACTCAACTGCGTATTGGTTTTGTGGACCAGCAAGACTAGAGCGTGAAGATGGATCGTACATACTTGGCATATCTCTCAGTTGACCCAAGATAACTTGCGGGTACAAGCAAAGCTTCCAAACCTTGCGGGCGATGTGTAGCACCTCTCTATTGGTAGGAAGGTATGCTAAGAGCTCGAGGAGGTATCTTTCAAGGACTTGAGTTAATAGATACTCAGCCCTAATCGGTACGCTATGAGTATCAAACATTCGGCCTGGGGAGGATTCTTCAGAACCTCTCCAGTCTCCAGGACCCTGTAGAGAGAGGTACATATACACCAATAAACCCAACGGGTGAGGGAGTCCTCGACATCTGTATGCAACAGAGGGTCGAATCCGGACTGATTCAGTATATGATGTTCGCTGTGATGAGTGTGTATCGCAGTGTCGCAGTGGCTATTAGAAGTTTACCGAAAAGTGGAATGATAGAAATCCCAAACTAAAGGGGCGCAACTCTTTCTGATTTCCTGCGAAAATCAAGTTGGCGCCTTGATCTTAATCCGTTTCCTGTCTTGTCAAGAGATGCTGCAGGCGGCCCTGCTTGGGGGCTGGGCGGCGGGGCGGGGCGGACACCAAGGCCTTCGGAACTGATAACAGTCAAACCTTCAATACGGAGGACTGCAGACCTGTATTGTAGCCGTGGCGGAGCGGTTTTATTGTGGTGATGAATGCTGTGATTTCCCCGAGTTGGTTCCGGACAATGAGCCCATCACATTGGAGGGTTCTAGACAACGAAAGAGGCGCACCAAAGTCATATATAGTCGTTGACAATACGATTTCGGGTGTGGATGACCGCACCACACATGGCATTGTGATTCTACCATCAAGCTCGAGAGCGTGGACCCTGTTGGCCGAAGTTGCTGACCCTGGTCAAATCCGGGCGAGGTGAAAGCCCGGTGAGTGACCCAGTCTGGGAACAGGGTACACAGGGGTATCGCAAAAGGCCATGGTTGTCAGAAGGCCGATTCGACAAAGCTTGCCGACATTTTGGATCGCCGCCCACTGTTTGTACCTCGGATTCCCATCAGACATGTTGGTCTCCCCTGCTGCGTCGGTATCTTCACTCCCCTATGGAGCGCCATGGCTGCAGATGGCTCCAATGCGCAGCTCTGTCGCCGAACCAGACTGGACCTGGCAACTGTAATCTCGGGTGGGCGAACAACCTGGGTCCAAGACGAGGATGCAGACAGCCCTGTGGTACGGAGTACTCGGTACTGTACATAAAATACTCCGTAATAAAGGAGCTTACTGAATGCAATGGGGAGCATTCAACGCCGGCTTAGCAGTGGATTATAACAGGCGCTGCTTTCGACGAGCCTTATTACATGCCAGGCACCACTAATGGCTGTTGAAAGCCTTGGCACTTGTCGCCTGGCATCTGGGGCGGAGTTGATGGCTGGATGGCATCCTGCTTGTTGGGGTCAGCAATTCGGGGCAGCGAACATTGGTGGTCTCTACATGGCCAGCTACCTGAACATTGAAGCAAGCCGCGTTGTGCGTGGTGGTTTCGAAGATTCATCATCAGCCCATTCTGGCCTCGCGTTCTGTCTGTCCTCAGGCAGGGTTCAGGGACCTGGACCGACCCTGAGAAGCGCCATGCATATTAATGGCAGCAATCTGATGTCGGCGATTTGATGGTTGGGCATAACATGTGCAAGAAAACGGCGGTCGAATTTGGAAAACTTAATGGGAATGGCGACGGCTACTCTGCTTTTTGCCTGCTGTCTCCATCCCCGCTATTGCGACACACGAGAAGCGAGCGTGGGATTGATAGCCTGTACTAGGGAGGTACATGGCTTTGGGGAAAAATAACCCAGGTACTCAAGTACTTGCCTAGTATCTGGTAAGAAATGCTCGGAAATGTTAAATCGGCACCTGCATGCACTCCAGTGCAAGTACGTGATGTGCTTTGTCTGCAGGAGCTAGCGTTCGCGCCTTCTTGACTTCCTCGTACCTGGGATATGCCCTCAATTCGTAAAGGCGTCGACGGATAGAACGGCAGGTGCCGCCACCAATGACAAAGACGAGAAATGAAGGGAAACAGCGAGAACCACCAGTGCCGAGCTGCTATCAACATTGGACCAGGTACTTAGATTATGTGCATTAAACTGCATGCTGCATATCATTAGACTCACCGTCGCCAGGATGCCGCCATTATCTGTATCTATCACCAGCATCAGCCTTGGGAGCCACAACCCCATTGTTGCACTCCATGCCCCGTGCCCCGTGCTCCGGGCCCCATGCTTCACGCTCCATACTCCAAGACGGCCTTGTTGACCATGTCTTGATCGATCAATGATCCCCCACAGTCAGAACGGAAACGGGGCGCCATCGGCCATGGACCGTCATCGCCCGTGGGCCGATGCAGCTGCTGAAAGTTCATGGCGAGGTACTTGACGCTGGCTGGGCGCGCCGTGCCTCAATCAAGTACCTGGGTATCTGCCAGAGGAACAAGCGACATGGACTTGATGACCCACATTTTCCTGATGGCGCGCCATGTTAGAACATTCAATGCCTAAACTACCGAGTACTAGTACTCCGTTCTGGGCGACTCCATTCTGAAGCATCCCCAACATTGAAGCCAACCCGGGGCTGCTCAGGTCATAGAGTTTGGTGGCGAGCTTCCCATCAACTCAAGCGCACATCTAGCTCTGTCTCGAGCACTGGGCATTGAATACTCCGCAGCAACCAAGCCAAAGTCTGTTTGGCGACGTAGCCCACCCCCCCTCGTAGCACGTCAATCATTGACGCAGTGGTACCGAGTGGAAGAAGCTTTGCTGTTTTCATTAGTTGATGTCGACGGCAGTTCTCGGCAGCCCTCAGCAGCCCTCAGCCTGTCTGCTGTGAGTACTCTGTAATATGCTCAACACCATCATCCCGACCACCATAGCAAGGCACCACCAACCAAAGCAGCACATCCCCCCAGCATTGCATTGCCCTAACCAGCCTTGGCTCTGGGACGACGAAATGGCTCGTCCGGTCCCTGGTCCTGCCGAGTAGCACTCGGCACAAATAGAGGGAGGAAAAGAGAGTTTTCTGCGGTGAAACCCCGCGTCAGCAACCATGAATAGTGCTGGAGCGACTTCTGGCACGGAACCATAAGCTCCAAGTGGCCTCTGTACAATACGAACGCGCTTGCGACCGGGTGCTGGTGGCCATACATATGTACATATACAGGCAAGGACAGTCCGTCGTGGTTCGCAATTTTAGAATTGGCCCTGGCAACTCTAGAATATTGCATCAAATGGCCTTTTGCGCTTTAGGCTGACCTTTGGCCAAGAGGCGTTCACACCAAGTGCGCTCGTGCTCCGATTGGTCAGGCTCAGGTGAGTGGACCAGGACTAGCGCCTCAAGTGCTGGTACGGAGTCCTAGTGCATGTGTCAGTCAGTCCGTCAGCCAACAAGTGATTTGCGCTCAACTTGCATCAGAGAAACACTTGGGACTTGCCTGGGTGATGAACCTTGGACACCCAGTACCAAGGTACGTTGAAGCCAAGCTAGTGCCATTGTGCCGCTCACATCTTGATGGCAGGGCAGCGCACGTGTGCGGTGCTTGACTTGGCACTCCCGCCCTCTCCATCACGACATGTGCACCTGAACGTTGGAGCTGCGGCCAGCTCTTGGCGTAGTTACCGAGAAGTTACTTCTAGAGCTGCCAAGGGCTTGTTCATCATCGATACCCCGGGCCGGTTCTGATGGCCACTGGAGACCTGCCGTCGTGGCGATGACGGTTGTATGGCTCTGCACTCTGCTAACAATATTGTATGTACCTAGGGTCTGGTGTTTTCGACGCGTCAAACCAACACACACCTCTCATAAAGGTTAACAAGACACTTGGCTAGCTGGCAAGGTTTGGCTGTCTGGGGCCGGGCAGAGACACAGATACGCCCCCCGGTTCCCAGTCCTGTCAACGCCTCACTTTCCGAAGCCGTCTCGGAGTCGATGGGTGGGTGAATCGACTGTGTCCGCCCCCAACAAGCTCTGGAATCTAGAGCCTAGAGTCGAGGGTGATAGCAAAAGACCAAGCAAGACGTGACGGCGCATGATGCCGCTCCATTGAACCATCTGTCCAGTGCGCTCTGATACAGACTGGTGCCTGCATGCTTCTTTGCCGCCAGTCCTCCCAGTCCCGTCACCTCGCATTCTGAACCAACCCTTCTTCATCTGCTATTTTTCACTCTCTTTACACAATCATCTCCCGTCTTCCATATTTCGGGTTCCGCGTCCGCGCCTCTGCACAGCTGCCTCACTATTTTCGTCCGACCTCTTCTCGGTGACGATCCTGTCCTGACCGTCTTGCGACAGCCGGGCTGACTTGGGAACGCGACCCGAAGGCCATTTTCTCGTGCACGTTGGCTGTGGGCGGCTCAATTCACCCCAAGGCTGCCTGACACGGGCCCTCCATCTTTCTCGCCCCCAGTCGCCCTCTTCCGTTTTCGTTCGTTCCTGTTACTTACAATAGACGAAAGCCGACACACTGGAGTCGGACCCATCCCAGAACGTGAGTCCTCGCTACGCACCGGCATTGCACCTCTCGCAACAACGCGCCGTCGACGAAGCAGCTCACCGCACGTATTGTACGCATTACGCGCTGTCCAAGGCGACAACTCTCGCGTCCCGCGTGCCCACGAGCACCGAACCGTGGCACCCAACACCTGTCTACCGCTGAGGACTGAGCAGGACTGTAGAGGACCGGAGCGCACCCCCCGCGTGTACCCCGTACCGAGCACGATCAATCGATACTACTACTTGGAGACAGAGCCAAACTCGCATCCACCCTCCCACAGCACTGGGAACGAAAAGCACCTTGACCCGCGGGCCAACCGTAGCTCGCCTTGCATTACACCCACCACGCCCAAACCAGCCCACTGGACAACCATCAGGGCGACGGCTTGGATCTAAGGTACGCGGCTGGGACACGGCATATCCTGTGGGCGTGTCTGTGGGTCCCCACCCCAGTCCCTCCTGGGCATGTCTCTCTAGTGTCTCTGGTCCCTAGTCTCAGTCCCCTCGGTCCCCCTCTGTTCCCCTCTGTCCCTCGTCCCTTGCTTTTCCCTCTCACGTCCCTCTCAAATCCGTCGCCGCCGCTCTCCCATCCACCCTAGGTATTGAGTGTACGCCTCCCTCCACTCGTTCTAGCCAGTTCCAGCCCTGGACGCTTATGCTCACGTTTCCACGTCCCGGCATCACACCCCGTCCCAATCCGAACTACGGAGCACGGAGTTCGATCACTGGGACTGGGAAAGAGCCACCCACCCACTGCCTGCTGCCTGCTGCCCACGCATCCAAATCCACTTCATCCACCCACCCACCCGCTTCCTTCCTGCCTTGCCTGCTCCGTCTGCCTCTGCCTCTGCCTCTGCCTCTGCCTCTTGCTTGCGCCTGCGCCTGCGCCTGCATCTGGGTTTGCGCTTGCACCTGCGCCGCTGGGTCCTCTTAATCTGGGTGGTGTGCGCCTCTTCCCCGACTGCGCATCTTTTTGTCTCGTCCTCGTCACCGTTCATCATACCCTTCGTTGCACCTTTTTTGTTTCATCTCGCAAATTCCTATTCCGCCCAGCGTCGCATCATCACCGCCTCGCACTTGCTTCGATATCGTCTTTTTTTTTTGCTTCTTGTTGACCCGTCGCTTCGACCATAGAAAGAAAGACGTGTTCGCCCGGGACTCACGCACTGCATCCGCGTCCGCATCCGTATCCGCGACCACATCGACGGCGCTGATCGCCACCGACACGATCCTCAATTCACAACTGCACAACGTCACCCCCAGCCGCGCCGCGCGCGTCCACAGTCGCGATTTGGATTCCCAGATTGCGCCCCGTCTTCTTACAAGCTCTTGATTGCACAACGAGCCATATCCGTTGGCGACCATCCCTCCCTGCCTGGCTTGTTTGGCGTCGACTTCCTCGACCCTCCCTCTACCAGCGCATTCGATCGTGCCGTCGTGCTCAATACGCGCCCGCGCCGTACGTAAATAGCCCCGTTCGAGAGCTGCGTAAGTCGCTAAGATTGCCATCAGACTTTCGCGTCACAATTATTATTGTCATCACCACCGTCCCAGGCGCAGCGCATACAGCGATTATCCAGTGACGAAACCAACAATACCTTTTACGGCGACAGAATCCTACTCAGACGCGCCTAGTCGCCTCTCACACCAACTCTGAACTCGGCTTTTCTTCGCGACGAGCAACACCTTTCGACTTTGCGCATGCGATATACTCTATGGCGATGACTCCCGATCCTTGTGCACCACCATCTCAACAACCCAACTTGATAAGCGGCGCGTCGGCCAAGCCGCAGCTTTCCAATCGTAGCAGCCCGTTTCCGACGATAACTACAGCTTCCGACAAGATTTCCTCCATGGCTGCCGCCTCGAGCTTCTTGCCTGCGGCACAGACCTTCAGGCCCTCCCATTCAACTCAGTCACCCTACCCGCTCAACATGTCAACCGCCCACCTGTTCGAGCGCGAGCCCACCAAACCCGTCGGTACACCATTCTCAAGCACACCCACACCCATGGTCCGCGTTCTTATCCGTCGTCTACCTCTCAATACTTCTGAGGAGTCATTGCGCCTGATGGTTGTGTGGTCCAAGGAACTAGCCGATGTTGAGCTGCTGCCCGCTGACAAGTCCGAGGATGACGGCTTTCGTTCAGCTCTCTTGCGATTCAGAAGCATGGCTGGGGCACAGGAGGCCAAGACGATGCTGGATGGCCGATCCAATATTTCCAACGACGCCGAAATGATTGTCGAAGTTTTGTCAAATAGCCCACCGATAGCGAGACGAAACACGGTTGAGCAAGCGTCTGCCATGCCACCAGTGACTTCATCAACAGGGCCGGCACCAGTTCCGGCGTCACGACAACCTGCACGCTTCAACGGTTTCCAGCCTTTGGATAATAGCGTATCGCCGACTTCAAACAGCGTCTTCCCCGCTCATGAATTCATCCACCCTGATGCCAACTCGCATTATCAAAGCATTTTTTCTCCTCAATCGCCCATTGGGAACCACCTGAGCGAGCGTCCAAGGATATCTGGCAAGTCTCTCATTAGCAGTGATTTTGGTGACGACGACGAAACGAGTGATCTTCTCAAAGACCCTGTTGCCTATGCTGAGAACGGAGCCACTTCGCAACGCAGAGCTACCGCTCCCCAGATTCCCATTGGACGCATGGCTGGATTGTCGCTCAGCACGAACCCCTCTCAGGGTCCTGCGTCTCTGCCGCCATACATGACCCCATTATCGCCAGCCAACGCTCCGGCGCCTGGGCTTGGATATCCTGTCAATGGCCATGGTTTTCCGCGACACAACTTCCCTCCGGTGAATCCGGCTGATCAGAATCCACCATGCAATACTCTGTATGTTGGTAATTTGCCCATCGACACATCTGAGGAAGAACTCAAGGCCATGTTCTCCAAGCAGCGAGGGTACAAGAGACTCTGCTTCAGGACAAAGCAGAATGGACCAATGTGCTTTGTGGAATTTGAGGATGTTTCTTTTGCCACGAAGGCCCTTCACGAGCTTTATGGCCAGCCGCTCCATAACAGTGTTAAGGGCGGGATCCGGCTGAGCTTCTCAAAGAATCCCTTGGGCGTGAGATCCGGCCAGGCTCCCGGTCAGGGGGCCAATACCTCGATGGGTAATATGACAGGAATGATGAGCAATGGCACAAATGGGTTTGCTACTACTCATGGCCCCCCTCCGGGGCTTGCTGCACCACCTGGCCTAGGAAGCGGCCGAGGCAACTATAACTTGGCCTCTTCCATGAACACTGGGGGCAGTCGACCATATAACGCGGCTGGATTCCCTGGTGCTCCTACCCACCCGTGGAACACTCCTTACAACAACAGTGTTGCTACGGGGCCGAACAGTGGGCTTAACAACAACTCATCATATTTTCCAAGACATATGATGGGGAGGTAAGGGTACACTCCAAACGAAGTCCATTTAAACGACTTAAAGCGAGACATTATTCTGTCTGACCATTCCCTTTTCTTTTCTTTTCATTCATCTGGGTACGTTTTGTGGCCGATATTTGCCCGCTTCGGTTGACATACTTTACATTTCATCGATTCTTGGTCTATACAGCGTCAAGCCTCATTATGTCAAGACATTGAAAAGGAGTTGGTGCGTTTCCTTCATTACAGTGAGACTTTATACACTTGTTAGCGAAAAAAAAAGCATTGAACCTCTTTTCTCTCTTTTTTTTTTAAAAAAAAAGGGAAGAAAGGGGGAGAAAAAAAGAGAAAAAGTTGAGCGATCAAAAAAAAAAGAACAAAAAAAACCAAGGAGAAAAAAAAAGGAACAGTAAGGGTGCAAACACTATTTGCAGGAAGACAAAACAACATTGGAAACGTCAAACTGGATTTGGAGTTTATGACAGGTTGATGGTTGGGACTCTTTACGGTATGGAGCACTGGACGCATGGCATTGATTAAAGCTGGACAGGTTGCATGGTGTCGCAATACACCCGAGATACGGAGCACATGGAGAATACCCAAAGAGAGGGCGTACTTTTGCATTTGCACGGAGCGCGTCAAAGAGGAGTGTGTCTGTATTGGTGGATCTCTTGCATCGGGCCTGCAAATATTTTCGGGTGGGCAAAGATTCATGCATCTAGGGAATGTCTGGTAGGGCTCAAAAGAGGTTGCATTTTGTTCGGTCAGAAGGGATTTTATGGCGCAACACACGGCATGGGCAAGGTATCTTGGACTCTTTTGCGGCTGGGGATGACGGAATACCGTGATGGCGTTGGGGAAAGGAGACCAGACAGTCGCCTTGCTCTAGGTTGTCTGGTTCTGGGTGCTATTCTTGTCTTGGTACTGTCGTCCTCTGGAAGACGCGTCTTGGGACCGGTCCCTTGCTTGTCTCGAGAGACCAAGACATGGCGTTGCATTGCATTGAGTCGTGACTTTTGTTACGTTTGGTTGTAGTTGCTGGTTCTCTTTTCTTCTATTTCTTGATTCCCCCTTTCGTTTTCAATGGCAAAGTCAGGATGCATCACGTTACGGGTATTGCTATTTATTTATTTTTCCCTTTCTTTTTCAACCAGAGCGGCATTTGGGGACCACATTATGCATCGAGGGTTTTGTTTTGCTGTTTTGAATTGAGTGTTTGTCTTGTCGTCGCAGAAGGTTCATTTGTTGGTACTGCTGCTTCTTCTTTTTCTTTTTTGCACATTCTCTTGTTACTGCCGCGCTTTGTTGGGTGTTATGGCTTAATTCTGTTTTCCTATAGTCTGATGGTTTGCTATAGAAGTTTATTTCCCGATAACACAGCATGCAAATGCCAAGTTCTCGTTAACCCCTTTGCAATGTCTATTTCTCTTGACGTTTTGCATGTACGTGTGCGTCTTTGACAGTGCCGTGCAACATGTAATAAATATGTGAGCCTCGTGCGTGATGCGTCGATAGTGCCGGACGACAGAATGGGAAAAGTTTGAAACAGCGCAAGCCTCAGGCCGTGTGGTTCCGCCCATGTCCTTTGTCGATGCTGTCCGTCTTGGTGGCGTCACGGAGCAAGACTTGCTTCTGGAGCTTGCACAAAGGAGGGCAGCCCTGGTTCACTCCATGTATAACCGTTTTGAGATCGTTGTGAGGCGTGTTCTCGCTGCATAGGACCAGGACCGGGTGTCGTGTGCTTGAAAGAGCACAGTGTTTGGCATTTCTGGCCCATTCAGTGAGAAACCAGCGATTGTACCTGCGGGCTTGTGAAGGACTCCTTTGGAGATGGATTGCGCTGTGGGCATTTACAAAGGAGGCGCCCGCCGAGCCAGTTATATAGTCACGCATAACTGAAGTGATCTCTCTGACGAATCTTAACAAGAAGCAGATTTTTTTTGGGCAACATATCATGTAGAATCAAGAGCGGATATGCTTGTTTCGGAATCGGAGTTGGCTTCTAACCATGTTTTAGTGTAACGGTCAAAGGCGCAAGTGCAAAGCGTTTGTATGCAAGAGCATACTAGGGTCAGCCTGGATTTCTGGATTGTATTGAGTGTGCAAACGCTGACTTTTGTCATCGGCAGCTTCATGCACATCTGCCAGTGAAGGCAGTATCGTCCAGAGTAAGTGTTCGAGAACATTCCAAGGACGCTTTCTTCTTCATCGCGTTGGTCGTGCTTGGGGTATGTGCTATGGACAAACAGAAAGAACCTGGCAGAATTCATCTGGTCTTCTCCCCAACGGGGTCCAAGTGGGCAAACATGACGGCGGAAGGAACGCCATTGAAGATTGATTGTTGCACGCCCTTTGACGCTTTTCAGCCACAAAACCCACCTGTTGCATCTTAATGTAAATCAATAAACGTTGATCAATTTCCTTCTACAGGAACAGCTTCCGAACAGGGCTGCTGTGAACCACCCAGAAATCACTTCCCATTCTCAAGGTGTTGAACATGAAGGATACTGCTGCCCAACTCGTGGGAACAACCATGAGGAGCTGTACGCCCGTCTTTGCTCATCGGCGCAGCTACAAACCTCCCAAGGTGGTATAAAACATCCTATTGCGCCCGTATCTCGTGCTCGAGAAGTACTGACATGTAAAGATTCCTCTCTGAGAAAAAAGTCGATGAATCCCGCTTTTCTCAGGCAGACTCAAAGACCACCCAAGACACGCTTGACTTGGCTCCCCAGGAGTCTTCTCTTCAACCATGGATCCCCTGGACGAGAATCCAGTTGGTTCATTTTACGATTTCATGGTCCCATATCCGGCGGCTTACCTCAACAACATGTCCAACCGAGAACTGTACGGCTGGTTGATGTTCGAGATGCGCTTGTTCGTCATCCCAATCTTTCTCCCCCCCTGTTGAATCCTGTCTTTGCCATCTTGACTCTAACATTGCAAATAGTGACGTACTGGTGGCTGATCCGCAGAACGTGTCTGACGAACTCAAGGCCAGAGCAAGGTACGCGCACCCACAACCCTCAACTAGCCAAAAGTAACATTGAACCGTCGCAGAGGCTAACTAGTATTTTCTGTCTCCTTCAGCGCCATTAGCATTGACCGTCTTCCGGCGGGCGACCCCACCACATGGGTTCTTCCAGCAGACACCCAGGGGCTCGAACGACTGAAAAGCATTGTCAAAGAGCAACTTGACTGCCATTATCAACTGAGGGAAGACGGATGCGTGCCCTGGTTTGACAGCTCGCAAATCCAGCATGTCGTCTACAAGACCAAAGCCCAGCCGAGCATCACCGAGCTCTGGCGGGGCAAATACGACGACGGCAGCCGTGTTCTGTCCAAGCAGCTGCGGTTATGGAACAAGTTTCGCCTCTGGCAGACGCGGCGCCGCCAGCAAACACCTATCACGCTCCTCCAGGAAGAATCGCGTAGTCGCCTGGTGGAACTCGGAATCGGGGGCCATCTCTCCTTACTCAAGCTGCAGCCAAAGCAATCCACACAAACTGAGGCAACGACATTGCTGGAATATCTCGACTTCATTGACCGGTATTACGCGTCGAGCCATGCCCTTGTGCAGAGCTGCGAGAAAGGCCTCCGCGAAAACTGCGTTTGTGAACGGAACGTTCCTCCCAACAGGGGGCGACACTCGAAGAAGACGAGAAAAGGCCGTGCCGCAGGGGCTCCAAAGGGTCGATCATGTGTGGGCAAGTGCAAAGAGCGCGCCGTGGCCAATCTGGAAAACGCAAAACGCACGCTTGAGCTTCGCAATGCTATTTGGGGTCGGACTGTGAATCAACTGAACGAATGTAACCCCGACACCGTCGAATATCGGTATCCGGCGGCTCCACTCGAGACGGAAATTAAGACCGAGGATGCTGGCTCAGCTGTGCTTCCAACACGCCCTGAACAGGACCTGGATGTGGAAAAATAGTAGACTATAGACCACGCGAACAAGGCGCGAGGGGAGGACGACCAAGGGGATCACGGTCATATGAGGGGTCAACATATCCCCAGGGTTATTTGCGACGCAGTCCCAGAAATTCTGTAGTCAAGGGTTTGACAAACGGTCCCAAGTAGGGCCGAGGAGATTGAAGTGTGTTTGCGGCCTTGGCCGTTCTTTATTGTTTTTTTTTTTTGGCTTACCATGGATGGACTGCATTTGAGAAACTCAATGGGTTGTGGGAAACCATTATGGACGAGTAGGGCTTGGTGAAAGAGGCCCCTTTGAAGGAGAGGCCGCTCGTCATTGTCGCGCCGACACCAAAGAAAGGCGCTCGGTGGAAAAAAAGAGGTCAAAGGAGGAGAGTCGTTTCTCATTCAGTGCTGCTGACGCAAATGCTTGCTTTTTCCACTCTCTTCAACATTTAGAGTTAGAAAATCACTGCTATACTATACACTGTTTTTTTTTTAAAAAAAAAAGGAAACAGAGCATACCAATCGCCATTACAAATCATCGTGCGCCCACCCCGTCGTCATCGCCGTCCAGAGATCTTGAAATACGGGTTGCCCATCAGGTCCCTCGCCCAAGGACTCCATCATCAGCGGCTGATTGAGCGCAGCATCCCAAACAGGGAAATACGGCTCCATGCTTCCATCGAGCATTGGACATGTGATTCGCGCCGGGCTCTTGCCCTGGCGCTCTACGGCCGCCAGCCGCTTTTGATACTTTTCCCGCACGACACTCATGACAGTTCGACTTGCAGATAGAATGTCCACTTTCTTGGAGGCAGGTGTAAGATCAGACTTTTGCTGCGACATGCGCGCTAGATAATCGTCCAGTTTGAGCTGTGATCGCGCCCACTCAGAGTCCCAATCAGGGCATTCTTGAATTCTAAAGGATAGCCGAATGCCGAGTATCGTGGCTAGGATGGGGCGAGACCAGTCAACGATTGTAAAGCAGGAGAGTGCGGCGTCGTCCAGGCTCATGACTTCCTGGTAAAAGGCGGCCGTGCTGTACACACAGTCGTGTAATTTGGCGTTTGACAAGGGGCAAGGCTCCCATTTGTAGGATTCAGAGGGTGGTGGACGGGGGAATCTGAGGAGTGTGCCGCTGTCGAGGAACGCCTTCATGAAGAGGACTTGTACCCTCAGCGACACTTGCGGACAAGGTTAGAATGTGTCCCTTGGGGGAGGCAACAGTGGCCCAGGGTTCAGCAGTTGACTAACCCGAAATGCTGAGAGGAAAGGCCAGCGACGATTCCATCTGAGCCAACTCAAACTTGAAGCCAGCCACCATGATGCGTCTGTCTTCCTCCCCTTGGTCGTATTTTTCATTCAGCGTCTTCGAGGCCTGAGATAGAATACTCGTCACGCGAGTCTGTGCGGCGAGGACGATGTCGCCCTGTGTTTTGCCGTACTTTTCGAGAAGATCACAACATCTGGCTGTCCACGATGTGTATGGTACTTCGATGCCCTTGCCGCGTTTCCAAGTAGCGAGGAAGCTGGGTAGCCTGGTAAGAAAGTGGAATAACTGCAATACATGTATGGACAACTCACGACGACACGATGTAAAAGTAGCCCACATACACCCGTATTCGGTCAAGTTGATCGTCTGTGAGATTGGGCGTATCTGACCACATGTTCAGATCTGGCTGTTGTTGATCCAGCTCCAGATCATGAACCATATCTGCGGCCATTCTCATGTATTGGAAGGCTTGTTTGTTTTTGGGCCTTAGATGAAAGGGATACCTGTTGATGTTAGTAACAACAACAACAAGAAGAAGATGAAGGAAGAGAAGCGTGATTCAACATAAAGGTCGTCCTGGACAAACATACCAAGCACAATATATGAGTAAACCTTGAAGTAGTTCCAGGCTCCTCTCGCCGCCGGCAACAAACTTCAACCCCAGCACTTTTCTAAATTCCTCATCGTACAAAGTATGGCCCTGTAGCGTCTTGGAGCCAGAAGTAGACGACAGTATCGACAGCAGGACAAACGGCTTCGCCGCAGCCATTTGCCTAATAGGAGTATCCTCCGACAAGGTGATGAAGGGAAAGTATGTCAACATGGAGTGGAAGGACGTCAAGAGTGACTCGGCAGATGCCACGTTAAATGACGGCTTTGTGTGAAAGTCATGAATAGAATGGGACTGTGCGGACGAGGACGTCGGGGTCTGAATACTCCGCCCAGAGTCCGGAAAGGGAGACATTTCTTCGTCATCCTCGGGAAAGAGCCTGTCGATGACTACATCGTGCGTGTCGCGCAGAGTCTCAAAGTTGTCGTCGATTTCTGACCCTGTGGACACGGAGAAGTCGATGCTAAATGTGCTTGATGGACCAGGAGGAGCAGCTTGAGCCTGGTGGAGTTGTTGGTCCTGGTGGCTTTTCAACTCGCACATTTAGTATGACGATGACGATTGGGAGAAGAGTGATAGACCTACCTGGCATATTTTCTAGGGCGACGAGGTCGCGGAGTAGTTCGAGAGATGCATTCTCTCTTGGACTCTAGGCACCTGGCATGATTGTTAGCAGCGTCACGGGATGATGATGATGATGTGGCATGATGATAAATAATGCTCGCATGGTTGGACTCTACTTTTTGCAGACCCCCGGCTGGTCGCTGGGCTGGCACCGGATCTTAGTGGCTCGACAGGCTTCGCATGCAGTAGCCACTCTCTTTCGAGCCGGGTTGTCGCCTGTTCCAGCATCCAGGTTCATTGTATCGGCGCCAAGTCTGGGGAAGTTCAGGTGTTGACGGGGTCACTCGTTCATGCGGCACATTGGTTCGTAGGGCGACTTGCTGGCAGTACCCGTCCGTCTGCTTTAGTTGACGACGAGTCCAGTGCAAGGCTCATCTCTGCTACAGTCCAGGCAAGTAGGAAGTGATGTGGAGGGTGATGGGTCGTCCGAGTGTGAGTGACGTCGGTGGGAGGATGGATATCCGGACTCGGTCGGATATCTGGACGGGATGTAACTTTATGCACATGCATTACGGAGTAGGTAGTCATGTATACAGCTCTACTCCACTTGCCGCCATCCGTACGGACCAAGGTGTACCGAGTACATGCGATGATCCGAAAACAATAATAAATCGCAGGAGCATTAAAGTAAAGGGAAATGATTCGTAAATATTACCCTAGCATGGTTGCGCGGTAAAAATATATACAAGTTCCATGCCTTGATAAAAAGATGGCATCTTAGTTATTATTAGTTTAATACATGGTGAACGTCCAAGTGTTTGCCCGCCACTTCACAGTCGAAAACCCCGGACAGGCCCCTACCCAGCAAAGTAGACTCATTAGCATCCGGCGGCAAGTCCAACAAGTGGTACACTTGGTAATCAGGGCCAGCTACACTGAGCAAGAATAATACTGGGATCAGGTCAGTTACAATGACTAGGTTCGTGACTCGTAGACGGTACGAGAGTATTCCATCACATGTTGGTCAACTCGACGAAATACAGTAAACGCTGTCACTCATATTTGACAGCATCAAGTGTCGCCCAAGAATAGATATATCAGCGCCCATTACTCAACGGGTATAAACCCCAAACACAACGCCGCCGCCAAACACCAAGCTATAATACAACACGACTCAACTCAATCCAGTTGGGTCATTTTCAAACCGGGATTTTTGGTCTCCAGCGTAGAGTCCACAAACGTTTGCAACGGACTAGTCAGACTCGACGCTTCTTCCCTCACAGTTTTCACTCCGTGTTTGCCTTGTCTATGAGCCGCGATGTTCACGACGGCGCACCGCTCAGAACAATACACCGTAGCCTGCTTCGAGTCCAGACACGCCGTGCAGAGAACCGCCTTTGATATCGCATCCCCCATTTCGACATCTTCGTCAGTAAGTTGTACACACTTATCGCCAGCGTCGCAGTCATGCCGAGACTCAACGTGCTTATCCTATACCGCCATTAGCACTGCCGCTTTGATTGCTACATGACAAAAGATATCCACGTCTATTACTCACATGGCCCTTGGAGTAGCATTTCTCTGAGCAGTAAACTGTCAGCCCTGCGTCTCCGCCAATCTGGACAAGTGCCTGGCAAAGAGTACATGACAGAACGTCATTGGTGTCAAGTCTGTTCCCACAAACTAAACAGGGCGGTAGGTCGTACAACTCGGAACCAGCATTTTCAGTCTGAGCTCCCCGCAGACTCTTAGTCTGCATCTTGTTCTGCTCAAATGCTGTTTTGGCTCTTCGAAGCTCATCCAGGCGCCGTTGGTGGCTCTCGCGCTGCGGCTGTGCGTTTCTGCTCTGTTGAAAGTCCATGACGATTTTGTCGATAATGTCCTCGAGCGTCATGCCCTCGCTGTTTCTATACTCATCAAGATATTTCTGCGCGTTTGTAAAGGCTTCGCCTGTTGACTGGTTGATAAAGAACTCGGCAATATATAGCTTCTTCAATTCAGCAGCGTCATCTTTAACAGCGCCCACCTTTTCCGCAAAGTTGTCAACGCCATCAGGCCAGTCAGAGGGCTTCCCAATGCCCTCTAGCATTGTCTTTACCAGCTCCTCTCGCGATCTATCCGGATCATCCAGCATGCCGCGTAGCTCTTCCTGGTTGAATCCACGATCAGATACGGCGATAAATTCCGGGTATCTCCTCAGAACCCAGCGGTACCAAGCCTCCTTTTCGGATTCTATCCTGGCTTCAATAGACTTGAGGCTCCGCTTTCGCTCTTTGGCATCCTGAAATAGGCCGTCGAGTTCGTGCAAAAACGCCCTTCTCTGTGCAAACCATTCTCTGTCCTCACTCTCGCCGTATCTAGCCCGTACTGTGTCCATCAGCTTGCCGTAACATTTCTGGCATTCGGTGAAGTTTTCTTTGCCGCATTCTGCCTTGCATTCTGCCTTGATGGCACCCACTGCATCGGCACAAAGCTTCTTTTGACGCCTAGCAACGTTGAGTTCCGTCCAGTGCTCGGGCATAGCATGGGCTGACGGAGTACCCATTTTGGCTAATGTGAGGTAATATTTTTTGGGGACTGGAAGGCCAATGATTTCGCATGTATAGAGATCGGATGCCAGCTATTTATCCTATTGGTGTCTGATGGCATTCAAGTTGGAAGGTGGTGACAGTGAGACGTGTAACGGAGCCGGTAGAGTGAGTCTTTGAAATGAGGGCTCTTGTTGGCGTATGAGAAGCTAATTCTGAATGCATTCCGGGATTGAAGTCTCTTTCTCAATTTTTTTTAAGGCAGGATGGGATAATTCGCGATGAAATAGTAAACTTGAACATCATCTTGTCAATAGTAGCCGGGCTGAGAGATGTGCCAAGTGCCGAAGTTCAAGCGGCAACTGACCCACAACAACTTTCTGCAAAGCAACCGGTGACAGTATCGTCGCTGTCTCCTGCGAAGAGCTCGTACAGTATCTAACGAGACGTGTTCCCGATACTCCAGAACTTGAATCGCCGGCTGTATATCAACAGTAGTATTCTGCATAAACTACCGCCACTCTACTGCCGAAAATGGTGTGTTCAACCACGAGATATGCCAAAACTCAACTAACAGCAAACAGGCTGACAAGCTCCGCACTCAACAAGAGCTCGAACGCCTGCAGGCGAAATACATTGGAACCGGCCACCCCGATACGACAAGCTGGGAATGGCGAACAAACATTCAGCGCGACACATATGCTTCCATCGCCGGCCATCGACCGTTGTTGTCCTATGTAGCTCTTGCCGAGAACGAGCCGCTGGTTAAGGTTCGCGCAAGAATGATTCGGGTACGAGGCCTCCTTATAATTATACTGTTGTGCCAAAACTATCAGCGGGCTAACTATGAAGTTACAGAAAATGATCCAACCCGCCGGCCCGCCGCCACCTCGTGAGGAATAACGTGTCAAACTGTGAGGTCCGGGAAGGAGAGAAATGCATTAATGGGGTTTTTGGGTATCGACTGTGTTTCTGGTGCATTAGGAGGTGTTGCTGGGGCGTTTTGGGGGGCAAATATCCGCGCGATTAGAATAAATATATGACCATGGATCGTGAGGTTCCAGGATATTCACTGTCCGTTCCGCCAAAGTTGCCTGAAATTAGTTCGTTTCCAGGTTTCATGGGCATCATTAGCCCAAGGGTGCGGCTAGTCGTCTTCACTCTCATTCTCCCCTCGTTTCCTCTTCATTTCCGTCATCCCTCGTCGTTGGCGACTCCTTTATGCCAAGACTAGCGTTCAGCTTCTTCTCCAAGTCCTCTGATGATCCCCCGTACAACTCTCGCACCAATCCACGTACACCGTCCAGCCCAATTTCTTCTTTTGCCCTAGGCCCAACGTGCCATGTAATGGTTTGCTCGCCATCTTGGCCGAGCGGTGGGCGTTCTACCCTCTTTATGACATAGCCATGTTTTTCCATTTTCTTCAGCGTCGTTTCCGTCTTCTCACTTGAGACATTCTGGTCGGCATTTAAACGAAGAAGATATCGCCTCAGCTTCTGTTCGCTTAGTTCGCCGCCATTTAGCCATATGAACGACACAACCAGTGTATAGAACGCAACATATGTTGCTTCATCGTCCGAGGTGGGGATTCTGGACGGCTTGATGATGGCTGCACTGCGATATTCGTCTGGCAAAGTTGACGTCAAAATATAGGCGCCAGATCCAATTTTCGCCTGTGAATTTGACTTCATCGCTATGCAAATGGGTCAGCCTTCCTTTTCTTCGAAGCTGTCGAGCCAAAAACTACCAGCTGTTCGGGCGTACCTTGTCTTTTCTCTTGCAGGGACATTTTCTCTCTAACTGGAAGCTCTCGGAGCTCCATGCCCCAAACAAGTTTTAATTGCTTTTGTGCTAGCGCGAAAATTCTTTTAAAAGATCGCCCCTGGTTGCCAAGAACTTGGATAGCGTCAGTATGTATCGCATTTCCTTAGATACACAAGTTTTCTTTACCTCTCTCCTTAATACCGTCACGGCGTATGGGCGTCCGTGAATATTCGCATGATAAGGCATAGCGAACGAGCTTCTTGGCGAGCTGATCATCTGCACTGCTGCCAGCCTCACCATCGACATCCATCCCATCCTCGGAGTCGTTATCGAAATCATTATCGGGATCACGGCGATTCGCTCGCTGCCTAGACGGTACGCCATCTTCTGGGTCTTCGTCATCCACCTGCAAAAGATATTATTAGCCATGCAAGCGACTTACTGGGGACGTAGGGTCGTACAGGCCGCCTTCTCCTTTGTTTCACGGGCATTTTTCCTTTCACTGAGTAAGCGAAAAATGGCACCACTAGGTTGTGGCAAATGAAAAACGTCTTCAGGATAATTAGAACTCGAAATTGGATCGAATGTCGTGTAGTTGATATTCCATGTTAACCGCGGGGCATTAAATGGACGGACGCGATGCAAGTCACCTACGCGTCTGCATTTGTGACATCAATTTAATCGTGCCTGACCCACTTATTTTAGGTCGTGAGGGCAACCGACCACCTAAAATAAGTGGGACAGCCACAATTAATATGGAGCGCTCTACGGAGAACGCCTGATCATTCTTATCGATAAACCCTGACGTCGCAAATTTCCAGGAGCTCCTGTACGGGCATTTGGGATCCCAACTTGATGCGTCGTCAAGCAAAGCAGCTTTTCATTCCCTGCTGAGCCCGTTGCACCGTTTGCGTTTTTACTTCCCCCATGCTCGCGAGGGCGGTACGGCTGCCGCGGATATGCCTGGTATGCCGTCTGGGCATACTTCGCCAAGCCGCTGCTGTTCCCATTCGATGCCCATCGAGCCCTACGAACAGACGACAAGTACGATATGCTTCCGATTTTTCGCCGCAGAGTAAGGAGAGAATAGAGGCACTTATATCAGGAGCGCTTGACGATATTGAATCGCATTCCAAGCATAACGGTGTAAAAAAAAACCGACTCAATCAAAAAAGAAAGGGCCAGCAGCGAGGCGATGTTCATGATGAACCTGCTGAATGGGAACTTGATCCGGGGAAGGACTCTGGCTTGCCTGACACTGGCGATATGAATGTGACCGAAAAAGCGAATGCCTCTATTAAAAATGCGCCGATTCAAGAAACTGCAACCAGCAAGGAACCATCAACACCTCCCCGACCGATGTCAATGCCTAGAAGCCAGCCTCATTTCGATACGGAACAGCTGCCCGACGAATTCGTGTACCGTCACAGTCTGGGCATTGACGCTTTGGGAAAACCTGTCGATGCAATTATTATCAAGAACCCTAACAAAATGAGGGATACTAAGAGGCGAACAACTCGGAGCATGAAGGAAGCTCAACATGTTGATGGGACCGTGGCCCGTTTCACTTGGCAGGACGTTATACCCCAAGGGAAAGAACCAGAAGAATCAGACTTTTTGAAAAACATTGAGGAGATACGACCCAAAGACACCTTCATTGTCAGAAGGAAAGACTTTGACAAGTTGATTGGTTACCTGGTTGATGGATTCCTTGCAGCACAGCTTCAAACATACTTTGACCGCGCAACCTGCAACAAGATTTTGGTTCATGCTGATACATATCCGTACTCTTGGCTAACTGAGCAAAGTCCATGGGCCGCTGCCGAGACATTGGATTTGAGCTCGCACAAGGGGAAGCAACAGCAAGCAGTCGCAATTCTGACTGGAATATGGAAACTGGAGATTCAGGAGCATATAGAAGGAATTGGGAGAACTGTAGTCTGGCTGAAGCCAGATATTTTCAATCTGATTGCCAGTAAGATCAACCGCGTGTAGTATTAAACTGCTTGGGCTAACATATTCCCACAGATCCCCAAAGCGGCATCATCGGGAGACTCAGCGCCGATTTCTTGGACAAGTCAAACAAGGAAATAATAACTTCAAGACCAGAAGACTACAGGCTAAGCATCTACGCCCGCAAGTCAACTGTTTCTACGATTTTGGCACGACTCGACGAGATTGTGCAGACGATAAAATCTCAAACTATTTCTGTTCAGCGAGTAAATCAAGAAAATCTAGAAACATCAGTCTTAATGGAGCTTGAGAAAATAACAAAGACTGCTTTGAGGTATAATGCAACAACTTCCGTACGTTAAAACTTGTATTACCTCTAGCATGTAGCGAACACTTGGCTAATGATGATAAAGACGCTCGATGTATCATGGCTCGCCGAAACTGATGTCTCCAACGGAAAGACAGAAGGTCCAGCTGACATTGTTTTGAGATTACTAATTGGCCGAGAAACCTCATCACAACACGCAGATGTTCATATTCTTCCGAAAACTCGGCAAAAGAAGGGGGTATTCCTAACCCATCAAAGGGATAAACGAGGCATGGCTTGGAGAGATAAGCTCCGGTACTGGTCTCGCTACGTCAATCCTATCGGCAAATCGACAGAGGAGACTATGAGTCCGGGCTTCGGCGACAGTATCATCCTGGAACAACCTAACGCGTCATCTCTCAAAGAAAATCTTGAAGTCACGGCAGTATTTGGTCACATCCTGCATACCAAACAAAGTATTCGCACAGATAATCTGACCAAATCTCGCCGGGTACTTTGCCCAATTATTCCCCATCCTGCCGCTCTTACTTCCATCACAGCCGACACATCTGCTCCCAGTACCCAAAAGACAGCCATCGTCCTCAATTTCGCGCCGGAAAGCCCACCAGAAGCCTCCTCCCCAGGCACCTCTCAACTTGTTCGTCTACGGTTACCAATCAGCCCGTTCACCGACCTATCCAAATTTTCATTCCCGGATGCATCAGTTCTGGAGGCAGTAATGCCGTGGCAAGAAAGCGACATTATGCTTCCGGACAACAGCGTAGACGTCCGCCTGACTCAAAAGCGACTGGTTCCTCTCGATGCCCATCAACATTCCCTCCAGGCATTTTTGCAAGCTTCCGATTTCAACCTCCTGCAAGGGCGTCTCAGAACACCCAGTAGAGCCAGCTTTGCTATACCACGTTTCTCATCAATTGAACAGAGCACCTCGTCAACAGACCTAGTTGCAACACCATACATGTTCATGGGCCTTGAGATCCACCAAACCATCGACATGGAATGGCAATCCCACACCCTTCGCTACAGCAGCATTGAAGCCGGACAGCATGGCGGACAGCAGCAAATGCTATCCCTAGTAGCCGGCCCCCCAGGCGACCAAGGCAGTGCTACCACTCAACAATTACAGAGTTTCCTGGAACTGGTTAAGGAAACAGCTTGCGGAGCACACTTTTCATGGGACCAAGGCTACAGACTGATGAGCGGGCGGTCCGCTGAGCAATTTAGCTGGGATATGATGGACACGGAATATGCCAAACAAGATGCTGCTACTGCGGAGGAAACAAATCAAGGGTTGGGGCCAGAACACGGCCGCGAGGGCCATGAAGCAGCGTCGCCTCATCAGCCTCAGCGAGCTCTCGACACCACCAAGATGAAGAATGAGGTGACGGACAATTCTCAGACGATCCAATCGTTGGATGAGTCGCTACGCAAGACGGAATCCACGACTGATAAATAGAAACTTGTAAAACTAGAAGAAAAAATACTTGTACAATAATTAACCAGCATATACACTTTCTAATCAAATGACATCATGAAGACAAGAATAAGCCCCCAGTCAAAGTGGGACAGGAATACCCCATCCATCAAGTTTAAAGTGTTTCCCCACGATCAAGCGACAGGACCGCCGATGGGTGTTGGACTGCGTATCGAAACTTTGCGATCCCAGCCCGGCACGGCGGAGTACACGAACGGGTATTGTGCAGACTCTATCGTGCTGTTCGGCAGCAAGTTTTACAAGCATCGACGCATCGAAGAACGGCAATATGCATCATATGGAACACATCTCATTCACACGTCACATGGCGCTGGGTTAACAGATTGATTGTTTTTTTTTTGACATATTTTTTTTTGGAATCACTTCTAGACTCTATTTTTTTTCACTTCCTTAGCACATCATGAAACCAATCAAACCTTGTTTCTCATTAAATGTGCCACCTAGACAAATAGCCGAGTGCTCATCCATAGCAAAGTAGATCATTTCGTCGTAGAAGTGAGAACATTACGTCCCGGTATCCAGCCCAAAAAGCAACACAAGATTTCAACGACTTTGATCGCTTATTTCTTGCCAGCCTTGGCAGCAGACTTGGTGACCTTACCGGAACCAGCAGCGGCCTTCTCGACGGACTTGATGACACCGACAGCGACGGTCTGACGCATGTCACGGACGGCGAAACGACCCAGGGGAGGGTAGTCGGTGAAAGCCTCAACGCACATAGGCTTGGAGGGAACCATCTTGACGATGGCAGAGTCACCAGACTTGATGAACTTGGGGGCAGACTCAACAGCCTTACCGGTACGTCGGTCAATCTTCTCCTTGATCTCAGAGAACTTGCATGCAATATGGGCGGTGTGGCAATCGAGGACGGGAGCGTAACCAGCACCGACCTGGCCGGGGTGGTTGAGAACGATGACCTGGGCATCGAAGGAAGCGGCACCCATGGGGGGGTCGTTCTTGGAGTCACCAGCAACGTTACCACGGCGGATTTCCTTGACGGAGACGTTCTTCACGTTGAAACCAACGTTGTCACCGGGGACACCCTCGGTAAGCTGCTCGTGGTGCATTTCCACGGACTTAACTTCAGTGGTGACGTTGGAGGGAGCGAAGGTAACGACCATACCAGGCTTGAGGACACCAGTCTCGATACGGCCGACAGGGACAGTTCCAATACCGCCGATCTTGTACACATCCTGGAGGGGAAGACGGAGGGGCTTGTCGGTGGGACGCTTGGGGGGCTCAATGGCGTCAATGGCCTCGAGGAGGGTCTTGCCGGTGGACTTGCCAGCCTTGGTCTCCTTCTCCCAACCCTTGTACCAGGGGCAGTTGGTGGAGGGCTGAAGCATGTTGTCACCGTTGAAACCTGAGATGGGGACGAAGGCGACGGTCTTGGGGTTGTAGCCGACCTTCTTGATGAAGTTGGAAGTCTCCTTGATGATTTCCTGGTAACGGGCCTCGGCCCACTTGGCGGTGTCCATCTTGTTGATGGCGACAATGAGCTGCTTGACACCCAGGGTGTAGGCGAGCAGAGCGTGCTCACGGGTCTGGCCATCCTTGGAGATACCAGCCTCGAACTCACCAGTACCGGCAGCGATAATGAGAATAGCGCAGTCAGCCTGGGATGTACCAGTGATCATGTTCTTGATGAAGTCACGGTGACCGGGAGCGTCTGTGGGAGGGGCATTAGCATTCAATTTGGGAGAACAGTATGCGGTCAGTTGGCGCAAGTCGACATACCAATGACGGTGACATAGTACTTGGGAGTCTCGAACTTCCAGAGGGCAATGTCGATGGTGATACCACGCTCACGCTCGGCCTTGAGCTTGTCAAGAACCCATGCGTACTTGAAGGAACCCTTGCCGAGTTCAGCGGCTTCCTATACAGCGATCCAAATTAGTTTCATGTTTTTTCCTCTGAAAGCAACGACAACGTTATGGTTTCAACAGCCAGAGACACAAAGAGACACCCTCGACAGCTGGCGGGGTATGGTGCCCCACCAAAGTCCAAGATAAAGGCCCCGCGAAAATTTTCGTGTCACAGTGAGGGGTAATGGCCGACAGGCAGCGGGAAACCCCATAGGGTTCATCGCCAAACAATAGCAGATCATTAATCGGAGTGGTTTGGCTTACCTTCTCGAACTTCTCAATGGTACGCTTGTCGATACCACCGCACTGGTAGATCAAGTGACCAGTGGTGGTAGACTTGCCGGAGTCGACGTGGCTGTGAGGACCAGTCAGTTATCACAAACTCGAGACGGCGAAGAGTGTAGGCTCCGAAACATACCCCTACGACAAGCAAGTCAGTATAACAGCTTCTACAAGGCTCGAAATGGAGGCAGGCGACTTACGATAACGACCACGTTGATGTGAGTCTTGTCGTCCTTACCCATTTTGAAGGTATTAGATTATTGAGATTTGCAGTGTGTCCTGACGGAAAGTGTCTTGTCAAAAGAGTCAGCAGCTGATATCTTCCATCCGTCTGCATCAATGATGTTGATGAAGAAGAGGATTGTTGATGAGGACCAACTTACAAATTCGCAGATCGGATGCTTGAACCGGGTATGCGAGACGAGGAGCGAAAAGAGAGAAAAATTCGCAAAGAGGTGGTGGGAGGAGGAGATTTAAAAAAGGTGAGTGGAGGAGGGGTGGAGTGACTGATGCTGGCTGCGGCGCGGGGCAACAGAGCAACGAGCACTGAGGGGAGACCACCTTGACCAGCTAGCCCTAACAGGCCAGAAGTTTTTTTTTCTCCCCTCTGGGCTGCACCAAAGTCACTTGCAAGATTTTTTTTTGCTTTTTAGCGCCATGTTGTGCGTGGCGCAAGCCAATCAGCGGCCTGGCCTTGGCCCGGTGCTTCGTCATGTACCAGATGTACCTAGGAGTCCTTTACTACCAGTTCACCCGGTCACGATGACGGGCGAGCCTTGGAGGGGCAAAGAGGCCGCTGAGCTTTGCATCAAGGCTGCCCTTGGAAACGACAAAGCCGCGGTGATGCACAAGTGAGGAAAGCTATAGGATACGAGTTTTTGACTGGAAAGCCGTAAGCTTATTCGAATATGAAGATGCACCATGAAATACAGCACTTTCTTCCTCTTGGTGCAACGTGGGCGTTGCCGCGCCGCGCCGCACATCGTGATGTGTCTCTCATGCTAAAGCTGCGACAATTCTGCGGACTCAACGTGGCTTTCTGAGCCCAGAGTTACTGAGATTGGATTTAATAGGACGAGGCTGTCTTTCTCTCAGCGCTTCGAGCCTTGAATAAAGATGCCGGCACGAGGAACCAAGAGCGGCGTCCTCTTGGCACAAATCACCAACAGCCTTCCCTCAACCCTCGTTCATCGTCCGAAAAAGAAGGTACATGGCATCTGTTAGCAGGTACAAAGTGGAGACGAGATTAGAACTAAGGAGAGAAAAAAAATTCAAAGGGACCCCGATTTTCCTGTGAGACAGAACCAGTCAGTTTCATCAATCGTTGCTGGCGGCCGGAGCTGTGTCTGCCCAACCCCTCCTTAGCGCAAGGCCCAAACAGAAAAAAAAATTTAAAAAATATCAGAAACCCTCTCCGGTACCAAGTTTGCCGTTGCCAGTAGTCGAGTCGTACTCACTCAGTGTGTGGTTTGTGACGAGACTCGACGGCGTGAGCCACGGCAAACGGTTGGGCAACCTGAGGCCATAGCATTTTAACCCTCTGATGGATTCAGATTTCGGGGTATACGCATGGCTATCTGGAGAATAGAAACATGATTGTATTATATGTATTTTGGCCTCAGCTTCAATTTGCCGGTTTTGACATCTCACAGCCTTCTCCCTCGCAGTGAGTCCAGGCAAGCCCCATGTCTTGAGCCCGCATGTTCAAGATTGAAGCGTTCTGGCTGTCTGGGACACCAAACACCTGCATCTTAAGTTGCCGCCCCTCTCCAAACGTCATGCCCCACCATTGGGCCTCGCCACCCCTCTTCTTCCATGTCGTCGATGCAACATGGGCAGATACGTGATCTCACGGCGGATCCCATGAGACGATGTTAAAAAAGAATGCTGTGAGTCTTTACCGCTCGAATCACCCGTCTCTTTAGGCAGAAATTCCCGACAAATCATTCAGGTGGTACGCGCGCAAAAGGCGGTTTAGGCCGCGAGAGCCTCCGGCAAGCCGCCGTGCTTTTTTACCCCTCCATCCAAGCTCTTTTCATGGCGCACGAGACGAGGCTTGCAGCCAAAAATCTGCAAAAAGCTGACACCTGAGCTCAAGCCAACGTTCCCTTGGGGCGGGGCCAAGGGGGGGCCAAGGGGACACATGCAGTGAATTGACGCCTGTTGTTCAAACTTCAAGGACCCTGGCAGACCTGGTCCCCTCTGTGCTGCGCAAACTGAGTTGGCAACGCTTCGTGTTGTACTCCGTACAGGAGGCGAATTGCTCCCAGCCACAGTGGGGCTGCGAGGCTCTATGTTGTAGCGGACTGGTCTGGACACTTGTGCAGGCAGAGGCAGGCCTTTATCTTTCAATGTAAGATTTGGTCTGGTTGCAGTACAGTTTCATATGAAGGCAGATCTTTATTGGTGCTTTGGACGCACCTTCCCAACACATTCCATTTATGTTTTATATTATTTTGACATCATACAGTATATCCCATAGTAGATTACAATACGATGCAAAATACTCTGTACAGCGTAAGCTAGAAACCCCCATTCAATGCAAGCATACCCCAAAGAAGTTAAAAGAAGCATGTGTTCGGTCTGCACTTGTGAGAGAGCTCGCATCTCGGGGTCTCCGTCTGCATTCCATAACGACGTGCATGTTTCCTTCGAGATGGCCGTGCACCGGGATTCCGAATAACATCACTGCGTGCCTGAAATTGGAGGAGAGCTTGCTGCCGTGCCTTGTAAAAACAAGGTTTCCGGATGGCTATTGCTGTATTACGATTTCATTTGCCGAGCTGCTGCCTAGCAGTTGCGAGTCGCCGAGGACATGGAGCCTACTTAAGTAGATTTACATTCGGACAACTTGCTAATTGCAATGCGCGACTACATGATATATATATATATTAGAGTGTGAATTGTTTCGCTCTGCAGTCAAAGTGATATTACAAGCATGGTGCGAGTATCGGTACATATCTATCTATATATATTATATACTAGCCCTAATGGGAAATATTATAGCTAACTCAACTTCATTTTGCACACATCACAAGACTGTATTTGTACCCGACTTTGTGTAGCGCCGCCACTGCCCTTTATTCCCGTCCAAACTCGCACCTCAGACCTGACTTCGACCTGCTGAATTCTTGGCCGCTAAATAGCCTCCCTCACCCGCCCAGTGCGCAGCTGTACCCGGCACATTTCCCGTCTTTAGGCGCCAGATAACTGCACCGACTATCGTTATTGTAACATTTATTTACAGTTCTCGTGGCCTATTATTAATCCTGTTATTTGATACAAGTGCCTCAACGTTGTTATGTCGCCGGTTTCGAACCGCTGCTCGCGGTTTAATACATCCAATGTCGCTCTTACCCGCAATTCAACCCTCCTTCCCAAGTATTCTTGCTATAATCGTAAATTTACTTTGTCAAGTTCTTCCATCTACCACCAACTCCACGTTGTCATTACTGATCTTTGCCGTTGGTCTCTCGATTCGCCTTGTCCTTCATAGATGCTCTAGGCGTCTTGAGGCCCATCAGCACCGCAGCTGAAACCACAGCTATACCGGTAGCTCCCATGTTGTACGCATATTCTCGACCCGCCCACCAGTACACACTTGTAAACAGGATCGGCCCAAGTCCACGTCCCAATTGTCCCCAACTTCTCAGAATGCCTAGCTTCCCCCCACGTTCGTCTTCACTGGCCTCGAAGCTGCTCAGCGCGTTTAGTCCAGTCACCACCGTCGCCGATGTCATTGCAAGACACGTCGCCGCAGCATACAAGCCACCGATACCACCGGCTCTTCCTAAGAGGAAGAAGGCAGCCAAGCACGAAATAACGCCGATTCTTACAGAGAGCAACGGAGGAAGTCGACGAGTCACTCCGCCTTGGAGAATAGATGCCACAAGACCAATATACCCCAGCAATCTCCCATTTTTACCAGAAGTGAACTCAAACAGTTCATAAGTCATGAATGATAGCGAACTTTCCATTCCTGAGAAAAAGAGAAGAAACAAGAAATGAACTGCATTGAGGACAACGTGGGAATTTGTTCTCTCCGCTGGTTTGGCCTTTGTCTTCTCCGTCCTCTTCTCTGACTTGGCTTCGTTTCCAATAAGAGATGGCAGAGTTTCCGGTAAGAAAAAGTATAGATATATCGTTTCGATTACAATGAGAGCCAAGCTAAAAGATGCGGCGGTTGCAAAGGGGTTTGCAGCGACGTGAGATTTTGTGCTTAGCCAAGCGCCCAATCCAGGTCCGAATGTGAAGGCAATGGAGAAGCAAGCTCCGATCACCGCCATGGTGGACCCTCTAGTCGATTCGTCTGAGATATCACTTGCCATTGCAGTTGCTAACTGGACATTTCCCTCGGATAGACCTCCAACAATGCGGCTTGCGACAAAGGTGCGGAAGTCAATGGCCGCAACCCAAAGGAGCACCGACAGCACGTTTCCGCACATGGACGTCAATAGAGCGGTGCGTCGGCCGTATCGGTCAGAGAGCCTTCCAATAAGAGGGGAAGCAATCGCTTGCAACAACCTATGCGTCATGGTTAGAGTGGCCATGAGAGGGCCGTGCCATTGAAGAGGTAGTCTTGGATCCAGCGTACGAGAACAACGAGCCCATGGCTCCTCCAAGGAGAACAATATCATATCGGGAGTCGATGGGACGTGAAAACGAAGCTTTGTATTTGTTCAGGCCCCCGAGAACCTGTTGCAGCAATGTTGGCGGCCCACCCGGGATCAGCGACGGCGCTTCTCGATCTCGATAGAACTCCAGCAGCTTGGGGAAGAGTGGAAGAATGAATGTGAAGGAGATCTAAAGCCAGGAGACAGGACAGAGTTAGGAGTCGCTACATTCTGCCTAGCTCATGGGAGGTGATTTATACCAGATCCAACAACAGCGACAACACAATCACCTTCAAGACTCTCTTCCTGGTCGCAGGATCCACCGCTGCCATGGTGGCAATTTCGATGTGCAAGCTCGTACGTGATGTAAGCGTCGAAACGGTCGAGAGAGCCGCATGTGTCAACAGAGCCAGTCAACAACCATGGAGAGAGGGGCAAGAAGCTTCGTCAGTAGTAAAAAGAGAAGGATGCGCAAGTTTAAATGACGACGGACGCACGGAGAATATCAGACACGAAACGAAACCTAAGGAGGTCAGTTGTCAGACGGATGGATCCGCAGAGATGCGAATCGGGAACAAGCAGTGGGCCGCCCTGACCTCCCCGGGACTCCTTGGCCAACGGCAGAGGCCAATCTGATTGTACATGATGACCGTGACCCTGCGGGTTTGACGGGCTGGGGCGAACACCAAATCCAGGGGTGTCAAAAGTGATGGGCGAACAGCTCCACTGGAAACTGGGCCGTTTCGTCGTCGGGTCCCGTTCGTACCTGAGCAATTACGTCGACACCCCATCTCAAAACTCCCAGGACTCTCTCTCTCCCCCCCCCTCTCCAGTCTATTCTGAAAGCAGCTCAGAGGGCAGCACAATCGTCTTCTAGATGCCCCACGAGTACCATATGTTTGTTCCAGTCTAATACTACGAGTTGCACTCGAGCCGCATTAATTCCCGCACGAGGGCTTGGAACGCCGAGGAATGTGAAATGATTGAATTGGCAGCCACGGCTGTCGCATTTCTCGATGCGCGTCTTCTCGAATTGTGTGGTCGCACCGAATCGGAATATAAATGGCATGTCTCGTATCAAGTACGACACTACGACCAGGTCGCTCAGGTCCAGGATTTCGAACAAATAGCCGAGAACAACACATGCAACATCAACGGGGTGGTACGGACGTCATTGTGTTATGCAAGAAGCTTCTCGATCTGCTCTGCCAGTCCGTTAAGGCTGCCTTCTTTAAATGCATGATACAATCACTCACTACAACAATCTATTAGATGTGTATCCTAAACCCTTTGAGGGAAAGTAACGCGACGAAGGCGGCTGCCTGGTCCTGACAATCCTCTGGAGGGTTTTCCGCTGATAAATTTAATGAAACATTTCATCATTGGATAAGTTTTTGGAAATGCTAGGCTTAGCAGGTATGCGGTCCAAGTATTGAACACAATACTGCGCATTATTTCCCGGGCAGCTTAGGGTCTATACCCATCGGTCAATCCAACCCTTTTTCGTTTCACAATCATCGTTAACATCATAAACTACATAGGAGATACTGGTCAAGCTATTATTTGACCACCATGGTACAAACAAGGGCTTACTAGATTGCGCATATTATACCCCCCACCATTGTAGCCGCCCATGACATACTCTCAAAGGGTAACATTGGCAGCATTCCCCCCCAAATATTTACTTTCGGACGAATCAAACCCGGCGACACTCAGGACAAATCGTATGCCCTCTGACCCCTGGATTCGTGTTAGCCAACGTCCCACCACATATCGTTGTCTTGGCCTGTAGGCTGTACCTTGTAAGGGATAGGGATAAAGTAGTCAGACGCCATTTGACCATCTCGCGGGGTCGTTTCGAAAATGTTCAAGACTCCAGTATCTCCAGGACGGACATCAACACCATTTCCCCACTGACGGAACAGTTTGGCCAGGACCAGGTACATCTCCGCTAGCGCAAGGGCCTTACCCAAGCAACTTCGCGTTCCACCACCAAATACTGTCAGATGTTTTTCAAGTCGATCCCCATCGTCAAGCCAGCGCTCGGGCTGAAAGCTTAATGGGTCTGGGAATATGTCTTCGTCCATGACAGTCATATACGGGCTCATACTAACCACGGTCCCTACAGGGATTCGCCACTCTCTCATCCTCTCATGATCATGAAGAAGAAATTCTTCATCCAAAGCAATTCGGGAAAGCCTTCCACTCGTACCAATGCTGTGGCGGAGAGCCTCTCTAACAACGGCTCGCAAATACGGCAAACTTTCCAATTTCGCCAGCGGTATAACTTCATTGGCGTCAGGGATAGCGACAAATAGTTCGTCCCGGAGCTTTCGAAGCGTTGATTCTTGATTGACAAGATGGAATGTTGCCAGTGATAGAGCCCACGACGACGTAAGAGTGCCTCCTTGCACCAGAATTTGTGCTTCTTGGGCTAGCCTGGCCGGTGTCTTCTCACAGTCCGGAAGGTTCTCTGAAGAGAGCAATTCATGCAAAATGGTTGGGTGGCTCACGTCCAGCTTCCATTGTCCTGTATTCTCTGTCGACTTGACTTTTTGAATTTGCTGAAGGATATCGTTCTTCATCTTCAGAAATCCTGACCAGCCTAGTTTGGGGTTAGCATCATGTTGAGGTTTCGGACAATCACGTTCATACCTGGAATCCACCGTCCCGAAAGAGGCTCTGGCATACTATTTATCAGGGTGAGAGCCCAATTTGCATGCTTGACGATCAGTCCCATATGAGTTCCCATCAATAAATTGTCAGTCACCTCGCGGCCAAAATCCGGGCGTTCAACTATAATGCTTTGTTAATGATGCTTCGGGAAACATCTGGGCAGAGTGGGACAGACTTAGGTGATCGCTTCGAGCAAACGCATATTCATTAATGACATCTTTACACGCTCAAGTTAGTTATCCTGCTAACCAGTAACACTTCACCATTTCCAAAACACATACCGTTCGTGAAAGCCGAGAAAGGATACATGATGTTGATTGGCGTGCCACATTGAGTAGCGGCATACTTGTGGAAGGCTTCAAGAAGACTATCGACTCGTTCTTCGATAACTGGTTGGAGATTTCGAACACTATGAGTCGAGAAGAATGCATTGAGAGCCGACCGGCGCAGCTTGTGGTGATCATGATCGATTGTTGCGAGGGAACTATCTATCAGAGAGGTCAGATATCTATATCTGGGCAGCAAAGTCCCTGCTAATAGTCTTACCTGGAGCTCCAAACTACAACAGCTGAGTTAACTTTTACATTGCTGTCACAACTGGCCAGGGACACTACTCGCCTGTTTTGTCCAGAACGTCCACTTTTGTCGAGGCCTGGTTGGCCCTCCAAACAAATCAGAGTGGAAGTCGTGCTGTCTAACATGCACCTCCCAAGGGTTAATACGGACCACAGAACCGTACTCTTTATGCAGTTCCATAATCTTGAAGGTGTATTTGCCGCCGAGGACAATATCATAATATAGCTCATAGTACTGCGTCAGGGCCGCAAGTCTTGGCCCGGGTATGTGGGCAATAGGGCTGAGCCAAAGCCTCTGCACAGCAAGAACAGTAGCATATCCGAGGCAAACGACGAAAACAACGGCCAGGGTCTGTCCCCAGGTGATGGTTGACCAGCAAGTGTAGATAGCCATATTCGAACAAAGGAATCCAAGGAATCCCCGGGGAACCCAACCGGAGTAGGAAACAGGATCCTGCTCAACCCCGAAAGCGCCAGGTTATATATCCCAGGTTCGGCTGAAGTTCTATCAACTGCCGACAAGATCCAGGTGGGGAACCAAAGCACTATCCCGTTCGATGTGACAAGTCATTCGAGGAGTTGCAAGTAGGGTTTAGGACAGGAGCGCCACTCTGAAATCCTGGTTCCGCCACATCGACATAGCAGTTGCAAGAAAAGCCACCTCGTGGTTCAGCTCTGTCGTCTTCTTATGCCTTTTTTGTTCACCACATTCCGACAGGCGCCAAACGGATCCAGTCGTTATCCTTGTCATCGTGCCATTGTGGAGCGTCTTCCCAAACCTTGAGAGGCGGTGACCCCCGTCTGGACAACTTAGGACGCAGGAGACGGCGGCATTTGCGGCTCAAATCATAGGGCCCCGGCCGTAGACTGTGTACAAGACGACAAAAGTGTGAGCCCTAACGGCCGAGAAGGAAGCGGGCGTGTTTCTTTATTGAGACAGAGACAGGCTCAGCGATGATATTCGAAACCCCAATGCCTAAAATAGACAGGGTGGCCCGACACGGCGGACATGACTTGTGTCAAGCGGGCCGAATCTACCTCGGAGAAAATGGGACGGCTCATGCAAGTGAGTTGTGATGATGGAAAGCGGCGAAACGCACAACATCCATTCAGTTGGGCATCGAACCGTTCGCCCAGCCCAAATGCCGAGATGAGTTGCATGATGGGTTCGTCGACGCCAGCCGGGCACGGTTGTGCTCATTCTCCAACCCTGACAAGCCAGACTGCTCAAGGAGAAAATAAAAATAACATCCAAATGGACGACGCGTAGTACAGGGACCGCCGAAGTTCCTGCCTGCATATTTGACAGCCCTGGACAACCAACTGCAAGGGGACAGACTGACTCTTCCCAGAAGGGAACCAATTGGAATAAGCGGCGTTCCGGAGTTGCCTGCGCTTGTTTCCATATAGCATGGTAACACTGCTCGAGCCCTAGGCATTCACAAAGATGATTGCAACCTAACATCACACATTGGTTTTCTTCCATGGGAAAATTTCATCACTTGTCACCATCCTATTATACGCCTACGGGTCCGAGAAGAGGTGAAAACGGCACACAGCGTCTTCGTGAAATTGGAAGATCGGCACCAAGCAGCGTCGCACTACAGTTGATCGCTGCCTTCGGTCAGAGCGAAGCCTCAATTGGGCAGCGATACTCCAAGTTACCGCGTCATTCTACTCTTGAACTTTCTCATGGACATGTCGAATCGAATAGTCTAAATGGTGAACCATGAGCGGTGTGAGTTACAAAATGTTGTTGGGACGCCCGAGTCTGCCGGGGGCGAGCTTCATATGTTGCTAGATGGGAGGAGAACCCTGTAAGTGCGGCTTGCTTATTTGTGTGCTAAAGCAGCAAAACTAGTATGACTCCAATAGCTAACTAATAAACAGCAAAGCATCACTGATATCATTGACCAATCTCGGGTGTAGAGACGCAAAGGGTGGTGTTCGCTCACAGGCTTCACCTCCCGTCACATGCCCACGGTAGTAGAGTCACAGACATCCAATAGAGTCAAGGAATTCGAACAACGCTCCCAGATCGAAACCAAGTTCGGGACCACCCACCTGCGAGTCCAAAGCTAACCATTCCCAGAATTCTTCTCCGTGCCACACATCGTCACACAACATGCAGGCTTATCCCCCAGCTCGCCAGCCAGTTCATCTATCTAGACTCCCGTGGCCCTTTCATGTCAGAACATGACCTCAACTGCCCTCGTCACCCGGGTTTCACCCCTCCAAAACGCTGAGAAAATAGAGAAACCGGCTCATGTAACCATACCCTATGTCGAGTAACAGTGGCATCAACTGACGTGGGAGACGGAGCAACTCCGAAGGACCCCGATAGGTTACGGTAGGTAAAACGGTCGATAAAAGGAACACATGAGGGCTGCGTGGATCGAATGAGGTATATCAAAGCGTGGAACAGGTGGTTTTCTTTGCTCGGAGAGGGCGGGCTGTGTCGCCGTAGGGTACGTGTGATCGGGGAAAAGGACTGATGGTGGTGGCTTTTGTGGAAGGCGCCAGTGGTGGCCACGGGAGATGGGGGCGATGTGAGACAACAAAGGAATAGAGATTCGATTTTCAGGTCCTAGGAAAGAGAACTTCTGAGAAGCGGTGAGGTTCAAGACAACCACTGAGATTGATGTTAGACCTCTGATTCACGAGATCCTTTGTAAATGCGCGGATGGGCTACCCCCCTCCGGGGACACAGGTCTAAATTGGAAGATCAAGTCAGTATCACCATCCATCTCCAGCAACAAGCCCTCATATTTGTCAATGCGTTCAATACGTTGGTCGGCATAGAAATGCCGCAACCGTCGAGGCAGGTCATAACCCTGTTGCACGCACAAACAGAACAATCTCCAGGACAAAGGCCTACACTACCGCCGCTTCAAAACAACTTGCCTGCCCCCCCAATACATGGTCCATCCGGCAAAAAGCACCATCTCCATGTCTCCCACACCCGTCATGGCTTGCAACTCCACAACTTCGTGCCGTGCCGTTTTCTGCGAATTCAGTCCCACTTCGGCGCCGCCGCCGTGTCCCCACAACTACCCGCGATGCAGATATTTCTCCGATATGCTTTGACCGATTCCAGCTTGACATTGACCGGTCAAGGTTGAAGCTGTGCTCTGCCGAGACCGGTAACTGAACTTGCATCCCTCTGCGAGTAGGCCTGAGCGGCTTCGTCGCGACATTTCCCCCAAACACGTCTGGAAATCAAGTCCCATCGAATCGAAAGCTTCGGCAACTTCTAAAATTCGTTATTATTTCTCCATTGCTGGATGCTATGTAAAATCTGCGTCCTGAGACGAATATCATGTGTATGATCGAGAGTCTATGTCTTTTTGTTCCCAAACATATCAGTGTCGGTGCTGTTTTTCCAATTCCGTTCGAAACCCCAGTCTATTTTTTTTGTTTTGTCCGTTCCCAAGTACACCCAATATTACACAAGGAGAGGTCAATTATTTTGAAGAAAAGCGCCAAATCAGAAAACTTAAAAAACAAGGGCGTCCGGATAAGTATCGCGAATGCGTACTAGGTCGAGGGCGTTCATCGATCGATGCCGTCGCGAGCCTGTCCCATCTTGGTTAGTTGGACTGACGACACAGTTAAGAGAGGCATCGCGCTTACCTGACCAGGTACATTGCTTGATACAGCGCCTCGGGGCCGATGCCCGGCGATAGGTCATCTCAATCAAGATGTTCGACCTTTCGGGGGCTTCGGGGCATTCGGCTTGGCCACGCCGGTTGTGTCGTATGGACCACGAGGCATTTTGATTGCGTTAGGCTGAGGAGGATGTATTGGGCACTCGGGAAGAGGCAGGGTCCAGATGCTTGAAGGGTGACGAATTTAGGTCTCGTTAACCGTGGCTACCGCCTGGTATTTATACCCCAAGTGTTGTTGTGTTCTTTTGATCAAAAGGGCAGTTGTAAAGAGTCGGTGATGACTTTTGCCGTGAAGCGCGATCTTTGTTAGTGAAGTGAGACGGAGGAGAGAGGGAACAATTTTGGAGGATGTGTCTGAGATTATAAACCAGTCGCCCGATCGTGTGCCTAATGCCAACAGCCCATCTTTTTTTTTTTTTTGCTTTACGTCCTTGGGCTCTTCCCCCTTCAAGGCTCTCAACAAGGTTTCTTGGGTTCCGTTTGACCAGGGTTGTGCACGAGCTCGCGTGGCTCTCTCCATTTTCCAGGACCTCTACTCCGTGGCCGGCTAGGGACAAACGTCAGGGGAGCCACCAGTCTCTACCCTACTCGAGATGAGCAATGCGTGCTCCGTACAGAGTACTTTGGTATGACTTGGAACATGTACCGGTTTCCCTGGCGGTCAACCGAGTCCTTCCTTGCCCCTGGCCCAGAAGAGCTTTTTTGGGTCAAATTGGGTAAAAGGGACACCCCTGTCAAGGTGTGTGTTATGTGTTCCGTATGGCTGGCGAGAACGGTGCCCTTTTCTTTTCTTTCCAGGTTGGATATTTCTAGACCGGGTCCATGAAGAGCTCTGACGGTGGCTATTTCGCTTTCCTGACCAACGTTGCGGCTACCTCTGATCGCCAGGGGCCTTGTTTTGCCATCCTTTTTGGAATTCAAATGTTTACCTCTGTCTGGGAAGCCCAGTTTATGGTGGAGACTTTTGCAGCTATAAAACCTACGAATCCCGGGGGTTAGCAGGGAACGATGTACTTACAGATGGCAGTGATACTATGCGATCGTACAATAAACAAGGCGAGGGAAGAGGGAAGAGGATATTGAACACGCTGGTACACGTTGCCCGTCGCCTGTTTCCAGTTTCTTGTTTCCCAGTTTTTCTGTTTCCCGGTGCGCAGGCTGGAACTAGCTTAGCGAAGGTGATTGGCAGGGCCAGGTTCACGAATCAATGCCTGTACATGTGCCCAAACGCCAACGCAGGTCTCTGGCTACTCACAGTTGTTGGGACCTGGGCTGGTAAGACACAGATAGAGGCATGAACACAGTGGTGTGTGACTTGGGCCATGGTGTTTTCGCTGTCTCATTTCGCTGTCGAGTCCCTCGATGGCGGTCGACAATGGTACTCCGTGTGTAGATACCGGTACTGGCATTGATATTCATCCTTCGCTTTCCACGAGGGCGCAGGCTCTGGCCTCTGGTCGTCAAGGCGCAAACGAAAATCCAGACTGCAGCATGAATCCTTCTAGAAACAGATGTGGACACGGTGGGATCCATGCTGCACACCAACTCACCAGCCAGCCGGGCCGCACACCGCACACGGCAGTGAGAAGAGCCATGGATGGGGGGACCTTGAAGTGGAGTGGACGAGCAAGGTGAAGAAAGGCATCGAGAGTGTGCAGTGTGCGGAGCGCTGAGCGCAGAGCAGGGTGACATTGCAGAAACCTCGTGAACTCTGGGTTTAGACATATGGTCTGGTGGCCCCAGAGCTGGCTAGGCTCATGCCCGAACGGGAAGCGCACGCTGGTGGCAGGAGCAAATGCCTTGTTCAATCGGAAGCGTACCTTCCCATGCTTGCCATGCTTGCCGTGGTGGCCACGCCAAGCAAACACGATGTGTGTGACTCGATGCAATTGCGCTTCAAAGAAGCGATGAATATTTCCTCCCTGAAACATGGCGCCGAATTGTATGCGCCGCACTGGACTGACTGGCTCTGACATTGACTTGCAGCCTGCCTAAGTACTTACTTAGATGTACGCATTCACGCTGCTGCCAGCGGTCCCAGCATTGTTTGCTCCAACAGCGCCTCCTGTTGGTGCCGCCTCTGGTGCCACAACGGCTGGATGGCTGTCCTTCATTACATTACCCACGCACTTCGAGAGCCTTCCCTTGGTACGGCCAGCATCCGGCAACTACGCGCTGCAGCACCGCATCAGCACTGCATCACCATCCCTTGAGCCGGTATCCAGTCATGATGCATGAAGCAGGTCCCAAGACGTCCGAAGACTGATGAGCCCAGGCCCAGGGCCCCTGGATCACTACAATAATAGCACACCGCGTCGAGTGCAACAAATATTCAATCGTCAGCCGAACCCTAGCCCTGGGACAGTGGGCAACGAAAGAACATTTCAGCTCGGCTTCTCTTGGAACAACACGGATACTTGCCTGGCGAATGCTAGTTTGCCGACATGTATCCGTACACTGTACAGAGTAATGACTGTTTGGCAGCACGGAGTACGGAGTAAACTGTAACTATACATACATACATATTCCTGGTCCTTGGTCCCGGTAACTGACCCATGCCCTACCTGCCAGGTGCCTTTGTTCCGTCGTTACACCATTGTACCTTGCTTGCCTCCCGGACTTCATTTCCCGGAAACTACCCGGATACCAGCCCCTACATGACTGCGTCCACTGCCGCCATGGTCTTGGGACGAATGCGCTTTCAACTTCACCATGGCAAAGCCTCAGGGTTCAGATACTCGCCTAGGTTCCACTTGTCCAAGCCAGGCCTATTTATTATTCATGGACGATTCCACTGTGGTCCGTTGACCCGCTCCGGGGCCGTATCTGGCATTGACAGCTTGACGAATGACAGCGACCAGGGTAGCTTTAGAGATGTCAATGGTCATTGCTCGAAAAATTCGGCGCCTGTTGTCTAGACATTGACCAGACTACGGAGTAGCAGCCCTGTCAAATCAGCATGACTCGACACTGCTCCGTACTATGGCGTTCTTCACCATCCTTTTCTTCTTCTTGTTTATTTTGTTGGCGAAGCTTTTGCCCATGTTATGCCGAGAATAGATCGCCATTGACTCAGCAGTCCGAGGAATCCTAGTCCATGTACATCGTTCCATAGCATGGGGGGTTTCTTTTCTTTACTTTCTGTCTAGAACCCGTTTCTTACGGCCCTTGCATTTCCAATTATTACACACACACTCGCCTACAATGCTTTGTGGCGTGATCCGTAGCAAACACTTTGCTACTTTTTGCGCCCAGGAGCTCGTCAAGAGCCGAATGAAAGGGGCTTGGGATGACACTCCGCCCTTCACAAATCTGAAAAAATTTTCGCTTCCTTCGAGACCGCTCGTTAAGAGAGCATGTATGTACTTCTACCGTTTTGACTTTTTTTTATCATGTCACAGCATCCCTGCCATCGGACGCAAAGGGGCTGGTTCCGCGGCCCTGGGACCTACCTGGTGGAGAGATGTGGCCTTACCGCTTCTCTGGCATCGTACCGGTTTCCCGGTACCAGAGGCTGAGTGTCGACATGGAGGAGCGGAACTTAAGACATGATCGCATCAGACTAAGGACTGGTGATTTTGTTATGGATTCTGCAGCAAGGCTAGCATATGCAGCTGCTGGTACTCCGTACGGCCTATCCGACCGAGTTCGGTAGGAATGCATCTTTGTACATTCACGCGACAGTGAAAATCAAGCGAAACAGATGGAGCATGCATTGCGAATCATGCTGCACAACGTCATTCTGTTCATGTAGCACAAAGTGCCTACAAGCTTACACGCACTCCTTTGGGAGACATTGAGAAGATGCTGGATACGAAAAGCAAGACCCGAATGGCGTGAATCATTTGCGAGCTCAAACTCACCAATGATCTTCGACTGTGAGCGTCCCATTCTTGGTCACCAGAAACTCCTCCACTGCTACATCTTTTCCGCTCTCCTTCCCACATCCACTCTCCTTGATACCGCCAAAGGGGGCCTCGGCGCATGAGCTGTTTCCAGTATTCTAAAATGCAATGCTGTGTCAGCGAGTGTGCGTGTTCTCATTTCTCCGCCACGGAACTTTGCGAAGAGAGACAACTCGGACTTCACAAACACGGCTGAGATGGCGCAGGGGGAAAAAAAGAAAATTGGGAAAGCAAACAAGTGGTTTCGGGAATACTTGGGAAGAAAATTTTTCACGTAGCAGAAAAGAAAAGAAACAACACACAAGATTGTCGAGAAAAGTATGCAGATGAAAGGGGATTGTCGAACATACCAATCCAATCATGCCGGCCTCCAGCGTCTCAAACATCCTCCACAGCCGATCAACATTCTTGGTGAAGACGTAACTCGCCAATCCCATACTGGTGTTGTTTGCTCGAGTGGTCACTTCGTCTTCGGTATCAAAAACGGACACGCCGAGAAGCGGCGCAAAAATCTCATCCTTGCTCATGAGCATGTCGTCCGTCACCTCTGTCACAATGGTTGGGCTCATGAAGTAGCCCCCCGTAGATTCGGCACGAAGACCTGTCCCATATACCATTTTGGCACCGTTTGCAATGGCATCCTTTGCCATTTCCTCGGCCTTGTCGAGTGCTCGGGGCGTCGTGACGGGGCCCATGGTCGTTCCCTCGGCCATGCCATGCCCAACCTTGAGCAGGGACGTCCTCTGTATAAGCTCCTTCACAAAGGAGTCGTACACGCCACGCTGGACGTACAACCGATTTGACGAGATGCAGGCCTGGCCGGCGTGACGCCATTTCAGAGCCATAAGTTGACCGAGTGCCTGATCAATGTTGGCATCGTCAAAGACGATGAAGGGGCAATTCCCGCCAAGTTCCAAGGTGGATTTTTTGAGGTTACGCGCGCAAAGACCGGTAATTATCTTGCCGACCCGCGTACTACCAGTAAAGGTCACCTTCTTCACCAGCGGATGGAGACAAAGAGATTCCGCGACGGCAGGAGTGTTGTCGAGGCTGGTGGTCAGGATGTTGAGGGCGCCGACGGGGAATCCGGCCTTGAGTCCGAGGCGTGCCACGGCAATGGCTGTTAGCGGTGTTTCCGGCGACGGCTTGACAACCATGGTGCAGCCCGCGGCCAGCGCTGCGGCCATCTTCCTCAGAGTCAGAGCGATGGGGAAGTTCCACGGCACCAAGGCGGCAGCGACTCCGATCGGCTGCTTGATGGTGATGGCGCGACGGCCAGGGACGGCGGACACGATGGAGCTGCCATGGGCCCTCTCTGCCTCGCCCACGAACCACCAGGTGAAGCCTGTCGCGTAGTCGACCTCGCCGTAGGCCTCTGCGAGAGGCTTTCCGGTCTCGTGGACGAGAATCGTGGCCAGGTCTTGGCGGGCTTCGACAATCAGCTGGTGCCACTTGGAGATGGTTTGGGCTCGCTTCCTCGGGGTCCATTTGGAGTATTCCTGGAAGGCTCGGTGGCTCGACTGCACGGCCGCGTCGACGTCCTCGCTGCCGCAGTCGGGACAGGAGATCCACGGCTTGCCGGTGCCTGGATCGATGACTTGGAAGCGTCTCCCCGACTTGGCGGATGTGTCCTGGCCGTCAACCAGGCAGTCGGGACGGGCGAGGCTCGTGTCGGCCAGCTGAAAGGGCAGATCTGCGGTCATGGTGATTCAAAAATGAAAGACTACGTATGGAATGTCGTGGGGTGGCCCTCCAAGCTGCCTCGTCTGAGACACGCCAAGTCGCGGGCTTTAATGAAGCTTATTGCAAATCGGACAGTGAAGCGAGGTCGGCATGCAGAACATGCCTTGCCGACGAGCGAGCGGGGAATCCGAGTCCCTGTGACGTGAACCCACAATCAGGGTGGCCCGATGTCAAGCGAATGACGTTAAGAAGATGGCATAGTCTTTTGGTTGGCACCCTCCAAAGTCCAAGTGCAGGATTTGGTCGTCGTGAATGCATGGCGCCATGATGCGGGGATTTGGAGTTTGGGAAATTGCGGAGATGAATATGTTGACTCGAGCCGTTCTGCATTGCGGTGGCACGCTCCGGATGGCATTGACGTGTGCGGGTCTGGGGTAATGGAGGCAAACGGCTGATCAGATGAGGTTCTGGGGACTGGCACGTTGTGGCTTGTCGTGGACGAGTGGCATTGCAAAGGGGGAAGGATGGCGATGCTTAGATGCTTTGCTGTTCAGGTTCAACCACCATTCATTGTCTTATTTAGTCTGTCTCCGGTCCGCAACGTTCAACTTGGCCGGGCCTGGGAGTTGGCAGATGCACCCTCGTTGCATAATATTGTTGCTGGTCATCGTTGTCATCACTTTCCAAGCGCTTCATCAGAGTGAATATTTCTTGTTCTTTCCCGTCATGACCGCAGATACCCGGGTCAAGGAGCGGCGGTCTCGCACTAGTCCGTATAATCGGCTGGTCACCATTGCGGTAGCCTTTGGTTCCTTTGTAAGATGAGCATCCATTGATCATTGATCGCCTGGATTCCACTCCAAACCCACTTTCCGTCAAGTTTGGTCCTCTGCGCTAAAAAAAATCCCTCGATGTCCCACGAGTGTCAACCCAAGTACAGGGGAGGCCAAAAACCACCAACTCCACATCTTCGCCAACATTGAACCTACATCAGACTCTAGAGGTGCTAGTCCGCTGACCTTGACATCTCCAGACGTACGGATACTGCTCTGCCATCATCGGCAGCACCATCGGCCAGCCAGGATGGTATGAGTACTTCGGGCTGCCCATGCAGGGCGAGCCCGGCTATGGCACCACGACCACGCAGGCCATTGCCACTGCCAACGGATTGTACAGCGCCGGAGGAGCCGTCGGCAGCCTGTTCATCATGTGGGCGGCTTCAGCTCTGGGCAGAAAGCTCTCTATCCAGATGGGTGCAGCTTGCGCCGTTGTTGGCGGTGCGTTCCAAGGAGGAGCGGCTGCTTTGGCGTACGTTTTTTTTTTTCCTTTTCCGGAACGACGCCATCCGTATTAACATAGTCCAACAGCATGTTCCACGTCGGCCGGGTGGTTTCCGGCCTCGGTATTGGTATCCTCGTCACCGCGTGTCCCATGTATCTCTCTGAACTGGCGCCCCCTGACAGGAGAGGCTGGCTGGTCGGCCACCACGCCATCTTCCTCGTGTTCGGCTACATGCTCTCTGGCTGGCTGGGCTTCGCGTGCTACTTTGCCACGGAGGAGAACCCGTCGTTTGCGTGGCGGTTTCCGCTTTGTGTGCAGTGCTTGTCGCCGCTTGTGTTGCTGGTCACGTCGATCTGGATCCCGCGCTCGCCGCGGTGGCTCCTCCAGACGGGCCGCGTCGAGGAGGCGTGGAGGGTTCTGCGGGAGTTGCGCAGGGCGCCTCATGATCCGGATGATTTGACGGCCAAGGAGGAGCTGTACCAGGTCAAGATGCAGATTGCGTTGGACGCCCAGAAGCTCAGGGCCATGGGGTGTACGCCCTGGACGGCTGTGATCAAGAAGAAGAGCTATAGGAAACGCATGGTGATTGGGTTTTTGACGCAGTGGGGGGCGGAATTTGCTGGCCCTCTGGTCATTGTAAGTGTGTTGTGCTTGACCTGGCTTTTTCTTTTGTTTCTCTTTTCCCTCGTCTTTCTCTCTCTGTGTGTGTGTATGTGTGTCCTGTATTATGCTATTCTATTCGGATTTGTCGTCGAAACAGCAGTCGACTGACTTGGACGTCCATCGCAGAACAACTATTCCGTCATCCTGTACACCAATCTCGGGCAGACAAACTACATGCCCCTCCTCCTGTCGGCACTATGGCTCACAACAGCCGGTCTGATTTACAACCCCCTCGGCGCATGGCTACACGACAAGGTCAACTCCCGGCGGTGGATGTTCATAACGGGCCTGTTCGGCTGTCTCATTACAACATCAGGTCTGGTCGGGTGCATTGCGCAGTACGGAGGAACCTCCAACCAGGCCGGCAACGCGGCAGGCGTCTTTTTCGTCTTTTTATACCTCACCTTCCAAGGGTACGTATAAGCCCGGTGACTTTGGGCAGAAAAAAAAATTAAATCTCCTTTTCTAACGAGCAAGTAAACAGAACGCTTTGCGACACAACCATGTACCTCTACGTGTCGGAAATCTTCCCTACGGAGATCCGTCCCATTGGCATGGGTTTCTCCCTCTTTGGCCAGTTCGCCTCAACCATTATCCTGCTGCAGACAGCCCCCATTGGCATCGACCAAGTCGGCTGGAAGTACTACCTCGTCATCATCGCCTGGTGCATCTTCTTCATCCCCATTGTGTACTTCTTCTTCCCTGAGACGGCGAGGCTTTCGCTGGAGGAGATCTCGGCCAGGTTCGGGGATGACGTCGCCGTGCATGTGAATGATGTGTCGGCGGCGCAGAGGAATGAGCTGGATGAGTTTTTGAAGAGGAATGACGTTACGGCTTTGGCTAAGGAAGACGGCTACGTTGCCGAGAAGGGTGAGATGGAGCAAGCGGACAAGGCTTGATACGAGTGCTTGGTATGATCATATATCCCCATGTTAGGTTGTTTTTGCTTTTCCGACACGTAGTCGGGAAGTAGTTTAGCACTGGAATAATACATATCTCTGGATTTTACGTCATATTACGCTCTCTCTCTGCGGGGTGGTTGCAATAATGTAACAGGCTTGATACTACCATGCTCAGTCTTTGCATCACACGCATCATGACCCCGCGTTCAACATGTCACCAAATGTGCGTCAACATTACCCAACTTGGCCATTTACTTGAAGAAAGATTGAAACATTGCACGGCCTACACCAGGTCCATACTCGCCCCGCAATGTGTGGCCCCCCAGTGCCACCACCACGATCAATAGCGTCAAGTGGTCTGCACCGGACGTGCCACCCAACCCGAGACTTCAACAATCATCTCCACCATGCTCTACACCCCAAGACGCCCGAGGTCCACCCAGCCGTGATCATGTTCCAAAATTTCCAAGTATCCTTTTGTCTCCCCTGCCCTTTTTGCCCTTTTCTCTCGAATAGGCCGAAACCGTATTACGGGAATACATGAATCCATAAGCACGGCTCTCCTATTCAACATGACAAAATCCATCCCCTTATCCATCACCCCCTTCGACTCCCTCCCAGACAAGAAACGAGTATGGCCAGCTGCCCCAAATTCCCATGAGGAAGGGCTAGGCCGCCTATCCCTCCTCACACCCGAAGTAGTTGCCTCCGCGGCACAGTCCTGCATCAAAACCGGCATCAGAGTCTCGCTCAACTGGGACCTGCGAAAGCTGGACACTGCCAATTTCAACCGAGCGCCGGCGCAGCATCACATCGTCTCCCTGCTGGACGGGGCTGCTTTCGACGATGTGTACATTTTCAATCCGCAGCAGTCGTCGCAGTGGGACGGCCTGAGACACTTCTCGGCGCCGTTTCCCACGCCCCAGGACCCTTCGCGGAGGCTATTCTACGGCGGCGTGACGGCTGCCGAGATTGGCGACCGGTCGAATCATCGCATTGGCATGCAGCACTGGGCCACGGAAGGTATTTGCGGACGGGGAGTGCTGCTGGACTATGCGGCGTGGGCGGAGAGGAACGGCGTTGAGTATAGTGCGTTTTCGAATCATGCTGTTCCGTTGAGGCTGTTGAAACAGATTGCCGATGAGGAAAAGGTCGTATTCCAGCGAGGAGACGTGTTGTTGGTGAGGATTGGCGCCACGAGGGAGTGGGATACGCGGATGAGCCCCGCGGATAAGTTGGCATATGGCAGTGATCCTAATCCGCAGCATGCGGGGGTTGAAGGCACCGAGGAGATGTTGAGATGGATATGGAACGAGGGGTTTGCCGCCGTGGCGGGAGATGCTATTTCTTTCGAGGTGTATCCGAAGCAGGATTCTTATAAGACCGAGGATGGGCGAGAGGTCCCTGGCCTCCTGATGCATGAGTACTTGATTGCGGGATGGGGGCTGCCGGTTGGCGAGCTGTTTGATCTGGAGGAGTTGAGCAAGACTTGTCAAAGGCTAGGTCGCTGGGAATTTTTTGTTTCCAGTGCGCCGTTGAATATGCCCGGGGGCGTGAGCAGTCCTCCAAATTGTCTTGCGATATTTTAGCTTGTTTGCTCCTGTATCATTATTGCTTTAGCTAAGGCGTTATATGGAATGGTCATTGTTGACATTTAATATCATCCGTTGTGATTCTCGAAGCTTTGCAGTATTTTTGCAAACTTGTCGGCGAGTCCCCAAGACCCCAGTCGGTGGAATATACTCTGCGCGTCTCTCGTGATAAGAGCAGCAGATCCCTCTGTGAAAATATCATCCGCCGAGCCAATTTGCACGGGTCCACCAGTCTGAATCCATTGCATTACTGCCTTCTTTTGCTCCATGTCGCGGGAGTGAATATCCAGTCTCAGGTAGACGCCGTCTCTAGATCTCAATGACGACGGGCTGTATTTGACGTATGCCACGACAAAGATGTATGCCATGAAGAGACGCATAATTTCACAAGGGGCAGAAACCAAGAACTCATTGGCGACGGCGATGATTTGGCCCGAGTGCCACAAGAGACGTCTTGTTCGCTTTTTATCTGCTTTCATAGCCGCGGAGAGCCGGCGTCTTGCGACAGCGACACTTCTATCCTTCTCTGGTCCGTGGGACACTATTTTGCGCACCATGTAGAGAACTATATCCATTATATCGTCTGCAGCGTACATATGGGAATAGTGGCACAAAAGGGAGGAGATACTAGAGTTTTGGTTAGTCACAGCTACCCTGGTGTTGCAATTGTTGTCGTGGCAAGGAAACGAGGAAGAATCATACTTGTAACTGACGAGGTCAGAAGTAGAGCATGGCTGTTCCATAGATTCGAGAAGAGAGTCAAGTCCCCGAAGGAGAGAAGTCTTGGACTGCTGATGGGCTTTGAACAGTGAAGGCAAGTCAAAGTAATCTGTTGTTGACAACGCCTCCAGCTGCTTCAAATCCCAAAGCAGACGTCCAATGACTTGGCCGCACAATCTCCTTCCCCACATGGAAACATGTTCATCGACTGGTTTTCCAGCCATGGCAGCTTTCAGGACACTAGACAGCTTGGCTCCCTGGGCTTTGGGTGGACATCGGAACTTCAAAGCAGCCCAGGCATGTGCAGATGGCGCTTCCCATAATGACTCAGAACAGGGCAACCTCGCTGGAAGCTCACTCAAGTCCACAGCTCCCCGACGATTGGTCAAAGTGCACAGGCTACAGTCGTATTCGAAAGATGCCCAAGCGATCCGATTGTCTCTCTCTCTCGTGATCCACGATTTCCACTCAGCGTAAGGGTTATTCTGGTCAACCACGGCTCTATTACTGTCTGCAGATTCATCGTGGATGTTGAGTCGAGCATTCAACAGTCCTAATCCCCGTAGGCTTCCAATGAGTACGCCTCGTGTCCGGTCTGCGTTTTGATAGAGATGACGGTTCCCAGATCCCAACGAATATATCTGGTGTAGGCATAATGCAGCCAAATAGGAAATATTAGAGTAATTAGCACTATCCGATACTCCCTGCACATAGTTAGCTCCCACTAATTTTAGCGCTGTCGTGACAATACTTACCAGCCATGTTATCATTGAGGCACAGAATTCACCAACGGCATCCGATACCTCACTAGATCCCGGATCAGTCGACAGCGCAGATCCAACGCAGACCATTGCCGCCAGCAGCACCGTTGGGCATTCATGAATCGTCCAAGTCGGCGCGTGAACAATGGGCTGGATAATTTGGAATCCGGAGAAATATGAATCAATGAGCTGATTCATCAGGTCTACACCGGAATTGAGGTTACGTGAAGCCACTTGCTTCGGACTAGGGAGTTGCTGCTGAGAGAATAGTTGGACTAGGCAATCAACGGGAGTTTGTTGGTCTCCCGGGCTAAGTTGCGTTGATTCCCTCAGTACATCATGTAATCTTGGTAGTGGGAATCGCGGGGGTTGCGATTCTTTTCCTTGTTCAAATGGCCATGGTAGAACATTCTGCCTTTTAGGTAAAGCTGGAAGAGGAGGCATTGGGTTGGTCGAGGGTAGAACACCATACACGCTCGCTGGCGGAGGTACGTTTTCTTCCATAGACGGCTGGCTGTCGATGGGGAGGTGAATGTTGGATATGTCGAAATCAAGCCAGTCAAACCCGCTACCTCTGAAATCAAAAGGCAGTGTAGCATCTAGAGACTGAGAGTAAACTGTCGCATTCCCATCGCTTGGTGTGTTCCCATGGTCAAAGGCTGGGCTGCAGCCGTCCTCGATAATGATGGGGTCGAATCTCTGATCAAATTCAGCAAAGCCCGCAGTTGGCGATGCTTGAATGGTATAATTTCTGTAATCCTTCGATAGGGGCTCGTCGTATTGCTGAAAATGAAGATTGTCACAACCTGCGTCTTGCTCTATATCACGTGCCACATTCGTCTGATGGATATCCCGAGTCTGTGGACAAGGTGAGCAAGGCACATCATGGATAGGCTTCGCATATGGATATGAGCAGGTCTCAGACGTCTTGGCCGCATGGCAAGAAGCACATGGCATGGTTCTATCGCATTTTAACTTGTGGCGAACACATCGATTACAAGATTTTTGGCTCGTGCCTGCGTTCCCGGCTGCGATGTCATGCGATGCGCGGAGGTGACGGAGAAGAACATCCTGTCGCGAGAAGCTCCTATCGCAATGGGAACATTGAATCGTCCTTCTCTGAGAGTGAGGGAGGTGTGTGAGACGGTGGCGATTCAAATGGCTAGGCCGTGTGAAGGACCGGCTGCATTGATCACAGGCGAGTTTGGATCGTGATGTCAGGCTCGGCTCCTCCATCTTGAAGTGAATCATGGAGAGCTCGCTCATAGTTGTATGTGCCGCGTTTATTTTGATGGAATATGGACAGTACTTGATTCATAATTCGGGAAGGGAAAAAATTTGGCGGCTGGCAGAACGAATCTCACGATGTCAGAATCTGGGGTCTGGGGGGGATGATGGAGGTCGGACGACGGAGTATGGGGACCCGCGTAGTGGAGTCTGGCGCACTGATGAAGTCTGGTCGATTAAGTCTTGAACTCAAGTGCTAGCTTCAGTGGCGGACGCCACTATCGTCTCCAGTGTGCCTGCCTGCTGGCCGTTCAATGTTGGTTCCACGTGCGAGCTTTCACCGTCTCGGAAGGCAATCTACGGTGATACTCCGTAGTCATCTAGAACTCCACATCGCTGCCATCAAAATATTTGCCAGCGATGACGATCCGTGTCGCACGTAGCAACTTTATCCCGGTCATGTATTACATTGAGAGCGACGTCGGCCGAAAAACATCTCCAGCTTCTCCTCGATTTATCTAAACTAGCACTTGGGGCTCTACACGCATCGTCCACCATCCACCTCAATATTCACACCGGTAATGAAACCGGCCTCCTCACTGGCGAGATAGCAGCAAGCATTGGCAACGTCTGCTGGTGTAGATGGCCGTCCCAGAGGAACCGTAGAAACAAAACCTGCCCGATTCTCCTCTGTATCGGGCTTACCCAGGAACAAGTGCGTCCTATACGATGTGTATTAGCTTCCTTCTCTGCAACGCACCTTGTACTAATGGCCACGGAGACTACTCACATTCCAGTGCTGCCGACAACAGGCGAGACGGCATTGAACCGAATCTGCTGAGGGCCATATTCCACGGCCAAGGACTTTGTCGCGGTGATGACTGCTCCTTTGGATGCATTGTACCACGTCAAGCGCGGGCGAGGTCGAATGCCAGCTGTGGAGGCAACTTGAATAAAGCAACCGGGTCGGTTCTCCTTCAGGAAATACTTTTGCAGCAGGACGTGGACTGAGATGTAGATGGACTTGACGTTGACGTCAAAGACCAGGTCAAACTCTTTCTCCGTGACGTCCTCGGTTGGTTTATTTGGATAGGTAACACCGGCGTTGTTGACGACAATGTCCAACTGCCCGAATGCCTTCAAGGTCTCGCTCAACAAGTTCTCCCAGTCGCTGGTTTTCGTAACATCTGCCTTGACAAAGATGCCGCCCAGTTCAGAGGCTGCTGCCTTCCCAGTATCTTCTGAGAGATCTGCAACGACAACTCTGGCTCCCTCTTTGGTGAACTTTTCGGCAATGCCTCTGCCGAACCCTGATGCTGCGCCTGTGACGAGGGCTACTTTGCCTTCAAGACGTCCCGAGGCCATGGTGAATTGATTTAGAGGTGGTTTGTAATCAAGTAGAGATGAACAAAGGTCCAAATAAATGCAAAATGAGACCTTCTCTCGGGGTGTAGAAATATATACAATCACGGTGATCAAATTAGCATTTTCTCATGCCCGTCAATCTTTTAGAAAGCTCATGGTCGCAGCATGCGGGGAGCCGTCCGCCATAAGAGACTCCTCCCCACTTGCGCCATCCTCGTTCTCATCCGAGCCTGGGGAGAGAGTGGGACTTCTCCGGAGCCCAAGAAGGTGGCGTGTTGTACGGAGTAGTGGTGGTACATATGGACAGCCATTGATATCGAGGGAAAGGCCAGTGGCACGCTCCGGTGGATCAGAAAAGGCAACGTCCAAATATTGGCCATCCCGCTGCCGTCTTCCGCACTCGACTGTGCCGCGGCATGGTTGGTGTTGAAAGAAAAAACAGAAGATCTACTCCGTACTCCGTACCAAATTAGGACCTCGCACTTGTGTGAGGTCTCCACTCTTGGCAGAGTCGTTAAACAGTCGGCATTAATACGTACCTACGAATAGCTGCGCCGGTCCGAAAGCGCAACAGAATAATGTCAACAGCTACACTGATTTTGTATGAGTGGGACACCCGGCCAACTTTGGACTAGCCACTGCTGCATGAAATTGCCCGACCCGTCTTAGCGCCATCACTGCATGACCCCGATTCCACCCGTCACCGGAGACGTGGATAGTTCGACGCGGGGCCAAGCTCCGATATAGTTCTCAGACGATGGTTGCCAGATGATCGAAAGCCGAGTTCGGACACGCGCAACGGCCAGCAGAAGCTTTGCTCATGGCTATAACTCGACATCGTCTTCGCTGGAGGCTCGCAAAAAAGTAGCACATCATTCCAAGCATGCCAGTCACGCTCACGGAAGCTGAAAAATGACCTCAAGCACGTTCAAACTCCTCGTTCTGCCTGGCGACCACGTAGGTCCAGAGGTCATAAATGAAGCCTTGCGGGTATTGGATGTTGTAGAGGAATCGCGGCCCGGCCTCAAATTCGAGCGCTCTTTCGACGTCGTCGGCGGCAGTAGCATTGACAAACACGGAGTCCCGATAACCCAGGAGGTCCTACAAAAAGCAACCCAAAGCGACGCAGTCTTGTTCGGCAGCGTTGGCGGTCCCAAATGGGCCGATGCCTCGCCCAACCCCGAATCGGGCCTTCTTCAACTTCGCCACAAGCTCGACGCTTTTGCAAATCTTCGCCCTTGCGAGATTATTGTTCCCTCGTTGCTGGATGCATCCCCGCTCAAGCCGGACATCATTCGAGGGACCAAGTTCATCGTCGTGAGGGAAAACTGCGGAGGCGCCTATTTCGGTACCAAGGTTGAGACACCCGACGTCGCCTCGGATCTCTGGGTGTACAGACCGCACGAGGTGGAAAGATGCGCTCGCGTGTCTGCCGCCGTTGCGCGTTTGTTGGGCAAGTCTGGCGATGGAAAGGGCGGCGGCGGCCCAGCTGTCGTCTGGAGCGCAGACAAAGCCAACGTTTTAGCAAGCGGCAGGCTTTGGAGGCGAGTGACTGAAGACACGTTCAAGAAGGAGTTCCCCGACGTCGAGCTACGCCACCAACTCGCAGATAGCATGGCTATGCTCATGGTGAAGAACCCTCGCGGCTTCAACGGCGTCATCCACACGGATAACACGTTTGGCGACATCTTATCCGACATATCGGGCGGTATAGTTGGCAGCCTGGGCACGTTACCCAGCGCCAGCATTTCTGGCGTGCCGGGAGAGGGCAAATGCAATGGCATCTATGAACCTGTCCATGGGAGCGCACCCGATATTGCAGGCAAGGGCATTGTCAACCCAGTTGCGCAAATCCTAAGTCTTGCCATGCTGTTGAGGTATTCGTGTCTCCTGACGAACGAGGCGGCTGCTATCGAATCGGCAGTTCAGCTTGTGTTTGAGCCCAAGGAAGCTGGCGGCTTCGGCATACGAACGAAGGACATGGGTGGAAATGCAGGTACCCGTGAAGTGGGAGACGCGGTTTGCCAGGTTTTGCGAGAGTTATTGAGCAGGGGATAGGCAGTTGAGTACCTGGGTAGATAGAGTTTCTATACGAGTGTGATGAGCAAGGATGTTGTTGTCGATCAATCAATCTGCCTCGTCGTTGTGAGGCACGCCATGAAATATGTGGAAGAAAAAATGTGTGAGTGTCCCACGAACTGCCGACAGACAAAGCACCGGCCATATTTCTGGTCTCCCATGTGCTTGGGCGTTCTAGGCTTCGGCAAGGCAAAGGGGTGTCGGCAACAACGATACAATAACTAAAAAAATTAACCGGGACAACGGCAACAATCGTTCCCTGGCCAGGCGCAATCATGCATAGCTCAGCAATCGCGGATAGTATCCGTAGAGCAATGAGGATGGGCAGAGGCAAATGGCGTCTAGGCGAATATGATGATGCGAAGCAGTTGTCCATGTGACGGGACTTCCTACCCTGTACGAAGTAGACTGCAAGAAATGGAGATATTCCCAGAGCAATCGTCACCAAGGCCAAGGCCGAACAGCTTATTTGACTTGTGTCCCTGAGCATGCGTATGACGAGTACATCTGGCTTGACTTGACATATGTTTCCAGTCGCAGGTTCGATTTGTGTTCTGTCATGACTTGCCACTTGGCAGCCCAATGGCTTTGCGGGACGGAGACAATAAAAAAGCCAAAAACCCCAACTACTATTTTCAACGGTGCCTACCTAGGTACTTTTGGCCCCGACCTTTCCAAGTACTACATCTATTTCAGTAAGCATCTGGCTTATTTCGTGCATTACACAAACACACACTCGTGCTACATTGACACGTTTGCGAACGCGTGGCAAGAAGCTCCGCTGTGTATCCCGAGTCCTTCACCAACACACCGGACATCTTTCTGTGTACTACTACGGAGATACATACTACTGGAAAGGGGAGATGAACAAAGCATGTTATGAGATGCAGACACTAGCGTTGTAATTGTCTTAGACACTGGTAGTTTAAAAGCAAGGGCACGTAGTATTCTAATTTCAGCCATTTTCAGCGGAGAGGTGTGGCTGTCATGTTCTACTCGACATCAATCAATTGAAAAAAAGAAACTAGGGCGGCACAAGGAAGGGCGGATGCTACCCTAGGCCGTTAGTACTTAGTAATGGCGACAGTGTGCACGCAGCAACATCACCCTGGACATGCCTTCCTTCACATGCGCTTTTGCTCCATCATACAGTGCGAATATCGCGTATATTCGATTTTCTCACAGGGTGGGTTCCGCCCACATCGAGGACATTAATCATAAAACACAGCGGGCGGGGAGGAGAGGAACAAAAAAAAAGCGACCAAGCCCTTGTCAGCATAAAGTTCAACTGAGACCTTCAGAAGCGCCATAGTCACCGACCGCAACATGCATTTCCAGCCCATAGAGAACTCCTTCGAGGATGCCTATGTTTCCCACCTTGGCGGAGGGCCTAGAGTAGAACTGCACGCAAGCCTCGATCAGCTCGACGACGTCTTTGGTTCCACGCCAGCTTCACCAGCCGAGCCAGAGGCGCAGAGCAGCTCTCATCCTTCAGACATAAGGCGGCTGGAAACTGAACACACAAATGCCGGATATCGAGAAGGCATCACCGTAGCCAAGGAGGCGAGCATTCAGGGTGGATTCGACGAGGGCTTTAGTCTAGGGGCAACTATTGGATTGCGGGCCGGGCAGCTACTCGGCATGGTTGAAGGCATTGCCGATGCGGTCAAGGGCCAACCAGGCGAGGCGGCAGAGACGGCAGAAAAGTTGCTAAACGAAGCCAGGGACGAGCTGAGTACTGGCAGAATTTTTTCGACAGAGTATTGGGCACCAGATGGCACCTGGAACTACGACGTGACCGCCCAAGACGGTGATCAAATTCTATTCCCCGACGTGGCTGCTGCGCACCCTTTGATACAGAAATGGAGCAGGGTCGTTGACGAACAGACGAACATGTGGCATATTCAAGTGTCTATTTTGGATGATGATGCCAATGGGCCGCGTCTGGACACAGCTTCGGTTGAGCCACCACTCAACGTATCTGCCCCTACACGATCAAAGCAATCTCTGGATTGGTGAAGGTTCAGTACTCTGTGCGGAAATATTGTATTCCGCACTTCGTACGGAGAAATAACTGCACGTCCAAGAGACTTATGGCAACTGATTCAAGAACGTTGCCGCACAGAATTGCTTTTGCGGCAGGCTTTGCCAGGAGCATTGAGGCGGGCTGCAAGGCTGGCTTCCTCTCAAAAGAAAACATGCCGCAGCATGGAATACTAGTCAGATCTCATTTGATACACCGATTGTGATACGGTGTACGGAGTACGAAGGACGGTGTGCGACCTCGCTTCGCTCACCCTGGGCTGTCAGAAAGGGCGGCATGGCATGGACGGACCGGGCTCGAGCTCACACGAGAAGGCAAAATCGACAGCACAAACGTTCACTTAGACAGGCTTCTTCGTATCCCTTATCTTTTACAGCAAGAGCTGATGACGCATAGCTCACCCTTGGTCGGGAGGGAAAACCATCCAAGGGGCGATGGACAAGCTAGATTATTTGCACTATATCCCTTCCTCAAAACACACTTGAAGATCCGGGCCAATATGGGGGTATAAGACTGATGACTTAACTAAACACATGCGCGACGGCCGGAAAAGGGAAAAAAAAAGAACCCACATCGACGCGTGTTTAACAACCTGTACCAACGATGCCCGTTGGTCCGAAGACGGCGGTATTGCCTTGATATGGCGGGAGAAACGGAATAAGGAGTCTCAAAGCCACAGGCGCTTGTCGCATCGATAAGACCAACAGAGGCTAGGATTGGGCTAAAATCCGTCGCTGCCATGCCATGCTAAATATAAAGAATACGGCAGTACGGAGTAGTTGACCTACAGAATACAACACGGGGGAGGGATACAGTCGCCCTGCAGAGTACAGTCAATTTATTATTCTGTACTAGTATCAGTCTCAGTCAGAAATTGGGTGGCCCATTGTCTCCACGCACACTGGTTTCTTCCCGAAATGGAAAGAGGGGCGGCTAATTTTTGACTACGACTTCACCCCTTGCTCCGAGAATAGCTGTACATCGAAAAAGCAAACAAATCAATAATACACAAACGAGGGCGGTGGAAGGGTCTGTCTGCTATCCGTTGGAGGAGAAGCCCGAAGCGACTTGGTGGGATAAGGCAGCGGTTGCGAGCAGTTGTACGGGTATCTTCCCATGTCCAGGAGCAGCAACTTGGGGGAGGCGGCTTGCTCGTTAGACACAACTGGGACACGATACTACTACAACATGGAATTCCCCAGACGACGTGGATATTCAGTCGTGGCTGCGACACCCTGGGCAGTGCAGAGAAGAAGAAAACCAGAGACACACATGCGGTCGTATGTACATCAACTGTCAGCTATGGCCGTCCCATGTCGGCACTTGCACTAGCGCAGGCACCCCGTGTCGATCCTCCAAGTTTCCAACCATGATACCAGTCTTCCGACGAGTAAAACGCACGGCCCGCTCCTTGGGAAAGCTACTCCACGAGGCCCTTGATGTGGCTGCATGAGCATCAGACATTGTTCCTGGAAAGGTCGGGGGACTGAGCTGCGTCCTCTAGGCTCTCTTCTGGTCTGGGCTTGCTTTGACAACCAACTAACCAACTCACTCCCTCGCAAGCCGACCCTGCCGAGTCATCATAATCTCGCTCCGCACATGTATGTACACAGGTACTATGCCTATGTATGATCTAAGCCGGGGGTTGGCGATTGTGAGACAGGGGTCAAAGCTATTGGCTTCCAACCGCTACTAGTAACTGCGGTTTGTACGTACATATTGTTTTTGCTACTCATTTCCCCCCGTGAATCAACCTGCAAAGGGGAAGACGCTATGAATACAATGGTGAAAGTTCTAGCCGGGCGCCGTGGTCGTTGTCTATTTAAGACCATTGATGTGCCATGACAGATGGATTCCTTCCACCTCATCTTCAGCACAGAAAGCAGACTTTTGGACACAACTCCAACCGCTCTCACCTTATACCTTCGTTTTCCGGGATTTTTAAATTACCCGTCCACTCTTTTTCACATTTACTACACACTCCGTTTAAAAATGAAGTCTTTCATTGCTGTTGCGGCTGTCGCCGCCGTTGCTTCGGCTCACGAGGCTCGCTCCCCCCTTGGCCTCGACCTCAACGTCGGCAACCTGGTCAAGGTCGACCTCTGCCTGGGTCTTGATCTCAAGCTTCCCCTTGGAATCTCTATCGAGACTGATGATTGCCCTAAAAAAGGCCCTCCTGCTGGCTGCATCGACGTCTGGCACCCTCCTCACCACGTTCCCATGGACGGCTGTGACGACAACGACAACGACGAGTGGCATTATGTCCACCCTTGCGACTGCAAGCCCGAGGCTCCTCACACCTGGACCACCAGCACTGTCACTCAGACTCAGGTCAAGACCCTCACCAGCTGTGCTCCTACCGTGACCGACTGCCCTGCTGGTCCTCACGTCACCACTGTGGTTGTCCCGGCCACAACAACCATCTGCCCCGTGCCAGTTCACTCTACCACCATGGCTACTGTCCCTGCCGGCAACACTCTCCCTGCTACCGCCCCTGCTACCATGCCCGGTACTGTTCCTGCTACCATGCCCGGCACCGTCCCCGGCACCATGCCCGGCTCGGCTCCCGGTACTGTTCCCGCCGTCGTGCCCGGAACCGCCCCGGGCACTCTGCCTGCTACCGCCCCTGTTGCTACGCAGGCACCGGTTTGGACCAAGCCTGCCAATCAGTCGATGCCCGCTACTCAGGTCCCTCCCCCTGCCATTACCACTCCCGTCGTCGTGGCTCCTTCTCCTGCCACCACGCCTTCCGAGGCCTCGTCTCCCGCGGTTGTTGTTCTCCCTCCCGTTGGCACCGGCGCACCCCCTACCGGCAACTGGACGACCCCTCCTGTCATGGCTGGTGCCGCCCAGAACAGCCAGAAGGTCGGTGCCGTTGTCGCCATGGGCCTCATCGCCGCTCTCCTGATCTAGGCCGGGGGGCGTGTTGACCGCACAGCATATATCCTGGGTGCTGTAGTACATTTGAGTACATCGTGACGACATTATGGGATCGGCGTGGCGAGATACCAAAAAGTTTCCCACTGATTTTTTCGTTGAAGCTTTCAAGGTAGCTTTTGTGTTTGGAGAGTGTCAATAGACGCCGGTGGCTGGCGTGTAAAACTGGAGAGGAGGGGGAGGGGGTGTTTACATGCGGATGCCTGATTCTTGTATTAAGACTTTTCTGCAGATTTACTTTTACTAGTGTCGGAACTTATCTCGCCGATGTAGTGTCAATATTGTATATACAACTCATTTGTGCCATGATTATAGCAATGTTGTGACTGGACCTTGGAGCAGAAAATTAATACATAAGCGTCCCGGATGGCCATTTGTGCAGTGTATCTGATCATTATCTTAGAGTCATATGCTTCGTCGCCTATGTGAAATGCAATGCCATGTCGCTCGCTACATTGGGTATCCAATTATTCTCATCACCCCTCTTGCTCTTCCAGGATGCTCTCCTCCAGACGCTCCTCCAACTTTCTAGCTACATCCTCAATGCTATCATTCTTATCAAAAACAGCACCCGATGCCTCCCAGTCACGCCCGTCGCTCCCAAACACCACAAACTTGACCACGTTTCCATCATCGTCCATGATAAGTCGGCCAGTCTTGTCGTTTGCCCAGGTGAGACTTATTTGCTTGGCCTCAATATCTGCGATGCCCGCTTCCACGAGCGCATTGGGCGCTACGGCCCGTCCGCCTCTCTCGTGCAATCCCAATCGCCGGCGGAGATCTGCCGAGACGCCCAGTCGATTGTGGTACCGTACAATTTCTCGCCGCAGCGTCCTCACAAACTTGTCGAGATCTTGGTCCGTGGAGCTGCTGCTTCCGCCGGCTCGGGATGGCTGCGGCAAGTGTCTTGCTGCCAGGCCGGCCAGAGGCACTGCCGGAGGGACGGTATGTCTGTGGACGCGGAGGTGTTTTGAGCCCGGATACGGTCGGTTCAACATCACGTAGTAGGGGCGGAGGAACTGCCCCCGAGACATGATTTCGAACCGCAGGCCCAGGACGTGGCCGTCATCCACGGCATTGGGGTCAGGGTCGCGGACCTTGAAGGAGGTTACTGGAGCGGATATTCGGTAGATGCATTGCTGCATGTGGGCTTGTTGCTGGGTTGAGCGGCTGCTCAGCTTGGACGATGCGGTTTCTGAGGAACCCGGCCGACGGGCAACGGCGGGCGAGGATGAGGAGCGGATGAGACGCGATGTTGACGCGGAGGATAGAATCGTCGAGCACTGGATTCGGAGGGCTTTGCGTAAAGAGGCCGCTGCTAATGTGTGAGTGGTCTTGATTGAAAATAAATGGTGAGTGAGAGGGCGCGTCAAGCTGCAAACCTTGTTTTCTTAATGAGGCAATCTCCTTGTCTAGCTGAGATGGCTCGGATGAAGTCGGTTCGGAGTCCATTTTTTTTCTTCTCTCTTTTGAGTATTTCACACCCCGCCTGTGTCTGCGGTCATGTCGGGACTGCGAGCCAACAGGTCGGTGAGATGAGTATAAGAATTGTTGATGCTGAATGACGTTCAACGCGTCGAGCAACACCTGCGATAAGATAAGGAGGGCATGGATGGGCAAGCTTTGCCATGCAGCGTCCCCGCAGTCCGGTAAAGGCAATCGCCGATTGGTAGCCTTCGGAGTTTGTTTCCCCTGATGGCGGCGCAATATCTATTCCTCCGACACTAAAACGGTCTAGGCGACTTAAACAGGCAGGGGCGATCTACGGGTAATCGAGCAGGTGCCAAGTGTCCAATGCGAGCAGCCAGCCCCAGGGTCTGCTGCCATCAAGCGAAATCCAGTTCCCGCAGCCCGCAGCCCGCAGGCACGAGATCGTGACTCGTGTGTATTCTTCTTCTTGTGCTGGTCTCATCTTCTCCTTCGCCCTCTGTCTTCACGACAAGCCATTGACCATTGTCCCCGGGTCGCTTGTGGGCTGCCGTTGAACGGGCTGCCATTTCGGATTCCTTTGCTTCTATTTCGAGGCTTTGTTGGAGAGGCCTCTCACGTTCGCTTGATCCGTTGCTTCCTGGCGGTTTGCCACATTTCTCGTCTCCATTTGTAAGCCCTTGAGGCCACGGTTGCTTCGCACCAGCATAACTAGTCCAAGTTGGACGCAACCCCAACGTTCTTTCGACATTTTGGATCTCGGCCGATGACCCGGAGTAGTATTTCTACAAAGTTTTCTTCATTTCGAACACTATCGACGCTATCTCCCCTCGCTCTCTTACTTAGCCCACCTTCCTACAGACGACCTCGAGACAAAACAACTCGATTCCTTGCCTTGCGCACCATCAACATCCTCTAATCGAGCCGATATTAAGACGGCGCGCTGAATCGCGCATATTCTTGGAGATTCTACAACACAAGCATTCCTGGTGAGAACAGCAAACAGCAGCGACAACTCTCGCCCGACTTAAAAACCCCTCCCTTGCAGAGGAAGGCGGATATATAAGAGACTACATACACCCCACACGGCCGAGGTATATTACATAACTACTGCCTATGGGTGCCCGCGCGCGACGACCAAAGTCGCCATCATCGCAACAACCGGCTTCCCTCTCTGTGAAGAAAGGGAATGCCAACGGCAAAATGAGCAACGGTGTGGAAATGCGGCGCAAGTCTGCCAACAACCTCGACACCTCGGAGGCTGTGACTGGCAACTACATTTCTCGCGAGAGCTTTTCGCTGGACGAACCGGTTCCCAAGACACCGACCGCGGGCAACCATGGATTTCGCGAGCTGCCGAGACGGGACAAGCGAAGCTTCCTGTTGCTGGTATTGCTGTATTTTCTCCAGGGCATCCCCATGGGCCTTGCTATGGGGTCGGTTCCTTTCCTTTTGAAGAACCACATGTCGTACGGGGAGATTGGTATTTTTAGCTTGGCTTCGTACCCTTATTCAATGAAGCTGTTTTGGAGTCCTTTTGTGGACGCAGTTTGGAGTTCCAAAATTGGTCGGCGAAAGACTTGGATTGTTCCTATTCAGTTCCTTTCTGGCTTCAGCATGCTATGGCTTGGATCGCATGTTGAGTCGATGATGGAAACAACCGGGAAGCCGGGCGGGCCTACCGTCTGGGGCTTCATGACGTGGTGGTTTTTCTTGGTTCTAATGTGTGCGACCCAAGATATTGCGGTGGACGGCTGGGCCCTGACGCTCCTTACGCCGGCAAACGTGTCTTATGCATCCACTGCCCAGACCGTCGGCCTGACTGCAGGCCATTTCATGTCGTATACGGTATTTTTGGCTTTGAACGCCAGCGATTTCGCCAACAAGTGGTTCCGGTCGGTCCCTTCAGAGGAGGGGCTTGTTTCACTGGGCGGATACTTGACGTTCTGGGGCTGGGTCTACATCATCGTTACTATTGGACTTGGCTTCTTGAAGCGGGAGGAAAAGTCACATAATGACGACGGCGTATGGGACGTCTACCGAATCATGTGGGGCATCTTGAAGTTGAAGAATGTGCAGACAATCATTATTGTGCATCTCATTGCCAAGATTGGTTTCCAGGCCAATGACGGGGTCACGAACCTGAAGCTCCTCGACAAGGGCTTTGGCAAGGATAACATGGCGCTCACGGTCCTCATTGACTTTCCTTTTGAGATTAGTCTCGGATACTATGCGGGCATGTGGTCGCAAAAGTATACACCCATGCGACTGTGGTGCTGGGGATTTCTCGGCCGACTGGGTGCGGCCATCTTTGCTCAAATCACGGTGGCCATGTTCCCTAGCAATGGTGTGACCGTGTGGTACATGGTTGTGGTGATTGCGGAGCATCTGTTGTCGACGTTTACCAACACCATCATGTTTGTTGCCGTTTCTGCTTTCCACGCCAAGGTCTCGGATCCAGTCATCGGCGGCACATATATGACTCTACTCGCAACGTAAGTGCAGTGGCCTTGAATTTTTTTTTTCGCACATTCATATTTGGTAAAATCAGGCTAACAATGGAATGGCAGCGTTTCCAACCTGGGCGGTACGTTCCCGAAATATTTTGTGCTGAAGCTGGTCGACTCCTTTACGGTAGCTACTTGTCTTCCCACACTCAATGCGGATACGTCCAAGCTGAAGGGACCCGTGATTACCGAGGCGTTTTCTTGCGCGGTGCAAGCGGAGAAGGAGAGATGCGAAAATGGCGGCGGCACATGCGACATGAGCCGAGACGGATACTACATGGTCAACATGCTGTGCGTTGCGTTTGGTCTGGTGTCGTTCTTGTGGTATATCAAACCAAAGGTGCTGCACCTGCAGAGCTTGCCTCTCCGGGCTTGGAGGTTGTCGCCGACCAACGACAAGCGGTAGAATGGGCAATGCAGGATGGAATAATTGAGACATTTTTATTGTATTACTCTAGAGGCTGCTGGTGAGACTGCATGTAGATGGTGTGACGAATTCACCGGTCTATTGAGGCAGGATTTGTCCCTCTTCTAAAGTGACGGTGATACGTAGTTGGGATAGCTTGATTATAGCCTGCACAACAGTGGGTTTCAAATGCAATTTAAAAAAGAATGTTTGGCCACGTCGCTCCTGAGCTTGGCATGAGGGTTTCTGACTTGTGCAAAGACACCTGGACTCACGTAATATATGACAATGCCCCGTAGAGTACGCCTGGAGACATACAAAAAGAGACACCTACAGCCATGCGCGCATTTCGATGAATGTCTCAAATACGAAGCACCGAGTTGAGAGTTGATATACGGAGTACAACGCTACGGAGTACGCAGGTGGTTGTATGATGTATGTATCCCTGTCGCCTGCAGAGCCAAAAATATACTTGCACTGACATGATGCGGGCGTCTCGGCAGTTGGCGTTATGTAATTTTTCGCCCGTCGCGTTGCACCGCATTCGCCTCGTCGGCCAACTGGGCTGAGATTGTTCAACCCTGCAGGTGAGAATCGGCGCTGTCGTACATACATGCTATTAGTATTCATCTGGACCCGGCGCAAAGCGACTGCCGGTCTGCGCACGCCCATAGCCGACTTGCCCATTCTCTATGAACAGCCTGGCCGTTTCGGCCAACTCTGGCTGGATTCCTTGAATAGCCGGAGGATACGGAGTAGGGCATGTAGACACGGCTCACGTTCTCGTGTGCCGCGTGAAGCCACGTGTATGTATGGCTGGAAGGGAACACGCAATTTGCTACTACTATTGATGTCGGCTCGGCACGTCGGCGAATTTGGGGGAGCATGTTTGGCAGGAGGGGCCCCGTCGGAGTTTTTCGAGGCTCCTTCTGGATTTGTCGGCTGGGGCGTCGAGTCGCAAATGGAATACAAGACGGCGGATTTGGCAGGAACCTCGGTCTGTTTCGAGGCATCGTGGTGCCCGGTATAACTGGCTTTTTTAAAAATAAAAAATAAAAAAATCGCGAAAAAAAAAGTCTGATATTGCTTACTACAAGGGTCGCAAAGGGCCTCTCACGTCGTGGTGGAATCTATGCATCCCGTTACCGTTTCGGGCCCGACTTACATACATGCTTTTCTTTCTACGTTCCAAGGCCGACCAGCCGACCGGCCAAGGCGCGCCAGCTCCGTGCGTCCCGCGACGACGATTGCACACACGCTCGGGCTCGAGATAGACCGAGCTCGTCGAGCAGAGCCAGTCCGTCTCGGGGCAATCTGGACGCCGGCCCTCTCCGTCCATCTGGCCATGTTGAGCCAGCCAAGGAGGAGGAAGAGACGGCACGGCAAAGACGCGACGCCTCGCGCGGGCTGGGCTGTAGATGTCGCTCCTTGCGGATGCATTCCCTCCCAAGACCGGGATAGCGAAATGGGAAGGAAGGGGAAGAAAGAAAAAATCGTCAACATGACATGTTTGTCGTTGCGACGGGCGGCATGGAGAAAATGTATTTAAGCTCGCTGCTCTCCTCTCCCTTTGCTGGTAGATACTCGACACACTCGCCTTCAATCAAGAATCATCTACACCGTTTCAAACCATCTTCCAGGTTATACACTTGCTCCTTTTTTTTAAAAAAAAAAACCAAGATGCATTTCAACGCTGTTCTCGTTGGCCTCGCTGCCCTTGTCTCGCTCTCCTTTGCCCAGGACCAGGCCAACTGCTACACGATCGAGAACTGGGGCTCCAAGATTCACGACTGCGGACAGTGTGACGAGGGCTACAAGTTCTCATATACGCAGAGCTTTTGTGACATTGGCTTCCAGTGCTGCAAGGGCGTATGCTGCCGCTAGGAGCAGCAGTAAAAAGGTTCGTGTTGTGACTTGGGTTTTCTTTCGTGGGTTTATGTACTGACGCTGAGGTTTAGACGATGCAGCTTGGCTGCTACTTCGGAGATGGACTGTGCCTGGCTTTGGGGGAGTCAATTTCCAGGATGGGGGTTGAGGAGAACTGGAGAGTTTTAAAATGATTGGATGGATGGATGGTTGGTTTATGGATGTCTCTCGGAAAGAAATATAGACTCGGACGACCGGTCCAGAGCCACGCTTGATGTACATAGCAAACAATCATCTGTTCAGTCAAAAACGGCGGCGTGCAAGTGACTAGTGAAGAGTGAATGAGGTGCAATCCGACTTGCAATGAACCAGGTAAGCAGAGGACTGCGAGTGTCAGACAAGGCCGGCTGACTCTCGGCCCATCGGCTGCCATCAACGGCATCTGGACCCGGAGCTCCCCGGGGCCGGAACCCACCAGGCCGAGGCAACGGCCAGTTGACGTCACTCGCGGGCTGCCATGCTGATGGAACCCGCGCGAGGTCATTGGCCCAAATCGTTGGTCCGTCGGCACGAATCGTCGCGGTGCCTAGGCATAGCGGCCGCCATGGCGGGGGAGGCTCCGGCGGCCCGGACAGACGGGAGGGGAAGGCAGGCAGCTTGCATCGCGCATCGCGTGCGGCCACGGGAAGATGCGCAGTATATACGATCTGTATATATTCACAGCTTGGTTTTCCCTCGCCCAGGACTGCGCATTTTTCGTCTAGAGCACATTTGCAGACTCACGCCTCGACGCACCACAGTATACCACGCACATGCAGTCACCAGCAGCTCGAGACTCACGTTCAACCGTCGGGCCATTTCACAACCCCACCATATCCGCATCCCGGGATGTAAGCTGCTTCGTAGTTGTGAGCACAGCAAAAAAATAAAACCGCAAATACACCAGCAGAATGCATCCTCATCCTCCCGAAACCTCCTCACCAGAGCCCGAGACCACGCAGCCAGGCCCATCTCGATTCCAATTGCGCCCTCGCTGCCAGCGCCCGCGCACACAGCCGCCCGCGCTGTCGCTCGCCTTTTCATCGTCATCGTCATCCTCACCACCACCATCCCCATCGTCGTCGCCCCCCTCGTCGCCCTCCACAATGGCCTCGTCGTCCTCGTCCTCTCCCCCCTCCGACGAGGACGTCTACTTCTCCACCAACCCGCCGCCGCGCTCCCTCGAGGAACACACGCGCCTCGCCGCCTCCTTCATCAACACGCACGCCCTCGCCTCCCGCCGCGTGGTGCTCATCACGTCGGGCGGCACCACGGTGCCCCTCGAGAAGCAGACGGTCCGCTTCATCGACAACTTCTCGGCGGGCACCCGCGGGGCCACGTCGGCCGAGTACTTCCTCGAGGCCGGCTACGCCGTCGTCTTCCTGCACCGCCAGTTCAGCCTGCTCCCCTACTCGCGCCACTTCTCCCACTCCAAGGACTGCTTCCTCGACTTCCTGAGCCCCGGGCCCACGGGCCAGGTCGAGTGGCGCGCCGGTCACGACGCCGCCAAGGTGCGCGACGTGCTGGCCAAGTACCGCCGCGCCCGCGACGCCAACATGCTGCTCATGATCCCCTTCGTCACCATCGGCGACTACCTGCACGAGCTGCGCGCCCTGTCGCGCCTCATGCGGCCCCTCGGGCCCCGGGGCCTGCTGTACCTGGCCGCCGCCGTGTCCGACTTTTTCGTGCCGCCGGAGCGCATGGCCGAGCACAAGATCCAGTCCACCGACGCTGTCGTGGCCGCAGTCAGGGCCGAGGACACGGACGAGGAGTTTGACAACTTCGACGCCTCGCCGCGCGTCCCCCGCTCCAAGCGCCTCGTCATCGACCTCGACCCCGTGCCCAAGTTCCTCAAGAACCTCGTCGACGGATGGGCGCCCCAGGGCATGATCGTCTCGTACAAGCTCGAGACGGACCCGGCCCTCCTCGTCCGCAAGGCGCGCTACTCGCTCGACCGCTACCAGCACCACCTCGTCATCGGCAACCTGCTGTCCACGCGCAAGTGGGAGGTGGTCTTTGTCAGCCCCGGCCGCGCCGACGCCTGGCTGCGCGTGCCGCCGCCGCCCTCGTCCATGCCCGCCGGATGGGGGGACGCCGAGGGCCGGCCCCTGCGCGCCGACGAGCTGCCGCGCGAGGATCCCGACACCGAGATTGAGAAGCTGATTATTCCGGCCGTGGCCGAGCTGCATGACGCGCATATCGGGAGGTAGATGATGACGATGGTGGTGGTGGTCTCCGGGTACCGGGTATAAAAGTGAGAAGAAGAACAAGTAATAAAGAGATACGAACGTGTTCGTCTGTACATTTGGCAAGGACAACGTGGGAGCCGCCAAAGAATCTAGCCGCACAAGTTCCGTAAAACGTCGAGTCGCAACAAAAGGCCCTACACTACGGCAAGTCACTGCTGACATGACAGTTTGCAGCTCCAGGTCCGGCATGGCTTGCGTTTCAATTCAGCACCTTGAGCTAGTATCCGTGCTGTATGGCATCATGGGCCACCTGCGTTGACGCAGATACCAGTTTCTCCAACAACAATTATATAATTTATATTGAAATATAGCTAGTCATCACAATCTACTTTATTTGTGGGTATTTTTAGCCAGTTCCTACTGCCATACCCCGTCATGAATCATCAGATACTCCAGAGCCATGCCTTGTCAAAATCGGCTGGACCGAGACGCCGTCAATGCCGCTGAAATACACCAAAGAAAAAAATGTGTTTCTACTCTTTCAATGAACGCATCAAAACTCGAACCAAGTGAGTAGAGACCCGAGACCCGAGACCCGGGCTGTTAGCTCCAAACTCGATGCTTCCGAGTCGCCCAAACTCCCCACCGTCAACTTGTCCATCCAAGCTTAGTAGGCAGACAGCCAGTTCTTCATACCGAGATGAGTAGTCTTGGCTGCCATCAAACACATCGCAGAGCCGACGTAGATTGCACCCGTAAAGATGATCAGATTCTTGTAATCACCACCACTGGCACCTACAATGTTGCCGCCGATAGGGATACCAATCAGACATGCAAACGACACAACCGTATACGTCGTGGCGTAGTATCGCCCGTATTGCTGAGTCTTGCACATTCTTCCAATACACACGGGCGCAATGGAAATGCTTGTCCCGCTGCCGAAACCAAACAGGATTGAAAAGACAATGATGCCAGCGGCGGTGTGTCCCAGCGGCAACCACACACACAAGCACGCAACCAGCGAGAGAACCGCCGAGAACAGACATACATTGAATGGCCCCACGACGTCTGCGTAATATCCTGGCAGAGCCCGCCCGACGACCGATCCCGCGTTCATGATGGGCAACAGGTGGAAGGCAAACTTCTCGCTGAAGCCCTTGTGTTGCGCATACGTAGAGATGTATGCGAGGGGGATGAAGAGTGAAAATTCGAGCAAGAAGATGCCGATTGCAGTCAGGGTGTAGGGGACCTGCTTGAAGATGCGAAAGTCTGGGTGCGCCGTGGCGTCGGGTGCGGGAGGAAGACGAGATCGGACGAGCACAATGCCAATGACGCCGCCGACGAGACAAATGAGAGCAAGGACGCGCGTGGCCCAGCCGTAGCCAATCTGGTCAAAGAGCGAGGTGAGCATGAGTGGGAAAATGATGCCGCCGATGCCCCCGGCCGTAGATGCCATGCCGGTAGCGAAACCTCTTCGTCTCCGGAACCAATGCCCAACCGCAGCAATGCATGGCGTAAAGAGTAGCGATGTTCCAACCCCGCATAGGACTCCGAAAGATAGGATGAATTGCCACAGTTCTGTTGCCCTTGTGTTAGTCAATCCCAAAGTCTTTGAAATAGCAAAACAAAGGATCGGCATCAATGAAGCATTCTTCAGTCCCCAAGCACATGGGCCCTCAACCTACCTTTGCAGAAACTCATGCATACAACCCCAGTCACAGTTGTGATGCAACCAGCAATGACCAACCACCGCGGGCCATACTTGTCAAACACGGGGCCAATATAGACACCGCAGAAAAAGGCAAGAAAGGTGTAGAGGGAGAAGATCCAGCCGACAGTGCCCTCGCTATGGCCCTTCAACTGGTGGCTGAGTGTGTAAGCTTGGAAGATAGCAATGGTATTCATCAAGCCCATCGCCGACATCAAGGCAAACCACGCACCCAGGACCACGAGCCACGCCCGCATGCCGCCTTCGGGAAAGCTCTCTTCGTAGGATGCGCTCGAAACTTGCGTAGTATTCTTTTCTAGGTTGTTGGTCCCCTGGTCCTCGGCCTTGTTGCTATTGGTGATGGCGTCTTGGTTGCCATTCTCCACAACATAGGTCTCTCCATCGTCATGGAGTACTCGCGAGTTTACCTGGTAAACGTCCATAATTGCGTCCCTCGACGGTTATGTAAACGGCAGACTCACTGTTCGGAAGGGGACCGTCCCTTGTTACTATATCTGCTACTTGGACATGAACTAACAAGAGGGCAGTGGGATGTAAGAAACCAGGTGTATTTGCGGCTTTAGAAATGGCGCCTTATAACAACAGGCGGGAGCCATGGATTTAAGAGGGTGGGAAAAAAGTTCTTCTTAGCAACTGACCCTTGGAAGGCGGCCCATCTAGCTTTCTGACCCCAGCTGGTGGTCGGCGCCGAGCGCAATCAACTCATGATTGTGGGGACATTCAATCCACTCGTCTGCCGTTGAAAAGACTTTTGCGGCGTCGGCGCCTTGATGGTGTCCAGTTTAACATCCCCATTTGGGTCACCCGTGGCTACCACACTCCTTTCGGGAATTGTCGTCGGAGTGTGGAGGCGGCGTGGACGCGCATTTGACCACATCCCTGGCTCCCAGCTTCTAGTCGACACACCGAGTTGAACCCAAGGCCGAAGCCGAGCTCCGTTTCTTGCATCTTGACTCATCGAAGCTCAAATGTTCATTGTTCCCATTGCTGATTGTCACTGTCATTTTCCTCGTATAGACATGTTGAAGAACTGCCGGGCACAAACAAAGTTGAGATGCGGGGTATGCAACATAGATTTATAACTGCTGATTTCTAATCCCTAGTGTTGTGAGTCCCAATCACAGTGTTGCTGATCTGTAAAGTCGAGATGAACTGGAACTGCAAACTAAGAGACCAGAAATTAGAATTCACTTTACATGCTTCGTTCGTGTTCTCAACGACGGCCCCCATCACTCAAAGGTCTCACCCCGAAGCATCAAATCATCCGGATCCGGTGGAGCCTGGCAGCGGAGGAGGAATTACACTATCGAGACTGAATCGACTTCGCGTTGCCTCTCCCGTGTTATGCCGTATGATCCATATGAAATAAGCCACATCGAGCCCGGAGACCGTCCTGCGCCCGCGAGGGTGCATTAGCTATGCCACATTTCCATGCTGGCATGCACATCGGCCTATGCAGTCTGAATAGGTGAATGCAACCCCCAACTCGTTATCACAGCCACGATTGCGGAGTGTAGTATTCTCTGGCCGTCGGGTATAGTACACAATTTTCCGTCCAACTGGTATTTCCATCACAGGGATTAGGCGCGCATGTAGTACCTCCCGTGGGATGACACCATGAAACAATAGGCGGTGATATGCCCCGGAATACGGAACCAAGGTCCGGCAGGCAATGCGAGGCCCCACTGTTGATCGGGCCTCGCCAGGGGTCCGAATCGCCGAGTCAAAAGAAGGTAGGAGATTTCGAAGTCCAAAATCAGGTCGCGCGGTGCTGTGCGCGGGATTTCCCCTCTGACCCACTATCGAATCTTCTGACCAAGCCCGGAGCAACCAACAACTCAGATGGCATCCAATAGTTAGTCATTGTTTGCTACCGATAAGAAGGCGTGATGACACCGTTGATATCCACAAGGTAATGTCATCGATCTTTGAGACATGTAGGACTGTTTGAATTGCTTCGTAACCAGGTGGTTCTGTGCCAAAGCCTCATGAGGTTTTGCAGTAACCACCAAAATGTTGTTAGGAACGCCCCTCTCACGATGAAAAGTTAGCCCAGACTGCAGAGTCTGCCGCAGATCACCGCTCCCGGGCTATCTGGTAGGCATGGGCGTCTATGCTACTGACTGTATGGATAAAACAGACAGCGCTGCAGAAGGCGTTGCACTGGCAGTCCCAGTTACTCGTCCTTGTCTTCGATGCCCTCCACGGTCACAGTCCAATATTTCTGCTGTGTATCTTCAGCCGCCTCAGCCGCTTCTTTGGTTGATTTTGAATTCCCTTCCTTCTCCAATCGATCTGCCTCTTCAGGCTCTGTCAGCCCGCCCTGACCTCGACCCTTGTCCAGCTTCCTCTGTACAGCCGCTGGTACGAAGGCGGAAACAGCTTCTTGCCGAAGGTCTCGCATAACAGGTTTCGCCTCGTACACAGTCTGGGATTCGACAGGAGGTGCTTCCGTCTTTGGAGCCTCTGCTTTCTTTGCCATATCTTCACGCATCGCATCGGCATTTGGGTTTCGTCGTGCTCGCCGTCTCGCGTACCACTGGTCTAGGACTTCCTTTGGAATTGGGGGTGGCGTGTCTCTTGGCATAGGAATCCTGCGCACCTCCTCTGGCACGTCCTCGTCGGTGCTCGAGCCTGCAGAGTTGCGCCGTCTTTTCCCCAAGACACCCGAGTCCCCATCTCGTCGGCCGCCGCGATGAAATGAAGGTGCTCTATCGCCTAGTGTCTCTCTCGCTTTCCTTACCCCTTTGGCTTCCTTCTCGAGCCCCTCTAACAACTGTTCTTCGTGTCGTGATAGCTTGCCGCCGCCCGCAGAAATGGCCTTTAAATCATCGATCTGCTTCTGAATTCGGTCCGGGTTCTTGCGCGCTAATCTTTCGTTGCGCCTGTCTTGAGCTTCTGCCTTGCCTATAGAGAATGGTCAGAATGGAATATTGAATGCTGATGACAATCGTGGGGCATACCCTTTTTGATTGCCTTGGCCTTTTCAGCTTTCCGCTGAGCCTGCACCGGGTTGTAGCCCTTTTCCTTTGGCATTTTGCGAGTGTCTGGTTCGCGCTACGTCTGGCTTCGAGGACCGGAATTCGTCTCTGGTCCCAGATGATGTGGTGGCGATTAGGTGGTATTATTTGGAACAGCAGTATTCGCTTTGCTGCGTGGAAACTGTTGAAGAAGCTTTGTTTGAAGGTTTGAGGCCGAAACTCTGATGTGGGAAGCTCTTTCCAGAGCGGTGGGTCCTCCACTCGTCGCCCAACGAATAAAGTCTCCTGCGCTCCAGCATCTGCCCAAACACACATCACATCACTTGCGTCTCGCATTAGATTTTTTTCACCTCCATCAAAGCCAAGTGTTCCGGCTTGTCCGCCGTAGTCTCAGATCTGTCAATGTTGAAGGGTATTATCTTCATTTGCTCCTAAAAAAGAGGGCGGGAAAATCATGCGCCGTCAGCGGGTATCCATTCTCTCAAGTCATCTCCCGCACGCAATCATGCTCCCCATCTTCCACACAGGCTCGTTATTTACGTATAGCAGAAAGGAAAAATAAAAATCTTTAGTCGATAGAGTGCCGAATTATGATGGAGAGTGGTAATTTGTACTGTGCTACTCCGGCGCCTACTTGGTCATTGCCAAATGCATCCTGATCCCGACTACGCTTTCGATTAGCAACCCGTTCTTTGGCTACAAGTAGTCTCTTCTCCGTGAGTATGATATGATGCGTACTATTTCTCATTGATGGATCTACCATGATGCAGAATGAGTGTGTTAAATAGACATTTGACCGCGTAATGATAGGAGCTTCGTGTCCAGCAAAGAAAAACCAATCCTCTCCGTCGAATCAGTCCAGTCGGGTAAACAAGTACAAATCGATACCTAGTTATCCACGTCATTCAACTTGGAAATTCCAAAGGCCTTGTTCATACGGTCGTTGGCATTGGACGGCGTGGCATCCAAAACCTCCATGTTGCCTTCATCATCTCTTTCACCGGTCCTATATGCAGCATGGCTTCCCAGTTTATACCACATATATATGGTCAAGAGAGCGGCGGCCATGAGAAATGCGAAAATGGTCCAATTGCCCCGGCTGTACATCGGTGAGTCGCTGCTGGGGAAAAGGAACGGTGACGATATTCCTCCACAATTGGCGATGGCAATCATTCCGCCCGTCGCAAGCGCAGTTGCTGTTGAGCCTTGCACCGTCGCCGTTCGGTACTATTCAGCCCATCTCGTTAGTTTTCAACAGTCTCGCAGGATTGGCTTTCTCTACGCACGGGTTGACGTATCCTCCTGAATCAGAAGATGAACTCACCGCAACAAAAGGTAGGACAGCCGCATTTGTGCAAGCAATAATACAAATTGCAAAATACCGAACCCCTCGCTGCGAGACAACAGCCAGCAGCAAATACCCCGTCGCCAGGAACCCCAAAGCGCCAAGAATGTGTCGCGGCCGCTCTCTAGTCTTGTCACTGTGAATACATGTCCCAATAACAATCACCATGGCCACTACGTTTGGCGGCACCGTCAACAGCTGGGCTTCGTAGCCCTTGTAGCCAAGTGCTGCCACAATCGTCGGGGCAAAATAGCCGAATGCATTCAGGGAGTTTGTCATGAGAAAGTAATGTGCGGCGAACAGCCAAAACCAAGGATCAATCAGGGTTTTCTTCGCAACGTCACTGTCCCAATGCTTGTCCCCCATGGACGGCGCATACGGCCCGAGACGCTTCACAGCAAAAGCTCGTTCTTCAGGTGTCAACCACGAAGATGTCTGAGGATAGTCAGGGAGGTAGAACCACACCATGACGCCGACAATTACAGCCGGGATTCCTTCGAGGATGAAAAGCCACTGCCAGCCAGACAGTCCAGCCTTTTTGTTGAGAAATGAAATCCCCGTGGCGAGCAGACCCCCAAAGGCGCCTGCAACTGAAACCGAGGTTGCAAATATGGCCATTCGGGTTGCCCGCTCCTCGGGCTTGTACCAGAAGCACAAGTACATCATCATCCCGGGGAAGAATCCAGCCTCAGCAAGACCCAAGGCCATGCGTACGGCTAGAAGGCCGCCGTAGGTTGTGACGGCGGCCGTGCAAATGGTGATGATGCCCCAGCTGACCATGATGCGGGATATCCAGCGGCTGGGGGAGAAGTATTTTAACAGGATATTGGAAGGAAACTCCATCAGGACGTATGGGACGAAAAATAGAGCCACGGCAACATTGTACCGCTGACCCGTGAGGTTGAGCTGCACAACTATGTTGTCTTCTGGGGTGTCATTGTTGAGGGTTCGAGCATTGCCCAAGTTGACTCTGTCCAAGTAGTCTGCGCATCTTGGTGAGTTTCTGGCCATGCATGGAAAGAATATCATGCCGGGCGGGCATGTATTGGAATGGGTGTACTTAGGAGATATGTGACAACCACCCACGGCAGAATCCGAAAGTCTTGTTTGCGGACGATGCGGCGCTCCATAGCTTTGTCCGATATGTCGACAGACTCGAGCCCCGGCACGTCTAATGACGGCACGGACGACATTATGGACTTCCAGATACCCATGGTTTGGTGCTTGTGTGATGCTTGTGTGAATCGAGCAACAGCCAGCTGGCGCTTAGTATTGAGTTGGTATTCAGGGTCTCGAGAGGTGTGGTCCCGGGAAATGCGCAGTTCTTATAACTACATGTACCTACGTAGGGATCTAGCAATCAAACATCTCTCCCATCAACTCCTGCTATACACCCATGGTCATGTATCAGTTGATACTTGCACCAGACATCTCTTGGAGTGCTGGAGGACTGGAGGCGCCGCCACACAGGGGCCAGTAACCAATAAGTAGGAAAGCATATATTTTCGCTGCATCAAGTTATTGCTTCCAAGAACACGGTGGCTGAGGCTATCACGAGATTGCCTTGACTAGCGGGCCATGGCACTGCACCAATTACGCTGGTACATCTGACGCGGCACGATGCGAACGGTCTATTTCTCTAGTCTCATTACTATCCTTGGCCTGGTATAGCCTAATACTGTTTTAGATTTTACGCTTGCACGATACTTGTATCATGCTTGTAATTTCATTCGACTACAGAGCGAAACAATCTTAATATTAACGTACTTATATGAATTCAGTTGGCTTATCATACTTAAGCACCTAGTAGTAATCGCACTACTACTATCCGGGTAAAGTACAAATCGCTTACCGCAGTGATAACGGCCGCACGGACTTGATATTAGGGCGAACTACACCCAAAGGGGCCGCCTCCGAGATCCGAGTGTGCATTGCACTAACCTTCCTGCCTTGACGCGCCGCGCCTGCCTTGACCCCCAGAGAAATCGATTTACATAAGATTGAAAGCTGCCTCGTAGATTCTTCATGTTAATGAACGCGTGCTGGCGCTGGCATTCCACGTCGTGCAGGGGCCTTCGAGGTCGCCTGGCACTTCCTGTCTGGGGATGTGGAGATGGGGTCCATGTAGGGTTCCGGGGTTGATGATTGATAACAGCTGTAGGACTATCAGCCCATGAAAAACTCTATCTTTGCTTCCCTCCGCCATGTGAACATGCTACCATGTACAGGCTGTTCAGCTAGTTTCAAATTGGGGTAGATGTCTACCACAGTCAAACAGCGGTGTCGAGTGTTCTCCGACTTGCTTTCAAGGACAACGAGCCAAAAGACATATTAGCCTCCTCTCACAGACTGACTCGGGCCACCTCTAGAACGCAAGGCTTGCTGCACATGTGACCTTAGCCCATATATGCCACATAAACATACCGGGTTGTGAACATGGCATAGAGGAAGGCAGCGCAGAGGCAGCGGCTAGCTCGCTTGGCTTCTCATGCCCATTTTCTCATTCCCTCAGAGATGTTGCCATAATCAAGACTACACTGGGGTACGTAGTGCACATCTCTTCTTACTTTACTCGACTGTTTCAAGCAACGGGTTGATAACGGCAGCGAGTTGAGACGCAATCTTCCGGCCTCCCTCCACACTCGGTTCCACCCTCTCGACATAGTCTCCGCCACCTTTCCCATCCAGAGCCTCAAACAAGGCTACTGGAATCACAGAAACCCCGGGGATCTGGACTTTTTGTGTCGCGAGCTCATACATCTTGGTGATGGCAGCCTGGAGCCGGCCAGGCCATCGGTTGTAGCCGAGAGCCCCGAGAGAGACGTCTGCCCAGCTCTTCTGCTTCGCTGCCTGTGCCTCGAGCGGGAAGTAAATCATGCAAACGACTACGGCCCGAGGCTTGTGCTGCTCAACCAGCTTGGCCACATACTTCTCGACCTGCGTCTTGAACATGTTGACAAAGTAGCGAAGGGGCCAGGCTGTTCCCCTCTGGATCCGAGACGTCGGCGTCAGCCACGCGAGCAGCAGCATGTGGCATATCGTGGACAGGTTCGGTCTCATGGCGATGTCATTGGCGCCTACCGATACGATGAGAATGTCTTCGGCTCGGATGTGATCTCTGATGAACTTGTCATGCGCCAAGAGGTCGCTGTCTCGCTCCTGCAACAGAGAGGCTTCGACGGCGAGATTGAGCGCCGTGGCTTGGCTGCCCAGGAAGTGGTTCAGCCAGAAGGCAACATCAGGCTTTGGATGGGGCGGTTTGAGAGCGGCCTTGTATATTTCTGGAACTTCTGCGGGCAAAGGCTCGCCGCCAGGGGAGCTGGATGGCAGCCAATACTTGTTGTCGAGCGAAGAATCGCCCGCCAGATATACAATAGGCTTTGTCGGTCGTTGCGAGATGATTATGTTGTGGAAGGCGCGGATGTCCGAGATGGGATGCCCCTTGTATTCGAAGTAGAACCGCGACGCGTTGATCTTGCTCATTTTCTCCTCTACAGACTGGAGCCAGTTGAACAATGTTGAGGGCAAAGCTTGATCGATCGGCTAGGGCAGTGAACATTGTTACTTGAAATGAAAAATTTTAGGATTCGGCATTGTGTACTGGTCCTAGGGGGTTCTTGAAAATACAGACTCGTGTTGGGCTGAATGCAGGCAGCATTGAGTGCTGGGGCCAACATTGAACATTGAAGGCAAGTCCCAGCTCAAGTACAGGGTATGCAACCATGTACCTACTAAAGTTGGTGCCTAGGCGGCGGGGTTCTCATCGGAGTGATGAGCGCGCACGTGTTGCAAAACCAAGACCAACAACAAAACGTCCACATTGATGATGGTGAAGCATAGTATTGCCGGCTTGCCACAATGTCATCGCTTTCGCGACAACTTCCAATAAGCCGACCCAAGGAAGAACGCCATCGCAGAAGATAAAGTTCGCAAGAAGCGCCTTGCCTTGATCAAGTCCATTGACTGAAGCAATTTGTTGCCTGGCCTCATCTTTATACCATGGCGACGCGTGCAGTACGGCCATCAGCGTACGGTTTCTTTAATGTCTGCTTCTTTGTTCAGTTCGAAGTGGGCTGTCCTGAATCCAATATCTTGGCTTGTCCCTTGGCTTGACGAGAAAAGGACGCCGAGCTAGTCAAGATGTGACGAGTCCCCCCTCACCGCTACAAGTTTGTTGATGGGTTCAGTAGAACTCATTTGCCTCATGCTATCCTGTCTGTGCAGCCATGTTTCCACTAAGATGACAGTCCCAATACCAAACGGTCATGCATTTCTCGAAAGACTCTTCTTGCATGTCGACGAGGAAGTCAACAAAAAACCAGACCAGGAGCTAGATGGACGAGGCATTTCAAAGATCCTCTACGCATCACAGCACTTCAACAAGTATGTCAAGCAGAAGTGGCTTAAAACGACGCCCAGCGAGGGTTCCTTCGTTCTCATGCATGGGGGTATGGCGGCTGTCGTTGCTAATACTCTCTTTGATGATGATTTCCTCAACATTGTTGGAATTATCGACTGGGAATGGAGTCAAGTCCTTTGGGGATCAGTGCTGATTTTGTGATCATGAGAAAGGTCTATAATCAGGAAGTCGGCCACCTCCTCCGCGCCATCAGACAACGTGAAGTGGACCTTGGCGTCCCTCCTGTCATACCCAGAGAATGGGCAGAAACGGAGGACCGGTGCCATGCTGCCATCGCGTTGGCATTGCTTCATCTTGAATTTTCTGTCAACGTCTTTGGGGGCTTCCTTTTCTACGAGCTGATGACGTTGCAGAGAAATTTGCAAGATGACAAAGCCATCTTTCAGCGTTGAGATATTTGTCCCCGTTTGGAAGAGTTTATGAGGAGCTCACCAGATCGACTGGCTTTTGCAGCCAGAAATGGAATGAACAAGAACGGGTTGAGTTTTTTGTGGAAGAGAGGAAATATTTCGACTTGCCAGCGGCCCGCAAAATTGTTCTACCTGATAATGGGACAAAATACGGTTCAAAGAGCAGTTTCGTGCTGTTTCCATGAGCACTGGATCAAAATTTCATATTGTTTCCGTAGCTATAACGGTGGAAATGGAGCACGTGCAAGCCGAGATTGTGTCATTCTCAGACTGGTAGTCTAGCTGGCCAAGCATAGCTGGAACCTGTCATGCAACTTTTCTAGACCCTGACGCGCGACGCGCGGCACGATATCCTCACCAGTCGCCGACAACGACAAAATAATCCAACTGAATCAAGACTTCACAGCTTAAAAACCTTTCCAGATGACAGTTCCGACTTTGCCCCTACTCCCGCTTAATCAGATCGTCGGATTAGATCGTAAAGCTGTCAAATGTCCACTTTTTTGGACTGCCGAACACCTTGATTGGTTCGGGTGCCGATTCGACGACATCACGACAACTGCGGTGTTGCCAGACGCGGCTCTCAGTGACCATGCAAATCTGTCGAATAAGGGCAAAGACTCCCATGCAATTAAGCACCATGGCATACAGAAAGAGGTTGAGTGCCTTGCGGTGTCTAGCTCGCCCGAGATGAAAAGCTTCAGCATCAAGAAGCTCCTAGTGGGCGACAAGCTCCCTTTTAGGAAGAGCTGGTAAGAGCGGCACATGACGACATGGAGACACCAGACAGTTCCAGGCTAAAGCTTCCTTGTACAGTGCAGGCCCTGAGTTTTTCTACGCTGGCCGCCCTGTTCATCGACCCCCGTACGTTCTTTTTTATCCCCGCGGTCGACTCGACGAGCCGAACAACCAGGGCCTGCCATTGACAGGCTATATTCATTACTCGGAGATCAAGAGGCAGCGCCGCAAATATAATCGGCGTCAAAATAGATCTTGCGGCGCCCCAGACTATAAATTTTGGGACAGATTATCGCGCATAACGCCGGTGAAGTGGTCTCAAGACCCATATCTATTCTGCATATTACTCTCGATTGCGCAGCGACAAAGCCGCAGTAAACGCTGGCACCACCAGCGTCTAGAATCACCGTATAGGGTATGCCATCTATGCAATAACTTGGCTATTCCGATTTTCTAATTCAACAAGGCATGTCTTCTGGTGACGAACGAGTCCGACTGCAGATTCATATATCTATTTGAACTCTCCGTTATGTCGGAACACCTCAAAATCTTCGAAAGGCCGGACTTGGCGAGGACTCCTACGATTTGGCCGACCATTAAATGTATTAGCATTCCCTTCGAGCCTTGTTTCAATTTTCAGTCACGCATCCTGGCTGCCTTCGGAGACCAACCAGAAGGATCTCGTCCTGGTGGTATTACTAAACTAGCCACTAATAAACGTGACCACAGCCCAGAAGTTGATGAAAGACTCAGCAAGAGGCCAATGGTTGAACATGATACTGTCACGTTATGACATTCATTGTTAACTAAGCTTGTTTTGCAAAATTGTTAATTGTTCGTTGTTGTGCTGTTGCAGCGCAACGTGACAGGGGATGGGCGCCGTTTGGCCAACCGGCAGTTCACGTCGACGAATTCAACCGGGATAAAAAGATTCAGATTCTACCTGCATACACCCAGGATGGAATTTTACACGCAAAGATCTATCGAGGATCTACTGATAGTGCTGTCTTTAAGGAATTTATTGAAGAGCTACTACCGCTCCTCGGCAAGCTCCCTGCTCCAAAATCTGTCGTTGTGATGGATAACGCGTCCTTCCATCATTCTAAAAGGATCCGGCGAATGTGTGCAGCGGCTGGAGTAAGAATACTGTTCTTACCACCATATTCCCCCGATCTCAATCCCATTGAGGAGTATTTTGCTGAGCTGAAGAGATTCATCAAAAAGCAATGGTTCAAGGAGAATGATCATACTCAGCCGTTTGATACCTTTTTACGCTGGTGCGTTTACCAGGTTGGAGAGCGACGTGAGAGTGCAGACGGTCACTTTCGCCACTCTGGGATCACTATTAGATTTCACAATAGGTAGAATACGCACAAAACAGCAAATAGTCAAGGTTTTAGTCCATCTTCATCAAAATAATAGACTACAAATGCCATGGCCTCCATTACTTCAATGTTTTCAATCCTAGATACAAGCATTAAGTCACAATGTATTTGTCGGATAATGCCCCTGGAGACTGAAGTCGCAGAGCTTGGTGTAATTGTAATGGCTGGATGTCATAGCGTCGGCTATCATGACCAAACTTGGCCGAAAGTTAAATTCGGACGAAAGGGAGTTTTTTGGTAGTAATAATTTCGGTCTCGACAGTAAGGTGGGAGATTTTAGTATGTATTGGATGTCAAGTAACTACGAAGTCCTGTAATTGGTTGGGCCGTATGAATAGAAAAGCCAAGGCGTCTGTCGGAAACGGGCTAGGAGCAAGTGTTGATCCGGGCAGAAAGACAAACCAGTTGACGTCTATTGTTTGCAACAGTCAGATGACTGATGTACATCGAGGCCGACACCCGGACCACCATTATACTTAGGCAGATGCCCTAGAATAGAGCCATGGCCTCTACAAAATAACGATACTATTAGTAAACAAAAAAAAAAGTTGACAGCCATTCGTCTCCCGCAGCACTCGAGCCAAGGTGGAGGGAGACGCACGAGACGAGGCAGGCAACCCGAGGGAACGCCTCGGTCAAGACGGCTGTCTGTGCGGTAATCAAGGGGCTGCGGGGGATGCAGAGGCCAATCTCCGATCCGGCCCACCACCCTCAAACGAGAGTTATGAGACAATAGAATATCCCATTCCGGAGAGGCCGCAGGCGGCAGGACCAGGCCGAGAACTTTGGGAGGAGACGCGGAGTCGGGGCCCGACGGAGGCGAATGGATGCCATCTGGCGTCGACTGCGTCCGGGATCGGGCTTCGGAATCAGGCGTCGGTACTTGGGAGCATTGGGGAACATTGAACCACGGGAGGCTAGCCGCTTCGGGAACGGAATGCTCGCATAGCCCGCGTAGTAGTACACTTATCTTGGTCCATCTTGATATGTATGAAGCTGAACTTGGGGCGGATGTTCTGCTTGCTCCCGCGTGCCCCAACCCACGGAGCAAGGCGGCCCATAGTGTAACTTGGGAGTGCGATTGGGCTGAATTGGGCGTTGGTTTTGTGATTTTTTTTTTCCGGATCTTTCTGCGTCAAGATGGTTGTCACACTTGACGGACGGCGCACCAAGGCAACTATGCATCTGTGAATGACGTGCGCACCGGCCAAGGGACCTACGTAGTGCTACAATCTAGAGTCCAAGAAGTGTGTACAGTGGCGCTGTAGTATATGTATGCCGTGAGTGGGGGTCCAAGGGCAGCGCGGGCAAAAAAAAAGGGACAATATGCAGAGCAAGTATGGAGCATATAGTATATAGTATATACTAGTACGCAAGCACATGCAAGTAAGTATATACCTGGGCACTTCCCCCTTGGACAGCCCGAAAAACGAACCAAAGCGGCCACATAGGCTCCCATTGTCGTCAGAGCGAGCATCCAGCCCATCCCTCCTGCCCCGTCTATTTCCGTGACCAGCACCTGCCCGCCCAGCATGATCGGACGGCTGGCCGCGTTTTGGCACGGCTGCCCTGCCGGACTCAAGGAGGCGTACACCAGCTTCGCGGTGCAGAGTCTCATCGCGCTCGCATACTCGCTGAACCGTTACATCGGGCACGCGGCCTCCCGGCCGGGAATACGGAGGTTCGTCCCCTGGGCCGTGTTGAACCTGACGGCCACGTTTGTCGTGCACCTCGCCTGCCTGCGCGCGCTGTCGCCCGACTACCGCAGGAGCATCTCCGTGACGGGCTTCCCGACGGCGCGCGGCTTCGTGCTCGAGGTGCTCGGCTCGCTGCTCGTCTTCGAGGTCCTCTTCTACTACATCCACCGCCTGATGCACACGCGCCTCTTCTACCGCCCCGTCCACGCCATGCACCACCGCATGACGGACAAGGTCTGCCTCGGCGCCTTCTACGTCCACCCGGTGGAGTTTCTCATGGTCGGCTTCGGCGCCTTCATGGGCGCCGTCGCCCTGACGCGCACGCACTTCCCGACCATGCTGTTCCTCGGCGTCGTCGCCGAGCTGGCCGGCCTGTACTTCCACGAGCTGGGCGAGGTGTCCGGCGTCATGAGCCACGAGAGCCATCACGTCCGGGGTGCCAAGAACTTCGGCTCCATTGGCTTGATGGACATGCTGCACGGAACCTTTATGAAGACTTGTAGGTGGTTTTTTGCTCCGTGTGAATATGGTACATGGCCGAGTGCTGACGTGGTGTTTTCAGAGATTGCTTGTTCCTGCATGTGCGATGAAGGTGAAGGTGCGGTGGCTAGGAGACGAGATGAATATATACCGTGTTCTATATTTACGTGCGTGCCCAAACCTGCAACAACGTCAAGTGATGTAACACTGCATGCCCGCGTTGGGATCCATGTCATGTCTCACGTCTTCTTCTCGTTGCACGACCAACACGCATGTTGGCATCTCGACCGAGGGCCTGCATTCGGTCTGTGCTTCCATGTCGCTTCCATGTCCCCAACCCAGTGCCGACTTCCCCTTTGGCGCCACGCCACACCCGCGCTTTCCCAATTTGCGGGGTGGCATTTGACTTTTGAGCAACAGTCGCACTGCACTTGCCAAATTGCTTGCCTGCCACCTTCCAAATCGGTCCAGTGTTTGTTCCAGTCGTCAGACGTGAGAGCATCGTCCTCTCTTTTATCGGTCTGCCCAAGATTTGAACGACTGTCGTTTTCAAGACGTGCCAGGGATTCAGCTACTCGTGTAGTGTTCGGCGCATGAGCTTGAGAGCTCGATTAGGCTTCCGCTAGCCGTTGGCGAGTCAGTGGCCTGATATAACGACGTCAGTGACGATGCCCATGGATGGCGACTCTCAAACTGGACACGTTGATTGTTTCTATCAAGGCAAGATGATTCAGTTTCGCAAGGTCTACGTGAGCAAGAATCTCAGCCGGTTTGGACTGCATGTTTGCGAGTTAGTAAGGAACACGGACGGATGCTTTCTTTTTGACGATGCGCTACGTCGACGTTGTGTAGCGAATGGACAGTGGATGGGAGCCTTGTTATTCCTCTGGTGCCCTTATTCCATTCAATGTTCCGTTCTCACCATTTATAACGAGCTAATACCATTTCATCTACAGCCCACCAGCGTCCGGAATCGACTGTCAATATCACTGCGTACGGAGCACAACTCCACACATTGCTCGTCTACGCGTCGAGTCAAGACCCCGGCACATAAAACCCTTGGCATGTGCTTGAATAACGTAATCAAATTAGCCTGTCGTGAACTGAGTCACTGCTCACAATCAATCAATACGGACTTTGCAGCAAATTCAGACACCCCGACCCTTGTACGTTTATTAAGCATGGGTGGCCTAACAAGAAAGTGAGTAGCCATGCCAGAGCACCGCAACAGACTAGGCGACACTCCATGATAACTTGAATCGATAGGATGGCTTATGTTAAAAAATAAAGTACTTCTCTTGCCCTACACGCGAGTCATAGAAGGCGCGTCTCTCTCTCCCCCACTTACATGGCTCGTGTATCCAACCCTCCCAGACTCGGCGCCTCGTACGGAGTACAATCGTCGCAGTCTACCACGTTGAGTCATAGCTGGCGACAAGAGGCCAAGTTTTGCCAGACAGATAGGATTGTGTGTGGAGCTGCTTTCGTCCCAGTGTTGGGTCGGGCATAATACAGGAATTAATACGGATGGAATAGACCCGTATTCGGCGTTATATGTGCGCGTCAATACGAGTCGACTGCGTGTTGCATTCCCCAAGGGCGCAGCAATATGGGATATCAGCAATCCTTCACGTATCCTCTGAATCCTTCCCCCCCTGGCGTTTCGCCATCATACGACGCGCGCCCTTTAACCAGAGCCTTGCCCATCCCAAGACCCGCATTGCTCGACTCTGAGGCTATCGATGCTTCGCTTCCGCGGAATTAATCGCGGCATTATGCCAAATGCCGTTCTGAATCGCGCTTTGCCCGGTGCGCATGAAGCCTGGCTTTTAAGAGACTGGGTTGGGCTGGCCCGTGGCAAATTTGCACTCTACTCTTCAATGCTGGCTGTTTCTGTTCCATTCTCCAACCACTCGTTCGCGGCAAAGCAAGGCAATGGCCGCTGCAATACGATTTCGCTGAAAGAAGTGAGGCTTGCTGATCCATACGCTTGGCACTGAGACTGGCTTGTCGTGCCATCCCGGCCCGTCGTCAAGATGCGAGTAAGCCCCGAGCATTTCTTCCGAGTCCTTGCTCCCGCAGCCGTACTTTTATTGCTCAGCCTTGCCCTGTTGAAATCGTCCGTTCCGGTTCAATGGCCTTCTACGCCGGCCAATCTGTCAGCTTTGGAAGAGCAGCGACGGCCCTCCGGCCAGTTCGCTGGAGCGTCGAGACGGGACGCCGGGAACGGCACCTTGGGTTTCAGCGGCATCTACTTCATCAACATGAAGAAGCGGTATGATCGCCTCGACGCCCTCGCGCTGCAATGTTTCCTGTCTGGCGTAGAGGTCAAGGAGGTTCCCGCCGTAGAACCCGACATGATGAGCGACGCAGGCATGCCGCCGAGCAAATCGCCAAGCTCGGTAAAGGTAGGCGAGAGGGGAGCCTGGAGGGCGCATGCAAACGTAAGTCAAGGAAACTATACTACAAGGCGTCGAATTAATACTTTTGGCAGATTTGGTCAACCGTGCTGAGGAATAACCTCCCGCCCGTCATCATCCTCGAATCCGACGCAACCTGGGACGTCAACATCCGCAGCATCATGCTCAACATGAACAAGCACTTTCACAAATTTCTCACAAACATCAACTCAACCAGGCTGCACAACCCGCGCTGGAGAGACGACGCGGGCGAATCCGTCCGCAGGACCGAGGCGGCAGACGATACATGGCAGAGCGACCACTGGGACATCCTCAGTCTCGGGCATTGCCACGACAGCGCGGCAAACAGGAACATCAGCCTGATTTACGACGACCCGTACGTGCCGCCGGGCAAGGAGTTTGGCGACACGGTCCTCGGCCGGCAGAGGGTGATCCGGAAAGCAGGCGGCATCGTCTGCACGACCGGGTATGCCGTCAGCCAGACGGGCGCGGCGAAGCTGCTGGTTAAGACGGCCCAGAACCTCGACGCCCCCTTGGACCTGATTGTCAGGAGCATGGTGGAGGACGGGGAGCTCGTGGCGTACAGCGTGATGCCGCCCATCATGGCGCAGTGGCAGTACGTGGACGGCATCGGCATGGACGAGCGCGGCGCCAACAGCGACATCCAGGGGGCGCAGGAGGACGAGGATAAGGACGAGGGCGAGGAGAAGAAGGACTCGTGGGAGGAGGTGGACAGGTCGGGTAGTGTGTGGACGACCAAGCCTTACCATGAGGACGTGGCCTTTCAGGACATGGCTCTCGAGGTTGCGTGGCGGAGGATTTTTGGGCGCAACAACGAGGGCGAGTGACGCGTGGCTTCTGTGTCTGGACGACAAGCTTGGTCTTTTTGAAATTCGCAATTTATACCGTTTGCTTGTAATATCTTGGGCCTCGTCGTCGCCGGCGTGGACGCTCGCTAGGTTACAGCGAGTTATTGTGGACTCATCGATCGACGATTCTTCACGACCTCGTCGGAAGATACCCTTTTTTAAGACTCATCCTGCTCCGCCTTGCCGGGGTGGGGGTATACTACATCCTTTGATTTCTGGGCAGCGGGCAGAGACGTGCCGTCTACAATATAACCAAAACTTGCCGGTCTTGGTCAATGATACATGGAAGAATATGATGGAGTTACATATCATAAATGCCCTTGAAATAGACTTCCACCTATGTATATAATAAATAATCTAAATAGAGTTATTACAAACATGATCGAGAGGTGGACCATCTTATGCCGCCCGGCCAAGCTGTTTGTATCACTGCTGAGTAGTTAGTCGGTATCTATTGGATTCTAATACAAGAAAGCCGAGCTTGTCCAAAGCCGCGTTTGTGATTTTACACTGGGAAGGTCAGCGATGAGCAAATCGAGCCAACGCAGAAGATTAAATCACCTGCATGCAGTATCGACTGGCGCAACTTGGCTCGGTGCTCCTCCGAAAGAATGTTTCGACCACCAAGATCGTACAACATATTGCCTTTGATACAAACATTCCATCAATAGCCAAGGCATTCCTACGGGTTTTTATATATGTATGTATGCATATGCCCTTTGCGGGGACATCGGTGGACTGCGGAATCAACTTCATGGTTACAACTTCGCTTTCCATTGCGAATTGCTTCTCGCTTGTCCACCAGCCAGAGTCGAGTCGTGTGGTTATACGTATGATGATATTTGTTTGTCGTTGTGCTGCCCTTTCCAACGGAGGACAAAGAGCGTTCTCTGTCCCCGCGAGCTGGTGAAATTTGAAGCGCATCGATTGACTCATCCGATGCCGCCAGGTTCTCGTGATCAACCTACGTTTGAGACGTGATGGCTCGCGAGCCTGGACCCGAGGGGGAGGAAGAGGTATTGGATAAAGCCATTTAAATTGAGCGGTGTGAACAAGGTAGGTACCAAGAGTAATTGCTTGGCTGGAGGTTTTACCAAAATATGGGACAGTCTACAGCAGGACAGAAACTAGGACTTCCGTAGTCATATCGCCAAGTTTCTGTGAGAAAGGCATTGACAAGATTCTTGGAGAGAGGGATGTCGATATCATACTTGGACTTGGCCACAGTTCATATTCAGGTCGATGACGACGAACATGTAGTCATGTTATTGCCTCGTTGCTACCTATAGTAAAATGGAATGATATGGGCGCACTTTTGAATCCAACTACAGGCTCAAAGGGGTACAAGCAAAGATGGGCAGACAAGCAAGTAACAATTACCAACACAAATCACGAATCGTCCGTAATATGAGATAGAGTATGATTCCAAAATCCCCATCTTGCACAGAGTTCTTCTACTCCCAAAAATCCCTAATTAATTAGCAGTGTGCATTGCAGCTAAAATTTCCGCACATAGCAATTCCGTCGAACCCGTCCCCATCACTTGATCTCCGCCGGAAACGACTTGCAAATTAACGTCTCTCCCTTTTCATCAAACAACTGCAGTGTTACTTCAGTTTTGATCTTGGGGTAGGAACTCTCTACAGAGACTTCGCCTCTCAACGTCTGCGGCAACCCAGCTTTCCCCGGGCATTTCAGTCCCCAGTGGCTGCATGCCTCGGGAAACTTCATTGGAAAATCAATGTTGATCACACCTACCGAGGCAGCCAGCTTTATTGTTGCTTCTTGGAAGGAGCTCCGAGGGGTGAAGGTTGCCTCTATAGAGGCATTCTGGCCCGATGGAAAGCGGCAGACGGAGACGGCGTCGGGGCATCCTCCGATTTTGATGTTTATGTTTTTGGCTGTGCTTCCTGTCATTGTATTCCGGTTAGATATCAAATGGCGAGAAATGCATGTACTTTGAAGACGATGCGTGATACGTACCGCAGTCCTTGAATATAACGGCATTTACAGCGCTGAGGACGCCTAGTAAAAGGAACAGCAGGGAGCCTTGCATGTTGCAGACCAAGGTTTCGAGATATTTGGACAGGTTTAGGCTTTTGTATTGTGGAGGACAGTCAAGATGGGCAAGACGAGAAGAATCATGTTTCGAATTGAGAGAGGCAGGCACTATTAATATATATTCGACAGGTTCTGTCTGGAGGCTTTGGGAGACGGACGTGGTACCAATTGTGTTGCAAACTGCGCGGTGATGGATGTTCGAGTTTGCAATCCAAATCAGTCGAGAGCACGGCGGCACAATGGCAACCGGTGCTCACATAGAATGTAACTCTTTTTCATCTTGCCCCCCCCACCCGTTTATACCCCTTGCTCAGTCCTCTCGGTGGCATGATATCTTTGTATGTCGAGCGCGTTGAATCGCTGACTTGTCTGCGAAGCATCCTTTTCGCACGGTAATTGGCGGTACACAGTAATTCCGTATCCCATCAGCACTACCGAGTACAGGTCACACTGTCACAAACCCTCGGTGCTAGGATTGTGGCCGCGCTTTGCAAGCCCGTTGGGCATGGTGGATTGAGCAACGCTATGAAGTACTTGGCCCAGCGCAGTACATATATGCCGAAAGCAAGTTGTCTTGGGCTGGGCTGGCCAAAGCCAAGTTTTGCGACCATCGAAGGAGGTACAAGAAGATTGAAACAAACATTGAATAATGACATGGAAGAATCCCCACATCGGTGGTGCTGGGATCTAGGCTCTACGGTAGGCTCCAACTCCAACGTCCAAATGTCAAGTCGGTCCTTTCCTTCCTTCCTGATGGAGCCACGCACTTGAGGCTTAGTCTCGCTGGCTAGGCAGGCCCGGGCTAGGCAGGCCTGCACATGTCGGCACGGTGCATGGGGGCTTTTTTGACAGCACAGCCCTACAATACGCCCCGTATTTTGCTGAGCCGCCAACATTGAAGTCTAAAATGATAGCACCACGAGCGCCGCCATCAAGAATGCTCCACGCCGTTGCAGGCCAACGCTGCAGTGAGGACAAAGGACGAAACGAAAAACAGCCTGATCGGGCACGATGGTGGCATGTCGAGCTTGCCGCGTTGGGCTTGGCGATGACAGCCGGCCCTTTGGCAGCTGACGTTGGTCCACAAGGCTGCCTCCTTCCCTTCAATGTTCTCGCTTCGAACAAGGCCAACTGGTGTAACCAGCTGAAAAAGCAACCTGTCCCCCCAAAATCTTCCATCGAGCAATCCTCTCACCTCTGCATCAATATTTACGCGACTTCCACCAGTCGAGCGACGGAGACACAATTCGTCCTTGACACATGATGGATTCACAACAGCAGCGGCAGCAGCAGGCCAATGTTGCTCCCGCGCAACCACAGCAAGCCTACCATCCCGTCACAAACGACAGCATCCAGCCCGTTCAGCAGCCGAATACCGGTCACGCTCTGCCTCCAAGCTACAATCAGGCAAACCAGGCAAACCAGGCAAAAAATGCGCCCGCGAACCAGCCGCCCCAGCCAGCAAACATGGCCGTCACTCCTTTACACCAGCTGGGCAACCAGCCGGAGTGGATTGATTGTCCTTTCTGTCACCAGCGAACGAGGACTACCGTGCAGCGAGAAGGCACTTCTATGCAAATGTATGTTGCGCGCTCCATCTACCAGCCTTGCCCTACCGAATAGTGCTAATGCCGTTCTCGCACAGAATTGTCGGTGCCCTCCTCTGTATCTTCTGTATTTGCCTCACCTGCCTGCCCTGCCTCGCCGGCTGGTTCGAAGATACCCAGTACCATTGCTCCCAGTGCAGGAACATGGTTGCCATCCGCCGACACGATGGTCCAATCGAGGTCTTTGGTCCCACGATGCCCGTCTACTCCCAGTACAGCGGCAACCAGGCTCCCATGAATGCCCAACAGCAGCAGCCTCCACAACAGCACCAGGAGCAGTATCCCATGCATGTGCTTCAGCCACAGGTTCAGCAGCAACAGCAGCCTGTCACGCAGCCTGACGCCAAGAACTAAGCTCTCTCGCCAAATGGGAAACCAAAAGTGCTACATGTATGGAATTTTCATTCCTTTTCGGTATTGTGTCACCTTTTTTGTTTTGTGCTTGATGGGACAAACTAGACTCTGATATTGTTGTTAATGGTCGAGATGACGTTGGAGTTGCGGGAAGGGGGGGCCGTGGGTCGTTTGCCAGACACGGCGGGTTTGCTTTCGCCACCTACTTTTACTTTCCTATATTTGAGATACCAAATGAATTCTTACCTTTGTCCTACATATACAGTCGCGTTGCTTGTTGCGATCAAAGACTGTATCCGACTGGGTAGTTGCAGTTACAGACAAACGCCTCGACTACACTCGAGTAATAACCAAGAAGGGCCCATCATTCGCACAGCAGGAAACCTAATGGCTTGGTCAAAGACTCGAGTACACACTTCCATCGAGCTCTGGTAAAGCTAGCACTTTCGGATTCGGGGTAGCATTGGCATGCCATATCCTCCAACCCAGCCACCCCAGGCTTGACACAAACTCGAGCATCCGACGGAGTACACGACCAATTGACCAACTAGCACAACCGCTTCGATAAAACCTTCCAACCGCACCGTCGCTGTCTCCATCGGATTTGTGGCTCTTCCGCGCGGGGTCACTTGCCAGAGCTATGCGATTGCCACACGATGAAACTTTATTTCCATGGCTGGCACCACGCCACACATTGCCGAGCAATCAGCTCACATATGTACCAATAAGTGCGTCATCTCGCATCAAATCGAACCTGTTTCCAACTATGCGAGCCCTGGGGGCTGGCCAGTATTGAGCTGGCAGTTCCGACACAGCCGATAGCTATTGAAGCTTGACAAGCTCTATATAGAGGATGCGCATCCCTCGACCTGAATGAAGCCTTTGGTTCCCCCAATTGCTTCTTCTTTGGGTGTAAATCGGCCGAGGACAACGAAGCTTTTTCTAGCCAATTACTAGTCTCCTGAGAGAAAATTGTCACATCCCAGCCTCACCGTGAACTTGCACGCGAATCAACCTCATAATGGCACCAGCTGTGAAAGCAGGAATGAAGCGTCGCCATGTCGAGGACGTAGAGCCCGCGGAGGACTTTACCAACGTGTACGGATCGCACTATGCTACGCAGGACATGCCATGCGACGATATACCTGATGATTCAATGCCGCCAGAGGTTGCGTACCGCATGATCAAGGACGAGCTCAGTCTGGACAATAACCCGAAGCTCAAGTAAGTCACGCACGACCCAACTGCAGAATCGAAAAATGAGCTACACGATTCCACTCAATCCTCATGACAGAAACTAACTCGACTTTCTGCGACAGCCTTGCTTCCTTCGTGTCAACTTACATGGTAAAGCCACCAAGCCCGCATCACCAAACCCGCCGGCTAACAACCACCGCTCTCCTACGCAGGAAAAAGAAGCAGAAGATCTCATGCTAGAAGCCATGTCCAAGAACTTTATCGACTTTGAAGAATACCCGCAGACGGCAGAAATCCACCACCGCTGCGCTAACATGATTGCTAACCTCTTCCACGCGCCCAAGGACATTGGTATCGGATCAAGTTCCGTAGGTTCTAGCGAGGCTATCATGCTGGCTGTGTTGGCGATGAAGCGTCGCTGGAAGCAGCAGCGTCAGCAGCAAGGTAAGCCCGCTGATAACCCCAACATCGTCATGTCCTCTGCCGTGCAGGTGTGCTGGGAAAAGGCGGCGCGTTACTTTGAGATTGAGGAGAAGTACGTGAATTGTACGAGGACCAGGTTCGTGATTGACCCTAAGGAGGCGGTCGAGCTTTGTGACGAGAATACCATTGGTATTGTGGCAATCCTGGGGACTACTTATACCGGTGCCTATGAGGACGTCAAGGCCATCAGCGACCTGCTGGTGGAGAAGAAGTCTGATGTGCCGATTCACGTTGATGCCGCGAGCGGCGGGTTTGTGGCGCCGTTTGTTGTTCCGGATCTCGAATGGGATTTCAGAGTTGAACGTGTTGTTTCTATTAATGTTTCTGGACACAAGGTGAGCTAAACCCCCCCTTTATTCCCTCCCCAGTACCCTTCTACCGGAAACACCAATTCTGACTCTTATATCCCAGTATGGTCTCGTATACCCCGGCGTGGGCTGGGTGGTCTGGCGCTCGTCCGAATACCTCCCCAAAGACCTGATTTTCAACATCAACTACCTCGGCGCCGAGCAAACTTCCTTCACGCTCAACTTCTCCAAGGGCGCGTCCCAAGTCATTGGGCAATACTATCAACTCATCCGACTCGGTAAAGCCGGCTACCGTCACATCATGTGTAACCTCACCAAGACGGCGGACTACCTCACCGACGAGCTCCGCAAGCTTGGATTCGTCATCATGTCTGAAGGACACGGCAAGAGCCTGCCGCTCGTGGCCTTCCGCTTCGCCGGCAAAGAGGAGGGGGAGACGGAGGAAAAGGAGTTTGATGAGTTCGCCTTGGCGCACTACCTGCGCTCCAGGGGCTGGGTCATCCCGGCGTACACAATGGCCCCCGAGACGGGGCAAATGAAGATGATGAGAATCGTTGTGAGGGAGGATTTCTCAAGGAGCAGGTGCGAGTTGCTGATCAAGGATATCAAGCTGTGCAGTCAGCTTCTGGAGAAGGACAGCGAGCAGCTCATCATGAGGCTGAAGCAGCACATAGGACAGCACACTAGTGGCTCGGGGAAGATCAGGGATCCAATGGGTGCGGCCAAGGCCGTTTTCAAGGTATGTTGCGTGCTTGGGCAGACGTTGAATGTTGATGCTAATGACGCTTAGAATGAAAGTCACTCGCTCCAGGGCAAGACTGGCAAGAGTCACGCGGTGTGCTGATGGATTCATTTGTGCATCTCGGTTTACGAGTGCCTTGGTTGTGTTGCTTTGTTCAGTCGTCGTTGTCGTTGCAGTTTTGTTCCTTGTACATACCTAATAACAGTGTTTGTTCCCTCTCCACGCCCATTCATGCAGCCCGTGTACACCTCACGTACTTGACAACTCGAAACGGTATTGACTGCCGCCTTTGCTCATCTGGTTTCACATCTTCACAAACGACTCCTTTTTTTGCCTTTCATTGCACTGGAGACGTATTCACACGCTTTCCATGGCAACTATTCTACCCAGGATCAACTCTAGGATTCAAGCCGAACACATGCCTGGATTCAACTCTTTGGAAGTCCAACGCGAATAAGACCAGAACAGAGCTTCCGCCGCCTCCCTCGCAGAGCTATATAAACCCCGGCTGTTGCGCGGTAGGGCTCCCTCCTTCTGTTTCCCCCATCGCGATACTCATCGACTTCTCACGCGATCATTTGCAAATACTTCTCGACTACGATCTTCAAAATCTGCAAAAATCAAAACAACTGGGGAGCACGCCATTCTCTCCTTCCTCGAAAATGTGCACAACTCACATTTGCCAGCGGCAGTGTGTTCGATGCGAGGGATGGGGCGAACGCGATGTGATGTTCCATTGCAAAGATGCCCTAAAAAAGGCCAAGGACGAAAACAAACCCCCAACGCATGAAGGTTGTCCTCAGTGGATAAAGTTTGGCAAGAAATTTGAGTGTGGTGGTATGGTGTGCAAGGGTTGCGAGAACAAATCCCCGCCTGGACTGACTAAGAGGAGCGATGCCCCCGACGAGGAGAAAGGAAAAGAGGTTGAGGACGAGGACGAGGATGAGGATGAGGATGAGGATGAGGGTGAGGGTGAGGGTGAGGATGAGGATTGCGAACAACCTAAGCTTGTCGGTTTTTTGGAGCATTATCGGGATTACTTGGCTGCCAAGGCTGCCGAGGACAAAGAGAATTAAATCAGCCCAAGGAACGGTCAACACGGGCTTCTCTCTCATTGACACTCTACGCGAGATGAGTTGCTTCAGTCAAGACTCAATGTTCGAATTCGAATAGGTTTTTCATCCAACCAGAGCCGGCCAACTAATCCAGGATTGGCCGACAACTCTGTATGGTTTTTCCCTATGAGAATTCGTATCCGAGGTTCAGATCATATGCTATCCAGCCTGAATAAAGACATGAACCACAGCTATGCGCCAACGTGAACAACGCCTTGCCAAAGTGCCACATTGAGTTCCGACGCCAAGCTGTTCGATCCCAAATTCGCAGTGCGAGACAAGTGAACCCCCAGCATCCCGGCGATCATGGCCGGAATATCGCCTTAAAACCGTAGAAGACTCTTTGTATGAATTGCTCGGCGGGCTCACTCTTTTTGCTAGGTGCGCTCACGCACCTCCAGGTACCTAGATATCAGGCTATATTATAATATATTATTATATATTTTATTATAAGTAAATATATTTTATTATAAATTATTTCTTAAAAATATATAAGAAGAGTTTAGATATAATAAACACTTACCTACTAAGGGGGGTGAGCGCACCTAGCAAAAGGAGTGAGCCCGCCGAGCAATTCACCTCTTTGTTCTTGTCCAGACCTTTATGAACTTGGCAGTGGGACCAAAGTCCACGTCTCCTCTTTGTCTGTCTCAGCTACATTCCTGTGATCAGCTTGCCGTGCTGTTTGTAACTGATGCATATTTCGAAACAGTGATCGATACAATGAGATAAAGACAGAGAAACAGCCCCCTCACCCCCAAAGTATGTCATCGACATTCTTGTTCAAATTGTGTATCAGTTGCAAGAGACCTAGACCGAGCCGTCGCTCGAAAGCAAGCGCCAGTGAAAGAGTTCATGCAGGAGAGTGTCAAGGTCCACGGGGAGAGGTGAACTTTTTGCCTTTGGCTGCTACTACCGAGGAGAGAGAGGTTCTTATCCAGCTTCCTGCAAGGCCAGTTCAAGGGGGCTCGAGGATTCGAGAATCATAGCTTCCCCCTCTTTTCTCCCCTAGCGCTATGAATCAAATGCGACAAGAAGCACTATTGGGAGCCAACTAATATGCTTCAAGTCAACGGGTGTAAAGTGCAGCTATCGCGAATTGACAAGTTATACAGGCCAACTGTGGCGGTGCTTGTAAGGCGTGGCATTTCTCTGAAGACTAGTATCGTCGAATCTTGTAATACTGCATCATAGATTATTGTTTCTCTCTGAAGTCAAATGATATTACAAGCATGATACGAGTATCTTGTAATACTTCCCAAGTCAAACAAATGTCCAAGTTGACCGCAAGCCTACGCTACATCTTCTCGGGGCTGTGCTGTCAAGTATATATGCATATATTTGGAATGGCAGTCGTTCACTCAACGATTGCAGTGCCACAAATTCGCCTGAATAGCAGCAAGACTCACAACGTATCACGGAAAAAGGAGGCATGCAACAGGTATTGATTGAATCATCGGCTTCTGCTTACAACCAATTGTGCTGAACTTGGATAATCCCCCGGCTCGGGAACGAGTCTCACCAATTTGTATGCCCTAGCCGTGTTAAGGACCAGTCAAAGTAACACCATGCGCCTGGCCGTACCCAAGCCAAAGAACCGTAGTAAACCACGTCATACACTATAGGTACACGTATCGCGATACGTTGAAAGCTAACAAGATTAGTAATTTATGGTGGCATGCCGGCGAAGGCTATCTCGCGATAGCCTCATCCACCACGTGGAAATAAACTTTACCCATTAAAGATATAGTTCGTCCCAGTGACTCACTCTCAAAATTTAAAATGGCCGCACACAGATATATCAACGGGGTCTCGTCGGCGTTCTATGAGTCCTTTGCTCCGTCTCTCGTCACCTTCTTCTAATAATAAGAGCCCAACCCAACTACCCGTCTAAGCTCCCCGAAGCACTGCAATCTCCCACTTGTTGGCATCGGCCAACATTGGTAGTTGGGGCTCTCGTTGTTGGAGTTGAATGAAGAGAGGTGATATATAGAGAGAGGGGAAAGGGCTCATGAATGCCGACGAGACCTCGTCGATATATTTTGTGTGCGGCCCATCTATGCATCTGCTGTTAAAATATTGAAAATGAAATGGAAGCAAATTCACCTGATGGCCCAGATACTCCACCATGTCCGGATACCGCAGGACGAATCTCTCTGAGCCGGGAGACGTGTTCGGGAAATGGGGAGAGTTGCAACGCCATTGCTCGGCCATATGGTACCCGGCTGGAGAGTGATTCCTGGTCGACCGGGCCAGCTTCGAGAATAAATCCACCAGACTGCATTTTCGCTAGTTCCAACGTTGTTTCGCAGTTGGCTAATGAGCGGGGTGTTGGCGTTTTTAAGCTAGACTGATAAGTCCTCGAGAGCAGTGACTGGTGGCACGACACATCGATAACACTCGCCTTACGTGTAAGCCACTTTCAGCCAAATGGAGAAGAGACCAACGTAGCTGCTTTGTTTAGCAACTGGCAAAACCTAGTTGCCAGCCCCCACGGTGAGTGTGCGTGGGTACGGCATCAAGTCAGATGGTAGCACGCCAAGCTCCGTCTCGATTTCTGGTCTTTCTAACTGGTGGACTTGTGCGTTCCAGGTTCCCTCCAGGACTCAAGACTATGTGCATACACCGTACGGTGTACATACCCGGGGAAACGGAGGCACTGTCCCGGCTACGAGCCTCTGGGATAGTATAGCCAGCACCAGTACTGTACCGGGTATCGAAAAATATTGTCGGATTTAACGGGAAGCAAGAGGAACGGAGTAAACTGCTAGGGTGAGCCACCGGCTGGTGCATGTCGATCCAAAGAGGAGGGATTTGCCCTTGGCGGCAGCTAGACAACGACACGGCTTTTAAACCTTTATTCGGGCGAGCGCATGCATGTCTGGTCTTGATGGCGCCTGTAATTATCCCACTACTACTCCGTGCTCGAAACCGTCAACTACTCCATCCTTGGAATGAATTGCACACGAAATATGCGCCGCGTCTAGTCCATGGTCCCATCGGGGAACCATCTTGCCGTCTTGAGAATCACAAGCAGCCGCTGGAATACCCGGCCGGCCCGGTATTGCGACAAGCCTCATGGCTAACGAGGACCAGTTGACTCCACTTCTGCCGGTCCCATAACTAGAATTCATAGCAGAGGCTGCCAATGTTGCGAGTTATAGATGCCACGTACAGCTGGCCGCTATATGCGGTCCTGTGGACGCCTCCGTACGGAGCAATAAACCCGCAACATAAGCCCGAGTAGAACCCATGGACCCACGCGGTCATGGTCACGAATCGACTGACCGAGGCAGAAAGCCGTTCTCGGTGACTTGCTTGACATCTGCGTGCTATGTCACTTGTTTAGCCAGGAGAACCGGCCGGAGGAGCGCCTGGCTGCAATTCAAGAGCAGGTCGCACGAAGCTCGTGCCTGAGAAAAAAAAGAGTCGTCAGTGCCAGTCAACAGATCGACGGCACAAAATGTAGTGAGAGAGTCCTGATCGAGGAGGACTGACCCTGAATGTTGTAGCTACATGAGCACAGCGAAAATGGCCTAATGGCAGCCAGCTGAAGCTGCTGTGTAACAAGATATGTTGTATGTCGTCCAATATAGTTACACGGCTCTACGTATGACAAGACGACAAAAGACTCCTTGCCGGTAGCATTGCCAGTGGTCCGGATGCTGGTCGATCCCCAAGCAAGACTTACATCTCAGATGCAACGCAGTCATATGCACGAACTTGCCGTAAATGCAGCACACATGGTTGTAGTGGCTGCAAAGCGAGGAGACTGTCAGGTTGCTGTGAGTGGCGCTTGTCTCGAACTGTCAAGAATTTCCCCCTCGCACGAGCGGTATTCATGCCATATTCTCCCGTAGTGCTCCATGCATGTAGGAGTCGTTTTCGATGGCCACCTTTGTCGCGACCTCCAGTCAGCTTCCAAAGCAGCCTTCCGCCCACCAAAGTTCTTCGCAATGTGAACTGGACTGTGGCCCGTTGTTATCCCGTTCTCCGTAGCGTTCGAATTTGACTTTCCAACACTGACGGGACCAAAGACACACACAGCCAACTGCAATGGCCGATTGGTCACATTTCCATCTAACCAGAGCCCGCTAAGGTTCCGCCGGTGTTGGGCCCGGGTCATGTTCTACCAGATACAAAGGACGCAACCACCAACCACCAAAGGAGCCAAGCCGCGAGAACCCCAAGGAACCAGGGCAAGTCTCGTCAGTTGGTCAAGGGGTCTCCTGGCGGGCGACCAGGGGAGCAGGGGAGGTTTGATGGGCGGCGCAACGCCACCAGCCACGTTGACGGTCAAATAAAAGCCTGGCGATTTGGCTGTGAATGCAATGAATGGGTGACTGGAGACTTGGGCGGCGTGGGTCAATGCAGCCCATCATCATCATCGTGGCTCCAAGGGTCCCGAGTATCCACCCATCAATTCAACCCATCCGACGCCAAGGGACTTGTCGCCGTTCGGATATCCTCCAGCCTGATCACAGGCCCTGTCCATAGTACGACATACGTACGAGAGAAAAGGCATCTATGTTGTGCCTGTCCTAAATTACGGCCATGCGTGGCTGCCGTGTTCTTGACTCAACATGCCGGTCTGATAGTGGACGAAGACATCAGTTCTCTGTCCGTCAAGCCAAAGGCACAGGACCTGTCTGGACTCTATTTTCCGTACTGGTGAACCCCGCATGGCACCACATGAAAAGCACATGTCAAAAGCTGGGACAATCCAAAGGTGGGCGAGTCCAATGTTGTCGATGAATTCCAGAGCTTCGGTCGCGTTTAACCTAGTGGCCAACGATGACGCTGGCGCTTTAACTCCGCGACTCTACGCTCCAAATGAGTCCACCTCATCCTTAGTTCATCGGCCGCATATGGAGAAGAAGAAAAAAAGCGGACGAACTAGTCTAAGCAAGTGATGAGGGGTACTGTGCTGTAGGGCGGCAGCCAGGTTTTGAATTTCAGTTGGCGCTCATGCAAAGCCATGGATGGGGCTTTGCGACTTGTCGGATGCGTTTTGGCAGGTGGTGGTTCAGGAAGTCGACGACGGTGTGTGGCGAGTGAGCCCAAGATATACACACTGCTTCTGGCTTGCGGGTGCCCCTCTGGCCCTGTCGGGTATTGCTTGTGGTGTTCAGATCTTTGTACGGAGTAGGTAGTTTGGCTAGGCCGCTGATGGTTGCAAGAACCGGGGTTTGGGAGGTGTGGTGTTCGGGGCGGAACAGAATGCATCGGTTGGTTGGTGGTTTCGCATGGCATCGCATGGCATCGCCTCTTGTCGCACCACGTCTTCCCGCGCGCAAGCTTATCCATCTTTCGTCCAACACCAATAGAGGCACGTCGAAGGGCCTGGCATGCAGCTTGACCGGGCGCGGGAAGACGGGCCAGCGTGGCAGTCGTGAGCCCCATCGCCGATGATGGGCAACATTGACAACATTCTCTCATCTTTCGAAAATAAAATAAAAGTAAGAAGGGTCTGGTGTGTTTGACGCTGAAGGTGCAAAGCACCGCACAATTGAGACCAGACACTAGCAGGGTTCATGGTTGGCAAGTGAGGCGGACATGGCCAGATCTAGCAAGCCGGCCGTCGTCTTTCATAGTACATAATAACAGCAGGAGGCTAGGCTGAATGCTTCTGTGTTGCAAAGAGGCTTTTCGTGATGGATGCTGTATATTTCGACTTTTGATTGTTCACATGTTTGTAGACGAAAAAGGCAGAAGATGCAAAATACCATTGGGGTTCAACTAGGGCTCGGCCACGTCCTCCAGGCAGAAGGCTCCTTCCGTCGGGAGCTTTCAAATGTTCAATGTTGCTTGTGCACTGTTGAACAAATATGTACTCTGTACTCTGTACTCTGTACTCCGTACTTGGACTGGCACGTTTTGCACAACCAAAGCAGCGCAGTGGATAATTTCCTCGTTTGCGATATTATTCGCGCACGAGGTCCAAGGAAGCACTGCATGGACGAAAATGTCCACATCCACCAGGTGTTTTCCCGATGACGGCAAAAGCGTCGAGAGGAGAGGCGGGAGCTGCGCGGCCAGACAGCAGCGAAAGGACAATTTTGCCACTTGTATTTTGGTCATGTTCGGCATCAATCGATCGATGCATGGCGGGAGCGCTCACGGCCTGGCATAGCAGAATAACTCGGTAATAGCGGAGGATACCAAGCGTCAAAGAGTCGAGCCAAGAGGGCCCTGGGGGCATCAGGACCCGCCGCGCGGCCGGACTTTCGGCGAGTCGTGGGACACATACTCGGCACTCTGGCCGCTGGCTTGCGCCTGGACAAGTCGATGAGGTGTGAAGCCGGCTGCGAGTAAAGTGACACATGCAAGTCGGGGCATCTGGGCGAATTGACCGCGGTGTAGGCAGTATCGGGCATCGCAGATGGCGGCAGACCAGCGTCAGGATGCAATAATCAATTGAGGCGGCGTGCACAAGTGCGCTGCCGGGCTGGGTGCTGGCTCGGCGGGTAATGAGGTAATAACGGGTCTGGTCTGGTGCTGCTGTCGGCCATATTGCGGGCTGGTCCCTCCCTGGTCTCTGGTTGACTGCTCAACGCGCCCGCTGCCAGTGTCCGCCTGCGCGGTCAATCAATGGCTCTTTGAGTGCTGACATGGATCAATGCCAAAGACGATGCCGCTCAGCGCTGCTGGGACTGCCGCCCGCCTAGTGCCCACATGTCAGGCTGCACAAGGTGCACAGGCTTGGCTGCACAAGCCGAGTGCGCACATGAGGTGAGTGCGTGAGTGGCCGACTGTGGGCGACCGAGTGACTGGCCGCCATTCCGGAACTCTCCGTCATCGCTCCAGCCTGGCCCGGCCTCCAATCTACAGTCAATCTGGCCCATCTGCACCAGACGTCTGCAACCAGTCTCAGACCCGAGTGTACATGGGTACGGAGTACTGCAGACTCCTACCAGACACTGGAACCAGAAGCGTCTCCTCCAGCCAGCCCCGGATACCGAGCAACGGACCAGACTACGTGCCACCGGGTGGCCACCGGGCGCCCAGCTACACACACTCACCTGCGGCCGCTCCTGCCTGCACATGTGTGCCTGTGCCGCTCTCGTCTCCTCCCGCTCTCTCGACTCTTGTCTTTTGCTTCACCCTCACCTCGCCTCATCCCAAACGCCCATCCGCCTCGCGACGTCTCTGACCGCTTCAGGGCCTGTCGTCGCCATGGATCCCACCATGACAGAACACGACTTTCGATTTCCTCGCCGGCCCCATCATCCGGGCCTTCGTGGTGGTGCCGACGACGACGATGACGATGGGAGCGCCGCCCACCAGACCCGCGGCCTCGACGCTGCCGCCTCCGAATTGACCCAGGCCGTTGCCGTCGCCAACAACAAATTGCTCGGCGGCGCCTTGTTTCCATCCCTCGATAACGCCGGCGCCGACTCCTCCGTGTCCATTGACCAGCTTCACCGCGATGACCCGCTCGCCGCTCAGGTCTGGAAATTCTACACCCAGACGAAGCTGCAGCTGCCCAACCAGCAGCGCCTCGAGAACTTCACCTGGCGCTGGATGGCGCTGAACATGCGCAAGCAGAAGCAGGATGATGAAGCTCGTCAGTTCACGGACCAGCAGACCGGGTACGTCGTTTTTTATTTATACAGTCGCATGCACGTGAAACCACGCTCGAATCCCCCGCAACCGCCATTGTCCCTGCGTATTGCATCATCCTTGCCGGTCCGGTTTGGCTAACACGAGGGCTTTCCCATCTGCCCGCCCCGGCTGTCCAGACATAGTCGTCCGGCATCACACAATGCGCCCAGCGGAATTGCCCAATTGCGAAAGACTTCAGAAATCAATGCCGCCACCGGCGCGGACGCCATGAATCTCGACGATTTCATCTATTCTGAAAATGTCGCCACCCCTTCGGGTCTCATGTCCCCGCCGCCGGCTCCCAGGCGTGACGATGCATCCCCCGGTGCAACGCCGGCTTCAGGAATTCCCATCAAGTCTCGCAAGGGGTCTTCTTCCAACCACTTCGTCCCTCAGTCTGTACCCCAATACCAACGAACTGGCAATAACGAATTCAACTACGTCCAACGACACCATCGTAAAACCAGTATTGATGAGCGTCGTGTGAGTGCATGCCCCCCGTCCTGTTCCGCAAAGTTTGATCATCTGTCATTGTCCCTGCCATGGTCTGGATGTTTGAGTCTTACATGTTGCAAATGCTCTTTGTTTTTTTTTTTTTTTATGTCTATTATCTTGACTTGCTTTCTTCAAAATCAACCCTGGCCTGCCTGGTGTGATACCTGTAGTCTCTGCTTTTGCTGCATTCATTTACAGCATCACCATGACTGACTTGATGATACACAGAACCGGAAACGTCCCGCCAACTTCTCACCGCATGTGCTCGCAGTCAATAGCAGCATATCAGGCGGAGCCTCCAATCTGGAAGCTGATTCTGAGTTTCAGGGATATTCACTCAACAATACTAATTCAGTTACGATGCAGCAGCTCACACAAGGCGGCAATTCCGCAGTTCCTTTTGGTCTCGATACCTTCATGGACAACGACGCAGTCATGAACCAGGCGGCACAATTTCAACAAAATTTTTCATTTTCTCCCTCCAGTTCCCCAATGATACCCCATGGTCCTTACTCCAACATGTATAATACTAGCTCTTCGGTTCCGAATTCGTCTCTCAACAATGCTGACCTATATTCGCCAACCGAATCGGCCTATCAATCAACCGTCTCCACCCCTCTGGCCTTGCCCGACAATGATGGCTTGTATTTTGGTTCTCAGGACAATCGTCAGCAGCAGCAGTCTCAAAACATGCGACAGCAAACTGTTCAAAATATGGCCAACATTGGCCACAACCAACAGTTCATGTATGACAGTTCCCATAACGGGAACCAGATATATTCTGCCCCTGATACAGAGTCCGGGCCACTGTCCGCCTTTAGTACTGCTCCAAGCTCCTATAGTCACATTGACCCGAACCATGTATTCCAGGCCGACAGCCAGGTCGCATCGCCCTCTGTGGCCATGAGACCAGAGAACATGTTCTCATTTGGCGCAGACTCCGATGATGAGGACGGCGGTAATGGTATGCAAGGGCAGAACATGCAAATCCATGGTGATTTTTCATCGTCCATGGATGACGTAGGACCCATGGGGTGGGACGCCTCTCTTCCAGGACAGTTTAGCACACAGGCTGCTCGGTTCCCCGGCGGGCCACCGCGCAAGCAAGTCATGATTGGTGGTACAACGACTGACTATGTTGAACACAATGGCGAGTGGGAGAACTCTGGGTTAGAACGGTCGCAGTCCTTCAAGGCCGGCAGTGACAAGATGCAGCAAAGACTTCCTCGGACAGCATCAACCCCGTCGCACATGGGTGCCAAGCACAGTGGCTTCGAGCAAGTTGCCCAGAGCTTACCTACGTCCCCGGGTGACGCTGCGCCTGGTTCCATGTCAGGCTTCTCTTCTGCTGCTCCGAGTCGCCCGTCTTCTCCTCCCGGCTCCAAACATGGCTCATCAGCCAACTTGCAGGTTGCTGGCGGCAGCCAGAACGATGGTGGTGCGCCAACAACTTGCACTAACTGCTTCACACAGACGACTCCTCTATGGAGACGAAATCCCGAGGGCCAACCTCTCTGCAATGCTTGCGGGTTATTCCTCAAGCTTCACGGAGTCGTTCGACCCCTGAGTTTGAAAACCGATGTTATCAAGAAGAGAAACAGAGGTTCGGGGCCCAATGGATCTGGCGGCAGCGTGAGGTCAAGGAAGAACCCGGCCGGCTCAACAGCCGCATCTCGCAAAAGCTCAACCTTGTCCATGGCAACCGTGTCTGCAAGTAGCACCAATCTCAATACCACCGCCAACGCCAACAGCAGCAGCACCTCGCCTCCTGGCGGCCGAAGCGTCCTGCCCAAGGACAGCGAAAGCCCTGTAGCTACAAGCGTGGGCTCTGGTCCTAACACGGCCGGCAGCACTCCAAACAGCCATTACGGTAACATGGGCAATACCGCTGCTGCGGGCGGCAAAGGTGTTGTTCCCATTGCTGCAGCTCCCCCCAAAGCAACCCCGGGGCCCGGGGCCTCGTCGTCCTCGCGGTCTGGACAGGCGTCGGCTTCATCCAAACGACAACGCAGGCATAGCAAGAGCGTCGGGACTGAAGCTACTTCGGGTATGGAAATTGACAGCCCCACTGAAACATCGTCACCCGGCGACTTGTCACGATCCATTGGCCATCCTCCAAGCATGTCCTCCATTTCCAGCACCATGCTCTCGGGCAGCTTCGGGATGGTGCCTCAAAGAAACCCCATGGCTCACGGCGGCATGATTCAAATGAACCACCATCAACCTGGTGCTGCTCAGCATAGCGCGGGGGGCCCTGCGACGGGACCCCAGGAGTGGGAATGGCTAACAATGAGCCTTTAATTTCCAATTGCCTAGCACGGACACGGGGAGTGCTAGCTTGCGACTAATTTTTTTTTTATATGCTGGAGCAATGGATGAGAGAGCATGTGGAACATACCTTGGGATCACTCTAGTCTTTCAAGAGGCGTTGGGGGAGGGAGGTATATTCGGGCCCCACGGTGGCAGGCTATTTTCCAAGCCTTTTTCTTTTTTTCTTTTTTTTTTTTCCAAGGAGTTCTCGCTTGTCGAGATTCGATCTCGTTTTTTGATATTTGTCGACTGGTTTTGGCCCGACGGTTAGGATTTATTTAACATAGATGGACGGTACGGATTGGTATTGGTTACGCACGACAGGCGGGTGGGTGGGGAGGACGGCAAAGCAGATATGTACGAGGCATCTGCCTAGTGGTATTTGTGTTGGCTGGGTGGGCTGGCTTTGATGTGTTTCTGATTCCCCTTTGAGCACGGTGGGATTGTTATATCTTTGGAGTTTGTTCAGACAGTACATAGATGGTATCGGGGGCCGATGCGCTCGAGCTCGATGAATACGGCAGATTCGTTACGCACACAGTATCATGATTATTTTGATCTCTTTCACGCCAAGTGTTGCATTGTTGTATACGTCGGTAGATGTGAGTGAGGATGTATGTGCACATGGTCAACTGCCACATGCCGTGTGGGGTGGATAGGCTACGGACTCAAGTACTTAAGTACTTAAGTACGGACTTGCCAGACAACCAACGTCACGACATGCACGGCATGTCATGTCATGGGGCGAAAGCGCCTCTGCTTAAGTTCATGCATCAATTCTCTACCATGGCATGCAACAAAAACATGTAATATAACAAGACCAAGCAAGCGGGCAACAGCAAAGAAACGAAAACCCTCTCAAGACTGACGAATACCCTCGTCCTACCGCATTAGCCATTGAAAAAAAAAAAAAAAGACGACCTCCCTGCACCCCAGCATGTTTGCAATCCCAGGGTGCCAGAAAACCGCGTACTACTTGCAACATGGACCATATTTTGTAATCCCGTCGGCCCAGCCAACCAACCCTGTTGTACTCCCCTAGCCCTTGTTCGTGGTCCATTTCACGTCTTTCCCGCCCTTGGTTTTTCGTAGCCTCGTGTAAAACTCCAGACACAGATCTTATGCCAACATACAACATAATACGAAGCCACAGCGTTCCAGCATCGGACGCTTCATTCACATTCTTCCGTATACAGCATATAGCGGAAGCAATTCTTCTTTACATCCCATCATTGAGCCGCTTGAGACAACGTACCAGCCCATTCTCGGCTTACAGCATCACCCTCTGAGTGGCACACACACGCCAGTCTCGACTAGGACTCCACCGCTCGTTCTAGAGCATGGTCCCAAATGTCTCGTTGTCTGAGATGGGAATGCGCTTCCGTGGACTGCCACCATCCTCATTGGCGGGTTTGCGATGTCTGAAGGTAAATCCAACAAAGAGGCTCTTGCTCATTTCGTCGTCACGCTCAGCCATTTGTTCCAGGGCCTGTTGCTTTTCATGCACTTCCTTGTATTTGGCCATGTCTGATTCGTTGCTGAAGTCGTCAAAATAGCCAGCATCCGTCTCCGAGTCCAGCTCCGGGACGAAGGGGGCCCTGGTCTGTCTCAGGGTTGCCCAGTCAACTTCAGCAAAGTACTGGTGGTTATAGATATCCTGAATATTCGAGAACCGACGAGTACGAGAGTTGATGCAACTAATTGCCATGGTTAGTGCCTCTGTTGCGTTGAAAGACAACTGCCACGAAATTCATGATTACGACTCACGTTGTAATAAAGTTCCAGGTGCGGTTGCTGAGGAAGTAGTTGGGGTCTTCCCAGACTGGTCTCTTCAACACCTCCTTCCAATGCTTCAAGTTTCGCCACGTCTCGTCCGGTACAGCTCCGGCAAATGGGGGGAAGCCAGTCAGAGCCTCAAAGAGCATGCAGCCCAAACTCCAGTAATCTACTGTGTAGTCGTATTCCTCGCCTCGAAGGACTTCGGGCGCCATGTAATCGGGGGATCCAACAATAGATTTTGCATAATTGACGTCATTCTGTCGCATGTTACGGTAACTTTCACGACGCTCTGCCACCGTTCGCTGATCCATAGGCTTTCCAAAGGGTACAGACGTTTCTGAAGCCTCCTCCAGCTTGATTCGCATAGACTCGATTCTTGAGGGTGCCAGGACGCCCGCGGCCAGGCCGAAATCGGTCAGCTTAACGTGGCCAGTTGAATCTACCAGGAAGTTTTCTGGCTTCAGATCTCGGTGAATATAGCCAAGTTCGTGGAGGGCATTAACCGCACAAAACATCTCAGCAATGTAGAATCGTGCGTGTCGATTGGACAAGACACCCGTGTTGTTAAGCAAGGTGCGGAAATCACCGCCAGGCACGTACTCCATGGCAAGATAGATACTCTTGTCGTCTTGGAATGAATATAGCAGACGAACCAACCATTCGCTCTGGGCGGTGGTGAGAATGTCTCTTTCGGTAAGGACATGGCGGACCTCGTCGAGCTTGAAGAGGAGCTTCTTGCTCATGACCTTGAGAGCGCACACCTCACGGGTGTCCTTCTTTTGAGCAAGGAAGACTTGACCATAGCCACCCTGACCGACTTGTGTCAAGATCTGGAAGTCGCCGTGGCGAAGTCTCACGCGTCGCTTGCGAAGGTTGGCTCGCTCGCGTCCCGTGTATTTAGTCCACAATTGGCTATGAGTCTGCTCGTCGGTCTCGGGGGGCTCGGGATATTCGGCCTTGAAAGCAGCCAATCGATTCTGCCTCGAGCCAACGTAGGTGAGAAGATCAAAGTAATAATCGAGGAAGTCTGGACAATTCTACTGTTAGCCTCGTCCAAAAGGTCTCTCACACTGGCCGTGTTCATGTTTCCTACTCACATAGTTGGGTAACATTAACCAATCTCTTGACACCGGGCTTTTGCAAAATCTCTCGCTCTTCAGCCGTCAGGCCTCTTGATGTGTTGAACTTCTTGTATGAAGTCATTGGTCGATCCCTAGTCTCATACAGTTGCTGGCGGGACTTGGCAGCATGGCTGTGCTGAGCGGGAGAATCAACCATTGCCAACCTAGACACAGGCGGTGTGTTTTCCTGGCCTTGCTTCTTTAACGGGCTGCCTGATGAAGTCGTCACCTTGTGGATGACACTCTCGTCCACATTGATGCTGGACTCGTCGATGGGTTGAGCGTTTGTTTTGCCAGGCGAGAGCGGGGTGACTACGCTCTGCGGCCGAGTAAGCTTTACAGGCGCGTCGAGGCCGGACGAATTGAGCGACATGGAGCTGTCAAAGGCAGACGGAAGATCGTGCGCACCGGGTGGAACGGTCTTCTTGCTAGGGCTGCCTTGTGGCGTGCTCGGCGGATTGATAAAACTGTTGTTGTTGACCTTTTTCGTTGGCGTCACGGGGCGGGGAGAGTCGTCTCCGGACACTTTGTCCTTGCCGCCCTGGAAGAAATTGGACATGAAGCTCGCCATGATTGAAGCGGCGGTCGGATTTATTGACGAGTCTGGACAATAGAGAAGCAGGGAGGGAAGCAGATATCAACAAAAAGACTCCCCTACTGGAAACGACACGATCAGGCTGCTCGTCTCTGCCCGACGTCAGGTTCTCGACTTGGCAAGCTAAGACTGACTAGACACGGCCACGAGCAGAAAAAAACTGCTGGCTGCTGTTTACTGTCGTCACTTTGGCTAGCCTGCGGGGTGAAGCTGGAGGCGAGAGATACGGATGCAGGGCCAGATTCGATGGCTGCAGGAGGAGCCGAGCCGGCGGGTGGTCTTAAGCTGCCCTCGAGGCGCTCATGCATGTCATTGGGTTGTGGCTTGGCCAAAGTCAACAATGTTGCAGGGGCAACAATCGCACCCCGATCTCCTCCCACAGCCGGAGTTCATCCGACGGTTCGTTGTGTCGACCAAGGGCACATTCCAGGCTCGTTGGCTCGGCTGCTGGAAGTTGACTGTCGATTCCCATGATCATTTCAGGTCTCATCGCACAGTCCTGGATACCTTTGCATGTACTTTTGTATCCTCCATGCATTTTTGAGCGTTACAACTACTACGTACTTAAGTACCTAGGTATATATACCCGTTCTCCGTATGCAGCTTGGATTGCAATTGGCGGGGTGGGTTTCCTAACATCGTAGGACCATTAAGCTGGAACTAGCACATGACGGTGCCAACTTTGCTTCTGACGGTGACGTGCATCCCACCAGAGGTCACGATGCGTTCCTTTGTAAAGAGAACCCAGGCTATATTATTCGTTGTCTGACTGTTGGAATGCAACGGACCACAACCGAGGACTGGCCCATCATTGCCAAAAACTACCCTGTACGACTCCTTTGTTCGGCATGACTAGGATAACTTTTTACAGGGTTTGGCAGCTTGGTAACCTTGCGGACCACGCGCAAGCTCGGATTTAAACATCTGACCCCATTCACAAACATCTAGCGTTCCTCTGGACCCATCCCGCTTCCAATATTGACGTACTCGGTGCCACTTTATTCTGGCGGTTTCTTCCCACCCACCCATCTAATCTTATCAATCTCCCCACCCACCTTCCCAGCATCACTTGATCAAACCAGGTGAGCTCAGATATAGTCGGGGGTCGGTTCCCCAGTCGCACCACTCTCGGCCAACAAAGAATTTTAACCCCCTCATACCACCTCATACCACTTCGGACATTCAAATCCTTTGTCAGGGCTCCGGACTCCGTTCTCCTAGCAGTATAAATATCGCGCCGGAGAACCTGCACCCCACGGGAGAAGGCACACCGTCGACGTCCTGTCGTGCATCTACGTGTCCCTGTACTGTTTCACCCAAACCTAGCGTGCAATCACATGCGCCAAGGCCCTCCATCACCATGAAGCTGCTCAACACCATCGCAGGCCTCTCCGGCGTCGTCGGCGCCGCGCAGACGCCACTGTCTATACTGGACAACTCTGCCGACTCGTACAGGATCCCGAGCAGCTACGAGTCGGCCGTCATGGGCCGACGCGTCCTGGCCCTGACCAAGCTCGGAACACTGTCGACCGTCTTCCAGCAGACGTCTACGCATGAAATCCGCCCCGGCGGCATGGAGGGCCAGCCCATCGGCCTGATGGACTACGTCGCCGACTGCGAGGACGAGGGCAACCCGACCATCCTCGCCATCAAGATCGGCACCAGCTTCAAGAACGTCCGCGCAGGCTCAAACATCACCCTGTCCATGAGGTGGACGCCTCCCTACCCGCCGGCCAAGCGCCTGTCCCTCCTGTCTCGCCTGGCGGCCTGGGTGCCCTTTCTCCCGCGGCACTGCCCACACGATTCTGAGCGGGAGCACACGGAGCTCCCCGACACGGTGCCCTACTCGGCGGCCAACCTGCCGCGATTCTCTCTCTTTGGCTACCTGGAGGAGATTAAGACAGACGGCAACAAGGCCCATGAGCTGGCTTCTTGCTACACGGCCAAGCACCGGGATGCCAAGTACTGGCTCCCGGGGAACCCCATTCACACGAGCGAGTGGATGAGGCTGATAGTGACGCACGTGTACTGGATTGGAGGATTCGGCGACAGAGCCTACATTGGCTGGATTCCCGTAGAGGAATGGAAACGGGTGACCAAGGAGGACTGGCAGGCGATTGAGCTTCCCGGCGAGAAGAAGGATTGGGATGAGTGGCATACTAATCAGTCTGAAGAGCTTTAGTGTGCTCTCTGATGATGTGAACGTCCCGAGGCTAGATTGTGAGAAAACGAGACGTCGCGACGTCATATTTGCCCTACGCAGCATTATGAGCACTGTCATTATCCATAAATTCCCTTTTGTGTTTTTAGCAATACTGGACAGATGTATTCCGTAGTTTGCGCATTGAAACGAAGCAGCATTTCGCACATCTCCCATATTCAGCTTCCGTATCACTTTGGTCTGTGGACGGTGATGGCGGCTCGCAATGTTGTGGGCCCACTATTCATGGAAGACGAAATCAGTCTTCGAGAATATCACCACAGAAAACACAACATGTAGTCGCCGAAATTTCGTAGCTTGTGTCTTCGTATTGTCGGGCTCAAGCGAACCCAGCAGGCCGCGCTGATCCCCGTCTTATGCAAAATGCCTAATGGCTTACAATAATTGGCTCTACCCTCATCTAGACAACTCTGTGGAAGACTATTTTTAAGAACCAACCAACATCATATGCGGTCAGCATCCGCGCAGCTGGGCACAATCCAGGCACGTTCATAAACAGTAGCTATCGTGCAGAGGCAGATGAAGAGCATTACACGTGCATGGCATCTATGAAGAATCAATCTGCAGAGTACTCCGTACCACCACACGGGATTCTCTACCCGGCCACCCAACAAAACCACGGGCATCTTGTTCCGTATGTAGTACGGAGTAGTACTACATATAAATCCATAGGTCTGTGCCCTGCATTTGCGAGAAAAAGCAAGCAATACTCCCTAGATGCACGTTTCGAACGGCAGTGGATGTCCTGCAAAGATAACGACCTGAGCTCGCTTCTTATGGCAAGGGTGATATCATGGTTTGGGTGGTGGCGCCGCTATTGTTTCGCTGGAAGCTTCCGTGTCCCGTTCGTCTCGAGAGGTTGCCAGCGTCCATGGCTGAGACAGCTTATGCTAGCATCCTTTCACAAATGGATCTTGAGATTTGCACCTTCAAAGACATTTCCGAGGGGGCCACAAAATACTCCGTATATTTGCCGGAGATAACGTCTCGGGGTAAGATGGTGCGGACCAATTGGGATGGCGATGATGCACCATGTTGGCCGGACGCCTCGCCTCAATAGCCCGCGACACCGAATTTCTTTCCCCGTCAAGTGAAGGGGAATCATGAGCACGCACCACTGCTCTTGGAGAGGCATTACTTGCAACTCTCATGATATCTTAACTTGGAATTTGAATCATCACCTGCATGGCTGCCGACCTAGACACTTTGCTTCAACGCCAAGAGGCAAGTGGCAAGCATCTTCCATCTGCACCGAGCGAGCCCAACCGACACACGTCATGCAAAGTACTCCGTAGTAGTCAGCAAATTACACACCAGCCCTCTTGCCATGCACTGTACTCCACAGTCGGTCCAAGTACGGAGTATTCCGTACGTGTATGTTTCTGTGAGAGCGGGTTGCAGCAACGACCCTGGGGCTTGTTTGCAGTCGGCTCGAAATGCAACGCTGGGAGGTAGACCTGCGTTTGGCCGCAGAGCCAGCCTGGCAAGCCACGAACTTGAGTCGCAGGGCCAGAAGTCGGTGATGAATGGGGAGGGGGCGTGCTAAGCGTGGCAACGAATGACAGATTCCCGGCGCCCGGAGCTGATGGCGAGTCGAGAGTCAAGAGTCGAGAGTCGCCTTTGTCCGCGGCGGTGGCGGCGATTCTGACAAACCATCGACATTGGCAAGCCCCGGTGGCACAACGTCTTGACGGGGGTAAAGCTTGGGTGCTAAGACTGGGGACCCCGACAATTTCTCGACCTATTACGGAGCACTCCGTAGTGAAGGCGGCAGAAGGAATTCAACATCACAAGGTTAGACGTTGATAGTCAAGAAGCTGGTTTGTGCAAGATGTTTGCTCCCAATGGCCGCGGCGCATCTAGTTGTACGTGTTCAGCTCCGAAACGTGCTTGACAGGACCACCCCTCGGAGCTTTGGTTCTTGTGGTGGGAGGCAAAAGATCTGTAGCCACCGCACGGCATTGTCTGCACATCTTAGGTACGTGGCGATAGGCAAACATGCCCTAGGTAGGTATTTTGCCAGAGAATGCAGCTTGACAATAGGCCGGGTTCGGGAGCCGGCAACCTAACAACTTCGGGCGGTATTCCAATACTGTCTGTCTCTCTTCCAATGGTGCCCTGTCCTCTCTCTCCCTTGCCTCAAGTCGCACAGATGTCGGCATTCGAAGTGGATGATTGAGTCGTGTGGCACTTGGGAGATGACACGCTACTTTTAAAAAAGTGTCCTTTGTCCTCGGTGGTTTTAGTTTTCAGACTGTTACTGCGTACTCCGTATACTGTTACTGTTCCGCCGTCTCTTTCCCCCGTTTGGCGACGGATATTCTGCAGATCGACCGCATTGACATTAACTGGCGTCTCTGCTAGCGGCGGATGGAAGTATCTCCTTGGGCCGGTGTTTGAGAGTTCAGAGCGTATTAGTATTTGTGTTGCCGAGGAGGATGCTGGACACTATCACTAGTATTACTCCGTAGTTATTCCATGTACGTACGTACACGTACATACAAGGTTGTGTACGTGTCTTGGTCTAGTTGCCCGTGAGGAATGATATCTGTCATGCAGTCTCTAGATGCCTGGTGGGAGATTAGCTCGGCAGCGATTCGATTGGGTGTGACAGCAGGCTCGACGTTGCAGGGGAATTCTCACTTGCGCAGTTGGTCCATAGTGTCTGCCGAGAGGAGTCGATGGGGTCATCTCGCTCCGGCCTCATCATGGCTGTTCAACAGCCATGGAAGCCTTCAAGCCTTACCCTCTCGCGGAATCTCGCGTGTTCTCGATACTCCCAACTCCGCCAGGTTCCCCAGCCACCCACCCTCACACCACTCTGGGTACCACCTAGGTAGGTACGTACGTAGTTGGTTATGTGTTCCTTCATTTTCGGGGGAGAGCACTGCTTGGGCCGAGTGATCCTGTCGGTGCGGCCGCTGTGTCCCTCTGTCGGTGTCACCCAGGTTACCGTTCTCCAACTCCGGTCGCTCCCTGACCCTGACGGGCGCAAAGACAGCCCAAGACGCCCAAGTCCACAAGTTTGGGAGCCCACACCCACTGTTCCTGCCACACGCCACCTGAGCCGTGGACGACTGGCCGAGCTTAGTTCGCAGTTCGTGAGAAGCCGTAGTGGTTCCTACTCCGTACGGAGTACTGTGCCAGCAGACGAGATTATTACTCGTGCCTCGTCTTCCGGACGTGGGTATCCCTTAGCGTGCCAGAGCCCCAGTCAGCTCTCGTCGTCTCGCCGCAGGCGCAGCCCACACACCCTCTCGCTCTTTCCCGCTCTTGCCTCTTGGCTTTTTTGGGACACTGTCCAATCTTGGGTGTCGCTGCGTCGCTCCTGCTTCGTTCGCTTCGCCCGCCAGCACCCGCACCCCCGAATACCCACTCTAAACGTCCTGCGACTGCGACCAGACTGGTTTAACCTCCTCTCATGCAACGGCCGGCCTCAACTACTAGGCACGACGACAACTTCTTGGCCTCACGTCGACATCCCCGAACACTTTCCTCTTTGTGCTTCCGACTGAGACGCCGAATTCGTTCACGATCGATATTCCGTGCCCAGTTCTGTGCCTCTTTGGCTGTGACACACCATCAGGGCGGGATCTCGTCCATTCGCACTCGGCGCGGTTATTCCATCGTGGTGTAGCAAGCGGCGGAATATCTGCCAAAAACCTACCCATGCCCCCCGAACGGGACGTCGTGCTTCGTCGCTAGCCCCCCCCATCAGCCTCTATACTCCCACCTTTTACCACATCAACATCTACATATTCAAGTATTCGTCGGGATGGCGCCCGTTCGCCCCTGTCAGCTATGAGCTCGAGGACGCCAATGGGTGTCCAGCCGCGACAGCCTCAACGAGGCCTCGGCTCCACGTTACACGTCCAAAGACCTTCCAATCATCACCAACGGAGTATATCGTCGTCGCAACAACAATACCTTCCAACTTCACCAGTCCGGCGAGATGCTAGCGCAGCCCTCGATTCCAGTGCCGAACCCGCCGAGGCCATGTCGGGCCGTCATGTGTCCACTCCAAGACGGCAAGGCTCGAAGTTGCGGCTCGAACTGTCAAACGAACTGATCTCAGCTGGCCCCATATCTGCTACCGAATCACCACAGACTCTCACGCCGTCTCGCATGATGCCTCTTCCAGACCCCATGGAGACAGATAATATGAGCCCGGCATTATCAAGGGTTTCACAACAAGATAGCGATAACCCTCCTATGCCAATGCCCAGGCGCCGACTGCCCCGGACCTCGCAGGCCATACCTTCCACACGGCCGGCCGCTCCAACACCAGCCTCCACTAAGAAAGACGTGCGGCCGAAGCCGTACACAGTCGAAGTTCCTACAGCGGCGCCTCGATACGTAAATACGAATAGACATGAGACCATAGGCCGGGATCCCTTCAGCAAGGGCCTGTTTTCTGGTAATGCGGACTTCTTTCCCTGGTCGGGCAATCATCATGAGGATGAATGGAGCACCGAGGCTATACAAAAGGGCACGTGGGATAGAGGTAGTCAAAATGAGGCGTCATCAGCACGAATTGCTATCTTCCCAGCGTTGAAGCAGAGGAGCGGCCTCAATGCTCTATCTACTCTATTCATGGGCGTGTTGAACCAACGGAGAATTCGTGGCCAAATTACAGCCCCATCAACCTTTAAACCTCCACCTCGAGTCACACTTACGGATACAAAGCGGGAAATATGGCTAAAGGATTTGGCAAATCCAGCCATATCCCTCAGACGTCTTAGCAGAACAATCCCACATGGTATTCGGGGCAGGACACTTCTTGACCAATGTTTGAACAAGGACGTCCCTACAGAGCGAGCAGTCTGGTTGGCCAAATGTGTTGGCGCCAACGAGATCCGAGCCTTCAAGAGGAAAGGAGCCAGCGGAGCATTCGTTTTGGGAGGCGAGCTGAAATGGATACGGGATTGGACTGTATTCGTGGAACAGTTCATTGAATCGGTGGTGTCTGCATTTGGCGAACCTGACTGGAAATCAAAAGTGACATACGCGTAAGTTTGGATCTTGTTTGCTGCATAATATCATCGACGTTGGAGGTACTAATCCAACAACTACAGAATTCGTCTTGCAACATGTCTATACTCTGAACAACTACTCGATCGCGACCATTACTTGGAGTGGATCATCTCTGGACTGGAAAACAGCCCGCAGTCAAGAATCCCTATGTGGATATTAATTGGCCAAATATATTGGAATGACCTGCTACAGTCACGAAAATGTGGCAGGCGCTTAGTCTTTGCATTATTAAAGCATTTGAATACGGTACGGACAAGCCATGTCACTGCGGGCTAGACGAGAAGCTAATTTCTGAATATAGATTGAAAATGACCCGGACAGAGATATTCTCATTCAACTGTCTGGCCAACTGTCAACGCTAGTCATTTATCTCCTCAAAACCAATCCCGAAAGTTTTGTTTGCCCTCCTGCTTGGCAACGACTTGGCGAGACGTTGAGGCTTGTGTTGCCAACTGAGGACGCAGCCGCCCAGGCTGCGTACAATACCGTCAAGTTACGGAATATAAGGCTTTTAGTTGCCAATACAACCTCACCACCCAGTGGCCGTCAGTATTTGGTACAGTTGCTAGATTCCACACTTCAGGGCAAGTGTGATCCTGGACTGTCTGCAAGATGTTGGGCGTCTGCGGATGATAAAGCTGGGATATTGAGGACAGCAGTCGAGTGGGCTACCTCTCTGCACCGGCCTGGGTTGGCCAAGGTTTATGTTGTTGCTGGACTGATCAAATCCTGGGGCGCTCATAGGATCCACGCTACTTCGACAATCCTTGATGCAATTGGAGACATCCCCCCTGGTGACCAGATGAGGAAAAGACTCATTATTCGATTAGTTGGCGAACTAGTACGAAGCGGACACTTTTCAGTCGCGCAGTACATGCAATGGCTCATTGGCCGTGGTGGCCTGCATGGTGCTGAGGAAATCGATCCTGTCGAGGGCCCTTGTCCTTCTCGCCTTCTGGTCGAGCTGCCCATTCACTGCCTTCTAGAGGAGCAGAAGGCCCAGAGAGGCAGTCTCCTTAGGCGTGCCGAACATTACTCTGTTGGTGATGAGGCCAACGATATTTCCTCGGCGCTTCAATATGTAGACAGCTCCCTTGGCTTGGCAACATATCTCAACGGCTCGGGGCCCTTCCGGAGACCTTTGTCATTAAAGAAGCTATCACGGAAAGTCAGAAATAGCAGCTGGGCAGTACAGAGTGCGATTGGAGCTCACCTGTATGATGTTATAACGTCCCTACCTCCTCACAGGCCCGACTTTGTCATGACTTTGTCAATGTTCAGCTCAGTTCGCACTATGATGGAGACTGTCGAAGATTATTCTATGCTTTCGGGTATTCTCAGGGCCTGTTCCAGTGGTCCAGACGTGGACACTCTCGCAGCCTGCGTTGACACTATTGACGCACAGCTAGACATCTTTATGGCTATAGGCACTGCAGAGACTCTTTTTGACATATTCATTGAACGACTAAAGGCTATGAGTCGAGACCAAGGAATAGTCGTTCGCTCGCTGCTCGCGTCTCTGGCGTCTCTGGCTGCAAGGTTGCCACAAAGGGAGGACCTGGCAAAACAACTCTCACAGGAATTGGCCCAGAACGACCGGTCCAACGCGATTGACGCCTGTTCCCCCGTCTCGGATAGCATGGCAACGCAAGCTCAAACGGCTGAAGGCGAGGTCTCGGAACAAATCGATAAGCTCCTCGCCAGTGGTAACGTCATTGATCACCCTACTATGAATCGTCTCTTTCGATACGTCATCATTAAGTTGGAATCTGGCTGGGGAAAATTGGATGACAGTCGAAGGGTATTTTCGTCGCTTCTGTCACGACTACGAATGCTGGACGCCCTTCATTTCGACAAGCTTATGGCAGACTGGATCAGTCACATCAGAACCCTGAAGGAACGGCCTCCGTTGCCGGAACTTTTCCCGCTCCTTGTTAGCTTTGGTTGTTTATCAATGTCGACAATACTGCACACTGCCAATGCTGGCTCCGTGGCCTTGGACATCACTCCCGATACTGTAACGTCAAAGACTGTGACGTATTTGCAAGAACTCCTCCAGCTTATCATTATGAAGTTACCAGCAACTGCGTTGCTAGATGCCGAAGAAACATATAGATTCCAAATTTACCAACAACGCGCCAAGTTCGAGCATGCGAAGGGCTTGTTAGCTTTGATACGCAATTCGCTTGTTGAGTACTCAGCTCTCCAGATACCCGGCCGAACTGCTATGATCCTCCCTCTTGATGATGTGGCCTGTCAGAATTGTCTCTTGGAGACCATGAGATTCATGGTTGTGGCCGATTCAGCAATCGTCGCAGAAGTGTTGAACATGAGCACGCTTCCTCCGGGAGCAACATCATTGGCGCACAGGATTGTCACCAGACTTTTATTGCCTGAAGCGGATTCCGACCACCACCCATCGTTTGACCATATTCTGTCTCTTGCGGATGAGCTAACAATGCCGTTTTGTCAACTCAAACTCAACCTAGACCTCTCTGTGAATCTGCCTAGCAGCTCTGCTATCGAGGGTGAGACACCTTCACGGTTTGAAGCGTTCGCAAAGGCCATGGATAAAGCCATCGAATCTCAGAACATCATTTGGACGAGGATGCTGCCATGTCTTAGTGACGACATTACTCAAAGCCTGAACACAGAGGCTCACACGAGATTTTTGGATTTGATGCCGTCGAGCAAATCGGAATCGTTAGCCAGCGACACGACGGACGAGAATCGCATCCGCCTCGCTGAAAACTTGCTCGGAGTCATCGAGGCTATCATCTCCGGCCAGCCACCCTCAAGATCAGCCTCGCTCACTAATAACTTGGTTGATAAACTGTCCGATATGTGGGAGATTGTCACGTCGCGAGATGAGGACCGAGCGCTGGCCAAGAAGGAGGTCTTGGGGCATTGGCTCCCTACGCTGCTACGATTCATTACACTACACAGCATTTCCTCAGAGCCGGCGCATATTGCCACGGCAGGGCCTGGCAGCTCAGCGAAGACCGCTGCGACCCCCAACCACGAAGTACGGGCTCGCATTATCCTTTTGCTCTGCGGTCTGCTGCTGGAGATGGAGACTCTTCCGAAGGAACTTACAGGGTCTCTTGCCCAGCAGATATTCGATATTGCGATACTCCTAGTAGACGCCCTACCAGACGATCTACGAACACAATGCGCCAAGTCGATCCTCTTCCTGCCTGGTACCACAGCAAGCGCAGGCACCACATCAGATCCACGCCTGTACTATCTCTTCAGCACGCCGCGACCAACCTCTGCCGAGAACCTAAAGCTCGTACACCGCGACAAGTCGTCGGTGCCGTACACGGCCGCTGCCCGAGGCATGGGGGCCATGTATGGCATCGGCCCGACATTAAACGAAAGACTGAGTCCCTTCGTTCTCCGTCGCTGGGAGATCCTCAGCGAACCAACACCCAATGTAGGCGAAAATGACACGAGTCTCAGCCTACGATTGTTCGAAGCAATTAGGATTCAATGAACCCAAAGGCATCTTTGATTCACTCTCGGCGTGTTGATTTTTTTTTTAGCTCCATACTTTACATTATTTGCTCTGCATCATGTTCAAATTGTTTGTTTATCGTTTCGGATTGTGGGATATCTATGAATAACGACCAAACTGGGAACTAAGCGAGAGCAACAACATACATTTCATGTGGGATTTTGAAAAAAGAGCCACCAGAGGCTTTTTTTTGTGATATATCAGTATCGGGATTTGCATCGTCCTGCTGTCTTTGTTCTTTTCCTGGATGGAGACTGCTTTTTTGTTTATGCATTGATGGATGGGTGAGGTGTTGGCGCTTGAGATGCTGCCATGTAGTTGCGTTTTTTTGCATCTACCATGTTGGATGACGGGCATTGGTTCGAATGGAATTGTTCTTTTTTTTTTAACTATTTCAAGCATGGTGGGAGTGGAGGTTTTTGTTTTCCATCTTGGATGAATAGAATTTAACATCAATCGAGCGTATGAACCTTTTACTCATATCCCTTTATATTTTGTGCACATTTGTTTCACTGAGATGGTAAGAGTTTTTGAGAAATGTATAAACATGCTGCTCCTATCAACAGACCACCTCCGTTACCGACAATTATCATACACTTGGCAATGTACCAAACACAAAATAAGACGCCAAATGCAATGGTGAACCCCGCACAAAACAAGAAACAAAACAATCTTCGAACAGCAGCCCCATGATGACAAACCTCGCCGTCCCGTTTTTAATCCTCATCAAATATCTGATATGTATTCTGTAAAATCGTGTCAATGACTTTAATCTGCCACCCTGCATCGGCAATAGCCGTGCTGGGATCGGAGCCCATGAGCGTAGGGCCGAAAATAACAGCCAAGTTGTGTGAATTCATCCTGTTGACGTGCGAATTGTCCATGATGCGGTAGAGGTGGAGCGTCATGGCGCGCAGGGTAGCGTAGTTGGGGTCGGGGAGGGCATTGATGATGGCGTGGAGAGAGTCGCGGCGCACAACGTCGTCTTCGTTTTCTACTCGGCGGTTAGCAGCCTGATGATCGGGGGATTTCGATGGGTGGATGATGTGGACAAAGAGGGTACGAACTGGCTGCATTGACAAAGGCATCATGGTGTTCTGCTGTCAGGAGGGGATCCGGGAGATCGCGGAAAAACTGCTTCAGGAGGCCAGTCACACTGTTTACGTCGTGATAGAAGTTTTCAGGGTTTCTAAAGTCCAGAGCGGGGTCGGATGAATCTGCCTAGAGGTTAGTTCATGCAGGTGAGCGATATGTAAATGTACAGTGTTGGGACTTGCCTGCATCAAACATGCCCTTGAGCTTGCTGATGTGGGTTACTGAGCCCGATTGTCTGTAGATACCCTCAACACCCAGGCCGAAGAGATCCACAGCCTGGATGCACTGATATACCACCATCGGCACGGCCAGACCGTCTCTCTCATACAGGCGGTTCAGTGACACACCAAATACGAGCTTTGCGTTTGTGGTTGCAGCAGACTGGTTGTTCCCAGGTGTCGGGGCATAGGCGGGAGGGGGCACACCACCGTATGCAGGGCCACTGCTGCGAGGATCCGTTGGAGGCTGAAACGGAGTTCCCTGAGGCGGTGTCGAGGATTGTGGAGATGGTTGTGAGCCCTGGAAGGGCAAAGCACCAAGTTGCGGCGGTCCTTGCGAGCTGGTGGTGTTACTGTATCTCGGCGCCGGTTGGGCAGAGTTCCTGCTCGCGAATTGCTGCAAGGCAGAGACCTGCTGGCTCAGCATGTTGCCCTGGCTGAAGCTGCGGCCGTGAGTTTGGGCATACGGGCGGTTGGAATCAGGCTTGCCACCTTGCGATGCAGAAGGGCCCTGTGATGAAATAAGGCTTCCCATGGGACCAAAATTGCCGACGCTGCTTCTTGAGCCTGGACCGAAGGAGTTCGGGCCTTCTGGAGGAGGCGGCCCAGATGTTCCAACTGACTGGATAGTGTGCATACTCTGGGGCAGAGGGTGGCTGACGGACGATGGATTGGAGATCAAAATCTGATGCGATGAGTTAGAACAGTGAATAGCGTCCATAACGGTAAAGACAGTGAACATACCGGATTGCGCTCATATTTGACCTCCGTGTAGGGCTGGATCCTGGTATGCTGGCCAGCAACAAAGTCGTTGAAGTCCTTCTCGTTATCAATGGCGGCAACTGCCTGGCGCAAACTTCGCGGCTGGCCAGCTCCTTGGGCGCCTTGGATCTTGAAGGGGCTGACAATCAGCCCGTTTCCGAGGAGGAGCTTCTCGTTGAAGGCGGCTAAGGGAAAAAAAGGGTCAGCCTCAAGTCAGATAGCCGCGGCCATCTGGGGGACAGCTTCAACCAAACTCACCAAACTTTTGCATCTGCAGTGTCACAGCCGAGTCGGTCTCGGAGATGAGCTCACGCAGGGCCTTGACGGCCTCGGGACGAGCAGACTTCTCAAGATGAGCCTTTTCGGCCTGCAATGACTGAACGTGGCCCGAATACGTTTGATCAGCCGCCTGAACCTTTCTCAACAAATCCTCTTCTTGTTGTGCTGGAGACTTGTGCGCTTTGAATGCGCCGAGCACCTTTCCGCTTTGCCTGGCCTCGCCGGTCCTCGCACGGTCATATTCCTCAGCCAGAGAATCGTATTTGGCCTTGCTCTTGCGCAACACCTGCTCCAAGTCGGCTACCTTTTGCTCGGCAGCCAGGCCGTTTGCCTTCCACATTTTGCGCCCTCGTTCGCCATTTGCCACCAATTCCAGCAAGTCTTCTTGCATCTGGTGGAGTGAAGCGGCAAATTGTGATCCGTTCTCGGCCATGCGATCGTGAATAAAGACCATCTCGTCGTAAGACTTGGAGAAGGTGCCCTGGCGATGTTCGGGCCGGCGCGCATTGTCCTGAGTTAGCCGACACAATTTGCGAAGGCTCTGGGCGTGGTCGTCTTCGAGGACGGAGCGCTTCTTGAGGAACAGGGCGAATTCCTTGGCCGAGGCTACGCTTTGCTTGAGTCGGTTCAACAGGGTCGGGATGCCCAGCTGGTCGTTGTTAGCATGGGACGCCAAGAGGGAGGCGCATAGGGTTAACGGTAGTTACCTCTGAAGCCATGACATCGTTGACATGCTTCGTCACGGTTGGATCGACGGCTGGCCTGGCTTGCTCTTCGGTCCCGGAAACAGTTGCTGGAGGTGCCGTCGACGGTCCAGGTCCCTGCTCCGACGCCTCGATGTCATGACCCTGAGCCTCGGCGCTCTGTTTGCCATCTGAGCTGTTCTCGGGGCCAGTGGCCTCAGCGTCTTGTTGTGAGGATCTGGGCTCGTCGATAGGCAAGCTAATGGGCCTGTCTTGTTGGTGCTGCTGAGAATGCGGCACGGCATCGTCATCGTTGGAGCTTCGCAGGTCGGCCATGGTGGCACAAGGCACAAGGCCAAAGCCCTCGTTCGCTGAGGAGATGCGGGGAGGGGCGCCCTTCTCGCTCGGCCGCCCTGGTAGTCGCAATAGCTGCGTTGCGGCAGCAATCCGTCGCAAGGGCCTTTGCAAACAGTCTCGCAGCTAGGTCGTGGGATGGAGTTGTATCTGGTGTTGGTGCAGCGGCTTGCGCCTCCTGACCAGTTTGTCGACGTATGGCGGATACCAGCAACAAATTAAAGTAACCCGGTACTAGTCCAGCTCTTAGTTTGTTCGGTGCAACTGGTGCTTGCTGGTGCTCCTCTCTGTTCGTGCGTCGAGGTGGAACGAAGCCCGCCGCCCGACGCCGCCAGTCCACTTGAGCACTTCCAAGAGACCTTGAGCCCTGGAGCAAAACCCTGGGACCAAGGATGCGAGAAGAGATGGAGATGGAAGAATGAGGGGTCTACGGCCACGCGGATGTGGGAGGCGAAGCGACGTGTCTGGCAAGTATTGTAGATGGATGGAGGGATGGATGGATGTGAACGCGTAGGCGAGCTGTATTATGTATGTAGTCTGGTAGTTTGGAGATGGCGGTGCCGAAGCCGATGCCCTTGCCCTTGCCCATGCCAGTACCAATGCCAGAGTCGATGCGAATTGACAAGGACGACGAATCGACGCGATCGACCAAGACCAGCCAGTGGCCTTTGGCTGCGAAGCAGGGCGACAGTGACGGGTTTATCAAGTTACAAGATGCTCGATGTGCAAATCCAAGCTGTCGGGCAATCAATCTGCATCTGCACTTGCCCCTTGCGCTCAAGTGCTCGCACTTACGGAGTAGTACGTAGTACTTGCACTACCAGACTGACTCTGCAGCTGCAGCCTGCAGCCTGTTTTTTTTGCGCGTTTGGTGCCTTGTTCCTCCGTACCGCTGCTCCTGTGCGCACCTTGGAACACGCCACGCCAGACCACAATGGCTGCTTCTGCACTTGTCTTACTCTCTTACGTATTTTTGTCGTCTGATCGACACAGCCTGCGCCAGAATAGCCACGGAATCCCCCTGGCGATGCGATGACGACAAGGTGCCGGGCTGAGCCACGTTTCCTGCCACCAAAAAGTGACTGGGCCTGGGGCCAAGGCTCGGCTACGGCCAATGCACATTCGACAAAAAATAGTACTACTAGTACATCACACACGAGGGCCTCTGCAGATTGCCATGTGCCGGGCCTCGTCGACTTTGCTAAAGAAGCGACAGCCTGTCTGTCTGTCGTTTAGCCACCAGGCAGACAGACAGACCATTGTCAGCAACTTGACAACTGCTCGAAGCCAACATGCATTCTCGTCTGCTCTGTACGAACTACTACTACGTATGTACATTAGGTATATACTTTTGCTTCCTATTTGTTCCACTTTTTCTTTTCTCAGGGAAATTATCACCTGACGTGACCATCTGCATCTATTTACGGGCAAAGCTCCCGCCCGAGACCAGCAGCACAGACGTTGGATGCTCCGTATGCCCGGCACCGGGTAAATTTGGAAGGAAAAAATAATAATAACCAATAAACTACTCCTCAGGCCTGTGGATTATAACTCGGGACGGATCGTTCGTGTCTGGGCTACCACATTGCTGTTTCTGGCGCAAACATTGTTTGGACTACGGACTTGAATTGATAAACTGGGTGGAGAAGTAGTCTCTCGTTGAGCAGGCGAACCTAGTAGACCGTAACGAGTACTGGTAAGAAATTGCCAGGTGAGAGAGAGACACCGATCCAACTTCCATCTCCAAGCACAAATACCACGTGCATACACGTTACCGTTGTTAGTAGCTGTTCCAGACCGGATACGGCACGGGTCGAATACAAACAATGGACACACCATGAACCGTGCTTCATCTTTGTCTCGCAGCGACCGGAACACAAGAGCACACTGCACCACGAAACCAACATACAACAGAGAAAATAAAAATAGGTTAATGCCCAAATCCGTCCTTGTATGCCGATGAAAAACAGAGCTCGGATTCCTGAACACAGTGAAGAGAAACGAGCCTTGCTATTTTCCGACCAGGTAGCCTGCCGGCTATGCTAACTTGACATCCATTTTTATACCGTCAAGCAAGACAATTGTCCAGCGCCTCAACCCCGAAGAATTCGACCCTGAGTTGTTTTGCATCGTTGCAAAACAAGCCTCCCACATGCCCTCTGATATCAACAACAACCGTGGTTCGTCATCCGTTCATAGTCGCTCCATGTAACCCCTCCTACGTAACACCGTCCGCCACCAACAAGGCCCTTTATCGCAGACGTCTGGCCTCACGTTCGGACTCGAGCAGGCAAAGGATATCGTCCTCACGAACTACACAGCACAATGAGTTAGTCATGCGCTAAATTCCCCCATCACTCAATATGTATCATGCCGGCGGTCTAAACATGGCGACACTGTGAGAAGGAAAAGGATTTGCCATACCGGGTCCCTTAACGTTTCGGATGATGGATCGGGTCTGGTCGTCCATGAACTCGACGCGCACCTGGGTGACACCACCACGGGAGCCTATCAACATCAACATGTTAGCCTCTATAGCCCAGTAAATCCGTAATCCCTTTTGATCGATCGAAACAATTTTTCTGCTTGGAGGTGGTATGCGTAGTGCGAGCGGAATTTCTCGAAAATCGTAGTCATCCAAACACACAGACGGGGCAAGCAAGAGCCGAATTTCAATAATTTTTCAGGCATCCTGCGACATGTCGGGAGAGGAGAGAATGGGGTTTTGTTTTCGTACCGGTTCGGCCGAGGACTCGGGTCACCTTGACCAGCTTGACGGGGGCCTTTGAGGAATCCATTGTGAAATTTGTGCTTTTGTATTTGTCGACGGGAGACGTGTGGTGTTGAAAAGCGAAATTTTGGCAAAAAGATTCCCTTGGGTCGTGTGGAAAGTGGACGCAGCTATTTTGTGCTATTCAGCAGGGTTTTCGACAGCCCCCTGTGGTGGGCGGCCGGTGGGCCACGCCAACCGACGGAAGTCACGTGTGGGGGACTGAGAAACCCCAAAACGGAGCCCCGATGCTGAGGGGGGAAAATCGACACCGGATAAACCTATTATCCGACGGTGCATGAGACCGAATTATGCAAATCGTACCCCGAATTTTATGCTATGTATTTCATTCATTTGACTACAATTTTGAAGCTGACCCTATCTTAAGGCAGGTACTGTGTCTAGTTAAACATGATGATGAATGATATCGCTGCATCACTTCAGCGGCAGGAATTGGCCTGTGCAGATTTGGCAATTTATGCGATTTCTTTCTATATTCTCCCTTGAATCTCAGATATCCCTTTCTGGATGACAATTGGGTTGCTTCTTTAGCCCCTCCAGCACCAGACATCTTGTGACTGTTCTTCGTCCACAACTCCACTGACACAGCTCAAGGTCCTCACGTTGCGCATCTTGAGGTATGGGAAAGGCCGTACTCCGTACAGGACACATCTCTACGCCCTGTCTAAAGGCTGGGCGGCTGAAGCTCTGAATTGACCACGCAAAAGGGGGGGGCGTCGTGTCTTAGGCCTCAAATTACCCGAGAGGAGTACTCGGTACGGAGTAGCTCAAGCAAGGGATTTAAATAGGGGGTGGTGAGTCGTTCAAGAGCCGAAACCCGGTAACCAGTCGCGCGCCGACAAGCAGAGTTGTCTCGGGGAGTGTTTGCTTCCAAAAGAAAACAACCGTTTGCCAAGGAGCAAAGTCGAGGAACGAATACGACCCAGTGGCTCGTCCACTGACTTAGTCGCTGACCGGTAGCATTGTTCAGGGTCAATGTATCGTGCGGATGTTTACCCGTGCACCATTTTTTAATAATAACTGCGTGCCTGATGGACCTAGTTTCGCAACAGCACGATGCAGATATCGTACCGGCCTATTCACGACGGTAAGCTCGGCCAGTTGCTCCAAGCCAGGAGTCAGGACATAATTTTGGCGAAATTATTGCGGCTGGCCATCAGAATGCTTGCCAAAGAATACGGACCATGAACAAAATCAGTGAGATTGAAACCAGTGGTAACGTAGACCATATTGTACACTCGATTTCGGGATCTTCCGGTGCTGGACCGGCCTCAGATATCAAAGGCTATTGCTGTCTTCAGACGTCTGAAATATTGATGACCTTACAATCCCGGGCCTCCCAGTACAACTGATGCTGCATCCAATACAAGCTAGCTGCTGTAAGACAGGAGAGAATGGATTTCGAGTTCGTGTAACCACCCAAAGCACGGGCAGTCCCGGTGAAGCACACGGAGCAGGGTATGAAGACCAGGAGGTTGGGGGCGACTGAGGTAATATGTAGTCAATGGACCACAGCCGGTACGTTGTTCGGCTTGTTCGGCCTGTTTACCGCTGCCTAACCGTCTTGTGTTGGTAGTGTAACCGGATGAGAAAGCCGGGTATTCTTAGATAACCCCCTGATGCTTGGAGACGCGTTATAAAAGTCGTAAGCTTACCAAAGTCTGCCAGTGTAGATTGTATCAACAATTCACTAGCTGTATTTACTACGCAGCATGTTTCAACACTCATCGCAGTTTCTTCTTGCTCGAGTGCCACTCGCCATGGGTACGAGAGCGAACGAGTCCAGTTCGCAGTCTTCGACATTGTTACATGCATCTGAGATGACTGACGTCTCGGCCGTGTCAGTAGCAACTCAAGTAACATCATCGGCTTCTGCACCTCTTGGAGGACTTGATATAGAAACCAGTGTTTCTAACAAAACACCAGTCATGTGAGTACCATGCCGTAGTTCTTGTCTCGTATCTCGGGGCCTTGCTCCCTAGAATAGACATTTTCCGTTTGCTTAACCTGCCAGCCAATCTGTTCTGGCCTATTGGGGTTAACTTTCCACCACTCTAAAACATATATTGTGAACAGCCACTAAGAAATGAACTTTATAGTGATTCGGATATCGATAACAACATGGAGAGCGAAGCCATGGCTCGTGGACGAGTTACCCTAAGAAGCACGTCAACCTGGCGCCAAACTTGGGAGGCCAATATCGACGAGGGAACTGAATACTCTCCAGAGGACGCTGCATATTCTAACTTAGAAGACAAAAGACTAAAGCACGCCGAAAGACAGCGTGCTGCCCAAAGCAAGGGCGTCCAGCTCGGGACCTGGATAGACTCTCAGGTCCTCCAAGAAGACAGAAAGCACGCCGTCACCGGATTCATAGATACCGTAGGCCGCCTACAAACCCACGTTCTGCCGGAAACAAAGCACGGAGAGTCGTTGGCCTCGGAGTCCCCCCTGCCCCCTGGCTCCGGCAGGTGCTGGATCAGGTTTTCCAAAATCAAGTTTTCCGAGCACCTACACGGCCTGGATCACTTGCAAATAAAGGAATATATCCGCGTTCTAAGCGAATCCAGAGAAACCAGGGGCCGCGTTCCGGGCGACGAGGCGGCGGCCGTACAAGCGGCCAAGTACCGCCTCTCCAAGGACCCGAATTGGGTCAAGTCCAAGAAGCGTTATATCGCGTACAGTGATGCCGAGAGCGGGCTTGCCCGGGTCCGATCCTCACGAGCTGCCGCGGTGCATTGGGGCCGGACTGGGCCGCTGCCTGTCCATTCCCTTCACTGCGAGGCTAGGACTCGCGAGCGCCAGTTGCAGGACGTGGGGGTAACCAAGGAGGCTGAAGTGTTGGCACATGGCGGAAATGGAGTTGCTCAAAACCAGGCAGATGGTCGGATGATGGATCGAGGGCAGGCGGTAGAGGCTGCCGCAGCCACATCTTCCACCGGCCGCCGGATGCTCTTCCGCGAATGGAAAGATGTGCAGAGATTTGACGACATGTGCGGCGTGCAGGAAACTCCTCGCAGGGGTAAGAGTATACGTCGTGCCAAGATGTATAACGGCATCACGTATGAGCGTCAGACGACGGGTGCTTTTATTGGAAAGCTTGTCTCGCGGGGTTTATTAATTCATATTGATGGTGAGGACTACTTGGAGCACCGTGTTCTTGCCATGCCCGGGTTCTGTTAGAGCCAACGTATTCTGGGCTCCGTGTACATGTGTATAGAAAATAGTACAGACGTTTCTCCATCCCATGGTTGTGGTGACTACATCTAACCAAACGTAATAGATGGATGAATGGTAGGTAGCTGGTGAATGAAGGAAGAAATTGGTGTGTATCGATAGTCCCGTGCACTGATCTGATAAGAGTTTAGGTATTGTTGAGAAGCCTCGCAGTTGCAGGTTGAGACGCTTGGGGAATCATGTTCTCCAGAAGCTATCGACAGTACACACTCCGTCAGAGACAAGCAAGGCAAATTGCCAAGTAATAGTACTACTATTACTACTAATGCCTAGCTCATCACACCGAGACGTCATATTCTGGTTTCTCATGTTGGCCACCGCCCAACAAAACGAATTACCACTGGTTTTGATCGTCCAAGCCCACTCGATATGTCATATTTGCAATCTGTGCAACAAAGAAAATGCCGGCACCCCCCTGTCCTTGCGGGGTGGCAGTTACGTACGGAGCACTGAGCAGTGAGGAATCAATCCATAATTAGGCTCCTTGTTATGTCTCTGAAATCGTGTTCGTGCTTGGGTGGCTGGCGCGCACTGACGAAAACTCCCAGAGTTCATGATCGGCATCTCGCCTTCCTGAGAGTCGCAGGCAGCAGCTACATCTTGGCAAAGTTCAAGTGTCTATAGTCTGAATCTGATACTCTAATATATGCTGATATTTTGCCAAGGGGGTACTACCGAGGTCGGGTGGACAACCATTCCCCATCTTGACCATGAAACCGCGCTTCAATACCAAAGAAGAGTCATGCGCAACGACCGAGTCTGTCCAGCCGAATTGGCCTGTCTGCAGCGGCCCAACTACTATCCTTGACGCAACCACGTTTGTGATTATTTTGCCAAGGTTCCTGTATTCCACAAAACTATCCATAATTTCGGCCGTGGCGAATCCAGAATCGCCAAGACAAATCATGGAGTTTGCCGAGTTGAAGGAATTGGCATGGCGGGAAAATGGCTTTGAACAACCTTGACGTGGAATGCTCCTTGGGTTTTCAGCACACTGAATCTTTGTTCATGCTTATGCAGCTATAACTCAGCCAAAGAGACTTCACCAGATGAGCATTGCGGCACGGCAGGAGCATCATGAGTACATCTTCTTCCCTCAATTGACAATTAGAGATGAGTCTGGTACTATTCTATCCACCACTCCCTCCCCACTCCGCAATGACACAGAGCCCATTTGTTAATTGTACAAACAAATACCTTTCAACGAATCAAGAATTGATTGCAGTGAAGACACTAAGCAACTTCAGAGCAATGGACGGATATGAGATATGGACAACCTGCAACCACGCCTCCACGGCGAACGATGCTGAGTCTCGAATGGTCAATGATTAACTAGGATTATGATTGAAAACCCGACAAATGAAACAAAGAAATGCCAAGGCAATTCGTATATATGTTGGTGAATCAGAGATTGCGTCAAAGTATTTCGTCGTAGTAAAAGCATAACTAAACGGGGTATAACGTCCGTCATCACCGGACAAGTCATTAGATGTAAACGGGTTTTGAAAAAAAAAAAGCCTTCATGACATATCATTAGGACTCAACCACCGTTGGCACAGCGTCTTCCGGCCAGGATGGTGCGTCCACCACGGCGTATTTCAAGCCGTCTTGCTCCTGCAGCTCTTTGCACAATACCTCGATTGCCAAGGTCCACCTTGCCGTGGTTCGAGATTGACGCTCGCCGAAGATGCTGTGGAATTGTCCCGCTTCTTGTTTATGTTTGTCGATTAACTCGTCCCTTGCCTTTCGCTGCCCGTCAGCCTGGTCCTGGAGATCTGTTTCATGCTTCTCGAGGAGCTCCTCCATTCTTTTCTCCTGGCGATCTCGCATCATATTGATCTTGGACTGATGTTGTCTTTCCATGTCGTCGCGCAAGTTGTACTGGATCCCCAAATCTCGAAGGTTTTGCTCAGTGACAATCCGTGGTGGCAGGGCTGATCCGTTTGGATTTTGCCCTAAACCATCGCAGTAGGCCTCCATATGCTTTATCCGTACTCGAATGCTTTTCTCTGCTTGCTCGAGTGATTGCCGAAGTTCTAGCTCTTCCGCAATTTGACGATCGTCAAGGTGACTAGTTTCCCTCGAATGCTTCTGAGACAGCTGTTCTTCTTCCTCGACTTGCTGGTTCATTAGTGCAATCCCCTCCGCAGCATGCCTTGCTTTCAGAGAGCTCTCAGCAGAGCATCTGAAGTCCAGAAGTCGTTGCTTCTCTTGCTCTTGGGATGCCCTCAATGCCATCATACTGGGGTGTGATGCTGATCGTTCTTCGCACTCCTGTCGTTCGGCTTCTCGTACTGCCTTTGCCTGGGCTGCTCGCTCCTCTTCCTCCTTCCTCCTTCTAGCCAGTCCTTCCTCTCCATTGCAAACATTGGGACAGCCAACTGCGCTATCCCAGACACCTCCACAAGAGTGGCAGAATTGTGCACTGCAGGCGCATGTCGTCGGGCCAATGCTATCCGAGAGCTCTACCAACTTACGACACCTATAGCAACGGCGCCAGCTGCTTCGTCCCCCAATCTTGAGTGCATCTAAGAGTTCCCAGTCTCCGGGACAGTGAATTCCAATGGAATGCGCTGACTGTTTACATGTAGAGCAAACTTTTGTCTGGCACTTCAGACAAGTAACTGCAGACGGCAACTTGGGGTCCAATCTTTTCAAAGGCGGTATAAACTCTCCACAAAGCGTGCTGCAGCAAAAGATCCTCGACTCGGATGGTGTGCTATATTGGTGAACTGCCTTCAAGAACGATTCCTGAACATCAAGATCAAGAGACTGCTTCAGAGCATCAGCCGGCACTGGCTGCGCGCAGCAGCTTGGAGGCATGCGCGTCTCATGGTTGATCGCCTGAATCACCAGGTCCCTGATACAATCGGTACAGTGTGCATGGCCGCATGGTAAGCTTTTCAGTCCGTTGGTCTTGTTAAAGGCAGCTTGACAGGCGAAGCAGGAGCTAAGTGATGAACACAAGTTAGCATACCCCAAGTCATGGCCGGCCTGAAAGGATGGGCCATCAGTAGGAACTCAGAAGGAGAGCTTGTTCACATACACTGGAGTGTCAAACAGGCGAGTTGGCTTCTTTCTGAGCCTCATTCTGTTTCGAAATCCTGTGGTTACACCTGATATGCTCTTCCTCGTGCTAACGCTGAATATGCTCTGGCCAGAGCTGTCGATGACAAGACTTGGCTTCCGAAACCTCGGTTCTTCGTGAACGGTGTCGATTTGGGAAATGTACTTTTCATATGAGGCAAAGTTCAAAGCCTTGCAATGAGGTTTGTTGATACTGCTGTCGAAGGACGAGAGCTTTGGACTAACGCCGCCATATATAGACGAGTGAGGCGTGAGATATGTTGTCGACGCTTCTGAAATGGTGGAAAATGTCTGCTCTCGTGAGGTAGACTCGGTTGAATCAGACGCGCTCGAAGTGACACGCTGAGCTTCTGCGACAGACGGCAAGGTGGCCATGATGCCCAGACCGTGAGCCTTCTTTAACAACTCGCGATCATATACGAGTTCTGACTTGCCAGCACGCAGGTGCATCACCTCGGTGCAATAAAGGGCATCTTCCAGCTCGGGAATATGGGTGGTAGTGTCCATGATAGCTGTTTTCCCTAGTCTCACTTCCCGCTGCAGCAATGATCGGTGATGATGGGGTTTGTACCTTTTGTCGAACAATACAACAGGGGCACCCGGATTATGTCTTCACGAGCCGCAACAACACAACATACCGCCCACGAGTCGACCTGGGGCCACGCACAATCAAATACATTTTGCCGACGCATAGGAGGGCGTGAATCATGAAACCAACAAAAGTCGGGCAATCGAGTGTGTGATCTAAGTGAACTGCAAGTAGGGGGTGTGTGGAGGACGGGACATGGGCTGGACTGGATGGGCTCATCCAAGACAAGCGGCACAGATCCGCCTCGCGATAGGCGCCATTCTCAAGATGGGACGGGAATGTCTGAGAGCGACGGCGACCAGGAGACTAGGCAGGCAAGCAGGGTCTCAGAAATAAGGAAAGCTAGGGTCAACCAGGGCTTCTGAAGGGATCGGAGCGCTGGGGCGAGCAAATTCCTAGCACTGCTCAGCCATATGAGAAAATGCCAATGACCAACAGAAGGGGGGGGTGGAGAATCGAGATGGCATCGCGAAGTGACGGCTTATTGTTTTGTATGGGGCCCAACAAGAGCACGACGTACATACGGAGTACAGAGCACGGCTTCCTTGCCTGTGTATCAGGTAGAGGAGAAGACTGCAGAATGAGTAAGAAAAGGGACTAGAACAGGGGCAATATTGCTTGTTGGCCCTGGTCGCCATGCTTTGCTCCTGAATCTGATGGCCTGATGCCAACGAAAAGAAGCAAAGTCGCATCCGGTGTTGGCAACACTTGCGTACACCAAGCACATGCAAAACGTTGGAGATGTATGCAATATTCCGCACAGGGCCAAGTGATGCGGAGTTAGCAGACCGAGTGAGGCTCATCGGGATAGAGAGACGGAGGGAGGGTCGATTGAAAGAGCGGATGTGGCGGCAACATTCAATGCTTGACATGCATCTAGATCAATCAATCATTACAATGCCGGAGGGCTGTTGGGCTTGCTGGTTAGCAGGTCACTTACACATTGATTGACTCGCACATCAATCATCGATGGCAGCTGCGAGGGTGGTGGTACCTGCCCTCTGGATTGTTTGATTACCGTAAAGTTTAATCATAATCCTTGACTGACACCGACGCACTGATGGGGTGACCGTGGAGCCGGGGAGAAGGGAAGAGGGGGGAAGCTCAGTGCTATCGTGTTAGTAGCCTCTGGCTGTAGCCCAGCTGCCAACTGCCAACTGCCAATTATTTGGCTCTTGCCAATTACGACCAACCTTTTTCACGGAAGGAGCAACTTTTTTTTTTCTCGGTCCAGCGCTGAATGATCGCGCCAACATCCAAATGTCAATCGTCTCGTCTTTCTACCACCCAGCGTGCCCATAACCCATCGTCTTCATCACCAATCGCTGTCTGATATTAATTTTCAAATCCAGAACCCGCTTAACATTGTACCTCATATGCAGTGAAGACATGGCCATTCCTTGTACTCTGTTGTACGTCGTTGCACTCGTAATACGCAGTTTACAAATATTTGTCAGGAATTTGCAGGGCTACGGGCCAACGGGAGAGGCTTGAACGAATCGTCCAAGGTCAAACTGCTGGTGTGCAAGCCCTAGCCCCCGCAGCTAGCAAGGCCAGCTAACAGTCTCTCATTACGGAGCAACCAAGTCAGGGATCTTATTAGTGGCATATCCTGTGGCAAATTGTAGTAGTGTTGTGGTCCGGGAGGTGGACAACTACGTCAATTCTCCGAGCAATGGATTGCTACCTCAGCTCGGTCCATCAGATAACTGCCGTCTTGACAACAAGGGCCACGCCACTCTCTGGCACGTACGGAGTACATACGATACATACAATATGGAGCGAGTGGCTGCCGAAGGCCGGCAAATATGTATCGACAAGCCGCTCAAAAACACAAGGCAAACACCATCTCATCTCAAAGTCAAGTAGCCTGCCTATTGCCGGCGATACTGAAGGAAAGGCCGTCGACTAGAGTCGAGTGCAGCGAGCACTTGCCATTCATTCTTGTGGGACTCCCAACTAGCCTGAGTGTCCCATCATCTTGTTGGCTTGTTAAAATACGACCAGCAGCGTCTGCCTGTTCGCCTATCCATTTTAGCGCAACCGCTGGTCGCACTGCCAGTTTCCGGGTAAATCCGCCATGTATCCACCCCAGTCCAGTGGCTGTTCATCTGGCGGAGTCTGGAGAACCAACCATCTGATCGGTCTGCCAGCCAGCAGCATCGGTCTACATCGAGAAATTAGAGTACCTACCGAGTAGGTAGTTACTACATATATATTCAAGCAGAGATGAAGCTCTCAGAAGATCCCTGGGTCATGGCTATCATCATTCTTTAAGCCACCGGTTAATTCCAATGTGAGCGAGAGAGAGAGTATGCTTAAAATTCTACCCTGCCATCGCTTTCAGGAATCGTCCTAACGATTTGATGGGGGAGTATTTGGAAATGATCAAAAGCGGCCGAGGCGGGTCAACCTGACCCACTGCGTACGGCCCAAAAAGACGGTTCATCCCTGATCCATCGAGACAATACGGAGTAATAGTGAGCGCAACGGTTGATGGTTGGCAGGCAACGCAGGGACCGGTCGACCACCTCCCTACGATTTGTCCTCTTTGCCAAACGCGACAGGTGATTAACTCCGTTCTGATTCCTGAGCTGTGACGGGCCAACAATGTTTTCGCCTGCCAAGTGTAATATTGCATTAATTATCACATCCGGGTACAGACCGTATCACAGCCGAATCAGACGAATCCACAGCAACCTAGTGACGTCTCAAGCAATTCAGAACAAAAACAAGGGCAAACGCAGGGCAGGACACTCCGTGCCACACCTTTCTCTGCTCCAAATCGTCTCCTTCTATGATTGCGCTTGGCCAATCAAGAGGGGATTAGTAGAAGAAGCAAATTTCTCCGTATTGTACTCCGTTACCTGCTCGCTCAGGGTCGATGGCACGATACATTCCGATGTCGCCTCGTCCTGCTCCCTGGGTGTGACTCTGGAATCAAGTTGCACGGAACTTCATAGATGTCAGCGCCGACATTGCTAGCATTCCCGTTACTGCACCACCTTCATCATATATTCAAAGCGCGCAATTTGCGTCCCGAGTCTGACTTCGCGCGAGCTTCAGGCCAATGCCTGTGAAACAAAAGGCTACAGTCAGTCACGGGCTTGACTTAACCAACGGCAGTTGTTCCCGCCCCGCCCAATTGGGAGCGGTGTGAGCACGACTTGAAGTCTCTGAGAAAAATGTGAGACTTGGTTCCTTAATCGCACGCCAAAGGGCTATGAATCAAGAACAAAAGAGGACAACGATGGCTGAGTTTTCAGCCCACTGCTCTCTCAGCAGGTTGAGTTAACCCAGCGCTACGGTTCAACCATGACTACGGAGTGATGGAGCAAGCATTGTCTCGACAATGGAGTTACAGAGGCCAAACTGGGGCAGTTTGCGTGTCGTTGCAGGCTTGCAATATTCATGGTCCCCTAGCAGCTTCTCAGCCTAGGTGTGTTGAAAATTTTGGTGCGCTAGCACTCTATAGCTTGACGAAGGAACATTGCAACGAAACAATTTGGCAAGCTATACTCCAGGTGGGTACCACGCTGGATTCGCGCTGGAACATGTCACGCCTTACTTCATAAGGCTCGTGATCATCTTTTTCGTGGTACACGGTGAAGATCGCTGGGGCACTTGGTGCCTTGAGATAGACACGCCAAGGCGCCTATTGCCGAAAACTAGTACATACATAGCTTCGGAGTCTTGCCATCCGGGGGTTCCCTATGTTTTATTTGCTTTTTTCAATAGGTGGGACAGTCAATGGCGCCAACTAGCCATCATCAGATGGTAGCAAATGAAAAGAAACGAGCCGGTGGCTTGAGCGGGCACGGAAAACAACTCTCCGAGAGGTATTTGTGTATGTGCGCGCATACCGAGAGACTTCCACAACTGTAGCAAGATCGAGGTCGTCGTTCGATCTTTAGTGCCGTCAACAATCGAGGCATTCTTGTGCATCCCAGACAGTGGCTGTCATGAGGTTCTTCCCTGTTTCTCGGTCGGCGTATCAAGTGAAGCGGAAGCAGACGATGGAACCCTGCATTTCCGTTTATCTTGCAAGATATGGCTGACCGCAGTGTTGACCGCCGACAGCTCGTCTGATTTGTTATTTCAAGCTTGGTCAGCCTGCCCAGTTCAAGCGCAAGGCCGTTCCCATTCACACACTGGTCGGGGATACTAGTAAGTAGTTATGTTCCCGAACTATCATGAGCTAGGCAAGGCGAGACAGTTGCCGTCCATTTCGGCGAGGTCTCGCCTGAAGCGTGCCAGACACCGAGCACCTGAGATAGCCAAGGCTCCAAAACATCAAGGGTAGAGCCTGATGTAGAGGCGTGGCATCTCATCTGAGATGGCAAACGCAACTTGCCAGGTGCTCGCTGACGTATCTGCATCATTTGAGGATGGTGGTTCTGTCAAGGCGTCTTGCTAATGTCGTGTATAAGAGCGGCGCTTAATAATATCATGGCCAGGTGGGACCAGACTTCATTTGACCGTCGATTGGTCGCTATTCTACTCCGTATCAGTGCGCAAAAACTAAGCATCTCGTTTCTTTTTCTCATCAACTACCGGGCGTCATTGAACAGGCTTATAAGGAGGCACAAGTGCAGAATAGCTGGTGGAATAATGGTAGCAATATTGTCTTGACAAAAATGAAAAGGGACAGGGGAAAAGAAAGACGTGCAAAAAAATGAAAATAAAAATAAAAATAAAATAAAATAAAAGGGGGGGTGCACGAGGACTCTACATCATGCGAATGCCAAATGCCGCGGAAACTCTGACACAATTCGAGTCGGCTTCCGGGTGTATGCCTGGGATTTTGGAAGTTGTCACTTGGAACGTATTCGTTTCTGTACACGCTATTGATGACGCCTTTTCTGTATTGCCAACGAAAATGTTGGCTGTCCTCGGTTTTCGTGGTAACGATTTGCGCTTGCTAATACTCTGCCACCATCTGTCAGCTTAGGCGTCGGGTCAATATTGATAAATCGATGGCTGTAGCAACACGGCCAGAAATATCATGATATATTTCGTTCTCTGTTGACGAGTGTTTCCTCTTGGACAAGGCCCAATGCAGCGGGGTGCAAAGTTCGACCAACTCGGACATATGAAACGAAATACATGCCGAAGCGGGCTACAGTCATTTTGGGTCATGTTGAATGTATATTCGGAGAGAGACGCATTTCAATTGACAAGGGACGTGTGTGTATGACACCAAACTCTCGCGTACTCGAACCTTCTTTCGTTTGTGCAGCTATCGATGGAACACACCTTACTATGGAACAGCAGATGTGAATGACCGGGACAATAGCAAGATGGACTGTATGTCTACATGTATGCTGGCCGAGATTGTGGCACAGTTTCGGTTCTGGTCTGGCTGCAGTTGCAACATTGAATGCTCTTGCCGTACGTGTAAGTGACTGTAACCAGTGGTACTGTGCCAAAACAACGGCATCAAGGACTTCCCAACAACACCAACCCGTGACGGGGTCGATCAGCATCATTATTATTCCTTCAGGCCAATTTCCTTCGAGACCGATCCTATCTTCAGACACATAGAGTTACGATAATGTGGTGGGCCGAGCGGCCTGAGCAGGGCTCACTTCGTGCCATTATTCAGGCACACAGTCGAAAATGCATCCTTGTCAGAGGCATTGCTTGGACTGGGACTCACCTTCGGATCTTGAATGTTCGGTTCCTGCGAGGAGATGAACAGCTAGCCAACGCGCGAAGCATGTGGCAGACTTGGCCGGGTGAGATCGCCGTGGAGGAATATCTGAGGTCTTCTCTCCGGACCGTGCAAAATACTGGGATTCGCAAGGTCCTCGAGCTACTCGATATCTATAACCTAGGGCCGGTGCAATCCACATGTCCTCGGGCACATTCACCTTCATGCTAACTTGTGTTATAGGATCAAGTCGCTTGAACTGGACTTTGACGGCCGGGTTGTTGACGTTATACATACGGATGGAATTTTTAAGAGCGACACCGGCGACTCTTGCATTGCTTACGTTAATCTAAATACAATAACCTTTCTGCGAAGAGCATACATCTGGGGGGCCCCGGGGGCCCCGGGGGCCCAGCTATCGCCATTTAACACTCCTATGATACGCCTTCGACAAAAGAAGCAGCGTCGACTTACACCTCCAGACTTGGCCGAAGATCCCTATATACTATGCGTTTTGATCGCCCTAGCTCAGAAACAACTAGAGGATCGAGACCAGACAGACGAACCCTTACGGGTGTCTTTGCTTGCCCTTCCAGGAGCGCGAGCAAGCCACCTCTACTTTTACACGGCTTGCTTCCCCTTCAGCTTTCTGAACAAGTTTACCGAGCCCTCTTTATTCCTCGAATGCCCTACTGTTTCAATTTCGTATGTGAAAATGCCATTGGACAAGCCTGAAGAGTTCCTTTGTCACCTGAAAGGCGTGCTGCTTGAGACGGATGCATTGGAGACAGAGGAAGAGTCATAGCTGAAGCTTTGAAATGGACCGTCGAGGGAGCAAACGTTGCCAAAAGCAATGCGTGTTCAAATCGCTTAGTGAGTACGAATGGTTTCAACTCGGAGAGAATGCTATCCCTGTTTGCAAGAAACGCAATGCAAGATCCATTTGTCACGACTTGGGCCGCACTCCTCGAGGCTTACAACGCTGTCTACAAAAATAAAAGAGCAGTTGGGTTCGTGGACACTTCATTTCAAACCTAAATGCCAGATGCCTCTGAATACTAATGACGGTACAGAACAGGGGTATCGTCACATGTGTTGTTTGATGGCATCTCTTTTGTTCTCCGAATGGCCACTCACTGCCTTTGTTGACGACTTTGGACGTCATTGGCAAGATAGATGCGAATTTGGAGGGTAGAGTGTCTTATCGGTGGAGATGTGGTTGGCCTATTGCTTGGAGACAATATTCAAATACTTGATGGTAATCTTATTTCACCAAGAACAGCGTGGGTGGTTGCGCCATCCTCATTAGCGTGTGAGTCGGCAAGTTGCAAGCTTGGATGAGCACAAGTTACTGATTCGCTTTGCTAGGTGCTGCAGAAACAACAGAAATAGCAATATTCATTTATTTGACCTTTTTAGCCTTGTCTGTTGCTGTGATGTATTGCGTTGAAAAGCTCGACAAGTCTTTTGCGATGTGGTGCTATAAGAAGCGCCGGCACCCGATGGTCTTTGTACACATGGACGGTCCAAAATGCATGGTTATTGTGCTTGATTCAGGACGAACAATAATGCCTTTGATGTATCTCTTTGTATTGCAAGGCAAGATTGCCGGTGGGGAGAATAGAGGTCTGGTGATGCAAGACGGGATTCTGCAGATGATATTCAGTGCCGATTACTCGGTACACACTGCGGTCGAATTCGAGAAGTGAGAATTGACAACTGACAGCTGAGGACAGGGAATCAACTTTTCATGCCACATGAAGGGCGAAACTGGCCAGATGTCGCGCCCACGTCGTTGATTAATGCGCCTGCGGTGCAACTCTGAATCCACAGCCTCCACCCAACAGCCCACACAGCAGTGACACGACGTGCTCGAGGGATACTGGCCATGCTGCATCTCTCTCGGCCGCTTGTCCAGCTCCTGTTCATGCTGATGGCCTGATGCAAGTGATAATGGCAACGACGCCGTAACTGCGCCGTAGGTACGGGCGAGTCCGTAGTGTGCGTACCGAGTGCTACTCTGGGCCCTGAGGACCCGGACAAAGCTGGCCTCCCACGTCCAGCCCCACTGTCGCCCGTCTCGGCCAGTCTCACGCACGCTCAATGTCCCGGTCATTGTCCGTCATCCATCATCCGTCATCCATCATCTACCACGGCCATCCTCTATCCTCGAATTGCTCTCGCTCAAACTCTCGCCATCGCTTGTATTTCGACCCCTGAATCCACAGACAGGATAGCATCTCACGCGGCGGGCTGCACCGCTCTCGGCTTCACCCGGCCCCAACATGGCTGGTCTGATCGACCCGACCGTCGCGGGCAAGTATCCCGTCATTCTCGGCGATGGGCTGCTGGGAAAGACGTCCAACGAAATATTCACAGGCATTAGATGTACGCATTCTACAACAACGACTCCCAATTGCCGCTCTGCTTCTTGCTAACACCCCAGCTCAGATAACCACAAACCTGTGCTATCCTCCGACGATGCTCCCAACAGTGCCCGCCTCAAGCCTTCGCTCCCCGGCAAAACAGACTCATACGACTTGTCGTTTACAGACGACGACGGCGCGTACCTATACACCGGCTCGAGAAACACCAGCAGCAGTCAATATGTCCTGCACTTCGATAGCGAGCGCAAGGCCTTTATCCTCGACAAGATCGACTCCACATTCAACATGAACGTCACCCGGCTGCCGGGGAACTCGGACTCGGCCCGTCTAAGTCGGCAGTATCCTCACCTCGACAGCAAACAAGGAGCAGAAGCGCAGCCCCAGCGAGCCGCTGCGAAAAAGACCACCGCACCCAAGGGCACATCTGCGACCTCGGCTGCAAAGTCACAACCCAAAGAACCCAAGCGCAAGGCGGAGAAGAAGCAGCAAGCCAAAGAAGTGGCTCTGTCTTTCCCCGAGCCACAAAGGGAGAAGCCCAAGCCCAAACCAAGCTCCTTTGACGAAGAGGAGGACGAGGACGAAGATGATGACGGGGGCTTGCTGATCGAGTACCCCGGTGCCGACACTACTGCTAGACAAACCGACTTTTCGCCAGCATTCCCACCCCCGAGGCGGTTTGACGACTTTATGGACCAGCGAGACTCCGAGGCCGATGATGCGGATGGGGAGAGTGACGACGAACCAGACATGGACTTCAAGCTACCTAGTCCTGTGAATCATCATCGACCGGAACCGACGGACGAAGACGCCATGGAGATGGAGCATGACGAGGGCGACGGCGACGTTGGCGATGATTTGGAGGATGTTCTAGAGAAGGAGATGGAGGAGGCGTTTGAGGATCTGGCGAATAGCCAGGAGGAAACGCCCATGGGAGGCGACGAGAGCGAGATTAGCGAAGAGGACTAATGAAATGCCAAACGGGCTCGATTTATGGCGTCTCGGGCAAAAAAGAAAAAAGCGCGAATAGAAGTGTATAGATTCCGAGTTGAAATTTCCAGCGTGGAACAGCCGGCGTTGGGGGTGTGATTTGAAAAGAAAAGACCGCCTTGGTATTATACTACACTTGAATGAAGCTTATTTGTTTTGTTTCCCAGTCTGATGCACCCCCCTCACGCGAATTGAACATGAGCTATTGTCCGTCGGTCATCCTCATGGTCAGCTCATCACGCATCCAGATCACCCGGCTAGCGAGGCTCCCTCCTCCCCAGCAGGACAACCTCGCCCTCGCCCTCGCCTTCCTCGTCGTCGTACTTGTACCTGTCCCCGGGTAAGTGGTCCGTCACGCCGTCGATCTCGGCGCCGCAGAAGAGGTGCCGCTCCGCATACGTCAGCAGGCGGCCGTGCTCGCGCAGCGCCTCCGCGTCGAAGCACCCGACGCACATGCTGATCCTGTCCGACGCCTCGTGGCGCCAGAACAGGAGCGAGCCGCAGCGGGAGCAGAACCCGCGCGCGTTCCCCGGCGACGCGCGGTACTCCGAGAGCGTCGCCGAGGACGTGTACCTCAGCGAGGAGACGGGGACCCTGTGCACCCGGAAGATGAGCGAGCCCGTCTGCTTGCGGCACTGGGAGCACTGGCACGTTGAGCACTGGGCGTGGGGACCTGTTAGCTGGGCGGCGGAAGGGGGAAGGGGGGGAGGGGGGCCCTGTGTTGTTTACTTGCGCGGTGAAGTCGTGGTCTGCTGGGAATGTGATTGTGTAGCGGACGCCTTCGCAGAGACAGCCGCCGGAGATGGTGGTGGGAGCCATTATTGATGCTTGTTTGGGGTGTGCCTGGTGGTTCTGTCGAGGTTTGCGACAGATTGTGGTTATTTTGGCATTGAACACTGACGGTGACGAGGAATCACCGAGTTGGTAATACTCGCGGTGAGCTGAATGTGTCATTGACGCCTTTCGGCAACAGATGGTGATGGGCGGCGGCATGCGTGAAACGGCAAGACCAGCCCCCGCCGCGATTTGCATAGGCTAGAGTTGGTGTGGCGTCGGGAAGGGCATCATCTGTGGGCATCATGATGATTGGTGAGGGAAACATTTTGATGCATTTTCCTGTCTCATGGCGGGTATATCGTATACATGGTATTCTGTCCACGTCTAATATGACTATATCGCCTCCCATTTTGCTATCCAGCCGACATTCTCGCCGGCGTTTCTTACTATACATAACCGTCCTTCTTTGCTGTTTGCTTTCACGCCGGGTATTACTTTCTCGGCGGCCACACTGCCAATGGCTGCTGCTTTGCCGTCGGCAAGACAATATGAGCCGGATGTCACGAAACCGATTAGGTCCTTGGCATCGGGAACTAGGGGATGGCCGCCGATGTCGACCTGGTTTGGTGCAGGGGGTGGATGGGCGACCGGTGGTGCTGTGAGTTCCCGAGCGAGAAGCTGCATCCGGGACTCCATGTTTGTGGTTTTGGCCGTGGTTCGAGCCCGTTTAGATGAGGAATTGCATCCCTGCGGGACCTTGGAGAGCCATTGGGCGCGTAAATCGTGCGGCAAATCGGAGCTGTTGTCCTGTGCTATAGTGGATGGGACTTCGGCGTTTGAAGACGTCGGTGCTGGAACTGGTTGTTGAGGAAGTCTATAGATTCTGGCGCATGTAGTTACTGTGCCGCGTGATAAGAGTGTGATGCGAACATTCATGATGGCATTGGGTGGGAGTTTAGGCGGAGAGTCTTGAGACGTGACTGCCTTGGAAAAATCTGCGCTTGAAACTAAATTCAGTAGCTTCAATGATGGAGGGTTCGGCGACGTATTGGGTGCAGAGACTGGCTGAACATCGTCCATGGCATCTTGATCGTCGGTTTTGTCTGCTTGGACAAACTCGGGTTCGGTGGTGGTGGTTGTGGTCTTTGGAGGCGCAGGTAAGTCGAAAAGAAATTCATAATCGCAAGCTAGACCATCGCCAATTTCGCCTTTCCTGCCGGCCCCCAGGTCCAATGTTGTCCACGAGGTTCTCTTGCTCTTGGGACGCCTGTCATATGCTCGTTGCCTCTTTTGCCGCTCTTCCAACTCCCACTCAGCACCCGAATCAGTGCCCATGAAGTCCGTTGGAAACCATGATAGCCCTCGTTCAAACGCAACTTGCATTGTCTCGTTTAACCCACCAAACCGAGGATTCATACCCGATACGAGAGGGCAGTGGACCATGCTATACCACAAGGGCAGAACACATTTCCACGGCATGAGCACCACCCACGTTCCCTGGGCCTGTGTGCTTGTAGGTGAGCGAGACGCAAGTAGAATTACGGGAATAGGAGGGTCTATTTGGCCGGGCTTTAAAAACGACCCAGGGCTTATTGCACCCCTTCTCCTGTTGATGGTCTTTTGTGACGGCAAGCATGTGGCTTGGAAGCGACTGGTTCTGTCAAACAGTTTATAGGGCTCCAGTTGCTCTTCTGCCGGCCAATCTGCCAATATCTCTAAAAGCTTGCACTCAGCTTCGGAATCATCTGAAAATTCCATTTTTCGAGGTGGGTGTCTCAGACGGGGGTCTTGTATTGAGAATCCAAGAACTGAATTTGCTGGTAATGAGGCGGGATTAGTTAGACCCTTTAGGGACCTGAAAAGACTGGCGTGCTTGTTTTTGGGCCTCTCCTCTGTTGAGTAGGGTGTCATGGTGCTCAAAAGAGCTTCTGTAGACGCAGGACCGGTGAGTTCGATGCTGCCAATTTCAAACCTCAAATCTTCGACAAAAACGCCCGATCCCTTCATCTTGGACAGACGTACTAGCTCGGCGAAGACCTCCAGGAATGCTGCCGGATTTACTCTTATGTAGAGTTGCCGCTTGGCCTGGCTCCCATTTGCTGCATTTTCTGCAGCCACGGGCTCTGGATTCCATATAATCGTAGCTGGACACATGACTCTGTTCAGACCGTCCTGTGGCCGTGAAATGCAGCCCGACCATGCCTTCAACCCCATCCTCCATTTCGTGCCTTTGTCATTCCAACACGATTCTTGCATAACCCCGACGCTCTTGAGAGTCTTCTCTATGCCATCAGGGCTTCCATACACGCCAATTGTGCTCATGTAACTCATATCCCAAACCATGGTCCCCCTCTCGCCTTGGGCACGATGAGTTGGCCGATAGATCTTCTCTGTTGGCGTCAAGGGGATAGCAAAGCGCCACAGAGGATTCTTGGGATCAGTCATATGCGCTCTTTTGGCATGCCACTTGTGAGTCGGTAACCAAGTCTTATTGATCTGCCTTTTGCGAAACCTGGCCGGCGGTGTGGGAGGGCTGTTGAGCTGGTTTCTTCGAATTTTCGGTTTAGGCTGCCGTCTAGCCAACCGTTCGGCTTCGGTGGCAAGTGATTTTCCTTCACTTTGGGCAGATTTTTCTTTTTTTAGTAACCTTTTGCGCTTCCTCGCCGCCAGAACACCCTGGCGTTTTGCCGATTCCGCTCGTATTCTCGCCCTTGTTGTCTTTGGTTTTCGTTTTCTAGATTCAACCAGGGGGGTATTGTCGTCTTCCATCTCTCTTCTGGCCCTTGCTCTCAGTCTTCGCGGCACTCTTTTCGGATTATGGCTTGCTGTTCGACGTCGCAACCCTCGTGGGACTTGCTGGAATGCACGGGTCGAGCTGACAGCTTGGGAAGTGGCCATGCTCTGCTCGAGAGACCGAATCTCGAATTCACGCGCGGCAACAAAGGCCGGAAGGTCGAGTTCGCCATCTTTCAATGCTGCATCGGCTGGCTGGGCCGGGATGTGTCGCGCCGAGTGCGTTTTCGCTCTCTTTTGACGAAATGCGTCACCGCGAGCACTTGCCGAGGCATTGGCAGAGCCTGGCACAGCGTTACGCTTCCCTGTGGCAGAGGCAGATGGACCACCGGATGACGGCTTCGGAGCCATAGTCACTGGGCTATGATGGCCAAGCCTGCCGAATGCGTGCCATGTGGTCTATCGTATGCGTGTTGATGTGATTGATACGCGACTTGGCTCAGAAATTTGACACGGCCCACTGCTGCAGCTTTATCGATAGGCGGTGGCCCACTATGGTCCGGGCTTGGAAAGGGACATGAGCAATTCTTAAGGTTCATTGGAGTACCGTCACGTAGACATGCACAATTTCAGCTTGGTCAACATTTCAATGCCACCAGAACTTCTCGTAGTGTTTAGCCACAAGGTTCCCTATTAGTAGACTATCTGGGACGCAATCAAGGCAACTGGCGTTGTCGGGCCTAGCCATTTAATAGCAATAGCTGACCCCGCGTATAGAAACAAGAATTGAACCTTCATAGACCCAAGCGTATCCGTTGAGCAGCTTTGCTTCAAAATGCGTAGTATTTGGTTAACCAACTGCTGGATGAACTGATGGCCCTGAATCCTTCACTGGTGAGACTGGGGCCTCAAGGGTTAGGGTTAAGTTGTAGCTGTCTGGGTACCCAGTTTTCCTCCTGTCCATCCATTGATTGATTTTGTTCTTGCGCCTCGCTTCCCTCGTTGCCACAACAAGCGCTTTATCTCTTTCTCTTTCAGGTTGCTTAAATCGCCTCATCATTTCGCCAAATTGTCCCGCAAAAGTCCTCCATTCTGCAGTAGCGCCGCCGCTCCGGGATCGCCGGCACGTGCCTCCGTCGCTCGAGGCTGCGAGAGCCTCACTCACTCCGGCGCCCGTGCTCCGTCTCAAGCGTCTGGTCTCAAGCGTCTCAAGCGTCATCACCCACACCTGCGCACCATCAAACCCCAGCAGCCCATGACCTCTATCAGTAAGCCTAAAATTCCGAACGCCCCGTTCCCTCGTGCCTAAATAAGTGCCTGTGTCCGTCTTGTCTTTGTGTGTGAGTGGTGCATTCTGGCATGGCAGTCTAATTCTGGATTCGGTTTTTTAAATCCCCCTTCAAAACACCTCGAGACATTTTTCGCTCTAGTGTGCAAGCGCCAGCTCTTCTCAACTGCCTGCCTGTTCATGCCGGACGCCAAGGGCCACGACTTCTTTCGGAAACGCGCGCCGTTCAAGTGAACTCGGTTGGATTAAGCACGCTCATCACCCACCACTTACCACTCACCACTCACTCCTCAACCACTTGCTTGCATCGGTTGTTTCCTCATTGCATTGATGCATTGCTGCATGGAGCCTCAATTACAAAAAACACCGAATCGCTAACATGAAATTTTTGTCCACAGTGGGCAAGGCTCGCAGGGTGAGTGTCGTCTCCTTCGACATTGAGTTCTCGCAATCGAGGCCACTTTTGCTAACAATGCCTCAAGCCCAAATTCGAATTACATCTCAAGGTTGGACGGGCCCGACACTCTTTGTTGCACACCTCTCCTAGTTGTCATGTCTAATACAATCCCTCTACAGATTTATGATTTAAACAACATCCCCCTCGTGTCTGGCAGCTCATTCATCAAATGGCATCTCTCGCACTCAATGCACGCCGAGCATCGAGGGCGCACCGGGAAATGCCCCATTTCCAACCACAAAGTTGACTACGGCTACAGCAAACTGATTCCCGGAGTCCGAATCTCCATGGAGAAGAACAACAGCCTGACCGAGTGCCCCATGGAGTTTGAGATTGTCCAAGAATTTGCCGTCGCTGAAAAGATCACCCTTGGCTACGTCAAGCTCAATCTAGCCGAGTACGTGGAAGAGAGCGAGTCATTCAGCCGTGAAGCAGGGTCGCCGCCTCGAAAACGCAGCAGCATCGGCGTCAGCCCGACTCCCGCTGATGGCGGCGCCAGGCCTGAAAATCGCATCGTGGAGGAGGGCATCGTGAGGAGATATCTCATGTCAGACAGCAAGATCAACAGCACGCTCAAGATTGGCATCCTCATGGTACAAGTAGACGGAGAGCGCAACTTTGTCGCGCCAGCACTGAAAACCGCCCCCGTGTTTGGCGGCATCGCAGGATTAGTAGCACCCGAAGCTGAGGATGACACATCACGTACGCTTCTCCCCCCCCTTCCCCCTTTTCCCCCAGCCATGTCACTTGCTGCTAACGCGGCTTCAGCGATGCCCAGTATTTCAAAGCCCAGGGATGCAGCCGAGGTGCACGACCTCTACCGCCGGACCCTCGCGGCCTCCTGGTCCCGGCAGCCTAATGAGCTACCGGCCGACGAGTGCATCGAGGACATCTTCTCCGGCGGCAACGGCTGGGGCACCAAGAAGGAGGCGCACGACAATCACAACAGCGACGAGGGTGAGGCGGAGCCCTTGGCCGGCACCCTTCGGCCCAGCGACTTCCGCCGATACGCCAACCACCACAACAGCCATGACGGGAGCCACGGCCGGCATAGCCGCGACAAGAGCGCGTCTAGCGACAGGAGCGTGTCCACCGTCACCGGAGGGTCCGGCGGCAACGGCACCGGGGGCCACAGGCGCGGAGGCCGGTTCGTCAACGAGGATGGTAGGGATGCCCGCGACGACGACCTCGGCAGCAGCAGGAGTGGCAGCATGGGCAGTCTGGCGCCGACACTGGGCAGCAGTAGTGATGGCGGGAGAGGCGAGCCCGCCATGAGGAGGGCCAGGGAGGTGGACGAGTTTGAGGTGAGGGAGGACTTGGTAGCGTGGAAGTTGCCCGGCAGCGTGGAAGCTTGAACTGAACCATTGGCAATTCAGTGACACGACACGACATGTATTTTCTCGAGGTTTTGTAGCCGGCGTTTTGATAAAGTGACTCTGATACCTTGCCGCTTAGCTGGCCCTAATGGCATCTTCTCCCTTCTGCAACCCGCCCATGATTTGCTCCGTCCACCAAACACTGACACCCATCCCATCCCAACCGAATACTTTTCAAATCCATCACATTCAAGTAAACTAGTCGTATTGATCATGTATAATTACCATACACCTATTTATTTATCCCGTCTCGATATCGAGAATCACGCTGTCTAATTCCGTGGAGGCAAACCATGCTCCTTGCCACTTCCACATTTTGTCCACCAATCTATCAATAGTGTCCCCCTTTTTGGTCATGTCAAAAACAAACAAAAAAAAGACAAGACAAACGAAGCCCCATACTGAACAAAAGATAGGGTTAATCCACAAGCTCCTGTCCTCAACTCCCTTTCCGGGACAAAAATTTAAGCAGCCAAGTTACCCCTGACGCCGCCCTTTCCACCGACTTCTCTAGCAGTCACGGTGACGCCGAGATCAGCCAACACGTTGATGGTGACCTCGACTTTGCCGCCCTTCTTGACGCCCTTGATAGCAGCCTCGGCGAGCTGTTTGCCCAGCTTCCAGATCTTCTCGCGCTTCTCCTCCTCTTCCTCCTCCTCTGAATCGAAATCAGAGTCGGCGTCGGAGCCCTTGTCGCCGTTGACGGGCTCCTTAGTCTTGGGCTCGGGCTTGGTGATTTTGATGTGGGTGCCGCCTTCGACGACCTTGATGAGGACGTCGCCGCCGTCCTTGGGGGCGGCAATGTGCACGGTGCGGCGGGCAGGGGCCGCAGTCTCGGCTTGCATGATGGGGGTAAACACTTCTTCGCCGTCGGGGTTGATGGTGACGACGCCGATGGCGTTGGAGATGTGCTTGACGGTGGTGACGGCGGGGTGGGTGGACTGTTCGATGTCGTTGGCTTCGTATTCCTGGATCAGTGAGGCCTGGAGGGCGGCACCGCGGGCCTGAGCCTCGGACGGGTTGATGGCGCTGACGTTGGTGGCCGGGGCGAGGATCCTGGTGCTCTCGGGGAAGATGTTGCGCAGGTTGTTGGCGATGCGGGGCGTGTGGGATGTGCCGCCGCACATGATGACCTCGTCAATGTCGAGGACGTCCAGCTCAGCCTTCTTGACGACGCCTTCGACGAGGCGGTTGAAGCCCTCAAAGACCTTGCGGCCAATCATTTCGTATCGCAGGCGGTTAATGGTGGACGAGAAGTCGAAGCCCTCTGCCAGACTCTCGATGCTGAACTGGGCATTTGTTCCCAGGGAGAGTGCCTTCTTGGTGGCCTCAGCCTCCTGTCGGAGCTTGGCCAGACTCTTGGCGTTGGATCGGGGGTCGGTGGTGTGTTTCTTGATAAACTCCTTTGCGAAGTGGTCCATGAGCACCTGGTCAAGCTGGACACCGGCAAACTCGTAGTCATGCGCAGTAGCCAGGACAGTGTACATGCCGCCTCTTGAGGCGACAACAGCAACATCTGAGCGAGTGCCGCCCAGATCAGCAACAACGACAATCTTGTCCTCGACAACACCCTCGGGGCGAGCATCGTACGCCAGCATGGCAGCAACAGGGTCAGAAATGAGCTGCAGAACCTCGAGGTCGGCATCGTTGGCCGCCTTTATCAGGGCCTCGCGCTGCTTGTCGCTGAAGTTGGTCGGCACGGTGATGACGGCCGAGGTCACCTTCTTGCCAAGGTAGTCTGAGGCCGAGGTGACCAGGCGGCGCAGATACCGGGTGGCAGCTTCGCTGACAGAGACGGGCGAAGCTTCGCCCTCGGCGTCCTTGTCCTTGACCGAGAAGAAGACGTTGCCGGCGTTGTCCTGGGGGTGAGCAGCGGCATGGCAGTAGGTAGGGTCAATGGACTTGAAGCTATTGAAAGCACCATTGTTAGCACCGCGGCTCTTCCCGTCACGTTGCGCAGAAACACAAGGGATGCATATACGTACTCCTTGCCCAAAAACTCCCGGAAGTAAGCGATCGAATTGGAAGGATTGCGCACCAAGAACGCCTTGGCCTGGGCACCGTAGTACTCGTCACCGTCGACGTACGACAGAACAGTAGGAATTTGTCGGTCTGATGCCCAAAAGAAGGTCAGTATCACGGTGTCACATCAAACAACCACAATTCACCCTGCCAACATCCAATCCAAGCCCCCCAGTCCTACAGAGACATACCTCCGTCCTCATTGGCAATAACCTCCGCCTTGTCATCGACAGTAAACGCAATCGAACTGTTGGAGTTGCCAAAGGTGATACCAATAACCACCCGGTCCGCTGGCTCGGGACCGGGTTTGGCGCCCCTACTCTCAGACATCCGGAGCGGTTTGAGCGAGCAAATTCGTAGTCGTGCAAAGAGCGATTGAAACTCGGTAGCAGAGAAGCAAAATACGCTTCGGGTTGTTTTTCTGCCAAAAAAAAAAAAAACCGGTCGCGGCCGCGTCGAAAGAAACGTAGTTGAAGGTTTGGGGCCCTTGGCAAAATGAGTAGTGGGGGTATTATTTTTTTTGCGTCTTATCAATTCTATCCCAGAAATTTCGAGCACCTGCCCAGCTAACGAGGATGCTCACACCTTACCCCCACCGTGGGCCGCTAAACCGCTTTCGAACCCGCCTCCATTGAAATTGTCGTCCTGCAAAGGGCAAACAGCTTCACGACGCTGGAAGAACTGGCTGGCACGGAACTTCCACCGCCATTCACCAGGCATCATGTCTTCAGAACCGGTGTTCGTCCTTCCGGGCGATCACATCCCACCAGACCTTGTGCCCTCACATCCTAAGAAGCCGCTCCGATTAGGCCCCGGCCTGCGGCACGTTCCTCCGAATGATGTTGTGCCCACGCTGGCTGGCCAGTTTGTGACGGATAGACCAAAGAATGCGATTAGAGTTGAGAACTCACATGGGCGGGTAAGCCAATTACTATGCATCGACTATCTGAGCGGAAATGTGGCTAACGGCGGGTCGGGATATTGTTTACAGTACGTCCCTCGGGTGGGAGAGCTCGTCATAGGAACGATTCACAAGACCGCCGCAGATGTCTACTACGTCCATCTGTCAGATTACACCGCGCCCGTGCTACTGCCGCAATTGTCGTTCGAGTCGGCGACCAAGAAGACACGTCCTGTCTTGGCACCCGGGGCGCTGGTCTACGCGCGCGTCACTCTGGCGAATAAGCATATGGATGCAGAACTAGAGTGTGTTTCATCGTCGACGGGGAAATCGGATGGATTGGGGCCCTTGACCGGCGGTATGATGTTTGACATATCATTAGGGATGGCTAGGCGACTGATGATGCCCAAGAGCGTGCAGGAAGGCAAGATTGTTGTGTTGGAAGAGCTGGGTGCGCTGGGTTTGCAATTCGATACCGCAACGGGCCGCAACGGGCGATTCTGGGTGGACAGCGAAAATACAAAGACTGTTCTGGCTGTCGGAAGAGCAATTCAGGAGACAGACGAGAGGAGACTAGGAGTAGAAGACCAAAAGAAATTGGTCCGAAAGATAATCAAAGATTTGAGCTGAAGCTCTCGCTCTCTCTATTGAGCTCGGAAACAGTTCGCCGACCTTCCTTTTTGTTACTACATACAAAGCGCTCGCTCGCGCAACACCATACATATACCGCAACGCCCCAGAGCCGTAAAGTCTGTAATTAGCAAAGTGCTGCTCCATGCTGGTCATGATCAACCAGAAAATACTGTATCCAAACGCCTCATTGCTGCTCTAGCAAAGTCCTTATTACCTGATGCCCCAAACCCTATTTCATAGTCTCTCCATTGATGCGCAATCTCCATTTGGAAAAGATAGACAAAAGTTGGTAGATCCTTGTGAATGTAACCGAGAATAACGCAAAGCGAAAGAAAAGAAAAAAAAAAGAATTCACGATGAAGCAGGAGTGCACGTTCGCTGCAACTATCTACATGCGAAACGCCTGTTTCGAAGGTATATGTTTCTATAATGGCGTGGGTTGCTGCTGTGCAATAACCGATGTCCAAACTCTGCTGATGGTCGCAGAACCGTTGCGTTGAGTCCCGGTCGACGGTGGTTAGTGTAAACAGTATGACACTTTCTCGGTGTGTATTTTGTGCCAGCTGCAACATCATGTGCCGCCCATGTCCAGATCAACTTCGATGGGTTCTGGGAGATGTTGCTGATCCATGTTATGAATTTTGGTCATATGCCGCTTCCAGTTATCCTTGCGAGGGAATGCTTTGCCCCCGGCCTTGGAATAATCGCACTCTGGAAACGCACAGTGGAATTTCTTCTTCTTCTCATGGCGGTCATTTATATGCCGTTGTAAGTGCGTCTTAGTTCCAAAGCCCTTGCCACAGTTTTTGTAAGGGCATTTGTGTTCTTTGATGTGATAGCGCTGGTGATGTCTACTTCCCGGTTAGTTTCTGCAAATTCAACACAAGACATTGGTAGCATGGTGAATTTTGACTCCCCCTCCCCCCACTTACTTGAGCTTGTGTGGCTGGTCAAACACTTGACTGCAACCAGGCTCGTCACATCGAAATAGCCCTGTTCTTGGAGATGCTTGTCCGGGTTGCGGGGAAGCACTGTTGCGGATTTCAGAGCTATTCATTGAACCTGGAGAAGGGCTGTCGAACTGTGTCGAAGGGGTATTTTCGGTGGATGGCCCGGTCGAGTGCGGCCCGTGGTATTGAGTTGATCCGTCCGAGGTACAACTCTGATGTCGGCCATTGTCCGGGATCATGGACGGGCTCAGGTGATCGTGGCTATGCACGTCAACCATTGGCACATCATTTTCATCCATTGCCTGCAACCCCTGAACAGCGTTCTGATTCGTCGGAGTAGCTGGCCGGGCGGCATTAGCAGCATCCGAAGGAGATAGGGCGGACGTGGGCAAAGGTGTAAATGCCAAGGTCGAGAAATGCTCTTGCTCAGCAGGGTCACCGGTAGACGAAAGCCCTGGAGAGGACCCGTATGAGGTATGCAATCGATGCTCGGTTCTGTGCCATACTTCTGACTCTGTTGACGCAGGCATGATATCCATGGGATTCACAGTGCCAGGAGCGGGAAAGGTCGGCGGTGAAGGCGACGCCTGGAACGCTCGTTCCGCCGGCGGTGGTGGTGATTGGGGTGGGGTCTGAATCGTTAATTGTGGAGGAGACGCTGATGATTCCTTCGTCTCTGGTGGTTCCGTCACTCCGGGAACATAGGGTGGTGGCATTGATGTCTTGGTGGGCGAAAGCTCGGTTGGAGAGTCGGTTGCACGGCCTGTCGTGAGTATTTGGCCAAGCTCCGTCCCTGGAGGTACCTGCGACGCGGTGGCTTTGTCGTTGCTGGACAGCACCGACGCAAGAGAGTTTTCGCGGCCGCTCTGCTGGCGAAACATGTGCTTTATATGGTGCTTCAAAGAGCTGCCACGCGATAATGTCGGAGGTGGTTCGTCGGCAGGCTCTGGGGTGGTGATCATGCCAAACGCCGATGAAGGGATTGACGGGCTGTAATAATCAGCACTGGTTCCCTTGAGAACCCCTGGATTATCATCGTGTGCCGTTGCCGCAGGGGTGTTTTCAAAATAATATGGGAATGGCTCGTCGTTTGAAAAGTTGTTGCCGGTGTAATGGCTCTGTTCTTGCCGGGAACCATCACCTGTTTGCGCAGAAAACTGTCTCGACGGGCCAAAATTCCCATCCGGCTGCGTCACATGGCCATTATAAGACGGCCAGCCAAACTCCTTGTTCTGAAGGGCGCCAAAGTCCCCGCGCGCAACATCCCCATTTTGCTTGAACGAGTCTGTCGATGACAGGCGACGATGTAAATTCTGATGCTGCACCGGGCCGGTGCCAGGCTGTGGGAAAAGCCCTGCTTCGGCATCGAACTTGGGCCGTTGTGCTCGCCTTCGGCGTTTGATTTGGTGAATGACAACGGGATAGAGGCAAAAGGCTAATAGTGCGACGGCGACGACAACACCAACGACGGTTCCAGCAATGGCCCCATCGCTCATGTCTCGTTTATAAGCTCTGAGGGCAGGCTCTGTAGCGGCCGCCATGGCGACGGCAGCTCTCGAGTTCAATGATGAAAATGGTGGGATCTCGTGGACAGCACGAGAAACTGCAGCTGCTGCAACGAGATGGCTGCCCATCACCATGGACAGTCAAGCGGTGCGAGTATCAAGTGCCAAGGTGCCAACGTTGCGATGGAGCAACTGTCCACATGGGAGGCCGCCCACGATGGGGGCTCGCGCAAAGGCCCGTTGGGGCCGACTAAACAACTGCGCAGCACGCAGCGACGTTGATGAGCGGTCGGTGTCTGGATACTGTCAAGCATACATGCTTGCGAAGCGTAGTAAGAATGAGGATGTGGAAGGGGGAGAAGGAGAAATACAAATGAAACCTGCGATCGGTAATGGTTAATGGCGGTAATTAGGGTGGGCAGGTTGGACATGGAAGCTTGAGCTGAAGGGCCTGCGGCACAAGCCGGCGCGAAGGTCAAGTACAAGGATGCACACGTACCGGGTATATGCTCCGTACAGCAGCCCCGGGGTTAGGCTTTGTCGTCACGGATTGACAGCGTCGTCTCCGCGGTGGTGGTACGTGGACAATTGATACCAGATGTTGTACTCCGTACGTACTTCGCCAGGTCCCCGTGTGTGTGCCAGCTTTCCACGTTTAATACCAGACGTGAAGCCATTGGTGGCGTCAATCTAGGCGGCTCCATGCCAGCTGCCCACGCACTGCCCACTGACCGCCGCTCACAGCTGCCGCCAGACCACCAGACGCTAAACCCTCCTCATCTTAGCATTCAATGCGGCGGCGCTCTGCTTTTTCGCGGCATTGTCTACCCTGCATCTGCATCATCGTCATCATCGTCATCCTGCCCGTTCATCCTTCCAACACACACAGACCCTGTAGGCCGCCGCGAAAGTCGTCCAAATCAAGCTTGCCGTCGGTTGAATCAATCCGAAAGCCGGCTAGCGCATCTCTGTCCTGCTCCAGCCATACTCGAGTCAGGCATCCGGGGTATCATGTGTATGTATCTGTTTAATCGACCAGCTGCAGCCCAAGTCGGCTGCCATTGTCTGCTCTAGGCATGGTCATAATAACCTGCTCGAACGGGAAAGCCAAGACTTCGTAAAGTCAATATGCTTTGTCGCCAACACCAACGCCGCCAGCCTGCCTGCTCAGCTGTGGTCGAAGACAACCCCACGGCAATTGAAGTTGACTAGACCTTTTTACCACTGCCACCAGCCCCGGCCCTTGAAACTCAACACAACATCTGAACCTTGACAACCTTAACCCTTCACCCGGCACCGGACTTTGTTGGCTGGCTGCCTCCGCCTTCTTGGTCAACCGCCCTCCATGTCTGCCATCACGTCGCCCGACGTGCCCCTGTCCTCCGCATCTCTGACACCGAGAAACCTCCCCGTGTATCACAATGCAATTCTTGCCTTGCCGCTCCCAACCTCCAAGTCTATCATGACGTCTTCACCTGTATGCATGTACGTGAACCTGCCGTTCACTGCCTCCACTGAGCCCTACTAGGATAGGCGTCTTGGCGACTCGACCCCAAGTCGTGGACCCTTGCAGACAATCAATCTTCCGCAACTAAGATAGGCCAGTGACCAGACCGCTCCGCGTTTGGACTGTTCGATAGCGGTAGTGATACAATGATATCAATCTAGTTCACCCAAGAGCGTAGCAAACTAGTCCAGCATCCTGGAAGCTTACTTCTATTATCGCAATTTAGTAAACGTATGACTCCCTCTTGAATCTATGAATAGATGCACATCCCCTGCTCCAACACAGATCGGCGGTAAGACACTGTCCTGAATGCAGCGAAGCCTCACACCTGTTCTGTTCTTGCTGTTGCCGTGTACATGCCGAGTGAAAAAAAGAAACAAAGCTCCTTACAAAGCCTGTGATATCATCCATTTAAACTAAACCATTCTCATTCAAAGGCACTCTAATATCAACCAAGGGTCGTCGCGTCGCCCATGCACGTGTCTGTACTCATACTCACCCTTGTTTCCACTCATGAGTTTCTGGTAGAACTTCCTGTTGACAGGCTTTAAAGACAGACACGTCCGGAGTGTGCCGCGTCTCTTCCAGACATGGAGCCACTATATCGTTACAATCCGTTTATGTAGAAGTGTGTCGTCCCATAGCTGCGACAAATATTTGCTTCTTCCGAATCTTTTTCCAGGAACATAAGCCATTGTCCTGCGCATCAAAATAACTTCAGCTTGGCGTGCCCTCGTGATAGCAACGTTTAACCGCTTGGGGTCATCCATGAACCCGGCAGTAGTTGTTCTGACCATGTCTAGAAACACCACATCAGCCTCATTCCCCTGTGCCTTATCTACTGTTAAGACCTGAGTTCTTCTTTGCCAAGATTCTGGCCAGCTTTTCACTGCGGCGTGATACTGCTTTACTGCAGTGCTGTACGGAGTTGCAATCATGATGGTACCGCCCATTTCTCTGTCTCTGAGGCCACGGAATCTGTCATCCTGTAGTAGATGTGTGGCTTGGGCCAGAACCCATTGGTGGTGAAGGGGGTTCCAATAGCTGTCGCGATGCTTTTCTTCATTGCTGTTTTCCAAATTCACGATAATGCGATTTTCGTCGACGTCTCGGTTACCATTCAGATTTTGGAGGTAAATAGTTAGGTGGGCCACGCCGTCAGGGTATCGGGATGCCTCGTCATAGCCGGATCTCATCTGGCTTTCATAGAACATAGCAGATGGCAGCCTATGAAGGTTTCCAAATGCCCGCTTATTAATGAGTAACTTACTATTGACAGCATTGACATGGTCTGCCCTAGCCATGGTACTCATCCTCAGTTGTGCAGCAAAGGGATTAAACCTCAGTCCGCTGTGCTTCTCTCTGTCCTTTGCATCCTTCACGAACGGCTGAGTTTGTTTCACATCGCCCGTAAATATCCAAGCCTTGGGTGTAAAATATGCCAGAGGGATGAGTGTGGTGAGCTCCCTGGCATGAGAAGCTTCATCCATAAAAATGATGTCCGGTTTAAAAAACTTTGAGAATCTTCCGTACGCCGCGACCGGAGTAGTCGCGATAAAGTCTGTTCCCGCCAAAACAACACGATAAAGCCTGGAGACATGGCTTCTCAAATGCTTCCAATCATCTGTACTCAAGGCTTCGCCACTATCCATCTTGTCCAACAACTTTTGGAGGCCAAGAAACGCGTCCCTTTTGTTCTTTTCAAAGTACTCCCATGACGCCTGGTCCAAAGTCGGCACAATGCCAGGATCTCTTGACACGCTGGTCTGCTTGGAGAGGCCAGCGGTCACAAGAAATCGATTAGTAAAGTCTGGGACCGCGAAACTATCTTGATTTGTAGTTGACCGTGATCCATGAAGTTTAGCACTCTGTCGCATTTCCAGTGGCCATCCGTGCATACGGACGATACGGATCGTTACTCCGGCTTCCTGACAAAGCGAGTAGTACCTGCTAGCAGCATCGTCTACAGCTTTATTGATGTCCACCAGAAACAGGATAGGGTTTCGCCTTTTTTTGTGCCTCCTTTTTGAACACTGTATCAGGCCTGCCAGAATCATATTCCATTCTGTCTTTCCAGACCCCGGACAGCCGTTGACGAAGTAGAGTCCGTTTGGTATCTGCTTCAGGCCGTTGAAAGCGTTCGAATGATCATTGTTAAAGGCTTTAAATCGCCGTAAAATTGCGTCTGGGACTGCATGCCTACGCAGCTCTGGGTTGCTTAACTGTGGGAAGTCTTTGTGGAGATCATAAAAGTCTTTCCAACTTGAATGAAAGTTCTGAATCATACGAAATGCTCTTTGAGACTTCAACGTGGGGCCTCTATTCTGTAGACGTTTTTCTTCAGTGAAGAAATGAAGAGCGTCGAGCTCTGCCTCAAAAGTGGCTGAGTTCACATCCCACTCGATGGTCAAGAGCTGATGTTCGTGTTCCTCCAGAACGATTTTGTCCAACTCGGTTTCTCTACAAGATATCTGAAACTCTGACATCAAATCCAACTCAATGTGATCTCCTTCCGAATTCGTCCAAGACCGTGGCACGTCGACTTTGTATGCTGCAAATGTTTTGATCCTGGTATCTCGTACTGCTTCACAGGTTTCAAAGGGATTGGGAATGCGGGTAGCTGGTATGTGAGCGAGAGAATATTCATCGCCACCTCTTTTGACATTTGAAACCATGTCTATCCTGAAACGGTCTGTGGTGGTTGGGAAACCGCTCGCTTCCAGGTTGTCGGGTGGTTGAACTAGAAATAGCCATGGCTTCGTGAAGGCTGTGATTAAGTTGCTAAAAGGCGTAATAACCCAGCATCTGAATTTTTGCCGCCTTTCATTCAAGACTCGGTGCAAATGTTCCTCGTTGTACATTTCAATCTCGGTACCTTGTTCATGACGCCAGGCAAATTCTTCCTGAATCGGAAATGTGTGCAGAGGTACAAGTGCCTTCGTCAGTAGATGTTAGCCAAGATGAACGTGCTCCGTACGGGTTTGCAAAAAGGCCTCACGGTGTCTGGTATTGTCTGAAGTGACAGTGGCTGTTCAATATCAGGTCTTGTCAGCGACATTCTAAAAGCGTTGTCGAGTGGGCCTTTTGGAGAGAGGTTCAAAGAAAATTGGATGTTCCTGGTGTGCAACAGGTGATGGAAATGCGAGAAAAAGGCATGTCAATGGTGTCAATATCAGAATGGGGGAAGGAAAGGATCCAAGGCAGCCGGCAGAGTTTACGAACTGGCTGCCAGCTGACAGCAACTGCCCAGCTCTATGTACTCAAGTACCTTGGCACCAAATGGTCGACCGGTATGCTCGTATCCGGTAATGGTCACTGAGCCTGTCAAGAATTTCAACTTTCCCTAAGGCTAAGTTTCAATCCATGCTTGCTCTTTTTACCTCCGGTTCAGGACAATGGCGCCAGCTCATCCAACCACAGTAAATACAGAGTACGTAGTGCGACTATCAAACACATTCGCTATAGACAAGACTTCTTTTCTCTTCTTCTCTTCTCCCTTAATTGAATTCAGTCTAAAAGTGACCTTGATATATATCGTTAGCCGCGTGCGAAACATAGACCAAGCTCCTTACTAGTCAGGGGAGAGAACTGCACTCAAAAAAACAACAACGAAATATTCATTGTATTATCCACACCCACTTATCCCATCTATTAGTTCTGGGATTACTACTTGGTCGAAATTATCTCTCTATTCTTACAATACCTACCCAGGCACTAAGTAGGCAGGTAGCAACAGCTCTCTCGCTCCGAATGCCCCTTCAAGGCTCGTCACAATTTTTGTCCGTCATGTGCAGGAATAGCACCCAATATACCTTTCCATGATATAAACCACATCATCTCGAATCACTAGCTCCGAAACTATTTTCTTTTAAAACCGCGGCGCAGTCGTGTAGGCTCCTTTTGACGATCTCACGTGAGGTCCATGAAGGAACTGGACGTGATAATGCTTGTCTGGAGGCCAGATATGTCTTCATCGGTCAAGTCGATGACAGAGTTCATTGCTCCTGGCGAGTCTGAACCAATGCTTTCAGTATCAAGCATTTCCGCGTCAAGTATCACCACATCCTCCGCCTCGGGCTGATGTGATTGAACACGGTCCTGTTGCAGCAACCAGTTTTCCAGATGCTTGTATAAATGCTTGACACAGGTGGGCGCAAAGGCGTTCCCTATCTGAGATTTTATGCCGACTGTTGTTCCCCGAAACCTATGGGCTTTTGGAAACCCTTGCAAGCAGGCATATTCTCGCAGAGTAAAATTTCGGGTTCCGTCAGGATAGTACAGACTTCCCGATCGAGCCGTAATTGTTCCCAGCAAAGTGTCAAAATTTGAAGCGCGTCTCCTAGGGGTAAATCGGGCGACGGTGCCAAGGTTGTGCAAGTTGTCACCCTCCTGAATTCTGCTAAGAACTTGTCGAATTGTGGTATACGGACGCAAACCATTTTTGCTATTCTCATAATGGGTCGCCGCAGGAAAGCCTGGTAGCTGCTCTCCCGGACCTGCAGCAATTATTATAAGTCGTCTGCGATTTTGAGCCAACCCCCAGGTGCATAGTGCTACGATCTTCCATCGAACAGAGTACCCAAGCTCCGTGAGACCTCCGATAAGCGAGTAAAAGTGTTGTCGATGTCGATCGAACAGCAGCCCAAAGGTCTGCTCTATGGTGACCAGCCTCGGACGCAGCTTTTTCACAAGCGAAGGACAGCTACGCTGCGCTAATATGTTGTCATAGTCGTGGGCACAATCTTTTGTGTGTGCTGGAGAAAAGTATTGGCAGGGCGGAGACAAGTGAAGCACATCTACTCGAATGGACGCATCATTTGTTTGCCCAATGAACCTGTCAACGGGCCATTTGTAAAGTTTTGTCTCCGGAAAGTTAAGAGAGTATGTTCGCCACACATCTGGCGATTTATCGATGGCATGAGTAACCTTGAATCCCGCATTCTGAGCACCCCTCGAGACACCGCCAGCGCCTGAAAACGCGTCAAAAAAGGTATATTTCTGGTTACTTCCTCGGAAGTTCCCCTCTTGGATACTCGAACCATTAGCGAGATCAACGGTATGAGTACAGGAACCTTGGTCTGGAGTCCAGGAACCACCCCTGATACGGCCTCCTCTCCATCTATTGCATAGAGCCTCTTGGTCGACAAGATATTGGCGATCCAAAACTTCTTCAGCCGATATCCGTTCCAAAACTTCTTCCTTAAACTTCTGGTCCTGACTCTTATCGATAAGATATACCATCCATTTCCATCGACAGCAGAGGTTACCTGACTGTTCAATGTGACGCTTGAGGGCTTGGGTTTCGCCTCTGATGGACAGGGGGGATTGCGGACCATGCAATACAGAATGCTCTGGAAATTTTGCGTTTGTAATTATAAGGTTTCGCTTTCTCACAACACGGTCTTCTTTGATATCAACCAGTAATGCAAAGTCGTCTGGGGTGCGTCCGTTTTCTTGCTGAAAGTGCAGCATCATGCACACTTCATTCATCTTCTTGGGAAGCCGTCCTCGCATATTTCGTGTCCTGGTAAACGGGATACCTCGAAATTTTCGTCCAGATAGAGTAGCTCGGGAAATGTGCTTTACTTGGATGAAGTCTACTCGGCAATCGCCGATCATGACATTCTTGATTTCGATCACATCTCCAACCCGAATGCTTGGCTGCCCGAGAGTAGTGAGATTTTGTTGTGCTGTACGCATAGGCGTCTGCGTTTGTGCAGTATTGCCGACATTGTTGATCCAATCTATTATGCGGGCATCATTTCTTCCGTGTAATTCATCGTCTTCCAGAGCAAGCGTGCGTGATGAAGCAACGCTGGGGCTGCGCGACTCTCGAGATCCTTCTTCAAGGCATATTACAGAAGGAGGTGCCATTATCGTCATGTATATTCCGATGAACCATAGGAAGCTTAGTTTGAGCAACTTCCTGGCTATAGGAGCAGGGCGCCTTGGTATGGCATAAGCCCAGCGAGTTGAACCAAATGAGAATCAGAAACAGAAACTGTAAAGAGGGAGCCGAGTGTTGATGTTTAGACGAGGATTTTTCATGTCGTGAAGAAGACATGCATCCAGCCTTGTAATACTCGGGGCGAGAAAGATGTGAGTTTGTGTAAATTCAACTGTCCATTTGGCTCCTTGCATGTGACGAGAGCCGTTGGCCGTTTGCATAATGAGCCGACAGCAAAGCTCTGATTGAAAGAACTCTGACTCTCAGCTCAGAATGCCCTCACTTTTGGGATGGGAGTTGCGATGCCGCCTCGGCTAGTACCACTTGGGCAAGGAGAGCCAAAGTGAGCGGGATACCGTTTTGCAAATCGCCACTTAGATGTCACTATCAAATCTCCAAGGGAATGGTAGTTTCGATTTAAAGACACAGCGCCTCTGTACCTACTAGGTAGGTACAGAGTTGTTGAAATGCATGTAGTACGCGACATGATAGCGATCCCGCTCATGAGCCTGGATGCCTCTCGGAATCCAGTCTGTCAAGAATAGTCGAGTATCAGCTAGATTCTGCGGATTCTGCGGATTCTGCAGGGCTTTCTGATATGGGGTCAACAGAAGGAATCACTGAAGAATATCAACCTCCCCAGCGCCATCATCTCACATTGAAGGTGATGCGTATGCGTTTGAAAACTTCTAAAAGCCTGGCATCAAACGTCATCCTACCTACCTGAGTCAGAATATACTGACAATGTTCGATATCCAAATAGGCGAAGAACCACTGAACTAAGCATTCAAAGATGCCAATCTAATTGTCCAAGTGGACATTGATCTGGAAGAAAACATTGAAGAGCAGAACAGTGACAAGGCTGGTGTGCACGGGCCACATTAAACTTGCTCCGCTGCACCTCTAGCGGATATACTACCAGCAATCAGAGCTCCTTCTCCTTCTGCTTTCAAAACGCGCTATCTCACATGCACTTAACGCGTGCAGTTGTCCAGGTGGGCAAAAAAAAAGTTCAAGCCATTCCTGGTCCCATTTAGCTCCCTGCTTCTCCGCGCCCGCGCCTTTCAACTTCCACCACATCGCCGACGTGGCTCATCTCTCAATCCCTGACAGTCGTGATTGGGCTACCTTTATAGCGGCTGAATTGCTATACATGTTGAAGAGGGCTGCAGGGCCTGGAAGCTAGCTTGCTTCCGTCCAAACCAATTTCGATTTCTTCAGTACCTGGAACTCTCCGCCTCCCACAACCTCAGCCTCTTCCGCTGTATCCTCAATCCATCGCCTCTGTAGTCTACCTGAACACTGCGAAACACCTTTTTTCAAGGCTCCTACATCTGCCTACGAGCCTGGGTAGTGGCCTGGCGGTCCTCCACTTGCTAGGCAGATGTTTGGGGATGGGCACGAGATTCCAACGCCAACATGTCGGATCTTAACGAGGAACTGGCAAAATGGTACGAGGAACTACAGAAGCTCCCCCATGATTGCCATCTACTCTGCCCGAAGATCGACTCCGACGATCGCGAAAATTACAAAACCTTTGATGACCCTGAATCCCAAATCACCGTCGAAGACAAAAAACAGCGGATCGAAGATGGCCATCACCGCATCGAAATCACGTACTGGAATAGCCTGATATTTGGATTTGATAAAAGTGAGGCAGGGAAATGGGCAGAGGAGTTCAAAGATAGACTCGAGCATGTACTGAGGAGTTGCTCTGAATGCGTCCTCAACTGGCACATGCAACGCCAGGTCTATCTGCAAAGATTTTCTGAGTACGCTACCAATCCTTATTTTTTATAGAGAGCCTGCTGACCAAGCGCAGAAAATGGAACGAACAAGTCATCGAGCACATCGAACAAATGCTGAATCGAATCGATATCGCCAGAATTAGTTGCAATCTTCAGTGGGCGAAAGAATACATCGGCAAAATCGAGGAAAGGGGAGATGTTTTCAAAAAGACGCAGTTGGGAGAGAAGCTGCCAGAAGTTCTTATTGCTGTCTACGAGGCTCTTTGCTGCATGCCGTTCATGTCAACACCTGACCAGCGCGCCCTTTTTCAGTACGTCTTCATGCGGTTGCAGGGCAAGAGTTATCTCAAGCTGGGGCGAAGCGATCCACTCCCTGGCATGACATACTTTTTATTTGATCAAAAGAATGATGACCGTCGAAAATGGGCACAAGAAAACTGGAAATTCATCAACTCCAAATCGATGACGGAGGCCCAGTTTGACTGGGCTGTGAGCAACGGATTGACCAGTGCGATAGATGACATTGCCAGAATTCAGGTGACTCCTCAGTTCTCGGATGAAGAGCGACTGGCTATCGAGCGTTTCTGGGAAGGGTTTGAAATAATTTTGACCAAGCTGCCAGAGAACCTTATTCACAGCCGCCTCCGCAGTCTGGAACTGCGCCAAGGCTCAAGCATTTACGACCTATTATTCCGTCACATTCAGACCTGTCCCTCGGAAGGTATGCTGGTTGTGACGATCCGAGTACTGACAATCTTCTTAAAAGATTACCCAAAAGCCTTTTGGGATGTAATCGGTGATGCTCGGCCAAACGTAATTGCCGACCTGCTTTTTGCTAGTCCTGTTTACAAGGTTTTGCTTCGCCAATCTCTTGACGACTGCTGGAGTGGGTTCAGCATGGATTCGGATGTTGTGCCTTTTCCTACATCGTGGATTCAACCTTGGCTTATGTCGTTGGGTCGAGACCGTAGATATGACGCTTGTGAAGTCCTCATGCACACTCTGTTTGCGACTCTGGCAAAAGATCCATTCATTGGTGAACCGGGGCAAGCCGCGTGTATTCGTGCTGGCTTTGACGCCATAAATTTCACCCTGAAGTCCTTCCTAGATCCCGATATACAGACAGCATCCGGTACGACTCATTTATACGCGGGTGGCGCTTTTAATCTAGTGGTAAAGAACAAGGACCTCATATTGGAGAGCCTGCGGCCACCACAAGATTCACGAGAGGGCTGGACGACTTTCAGAGTCTCCGACGCGGCCATGTCAGTCCTACATGCCGCTATGAAATTGGATATGAAGATGTTTTTGGAGGAGTTCCAGGCTATTCACAACAAAAAGCAACTTCAATCAACAATTCTCCGTGAGTCAAAGACATTTTGGGAAACCATTGTCGAAACATTCGACTCTTCGGGGGATCAAGTGACGCTGGCAAAGGATGTCTTAGTGTCCCTTGGCCCTCTCATCTCAGTCGAACAAATACGGCCACGCAAAAGCATCAACAAGCTGGATGAGTCTAGCCAGCGATTCAACACATCACTCGGTAGCATTGCCGATGTGTTGGCGAGAATATTGGGTCGAGTTTCGGAAGTGGACGCCACCGATTTGAATCTCCTGTTTGCAGATCGATTGTCCTTTCAGGTTATTGTAGGGTTATCCGTCCACGACGATTCTAACCTGGCTGAAGGCTCAGCGGAGATCCTCAAAAGCTGGACCGGTGAATTATCGCGGAGTGGTGCCATAGAACACATGTCTCAACTACATCCGGAACAAACTCTATCTTCTATCGTCTGGACACTGGAGAGAGTTCTTAAACCACCATTTCCTTGGGGACCTATCCGTCCGCTGCTCAATATGAGCAGGGATGTTCTCAGGGGATTGTCCGACCCGACCTCGGGTGTCCTCAGAACAAAGACTCTCAACTCAAAATCCGTCGCTGTAGTGTTACGCTGGTGGAATGAGCAGTGGAGATTCGTTTCAAAGTCCTGTCTCAATATAGAATCTTGGTCATTTTGCATTTCAAACGCGATTATGACCGAGTTCTGTCGAGAAATTATGGAACTAGCCGAAGCTCTTATTGCAGAAGACGGCCTTCTCACTTCTGCTACTGCTTTGGGCAAAAGTGAACAGGACGTGATGCCAATCATTCTGGGCCCGGCGAAAGAGAACTTTCGGGGAATGGAAAACATGATTCGATTGAAGGATAGATGGTTAGTTGACGTTACCGTTCGAGTGCTCGGCAAGATCTTGACTAGACTTCGGGAAAATAAACTCGAAATCAATGCCGGGTCACGAAAGCTCATCACGGACGCCTGCATTCCTACTGGGACTACCGGAAAGTACCTCCGCTCAACGAATTTAACAGACCAACAACGAGCTGAATTGCTTCAAGCCCTCGGCCATGATGAAGAAGTTCAGATTTTACAACTTGGGCCTACTACCAGTGTGGTAGATCGGACAACTGCTTTAGACAAGGAAAGGTCTAAGAAGCAGAGCAAGCTGGATGCTTGGTCCAAGTCTGCCCCTCCTGGGACTCCTTCCGATAAGGTTGGGAGGTCCAATAGAGATGACGTCCTGGAATTTAGCAGATCGGCTGACAGTCCTATTCTAAAGCAGCTTGCGGCACAGCAAGCAAGGTCTAAGTCCAAGGGTCCCGACATGAAGGCTATTTTGGCACTTAAGGAGAGCAGACAGAGAGAAAGGGCTGAGAAAGCCAAGAGAGATGCTGAGGCTATTGCCAGAGCCAAGAAGATTCGTGGAGAACTTGTCCCAGGAGAAGGATCTGGAGCCCAGAGTCTTGCATCAACAGGGAAAGATAATGCAAGAAGTGAAATCATGGTTAACAGCTCTGATGAGGAATCAGACGATGATAGTGCAGATTCTGACTCGGACGAGCAGCTTGCAACATTGAGCACTGGCGGCCAGAAAGGTCTTGACGAACATGAAAAACGTCGGCAGCAGGCTCTGCGAGATCGACTGCGCAGGCCGGTCAAGAAGATTCGACAGCAGCGTTCAGTTAAGGAAATGAGAGCTCGCTTGATCCCTCCTATGGATAGACTTCACAACACCATTCTAGCATGGGACATTTTTCACCAAGGCAACGACCCTCCTAATGGTCCGGCTGCCTCCGAGGTTGCTACAAAGTATCCCGATCCGCGGTCGTATCAAGCAACGTTCTTTCCTTTGCTTGCTTCCGAGGCCTGGCGTTCTTTCGTGACCGCAAAGGATGAGATAACGGCTCAGCCCTTCGGCATGAAACTTGCCAGCAGGGCAAGTGTTGACAGCTTTTTGGAAGTAGCCTTCACTTTACCTGTTGTTCAAAATCGTGAAAGGGGAGTCTCAGAAGGAGATATTCTCTTGGTCTCCGAAGCCGAGAGCCCTCTCCAAAACCCTATTTCAAGACACTGTCTGGCTAGAGTTCACCGAATCACGTACAAGAAGGATCTCATCGAAATTACATACCGTGTCGCATCACGTAACAACCAACTATCGACCTTGTTAATGCCTGGAGTCACTATCTATGGCGTCAAGATAACTAATATGACTACCATCGAACGAGAATATGCTGCGCTGGAAAGTCTACAGTATTACGATCTCATGGATGAAATCTTGAAAGCTGAACCGTCACCGATTCTTCGATACGGGGAGGAAAAGATTTCGAATGCCATGCAAAATTGGACTCTTAACCATGGTCAGGCTGTGGCGGTACTGGGGGCTCAAGATAACGATGGTTTCACACTTATCCAAGGACCGCCTGGAACTGGCAAGACCAAGACTATTACTGCAATGGTTGGGTCATTACTCTCAGAACAGCTTGCCCAAGCCTCGAACGGCGTGCCTATGGGCGCTCCACTGCGCCCTTTGGCTGGTGCCATACCTGCTGGTCAAGGCCGCCCGAAAAAACTTCTTGTCTGCGCTCCCAGTAACGCAGCTGTTGATGAATTAGTACTTCGTCTAAAGAGTGGTGTCAAGACTAGCAGTGGAAAAACGAAGCCTATCAATGTACTTCGTCTCGGCAGGAGCGATGCTATTAACGCTGCCGTCAAGGATGTCACGCTCGACGAACTTGTCCGAAATCGAATGGAGGGTGACAATACCAAGGACAAAGCCAAAGCCGAAAGAGACAAGCTTCACGGAGACGCGGCGAAAATCAGGGAAGAGCTTGCAGAAATTAGACAGCTCCTTGATGAAGCTCGTGCACAGGATAATCGTATCACACAAAACACCCTCTCCCGAAAATTTGACGAGCTAAAGCGGCAGCAAATGAACATTGGTAAACAAATCGACGCAAACAAGGATAGCGGCAATTCCCTTGCTCGAGAGATGGAGATGCGTCGCAGACAAGTTCAGCAGGAAATCCTCAACTCTGCTCATGTGCTTTGTGCAACACTTAGTGGTAGTGGACATGAAATGTTCCGCAACTTAGATGTTGAGTTTGAAACCGTTATTATCGATGAAGCTGCTCAATGTGTCGAGCTCAGCGCCTTGATTCCACTCAAATATGGATGCTGCAAATGTATACTTGTGGGTGACCCCAAGCAGCTTCCTCCAACCGTTTTGTCTCAGTCTGCTGCACGTTTTGGCTACGACCAGAGTTTGTTCGTTCGAATGCAACAGAACCATCCCAAGTCTGTCCATCTACTCGATATGCAATACCGAATGCATCCAGAGATCAGCATGTTTCCCAGCAAAGAATTCTACGAAGGACAGCTCCAAGACGGGCAAGACATGCTGCAGCTTCGACACCAGCCCTGGCATCAGAGTGCTCTCCTTGGCCCTTATCGGTTCTTTGATGTGGAGGGTGTTCAAGAAAAAGGCAGAAAAGGTCAATCACTGGTTAACACTAGAGAACTGCAAGTTGCCATGGAGATGTATGACCGTTTCAGTAAAGAGTACAAGCAATGTGATCTTACAGGCAAGATTGGCATCATTACCCCATATAAAGCTCAATTGTTTGAGCTGAGGAATCGTTTTACAAGTCGATACGGCGAAAATATCACTGATATCATCGAATTCAACACTACAGACGCCTTTCAAGGTCGAGAATGTGAAATTATCATATTCTCCTGCGTACGAGCCAGCTCAACGGGAGGTATTGGTTTTATGACGGATATTCGCCGTATGAATGTTGGTTTGACTCGTGCCAAATCATCACTGTGGATTCTAGGAGACTCTAGAGCATTGGTTCAGGGTGAGTTCTGGAAGAAATTGATTGAAGATGCCAAAGCCAGAGACAGATACACAAAGGGCGATATACTAGGCATGTTCAGACGGCCTTTACGAAGAGCAAGCCCGTCAAGCTACCAAGCGCCTCAAAAGGAATCTCCCAAAGATATCGAGATGCTCGACTCCCCTGCTGCAAAACCTATCATGGATGGTGTGAAGAATATCAAATCAGGACCATCGACTGACCTGCCGGCCTTGAGCAACGGAAGCCAATCCCGAAAGACTACTGACGGCAGTATACCGAATGTTGTTCCACGCGGAGCGGGTCTGCCCGTGATACACACTTCAGATAACCAAGCTTCTGAGCCAAAGAAGCGACCGCTGGACGGGTCAGAGCCTGGACAGCAAGCAGCAAAGAGAGTATGTGGCATATCAGTGGCAGTCCAAACAACCAGCAACCAAGCACAGATTTCTAATACAACAGCAGATTGCGAGTACGCAGCGAGGCGGCCTGATGGGCAAATTCGGACAAAAACCTGTCAAACAGACGATGCCGCCGCCGCCCAAGGATCCGTCGGCAATGTCAGTCCTCGGGATGGTACCCCCGGAACGACCCCCTCCTCCAGCGATGAATTCGAAAGCGATTCCGATGAATCAGGCACCGAATGGGTCGATGTCGACATCGGGTCAACCCAGTAGCTCCGTGACTGGTACAAAGGTGCGTTTTGAGGCGGATGTCACTGTTGTCTTGGAAACGTAGCTGACGATTGCAAAATAGTCGATGAATAAGCCTATACCAACGGCGCCACGGAAGAAGGCGAAACCAAGTTTATTTATGCCCAAAAAGAGGTGATGTCGTAGGAGATGAAGACTATTTTGCTTTCTTTCAATGAAAGTGGGATGGCACATTAGCATTGCGAAGGCGCATAACATAGACGGGTGGGGAGCATTTGTATAGGCGTTTTTTCCCTCTTGATGATGCCATGTGATATGCGCATGTGGTGCATTCATTAAGGGTTAGATTTGAATAGGGAGCGCACGTAGAGATGGGTTTTGGTAGGCTTCTCGGGTATTGAGAATAGAAGATTTGATGGGGATGGATGAGAACGACCAGCCAAAGTTTGATGATGGCTGATGATGCGGCTATTCCACGAACGATTGACACCAGGAAATAGTTGCTTCGCTGCGATACTCACTTGAACACAATGGTGTGCATTTGTGCTAGGGAGACATCCCCCTATTCCTGGGTGCTAGCTACCATTGATGCATTCCGATCTACCCAGTAGTACCTACTCCGTAACTACCTAAGTTACCTCGTATTATGTATGGAAAGGTACTCCGTTCGTAGTTCTTACGTAGTAGTAACTGATTCTTGTTTGGACAATGCCGCAAGGAGGAAGCATGAAATGTCTCAGCCAACGACAGCCGTATCTATGTCTCAGATTGGTTCCTGCTTGCTTCTCTGGGCAGAGACATGGAGGTTGGGTTTTGGACCAGGGAGAATTCGGGCACCCACCCTTGTTCAGATTCTCTCCCGAAATTTAAAACACTACGAAATTGTTCACCAGGGGAAGTCGTACATACAACGGCAGTCACCGTGACGATGGAAAGGCACCGATGGCGAAACCCCTGAGCGCCCCAGGTTTTTGTGGCTGCAAGAAACCCTTGCTGGTGGTGATCTCAGATGCGATGCGATGCGATGCGCAGCTGCGTTCCTCGCCTGTTGTGCATACTTGTACGTGTCATTGTGACTACCACTGGCAGTTCGTAATGCTACGTAATGTGAGTCTCTGCCGTGGTCGTGAACCCTGTCATGACAGACAACATGGCTATCATGTACTCGGTATTGCCTGGGTTGCTTTGTGGGCACGGTAGGCAACTGGGACAATTCTGTTGTAAAATATTTGTCATGAGGCCCCGTACTCCTTGTTTAAGTATCTTGGTATTGGGCATTGCATTGGTTGCTTGCAAGGTGCAAGGGAAACATGTCTGGTTGGACATACTGTATGTACAAGTATGTATCGACTGTCTCTCTACGCCAAGGTCCAGAGGTGATGGGCAAGTGGTGGGTGGTTCGTGGCTGCCAACGGAGCGACATCCAGTGTCGATCGTCGAAGTGGCGCCTGGCCCCCAAGGTCTGGTGTGATGATTGACGCCATCAATTACTTGGTACAATGCTGCCATTGCCCTCGTTGCCTTGCTACCCATGCATTCTGCTTGCTCGCTTCAACAGTTTTCCGCGGCTTTCGGTCAGTCCACCATCAGTTGACGAAGAGATGTTACCCCGTATCCTATCCGGCTTAGCAAACAACTCTCCTTTCATGGCTGGCGTGATGGAGGGCGCAGAACGGCGGCCCCCATTTTTTTGTTGGGTCGACTGGTTCGCCGTTGGAGATTATTTAACATGACCCCTGGACATTTGGGCCAGCTCACCGGAATCAACAAGTAGACGCACAGGCTAGAACTGGGGTATGGAAATAATCATATAGTAGTAGTAGTAGTAATGGGTATCCGGAGCATTTGGCGACAAGGACAAGCGCGCCGGCAAAGGGGCGAATGCCCAGTTTATTGTTGGGGTTTGCTGCGGCCATCACAGCCTCGTCACCTCCTCCATGTCCAGATGTCACCGCACGCAGAACACCGTTATGCATGCGAGCCTTGGCAGCTAGTCTTATTCTCTTCTCTCGGTTGCCCCGTCCTCCTCTCGGAGAACGTCCAGGGTGTCTGTCCTTGGACCTTGATCAATGCCTTTCGCCGGCTTCTCTGTGCATAGAGCCAGCTGCGGTACGCTATCCGAGGATGATTTCGAGGTCGCAATCGACTAGCATCTCTGGTTGCGCTTAACTGCTGCAAGACTAGGACCCCGTCGACAAACAAGCGACCAGACAGCTAATGTACTCCGTAATTAGTTGCATATGAGAGCGAGCCAGCTTACTGGGGCGCTGGGGCACTGGGGCACTGGGTCACTGGGTCGCTGGGTCTCCGCCTCCATTTTCTCGCTGCCCATTGCCATCTTTGTCCACCCACATTTTACGTCTCTCGGTGGCCGAGCGACGCCTCTTGCATCGTCGAGTGGGCCGCGGCAATGTTCAACCTCACCCGATGGCCATCCATCGTGCAATCTCGACCCTGTCATCCAATCCCTGCCATGGGCTAAGAAGAGCTGCGGGTTCGTCATCACGCTAGGACCGGGTGTTTCTTTTTCTGAGCAGAAATCCCAAGGCCATGGGAAGAACCTCCTCCATCCGCCATTGGGGCCAGAGATGCAAGAGCTGCTCTCGTCACGCAGGGTCAGAGCTCGACCAAGATGCAAGGATACCTTATCATCTGAGCATAACGAAGAAGACAATATTGTATTGTCAACCCAGGATCCCAGTATCACGCTATGAGCGTTCCTCCGTATTATTGTCATCTCGAAAACCAACAAAAAGGACGATAGCACCGTGTCCGTCAGTTCATGAGCCCACCAACCAGCCCCCCGGTCTGGGAGGAAAAGCTAGTGACGACCGTCGCCCGGATGTGACGCCGAAAGGACAAGAGACTATAGCCAAGGACGGCTCTGTTTCATTAATAAAGAAGTTGGCCGTCCAGTCGCTTGTTTATAAACGATTCAAGGGACCCCAGTCGTTACCACCCTGCCGGATACCACCTACATTGTACGCTGTTGGCCTCCAGAGCTGTAAATCGTGAAGAGAGCAAAGAGTTGCGAGAACCGGTTCCCCAATGCCTTAACAAGGATTCCAAAAGTTTAAGCTCTTCTTCGTCGGCTCGGGGGCCGTTGGAATTGCCGGTCTCTTGCCAGGCTTCTCCTTTCAAGTTTCTCTTGACGAAGCCGTTTATTTGAGATTTTCCTTTCTATCCGATGTATTAAACTGGAACCTTCTTTCTCCTCTTCTGCATCATATCGATATTTTTTCTTTGTGCCCGTCCTATGGGCCCCTTCCCTCCTCTTCTTCTCTTTCCCTTGTAGCCGATTCGGAGCCTGTCCCCAAATTTGACAGTCAATCTTGGCGCTGGTCTGTAATATTTTCCTTTTCTTTAGTCTCTATTCGGTCAATTCCCTAGAATTGAGAACTCGGGACTTCTCGCCGATCCGTATCCAGCCCTTCAGCTTGTTTCTGTGTCGAGAAGGCTTCCAGTGAGACACGGCCTTGGTCCACGCCTTGCAGCAACACAGACATATGCCTGTCTTAAGCAGTGTCCAGTAAAAGATCGGAAGCAAGTGTTATTATTTGTTCAGACTCCAACCACTGCTTTTCGTTCCGTTTTGCGCCTCGAAACTGACCGACTCCTTCTTACATGCATGCAAGGGCAGGCTACCAATATCAGGAACTGGTGTTGTTGACGAATAGCTTTTCCTCTTATATTAGGTAGTCGCCATGACGTATCCAGTCTCACTCGGCAGGGGATTTATACTGTCATCAAGAGATGACGCCGACTCTTCTCTGTCACATCTGGGTTCCAACCCTCTCTACTCCCGTTGCCGAAGCCATACTGGCACGGAAGCGCATCATCGTGCGGAGAAGAAGTTGGAGCGACCTTGCTCAGAGTTCCAGTTTCAGAGCGTCAGCAGCAACCTCTACGCGGGCGACTTACACGACACAATGTTGCTGGGGGAGAGACTTCGTGCTCGTCGAGCCAGAGATGACGTGGCTGCTCTAGTAGATTTTCTGAAGAATCATCCGCCGCCGCCGGATAACTTCATGTCGATACCATACGGAGATGACGGGCATGGCCGCGGAAGATGGTCCAAAATCAAGAAAATAGGAAGAAGGAGCAAATCCACGCCCAAACAGCCACAAAACATCCAACTGCCAGACTCGGCAGTGGTAGGCGTCACCAGTGGAGGGCATAGGCACATTGCCATCTCGATTCCAATCGAGGCAACTCCGTATGGGTTGGAGATCCGGTCCCAGTATCCTGTCTTCACTCACGACACGCAAATTGGAATACCAAGCAAAGGACCCATCAGAACGTTCAGGAATGAAAAGGGCGTTGTTACCGTTTTGCGGCCCGTGGCGGAGGCATTTGAGTCAGATACCGGTTTGGTTGCTACTAAATCTCGAGCGCCATATTTGAACTCCCGGGGACACCGCCCTCCTCCGTTACCGCCGCACAAGCCAACCAATAGTCTAACGGACAAAGTCCATGATTATATTGGGATTCTACCAACGAAGTTTGATACGCCATTACTTGATGACAGCTCAGCGCCATGGCATATCTCGCGAAGTCCATCAAGAGATGAAGGCTCAGTAGGCAAACAAAATCCGGCGGTGTTTCGGCGCTCTGCGTACCCTGCACGAGCTTCTAGTATGGTTTCCAATAGATCTGCGAGAAACCCACCATCTATCGACGGCTTGATATCACCACAGGACCATGTTGCGGGAGCGAGTAGTGTCGCTCGGTCGAAATGCTTGTACAACTCGTTAACCCCGGCTCCACAGCGAGCACTTTCAATAAGCAACAACAACCCTGTGAACAGTATTGGTGCTCGCAGATCAGAATCCGGACCGTCCTACATCAGAGACTCAAGTCCAGCACTAAGCTGGGATGGTAGCCAAAATCGGAATACTGCTTCGACGACAGACGCTCATGTTCTTTCACATTCGGAGGACTATCGACACGCAAGCTCAGGGTCAAGTTGGAATAGAAAGGATATTGTGAGAGAAAGAAAGCGGCGCGACATTGAGGCAGCCGTGTGGAATGCAAAAGTGAAAGATCAGCTGGAACGAGATGCTTCCAAGGCGATACAGCGACCATCAGCTGCCCAACCATCGTCACGACCAGCAGCGGCGGTTCCGGACAAGACGTCAACCGCTATGCCGGGCCAATTAGCCTTAACCTTGAGTGGTCTCATGGTGGTGACGGATGTCGAGCCGTCTTCTGCTGATGAAAAGGGCGGACCCGTCCGTCCCAAGACGGCGCCTGCAAAGAAGTCTTCAAAGGAGGATTCTGAAATAACACTGCCCTCAACCACTGTCAACACACCAAGTATTCTGACCCCGCCAGCCTCCACGCGTGGCTCGCCATCACAGCAACATGACGTGTCAGATCGCACGTCTCTGACCCGTCGACGAGAATGGAAGGCCATCAGGGAACAGGAGCGCAGGGCACGCGATGCAATGGCTATGGCCAGAGCAAGGACGCAACAGTTAGCCTCGGGTGGAGTGGCATACGGGAATGGCTCGGTTTCCCACGCAGACAAGGAGGTCATGCGCTTATACGAAGCGTACCGCGAGCATCGGTTGCGAGACATGGAGCGCCGGCTCCGTAGGTTGGAACGCAACGGCGATGACTGGCTTCGGGCCCCAGTGCCTGTTTTGGACAACATGAATAAAACTATAGGGTCTTCCAATAACTGGCCATTAGAGGGAATTAGGGCCTGGGCATCCGATGGCGAAACTTCAGGCACAGCAGACAGGATGGACCGGGATATGGAAAAGACGCGACTAACACGGCGGCCTAGCTTATCCCAGGCCAGACTCCTGGATATGTTGACTAGGCATGCGTATAACGACGATGCATGGAGTGATAGTGTGAGCAGGAGTGACGACGCAAGCGGGTTGGGGACTATTGAGCCGCTGATGAGGGAATTGGCGGGAGAGGCAAGGCGATGGCAGGGAACGACGCAATCGCCAGTCATTACGAAAGGTGGACAATCCCACCCCATGTAAGGTTAATGAAGGTGTACAAAGTCCATTTCCAAATTTTCATCATGGCGAATATTTCTTTCATCAGGGCAACGGTCTGCAATCTCAACACTATAGTGCGCAAAAACAAAATATACGACAGATAAAATTGGGTGTGCCGGCAGCAACTATGGGTGCAGGGTGCGAACATGGTAGAATTGAGCGTCACCTTGGGTATATCCTCCCTTGGATCAATATGCCAAAAAGTGATGTCAAATCAGGACCTGGATATGAATATTAACTATGTACAGTGCTAGGTTGTGATTATTAGCTGAACATGTGATACTGTTTAAGAACGGGAATTCGAAGTGTCGAGTTGTCGTCGAATAAAGTTGGCGCATTGTAACTGACGTCTTACACGGGCCAGCTAAAGCAGTAGTCACTCGTCACCTGCGGGTAAAAGAAAGGAGAAGGAAAAAAAGTGAAAACCAGTATTGTTATTTCAAAGGGCTTGAAATTGGCTTCGACATAAATCTACCTCGAACATCTCCAGAATAACCATTTACCCAGAAAAGTATAGTTCACAAGTCAAGAGTACAAGCAAACTCAGTCAATGACGTAGCTAGCACTGCATCTCTCATCCAGGGTACGGAGTACATAAACACCAATACTCACCAAGGCCCACGCAACGCAACACAGATGCAAATGCAAATGCAAACGCAAGTGACAAGACAAAAATGTCCACCCCCTGGATATTCATATGCCCGTCCAGCCGCGGAATCGGGCTCGCCCTGACGCGCCACCTGCTCCGGACGACACGCCTCCCCGTCCTGGCGACGACTCGCCATCCGAACCCGGAGGTTTCCAAGGCCGCCATCCTGAAGGGCATGGACGGCACTCAGCACGGCGACTCGGCCTCTTCGCGCCTGCACCTCGTGTCCGTGGACGTGACGGACCCGCCGTCGGTGGAAGCGGCCTCGCACACGGCGCGGCGGCTGTTCCCCCCGGACCGCCACCACCTGCACCTGTCGCTTGCGGTGCCGGGGGTCCTGACGCCCGAGAAGAGTCCCGCGCAGGTAGACGCCGGCGCGAGCCTGGCCATGTTCCGGGTGAACACGCTGGGGCCGCTGCTGCTCATGAAGCACTTTGCGGAGTTTCTGCCGCGGCGCGGGACGGACATGGCCGGCGGGGAGGCGGACGCGCTGCCCGCACACGCTACGTGGGTGTTCATGTCTGCGAGGGTCGGGTCCGTCGCGGATAATAGGTCGGGGGGCTGGTTCTCGTACCGCGCCAGCAAGGCTGCGGTGAATAGCGTCGCCAAGAGCTTGGATGTGATGCTCCGGGCGAGGAGTGGCGACAAGGCCGTGGCCGTGGCGTATCATCCCGGGACGGTGAGGACCGGGCTGAGCAGGGAGTTTTGGGAGAGGGTTCCGGAGGAGCAGCTGTTCAGTCCCGAGTACGCGGCGGAGAGAATGGTCAGCGTGGTGAATGGGTTGCATCTTGGTCAACGGGGGAGGTGTTTGGATTGGAAGGGCGAGGAGATTCCGCCTTAGGATGGAATGAAATCAGGGGCATTAAATGAGTATTATTTCATCTATTCTTCAAAGAAATAGGTTTTTTTTCCCTCTTCAACTCTTTACCATGGCTGAACCTACAATTCCACTTCCTGGAAGGACGCGCCGTCTGGTGTGCCAGATGGCTTCTCTCCTACGTCTCTGCCTGCGCCGTCGTCGCCTCCGTGTGTTTCGGCCGCGTCGCCTTCATGATTTGAGGTGCTTGGACGTAGGGCGACCTTTTGCTCTTCCATGTCTTCGAGTCTCATTTTTTGCTCTTCGGCTTGCGATGGCGTCTTGGACTTTTGCTCGGGCTCTTCCTCTGCTTCTTTCTCGGCCTCCTGCTCCACTTCCGCCTCTGGTTCATCTACCTCATCCCCATTCTTAGTCGCCTCTGTCGTCTTCGCGGCCTCAGGGCCGGGGGCCGGGGGCTCGTCCTTGACAGGAACCGGCGGGGGTGAGATGGTCTCGCTACTAGGAGGCCCGGGCCTCATTGCATCCAGATAGAACTTGGTGACACCCAGAATGCGGCCATTCTTCTCACAGGCGTCCACCCATTCCGGCCGTACCACGGGAATATTGTTTTCGACGGCCTTTTCCCAAGCTGTACCTCTCCCCTCTGTGGTGACAAAATGTGTAGTATCGATGCGCACCCCATCCGCGATCTTGGCGCCGATACGCTCCACAGCCTTGCCCAAGTTTTCCTTGAGAGCTCCGGGCAAAATGCCGGTTGTGATGGTGATACCGCTCAAATCGGTCATCTTATGCGTACGCACAGTCACCTTCTCACTCATACGTGTCCCAGCAGTGGTCCTCAACACAAGGTGGAATGTGTACTCCGTATCGACAGCCAAGCCACTGATCTTGGTGCTGTGCATCTGCATCGGTCGGGGGATGTTTCCGGCCTTTTGGCCATTGCGATACAGACTGAGGGATATCAAATCGGCCGTGGCAAGCTCAATTGGGTCCCACTCGAGAACAACTGACGTCTGGGTGGCATTGCGACAGCGGAGAACGGGGCTGGCAGGCTCAGAAGCGCCAAAGGACTGGTATATGCGATCTTGTAGGTCGCGAAACTTTTGCTCTTCGAGTGATTCTTTTTCGTTGTTTTGAGAGACGGCGATGTCGACGATGCTACCAGATGAAATGTTCGGGGGCAGGAGGATGGAGGGGAACTCAATCTGTGCAAGCTGTTAGAAACCAATCGTATATTTCAAGGCGACTCGTTGGAGAGGTTTGGCATACCAGCCGCTTGTCCGGCGTCAGGAGGACCGTGACTCCAGCGTCAACCTTTCCGACGGTGAGAGAGACGAGCATATTCCTCAGATGATGATCGCGGAGTTGAGAGTTGTGTCCCTGGGGTTGGCGGTGGTGCTCCTAGGCACTCCTGAACAAAGGGCCGCGCAATCGGGCCAGTTTGCTGGATGGATTATTCGCAACGACCTTGGTAACAAATCTTGTTTTTGCCTGCAAAAACATCGAACCAGGTCGAATATGTTGGGTTCTGAACTACCTAGGCAGTTGAAGCTTTGGTTTCGAGGCCAATGGGAGTCAAATGTCGGTAGCAAGTTGAAGTGCTCAAGTGTCAAGGACTCGAGGTGCTGCATGTGTGGTTGAATCTACTCTGGACAGGAAGCTGGCTTGTGATTCGTCGCAGCTCCACTTGAGCAGTTGGCTGGTCCATTGTCTGAGTTGGAAGGAGCGATGCTGGGCGTTGGAAGTGGGTCGAGGGGCTGTTCAATGTTGAATACAAAATGAATAAAGTCGAATAGCAACTCTGTACTTTTCCCTCGTACACTTGGGGATTTGCCTCGTACCAACGAACTCATTCTTATCATTGTTAGAATTGAGCCACACACCCCCTATTTTGTAAATACGTGCAGTCGTGTCGAACTCTACAAACCTTCGCTGGGTCTCAGCCAGTGACAGACGAGGCGCAGTGGCCATTCTTCGATGATAGTGCCCTCTTTTCCTGTACCTGTTTCCGACATCTAGTTTCTTCTATTCCCCGTCCTATATTCCACCAAAGTCAGGTGTTACTTTTCCTGATGTCTAGCTATTCATCATAACTCCATCCAATTGCAGTCATGAGAGAGCCATTCAAGCAAACACCACCTAGCTTCATCCCGTACAAGTCGGGTGATCGTACCCCCCGAGCCTTACTGGGCTTATGCCGATATTTTGTCCCGAGTGCCCAGAGCGTCAGTGTCGCCAATGCAACTCGAGGCTTAAACGAGCCATGTGGCACACCGAGGCTGTGCCAAGAGTTCCTGCCGAGAATACGGAGCAACCGGCTCACCTATATCCATCGATTGCCCCGTTCATAATACATGGCATGGCGTAAGGGGCGTCAAGGAACTAACGCTGAGTCAGACTACGCCCGAAACTTATTATTGCGCTCCGTATCCCGCAGGCTGACGAGATGTAACTGTGCGGCTTTCATTCATTCGGTATGAAAGAGTGGAGACCGAAACGTTGATGCAACAGCGAAGAACTCGATGTACAAGAAACATTTGCCCCAAAGCCCAGCAGCTGGCCGTTTTCCATCTCACCAATCAGAATCCTCTGCTATGAAATTGCTATATTTTCGAGATGCTGCTTTCATGCAGCACGCCCGGCCCTCTGGGGTCAAATGTTTCCACCTTGGCGAATCAAGGCAGTTTTCTTATCGACTGATCTTCGCATAACGCCCTAAAATCTTTCTCCATGCAAACGTGTTCATGTACATTCTCCGCTCCAATATCTTGACTGGCTGTTGCCGCCTACGCCGAGATTGTTTACAGCTGCAGGTACTCGATACTACGCTGGGATCATGTAGAAGGAGGCTATGGTATGCGGCTGACTTCTTACCACCACGACTCGGCTCAAGGCTGCAGCTAATATAACAATTGAGTTGCTTGCTGCAGGCCCGCCGGGGTGCTCGATAATCTAATAATTTTTTGTATAAATAAGAGGAGCCATTTGGCAGTCTCGGACTACTCGTCTGAATTCTGTTTTCATACTATAACAACAAAAACAACTTGATACCCCCACATTTCACTTCTCAGACACCAACATGTCCTTCGAAAAGAAGTTTCAAGCTGGTGAGACTTACGGGGATCCCCGTACAGAATCATCGCATTTTATGACTGATGCCGCCGACATTGCCGAATATATCTGGAATAACGCTGTTGGCGTCCAAAATCGGACGTCCAAAAAGGAGATTATAGAACTTTTGAGAGAACTCTTACATAAAGGAGAACCAATTGACGATAAGAAGGGGTTAGTAGCATTCAGCATCTGGAATGAACGTTTCTGACAAGAGACAGCACCACCGAGCTCCTGATCAGCATTCTTACAAGCCTACCCTCCACATCAAAACTTCGTACTCGACTCACCAGCAAGTTCATCGACAGGCTGTGGAGTAATATCCAACATCCACCACTGAGCTATGTTGGAGGCGATGTCAAGTATGAGGTTGTCAATCCCCACGAGCCAGTTTACAAAGACGACAATGAGGCCTATAGCACGATTGAGTTCAAGGCTCCTGATAGCGACATAATGCTACGGGAGCGCATGCCAAAAGTCCCCGACGGTACCTATCAATACCGATTACCTGATGGGAGCTTCAACAGTGTCCTTCAGCCTAACTTGGGAAAAGCCGGTACGCCTTATGCCAAGACTGTCCGTCCGCTAAAGCGGCTTCAAGGGGTCAAGCCTGACCCGGGTCTACTCTTTGATCTTTTGATGGCCCGCGATGAGGATAACTTCATTGAGAATCCTGCTGGCATCTCGTCTATGCTCTTCTACCATGCATCTATCATCATTCATGACATCTTTCGCACTAATCGTACGGACATGAACAAGTCTGATACGTCGTCATATCTTGACCTGGCGCCCCTGTACGGTTCATCACTCAAGGATCAGTTGGAAATCCGTACCATGAAAGAGGGCAAGTTGAAGCCCGACACCTTCCATGAGAAACGGCTATTAGGGCAGCCCGCCGGTGTCAATGTCATGTTGGTCCTCTACAGCCGCTTCCACAACTACGTTGCCGACATCTTATTAAAAATCAACGAGAATGGACGGTTTACACTGGCATGCCCGCCAAATGCCAGCCCTGAAGACAAGGCTCGAGCTGTAGCCAAGCAAGACCATGACATCTTCAACACCGCTCGTTTGATCGTTGGCGGGCTTTATGTCAACATATCCCTGCATGACTACTTGCGAGCCATCACCAACACCCACCACTCTAAGAGTGATTGGACATTGGACCCTAGGATCGAAATAGGCAACCAATATGATGGCGAGGGTGTTCCTCGGGGCGTTGGCAATCAGGTCAGCGTCGAGTTCAATCTGATATACCGATTTCATTCATGCATCTCCAAAAAAGACGAGCGCTGGATTAATGATTTCTTTCTTAAGCTTTTCCCAGGCCGTAACCCAGACGACTTGAGTAACGTGAGCCATGTCGAGCTTGGTCAGGCGTTGGTGGCCTTTGAACAGAGTATTCCCAAAGATCCTAGTGTTCGAACATTTGACGGCCTAGAACGTCAGGCCGACGGGACATTCAAAGACGAGGACCTTGTCCGCATTCTAAAAGAGGCCATGGAGGACCCAGCTGGTGCCTTTGGCGCCCGTATGGTCCCTAAGGCGCTGAAGGTGGTCGAAGTCCTTGGTATCAACCAAGCCCGCAAATGGCAGGTTGCGTCCTTGAACGAATTTCGTGACTTCTTTGGACTCAAACGATATGATAAATTCAGTGATATCAACTCAAACGAGGAGATTGCCAACATCCTGGAGAAGCTGTATGCGGATCCTGACATGGTGGAACTTTATCCGGGTCTCATGATTGAGGATATTAAGCCCGTCCGCAATCCTGGTTGCGGAATCTGCCCAACTTACTCAGTCGGCCGCGCAATCCTTTCTGACGCCATCACGCTCGTGCGGTCAGATAGATTCAACACAATCGACTATACGGTCGCCAATCTCACAAGTTGGGGCTACAATGAAGTACAGCAAGATTACAAGACTCTTGGTGGTTCCATGCTGTACAAGCTCATACAACGAGGTGTTCCCGGCTGGTTCCCCTTCAACTCCGTAGCCGTTATGCAACCCATGTATACAAAGAAAGCCAACGAAAAGATTGCTCAGGAGCTTGGAACGCTGGACCAGTATACGCTGGACGACCCAAAGCCTCCAGGAATGCCCATCACAATTTCCGCAAATGCCTCGATTAAACAAATATTTGATAACCCCGCACAGTTCGCTGTGCCTTGGCTCAAATCATTCAACTGCTTGTTCCCGGGAAAAAAAGATTTGGGTTGGTTTATGTTGGCTGGTGACGAAACCCATGGCTATGCGAATCGTGCTGGTTTTGGCAAAGCAATGGGCAATATTCCACACTTGCATCATGCCATAAACGAGTTCATCCATGGCGTCGGCACACAGATGATCCAAAAAGAGACCTTCAGACTCAAAGAGGGCCTTAATCAGGCTGACATGGTCCGCGATATTGCTATTCCATTGTTGACAAGGCTACTCGCAGACCTTTTCTACTTTGACTTGCGCTCTGATGAGAATCCAGACGGCAAACTAGGCACGGCCGATCTCTATCAGCACCTGATGAATATTCGCGCCTGGGGGGATAATACCGACTCTGGAGAGGCCTGGAACCGTCGCCGTCGTGCTAAGGAGAGTCTTGAGGTCATCATCAAGTCCACTCGGAAGCTAGTTGACGAAGTTGCTGTTAGTGGTGGTTTTGGAATGGGCGTCGTCTCTGCCTTGACGAGTAAATTCACCCGCAAGGCTCACATAAAGGAGAACTCTTTGAGATCGTGTGGCTTGAAGCTTGTTGAGGAGCTCCTGGCCCAAGGAAACTCGGCTGAGAGAGTTGTTGACAGCCTATGGCTGACGGCCTTTGGCGGTGTCGGGCCTCCAGTCAATACGGTAAGTGTTTGTTGTTATTCTTTGTATCGATTCCACTAAAGATGCTGATTCAATTGTAGTTTTACGAAGTCCTGGAATTCTTTCTGCGGTCCGAGAATGCATCCCTGTGGGCTGATGTGCAGGACTATGCTCAAAAGTCTGATGATAGCTCCCTCCGTGCCTATGTTGTTGAGGCACAACGTCTCACGAGTTCACAACGCGTTCTGCGTACCGCGACGCAGCCGGCTGAAGTGGAGGGCAAGTCAATTCAACCAGGTAATATGATTATAATTATGCTTGTAAGTTCGAGCTTCTGCTAATTCTACCTTGGCACCTTTTGCCCGCACATTGTTATTCCGGAAGTACAAGCCTAGGACAGAAGTGCTAATTACATTCTAGGGCGAGGCCGGGCGTAATCCATCAGAGGTCTCTAGCTGCGACAAGTTTGACGCAAAAAGACAGGCAGGCTCTGCGGCTTCCTTCAGCTACGGTCATCACCCTTGTTTTGGCGAGGACATTGCACTCGCCTTCGTGACCGGACTAGTGAAGCTTTGCGCCGGCCTCAGCCAGCTACGTCCGGCACCGGGGGCGATGGGACAAGCCAAGACGATCCGCGTTGGCGACGACAAGTTCTATCTTAATGACAGCTGGTCATGCTTTAGCCCTTATGCCAATAGTAAGCTCTTCCACATTCTGTGCTTTACATTCGATAAATTTGTATGTCCAAGGTTCTAACCAGCTCGTAGCCTGGAAGGTCCACTTCAATGGTCACGGAAAAGGCAACTACGAGGGCGAAATGCTGCCGAAGAAGTTGGTGGATATGCAAGAATACTACTATCTGGTAAGGAAATACAAGGATAAGCTTAAAAGGGCTATCTAGGTTCTTAAATATGCTGGAACCCTTTTTTGTATAGCCAACTTATTTCAGGCTTGCTCTACTGGCGTCAACGGTTGCAGGTTTGGGGGGGGTATAGTGATAATCAACGTCGCACTCTTGTTTGTCGTCATCATGGTACCGTGTAAATTAGCTTTCATTCACTTATATACGTAGGTAATCTCGTTCCTTGAGGAAACTATCACTTGCTAGTTAGTCCTCTTTTTGGAAGCTGTTGTGTTCCGTAGTACAACCACATACACCCCGTGCAGGTGCCAGTGATATTCTCGCTGGTCAATCCGATGCCAGCGAATCATGGCGCAAAAGTAGAATTCCTTTGACAGAGATTGTCCTTCTAAGCAAGGCCGCGATTCATAAATTCGGGAAACCGAAGCTGAGGACTCCAGGCAGGAGCCTAGATACCCTAGGTCTTGACATAATATTTCTATTAGTGAAAAAAAAAAGCCCACTGCTTTTGGCTTGGCGCAACGAGCCCTGCTAGAGTCATAGATTCCTAATAGCGGTTGAGAGACCTGAGTGGTTTCAACAGTGTTAAATACAAACTTCTTGGAGAAAGTGTTGAGTCCTTGTTTAATTCTAGATTTCTTCACAAATTCGTGGTTCGTGATACAATGCAGACGGCAGTGGATGAACCCCAGTTCCTTGTTGTGAAATCCAGACAACTCTGTGGAAGCACTGATAACATTGATGGCTACAAATCTAGTGATATATTCAGGACAACCGAATACTAGTGTTGCCATGAGATATAGCGGATTTTTTCATTAATCGGACTACTCGACACCCTCGGACTACTTCAGCCTCAGTGCTGGCGAGCTACCTGGCTTCGTAACAAAAGATGCCCGCGTCTTTTCTTCATCGCAAAAGCCCTCGCTACAAATTAACATCTTGAAAGTATGACAAGAGACAGAGAGGTACTATCAATATAACATGCCACCGATATCCTGTAAGAACGCTCAAGCTTGACTCTGCACAACCCATCCTGACTTCGAAGGTATCCGTCAAAGGTCTTTCGGTAACTATCGGCAATATTATCAATAACGTTATGATGCCAAATATGTTCACCATCAATGGATATCTATCTTGGCTTAGGCCATGGACTGTTGGTGATATGTGTCTGTCAATGCTTTGTAATCGCATTATGGGCCAAATATTGGTCCCGGCGTTACGAGAGAACTCGAGCACGTATTCCCAACGGCATTTCTGCAGCTTGAAGTTTACCCAAACGTCGTCCAACGTCGTTGTGAAAGTCTAGTCTTATTGGCTCGAGGTGTCACCAGGCAGGTGGGACTGTCAGATGAACAAGACACAGACACTTTCCTTGTCCCCAACCCAACTCAAGCAGGCCCAATCGACCAGTTCATCAGAATCGTGCCAACAATCCTTCTTTCCTCGTACCCCTCATCCCTCTTTGAGCATTGCCTCTATATGGAAACGACAAAGACGATGGAACCTCGCATGCGTTTCGACGACGTAGCCTGGGAGGAAAGCGAGAACATCGAAAGCGCCTGGGTGAAGGACATCCTCAAGGAAGAATCGCAGCGAGCAATTGGAAACTTTATCGTCAAACATCGTCAGGGTGTTCCTACAGAGTTGTGTGATCCCAAGGCCGGCGCCTTCAACGTCCTCTTCCGCATGAAGTTCCAGGACGGCGGGTCGGCCGTGATTCGCTTTACCAAGCCAGGTTGCACCATGTTTCCCGAAGAGAAAATCCAGAACGAGGTAGCGACGATAAGGTATATCCAGGATAATACCTCTATACCCGTGCCGTTTATCCTGCACTGGGGGCCAAGAGAAGAAAGCCCCCTCGGACTTGGCCCATTCATTATTATGGAATATATCAACCATGAGACGGACGTTTGTAAAGTTCTCAATATACCTGAACTGCACTGGGAAGATCGACCTCGCCTTAATCCGCATATAAACCTGGGAAAGCTTGAGATGCTATACTACCAACTCGCAGATGTGTTGTTACAGCTATCCAAGCTGGAATTTCCATATATAGGTTCGCTCGAGGAGGTCAAGGAGTTTGAGTCGGAAGCTCGCCGTCGGCCACTCTCTATTCATATGAATGAGCTTATACGGCTGGGGACTCTACCGCGAAATAAGTTGCCGAGCGGAACCTTTACCTCGTCGTTTGACTACTTCGAGGCTTTGTCACAGCTTCATATTGATCATTTAGCGCACCAGCGAAATGATGCGGTGGACTCAGAAACGGATTGCCGGCGCAAGTATGTCGCCAGACAATTATTCCGTAAGCTCGTCAGGCAACGCCGGCTACTATCTAAGGCGCACGCTGATGGCCCGTTTAAACTGTGGTGTGACGATCTACGGCCATCAAACGTTCTATTAGATGCGAATATGCAAATTGTTGGGGTGGTAGACTGGGAATTCACATATGCTGCGCCAGTCGAGTTCTCCTTCTCTCCCCCCTGGTGGTTGCTCCTCGAACAGCCAGAGTACTGGCCAGAAGGCGTGGAAAATTGGAAAGAAATATACGACAGTCGGCTTAAGACATTCTTGAAGGCGATGACAGACGTCGAGGATGCCGCTATAGCGTCAGGCCGGCTTGATGAGGCCCAGCGACTGTCGCCTCGGATGAAGGAGAGCTGGGACAGCGGGGAGTTTTGGGTAATTTACGCGGCGCGGAAAAATTTCGCTTTTGACTCCATCTTTTGGCGGGAGCTGGATCCACGATTCTTTGGGAATCCTGGGGTGGCGCAGGAAGATTCCTGGAGGAAGAGGTTGGATATGCTGGACGAACTTGAGAGATCATGTATGGAGGAGCTGGTGGAAAGAAAGATGAAGGAGATGGAGACGAGGGTTTTAGCATGGGAAGTAGATGAATAATTGTCGATATTATTAATTCATATAATAAAAAAAGGTTACACAGTCGCAAGGGCCTACTAGTAGTATAATATACGGGGGGGGTAGTAGTAAATAGTTAAAAAAAACGCCAAGTGCACGTATCACGATACGTTAAACGCACTAGCTTACGTAGCAAGAACACCAATAAACTAGATAAAAAGAAATAACCTAATATTATAATATATATATCTAGTGGGTTTAACACATCGCGATGCGTGTACGCAGTGTTTTTTTATTGCGTGTTACTGTCAATTAAGCCAGGTACAGCTATCGATTGTGTTACTAGTGGGTCCTGGTGATTAGCTAGCCTTTTTTTATTTTTTTATATTAATTTAATAATTTAATAAAAAAAGGCTAGATAATCACAAGGGCCTACTAGTAACACAATTAATTAGCCGTACCAGGCATTCATAACAGTAGCGCGTAATATAAAAAAACACTAAACGCATCGCGATATGTTAAACGCACCAGCTTAGGAGGTGATTTTTGACCGCACGCGCCGGTAAAAGCTATTTGGAGGTGGGGTCAAGAGGAACACCAGGGAGCTAATCAATAAAAAGTAACCCTATGTCATAGTCTTTCCCCTCATTGCGGAGGGATATTATAAGGTTATTTCTTTTTAATTAGTCCCCGGTATTCTTCTTACCATTGCTACCTATCCAAGTAGCCAAGACGGTCTCTGGATAGCTCTCGCCGGCGTGTGCGGTCACGAATCACCTCCTGAGCTAATGCGTGTACTCCGTGGTCTTGCATGACCAACTAGCCCTCTTTCTTTATTTTTTGAATACCTTGCGGGTGTGTGTTCTTGATGTTTGGAAGCAGGTGTGACCGGGCTTGGAACGTCGCGTTCAATTCAAACTGTGATAATCGGCTTGGGGACAATAAAGATCTAAAGTTTCTCACAAAATCTTCGGGGGCGGAAGGTCTATAAATACAAAAATTCGGTGAGGGCTAGTGCCTGAGGCAACCCTCGCTTAGGGCCGACTTCGGGCCTCGTGATCCTTCCTAATGTTACTCCGTACTGGTGTAACCGTTGTTAGCCCAACGCTCTTTGTTGTGGGCCAATCGTGTGGCAGCAGGTCGGTACGTACGTATTTATGTACTTTGTCCCGTAAGATAACGCGGCAGAGCGATCAAAGAACCCTCATGTTTTCATGACGAGTATCTCGGGAAGGAGAATAGAATGCCCCCTCGGAACCTCCCTGCTAGCTGCAGGTAACCTACACAAATAAAGCAATTTGCTACTTCCCAGAAAGTAAGCCGAGTAGGAATTGGCATGTTCACGTTTCGTTGAATTGACACCTTGTTTGCTCCTGTCTGCAGGCGCAACAAGAACACGAGCGCCATGCAAGCAAAAGCCCAAGCAGCAACCCGGGTCATCATCTAGCTTATATAGCATCCCAACGCCCAGAACTATCGCAAGAACCCTCGCCACAATAGTTCTGACACTTTCATCGAGTTCTTCAAGACCTGCCATGGATGCCCTGTAGCCTATGTTTGTCGAAACGACTCTAATGGCAAATGCCCCAAGGAGCAGTATTGACGTTTCCTCATTGGTAAGGCGTCGCCGGTGTCTCCTAACACTGCCCAGGGCTACTGGCAAATAGACGCTAGGTATGGTCTCCCTGTGAATAAGAATGCTTCCAGTCATAATAGAGCAAGCAGTCGCCTCATTGAGTGCTGCATATAGCCTGGCTGGAAAGACCATGGCTTCTCTGCATGTATAGATTTGCGCATTTTTGGCATTCGTTGAGCTCTCTTGGACTACTTTGATCGCTTCTGTGTATGTATATTTCATCTTTTTGAAAAGCATTCGCCGGTGCTTATATATCCCGCACTGGCAATCTTCGCGAGGTCACGTTTCCATTATGAATGATAACAGCTCTATGAAATATACAAAAACGGCAAGGCGTCCTAGGATGGTGACAGTTGTATCTGTATAGCATCAAACAATACTCAAATATGTCCAAGGACTGGTAAATTAGTACGTGCTTCGAACCCATGTTAGAGGGCCGATTCAGAACAAAACATGGCCTCCCACTTGCCTATCTTTACGCATACAAGGTTGCCGTTACGTACTTAAGTAGGTAAACCGTATTAGTGCTCTTTTCCCCATCACCACCAAGGATATCTTCCCCAGCTTTAACGTTTCGTTCTTGTTAGCCAATCAGTTTTCAAAAAAGCACATGATCAAACTATGCTTTGACATGGTTTATTAAGGACGTGCGATTCGAACTCCAAAGCAGTAAATATTAATGTAGTCAGGCGGGACGATATGCCAGCCTATTCAAATCATTTGTAAGTATTAGAGCCCTATATGCAAGGAAGCTATGGGTATCCCGCAAAACAGAGGTTGAAAGTGAAGCATGCGTCCTCCAAGCACATGAGTGTCTTATCAACTTACACAAGATAGGCGTTGGAAGCCTGACTTATTTAAACTTTGATCACACCCTTTCAGTCGCACTTTCAACTTCACATCTATTTTGTCCATCGTTGCTCAAAGCAGTTCTGAGTGACATACCCAGGCTCGTCGGTTGTGCTTCAACGCTGCGAAGAACGGGTTGTGATAAAACCCACACACACGTCGCTAGTACATCTTTCAAAATGGGCCATCCGCCCAGATTTAACAGTAGTGAGCAAAATCCAAATGACAATTCTACCTCATACTCCCTCAGCTTTGTGCCTTAGCAGATCCACGTCCGGTTTCCAGCCTTCCCACTTTCGACACCCGTGGAACTTGTAGAGATGCTGCCACATGTGATCCTTCCTGGTGAAGCTCCTGTCCTGAACCGCACGCTTGGCGCATGATTCAAACTCGTGCGACTGGAAATGCTCTTCTGTCGGGGATGATTGTCCGCAAAAGATACACTCTGCCTGTGTCTGACCCAGTCTCCAGATGACGTAGGGCTGCTCGGGCGGTAATGGAATGGCACAAACCCACGACGTGTCCCCAGGGGCATGGACCGATCGCTCATGTCGAAGCCAATCATATTTTTTGTTGAAGTTGCGCGAGCAGTAACTGCACGTAAAAGTACGAGCCTTTGATCGTTTCGATCTTGCCGATGCTGACTTCACCCATGCAGGATGGCCACGCTCTTCCAAGCTCCTTCCAGACAGAACGACGTCACTGTTAACAGACGCACGCGAGTAGTTGGATAAAGACCCATCCGAGGAGTAATGCAACGCCGACTGAGAGTACAACATTGAATCTGTACTTGCTGAAGACCCTAAATCATCGTCATCGCCTGGTGCCCCTATCTCATGGTGAATATTTGAGTTGGAACCGATTGCCTTCTGAATAGCCGCTTCTGAGACTGGTTCACTGTCTGGGGGTGAGTGCTTCCATCTTTCAAACGGAGTCATACTCGAAGTCATTAAAGAGCGTGGCATAGGCGATCCAGCTCGAAACGTCGCGTTGTTGACCATTGGTTGCGTAGACAAGCGATGGCGTCGTCTGGCGTTGGTGAACCAGTTGATAACTTGGGTCCTGCTTAGGCCTGATTGCTCGGCCAGCGTCATTTTTTCGTCATCCGTTGGATATGGGTGTTGAATATTGACAGCGAACCAGTCTCGTAGGATCTGTGTTTTCCGAACAGAACGAGAGCTAGACCTCTTGCTGGTCACTGTGAGCCTAGCACCTGCAGTAGGAGACGGCCCAGACAGCCCAGATGATGGACCTGCACCCGGATGCGAAATCTGATCCCAAGCCAACTGATTTTCTTCCTCATTGACTCCGTGTAAGTGTCCAATCACTGGACGTGAAGTCTCGAACAGGGAGTGGCCGCGCTTCGACCGCTCAGCTAGACTGCAGTTTCTAAAAAGTGCAACGCAACTAGAACAAGAATTGACGGGGTTGGGGTTGGCATCTGTAGTTTGGAGCATGAAACATTGTAAACGCAGACGCTTGCAATGATTGCAGGGCTCGGGGGGGCGCCAAGCTCCGTTCTTGGCAAAGAACTCCTCCATAGCTTCTTGATACAATGCCGGCTCTAATCCAGGAGCCGGCTCCTGAATAGGGAGGGAGAGAGAAAAGGCGGCACTGTCATATTCCCTAGTTGGATGCGGAAATGCAAGGCTCGTGTCCTGGGGCTCAAAACCGGGTATCGCCGACGAGAATTGCGGAGAGATGGCATCTTGGCTACCCATATCCGCTCCGAACAAAAGCGATTCAGACCAGTCTAACTCGGCAGGTAGCACCGTAGTCGCACCGGCAGCCGCACTGGTTCCGATGATGCTCTGCGGCGACTCCAAGTCGGCCGAGGTTGAGATGCTGGACACTCGACGGTCGTCATTCGCGCCCTCCAAGGTCGTGGCGTCGACCACGCCCACGAAGAAATCATTGTCGGTTGACATCTGCTCCTACAACCCAGGCGAACAGGCGACGGATTAAAGGATATTTGGCGTCTTACATAGCAATGGTTAAATGGCGAGGGCGACGTGATGACGTCTTTCTTGGCAAGTGAAGAAGCAATGTCAAGCGAATATTGGATTGAGAGGGGAGAAAATTGGGCTGAATGGCTTGTTTCTCATTCTGGCTGGATTCAGGGCCCAGGCAATCGGGCAATCGGGCAGACGGGCAGACGGATAGAGACCACCCTTGGCAAGCCTGCGCCTTGTCCGTGACGGACGGCGACCGGATGACGGACGGATCCCACTGTGAGTGAGAGGAGAGGCATGCGGTGGCGTTTTCCAGAAGCTCCAGTCTTCCCAGGTTTACCGGCCGACAACGGGCTGCAGGCTGGTTTATGCGCACTGAGTGTCGGCCAATAATCATGTGGTACGGAGTAGTACGGACTACTCCGTTGAAGAAAAAACAACGACTCAGCTTAAAGAATGTTGCCCACAGTGCATGCACCAAGCCAGTGCCGTGATCCGAATATTATCCGATTGTATACAATCTTGATATTCTGTCAACCACACGTCCTTGACGCCCTCTCTTATCTTCCACAGCCAAGATGTACGGCGGTTGCCAGGTCCCATTCAATCGAGTAGACATGGCTCGGTGGACTGGATTTACAGCCAAGTATAATCTGCCAACGTTGTGCCTCCCATGATGTGATGAGACATGTAGCCGTTCGATGGACGCTCCAAGAGGTTGACTTCTCTTGGCTTTCGGTAGTGGAACCACTGTTTTTTGTCTGTAGACACAGCGGGAAGGCGCGCGCACTCTGTGCGCAGAAGGCGCCTATTGTAAAACGGAAAAACAGCAAGATCCTCCCTCTCAGTTATAGATAAATATCATGTGTATTCTGTCCAGAGGATTGTCGGTGTTTTCTCTCACCAGGATCCAGAATCATCTGAGCACTGCTCTGGCTAAACAGGCTTGTTAAACATCTCCGCAATCCCTACTCTGTTCGTGTTGCTCGCAGAGATCTCGAGCCACTACTATGGCCTCGTCTCGAAGGGCTATGCAGCTCAACCCAGGTGCTGCCTCGTGGTGTGCAGATGGCTCCCTTTCCGCCGACACGAGGCTGGTTGACAGATTCCATAGCCAATTCCCCGATGGCTCCTCCACAAGGCTCGTGCGGCTTGACGAGGTTGCCAATCATCTCGGCATCAAGGCCGTCTATCTCAAAGATGAGAGCACGAGGTTCGGCCTGCCGTCTTTCAAGATCTTGGGTGCCTCCTGGGGAACTTTTCGCGCCCTGGTCCAAAAACTTGGACTCCCTCTAGATGCAGATTTGGCGGCAGTGAAAGATGCTCTGGTGCGTTCACCTATTCCCCTGTATGCAGCGAGCGAGGGCAATCATGGCAGAGCTGTGGCTAGGATGGGGTCTCTCCTGGGTGTGCCTGTCGAAATTCATGTTCCCTCAGATATGCCATCAGAGACGATGAAACGATTGGAAGAAGAGGGCGCCATAGTTTCCGTCAATGCTGGTACCTATGATGACGCCATGGGCACTGCTCGAGAAGCTTGCGCGGCAAGAGGCGGTCTCCTTGTGCAGGACTATTCCTTCGATGATTATAAAGAGATTCCCCAGGTGAGATTTCACATCTGCTGTGTCGGGTATAGTTGTGGTTTTCTAACTCTCACCGTACACAGTGGATAGTGGACGGATATTTGACAATGTTGCGAGAGATTGATGGCCAGCTCAATGGTACTGAAGCCGATCTTATCATCTCTCCAGTCGGCGTAGGCTCTCTTGCACAAGCAGTCGTCTCGCATTATAAAAGAAAAGCTTGCAAGACAGCCGTCATGACAGTTGAACCTGACACCGCAGCATGTTTGTATAAGAGCTTACGTGCCAAAAAGTCTGTTGATGTTCAGACATATTCCACTATCATGGCTGGCCTGGACTGTGCTACCTTGTCGCCCATCGCATGGCCATTGCTGAAATCTGGTGTGGACGCCAGTTTGACCGTGTCTGATTATGAGGCACATCAGGCCTCCCAGTATCTAAAATCTCGACACATATCAGCAGGGCCATGCGGCGCTTCACCTCTTGCTGCTCTCCAACGCCTTACAAGGAAGGATATGGCTGACTTGGGCCTTGGACAAGATTCTGTGGTGGTTCTTCTCTGCACCGAGGGAACCAGAAGTTATCGCATTCCCATGGACGTCTCCGTTGATGGCCCTATCGCATTGACCCAAGCTTTAGTCCGCATCGACTCTTCCAATCCAGCATTGGGGTCTGTGCCTGGTCCAGGAGAGACTGAGATTGCCCGTTATATTGGCTCTTGGCTTGAACACCGCGATATTGAGACTCATTGGATTGAGCCAACCAAGGGACGCCCGTCCATTGTTGGTATTGTTCGAGGTTCAGGCGGAGGCAAGAATTTGATGTTCAACGGGCATATCGACACAGTCACAACGCTGGGTTATGATGATGACCCTCTAGGCGGAGAAATCAAGGATGGGAAGCTCTATGGACGGGGAGCCGATGACATGAAGTGCGGAATAGCTGCTGCCATGTCTGCCCTGGCGGCTTCCAAGGCCCAGGCTCTTCGAGGCGACGTCATATTTACTGGCGTGGCCGATGAGGAAGCAACCAGCATTGGCACAGAGCAGGTTCTTGAGGCAGGCTGGAGAGCAGACGGTGCCATTGTCAATGAGCCGACTGGCGAAGAAATAATCCACGCGCACAAAGGATTTGTCTGGCTCGAGGTCGATATTCATGGCCTCGCATCACATGGATCACTGCCTACAGTTGGCATAGACGCCATTACTCGGGCAGGTTATTTTTTGGTCGAACTGGACAGGTATTCGCAGAACTTGAGCAAAGGCTGGGCCGATCCTCTCTTGGCTCCAAGTGTCCATGCATCCACAATCAAGGGCGGTGAGGAGGAGTCTTCATATCCAGCATTGTGCACTGTGGTGATAGAGCGTCGAACTATTGCAGGCGAGTCTGTCGATTCGGTAACACAGGAGCTTCAAACTATTCTGGACAATCTCGCCAAGTCAGTCAAGGACTTCAAATATGACTTACGGGTAACTTTTGATAGGGCCCCTTTCAATATTGAGCCCGAACATCCGTTTGCAACACTTGTGGGCGGCGTTACCAGCGAGGTGCAGGGAAGAAAGACCAAATTCAGCAAAGGACCGTACTGGACTGATTGCGCCCTGCTGGCTGACAAAGACATCCCCGTTCTTCTCTGGGGCCCAACAGGTGATGGGCTTCACGGCAAAGAGGAGTGGGTGGAAGTAGCCTCTGTCGAACGAGTGGCCAGAGGATTGAGGATGATTGCACAAAAGTTTTGTAGCTAGGCCCTGGATTCTCGTGTCACCTTCCAGCATATGTCAAGTGGGCTTGCACTCACACGCGTCCAGTTACACGAGGGGTGGCGGGGAAGGAGCAATGGGCAGATCGGTTGCAGGTCGGGACATTGCATTGGCCAGGTTGATATACATCAAGGTCGGCCTGCATGGCTATGAGTTTTGTGTTTGGTCTAATGATTATGGGATAGTCTGCAGTGTCCCTCCTAAATTCAAAGGCCAGTAATGTACGGAGTATGTGGGATCGGCCTCGGTAGCCAACGACCTAATCATGGACCTACGCCAGTCCAGACTGCCCAAACAGGATATCAATACAATAAACGCCGTTACATGCCGTTAGTAGGACCCTCAAACTCCAAGCTAGAAGAAAGTCATGATGTACAATACCGCCTTCATCTTCTGCAGTATTTGACCAAAGCATCGGCTACAAGGCGCCCGAACCGCTCCGGCGACTGTGTTGCGGCTTTTACAGGATCATGTATTGTAATCCAAAGGGTTCCCCAAACTATGTTGGCCACGCCGTTTTGAGACCCGGGCCGATACCCAAGCGTATGAAGAGCTTCATATACATGTCGCGTCAGTCGTCGGCGGGTAAGCGTACGCACGACAGCAGACATGCTCCCAACACTAGTGATCATAATCCACATTGGCTCTTGCCACGTTTTCTGGGCATATTTGGCCCGCTTCATTGGTGCCAGAGGGTGACCCCGAGGGTCGAAATAGCGGAGGTCGAACGGATGGATGATGTGTCGTGGACTATATGCCAACGTGGCGCTGAAATCTGAGGCAGCTCGGGATAGCTCAGAGCCTCCGTTGAAGCGGATCATTCGTCCATTGTCGGGTTCGAGGCCATGTTTGAGAAGAAAGTCTCGGTTTTGGGGCGTGGTCAGGAGCTTGCCATCGGCCTTGACGAAGTTTTTTACTTCTTCAGGTATGAATCTCTTGACGGACTTGGATTTGCTAGGCTGTCGCTTAGCGCTCGGCGGTCGCATTACACTCGAGGCCGAACGCTGCGTTGATGCGAACAGCCACAAATGAGAGCTCCTAGGCAACGTCGAGCTCGAGACCAGAGGTCGCCAGAAGGCTCTTGCTATCGCCATGTGAAGTTGAGCTGAAATCCGGCCGCTAGTTTCATCTTTGCCACTTCGAAGGCGAAATGAACAGAGCTGGCGAGGGACGGGCTCGAATTGGGAAGCTCGTGGCTGGCAAATCGGCTGGAGCAGAAAGGAAGTAATACTAGAATGAGTCGAGAGATTATCATGTGTGACAGAAGGACGTGTCGTCCAACCAACCAGACGTCACAACATTTGAAAACCGGGCCCACTACGGCGTACTCCGTAGTACCGGCTGCCGTACGTCAGGCACTGACTGGTACGCGCCACAGGATATCAACGGCGTTGGTTATGTAAGCGCGTCCCTTCAGTTTTGACCAAGCGTCGCCTCTTCTGCTAGAACGAAACTTATTATTATATTAGAGTAAAAAGTAATTAGGAGTGAAAGACACACGCGTTAATGGCATGACACTTGGATGCCGACACCAACCCAAGTCATCTCGAAGCCAGCCCATTGTGGACCGGCGGAACACAGAGTTCTTGGTGCACCCACGCCCACAAGCCAGTAGCCCACAGCCCACATTGTCTGCGCCAATGTGCATGCAGCCCACCATTGAGTCATCGCAGGCGCACGCACACAGAGCCCAACGCCAGATGGCGAAAAATTAATCACGTCCGAAGTTGGGAGGCGGACCAAAGTTGCAGACGGACCTGGGAAGCGGACCAAAGTGATTGGGAAGGAGCGATTCAAGCTCGGCGTCTGTACATGCACCCAAACACACAAAAATATAAATTCTCCACAGCACCGAGTGCCCGTCCATTCTGAAGTACTAACCGCCCGGCCTAGTCCTCAAACCTGCCCACTTACTTAAGTAATAAGTCCCCTTCCACAACACTACCGCCACCTTCAGACTTGACACCTCTCGAGCAAAGAACGTCGCGTCCACACCCCTTGCGCTTCAGCAAACCCCGTCCCGTGCGCGCAGCCGCCAGTCTACAACATCATCTCCATTGTAACGCGCATCACCGCTACCACAGTCAAATATGCCTAAGAACAAGGGAAAGGTGCGTTCACAAAAATAAGTCCGGCCTCTTGCGCTGGTTTTGCCCCGCCCCCGCCATTGTGTGCCGCCGTATCTGTGTGCCTCATAGCAGGCACTGATTGCCAATACCCTCAAAAAAACACGCCATGCTGACAGTTATTGCAATAATAGGGCGGCAAGAACCGCAGACGAGGTACCAAGGAGAACGATGACCAGCGTCGAGAGTTGACCTTCAAGGAGGACGGCCAGGAATATGCCCAGGTTATCAAGATGCTGGGCAACGGACGACTTGAGGCCCTTTGTTTCGACGGCAGCAAGCGTCTCGCCAACGTATGTAACAATGCACCCAAACACCCGCTCATCAGTCCTCATGCCATGGAGATGGATGTTTGTTTCAACATCATATATGGATCATGAAATGTTGATTCAGGCAAACATTTCCCGCCACAAAAACCAACATTGCCTCCATTCTATTTCCTCCTTCCATCAATCTACCTTACTAACTCGACCTCTTACAGATTCGTGGCAAGATGCGCAAGAAGGTCTGGATCAACCAGGGTGATATCATCCTCCTCTCTTTGCGTGACTTCCAAGACAACAAGGGCGATGTCATTCTCAAGTACACTGCCGACGAGGCTCGTTCTCTGAAATCGTATGGCGAGCTTCCCGAGCACGCCAAGATTAACGAAACCGACACCTTCGGTCAAGGAGAGGACGGCGAGGCCTACTTCGAGTTCGGTGACGCAGACTCAGATGAGGACTCCGACGAAGATGAGAAGAAGAAGGAGGTCGACATTGACGACATCTAAGTCCCCAGTCGTCGTCATCTTGCCGTGCTCATCTCCTCATCGGCAAGACCGCGGAGTTCCGGCTCGCCACCCGGGCTCTACCACCGTTCACCACATCTCTAGCCCAAAGAAACAACAAAGAGAAGAGAAACAGGGCTGACCACACTTTTTGCCTTTGCCATTTTTCTGTGTACCTCTTTGGGTTCTCTTTGCCGTCTCAACTTGCGCGCGCGCGGTTTGACTCTGTGTCACGAGTCCTCTTCCAGGTTGACCGTTCCGCCATTCCGCGCTGCGCGTGCGCCGGGCCGGCTGGGAGTTTGCTCACGGACACACACGCATCTACACTGTCTTCTCTCTCAACCCCTCTGGAAGCGAAAGAAGGAAAAAAAAGGGAGTGTCTTGTTCTTATAATGTTACTTTATTTTAGCACTTGCACCCTGCCTCTTTTTTTTTATCGATATTTGGTCTCCCTTGGGTCCCGCGACAGTTCTATAGCAGGAGTGGGGGTTTGGGGACCGCCGTGGTGGGAGAGACGTCACGGCGCGTCCATTTGTCATGTTTCTTTGAAGGTTCTTCAACTTTGTTGTCTTCTTTACAGTTATTATGAATATGAGCATCATGGCATTCCCTTTATCGCTTGTAGCGGGCCATCAGCAGTCTTTGCATGATAGATCAAGAAATTATGCCAACAAGATGAATCCACGAAAGCTAATGCCATATATGATCTTGAAGATTATCTGCTTTTTATTCTCCCTTTTGGTTATGTTTGTGTGTGTGTGTGTGTGTGTGTGCTATGTAGAGACCTCGACCACCGATCGAAGAGCCACATGGTAAATGAATGATAGTTTCCCTCAACACCTCCTATACATGCGAGCTACTGCTCCAAAACTTGCCATGCTCGCAGCAACTCGACACTAAACGTGGCATACCACCTCTTCCAGCCCCCGAATACACAGGTCAAGATAATGCGTTATAGTGTCTCCGGATGACATTGTGTAGCGTCGTGGTCTTAATCCCAGTCATCATCATCACCTTCGTCGTCTATTAGATGGTTAGTTTACTGCTACATATAGTACGTGTAGGATAATTCAAAACATACCACTCTTGGAAACTTTATCCTTTCTCTTTTTCAACGCAGCAGCTAAAGCATCTGCCATGCCGCCGCCGCCGCCAGCAGCAGCAACTGCACCAGCTGGTGGACCAGCACCTCCTGAATCCCCACCTGCGCCGACCTGCGCGGCGGATCGGTCTCGGATTTGAGTTCTGTCAATTTTCTTTAAGGACCCAATGCCACCCGCTTTTTGGATATCGCCCAGCATGGCAGCTCGACCCTTATCAGCTCCTGCTGAAGGGCCGGCTGGGATGCCAGAAGAGTAGCCTGAGTCGCGGTTTGGTGGTGGGGGAGGCGGAGGAGGCGGAGGAGGTGCTCCGCTTGAAGATGGCATAGGCGGTGGCAGTGGAGGAGGCGGAGGTGCTGCCGAACCGCTGGACGGCATGGGCGGCGGTGGAAGAGGAGCATTTGATGATGGTAACGGGGGAGGCGGAGGGGCGCTTGATGAAGGCAGCGGCGGAGGTGGAGGAGCGTTTGATGAAGGCAGCGGCGGAGGTGGAGGAGCGTTTGACGAAGGCAAGGGGGGAGGTGGAGGAGCGTTTAACGCTGGCAATGGTGGAGGAGGAGGAGGAATGCTAGCAGCAGCGGGAGGAGGAGGCATAGGTCTTGAACTCGATGGTGGGAGAGGCGGAGGAGCACTACTAGCTGGTGGTACCTTGGGAGGCAACGGCGGAGGTGCAGGAGGTGCTGAGTGAGAGTCGTTTGCTCGAGGCGGAGGCGGGGGCGGCACCGGCCCGCGACTGGGAGTCGGGGGAGGAAGGCGTTGGCCGGTAAAGGCGGGAGGAACGGAGAACCTGTGGCTAGAATTCTCGGGTTCAATAGGTGTCTTGGCCGGGCGAGGAGGCGGGGGAGGGCCCGGTACTGATGCTGTTGATGATGAGACCGTCTTCCGCCTCGGCTGCTCGACATTGGCGAATTTTCCTGCATCTGGCAACGGCGGAGGAGCGTTGAACTTGGGACGTGGAGGAGATGGCGGAGCTGGAGGAGGGCTTGCTTCTCTTGCTGGTCCATCAGCTTTAGCAGATCGTCTCGGGGCCGGTGGAGGCGGAGGAGCTCCGCGTTTGGTAGACGACGATGATGACGAGACACCACCTGGAGGGGGAGGAGGTGGTGGTGGTGCCCTAGCACCCTTTGAATCTCCTCCATTTGTAGGCGCAGAAGGCGGCGGCGGCGGCGGCACGGGTGAAGGATTGTTCAACTTGGCTTGCTCCTGTCGCAAGAAATCGACAATAAACTCTTGATTGTCCTTAATAAAGTCGTCAGTAAGACCTTTCTCAGTAAGGTCCTGTCCAAAATGCTCCCTCCACAACGGATCAAAGGCATCCAGCAAAGCAAACTGCGAGGGTTCAATGCCCCCATTCATACTTTGCGAGGACGAAGGCGAGTGGTGAAAGGGATGGGGCAATAGACTGGGCCTCGTTGATTCTGTTGGCGACGGAGCAGAGGAGTGGCGATGACCAAAAAAGCTTCCCAGCAAGCTGTGCTTGTGGACAGGTTGCGAACCTCCTCCAAAGGGTGTTGATTTCGTAGCTCGACTTGCGTTCTTTTCTCGCTCATCCATCTTCTTTTTGAACTGCTTGGCCTCCTTTTCGTCAACAAAGCTTAATCCGGCTAGGCAGTCTTCGAGTTCAAAAGTGTGGAAAAAGGTACGATCCTGGTTGTAGTGCCATGTGTCGTAGATTTCTTGATCCCAAATGACGCCTCGGTTGGTGGGCTGTTCGAATAAATGTATGTCAGTATAGAGGCGACAGCACAACTGAAAAAACATCAGAACATACGGAAATGTCCACCATCTTAAGCCAGTAGGTGTTGCCAACCAGGTCATTGGCCAGCACGATGGCGCCTTGCATGCCCGAGTAGGTCCATTTTGATCGGTTTGGATATGCGACGTAGAGTCTGGCGACTCCAACCGCATGGATCTTGTTGGACTGCTTGGGGACGAACCGCTTAACGGTGTCCTTGTCGTCCTCGTTGAGTATCGACGGCATGGCGATGGGAAGGTTGGTCTGCTAATAGGCTTTTCGTCGATGCTGATTACTCGAGCGGGCAACGAGGGAGACAAGACGGCTCTTTAATACTGTGAGGGCGAAGGAGAGAGACGAGATGAGGACTCATCTGCGAGGCTCTACTATACGGCGTGGGATGACGGTTAGGAATTGGGTCCTGCCGTCATTCGGGGCGGCTGCGGTGGGAGATGGTGTTGAAGTGCTGAAGTGGTTGGTCGTGGGCCAGCGGATGCGAGCGGCTACTGGTGCAGTCTGGCGCCTGGCAAAGGCAGCCGTGTAGCCCAACGTCTGCCTATGGCGGTTACGCCGGGCGGAGACAAGGTGGCTGTTGAAGGATGGCACAATTCCTGATGGTACGGTTCGCAGGAATTGACGTCGCGAGCCGCGTGAAGTGAGGTGAAGTTGGAGTGAAGACGAGTTCGGTGACAAAGTGTGTCTGGGATGGTACGTCTTTGGCTGGGTGGGTGGGGGGGAGCTGAGCTGAGCAAGCACTTGTGACTTGGGCACTGTCTGGCGGTTGAGGTCAAGAAGTCAAACTGGTCCACCGGACCTGACGGTGGGCGGTGGAGCTCGGACCAGTTCACGGCTTGGAGGCCCCGGGAGGGACATGCAGACTCTACCAGACATCTTGGGGCGTACGGAGTGCCCCAGACAAGGAAGGAACCAGACGCAACATTGAACATCGGGCACCGCCACGCAAGGCAACACATGTGCATACACTCAAGGGTCAAGAGACGCCTCAGGACTGGCGTCATCAGCTGCACAAATTAAACGTCATCAAATCTCATTGCGCGGTGCTCCATGTTGTTTTACAATAGTCTTTGGTGCCCTCTATGCATTCAACTCCTTCTTTCTCGCCTCGCGCTCTGCCTTGCTGCCCTCCTCGCTTGGCATATCCTTGGTCAAGGCTGGGCCCGGGTGAGCTTGGTGCGGAGCCACCTTGGGGTCAATACCGTGCTGGACGGGCTGCGTGGTGAACTGCTTCTCCTGTTGAATTGTTTTTAACATATATACGGCCAGAAAATGACGATGACGCGGGGCCGCAAAGACACTGCACGGGAGGGGGCAACTTACGCTGTCGGAGCTCGAGGTGGCCTTGTTGACTGCTTCCTTGACCTTATCCATGGTGACGAATGACGATGCAGGGTCTGGCGTTTGATTGGCGATGGTTTATACCGAGTACGTACTCTATGTATGTTTCAAATGCAGAATCAGTAGGTCCGGGATCACGGAGTGCTACTAGACAAAGAAAGCAAGAAACTGAAAACGGATTCAAAGGGTTGCAGCGAGTCTTATTTGTAGTTTTGGAAAGTATGAAACTGGTCCCGCTGCCACCAAACATGCCGATTAATGGATGACGTCGGGCCACCGAGGAACCGTCAAGATGGGGGGAGGCAACTGGTAGCCATTGGTGCTCAATGCTCAAGTCGCTCCCCTCGAGATACTTGACCGGCGTAAGCCTCTTTGATGGGCTTCGTGGAGCACTACGTAATGACTGGTCCCAAAGTTGTAGACTCCCATGTGCCCCTTTGTTCCTGCCTGTCGCGTGCTCGGCCTGCACGACATCACCACACAACCAAGTCCTGCCACAAACCAATCGGCTCAACTACTTACCCGACCGAGCCTTCTACGGCAGAGCCATGGCTATTGATGTTGAGAGCACGTTTAAGGGGCCTATCAAATGAAGAGTGTGCCACTCGTGATACAGCCGAGGCCCATTGGTTCGCTAGGTTGTGGGAGGCAACTAGCCACTGCTTCCTGGAAGATGGCGAGATATATCAACAGCGAAGCGGCAGCTAATGATGCTTTGATTCTTTTCAACTGAATCAAGTTTGGTGTCGAACAGTTTCCCAGAGTTTGCTGCTCGACATCATCTGACCACGGTTTCCGCCGAGAAAAGACATGGTCAAATACCAAAATATTCACGAATCATCATCATAACTTCACCGAAAATTACGGTACACTTTCTCTAAGAACAAAGAAACAAGTCCCCCCACCTTTATATTGCTTGCATTCTTGGAACGCCAGTTGTACAACCAACAAAATTGGATTTTCTCGCTTACAGAGTCCCCGTCCGCGTAAAATGGCCGCCGCTGAATGGCGGCCATCATCACATCGAATGGCTCTAATATTGTCGATAAATTATAATAATAAGTGTATATATACATGGCCATGATACAACGTCTCTGTCCTTCACCTCTTTGAAAGGCATGGTCAAAATGAGCACTTCACAAGAAAAGCTTGTGGTCTACACCCTGGACGGCGCAATCAATGATTTCTTCAAAAGCCACCCGAACGTAACCCGACAACAGTGCGATGTCTTGGCCGCTTCTATTGTCGGTGAGCCCGTCGAGCCTGTGCCCATCCAAGGCTCATTCAGCTACACAGTCACAGCGGGAAATGATCAAGCCAAGATTGTCCAATTCCGATCCCCAGAGTCGACATTAGACACCAACACTCTCGATCTAGCCAGAAATATCCACGGAAAGCTGGTCCCAAGCCCCATCTACCATGGCAGGATTGGACATCTCTCATCACAGCTACATGTCTATATCATGGATAAGATACCAGGGAATGTATATGTCCAAGCGCAATCAGACTACCATGTTCCTGTAGGGACCTCGCTGGAAGCCTCCCTCCAACACGCCAATACCGTAGCGGACATGGCAAGGTAAATATCAGTAGTAAACAAGGTGCAAAACCAGTCCGTCTCTTGCGCATTTCTGACACCAAGCATAGGTTCTTCGCTCAGTCGTGGAACAACAGGCAGACTACCACTCCCGATATCGTTCAAGCCACTCACAACGACTACCGACAGAAACTTCAGCTCCTCTCAGAAGATCTTCCCTCTCGATTCACACAGAACCTCCAAAAGGCCATCGGTGGTCTGGAGTTGGTCTTCACGCCGGAATACCCCTGGGTTCTCGGCCACGGAGACCTCAGCGCACTGAACATCATGACGGAACCTTCTACCGGCCACATCACGGGGATTATTGACTGGGCTGAAGCACAAATCCTTCCGTTTGGCATGAATCTATGGGGTCTCGAGAACGTACTAGGCTGGATGGACTCCGCAGGCTGGCACTACTACAGCAATCGTCGGGCCTTGGAGGAGCACTTTTGGCAGACTTTCCAAGAAAATGCCATGGGTAGCGGCGCTGCTGAGATGCAGCGGATTGGGATGGCAAGTATGACTGGTACCTTTCTTCGCTATGGCTTCCGCAGGACTCGGGGCACGGATGTGGTAGATGAGGGTTCTTCGTCTTTCAAATACCTCGAGGCATTTTGCTGCAGCGAATCCCGGACTCAAATCATACACTCGGAGCAGCTATAGCCAGAGTAATTTTTCTTCTTCAAGTAGCAGTTTCTTCACTGTACGTTCTCATCTCCTCTGTGAGCAAGTACCCTTCAATATTATAAGACAAGTCCAGTGCAATGTAAGCCTTCTTGGCCTGAACTGATGCGATTTAAGCAGGGTGCACCCAAGTTAATTGTACCACGATGGCCTTGAAGAAAGACTATTTCAGCCGGTTTGTTTAACAATAAATGTCAACTGGTATGTAAAATGAGCCGTACTTTTCTGCTGAATGCTGTCTGGTAGCAAAAGGCCCTACAGCTTAAGGGGCTAGTAGCCTGAACTAGGTTCAAATGGTGGCACGGCAAGTGAGCTTCTGTAGGGGTGCTGAGCGTAACGGCTAGACCAATCAGACTCCGCCCTTGTTTCTGCGGAAGCCTAGAACTGCACTGAGCCACGGCGCATTCAAGGTGCCAGGCCGCTTCATTGAATGTTCACGTCAAACCAGACCGGAATCTCATCATCATCCATTCACACATTCACATCCACCACATCACCCGGTTGCCCGCATGTCTGCGAATAATGCCCCGCAGCCAGTCAAGCTCTCCTTACCCTTGGTATGCTACTCTCAATCTGATGTGTGACTAAAAGACTGCATCGCATTTGCTGACCCATCTTTACCGCAGGAGTATCAACAGCATCTCTTCCAAGAGCTCCGGGCAGAAGATGAGCTCGTCGTGCTGGCCCGTGGCCTGGGGCTGATGCGCCTCGTCACAAACCTACTTCACTCCTATGACGCAGCCGGAAATAATCTCATAGTCATTGTAGGTGCCGAAGAGCGTGAAAATGGCTGGATTGGCGAGGCATTGGCCGAGCATGCCGCCATCAGCGCTGCTCCCAAGGCCCGGGGCTTGACAGTTGTGAATACCGACTTCCAAAGTGTCGGTGCACGCGAGAAGATGTACGCCGGAGGCGGCATATTCAGCATCACTTCGCGTATCCTAGTTGTCGACCTTCTTACCGGCCTGCTGGATCCAGAGTCAATTACGGGGCTCGTCGTGCTTCACGCTGATCGTGTTGTCGCAACTTCACTCGAGGCCTTCATCCTTAGAGTGTATCGGCAGAAGAACAAGATTGGGTTTCTGAAGGCGTTTTCCGACAACCCAGATCCTTTCTCTACTGGCTTCTCCCCGCTGTCGACCATGATGCGAAATCTGTTCCTGAAAAGGGCATCGCTGTGGCCGAGATTCCACGTCACTGTAGCACAGTCTCTCGAAGGCAAGAAGAAAGCCGAAGTCATCGAGTTGGAGGTACCCATGACAGATTCGATGACGCATATTCAAAACGCCATCATGGAATGTGTTGAGGTCAGCATCCACGAGCTCAAAAAGGGCAACTCGGGCCTTGAAATGGACGACTGGAATCTCGACAGCGCTTTGCTTAAAAGCTTTGACGTCATGGTCCGACGACAGTTGGATCCCAATTGGCACCGTGTGAGTTGGAAAACACGGCAGATCGTAAACGATCTCACAGTGTTGCGCGGTCTATTGACGTCCGTCCTGGCATATGACGCAGTGTCGTTTTTACAGCATCTTGACACCATCCACGCAGCGCACTCACCTCCGCCTGGATCTTCGAGACAAAATCAGTCACCTTGGCTATTTTTGGATGCCGCACAAACAATATTCGACACGGCGCGAAGGAGGGTGTATTCGGCCAGCGCAAAATCAATCTCACAAAGTGGCGATAATATCGACTCTTTGCGGCCAGTCCTCGAGGAGCTGCCAAAGTGGGCTCTGCTTGCTGAAGTGCTCGAAGAGATTGACAGAGATCTCTACTTCGAACCACCTGCCAGAGACGACTCAAATGGGACTATACTCATCATGTGCTCAAACACGGATACCTGTAGACAACTCCGCGACTACTTGCAAACAATGCACGTAAAGCCCAGGGTCGCAACTCCCACCACCACCGCGGAAGATGAAGAAGATGCCCACAAACCATCGGCTGCTTTCATGATGAGAAGACGTCTACGCAGCTACCTAACCTGGAAGCGACAGTTCGCCCAAGTCAGCGCAACGCTCTTCTCCGAGAACCAAAAGGCCCTCAACGGCGCAGCTGATTCCCGGCCTGGCCATGCTGGCATGGGCCGTGGTAAACCTCCGTCGAACAAGAGGAGACGCGTCCGTGGCGGAGGTAACGCCGGTGTCTCGGCCGGGCGGACCGACACTGGTGTTATTGCGCAGTACTTTGAGAAGCCAGGCGAAGTGGCCCATCTCATGGCCGAAGTCCAGATCACGGAAGAAGAAGCCCAACAAAAGGACGACATCATCGCCGACCCACTAGACAACATGGAAGATTACTATCAGCTGTACGAAATGCAAGACCTAGTCGTGGTCCACGCCTACGACGGCGACCAAGACGAGCACGTCCTCGAGGAAGTCAAACCCCGATATATCATCATGTACGAGCCAGACGCCTCCTTTATTCGAAGGGTAGAAGTCTACCGCTCGTCACACAATGACAGAAACGTCCGTGTCTACTTCATGTACTACGGGGGCTCGGTCGAAGAACAGCGCTACCTTGCATCAGTCCGTCGAGAAAAGGACTCGTTCACAAAACTTATCAAGGAACGAGCAAGCATGTCCCTCGTCATGACGGTCGACCCTCACGGCATCGAAGACCCGCAAGAAGCGTTCCTCCGCACAGTCAACACGCGAATTGCAGGCGGCGGACGGCTCGCAGCGACAGCCCAACCGCCGCGCGTTGTAGTCGACGTTCGAGAATTCCGCTCCTCCTTGCCATCCCTCCTCCACGGCCGGTCCATCGTCATCGTGCCCTGCATGCTCACAGTCGGCGACTACATCCTCTCGCCCAACATTTGCGTGGAGCGTAAATCCATCAGCGATCTCATCTCGTCCTTCAAGGACGGGCGTCTCTACACGCAGGCAGAAACCATGTTCCAGCACTACAAGTCCCCGATGCTGCTCATCGAGTTCGATCAGAACAAATCCTTTACGCTGGAGCCCTTTGCCGACTTATCAGGCAGCCTGAGCAGCGTGGCGCCCACAAACGTGTCGTCCGACTTGCAGTCAAAGCTCGTCCTGTTAACACTCGCCTTCCCCAAGCTCCGCATCATATGGTCGTCATCGCCCTACCAAACCGCCGAGATATTCGAGTCTCTCAAGGCGCAAGAGGATGAACCGGACCCGATTGCAGCGGTGCAAGCAGGCCTAGACAAGGACATGAAGGCGGAAGACCAGGCGTTCAACCAGGAACCGCAAGAGATGCTCACCAAAGTCCCTGGCGTCACGCCCAAGAATATCAAAACCCTCGTACTAGAAACAGAGAATATCAAAGAGGTGGCCAACATGTCAGTGGGAGACCTGGAGCCCATGGTTGGAAAAGTCGCCGGCAAGGCCATACACGGATTTTTCAACCGCAACGTCATGGAAGAAGACGACTAGAGCAAAGGAGACCACGGTCAAATCAAATAAAAAAAGATACCCATTAAGAATCGTAAAAAGAAGAAGAACTAGGGTATAGACGTCGTAACACGGGTGGGTATCGATGGTACCACCACCTTCCAAGCTCTGATGGCAATCTCATTCCTTTCCCCTCTCCCCAACCGTCGCAATCAGTAGCAGACGCACTACACCCTACTCCTCCTCATTCCTCCATGTCGATGTCCGCCTCCTCTCCGCCCGCAGTAGCCGCAGGTCAGGAACCGCACAATGATGCCGCAGAAGGACACCACGCCGCTGATAATAGCCTGCAGGATGCCGCCGATGCCGCTGACAATTGCCATGATGCAACTGCCTATCGTGGCGAAAATGGATTGAATCTAAAAAGGAGGCCGTCAGCTGCGCTCTTCACAATAGGAAAAAAAGAAAAGAAGAGAAAAGTCCGACTCACGCAAGAGAGTATGCCGCCCATGGTGACAGTGGTAGATTTTGCAGAATGGATGCTTTCAGCAGCGTCAAAGTTGGGTATGTCTTCCAAAAGGCGATGGCTGGATTAGAAGGGAAGAGTGAAAAAAAGAAGGCAGGAAGCCGTCCGTCACGCAGGTACGAGCAAATGTTTTTATACCACGTCACTTACACCTCACCTCACCCAACCTCGTTCTGCCCAAGCAGCCCAAACACGCCGACTGCCGACTGACGTCAACCTCCGGGAAAACACCCGGCACAAGACCCCCAGATTTAGAAACACAAAAAAAACACGGGCATGGGGGGGTTTTTTTTTTCTTTTTCGCTATCCGTGTTCCAGGCCGGTGCATTCGCTCCGGGACTCGCCCAAACAGGCAGCTGTCAGCGGTTCAGGGGACGCGGCCGACCACTCAGCGTGCCGCGTTGCGTCGAGAAGCTTGTTTTGGGAAGTGCACATCAACCATGACGCCAGAGACTTGGCTCGTCCTGAACCGTTTGCAACAGGGAGCCGGGTGCGGGCACAGGTGATTGGCTTTCTTAGAGACCATGTCCCGTACGAAGAGGGGGCGGCGATGTGATGCACACCGTTTGGTGGCGCGCGTGGAAGAGGGAAGTGCGCCGTTACAGATTGTTCGACGGTCGCGGGCATGACGTCAGCACGCGGCAAACGGCGACATTGCGCATTGTCTCGCTGCGGTCGGAAAGACGGCCAAAAGGGCCTGCCTTGGATGTTTTCCATGTTTTGCACTTGCGGAGGAAATTGCGCGGCGGTTCTCTAGAGGCACAGACCCAGCTACTTGTAGGGTGCCAAAGACCAAAGGGGTCTATGGTAACCCTATCACTGCGTGGGTTACATCATATACCACACTCACGCTCGAAACCCCTGGGGCCTTTTTTTTTTTTTTTTTTTTTTTACCATTTGATGTATATCATTATTGGGAGATCTTCTAAAACTCAGGGCTAATGCGAATCCCTATGTACATACATATCACGGATATCCTACTTCCAAATACGCGCCACCGATGCCATGGAGGCAAAATAAACACTCGTAAGAACCCGCCATGCAGAAATCCCGCTCGTAAGAGGAATGAAAGGGAGAAACAAAAACCAGCCAACGCCATCTATATGCCTGTACAGTCGTATGTCGCGGGGTGAATATATGTACTCGCTCGTTTACATGGTCCACTTAGGCCTTCCAGAACGTAAGCCAGCTTCTTCGCGTCGCCATGGCCTTCTGCATGTGCGCCCGACGGAGCATCTCCCTGTTCCTAGAGTCAAGAAGACCCAGCGCACTGTCGTCGTGGTACTGGTACTGGTACGGATACTGGTTGCCGCGAGGAACGTGTGGCCGCTCGTTGCGCATCATCTTGATGCGCTGCACCTTGCGCAGCTTGATCAGCCCGTACCAGCACACCATGATGGACGCGACGGTTGACATGCCCGTGACGGCGCCAAAGCCCCAGTTTGTTTCTTCGATGAAGTTCTCCAGGTTCATGCCGTACAGGCCGGCGAGGAAGGTGCCCATGGCGAGCCCGAGGGTTCCCACGCTGAATTTGAGGTCTAGCAGCATGAGTGCATTGCGGTTGGCGTCGAGAATGGCGCGGACGCTGTCGGCGTGTTAGCTACGTGCCTCTCCAAAGAGAGCAGGCCTTGTGCCACTTACATTTCCTCCGTGTTCCTGATTCCAGACACCAGGTTGCCGGCCTCTTGCACGATTTCGTCGGTGAGCTTGTGGTATGACTCCAGCAGCATTTCCACCTCGGTGTGGTCGTCTAGCCCCCTGTACAAGTCGTGTGTCTTCTCGGTCAAATACATGGCCGCTAGGTCGTCATCCGCCTCGAGGAGTTCCTCAATGGCGTCTCGGACCAGCTTGGCCTTTTGCTCAAACGTGCTCACTCGCTTCGACAAGATGAGGAGTATGCGCAGCTTGTCTCGGTCAATGTCGTCCTCTAGTTCGCTGAGAATGCGCATAACTGGTTCTCGCACGGCCTCGAAATCGGCTTCCATTTCCGACGTCACGGATGTCAACACAGCTTCCAGGGCACGGAACTCGTAGGGCAGGCTGTTGGAGCCTTGGGCCGTCTTTTGCTGCAGTTTCCCCTGCAAGTCATACATGAATGCAGACTGCGGATACGATGTCTTTGACCCATATACATCGAACAGGAGGACGCGGTCGTGCTTGATGAGGACCTTTAAGTGCAAAAGGTTAAGGAGAATAGCCGAGGGTCGGATGAGGATATGCGGCAGGTTGGAGGAGTCGATTTTTCGAAGATCTCGGGGGTTGAGCCCAAACTTTTTTTTTTTTCGTAGTTAGCTATGCGCCTGAGAATGTTTGAGTGCCGTCATTGCCTTTACCTTTGCAATCAGCTCCGTCTTCTTAAACTCCCCATCCACGAGGATAACTTTGCCATTCTCATCCACTTCGGTGCATCGCAGCCGAGGCTCCAAAGCTGCCTTGGCCGCCAAGGCCCGGCGACTAGTAAACATGGACGAGCCATGCTCAAAGTCGTCGTGGACTGGAAGGTCATCTGGCTTTAGCAGCTTGGGTCCCTTCTTGGCGCTCGTCCCCCAAAGCTTTTCCTGCCATGTAGGTTCGTTGCTTGATTTCGGCTCGAACAGCTTGCGCCCAGCTGCCGTGGTGCTAAATCCTAGCGAGGCCGATTTTGTTGGCGATCCGTTTCGGAGGGGATATTTGACGGCACGAAGACCAGAACCAACATGGCGCTGGCCCCCAGGCGTCGTCGGCAGTGAGCTGAATGATCTGGCGCCCAGGGAATTCAGGCTCCCCGACGCTCTCGCTCGTCGACACACTCGAGCGCCAGCAGCTACCAAGCTATTCGGGCGGCCGTGGGCCAAGAAGGCGGCGTCGGACTGCAATTTCAAGAAGCGAAGGAGGTTGCGGGACGGAACTGGCGATGGCAAAGCTGGCTGCATCGCGGGCTGGTCTACCAACGAGATGATGCAGAAATCCAGGGGTCCAGCATCGGACGCGACGACAGCGGCGAGGGCTAGCCGTCAAAACCTGGAACGTTATCAGGATCTGCCGTGATGCAGTCGTCTCGTCCAGGTAGGAGAAATATGAGACTCGGTGGAAATTAATTTAGTACCTCGCAACATCGGAAATGCACGGGCTTAGCGCGTCTCTCTTTTTTTTTTACTGGTTGGACGGCAGGGGGTCAACTGGTCCTTTTGGGCCCTTTTAGCCTGCGCATGTGCAGCCACCTGCCGATCCATTCAAACTCCTCCGTTCTAGACACACTTGACAGCATCGCAGTCATCTTGTACAGCTTCAATTGGCTTTTGGAACACCCTTCGTCTCAATCGAAAGCCGAGTATTTCGACGCACCTCCCACAAACGCCATGGCCTGAGCTCGGGCTTGCAGTTGCAAATTCCGACTCTGGGCTTTGTGAGAGGCAAACAATGGAGCATAATTTGCTCTCGGAAAATCGTCAACGTCGCGATGCTTCTGACTCCCGTGCACATAAGGGGCAAACGAAAGCGCGATCCGCCACCTACGCCGTCTTCCGTGGCTGCTGCAAACACAGACAAGGCGCCAAAGAAGATGAAAAGATCGCTTGCGTCCCTCCGCGCCAGCCGCCTATCTCGCCATCGCACAGTCCTGGAGTCTCTACCTGCCGAGCTGCTGGAAAGCATACTCTTGTACTCGGAAAATCTCTCGCTTCCTCGATCAAGTCACCTGATTGGTGCCAAACTCTCTGGCCGAGCTACGATGCTGCGACTGTTCATGCTGGCTTTCCACGACACCTGGAACCAGTGGTTTGGCATTCCCAAGACGCAGCTGCATGGGCCGAGACCAAAACAGAAAGAATGGGCGTTGTTTGATGGTGATGCCCTGTTTCAGGTGAGAATGGAATCATTGCCCTTGTGCAGCTTTTCCTTTTCCTTCTTTTTTACCTTTGTTTTGGACGAGCATGGCATCTAACCGATGTTAGTCTGCAATGCTGGAACTGCCTTGGGTAGATGTCGACTTCATTCTTCAGGCACAACAAGCCTGGTCAGACAGATATGCTCGAGGCAGATGGTATCAACACAGCGTCCCATTTGAAGACGGCTACGATCAGCTGAATCACGACCACCAGGGTGGATTCGCGCACTTCCATGCCCATGACTGCTTCGAGGCAGACTACAAGCGAGCACTTCAATGGCCAGCCTTCAAAACCGAGGCCATGAGCTGGGGCACACACGACCTACACCCAAGGGCTCGCTTACCCGTGGATCTAATCACAGGCCCGTGGGACGAGGAAAAGAAACGGCGACTATTTTGGCTTGCCCGTGGCGGTTTTCAAATGGGCGGCGAGGGTCAGAATCCAGTCCCTTGGGAAATCAAGTTGAAATGTCTCGAAAATGCAGTCATCAATGCAGAAGAGCCCGATCCACTCATCATCAATTGTCTAATTGGGAATTGGATATTCCTAGATTTACCAGAAGACATTGTGCGGAAACACCTCATTAGTCTCGACAGACGTCTTGAATGGGGAGCCGATGAGCCTGCGAGCAGGGCTATTCTCCGACGAATACGAAATACCCTCGACATGTTTATGCAGCTTCCACAATACCATCACATGCCGGCTTGACGCACGGGACGAAACGTAACTCAGCTAGCATTGAGCTTTGTCAGCCGCTGCCAAGCAACAACAGGTCGACAACTCGCCTCTCTGACTCATGACGACTCATTCAGCCCATCCGAGGTAGCCGGAATGTGGTTGTGCGGCGGTCCCTATACTCAGTCGCTCGCCGGAGCGTGCTGGGGGTATCGTGTGATGTTCGCGTCCCACTCGCGTTATGCTCTCGGCATGCGCGCACAGCATCGATTACTCTGGCACTAATGACGCTGTATGGCTCACAATCTATCAGGCACCATCTCTTCATCCTATGTCCTGGGGGTGACGCCCCGCCTAGCCCAAGACTTCTCGCCGACGTGACTAACACGGCAAGGGGCTGAGACGGAAACACCTTCCAGACCGGCGGCAGACGTAACCAAGAGACCAGATTGAGAGGTTTGTAATGATTTTGGCCGAGGCATACGACTGGTCAACCACGTGTCGGGTTGTTTCCAGCGCACTGATTATGGCGGCATTCAATACGTTCAACTCGTCCGCAAGGCACACAGGTCAGCCAAGCGAGCAGACGCACCAACGCATTGATAAGGATTCAAGTGTGGCAAACAAATTGGCTATAGACCAGAGTATTATGTTGGGCTGAATGAGATGTATGGAAAGTGAAGAACGTCAAGATCTCCCTATCGCGAGCTACGGGTTCAATTTCCACCTCATCTTTGGCCATCTATCACGGATTTAAAATACCGCATAAAAGAGACGACCAGTCCACAATACTACACCATAGATTCATAGCAATGTACCAAGGTGAAAACTGGTCCACTACCAGAATGCAGACTCCTAGAATCTACGCAGAGAAAAAAAACGGCTTGGCCCGCCACAGAGGCAGCGAAACTACTAGCCGGACTGGATGGTCCTGATGGTCGGACAAGACGGCTTCACCAAGTGTCAACCCTGTCACGACGGCCTACGCCTCTGCCCGATCCAAGTCGGCTGCCTACAAGATGCAAGGACTCAGTAAATGCCAACTTATGCCCAGGAAAGATGCTGTCTGATGAAAAGTACCCCAAGGCTCCATCCAGAGCCCACGTAACGCTCCCAACATCTCGCCACGCAAGGAGTCAGCACCAAACCGCGATGCTAGTCACCATCTGGCTGACGCACCCGCATCCCAGGGCATCAGAGCGAACACAAAAAAAAAATTGGCTCGTAGTATTGTCACGCTGACCTTGGCGCAAGTCACCACCGGTCCGCCGCACGCTCGTCTCACCCCGTCGTGAACTACACCACCCACGACGCCGCCAACATCTCACGCACACTCGAGGCATCACGATTCATCCGGCAATCAGGACTCTCTGTACAGAGTCAGAAATCGGCTGTTCCCACAGTTGAGCAGAGCATGACCTCTCCAGCTGCCAGGCTGCCGGGCTGCCGAACCAGGCCATGGCTGTGGTCAAGACCGACTCGAGCATAGAAAACAAGCTTCCTTTGTTCCTTCATCTCGACGAGTTGCACGCTGTTGGATCATTGCGTTCTCCACTGACTGACATGAACCATTTAGATGAATCCACTATTTACTTAATGCGGCAAGTTCGCAGACTTGAGCAGCACCTGACTGGTGATGGACAGCGCCGCATGTCTCAGTGACTCACTCGGGAGCAACGGAGGGAGGGACTTTTCCAGCCCACCTCCCCCCTTCCCGCCTTTCTGAACACTTGTCCAAGGCCAGCCAGGCTGGGCCTTTCGGCGTTTTCCGGAATCTTCACGATGCGTGGTGCGACCTTCTCCCGACCAGAGTGGCGGGATCCTCCCTTTGTGTAAGTCACACCACCTTTGAACGAATCAGTTGCAAAGTTGAGCCACTTGTTGCGCAAGGATTCTCAGATCGTACACGTCAAAAAGTAAAACGATATTTCAGGCAAGGGAATCAACTTTTTGTTTGAATTTCTCTTTTTGGCTCTTCTCCGCATGCCTCGGGACGAACCTCATCTACCAACCTTGAAGCTGGCAAAACAGGCCTCCCGTGGCTCGCGAGTGCCCACTATCTTCGAGGACTCTTCCAAGCTAGCTATTAGATTTCGCCATAGCGTCATCGCTCTCCTCGATCTGAAACATCTTCTGGTTCCTAGACCTCGACTTTCCACAATGTTTCTTTTTGGTGTCCCGGTCCGTTAATTCACATCAGCAGCACCAGATATGCCTGTCGAGGAGGTCGAGTGGGGTCATTATTTTAGTTGCATGCGAGCTTTTGTTTTGGTTTCAAAAGAGTCGTCAAGTTCATGTTGATTATTGTCTTCTTGGTTTGTTTGAACGTGTGCGAGGTTGCTTTGAGCGCCTATCTGGTGGTCGTCAAGAGTTCCTAGAGATACAAGTGGCTGTCGTGGCCCGGCCACTATTAATCGCGCTTCCTCTTTCGTCTTCGGCATATGCTGGCGTCCTGTACTTTGAAAGAAATCGCCGTAGAGGTGCCCTTGATTATCCCCTCCCAGAAAAAAATGAATGAAAATAGCAAACAAACCAAGATGCATGCATGAGTCTTCTAGTCGTACAAAGCCGCATCCGCCTGCCACCATGCTTCCCCTTCTTCTGCCCCTATCCATCACCACAGAATCAACCAAAACAAAAACCACTAAACCCCCACTTCCGCTTTCCGCATCAGTACGCCGTTCCTAGGATGATGCATGCTATATTAATGCGTTTTGCAGCCAATGTCCCTGGACGCCATCTGCAGGTTCTATAGAACAAGAAGATGAGACGAATCCGCCCAAGGTTTTGTGGTATCAAAAAGCTCCGATTGGCAAATGACTCCCGTCCACCTCCGTCCTATGCCGAGTATATAACAAAGAGAACCCAGCAATATAAAAAAAAATGGCAAAACCAATAACAAAAAACAGCGATAAGCCTGGATGTTGCTGTCCAGACTATGATGAGCTTGCATGATGACTGTCATGCATTCTGGTGTTGGTGTCCAGTCGCGTCAAGTTGTCGAGATTGCGCCACTAGTCGAGAAATGCTCCAATATCTCAGTTAAGAATACCATCCCATATGCCAGGTCCTCGCAGACTGATGGCGGGGTGAACGCTAGAAGTCTGATAGCCAGTAGCAGCTTCTGCAGAGCAGCACACTCGCTTTGCGTTGCGTCCAAAGGTGGGGTGGACGGGAACCTGCAGGTACGACTCCGAGGCGATGCCCCGGGAGCGCACAAGGGTGTCGGGCCATGAGGGTTTGGGAGACTCATAGCGGCAGCTGAGGATACCGCGAACATTTTCCTGCAGAGAATCGTCAATGGAAGGCGCACGACTTCGCTTAGAGCCAACCTTGGCTGTAGTGGGCGTAGCGTCCGCAGACACGTCGTGGTTGTGAAGATCCTGTAAAGCCCTTGCAGCATCCGATGCAGGATCACGGGCCATCTCGTCGAGCTCTCGCTCGCGTCTTGCCAGGGGAGTGTCGAGACATAGATCACCGAGTTTGGCAGTCTCTGGATCAATGTAGGACTCGGGTGAGGAGGCCAGGCAGTGCTCATCATAATCCTCGGGAACGGAGGGGACAGAGGGTTTCGAGCTCACCCGGTCATTCCAGAGCTTCGCTGCCCGGAATCGCGACGGCACACTGCAACGGCCAGTGCCGTTGTAGAGGGTCGCGCTAGCGAGGCTAGAAGCGGAGGAGATGGACGAGGAGCGAGAAGATCGTGAAGAATCCGAAACCATGGACTCGGGGGACGAGGCGGCTGACACTGAGTTGGCGAGAGACGATCGACGAGCTGGGCAGTACCCTAGCGGCGACGAAGTAACAGAGTAGGGAAAGCGATCGAGAGCTGTCTGTGCGGCGCTGACGGTATTGGCGTGGGCCATGGCAAGACCCATTGCATTGCTTTTTCCGAGAAGTTGGGATGCAACACTCACTGCAGGAGTGCAGAATCCGCTGGTCTGCGGAGTAAGGCGTGGAGTGGGCAAAAGAGTCAGAGCTGGTGCCAACCGACCAGGAGTGTACACGCTGCTAGATGAGGGCTCCATGACGGCCGGTGTGTTGGACATCTTTGGGGTCGGAGTAATATTGAAGCTGTCAAGAGCAGCTGGGCTGCGGGCCTCCTGAGGGAGGTTGAGGATGCTTCGGGGGGAGAGAGCACACAAGTCGCTAGCCGTGGCGCTGACGGGAGTGGTTGGAATGAGCCCATCAACATTGGTGAGCTCAGGCTCAAGTCTCAGAATGAGTTGCTTCCAGTCGGCGGACTGCTGGGCATATGTATGAGACCCGGCACCGGGTGAAGGGGGTGAAGGGGGCGGCGTGTATTTGAGGACAATCTCGGTCCAGCGCTGGAAAACTTCATCCGTGATGTGCAACTGCCAGTTGACGGCAAGAAGGAATGCAATCTCATTCTGATTTATCTCTTGGGTGTTGAGCCCAGAAATCTTGCTCCAAGCACGAGCCGAGTAGTTGCGGTCCTGAAGATACTTCGAGGCAAGAATGAGAGCTGCAAGAAACATGCGACGGCCACACTGCAAAGCACGATCCACATGTCTATCGTGGGGCTGCTCGGTAGTGAAGTTGTGCTTCGGGACGTGAGGCTTGATAAGAATAAGGTAGTACAGGGCTACCTGCAGCGTGGAGTAGCTGGTGCGTGAGCGCCGAAGTGTTTCTTGGATGAACGTGCGCAGAGGCAAGACAGCTTTGCTGCCGAGCTCACTGCGGCATACAACCGAGGACAGGGGCCAGATCGCTTCTACGATCTGGGTGGAAGAATCTGCGGAAAGGCTAAGCATTGGTTTAGTGAATCAAGAGGCAATAGTTGCCACCTACCAACAAGGCTGTCAACAAAGTTGACCTTGCGATCCGACTGTCGCACTAGAGCAGGAGGGCAACCTCCTCGGGCCGTACGGCAGCCCGCGGCGGTACGTCTGGGGTTTTGTCGCAACTCCGTCGGGACGGCCTCGGCATCCCGCTGGTGGAGTGAGCGGCGATGGTTGACAAGATTTTGGGTACTTGTAGCGGCACGTTTGGAGCGACAAAACGTGTCGCACGAGTCGGAATCGGACGTGTTGGCAGATATAGAGGAGTCGTCGGACGATTGGGAAGCGGTATCAGACCATACAGATGTTGTAGAGATGGAGGCCACAGAACTCATAGCAGAGCTGTACGGCGCATATTGAGAGGCAGAGGCGACGAAGGCGGGCGAATCATCCGCGTCGTACTTCATCTTGATTGAGGTGGTGGTAGTAAGGGTGGAGAACCGGCTTGAGTCGAAGTAAGTGTCAAGCCGAGTATCTATCGAGGTTCCAGTCGCCGTGAGGCTAAGTCAACCAATAAGATCGTGGGTTACCGTAGAGCAATTCGAGAAGTACCGTGGTCGAGTTACAACTAGCTCCAAGCAAACAGCATCAAACCAGCTGTCAGTGGGAGCAGAAATCCGGGGTGTAAAGAAAAGGCGGTTCACACAAGAGTGGCAACAGCTGACTTTACAACAAGGATCAGACCGGTAGACGAAGCGGAAACGGCGACTGGAGTGGTAAGAATATAACTTGCAAGAGGCATTGCGACAAATGCTTCTACAGACAAGTTGGTGGAGGAGGTGATGGGAGTCTTAAGCGACGACTACCATCGGCATGTAAGGAGGCAAGGCAAAAGACAGCGAGGAGTGGAGAGGGGGGAGAAGTCGTTTGAGGACGTATTCGTCGAGAGATGAATCAGAGTGGCGACACACGAGGTTTGCGGATGATGCACTCGACCGCGTCCGGTGACGATGAAGTCGTGCAGGGTTCGTCGCGCTTTGGGGGTGCGGGTGGACGAAATGCAGGAACAGTGGGTGATGCAGGTGATGCGGCTCAAAGGCGTGGATGAGTGTGCCTGGAATGGCGTATTTATCAAGGACGTCGTGCGCCGGTGATGTGACTCCTTCGACGTGGCCTGGGAGGCGAGGCACCGGAGGGAGCAGGGAGCAGTGACAACAGCGTCGAGCGTCAAGAGACCGTGACGGACGGGCTGGAGGCGACGGGGTGGAGTGGGTAATGGGTAATGGATGGGGCGAGGGTGGTCGAGTGAGTGGTCGGGTGCTTTGTGTGACTCGATCTGGGTTGGCGAGCGTGTCCAAGGTGTCCCCAGCAGTCCCAGGTGTCTGCGTGCGGTGCGGTGGCGACCGAGTCTTGCCGCGCGGGCCAAGTGGCAGCCAACGAGAGCGGACTTGGCGATTTCGGAGCGGCGAGGCAGTGACTGGACAGACGGGGGCCTTGCAGCCTAGAGAGTTCCAGCTGGACCGAGCCTAAAAAAAAATGACGGACTGCAGTGCCTCAGCCAAGATGTGGCGAAGACAAACTGACAGGGTGTGCGTGTGCTTCGGTGCTGAACTAAGCAGCCCGAGGGTTGGTGGGTGGTTGATGTGTGATGTGTTTGCGTGCCGCGCGGGCGTGGGCGCGAGGGCCGAATGATACTGCTGCGATTAAAAAGGCTAAGGGAGTGCAAGTCGAGCAACACAAAAACTTGGTCGTCAGTGATGGACTCGACAGTATCAACCGCGCCGTGCGATGCGTGTTGCTTCGGTCGTCCTCTGGAGAATGCCGCAAGGTACAAGTGAATGCCGCTGCGAGCGAAGAGAGACGAGACGGCTTGGTTGGTGGTGACGGCCTCGTGGTGTTGGCAACGTCGGGTGCGCTCGTCAAAGACAATAGTACAAGAATGGAAACAAATGGACGTGGAAACCCAGAAATCAGATTATTAGAATGCGCCGTGGAGTGGAGAGAAACCAGAGCAGACTGCGAGAGTCGCTGGCAACGTTTACAAGGCGTAGTTGAACTTCATCTTGACGTTGGAGTTCGATGGGGGAGAGAAAACAGACAGCTGATGCGAGGGCCAGTGGTTTTGAATGCTTGGCCAGACGAGATGGCCTCTCTTTGGCCGCTGGCCGGTGGTCTCCTCTGGTTTGGCCTCTGGACTCCAGACAGCAGCGCAGCAGCAGCGCGAAGCAGCCACCTCTGGAGTTTTGACTGGACAGCGAGCACCAAGGGGGGGGCGCTGCGGAGGCGGCGGACCAGGGTCTGTCTGTCTAGTGCTGCTCCCAGTTCAGTCTTGTTCTACTAAGCATGGCTTGGCTGAGCATCGATTTCTGTTGGAGGGGGGCAGCAGGTCGCAGGCACACAGGCAGAAAGGAGGCAGACATGGAAGCACGCAGCGTGCAGCACGTAGCACGGCAGCCAAGGGATGTATGGTATGTGTCAGGTACCGGCACGGCGGGTAGTTGGTACAATGACCACCAGGCATGCCCGCCTGCGATGCCGCTGCTTTCCCGTCCCTCCACGTTAAGTACCCGGTACCAAATGGCCTGCCACGGCCCAAGTACATCTCGCATCTGGCCATCTCCCGCGAGGCGCACATGTACCTCGCGCGCGCGTGAACTATGACGAAGTACAGCCAGCAATGACCCCTCTCGGTCTCCACTGCCTCGTTGTCACTGGCCACGGCTGGCCAATCTGCATTTCAGCAATCGTTGATTGGCCCTGGCGTTCCCATAATGCCGGTCCCCGACCACCCCTTAGGAAGGAGCTCTCGGCGGGCTGTCCCCGACTCCTCGAGCTCTTCCATCTCGTCCAGCGGGCGCACTCAGCCAACGCATCGCGCGCCCACTTCGAGCCCGTTGTGCAGTTCGGCCGCCGTATTTCAACCCCTGCTACTCCGTACTTCAGGATGCTCCTTTTGGATTGGCGGCGCAGCATTTTCGCCCTCACTCAGTGACGAACTGGCAGGTCAAGGCTGCTCGGCATGGTGGGTGGATGGCAAATGTGGCTACAGCGAGGCGTTCCTGAGGCCATGACTATGACTCTTCTCTTCCGTGGGCTACCAGACTGATGCGACTCGATCCCGCCAGAATCAACCATTTGTCCATTCCGGCTTCGTCTTGGTCCCCACGGCCTTTTCCTTGGGCTTGCGTGCATCAGAAGCGCTAGCAGTCAGGTCATTTCTCGTACTCCGTAATACTTCCTGGAGATCCGTCACATCAGCCTGGTCGCCGGCCACGCCTTCACTTACTTTTGCGGGATCAGAGCTGGGTAGGTTGGCATGCTCAAACGGCAGGGTAAGCTCTTTTGTATCGTACTCGGTTGACGGTGTTTGATGCTGATCACGCACGCACCGTTTCAAACAGGGCGTTGAAGGGTAGGCCAGTGTCGATAGTGTCAACAATACGTAGCTCCAGAAGCACAACAGCTCCCGGTGAGAAGTCTATCTGGTAAGCCTTCAGTCCGTAGCATACATGCTGCAGCCACTGTATTACGGCAGTGAAAGGTCGACTGGTGTCTTCGACCCATACGCCCACTCGCTGGTCTAACCGTTGAGACCGCTCGACCAACGTAACTGCGAGAAGACCAAGACCGTCTAGCAATGCTGGAATATGTCATCGGGGCATAATCAGGTATAGGGCAGGCCTTAGTCGTGCGTTCCAAAAAGAACAAGAGCCTGGTGACGCTATCCTTTGGCTGGCAAGCTAGTTTGCTGCATCAGTGCCTCCGACAACTATTGGTACATAACTAATTGCTATTATATAAACCGGCTGATCGACGCGCAGTCCATCAGGAAACACGGCATACATACGGATTATGTGCAATGCCAATGACCCTCACTGCACTCCAACACACGAGGCCAAGTAGCCAAGGATAATGAGGGGCGAACAAGAATATCGTAGCCACTGACTGACGCCAGAGGGCACATTCCCCTCAAAGATACGTGCCACTGCCCCAGGCAGACAGGCCATCAATCAGATACTCCGTACTCCGTACATTGGTTGCAGTTCCACAGCCTCCCAGTACAGTAAACTGATGCTATTATTATTACGACGACGGATGTACAAGCAAAATAAAAACAAAATAAAAAAGACACAAGGGTCACATCAAACAGGCTTATCGAAAAGCCATGCCCACTACCACTGTCATAGCTAAGACAAAAAATTTTCTTCTCCAGGATTGCAAGTTCCCGGCACGAGGCAAAGCTTTTCAAGCGTGCTTTTTCCGGCCGGATACGCCGGTGTCAGGCGGCATCCCAAAGGTCGTAATGGTGGCATTTAGCATCCTCCGAGACTCTAAGCGCTTCGGCCCTCCCTCGGACAGAGCAGCGTCTTGTCGAGTGACTCCGTAGAATTCAAAAATTCAAAGGAGGCGCCGCGCTCTCGCCACTGGACATACCGCTTGGCACACAAAAGCTACTGCCTAGCCAAAGGAGGGTCCGACGTTAACGGGTTACTGAGAGGGCTGCTGGTGAAACGCACTTTTCCGCATCTTTCAGTATCGACGTTCGTGTGGCGAATCTGGGCATCAAACCCTGCTCTGCATTTGGAAGAAGCGGTCGTACCCAACAGTCCACGAAAGGAACAAGCATCTATTTGCTAGGGAGATCACTTGTTGCATTGAAACGCTGCTCATCCCACGAACGTGTCCGTTGTTAGCGGCCGAGTTTAGTGCTCACCACGAACCAAGGCAACAAATCACCCCCGTTCATCTACTCCGTACAATGCTTCAAAAATGCGGCCTCTCGCCATGAAATTGCGCAGCGCCCCACTTTCATAAGTGTGCGTGCACAAAAATGTCGCACACAAATGAAAGTTCGGAGCTGCTGGCTACCCTGTGCTGGATGCCTGGCCACTGTCGATGTGTTTTGCCTTGGTGCCTCAGGCTGCAAACGAAGCCTAAACCAGCCGCGTGCATGAATCCTCCGTGACCAGAAGCCATTGAACTTGCTTCTCGTGGTCTCTGTGCTCCGCCGGACCCGATATCCACAGCAACTTTGTGCACGACCCGATAGGTACTTATGTACGGAGTTACATGCCGCTATCACTGCTCCGTAAAATACGTCCTGTTCACGGCCAGGCTACGTCCCAACTGTCGGTAGTACACCACTGGAAGCTCACCTCGTGCAAGACGAAATCGTCATCCTGAAGCCATCCATCAACACCTACCCCGTTGGGCCCCATAGAGCTGACAATTACGTCCAAGTTGGCCTCCAAGTTCGGTACTGACTGCTGCTTCATACGTATCACTTGAATTGTCAGACACCGTCTCCCACCTTACGCGATACATGGAGAAAGTGGAAACCCCATGCAAGTGTTCGCTCCCCGTACGGAATACTGCGGGCGAGAGAATATGCCAGGGGCGAACAAGCCAAACAAACTGCTAATGCTAGACATGGAGGCGAAGTACATAGGGGTGTAGGAACCAAAGGCATCGCCATGATCCCATCTCTCTCTCACTGCCTCCTCCTCTGCTTCTTGGATGACGAGATGTCCTGCCTCGCCCCTTGCCCCTTAACCTAGCAGTGTGACGGCATCGCACGGTATTGGGACATGGCCATTTGGCCAAAATAGAACATTGGCGCCTCAAACTGCTGCTGCGCTTTCGCGCCGCCGCGAAGGTTCATACGTCACACGCTCCTCATTCTCCTTTAATCATCCATTGTTACAGGAACATGTTCGTCATTGAGTGCCATTGGGCAGAGAGGCAACCATCCCCACTTGGCTGCGGCATTGCTGATTGGAAGGGGGGGGTCGAGACGGCAATCGCCTTTTGTCATTTTCCGACTCCAGAATGGCGCAAGTGAGCAATCAATCCGTTCAATCCTGCCAAAAGTCAATGCAGCCGTGTGTGTTTAGGCAAAGAAAAAAAAAAGGGGGGGGCAGTATAGCTCAATATTGGACAGCCTCGTCTGTGGCCCAAATTACATACACAAAACAAGAGCAAGACTGTTGCCCGCCTTGGGCCGGGAGGCTGTCGAGTCAATTCGTTTCAGCTCTTTCTTTGAAGAATCCACCCGGTTCGTTGCCTAGAAAAGCCCATTCAGCCGGTGTGTATTGGAGAGGTGGCCCGTCCACGGCAAGCAGTCACAGCCTTGTCCAGGCCTCATCTCAACCATCGTGCTGCGCTTCAGTGCATTGGCATGAGTCAACCCCGGGTAGCGGTGCCTAAGCCTTGGCCGCCCGACAACCCGTCCATTTTGTTCTTCGCGCAAGCGCAAGCAAGCAGGCAGGCAGGGAGGGACTGTTCCGTGTGGCCACAAGGTCATGTGCCTATTCCCGTGCCCGACCCAAGGCCATTCGGTGCTTGATGTCGTGTAAGACGCAGCGCTGGAATCACGAGACCATCGTGTGGCAATTCAGCATGGGAACATGCACGCCGCGTTCGGGGCCCAATCCAATCCGTAAACTTACATCCCGTTTCCGTCGTTGAGATTCCATGATGCTCAATTCCCATTGTTTATTTTCCTTATCAACGTACTTGCTCGGGATGGAGGGAGTCGGTCCACCTGGCCGATATCGCCGACTCATCGATGGTGCCCAATATCTCAACTTGGCGAGAACGCTTTACGTCATGGTAGTATATCCTTGGGGGGGCATTAAAAGCTACGAGTCTTGACCGGGTGTGTCGTCAGACCAAATAACCCCAAGTGGTCTCCGGTTTCGCCACTCGTGGGAGTCATGACTTGCCTATGCTGGCGGACTCACCAGTACGTACTCGCAATATTATCAAAGAGGACCATCATTTGTTGCGAAACAGATTGCAGCAAGTCTCGGCACATTTTCGCCTATAGGTTACTGCGTCTATTTGAATCGGCCATACTTATTAGTTCCCATGTGCGGATGGCTGTCCACGAGCATCATTTCTAATGCCGGTTATTCACCCGACAACTATAGGGTAGCTTATATACTACGGCCCATCTCGTATCGCCCAGTGTTTGACACCACTGCATTTCAACCGACGTGTCTCAACCAAATCACTCCAGACAAAAAACAGTCACATAATAAATGCCAAATGTATCAAAACCCAGACCCCATTGACTATCGACCATATTGAATACAAGCAAACTGAAAACTACACACACCACTTCCAATTTTGTTCATGGCTTCTAGAAGAGAGACATCATTCGCATCCAGCCCCGTCTTCCTAGCTACCCGTAACCATCACAATCCGTAGTACGCCTTCCAGAAACTGGACTACTTTACGAAGCCATATATGTGCTGGCATCGACACCCTCCTTGGGAAATTCACTATAAATAATTAGCATATGCGGGCCATCTGGATAGACAATATAAAAAAAACTTACGGTAGGGCAACTTCGAACCGCTTCTCAATCTCCTTGAGCACGTCTTGGTCTTGGTCTGAACTGACAAACGAGATGGCAAGACCCTTGGTACCGAAACGGCCGGCACGACCGACACGGTGGAGGTACGAACTAGCATCGGCAGGGAGATCGTAGTTGATCGCCAGGTTGATACGTTCAATATCAATACCACGACCAAAAACGTCCGTGGCAACGCAAATTCTCTTCTTGAACTCCTTGAACTCCTTGTAACGTTTGATACTACGGGTTGTTAGATTTAGTCATATTGAATTGACGTCTCAAAGGCAAGAAACAAGGGGGGCTTGCTCACCGCTCCTCCTGGCTCACACCAGAGTGCACCGCAATCGAAGGGAAGTTGCATTCGCGCAGCAACTTGTCAAGCTCGGTGGCACGAATGGTGCTCTTGACGAAGATGATGACCTGGTTGAATTGGAGTTCGTCGAGAAGCTCGTTCAGCTTTCTGTTCTTTTCCTTCTCTTCGAGCTTGATGTAGTACTGCTGAAGACCATGCAGAGTGAGCTTGGTGTCCTCATCGACATAGTGCTCGGTGGGGTTCTGCATGAACTTCCTGCAGATGGGCTTGATCTCATTAGCCAAAGTAGCAGAGAACATCATGACCTGCTTCTGGGTAGGAGTGGCGCGGAAGACATCCTGGACATCAGTACGCATGTCTAATCTCATTAGTATCTATCGGCTGATAACCTCATTTTTTTTAGCGGGGCACACCTACCAGGCTGATCAAGCATCTTGTCGCATTCATCAAGAACAAAGATGCGAACACTGCCGAGGCGTAGAGCCTTGTCGCGGACAAGAGCCTTGAGACGACCTGGAGTACCAACGATAATGTGGGGGCAGGTGTCCTTGTTCTTCAAGGTCTCCATGTCGGTCTTGATGGGAGTGCCACCAAAGAACACGCCAGTCTTGATGTCGGGCATGTACTTGCTGAATCGGTTGTACTCATCGCGAATCTGGTAGGCAAGTTCACGGGTGTGGCACATAACCACAACTGAAACTTCTCCGTTGACGGGCTCGACCTGCTGCAACGTAGCAAGGACGAAGACAGCCGTCTTGCCCAGACCGGACTTGGCCTGGCAAATAATATCACCACCGAGGAGCGCCTGAGGGATACAGGTTTGTTGGACTGTCGATCGAGCGGATGTTAGATCATTGGATTTCTTCAAGCAGAAACGAACGATGTATGCAATGCGTCAAAGTGCCCGTCCGTCCACCGTCGCAGGTATGAGGGGCGGCGCGGAAAAGAAGAACAAGTACCACGTAAGAAGAATCGAGCGCAGCTTGTCGAGGTCGTCATAGACATTCAAAATACTTCGCTTGCTTTTGCAATGCGACAATAACAAAGCCTTCCACTGGCCGTGGCCTCGGACATGATACCATCTGGTCGGATGCTAAGTGCTTTTCGGCCTTGATCCTTTTCGCCGATATTTTCCACACAGCCCAAGCTGTTGTTATTGATGAGGGCAGCCGATGTCAAAAGATGCTTTCAATCCCATTACAGGATGGATGCACTTTTGCAGGCTGCCACGAGTTCATCGATGACCATGCATAGCCATGATTTACATGATCTTGTTGCAAGTCCCCAAGATGACGATCCGTGGCAAAAGGACTCTGACTCTCGTCTTCGGGGATTGGAAGCCCGTGCGCGCATTTTGTTCTCGTTGCGAAGATGGACGGACGCTTTGTACTTTGGAGGGAGGGGAATTGATGACTTAGGGTATTAGGATTTTCAGGACTAACCCTCCGATGGATGCTCGAAACCACAGTCGCCGATAGCACGGAGGAGCTCAGGCTTCAGCAAGAAGTCGCGGAAGCCGGTCGAGTGAATACCAACATAACTGCCCTTCTTGTCGACATCGGTAGAGGCAGCGAGTTCGCCTTTCTTGCCGTTGGAGCCGGCGGCGGCGGTCTCGTTGGCGCCAATTTCCTCATCAGAGTAGTCGATGAGATCCTCCTCGTGAGACATGCTGACGGATTTGTTGTGGGTGGCGAGAGCACGTAAAAAATTCGACAGCTGTTGCTGCTTGACAGGTCAGGTCGAATGCGCAAAAAAAGAAAAAGGATGCCGATGCGCGGGCTGAGCGTTTAAAAGGACCTCTAACTGTCTAGGAAATGACAATAGAAGTGAAGAGAGAGAAATTTGTCACAACGAGGACGTAGATGATGGAGATTGACGGTCCCAATGTCCGGGGCGATGTTGACAAAGAGAGGTTGCGAGAGGCTCCCCAGACGGCTGACGAGGGAGAGAAGTGACTCGCGGCTGAGCTGCAGTGCAGGCGAACTGGTCCGTGCACGATAATCACGTGACCTCTTCTCTTACTCACTGTGCGAGCATGGTTTTTGGACACGATAGTCATAGTCACATGGGATTAAATGAACGTCCGGCCTCTTTTTTTTTTTTTTTTTTTTTTTTTTTTTTTTTTTTTTTGTGGCTCAAAGGACACGGACAGTTTTGCATTTTTGGCGGCGACAAAGCGCTGTCGACAGGACAATGGCAAAGACAAAGGTGGACGCAGGAGTCCAGAATAGAATCATCTATTCTAGAGCGTCTTATCTCTACCAAGCGGCGAATTATCTGACAAGCTGCGCAAACGCAATTCAAGATGCTCCATGCACATCAGACGCAAAGCAAAGTGCTTCGGCAAAGACGGACAAACAATACAAAGCAATCACAAACATGTCCCGCCAGGCAATTACCGATATGAGGGCTATTTCGTTAAAAGCACAAATTCGACAAAGCCCAGCACTGAAAAGGACAATCTGCAAGTTTTGCGACTCGCTGCTGGTGGAGGGACAGACGTGCCATTCGTTCATCCAGAACCCTAGTAAAGGGGGCCGCAAACCCTGGGCAGACGTTCTCGTCATCGAGTGCAAGACGTGTGGGAATTCAAAAAGATATCCCGTCGATGCGCCACGGCAAACGCGCAAGGCAATTCGTTTACGGAAACAGGAGACCCTGACCGATAAACAAGGCGGAGTGGCCCAGGAAGGAGAACAAGTTACTTGAGCTTTTGAGCCCAGAGGCAGCCCACGATCTCTCAAGACACATACGATGTTGTAACAGCGGAGGGAACAGCAGGACTACTCGTTTCCTGCACCATTCTGCCGCTCCAACATCCCATCATGGCAAGATGACGCCCTTGAGGAGATGTGTCGTATCGCGCCGAACCATCTTGCCGTCCTGTTGAGCGATGATTTTGAGGCCCTTGTCGTGGATTTTAACCACACGGACATTGGCCAATAACAAACACACTCATTGCTGTGAAAGGCAAAGACGCAAGTTGTTCCGCTGCTATCAATGTACAAATCCATTGGTCACTATTTGTGGTCGTGTAACTATGCGCATACACAACTTGGTAGCCCAGCTTGAATGAAAATAGAACGCCTACATCCCGAGCAATAAGGTCGCGTCCTGAAACCAGGATGAACAGAAACCAAGCCTAGACTCCATAGAGCGAACAATGCAATGACCGCCCAACGTTCCAAAACCATCATCATGATCGTATCCCATCACAGCATCACCTCGCTTCCCTCACACTCTCCTCCCCAAGGACCTTGCTAGCAGCCATAAACCTGAAGATGAATCAGCAAACAATCCCGTCTATTCTCTCCCACGCTGCACTCACAGTCCACCGTGCCAACTCCCCAAGCCTCTCATCGCCTCAGCCTGCACGCTCGTCATGCGCAGCAGATTCTCAGTATCTGATAAATTAGTCGATAACTGGGCAAGTTGCGACTGGAGATGAGCCTGTCCTCTTCCATGTCAGCAACGGCAACCGTTTTCCACACTTCGCCGTGTCGTCAGGCGCGATGCTCACCAGTTGTCGGTTTTTGGCGGCGCTGCCCGCGCCCGGAGCCATGCTTTGCCGGTTCAGGTTTTGGGTTGCGCCGAAGTTTCTGGTCGCCATTTCGCGTTTCGGTAGTCCGTAGCCACGGTTGACGAGTTAGTTTGGCGCGCCCGTCGGCGGGTTGATGTGAAGAATGTGTCGGGGGGTATGGGGGGTATGGGGAGTCGGATGACAAGACCGGGGGGGGCAGTGCGATTCAAGGCGTCCCTGGTCGCCTGGTATCGGAGAGTCGATAAGTAATCGCCGTTTCCTGAGTAGTGCCGACAATTGTTATGTGGACAAGGGGACTGGCGGACTACTTGTACTAGTATTGGAGTTTGTAGTTGAGTAATGTCGACGCGTCTGCGCGGCCGGCTTGGTTACAACCGTTCGTCGATCAAGTGGGGACGTGGCATCTTCAACCACATCTCACATCTCACATCATCCCACATCCCACTTACCTCTGCAACCCGTAAGGTTTACCCGTTTCCAAGAGAGGGGCGAGTATATTAAAGGGACGTGAGGTTGCGTGCTATGCTTGACCAGGCTCGATTATGCTTGTAACAATCCCTACCGTGGTGCCTGTCCCTTCTCGTAGGCGGTGAGCCGCCTGGACCGGCTTTGGTCTAGATGAAATCTCTCTGGCTATACTCCGTACGCAGATTAGGTTGCTAGAATGCCTATATCAAACAGTCAGGCGGTAGTGTCGGGGGTACACACATACTCGCACACTTTTATCATACACCTACTGTACTTCACTGTTGCTACGAGAGATAGTCAATGATACCAGCGATTCATTGCAAAGAACCTGACGTGTCATCGTGAAACGCTGCTGCTTTTGTTCTATGCCTGTGTTGTTCAACTACTTATTATTCAAGCCTTCCGAACCCGCTAGAAGGATCTCTTCTTCCTCTAAGCCGTTCATTACGTCCGGGGCAGTAGCTGCCCAAAAAGTCCTCGTCCTCACTCCTCGTCCTCACTCCTTCAATGGTGCTGTGTACTCTGCAGGGCAGCTAGAATGGCCATTACCCGCAATTATTCATCTCGCCACAAAAGAAGAAGAAGAAGAAGAAGAAGAAGAAGAAAAAAAAAGCATGAAACCGGTCCGAGACCATATCCCCAAAAACAAATAAATATGTGAGAAAAAGAACACAGTGTAAGAAAAAAAGGCCCCCAATGTCTAAGTTTGTTGTTAAACCCGATCAAACAGGCCTGTATATGTCGCTGTACTCCCCCCCGGCGATCCGGCACACCATCAAACAGTACAGATGTGGATATGTCTGCATGGCAACAGTAACACATGCTACCAAGCCATGAATCGTAATCGTACAAACAATGCTCGGCATGTTGCCGACATTTGATTGGTTAGGGCATTCCCGGATATGTCATACAACAATCCCATCTCCAAAAAATTGCCTCCCCCTTTGTGTCGCTGATGATGTATTTGCAGTCGTCTAGTGGTTGTCTTATTTTCAACAGACCATTTGCTCCACAGCCAAACGTCATGTCGTAAGAATGCTCGATGTGGAAAAGACTGTGAGTTCGCCAGAAGACTGGATAACTGATTATATGCTAGACGCAAGCAAGAACATGAATTCCGATCCCAATGCAATATTACCTAAATGTAGACCAGTCTCTTGTTTTTAGTTGCAAACATTCCCACGCTTATGTACGGGACTCATCCAGTCCGTTCAAAGAAACTATCAACGCGCCGGTGTTCCAATAATAGGCCAAGTTGACTCTGAACCGCATGTCGTATCTTTTTTTTTTGTGTTTAAAATTCGTTTGGCCAATGCCGTGCGACGCACCAAAAGTAAAAACCATGAGAGGTGGCGTCTCAATCGTGTAACGAGAGGCAGAATAGAATTGAGATGTGTAGCTTTGAAGTGGTTGAACAGCCATGAATACGAGAGGTATAGCGCACATTCAAGGTGCATGATGCTGGTATACCGGGTTCGAATTATTGAGCACGAGTTTCTCGGCTGATTCGAACAGCGATCTGGCGGACACGGCCCATTTAACGCACTCCGATCGATGTCGCATTCTGGAAACTGCTCTGGCTGCTATGTGCAGACTGTTCCGAGTCGAGTTCACCACTGCCCACGCTGGCGCTCGCACTACCAGTCAGACTACGAACATTTCTTGGCTTAGGTGGATTGAGGGCGCTCACCCCTATATGCTGCTCTACCTGCTGGGGGGCAACAGAATTACCCTGCCCTGGCGGGTAGCGAGGGATAGGTTGTCGAACCCCGTCTGGCGGCGAGGGCCGCCCATTCATCGAAGGTGTGTAGCCGTTAGGGGGCGAAGGACGGCCACCTCGCATTGGTGGACCGTACGGGTTGCCAGGGGATTGGCTTGCGCGACGTGGAAATGCGCCGTTCATCCCAGGTGGGCCGCCTGGCCCAGGTCCGTACGGGATCTCCTCCAACCTTGAAGCTGTCAGCGAGTTCGCGCGTGAGCTACCGCCCATGGCACCTCTGTCAACATTGCCGTATCGGTTCGATGTAAAGGATAACATGGCGTCATCCAGGATGTTGTCATTCATCGCAGGGAGGTGGTTAACCTGGCTGGCGCGGTTTCGTCCAAAGCTAGGGCGGAATCGGCTGGCTCGAGACGGGGGAGGAAGGTCGCTTTCTGGGTTCCGGCGAAATTGGGACGCAGACTGGCCCGACGTTTTGCGATTTTTCCTCGATGTTACACTCATCATGTCAAAATTATCGGGGTCAATGGTTGGCGCTCCGGTAGGTGCTATAGGGTCGAAGAAATCGTCGTCGTCATCGTCGTCGTCGAAAACTTGCTGGCTGTTGCGCATGGGATGAGGACCCCGACGGGGGCCAGGCGGGCCACGTCTTATTCTCATTTCCTGTTCCCGCAGAGCAAGCTCACGTTGACGAAGCTGAAGTTCCCGTTCGCGCAAGGCCATATCAGAATCTCCACCGAGTGATGGTTCTTGGCCCTCCGGGATGTCATCATACAACACTAGATGTGAGAACTCTTCCAGGTCGTTACCATCCATTGAGCCCCTTCGGGAGGGAGCTCTTGAGCCACCATTCACCGATGGCGGGGGGCGAGGATAGCCGTTTGGCGGCCCTCCATTCATCTGAGGGGGCCGCCTCATACCTGAAGGCCCGAAGTTTGAAGAATTTCTAGGTCGGGGTTGTCGAGGCAGCATACCGTTTCCGTTTGGCATACCGCCGCCCATCATGGGACGATGACCCGCTTGAGAAACAGACCGGGACTGTGGGGAAGAGATTGGAGAGCCCGGGGGCATCATATTTGGCGGGGGACCTTCGCCAGGCTTGGGTCTGGAGCGATTTACAACGTTGAGATTGTGAAGAATGGCGTATAACGTCTCAATTCGAGGAATGGGTATCTGTGATTCGCGAGCCAATTTAATGGGTGAACCAAGATATGTCTCAATTTCCATGGGACGTCTGGCAGTATAGTCTTGCCACATAATACTTTCGGGTAGATTCGGTTTCGTCATCTCATCCATTGTTCGTTCCTTGAAGTCTGGGGCGAGCTTGCAGCCATTTGCATCGGCGAGGCGCAACAGTTCATCTATGACCTCCGAAATCATGTCCTTAACCCCGACCTTCTCCAACAAAGCAGCGTGGTTTGGCGTGTCAAAGAGGACCGAAGCGGGGTGGAATGCGATAGGGCTGGATATTTGGTTAGCTCTAGAAGAATACGAGCAAGACAGGCTAGGTAAATGCAGATTCTCACCCAATAACCCTTTCATATTGCTGTTGGCGAATATTTGAGGAGACCTTGCAATCCACTTGGCCAGTGCTCAGTGTCATCGCTAATGCTTGAGCCATGTCCTCCTGGATAGCTTGGGGTATGTTGCTGTTCCTACTGGCAGGCCCAACCCATATCTCTGTCGAGCCCCTGTGCTCGAACTCACTTTGGCCAAGTTGTGTAAGCTCCGCTCCGGAAACAAGTGACAAAACAACATTTGTAGGAAATCGTTCTTCGAGCGCGGCTTCAACACCCAATGTGTGAGTAGTATTTACAAGTATACACGTATGCTGAGGTGTCACAACGGAATCGATAACGGCAGCAAGATCGTAGACGTCAGGGAGTGCCTTGACGCATAAAACAACGTAATCAAATGCGCCTTCTCGAGAATGAGCGGCATCTTCAGGATTTCGAACAACTGCGAAGCGAATAAGTTTAAAATCTAGTCACTAGATTGGAGGAGGAGGAGAGAGGCAATTCAACAAAGCAGTGGGCCAACGGGTCTTACCATGACGAGGTTTAAACCGTTCGTTCCCAAAAACCGGTGACCTGCAATTGTTGCAATTAGTCTTGACCCAATCCCGCTCTCTTCCTCGCAGGGATCTAACGGGAACGTACTTGAATGAGATGCCGTACTGAGCAACGTGCTCGTATCCTGATTTCCACACCAAGGTCACGTCGCAGGCATTGGTGGCCTGTAGCCTCCATGATAAGAAGGCAGAAACGGGATTTCCACCAACTGAGCATATATTCATTAGCTGGCTGTCGCCCATCTCGAACGCAATCAATGGAAAACCGCTGAACCAAAAGTCTTCTCCAGCGATTGAAGGAAAAGAACGGCTCGGTAAAAAGAAATACAAACGAGTGAGAATGGAGATGTAGGAGCGGGAATGGGCGGCAGGGCCGGAAGGGAGACCAAGAGATAGGTAACAATGGACTGCAGAACTAAAATGCTGAACCAGCGCGACAGGGCAGCATTTTCAGGCGCCAACGAACAGGGACGAGTTGAGAGGTAGCGTGCACAGAGGACAGGACAATGACGGGAGGTGGGACAGCATACCTGATAGAATCTTGAGACGGGGCTGTATGGGTGCCATGGTTTCTGTCGTGGCGCCCGATAGGGATTAGTGAGCTGTGCGAGATCTTAACCGTAGCGTTGTAATAACGAGCGGCTTGCTGCGATGGCCCTGGTCACCCTGTCCCACGAGGTGTCTGGCCTTTGACTCTAGGCTCTCTGAGAATGGCGAGATGCCGGGGCTCGAGGAGCTACGTGCGAGTACGTGATTTGGATGGGTCGACAGGCGGGCGGGCGTGCAATTGCGACCGGAAGCAGGTGAGACTTGTCGAGCTGAAGCGATGGAGTGGGATAGTGTAGTTGGTCGGCACGCAAGGCGAAGAGAGAGAGCGGGAGTCGGGAGAGCCACGGAGCCAGAGAGAGAGGGGGGGCGTGTCGAGATGCGACCCGCGAAATCCCAGAGTTGGTGGAGGCCGGATTGTCAGGAGGGCGGGCAGCGATGGCAACCGCGAGGTCAGGGCGTGCGATCAGTGATGATGGTATTATTGGGAGCGACGATGATGGCCAGCGAATGCAAAGGCTCTGACTGATGGTTGGCCAGGTTCACAGGTCCAGGGGTCAGTTTCAGTAACGACGGCACGCTGAGGAACGGACGGCTGGACCAGCAATTGTTGACTGGTGTGACGAATAAAGACGAAAAGTGCCCAGTGGCGGTGGGACGTGAGAGATAGTAGTGGACGGGACGGGCGTGGGAAATTGTCTGGGGTTTCGTGGGACAAGTTGTTAAACCTTGTCGGGCTGGGCACGCAAGCGCAGCCGCCAGCACACGCAACACACACACGCGCACGCACGTACGCACGACCTGGGAGCGTCTTGGGGGCCTGGAGGAACCAGCGAGCCCTTAAGAAGGCCTGTAAGAAGCAGTGGAACGGTGGCCGCCGATGTCTGATGTCTGGGCCTGATGGGCGGCCGGACCAATGCTACTGCCACTTCCACTACCACTGCCGCGGATGGGCAAGAAGGCGTCAATCGAGGGCGTGGGCCTTGGCTGCCTCGTGGATCCGCTGGATAAACGGAGATGAAAACAATGACGAGAAAGGGAGGGAAAGGCAAAAAAAAAAAAAGAGGGGGGAACCGGCAACGACGGAGGTGCGTGCCTTCAGGAAAAAACGAAGTCGACAGAACGGGTGCTTGGTCGACGATTGCCGGCAACGAGGCAACCAAAGAGTGAAGGGGCCGCAAGACGGTCAGAGCTAGAGCCTGCAAAATAAATTAAAAATTAAAAAAAAAAAATCCGGACAAAACTTTTGTGTGCAAAATGCACACTAGCATGTGTAGTCGAGAATTTAGTGGCCTACCTAGCATCATGTAAGTCCTTGTACCCCGTTCTCCATGCACGCAATTGCGCCGCAAGCAGTGCAGATTTTCCAGGCTAGTGGCGATGTGTACGTACCTTGGCCCCTGGATGCCTGTTTCCAGCGTGTTCCCAGCGCGTTGGATGCGCAAGGCGTGCAGTGCAAGTCCTTGTACAACGACACTGCCGCAGTTGTGTAAAAACGGGAGACTTGCGGCTTTGGTCCGGCAGGTACCCGATACCCGACGCGCCACCGAATAATACGTTAGTCAGATGTACTATTCTGCTTTCGGCGCTCTTTCCAATTGCAGGTCGAAGCTGCGAAATTTCTGTGCAAAGCACCAGATTGTGCACGCTGGCATGTGGCTGGGAGCTACTGAGTATACAAATCTGTTGGCGGCTCTTTTCCGCCGCCGTTCGAAATGCTGACTGTTCAGTTCAAGCGACGTCCAGGCACAGGGACTCCTCGAACAGAGTTCAGTCCGGTCCTAAACAACCACCCAGTTAGCAATCGGCATGGCGGTCTCGGTGACGTACTAAAGGGATGTGGCGCGGGCCAAGGGGAGGAGGAGGAGGAAAACTTTGGAGCCTCGAGGCCCCAGAGGTCCCAGAGGCCCCAGTCAGGGACGCTTCTCGCACCGACACGGTAACAAAACGAGTCAAGACAAGTGCTCAAGGTCTTGAAACTATTGCCCGTAATCAAGGGCAAAGTTTCAAACTCATTATGAACCCTGAAAGTCCTTGAAGGGGTCGAACTGACCGAGCTGTCCTCCAATCAGGTGTATTCAATAGAGTTTTGTGTCCGATACTGGAGCCAAGCAGTTTCCCATATCACCCTTCCATGTCCAATGGCCCGTAGTGGAACACGACGTACCGTATTTACTGGAATGTGTTTTCCTGTCCCAAGATTCGAGACCCCGGAATACTAGGGATAGTACGGAGTATGAGTACTATTAGTACCGGCCGTCGAGCAAGAGATGTGGTTCGGGCTGGACCAGAGAGCAGCTCCTGTTCAAGTGGTGCCGAACAATGTCGCCAGGCGCATGGATAAGGATGAGAATAATATCTTCCTCGCCTGCCCCTTCCAAATTACACTCTTCCAAAGCAATACTCCGTACGCCGTTCACTATTGTACATTCGTCCGAAAGAGTGTCGAGAAAACGCCTCTTGCACTGAAATTGGAAAGAATGCGACCCTGGGAGCAAATCGAATATGACGGCCTGAGCGTGGGGTGTCGGAGGGGAGGTGCAATTGGTGCTTGCAGAGATCTGCTGGCTCAATTCCGAAGCCTGGGAACTCCCCAACGCCTATCGTGCTCGGACTATGATTGAATAGCTGGTAGGCTCGCCCGGCCGAATCAAAGATTGGGAGAACGCTATACTCCGTATCCGGATGCCAGTTCGGACAGGCCTGCGTGATGAGAAGGCAGCCACAGCCCACTGTGGTGATGGCCGAGCAACAGGAGCAACAAGAGAAGCGAGGAAGGTGGTGGTAGAAAGGGAAAAGGAAGGAAAGCTTGCAAATGCGACGAGAAGAAGGCCTACTCGGGAAGAAACAAACACGCAGTCGACACTTTTAAGTGAATGATTTCTCTCTGCCAAGTCGAAGGGCCACTTGCAGGGTAAGGCTACACCAGACAGCTTCGTTGAATACGAGTCCTTACTTCAACCTGATAAGGTGCCAAGTTCCAAGGTACTCGGGCTGCCAGGCATGTCTGTCTGGTATTTGGACGTCAACCTGAGACTGGACTACTATGCATCTCCCTTCCACGACAGTCTTGGAAAGGGCGGACGGGGCCTGAACATAAAAAGGGAAGGACCGACCGCGATGAATTCAATAATGCGGCGGCATAATTCACACATGGCACATTGTATGTACTAGTAGGTGCTTGTACTCCGTAGGGCAGGCCGGAGTACGGAGTCTCTAGGGCACAATTGATTCACAATCTGTTTTGCGAGTCCCAGAGCGAGCCATGACTCTCCGTCTCCTCCATCTCATCATCTCTGCTGTCAACTCAACGACGCCGAATGCCGACGCCGATTTCTCTTGTCCTTGGCTGGTGCTTGGTGTTCAATAACACACCGGCCCCCGCCATGCCACAGACACACGTGCAGCCACAGCGAGACTGTTGGCATGACGGGCAAAACATGCCGTGTGAGTGGAGGAGCCTTCCATCCTGCCACATGCACAAAAGCTCGTGATGGCGCTGCCAACGGTTTAGACGGCTATTATGGCAACCGGTCCATGTCATCATTCCCACGCGACATGGCTGCTTCGTTCGATCTCGTTGGTGTCAGACACATCAAAGAAGCTTACCGTACGGAGCACACCTCGGAGTACTACTACATTGTATTCCGGCTCTTCCGCACAAACTCACCATTTTTGCTGCACGACGCCTCTCGGATGCACAGCGGTAATCTCCCAGAAGATGGCTTGCCCTGCCCGACCCCGGCCCTGGCCCTGCCCTGGTCCCCCCGTCGCGGCTTGCAAACAGGATTCCATGTTCCCAATTTGGATTCCTCTTGGCGTCAGGCACTGCCATCTGTTCGGATAGAACCCACTGTGGAACCTAGGAGCATGTTGGCTGCCAGCTTTTGCCAGCCAGATCAGTGTTTCTTATTACGGGTCATAATACGGTTGATAATCCTCTCTATGGGTATTGGATAATGGATATTGCGGCTCGCTCATCCATAATACTAGTACATATCATACATACATACATTGTACGTTCTAGCATCTGTTGGTCGAACGAGCTGGGCTAGAACGTGCCTGGGCCCGTTTGTGCCCGTTGGCAGCAACTACCTTCTCCACGCAGCGCCAACCTCGTTTTAGCCTGGGTCTTTTCGGTCTACTCCCGTACTATGCAGCTGATCTATCTGGCCAAATAGGAACACAAGGATGGCAAAGCAGGACCAAACCATATAAACCCTCACGGAATGAACCGATACTGGGGAGGAACGGCACATAATATCAGATATTCGACTAGCATTAGCCAAGGGAGTTGTAAGAAAGCGGATAGCAAGTCCCCGTCTAGTCTCCATTGAGACGATTGCTGGGCCCCTCAAGCTTGCTGTGCTGCTTTATGCTCGAGAACTGAGCTTTGTCAGTACTAAAGGGATTTGCGCTCTCGGCATGCCACGCAAAACAGAGGAGCCCGCATTGCAAGGTCGACCGTTTCTTACATCACTCATTACATATCGTGTCTGTCATGATCTATTTCTGATCGCCGGCAGGGTACTTGGCTGCAAGAGTTCACTGCCGCGAGGGGCTCAAGGGATGGCGTATCCCTATCGACTCGGTCCAAATTATCCGTTGATGTGATGCCTAAATGCATTTATGTGGCTTGATAACACTCTTGTGCTGTATCTGGAAGACATGAACCAACGAACTGGTCGTACATACAGGCGTCGCCAACCAATTAGAGGCACGCACACCTACAACCGCTCATGGATGTTGATAGAACTGCGGCGTTGTCGTTACCTTTGAGGATGGACAGCGGGCGGGCAAAGACAATTCCCTCATGTGCTCCGTACACGGGTCTAAAATTAAGATTCCACATATGGAGTACATACACCATCTCTGATCCTCATGGGCAATCACCTTTCACTCACCTGCATGCGGGAAATGTCGCCAGACAGACATGGTGACCACCAATTACGAAGACCCCAGAGAACACCCCCCCTTTTTTTTCCAAGTTCAAATTAGTGTGGGCAGGTCGAAAGCTTGTTTTTGTTCCCAAATCCTTACCATCTACCATATCCTTCTCCGGGGTTGATGACTTCGGATGATTGAAACTCTACTTCTTCATTTCAATGCCCGCGATGATTGCCGTGGCAAGTGATTACATGCAGATCCACGATTGATGATGGGAACAAGTCGATGACGTACCCCCAAGCGAGTCTCAGTCCAGTTTTAGATCGTGGCCCTCATCTGACCCTTGCTCAGTCAGGTTGTTTGCATGGGGCGTCCGGCATGACGAACCCACGAACATTAAGCGAAAATACTGCCTCAAGTCATGGCACTACTACTAGTTACTCCTCCCGGGTATTTTTATCACAATGATCCACCTGTGAAGAACTCGTCGATCACATTCCGACTTTACGGAGTCCGCGCAAGCAACCAAACAACCAGACTTGACAACTCACGCTAGTGGAGGGAGCGCTGGAGTTTTTTTTTTTTCTTTTCTTGAGGAATACTACATGTATGGCGGGACCAAGGGTCAAGGTCATATCGACGCACATGCAGGAATAACCAGGACTTGATGTTGCAGAAGACGGACGATAAATGGCATCGGCGTTCGGCCCCCAGCATGGACATTCAACATCTTTCACAATCACAATGCAACATTAGTGGGCCGGGCGGCTTGATCCGTGGCGGTCCTGCATTTAAAATGCCCAGGAGAACACCAATCACTCTCCCACTCCGACGTGGCACCTGGGAGGAGCCAGTTGATAGGGAAAGAGGAGACAGGTCGCACACTCGGGACGGCGTCGAAGTTTGTTCAACCCAGATATGGCCCCCCTGCACGCTTTGGGCGCCTCGGCGAAACAGGACGAGCGGCTGAACATGTCTAAGGCTGGAGGTTGTAAAGGAAAACATGGCCCTTTCCCTCAATACATTACATCAGATGGGGAGGAGCTAGGCCAAGTACTACAACACTGTCTTCAAACTCTCCGAATTTCGACTTGTGGCTATTGAGCAACATACGTCCTTGGCATCACCAATGGCCCGCCCGGTTCCACAGGGACAACTACCCAAATTACGGTTTTGTCTGTTTCGTAACATTGGAGGAAACTTCAAGTCCGATTTGGATTTTACACCTTCACATGCTCTGTGCCGTGGATACCAACTTTACCGTCGTTATCTTTCCACGTCTCTTCGAGGTCTTGTCCCGCTGCTTCACCGCAACAATCACTGTTGGATTCCAGATACAGGGTATTTCAATGCACTCTGCACCTCTCGTAGCATCCCTCCCATTGTGATTGGTGGTTTACATGACATCTGTTGTTCTTGGTCGTTTAACAGCTTGATCTCAAGCCCAGGGATCCGACTAGTAGCAATCATTCCTGGGTGAATAGTCCCCCGCTGGCGAAACTGTTACCATCTCGTGGAGAGACACAAACAGCTACTCCGTACTGCTGTTTGAAATTTGATGCCGAGGCAAGCTTCATACTCATTTTCGATTTGGTCTCCGTGTGGGAGACTCTTTTCTGATTGACTTTGGAGAGTCTACGCTTGAACAAAATCGCAATACCGGCTCTTTGAACACTCACTTTCTGGTAGAAGAGTATTCACTCCCCTGATAGTGGTTCCCTGCAGCCGAAAACGAATTTCCTGATTACTTCGATGCCAAGAGGACCTTTTAAGAGACAGCTTGTGCTAACTAAGCCTGGCAGCATAACTTAATCTTAGTCGTTTCAGCCGATTCTCTTGGCTGTTCTCCTCTTGACCTCCGCTTAGACTGCTCGCAAATCCGCCGGGTGCCACTGCCGAGAATCCATTCATTTTAAACTAGTCCGAGACCCATTGTGAGCACTCTTGACAAATTACCGGTCCGAAATGCCCGGCCCTACGTGACAAGGCTGGGACTCCAGACAGACACAGCAGAAGGTTTCATCAGCATAAATATTCTGGGGATGAACGTGGACATGGCCAAGAATCTGCCCGCCTCCAAGGAGTAGAAGCCATCTGTCATTCAGGTTTTAAAAAAACGTGGCGCACGCAACCTTGCGGTGAGGACCAATTTATGTCACCACACCGCATATGGACGTGTTTTCGCCATTCTCACGCAGTTCAGGCATGCATAGCAAAGAAAACTTGTCGTAAACTGCTCAACGATCAAGGGCAACGAGGACGTCGGTCAAGCGGTGAAAGGGCCTCTCCCGCGGCCAACATCTCTGTCATGCAAGAACCAACTTTTCGCCCCCGCCCCCTCTGCCTCTTCCCTGGTAGGTCAAGTTGGATAACCCAGGCCAGGGGTTCAGCAGGACAAGTATTTTGCATCATGGTATACAGCCTACTGTACCCGCTTCTGCTTCGCATTGCCAAGATCAGCTCCGCCTCGTGATAAACAGCCGGTAAGGCGTGGTGTTTAACAGGGTGTGGCTTGGCTGTGAACAAAGACAAGGCTGAATTCAGGCATCTCTTCCTCCAAATGCCGAAGTCAAACGAAGATCAGCAAGGGCGTGCCGGCAACCGACTGGCATAATTGGTTGTTCGTAATGCGGGATTTGTCCGTTGAGCGACGAGCCGTTCGGAGTATTAACTAGTGGATGTCTTTTTGTCTTGATATCAGAACAAGTAGTACTCCTCCCAGCCGCAGAAGTTCCTGCTTTGGGTTGCCAGTAGCCGTTTCGGCCATATCTTAGTTTGTGAATGACCGAACGACCGGTTCGTCATGACCACGACGCGGTGAAACAAAGCATTCCCGATTCCACGAAAAAAGCAACTAATGGGATGAAGGAACAGCTTGACCGGTAAAAAAATGTGGCTTTGCGCCTGCCGAGCCCAAAATAGCTCTGTCTCGACGCGGACTTATCTTGAGACAAAACCCGTGATTCTCTTTGATGGCGATACTGTGCAACATCTACACCCGGAGATATTCAAGATGCAACAAAAGAAAAAGCAATTAAATTACTCCGGGCTGCAATTTCCATCCCAGCTGCATCTGGATTGTACTTATTTCCTGCACGGGATGCACGCAATATAGGCACTTACGAGTTGTACGACATGCTCGTTTTGCCATGGCGTCAACTTGGTCAGCTTGTGTGACGGCTCGAGGGCCGGAGGGCATGTTTTCGTGATTTCTGTAATCAGATGCGGCAGGTAACACGATGACTGGGGGCGGGATGTGGGATCTGCTGTGCATCCGTACACGTCGGCGAAGTGTGATGGGTTTCGGACATGGACTGGCGTGTTGTATTGAGGTGTCTGCCAATTTGTCAAGGCAGCATGAGCCGTGATTTCGTTCTGTTGGAGTTGTATAGCACCCTTGCGTGGGGTGTATTGTCTGCGTCGGGACATGTCTTACAATACGGGGAGGTGAGACAATGGATATTGCCCGAGATTCGACGTCACTGCAGCATCTTATCTGGTGTTGCCGTAATGCAGTCATTTCCTGGCCGGACTAATTGGGATGCCATGTCATGATTCCATTTCAGATGAACCTGTGGTGAGCCAAAGGTCCTCACTCGAGCAGAAGTTGGTCGTGGAATGGACCTTTACTGGTGTAGTATGTGCCTAGAGTGCCTGTTTTATATCTGTATTACCTTTCAAGGCGTACTTTTGCCCATGGCTACTCGTAGTAGCCGTACGTGGACCAGAATGAGCGAAGAGCTCCGACTCTACACCTAGGTTCTTCCTCGAGGGTTTGTTGTTTTTGTAGTTGGCCCTGCGAGGCTGTCAGGTCAGAGCACCACTATCAGTGAGAGACACTCTTCCCCCCTAAATTCATTCATGGCTTGCGCAATTACCTTCGTACTCGTGTTCTCAAGTGAATAAAAACGGAGTTTTGCCTCACCAACTCGTCGCGGCACTGCCACCGGTAGTATTCGATCAAGTAAATACACCCGTCCTTCATCTTTGGAATGAAGAGCTTCAAGTCCCCTTGGGGAATAATAAAAGAGATGCTCTGTGAAGTCTATTACTCTTAAAACCTACCCTGTTCCGATGGACAGGAGTTTGTCCCAATGACGAAAGTGTATCTGGGTTGTTCACAAAATAGTTCACCATGAGGCTGTACATCTCACTCCTTGGATCGCTCTTGTATATAATGCGATTCTATTATTCCCTGGAAGACGCGATTCTCTGTGATTGCATTCCATCCGAGTACATGTACTCACAGGGCGGTGCGTACATGTATCCTCTGGAAGAGACTGTCCAGTTCAGAAAAAAAAAGTAGCTTCTATGCCGCAAACACTCTGCAATTTGGGAGGAGGGCACTGGATAAAAAGCCTACCATGATGCTACTCCTTCTATGCCATTGGAGTGTGTGCAGAACAAAATAATACCATGTGCGTAGTACCATGTGTGTGAAGACGCTGTTTGACAGCATCGAGAGGGCCAACGGTGCGGTTGCATCTGGAGCGTTTGACACCCCTTATATATTCCAATAGCTGTGAGGGTAGTAGCGCATCCAGGTATAAGGGATGCCTTGTATAGTGACTGATAGTTGGAGTTTATCTAACAGCACGGGGGAAGTCGAATTGCATCTCTTCCAGGCATTGTCCGTATATACATCCCCTTGTGAACTTGAGGATGGTCGACAAGGCGGTGCTATAAATGCATATATGAATTACTAACGGAATCCAGAGGAATATTTGATAATTACAGACTATGATGTAATTACGGACTGAACATGTGTGCGATTTTGTCTTCAAGATTCTGCAGATGCAGCGTGTCGAACTCCATTACCGTGACTTCACGGCTAGTTTCAAATAGAAGCATGAATTTCCAGATGAAAAAAGCGCCATTGGAACATGACTTCACATGCACCTTCATTTCGCATTACTATTTGCCCGTGTAAATGCAAAGTTATATGAGGGAATACACTCCTTGACAGCTGGAAACGATCAATTCATATAGGGTAGGCAAGAAGCCCCATTTCAAACCTCGGAAACTGCAAATGACTAGAAAGGAAGAAATGTTCACGAGCCAGATCTGGAATTACCACGAGAATCTTGGCCGCATACTCGGCCTTCTCCGTGTCTGCTGTCCGTCGACCGTGTCAACGACTCCAGCAGGCAGAAACGGCGATCTGCCTCACACAGTGCTGCGGCGCTACAAAAAGCACAAATAGATGATACGATATTTGAAACTAGACGTGTTTTGTACCTCGTAAACGAGGTCGATCAGGTCAAACATCGTTTGACTTTGTCGCCACCCAGTAAACGATAATGTCGTGTCATAGACATGATTCAAGTCACCCATGGAACCAGACAACATGACTTACGGAGAAAAGGGAGAGAGCAGCTCGACCAACTTGATGAGAGATCGTTGCAGACTTGTTTAAGAAACAGCACGGGGAAGGCAAAACATGGATCTGCGATTAACCGACGATCCTCAATGGCACCAGTACTGCCAAGACGATTGATCCTGGTTGATTCGATCTCGCTACAGACACAACAGCTGCGATGAGACAAATTTGGGTGAAAAGACAACCATTCAACTTGTTGGAATACCTCGCTCGGCGCAGCTGCCGAGCCGGACCCTGCGTAGTTGGAGCGTCTCATTCTTTATAACTCTATTTTCTCTTATAAGAGACACTAATCTGACCACGTGGAGCTTTACGAGTTGACGGTTTTCAGAAGTGGAAGGCGATCGAGGCGAGAGCGGTATGATGTGTAGCAAATGTGTTTCGTGTAGTGCGAACAGCTCTCGTACCCTATGATGCACCCGCGACTGAGGTCGATAATACACAGACAAAAGAATGAACCATTGGAAAGGACGTGACGGTGTAACAGCTAGCAAGTGTAATTTAAAACAATTGCAGAGCCAAAAGTGCTTCCCAGCTGTGGTTCGAAATCCCGAGATCCCAGCCATAGGTGGAGGCACATGTGAAGGGCGAAACGCAAGAAGAAAAAAAGCCCAAGGACGCAAAAGGGCATTATCTTACGAGAATGCGACGGTTGTTTGAGTTGAAGCATCCAGGAGGAACTTCTGGATGGCCCAGAGTTGCAGGGACAAAAGTCCCCAACACGACTAGGCAATACTTGCTCCGTAAATGGCGGGCCTCATCCGACTTTGAAAACACAGTACGAACCACTCGCGTGTTGTTTTGTGATGGGATGAACGACGCTCGCACTGTGCCTCGTTATGCCTTTCGAGGTACGGAGTAACGAACAATGGGATGCTGTAAAGTGCAGTATGTGTAGATGTGCTCGGTACCTAGCATGAGCGAATGCGTCAGATTGAGGTTATAATGGCGAATTAAATCCCCGACACTTTGAGCCGTTCTGGTTGGCTGACGGCTGGATGAGTGAAAGATATGCCGCACGCATGATTTTTCTGAACAGGATCTGGCATCATAACAACATGGTAGCTCCCATGGCTCGGCAGTCGCCGTGACAGTATTAGCCTTGCAGTAATACATAGATTGTTTTTGGTGATCTTGGCCAAACCAATCCCCATTAGAATTAGTAAGATACCAACAGTGTGGTCCATATTCGCAGGCAAGTCCACGCTAGCCAAGGTTGCGGTTGCGCACAGGCAGTTCAAGCAGATGGAATAGATCTGAGCACTGGATGTACATAGGGTGGCATATCTATTCCAATGTTGATTCAGGATACCTTCGGGTCGATTTTCGGCATCATGTGAACAAGTCGAGCTCAACGGCGACAAATTTCGGCCAGGCGAGCATGTAATGGTGTATTATGCGCTCCTGATCAACCTTGATCAACAAAACCAACCCCTTTGTCTAAGCCTCGGGAGTCAGTTTTGCTTCAGCCGGGGAATTTTATGCGGTACGAGGAAGGGGAAAGAAAGATGACAAGGCGCAGCAGCTTACCTAGCAACTTGCCGGCAAGCGGTACAGAGCCGTGGCAGTGATGGTTCATACTATATATATGACGCATAATACAAAGTATTGCCGCAGAAAATTCCCGCCCAAAAGCCAGGTCCTCGTCCGCCTTCGTACTTGGTATCATTCCGTATGTAAGGCTGGACAGCGGCAACGGAGGGAGTTGTTGAGGCTGTCAAGGCGACATCGGCGAGTCAGTTGGAAGCAGCAGCCCAAAGCACCGAAAGATCAGCAGGGTGAGCGACGGAAATTGGAAGGAGGCACAGAGAGCCACGCCGCTTAAGAGGGAGCATGGCGTCGATGAGGCGTCGATTATGGAAGACTGGGCTTGGAGAAGAAGGGCTGGGAGGCGAGGCCACACACTGTCAGCCGTATCGCAGTCGAGACTTGAGGCAGGGGGCGCAGGGGTAGGCGAGCCACAACCATGCCTTTTTGGGAAGGTGGAATGGCATGGAGCCGGGTTTGAGCCAGCCAAACGATGCAAGACTGGCCAATGGCTGCTAGCGGTGGTCAGCCATGGCCTACAACGGCTATGTAGTGGCCTGCAACGACCCGTAACGAACTGCACCTACAGTGGGTGTCTGTACCTGCGAGGCCCTGATGAGACGACTGCACAGGCCAAAATGGCACCAGTCGATACATAAAGTACTTAAGCATGCACACGCACACGCACAGCTGGAGCGAACCCCGGGCCAGCCGTCGCAGGGAGAGCATCAAATTGAATGATTATCTGGGTCTGACCTTGGACGTCTCTCCCTTTGCCATGCGCACACAGTGTGGATGGGGAAGTAAGGAAAGCCATGTGTCCTCAAATCATGGCCTAAAATCATTCAACGTTTTGTCCTACTGAGCTCAACAGAACAAATCCAGTACTTTTTACTGAGCGTTTTGGAGTTCATCCGGACTGTGGGGGAGCATACATACAATGCCGGCGGGAAGGGATCAATTGATCGTCTTTCTCGAAACACGCGCACTGATGGGTAATTTGCCCGCCAACCTGCCTGCTTTGGTCTGGGACGAAGACACGCCGCCAGCATCTTGTTCCCAGCAGACGTGTAGTAGTACGACAGACGGAGTACTAGCGTGAGGCCGGTACCGCCTCCACATAAAATGTCACCTTCATTCAGGACTGAGTCGAGTCGAGCAGAAAGGAGCGGCGGGACTGTGCCTGGCTTTGCTTCCTGAAATTTCTGTTGCGGCGTTGTCCATGATAATATGACGGTGTGCGCCTGCACAGTATGACTATGCATGTATGTATCAGCTACAGTGGTAACCCAGGCCGGCAAGACGAGACGAGAGACGGGGCCGTGGAGGATGGAGGCTGGAGGCTGGAGACTGGAAGCGGAGGCCAGAGACTACCGCTGCACCACCACCAGCCAGTCATCAATTGATTGTCCGTTCGCCCTATCGCTGCCACCAGAACAAAAGAACCAGGGTGGAAAACCGCCTTCTTTGGTCCTGTTGGCTACTTTATGTACTTACGTACGTACCTCGTCCATGGCCAGCCAGCCGTCTCCGCTCGGCGCACCCGTTCTTACCAGTCACCAGGCAAACCTTACTCCCTCCATTTTACCCACCCCTCCCCCAGATGTCTATCTATCTTGGTCTCTTGCAGCGCAATCACCACCACCACAAGACAGACGGTTGTTCTTGCTCGATTCTGTTCTCAAGGAGACCGGCCTGGCCACTCGGGGACCGACGGCGGTGACGAAATAAAACAAAACAACAGCAGCCGTCCGACACCAAGACCAAGGGAGCCGAGCTGCATCAACCCGACTTGCGACTCGAGCTCGGCGACAACAATCCGTCTGGTCGTTGTCCCTCCGTTGGGAGGACACATCAGAAAATCACCATGCCCCTCTCGATTTTCCGCAAGCGCCATGAGGTTGAGGAGATTATGCCCATCCCCGAACCCTTGGAGGGCAATTCCTCGGGCGTGGATCACCTCAAGCATCTAGCAGCCTTCGAAAAGGCGCACAAGCTAGATCCGAATCTGCCCATGGACGAGTTGAACGACGTCGACGCCGCCCTTGCCACTGGCAATGCCGAGAAGGGTCTCGAGATTGAGCATGCGCTCATGGAGGATAACAGCCCGTATCCAGAGGTGTGTATCTTCCTCTTTCATCTTCCCCTTGGTCCCCTCGAATCATATGAGCGACCATATGATGCGTCCATGGCCCCGGAGATGAACGAGGCATGGCTTGCTTCCTTGTCATCATTCATCTTTTGCGCATGGGAGCTCGGACTAGTTGGATGTCTGCAATTGAGTCACTTCGGAGTAAAACACCTGACACGCTTTCCAATGTCTATAGGTCCGAGCCGTAGTGAGGAATTACGACGTAGATGTGCCTGCCAACACGATACGAGCATGGGTCATTGGCTTACTGCTCTGCACTGTTGGCTCTGGTGTCAACATGCTCTTCTCATTGCGAAATCCCACAGTCTACATTACTACCTATGTTGTTCAGCTGATTGCATATCCCATCGGTCGCGGATGGGACATGGTTTTCCCCGACAAGGTGTGGAATGTGTGCGGTGTCAAGTTCAACCTGCGACCGGGCAAGTTCAATTTCAAGGAACATGTTGTCATTGTTGCCATGTCCAATGTAGGTTACCTTGTTGGCCCAGTCCTTTGGCCACCAGCAATTCCAATTTTCCCTGCCAAGTCCTCGGCATGTTCCTCAAGTACTAACGATTTTGATAGGCTGCGTATGGTGGTGGTGCTCTTTACGCTACTGATGTCCTTCTCACGCAGAAAGTCTTCTACAAGCAGGAATTTGGCGTTGCTTTTCAGCTTCTTTTTGGCATCACCACATTGTGCACTGGCTACGGAATGGCTGGCTTGGCTCGTCGTTTTCTTGTATGGCCCGCAGCCATGATTTGGCCTGCCGACCTGGTCAACTGCGCCTTGTTCTACACCCTGCACGACCATTCACGATCAGACCCGTCCAAGACCAACGGTTGGACAATCGGTCGCTACAAGCTCTTCCTCATCGTTGGCTGTGCAGCTTTCACTTGGTATTGGTTCCCTGGTTGGATCTTTAGGGGCCTGTCATACTTCGCCATTGCCTGCTGGATCGCACCCAACAGTGTCGTTGTCAACAAGCTATTTGGCAATAATCACGGATACGGTCTTATCCCCATTACTTTTGACTGGACAGTTGCCACTGGTTTCATTGGATCACCCCTCATTCCGCCTTTCTACGCTATTGTCAACGTGTTGGGAGGCATCATTTTCTTTTTCGTCATCGTTTCTATGGGTATTCACTTCAGTGGTACCTGGTATGCCGACTACATGCCTGTCCAGTCGTCAACATCCTACGACAACACCGGAGCGCCTTACAACGTGTCTCGCATCCTGGATGCCAACTTCAGTTTCAACGAGACTGCTTACAAAGAATACTCTCCTCTGTACCTGTCTACGCAGTTTGCCATGGCGTATGGTATGAATTTTGCTGCCATGTCCGCGGTACTGATTCATGTTGCGTTGTACCACGGTAAGGAGATTTGGAGACAGTTTAGAATGGCGCGCCATCAAGAAGACGATGTCCACATGCGCTTAATGAAGAAATATCGTGATGCTGAGGATTGGTGGTATGCTGGTAAGTGCTTCATGGCGATCCTTTGATACGCAAAACATCGGTTTTTGTGTAAAGCAAACGCTAATCGTTTTTTTTTTTCTAGCTTTGTTCATCATCATGGTTGGCGTTTCTTTCGGCGTCGTCACTGGTTGGCCAACTGGTTTTCCTGCCTGGGCGTTTGTCGTCTGCCTCCTCCTCCCCATCATTTGGCTCATTCCCATTGGTCTGATCCAAGGTATCTCTAACATCCAAATCGGTCTGAACGTCTTAACCGAATTTATCATCGGTTACATGGTTCCTGGTAAACCCATGGCGATGATGATGTTCAAGAACTATGGTTACACTTCCATGTCTCAGGCGTTGTACTTTGCCCAAGATCTCAAACTCGGCCATTATATGAAGGTACCGCCCCGGGTCATGTTTTCGTCACAGCTGGTCGCATCGATTTGGTCCGCCATTATTCAAATTGGAGTTATGAACTGGGCCTTGGCGAAGATCCCGGATATCTGTACAGATAATCAAAAGGATAGCTATACTTGCCCCAGCGGGCATGTGTACTATACCGCGTCGGTGATTTGGGGTGCCATTGGACCAGCGCGGATTTTCAGCCATGGCGCTACCTATGCGAACCTGCAGTGGTTCTGGCTTGTCGGTGCCGCCACGCCTATTCTGACTTGGATTTTTGCTAGACGATGGCCCAGGTCTTTTTGGAGATACGTCTGCACTCCCGTCATCTACGGCGGTACCGGGTTACTGCCTCCCGCTACTGTCCACATTTTCCTCTGCTGGGGTGTGGTCGGCATCATGTTCAACTACTTTGTTAAGCGCCGCTATACTGGCTGGTGGCTGCAATACAACTATATTGTTTCTGCAGCCCTGGATTGCGGCCTCATCATCAGCACCCTCCTCATTTTCTTCACCCTGTATCTGACCAATGTGAGGGCTCCAGCATGGTGGGGGAACGACGGCATGACAGAAACCCTCGACTGGAATTCCCAGGCAATCGCGAAGCGTGTGGCACCTGGCGAATTTTTCGGACCTGCAGTCTTCCCTTGAACCTAGAGAGACCGTTGAGTGCAGAAGAAGATGACAGAGGAAAGCATCAAAAATTTAGAAACAGGTTCCGGTTTAATGAATGATGAAAACACGAGCGAGTAAGCAAAATCTGCATCACCGCCTGGAGGAGGAGGCCATGTGTCGTGGATTTCATATTTATATTTTGAACATTCTTGAAGATACTTGACACGTGTATGACTTTGGTTTTTGGATGGAAACGGCGTTCAGGATCATGGGAGGCTTGGTTCACATTGGATGTAACAGTCGTTGGGGCTTGCGGAAGCACAGCCTTTGCAGAGATACCTCATTAATGAATTGCATAAAAAGCGAAGGTGCGAAAAGTGATTATGTGGTGAATGCGGAGCCCTGTACACGCACGCACGTCACCAGGTAACTAGATCGGTATAATGTGTGATGGTGAGCGTGGTAGCCAGTGAGAAGTAGCGTGTAAAAGAATACGTGTTGATGGATGAACAAAAACGTCGTGCTTGTATCAATCAATTTGACGTAGCTTGAAGCCAAGGGGCCAAGGAACATGGATGAACCCATTTGTCGGTCATTTTGTTTGGTGGGTCAGGCACAGCCACCAGCCCGAGTGTGCCCCCCCAAAGTCACGTGCATTTACTCAGGGTACCATCACATGATCTAGCTGGGCAATCCCACAAGCCTCACGAAGCGTATTATTGTGTGCGCACCGCGCCAAATTAGGGCTAAGCAGCAGCCCCAGCGCTCAGATTCTCGCAATTCGACACTCCACCGAAAAAGGCCTCTCCCCCAATTCGAGAATTTCCTCGATCGTCACTAACCACAGGTCAAACCACCAACGCCAAAATGAGTACGTTTCTGCTCCCTGCCAGCTGCTGATGTAGCGTTCAATCTCTTCTTCTTGCCCCGAAAAGAATGAAGGCATGAAGTGCCACGACTACGACGTTGGACTGCTTGCAGTGTGCTAACGGGTTTTGCGTCGTGTAGCGAAGGGTACCTCCAGTTTCGGTAAACGTCACAACAAGACGCACACCTTGTGCCGACGATGCGGTCAGTGATGCCTTGCACTTATTTCCACCTCAAGAAACTGCCTAAGAGACCGGAAAGAGGGGGAATTATCGAGACACCACCAGGGGAAGAGAATGGCGGGGACGAGATTCCAAGTTCAACCGCATGCTCGGCAACCACAACGTTGGATTCGGATTCGGTCAAGGCAGTGTCAAATCCACAGCAGACATTGAAGCTAACTGGGTGATTCGTAGGTCGCCGCTCCTTGCACATCCAGAAGCATGAGTGCTCTTCTTGCGGCTACCCGTCCGCCAAGACTCGCAAGTGTACGTTTCCTCGCTCCCTCTCTGGTCCCACGAGCAGACTCTCGCAGCCGGTTGAATCCTCAATGGGCGTTTTCCGTCAAAACGACATGAGCTGCAAGAAAAGCAACACGAGGAAGCACAGAACATTTGCTAACAGACGAAAAATACAGACAACTGGGGCGAGAAGGCCAAGCGAAGAAAGACTGTTGGCACCGGCCGCTGCCGCTACCTCAAGGACGTCTCTCGCCGATTCAAGAACGGCTTCCGAACCGGCACTCCCAAGGGCGCTCGTGGCTCTACCACCAAGTCGGAGTAAACCAAAACAACCTGTCAACCATTGCCCCAATCAAACAACACATGGAACAATTTTTTCACGACTTGACGAAACCAACGTGGAAACTTTGAGGAAGAGGTTACAAAGACATTTGGGAGGCCTGTCATGAAAAAAAAACGAGGGAAACCACTACGGAAGCACTTTTTGCATTGAGGACGAGAATTAAGGGGGGAGTCGGACTTGATCCTGTTCCGGAGACGACATCTTGGTCACGCGCTGTTGTCGTACTCTTTTGGTGTGGAGATGAAGGAGGGGAGCCTACGTACTGAATTGACTCTTGTTGCAAAGCGGTCATTTCGTGCCGGGGGGGTTTTGCGGAAAATTTTCTCAAAGGTGGTGGTGGGCTGGAGCATGGGACCACGGTGTTTTTATTGAAACGTATTTGGCACGGGGACGTCCCTTTGCTTTGTGCCTTTTTGAGAGAAGAGTAAAATAAACAAGGGATTTCCATACGCCTACCTCGCGATAGTCTGCACGTCGGCCCAGGGCACCGGTCGGACTGCGTGTGTGTGCTTGCACCTAGTTTTTCATTCGTGTGCTTGTCTTTGCAGGAGAAGGGTCCTTTTTGCAAGCTTTGACAACAGCCAGACTTGCCCACGTCGTGGCACATCACAGGATGACACTGACGAAACTGCCATCTCGGCCCACGAAGCCGCTGACATTCATAAACGGTCCATCGCACCGCGCGCCACAAGACACGCTCGTATCGGGAGACTCATGAAAACAAACAGAGCCCCCGTGTTCTGCGCTAGACCACGTTCCCCCTTATCCAGCATTCTAGCATCATCATGCTTCGTAGTACTATCCTAGCGCAACCACCATCTTAAAGCGGAAAGCAAATAAAGGTTCCCATCTAAGTTTTGCGCAATGAGACCATCCACCAACAGCAAATACCAGGACACATGCGGTCTCTGTAAAATGTGGCTGGGGCCATGGCCAGAGAAGCCAACGAGCATCGCGAGCGGACGAAAAGACAGGCACGACAGAGCAAACTTCTGTGCCTCATCACAAACAACTAGATGCATCTTTAACCCTACGCGTAAGAAATTCAAGCATAAATCTCCTTGGCCAATATTTCCGCTACCGCCGACGACACGATGCCTTCTGAAGAGGACACAACCGCAGTAAAGCAGCATTTCAGCACCGTCATGAAATATCTCGATACTCCCCGCAAGTCACAGCACGTCCGGGGGATCGCGCAACCAAGCAGCCGAGACACCTTGCCAGACGCGCAGCAAAGCCACGGGAGGCTGTTTGGAAAAGTCCAACCCCACGGGGCCATATACCCGGGCATAAGTTGATGCCGTCACCACGACTCTGCAGACTCCTCGCCCCCGTAGACGTCGCCCTGTAGCCTCGTGAAACCAAGCCACGAGACTCCAAGACTCCGCATACATGATATCATGTAGACCGCTACTTGGCAAGATTGAGCGAGATGGCTAGTATTCTAACCAGCCCCCCCGGTCAAGCTTATACTTTGGGAGCACTGCGCACTTTGCGTCATCACCAACCCCTATATGGATATGCTGGTCATGTATTATTCTATAAACAACTCTGCTGCTGAATAAGTTTTCCCCTGGCCCAGCCGTGGCACACAACTCTTGCGTGCAAACCCGATTCTACTTGTCTTGCGGGACGCGATACATGGGAGACACGGGCGACAGGGGAGGGAAAAGCTAGGGTATAATTTCTTCAATTTGGTTACAAAATACAAAGTAAACTCAAGCCCTTCCAACTACTCGAGAGAAGCAAAATCCTCCTAATCACCACCCGAGTACTTTGGGCATGTCGTGCAAAGCACACAGTAAAAAAAACACACGCACTTAAGCCGTGGTCGATGGCTCAGCGAGCTCGATCGATATAGGTACGGTAGTGTCAGGAAGCTCCGTCGACTCAGCTTCGTCGGTAGGCTCAGGAACTTCGTCGGTAGGCTCAGGAACTTCGTCGGTAGGCTCAGGAAGCTCCGTCGACGCAGCCTCAGTAGTCTCAGGCAGCTCCGTCAACATGGTCCCGGTGCTCTCAGCCTGAGCAATAGTCAGGCAGCTCACTTGGGTGATTGTATAAGTGTAATCCGTGGGATTAGCCACCGTGACGCGAGGAACATACGTGGACTGGGCCGTTGTCCAGAAGAGCGCACAGGTCCCGCAATCTTTCCAGAGCACGCTGGTGGTGGTGATGGCGGGTTCCTCCTCAAGTGGTGAGGTTGGTGACGGTGCCTCGCTGTGTTCCGTCTTGCTGCCCTTACCCTTGTCCTTGTCCTTGTCCTTGCCCTGCTTAGAAGAAGTGGTTGAAAGGGGCGTCACAACGGCCGGGTGCGTCGCTCCAACGACCGTCGTCGTCTGGGTGCAATCCGGCGAGGAGACGTATGGCGGGAACGCTGTTCCGGGTCCCAAATCCAGGGCCGTGGACAAGTCCGGCTCGGCACTGGGCGAGACCGTCGTGGCCTTGGTCTTGGTCTTGAACTTGGATTTTATGGTTTTGACGTGTTCGCTGGGCCTGGCAAAAGAGCTCTTGCATGAGTCGTCACACGTCTCGAGCGGCGACACGAATTCGCCGTTGTCCAACGTCGTAGGCCTGGGCGTTGTCTTGGCTGCTTGAACAGCCACGAGGGCCGAGAGGACAACAATGGCCTTCATGATTTTTGGGGGAGGGAAGAGTTGGGATGGGAAGGAGTAGGTTGGAGTAACAATGGTCAAAGTAAGAAGGGAGGCAATGAGCTGAGATTTATCGTTTATATATACATTTCATGCTGAGAGCAATGATGCATGTTTGTTTATTTAAAAGGTAATTTCGCACGCATCATCGGAAGAATCTAGTTTCGCGTTAGTTGTATTATACCACCGAGACTCATGAAGTCTAGACTGAGAGGAAAACATGCTGGACGGGGAAACCTAGTCAGGGGCTGTCGAGACCCAGCGCCTGAGGATGCGAGAATGTTGACGTATTGTGTTTGAATATGACATCTTTGGGGAAGTAGTAAGGAGAATTGAGAATCAGTATCGTCCTAATACGTACCAAGTGGTTCTTCAGGGGCAAGTCGCGCTATGGCGTGACGCGCGCCTCTCCAAGTTCGGCCGCCAGGAACCGTCCTGTCTGTCATCAAGCTCTCATCTTCAGGTACCTCATCGCCCTCACCAACATCCAATCCATCTTCCAGAATCACGCCCCCCTCTCAAAGACCCTGACACCGCCATCTCCACCCACGAAATACAGGAACTCACCCTCTCCTTTCCCAGCTTCATCCTCGTCTGCTTTGCCACCGCCAGTCACCCTCACCACACCACTGACATCCCTCGCCGTCCCTGTGTCTAACAAGCGCAGTGCCATAACTATCCTCGCTTCGTGCGCGAGGCTCAACGCAAATGCCGCGTGGTCCTTTTCTAGCGTCGTGTTCTGTGCGTGAAGCAGGGGGTCGTCTGCCGAAATGGCCACTACAGTAGCGTGAACTCTCTGTGTAGAGTTAGCTTGGCCTCGGTGGTTTCCTCGACAACAAATCTCCCCTGGTAAATACGGCAAAGGGGATAAATGTAAACTCACCTCTCTCCATGAACTCAACACATTGACCGCGCCCAATGCACCGACCCCTCCCATGGCCAACCACGCATCCATCCCGTCCACCAAAAGCACCACCTTCCTCCCCTCCTTGGAAATCTCGGCAATAGCCTTCTCAACTCCTTTCTTCACATCATCCATCTTCCCACCACGTAGCACGTGGTCCCTCCCGCCACCCGTAGAAGGTTCCCCGTTGGGCACATACAAGCCTGTTAGCCCGTCGACGAAGATGAACCTCTTGCTTCTGTTCACGGCATCCAGGTCCAGGCCCTATGACCGTAATTAGCGTCATTCATTCTGATTCCAACATACCACGGTCGAAGAGTAACCGCAATACGTCATCTGGGTAAAATTGGGAAAAAAGAAAGTACCATTTTGGCAGCTCCCTCTCTCCAAAACGCGCCATCCCTTAAAAAGCTACACAACACAACGGCCGTAGTGTCCGCGGCTTCACCAGCTTGCTGCCCATTCCTCAGCAGACCATACACCCATCTCAGAACTAGCCAGTTTGCACTGGCTCCCAATACACTGGTAAGAACTACAAGGGCCGCTTCAGGAGGTAAATTGAGATATGGCTCTAGCAAGGGCGGGATCTTGGTCGATGCTGTAGAGGCCATGCGGACTCTTCGAGTTTGGAAATGTGATTTGGCGAGGGCAAAAAGTTGGACCTGTGATTGCAACGACCCTGTCAGACGGCAAAACGGAGTGTAAATGTGACTTATTTGGCTGACTTGAAAGAATAGCACCTTGGCTTCAAAATTGAGGTGACGGTTGTGAATGAAGAGCTACGACGTGAGGTGAGATGGGATGGGAAGATTGTGGTTGACACTCGAGGTGGGGCGCGTTATACCCATCCATACCCACTTCCACGGCCGACTTACATTGTGCATACTATGATACAATGCTCGCAGACATGAGGATGAGACTCCACGATTTATTCATAGCCAGGTCCACGTGGGATTGCCAGTGTGGAGGACATGTCTAATAAATAATATTCATATGCTCTGTCAACATGCCATCCGTGACATCTAGTATAACTAAATGCAGTGTGTAGTTTTCCATGAAAACCGCGGACGCCCGGAAAATCCAATACAACGGGGAAATGCCAGTTACAGATGAACAACCCGGCAAATACAAATGATATCCAATCTAACTCCAACAAGGCGAAATGCCACCAAAAATCTATATTCCCAAGGCCCATATTAGCTCCATCTTCCTTTGTACCAAGATGCTACCACCTTGAAATACGCTTGCCAAAATAACATCATGCAATATCCTCTGTTCCACGCATGTCAAATGACTCGGGAAACGCTCAGCTTCATTCAAAACTTCTCCATGAGGTTCATTCTCACTGTCCACATACGTGCTCTCTTGCCAAATATGAATAAGGGGATCGTGGTGAGCTGGACGAGGAGTTGAATGATTCCCAACCACATGTAGACCTGCTTCGGCCCGTCCTTGGCCATCCAGTGACTAACAAACAGACTAAAAACAAGGCCGTGCAAGACATTCTTGGAAAAATTAAGCGTAACCAGCGCCTCTCCTGCGTACTGACGATAGCTATCGACGCAAAAAGTGATAGCCGTCGTAGATCCCAGAGAGCAACCAAATGAAAGTATGCCAAAGAAAGCAGTTGGGATCATCCAGTGGTCTTTCTCTTGAGCAGACCAGCCGAAGCCCATGAGACCAATGCAGGTTGTGAGCATAATGGGAATGGCCATTACCAGTCGGAACTCAGGTTCGTACATGCCGCCATTACGACGAGACATGGCTCGGACAATCAAATCGCTAATCTTTCCTGCGACGCCTGTGCCGAGGACACCGCCAACAAATGGGGATACATACACAAGGCCGGTTTGGAGCGCACCAAAGTTGTAACTCGCAGGGTCTCGGTAGATAACGGCCATTGTCTCTGATATAACGATTAACCAACCAATCGAGCAGGCGTATACCGCAGAAGACCACAAAACGGCCGGATAGGAAAACAAAATGAATGGACGGATCATAACTTTCAACCACCTGTCGTTATTGAGCCGGCCATGGTAGGGTTTCAGCTGCTGTGTAAACGTTTGGGCAGGCTGCTGTCGCAAATTATGCGTATACGCCTTTATCCTAGGTGGCGCCCTGAGTGCCGACGCAGGGATTCTTTCATTATCCAGATTTGGGCCTTGTGAGAAATAATCTATATTGGCACCACTCCCGTTTGCACTCTGGAGGTATGGTGAGTGCCCACCTGAACCGTTGTGAGACTGGCGGAGGATGGACCTTGGCGATCGAATTGGGCTATGCACGGAGCTTGCTCCATCCATTACATGGTGCTCGTCAGAAACGTGCACAAGTGGTGCATTTGTATCCACCTGGTTGGGCTCTGCTTCGATTTCTTCCGACTTCTCCCCAGATGCTGACACCGTGATGGAAGGCATTTGACCTTGTACGTTGCCAGGTAAATTTGGACGGTACGTGACATGTTCCTTCTCAGTCTCCCTGGATGTAGTGATTTCGGCATGGTGGTCGGCGGAACCTGGGTGCATATGACCTGTATTGCCTTCACCGTCATGTTGAGATTCACCAGCGGTGGGCGGTTCGGATGCGAAGCCAACATGGAGTCCCCTTTGACGAGTCTCTGCACCAGGAGAGTGAGGCCTTTCGAGAGTCTTTGAGTCTCTGGCAGATTGAGTCGATTGGTGAGGGTTATGTACGTTCCTACGCGAAGAGAGACGGCGAAGAAAGCTGGGGCGTTTTGAGGGTTTCCGCGTAGGTGTGCGATCCCAGAAGGTTTCGGGTACGAAAAGGAAGAGCAGGACGAAGCCTAGACCGGCTACCATTGCGACGATACTACAGGGTTTGTTAATCAAGCGCTGAAGGTAGATACAGAGCACAAAGAAAAAGTAAACTTATAGTTGGTTGAGAGGAAACGTACAAGAACACCCAGCGCCATCCATACCGCCCAATGATGGCAGCGCTGACTAGAGGAATTAAGTTCTTTCCGCCTAATAGTAACAATGTGTAAATACCGATACGATAGGCTCGCTCGTGGAGGAAGTAAATCTCTGCAATTGTAGCCGAAGGAAGGCACTCCACGGGGCTGATAGCTATTCCTTGAAATACTCTGGCTGCGAGCAGAGAAGGGAAGGTGGGAGAGTAGCCTCCCCAAACGCATGTTGCAATAAAGAGAATGACACTAGCGAGATATACAGGTCGCTTGCCGAAAAGGATGGCGGTTGGAGAAGCGAAAACTGAGCCTACACCAAGGCCCATCATGTATAGACCGACCGTGAGAGACACTGTTTCGACTTCGACATCCATATCATGGGCAATGTTGGTGAAACCAGCGGCCATGATGGAGGTAATGCCACCGCCAATCATGCAGTAAAAGCCTAGTGACAACAAGGCAGTATCTCGTCGCCAGCTAGGCCAGTTCAACGGGTCGTTGACGGAGTCCTCGGGTTGAGGATCGAGAATAATGGCACCATCCTGTGTTTTCTTCTTCCCTTCATGTGGGTCAACATTTTCCGTGGCAGCCGGAGTCTGTATGACAGGACGTGAACCTCCTGGGGTCAATGGCATGTCGACAAAAAACCCCGTTGGAATAGATGAATGAGAGGTCCTGGCACGCACATCACGCAGACCAAGAGGCTCATTGCGGTTAGCGGCTAGGAGTAAAACAGAGCCTGATTATGGGCATCAGCAAGTGTGAATATATATGTACACATTTTTTTTTAAAAAAAAAGAAATTGACAGCAGATACAAGAACGCATTCTTACCTGGAACCTCAACGGTCTGCGTATCGTTGAGCACACCAAAACTCCATTTCGAGTGGCCAGACACTTGCTTCTCATGTTTGCTACTGTCGCTAGCTCTCACCCTAAATAATCGTTTCCAAGGGGAGGTAGTCCCCTTTAAGTCTTCTGAGGTAGATGACATAATGTCAACCGTCTTCAAGGGAGATATTTACGCAGTCTTCGCGTACGCGCCGCGCGGCAGGCGGAATGCTGGAAATATTGTAAGCTTTATGGCCGAAGAAAGAATGGCGGATTCAGATGGCGAAATATATGCGGTGTACTGCATTCGGGATACAAGATAAATTTCAGTCGCACTCGCTGGAATGGCATTGGACGGAGGAAGCCGACGCACAAAGGTTGCGGGATGGTAAATTAGGAGTTGCGGTGACAGTAAAGCGAGAAAAAAAAAACGCCAACTAATGATAGGAAAGAAACAGAGGCATAGGACATAGGTAGTTGAGTAATATACGTCTAAAGATGCATAGGAGGTGCGTGAGGGCCGGGTAACCGGCATCAAGGCTCGGTAGGGATCGAATTGATGGCTAAGGGATAACTGGGAGTACAAGTCAAGACGGGATCCAGACCTGGCTTTGGGGAATTATCGTGCAGGGGAAAAAAGAAGAAAGTGACTGTAGAAGGTAACAGCGAGTTTGCGAGCCGGCAGTGCGAGGACAAAATGAGATGAGACAAGATGCAAGCGCACGATGGACATGCATGACGCACATGCATGAGAGAAATGCCAAGTTGGTAAGATGCGGCTTTGGGCAGAGGAAGGAGCAAAGCCGTTCAATATTCGCAGTTCGCAATTCGCAGATGGCCGTCCTCACCAGCTATCAGTCCAACCCTGCTCGGGGTTGGCGTTGATGCGATCGCCGCCAACTTGGTGTCGACTTCAGCACCTGAATAGGCGATTGCCTTGTTTCATGCGGCTGGAGATGGGATGCAAGGGCGCACATGTGGTTGTACAATCCAGAACATCGCGCGAACGAGGGGCGTCGAGGGGCTCGCAGGCGCTCGCAGCGGACAGTGCGGGTGGCGCAGGAGCGTGGAGATGCTGGTGCACGAGCGCGGTGCAATTTGCAGGTGGTGATGCCGTGTCTGGCAGTCTGGGTGTCTGCATGGTGAGCCGTGGCTCGACGCCACTAGGACCCAGAATGTCCAGACGGGTGCGTTCGACGGCGAGGAGGATGTAGAGGATGGAATGCTTCAATCTTGTCCTGGCAAAAAAAAAAAAAAAAAAAAAAAAAAGGCTTACCTGACCGGCAGTGAGGGCAAACCACGTCCCACAACGTTCTCGCCCTTCAGGTCGCTCGAGGCTTCAGAATCAGAAGTTCAGACGCCGCCCTTTGTGTTCGTCTGTCTCACAGCGTCCAAATCCAATCCACATGGCCAACGCTGATCCAGTCAAGGGCCCGGCTGTTTGGCACCCAAGGCAAAACCGATATCTGCACCTGTAAAGGCCAAAGGATGATGAAGGGTTGCAAAGGACGAGTTCAGCTTAAAATATGGATGAGGTATCAAGACGAGGTTGAAATAGACTCGGCGCGTCACAGCTGGGGGGCAAGGGAGGCCAGGCCATGCCATTCATGTCATCAGACTCCAACAGATCAACTCATACGCCATGCTACGCTACCGACATAAACAATAGTACTATCCCGGTATGCACCACCTTGGCCAAACTAACGGTCAAGAGTTTAGAGAGGCAACGCCAAACGAACCAGACATTTGACGTGGTGGAGCAAGTGCCCGTGTTTGTTTCATGGCGTGGACAAGGAACAATCAGCAGCAAGGGCTCGAACTAAACACCGCTACGTCGTATGGAGCCGTACCCAAATAAATCTGGTGTGTTCGAACCGACCCGTTCAGCTGATGGATTGACAATATCGAAGTCGACCTTGGATACCAGTTGACGGTCAGGCGGGCAGAGACCCCTACGCACAGCACTCGGGGTTAACGGCCGTTCCTTCCCCCGCCATCCATCTCGAGGCCTCTGGGGAAGGAGCGATACACACAATGCCACAACACACACGATTTGCCTCGACACCTTCACTGCTCAGTGCTCTTTGAGGGTGCAAATATTTACACAGAGACATGATGGATTTGAACTTTGAATCACCGCTGCTGCTGTTGCTACATGCTAGGTCTTCACTCTCCATGACCGTGATGACAGTCATGTGCGCTCCCACACACCAATGTTGGAGATGCGAGTTAGGTAAACCTGAAGCCTTCGGTATGCACAATGACGATGCCCTCCCCATCTCGCAAGACTGGAACCGGCAATTCAATGACTGCCTAGGTAGCTGACCAGAGCTGCTTGCAGGGATCAGCTTGTGCTGACTTGTGGAAGGAAGAGATCGTCGTTCCTACGGCTGCTGCGGCTCCCCGCCATGGGCTGTCAAGCCGTTTAGCCAACTTCTGTATGTACGAAGTAACACAAGCATGTGCAAATACCGAGTACGTAGTAACTACTACTCCTAAAACCAGACCCCTTCTCGATACTGCTGCAAGATTTGCGGGGTGGTGACCAAAGAGGCTGCCGCCTCAGTTCCACGGCATGGGGGCTCGACGGAGATCGGACAGGACGTTGACATCCTGTGATTGACTGGTGCGGCAGCCTATCAATAATAATGACGGGGTTGTACGAAGCACCATGGTTCGACACTATGCTAGTGAAGCTAATAACCATCTAGGGACATATGCTGTACGATAACGACCATGTCAATGCCGCCAAGACGACAATTTGCGGTCAACCATCCGTTGAGACGACCCCAACTCCAGTCAGGCTAATTATGACCTCATCGCTAAAGACATCTGGACTCGTGTCGCTTAGAAAGCTCCGTCCCAACTCTAAAGCCGTTGGAGTCCACCCGTGAGCCCCTAAAGTTGGAGTGCATGGCATGCGAATTGATGCGACTTGACCTCGTAAACCGCCAAGGTTGTAACCCTTCACCCGCGTCACCAGCCACCAGCAGGCGCCTTGTCCATCATCCGCCCACGTTGGCAACCATCAAAGATTCAACACCACACCCACGAGGATACACTTGACTCGACCAAGCTCGAGGCCAGTCCGCCATGCCCCCCATCATCATCAGCAGCAACATCGCGCCCCGTACAATTCGGCTTGGCACCAAGGCTGCGGCGGCTAATCTGGCGGTGCGCGAGACCTCTGTCACGCGGGCTCATTATTACCCACTGCATGCAGCTGCGTCTTTGAGAGCCTTCCAGTCCACGACCCCTGCTCGTCAGCCCAAGAACCAAGTCTACAATCCGTACGTTCATTCCCATGCCCAAAAACAACGGATCTACCGCCAAGCCTTTGATATCGGACCAGCTTGAGGTCAAACGGCATTATATTGCCCGCACCTCAGTCCGACATTTGCATGCACCAAACGTACGAAATTATGGTTGACTAACAAGAAGCATTTATCCAAACGCAAAACAGTATCCGCAACCCCGATACGTTCAACACATACCTCTCCCTATCCTCCTCATCCCGCATACCCCTCCTGACCCTCTGGACAGCATCATGGTGTCCAACATGCCGTACTGTCCTTCCCCTGATCCAATCACTAGTCGAGTCCGGCACAGGCGAGTCAGAAGGTGGCGTGGCCTTTGCACCTGTCGAATTCGATGCCCCTGACATTATGTCGTCCTCGTCGTACACGGAGAACCTGGCCATGACTTATATGATCACCTCTATCCCCACTCTGCTGAGCTTCGACGCCGGCGAGGCCCAGACAGCCACAAAGGTCACGGATGGGCGTAAACTCGCAGATCGGCAATTCTTGATTGAATGGATTCAGCACGAGGCACGCCGGCATGGAGGTCGTGGGGGTGGAGGAGACGGGGGTCCGGGGTCATCTGTATATGGCGGCTTATTCGGCAGTAAGAAATGAGGACGCCACGGAGCACATGTGTTCCTTGATACCAACGACGCCTCATCAGCGCCGCTCTCATCACCACGTGTTTTGTACTATTACTATTCCATGTTTCATAGAAAACAACTGATCTGTATGTACCTGGACATAGCCACTTCACTGATCATTCTGAAGATGGCAAGGTCTTGATATCTGAACACAATTTACACCAAAACTTCAGCACTTATAATGTAGGTGTCCAGAGTGTGATTGTGTCTCTACATTATGAGGCCCGACCTTTGGATGAAATATTCCGACACCACAAAAGCGCCAGCTGAGGAAAGTTCATAAAAGATGTGTCAATGTATTGACACCCCTCTTCCATCCTTCATCTACGAAACTCTGCCGCCGAGCCTCCCAAATCTATTTTACCATCACTGAACCCAAGATTGTACATGCCGCATACTTTGACTGAGCCGGAAAAAGAAGAATTGGACGCCGCTACAGTATATTAGAAAAGTAACATTATGATACCAGCTGTAAAATCATGCCATCGCGTCATATCAAAGAAGCCTAGCCGTTATCATTTGCACTGTCATCACGCCGTATTATACCCTCTAGCAAGGCCTCAACAGCATCAAAACATCACAGTCGCCACCTGCTCAACCTTTTGGTAGAATATATTTCCCACCTACTGATACATTACCTACTTCATACAAGCATCATATCTCGTAATCGATGCTAGCCGCACCTCCTATCTCTCGGCAAAAGAACACGCCTTCTGGTGCATCTAATGTTCGTTTCCTTTTCGGAGAGAAATACAACGCCAAAACTCCAGTCTGAAAAGAATCCCAGTACCCCCTTCAGGAGGATTTTTCCTGGCCGATTACAACGCAGCATTGGCCATCTTTTCACATTACCGTACATTCCCCGTCTTGTCGTTCCTTCTCAATTCTACTGCGTGAAAGTCGTTCCCGAGGTCTAACAGGTCCGCCCTTGCCTGCACGTTTGAGGTCTTCAAGACGATCTCTCGCCTTGGGGAAGTCTTGCGCTAATAACGTAGAACGTCAGTATCACCGAAGTGGTAGCTTGGTGGTAAAACGAGTAAAAATGTCTGAAGACAACGTACCAGCAGCTCTCCAATACCATCGTTTTGCATCTTCCAAGTTGGCAGGGACGCCAATCCCAACTTCTGTAAAGTATCCCATCGCGTATTCAGCCTTTGCCAGGCCGGCCACAGCCGCTTTTCTTGCCCAGAGGTATGCCTCTGTATCGCTCTGGTTCAGAACTCCTGGGCTTCCCGTCAGGTACCATCCACTAAGCGCTAGCTCTGACTGATGTTCTTCCTGCTGAGCTGCCTGCGAATACCAATAGATAGATTGCCTGGAGTCAATTGGGCAGCCAAGAGCGCCATGTTCAAATGCACAGCCAAGCCGATACTGTGAGTACTTGTAGCCTAAATCTGCAGCCTGCTGAAACAGGCTCAGGGCGTAGCCTTCATCTCGGATAATAGCGTCGTTAGGTTGCGCCGATTCGTAAAGCAGTCCGAGCTCATGGAGCGCATGCGGATTCTCTGCATCCGCCCTCTCTGCAGCACGCTTCAACCAGCCTACAGCCTCGCGCGGATTTCTAGGCTGACCCAACAGTCCCTTGAGGAGAATCATACCTACCTTATACATGGCTGGGGGGTCGCCGAGCGTAGCTGCGCGCTTGTACCACTGCATCGCTTTGAGGGGGTCTTTGCGCGTGCCACCACCATCTTCATGACCAATCTCACAACACACCGCGGTTCGATACGCAGCAGCAGCATGCCCTACTTTGGCCGCTGACTGATACAGAGTAAAGGCTTCTTTGTTATCCGGCTCGTGGCCAAACAGACCCTTGCCGAGGCTATCAGCCAAAACAAACATGGCCTCTGAGTTTTGTGCGTTGGAAAGCTTTTTGAGAACCTTGTGCGAATCCATGAGGTATCTCTCACGGGCCTTCATCCGCTGCTTAGGGTCAGGCAGCTTTGGAGCCAGCACATCGGCAGCTTGAATGAGGCGCTTTGCTAGACGCAGAGCTGATTCCTGGTCGTTGGCGTTCACCTTAATAACCATTCGCAGACGTTCGAGCTCCTGCGGCGTCACTGGCTCCTGAAGCTGTCCTGCTTCCACAGAAGCGGGATATCCACCTCCAACATGCCCGGCCTGTTGTTGCTGTTGCTGAGGCGGCAGGGATTGGTTGTATTGTTGGGACGGTTGCTGCTGCTGCTGCTGCTGTACAACGCCGTAGTTTCGAACAGGGGGAGGCCGGTTATTCATATTCACCACGGAGTTAGCCATCAACCCTGGACGAACCGGCGTAGGATGTGAAGGAAGGGTATCGATATTCGTTTGCGTCGACGACGTTGCGCCATGCCGGACCATCCCCATGGCACCTCCGCCTCTCACATCTTGAATGGGACCCGGGGGTGCACTGGGTCCTCGCGGAGGCAACTGATCGTAACCAGCGGGCGGCGCACCATATCCCTGGCCGAATCCCGGCTGGTAAGGCTTCACTTGTGGCATAGGGGGCATGGAAGGTATATCACCAGCCATCTCAAAGACCGCAGCTTGTGGTTCGTGAAAATTGGCCTCGGACTTGGCGTGATGAAGTCTCGGCATACCATGCGCACCGGGCTGCGTCTGCTCTGTTGCGGGACGCATCGACTGGTCGAAGGATCCGCGGCCTGGGTCGGCAGGTGCAGACTGGAAATCGGGATAACTAGACCTGGCCGGCTCAGCTCCGTACTGATTCCGCGGATCGGAATCGTTGACTCCGGGACCGTCGTAATATGAGTCGTACAAATCGTCAACCGACGATGACGGACCCGGGTGAGGAGCCTGTCCCGTTGGTGCTGCAGCGCCGCCGTATGCCCCTCGGTCGTCATTGTATGCTCCACCACCATAAGGGTCCGCAGACGGTGTCTGACGATCTGCTGGGTAAATCCTTTGTGGGGGAGGGCGATGGCCGCTGGCCGTTGCAGGTCTTGCTGGCACGCTTCCTGCTCCGGAGACTCCATTGAAAGGTGCTGTACCTACTCGTCGCGGTGGAGGCATATTTTGTGAGGAACCAAAATCGTTAACTGGCATCGTCATGCTCCTTGCTGGAGGACCGAATTCGTTCCCTACGGGTCGCTGCGGCCCACCGCCGTACGCACCATCATAATGGCCAAAATTACCACCAGCCTGTCCAGCAGGCAGGCCTTGTTGCGGACCCCCATAGCCCTGATCTGGACTTCGTGCTGTTTCATAGCTCGATCTCCCATCAGCCCTTGACCGTTGTCCATTCAAGTCCATAGCTGACATTTGGCCAGCCAGCTGTCGTTCCTGGTCATAGCCATTATATCCGGCCGCTGGATGATTCGGAGGGGGTCTTCGGCCTGTATAAAAGGCAAGGGGAAAGTGGAAGCGTCAGTACAAATATGTTCAGATGCGCAGGATCTTCCCAGCCGTGCAAAAGCTTACCGCCATAATCTCCTTGGGGATATTGACCAGGTCGCGCTCCAGGAGGACCACCTCGTGGTGGCATGCCACGACCAGGTCCTGGTCCCATGCCTCTACCCTGCGGATATGGACCTCCCCGGGTTCCGTCAGCAGTTCCAGGACGAGGTATAGAGCCACCTTCCTTTGCGTACGGATGCATTGGGCCTCCTCTTCCCGGGCCAGGCACATAATTGTCTTGATATCGTCGAGCTCCATCGTCTCTGTAGCCTCCTCCCTGGCCATCGTAGGCATATCCATTTTGATAATCATTATAAGCTTGTCGACCGCCGAATTGCTGCTGCGGGGGAGCTTCGTTGTATCCTCCCTGGGGTGCAGGACGGCGCGCCGCTGGACCAGCATACGGTCGCTGACCTCCACCTCCACCATAGCCTCCCTGGTAGGCCATGTCGATTGTTGCGTGTCAGGGTATGAAAGGTGGCGATGCGAACGGGGCGCTTTCTCGTTCGACGCCGAAGACTAGGAGTTGCTGTCTGCTTAAAAAGCTATATGTGATCGAGGAAGAAGACAACAAGATACTGCATATCCCATATCCGAGACGACAGGCCACACACACCGCGCACCCAAATACCAAGAGTCGCGAAGAGATACCGGGGCGCGGCAAACGATAAGGGGAGGCGCGGAATGAGGAGGAAAAAAAAAAACAGAAAAAGAAAAACAAATAACACGGACAAAAAAGAGCTGATGTTGGTCGTCCTCGGTTTCACAGCGACTGCTTAACAAGGCATCGGGAAGTGGTTTGTGTCAAAGGCAGCGGTCCGACGTCAATCTGGGGCGGGTGGTGTTTCGACTTGGGGCGCACGGAATCGACAGTTTCGACAGTGAACGCGCCCGTGTGTCTGCAGACACCAGACGCAACAGAGGTGACGGCGACCTCACGGCTGGATCGTGGACCGATGAGCTGTGATTTGTCGTCGTGGGACTGAGAAACGTCTACTCGGTGCTTGACCAGGCGTGGGGGACAAGGAGCAAGTAAGCTGATGGAGGTGCTTAAGCCAGAGTGTAGTCGTTATGCCTTCAATGTTGTGGCAGGGAAAGTACCGGGCGTGTTGGACAAGCTAGAAGAAGAGGATAGTTGCACAAGAGGGAGGAAGCGCGCAGCGTGTGGTTGCCATGAGGTATTGTTGTGCTTGGTCAATTCTGCTCGGCCAAGGTGGAGGTCAAGATGTGGATGTCACAATGGAACACTTGAGCCAAGCCAAAGTGCATAGGTCCGGTGGGGATTGGGTTTGGACTGAATGCATGTATCACTGCTACAACCGACACGCGCTCGACGGTCAAGAGGGAAAGAGCGAGGGATGATGCGAGCTCCCCAAGCCAAGCTAGCTGCTGCCAAGGAGCCCTGCCGCTTGACGTTAGACACCAGGCGTTAAAGTTTGCGGCACAGAAGGAGCATCTGAGTGATCAACGATCAAGAAGTGGTGGTGGTTGATGGTTGGCGGCGCCAACGTTAGAAATGTCCACGCCGGTGAGGGGCGGGAAGCTGCAGGGGCTAAAAAAGGGGGGCAGGCATGCGACAGAAAGCATTGCGCATGTACATGCGGAGTTCAGAGGACTGGCAGGCAGTACGCCATATACGTCGAAGTACTATGTACCGTCTACTTAGTCTGGTGGTTGTTGCTGGCAGGTCCAACATTGCGCAGACGAACCAAGTGACAATGTCAACCGGTTCAGATGCAATGCCAACGGCGTCAACCTCCGTCCTGCCGCATGCCACCTGGATCGAGGAGACCAGCTGACCACGGCCGCTGTGGTGTCGCCTTGTCGCCTACGCCAGGTCATCTGGCCATGTGCTCAAAAGGACCGTTGGCATCCAGTCCCTGCCAGTCCCGTCAATGCTGCTTCTAAAGTTAGAGCTGGTACCTGCAGCTGTGGGCAAGCGAATGCGGCATCCAGCCCGTCCTAAGCGTTCCAACTCTCCCAACCTTGCCCGTCCATTGAATGTGGCATCGGCCAATCTGACGGAGCATGCTCATTTGATGACAGGAAATTGGACAATCCATCAGGCTAGACTGCGAGTTCCAAGCTTCATTCTTTCCCAACATGGGTGCCACGGTGAGCATGGACTTATTGCTAGTATTATAGTTTCCTGTCTAACGTCCAGACGAGAATGCCTACGGAGTACAATCCAATCAATGCGCAGCTTGCCGCCCTCGACTCGCGCTTCTTCCTTGATACCGAAGCGTGGTTCTGGATTCGCTGTCGACTGTTCATCTCAAGACGAGGCTTAGTACGGAGTAGGGAGTACAGAGTAATACTACACAACGCAATTTAATGACCCAGATCCCTACCCCTACCCGGTGAACCGCTGGCGCTGATTGGAGCAGGACAACGACCACCAGAATAAAATGTCGTGGCTGAGTCTCACAAGCATGAACCAATGACGAGGCATCTCCAGCAATGTCCAGCAATGGTCACAGGCTCTGCCCATGCCCGACGTTACCGTTGTGTTTTGCAAGTTTCATTCGCCGCTGTATCAAAATGCCAGCATCTGGCCAGCATCATTGGCCATGGCCATTTATCCGCCAACGTTGCGCGCACCTGTAACAAAACGGTTCGGATGATACTGGCCCGTCAAACAAAATAGTTGTCGTCCATGCAGTAGCGTAAATAGGTAGCCGCCGGATGGCGCCTCTTCCACCCGATGCCTGGTAGTAGTATATATCTGCCATCCCATGAGGTGTGTGTGACATGCTTGGCGCGCCGCAACTTGACTGTGAGAGAACCTACCCTTCGCTGTGTTTACGATGCAGTAAATTTGCGGCGTCACGATATAATTTGATAACGGTACTCCGTACTAAGGCAACCATCCGATTCATTCATAATGCTGCCTTATCAAGGCGGTGGTCCGATGACCGCGCACCATATCGAATCCAAACCATCTCAACTTGGAGCTTTACTCCTATTCAAAGACGATTGATTATAAACATGAGGACGACAATAGACCCAGTGGAAGATCTAGCCAAAGCTCTCGTCGATCTTTGCATTGATGACATGGGCCTATTAATAAAGCAGCCTCCCCACGTTTACGTTGACCCATGGAATGACAAAGAGGACAAGTTCAACCGTTTCTAGGTCCCAACCTCGATTTTCGACCTCCGGGTGAGCGAGTTGGAGGAGAAAATTGGCATGAAAGCCCTAGGAAGGGCGATAGTCGAATGCAAATCGCCCAGTTCATTGCTGCAATCCAACGCTGGGGTACCGACTCGGAAGGTAAGTCCCCGTTGCTGGTGACTTTGCTGAATATGTTTAAGTGAGGGTATGATTTGATACAGGAGAACACCAAAAAGGAGGTATAAGCATTGCCATCTTTCAGATGCCGGACATGATAAGACGAGTGAGGTCAAGGTCAAGACATCGGGTAGTAAGATAGAGCTCATCTAAGCATTTATGCGTCCAGTTCATGCGGGTAGAAGCTCGCCAATTCCGTCGCCCATTGCTATGCAAAGTATGAAGGCAGGATGAGGTGGAGAATTGGTTAATTTAATGTTGGTTACGGAGTAATTTTTGACGGATAATGCGTTGCAGCCCAGTCAAGATTACCATCCATGCATTAACCTACCAGGGGACCTTGGTCTCGGAGTGTTTTGTAGTGTTAAACGACTCACACAATACAGATATGTCCTCGCCTTGAGACTGGTCAAGAATGCACCTAGGTTATTGCAAGGACAAACTTTCAGCTACACTACTCATGTATACATAGCCGTCTCTAGCCCGGCATGTGAAGTCCGTCCCAAGCGAACGCCTTGCCATGCCAGCCGCTACTCCCAGAAGGCTGATTTGGCCCAGCACCTGGGCAGTAGACGTTTTCAATAGAAGCGATAGCAACCGTCCAACGACGTCCGCGCGCGCTGGTCAAATATACACAGTCGCCTGGTAGCGGGTGCATGAATCGGGGTCCAAGCCCGGAATCCATTCAACAGAAACTCGGCTCGCTCGGCTCCGTCTCTGAGCTGGGTATCTTGCGCCTCTCATCTTTGGACGCATAAGTCAGTTCTCAGAACCCACTTCTCGCCCGACTTCACCTCCCGCCCTTCGTGCTGTTGAACGACGGTTAGTTGTCGGTCTTGCCAGCATTTCCGTCGCGCATAGACGTACCAATAAACAGTCGTCGCCGTGCTTATGCAGCAGTAGAGTGCCGGTTTCCAATGACACGGCGATTTCCTCCGAGGGGAGTTTCCGATCATTCGGGTAAAACACAGTCTCTCCGCCGACGCAGCCTTCGGCGGAGGACGTGAGATACAAAAGCAGAGTCCAGGTTGTACGTACAGGCGTGGGCGGTGCTGTGGCAAGAGTCAAGTTGTTGGAGTCGTCATCTGCAGCGCCCGCGTGAGCAAGAGGCGATGCGAATAGGCAGCAGGACACTTGGAAACACACCTACAATGACAGTCGAAATACTGGCCCTTGGAATATCGGTAGACGCGTATGTTTGGATTCAGGCCAACGGGCTGTCCGCCCCTGTGAATGAAAATGGACTCAGCATGTCGGCATGTCAACCTCGGCCGGTGCGCACATGAAACAAATTTACAAGTTTTTTTTCGTTTTGAGTAACAACGACGTACCAAAGGTTTCGAACGTCCTCATTTTCAGTCAGTGCCTCCTTCAGCCCCGTAGATTCCCAGAGTCTGTTCGCAAAGACGGCATCGTCGACCTGGAAGCGATCATTCACTCGAACGGCCTCCCCGCGCTTGGGCTTTCCGGGAGTCGTCTGCAGTGGCAGGGTTTTAAAAAACGTCACGTAGTCTCTGCAGAGAGACTTGGGGAAGAACGAGGCGATTGTGGCAATTTTTGACGTTGCGGGATGTAATTCAGGCGTCAGCTCGACGACGGGCAACGGCGGCTTGAATTGTGGCCAGTCCGGAAGGGTGACCGCTTTGGTTGGTGTTGAAGCTGTGGAATGTACTTTTGACGGCTTCGCCGACCTTGGCTTGGGCATTGCAAGATTCTGATGCGTGTACTCCGTACGGCAAGCCTAGGCGCAACGCAGCATGAGAAGAATATCTGACATCAAATGTCTTTTGTTGGTGGCGGGGCGTTGCCGTTTGGTGCGAAGTCGTCGAGTAGTACTTCATGACCCAGCGCACCAATCAGCTTCCTTCCAGCCAACGATTCAACCGCTCAACCACAAAGTTGCTTCAACTCACTTTTTCAACTCGACCACACCGTCATTGATGTGCGGCACAACAAAACACCACTGCGAAGAAGCGTAACGTGACCGCCGCACCACAAGGACCCCTTCATTGGATCGTCCTCCCTCATTCAGCTCACCCCATCGGCCCCCAGATTGCGCCCAATGGCCTATGCTTCCACCGCCATGTCCCAACTACCGGGTTCATCGGACGCATCATCATCAAGGCAACACGCGCCGGCGCCGCTATCGCCGTCGGAGCGAAAACTGAAGCAGCTGGGACTTCTTTTCGCCGGCGCCGGCTTCATGGCCGCCTCGGTTGCCGTGACGCGCAGGGCTGTGCTGCGGCGCCAACTCGAGAGCTACCCCAGGTTTTACTCGTCCAACCGGGCCTCGCTGCACATTGATCCGGGGGAGAGGTCGTTCATGGCCCTGCAAGCGTTGGGACTGGCCACGCTCAATGTTACCAGTTTCGGGATCATGATGATGGGCGGGCTTGCGTATTCCTTTGATCTGTGCAACATTGGAGAATTGAGAGAGCGGACGCAGGCCGCGCTACGAAGACCGGGCAACTTCTCGCCAGAGGACGAAAAGGAGATGGAGAAGATGATGGGGTCGATTCTGGAAAAGCTGGGGATGCAGAAGCCCGAAGAGGCGCACAAAACAGAGTCAGAGGATAAAAAGACGGAATCCAAGAAGTAGACCGTGCCGCCCTTTACCTTTTCGCATCCACATTTCTTACACCTCGCAACCTTCTCATACAAGTGGAAGTGTCAAATCTCACATCGACACAGATCTGTCACTCTACAACCGCCTGATGTTCTATCTGTGAGTGTGTTGGACATTAGGCAACACGTCACCACATAAACAGCATCAACATGAACCAATTCAATGCGTCCACACATCAACCCCCTGAGATATGAAGCTTGTACTTATATGTATATTAGATATTTCATGATATAGCCCCAGCCTCCGATTTACCAACATGCTCTGCATCGAGGTATCCTAGGATACGCTTCACTCCTAAATATAGTTATTATCACACCCTGACGTTCTGCAAAGCACACACCTCATACTCGAATGCAAATGCCAATCTGGCAATCAATTGCGCCATCACAGGGACACCGACCCATGTACACTCCGTTAACAGGGCCCGTCGCTAACGCAGCATATAAGAACCCGTTTGGTACCAAGGCGACGCCGCATCCGCCGAGCATTGCAACTCACCGCATCGCTCATCCAGTTGCGCCAGAGGCTGGCAGCTCCTGCTCCCATCTCTATCGACGCAGCATTCTTCCGAACCACACTGGTTTCCTACACGCAGTTAGTCCCTCCTAACGGCCGCGGCGTAGCCACAAGGGAATCGCCGCACCAGGTCCACACACGTCCGCGGCCACGAGCCATGCAAAAGTAGCAACGAGCCCAAGCGCAACTCTCATCGCGGCGTTGGAAGAGGGTCTGAGTATCAGTCGTATTCGATAAAGGCGTGGAATGTGTTTGGGGAGTAGGAAGAAAAAGCCGACGTGCAAGGCAACAGGCTCGTGTCTACTGTCCGTACGTCACGCACTTCCCAGCACAGGGAGGAGACGCGATCCTCGGAAAACAGGAACTAAATGACGGCACTGCTGCGCAAACGCTCAGGAATTGAGAGACGTCTGTTCCCGGACATTATTGGTTGTTACGCCATTCGCGCAGCAGGCTTGTTTCATTGTCGGCAGATGTTTCAACCAAATTTGTCTTGGATGAGCGTGAGCAAGCGGGAGCATCATCAGGACGGGGGAGAAAATAATGACAAGAAATAGTAGTAGTATTAAAAAAAGCTATTTTTATATTCCAATCATGTGTTGAACCGTTTCTATATGATTTCTCTGCAAAATGAGGTTGCCGCAGTGTGCTCCAGGATTCTATGTCCATGTAGATCAAATCGTTTGCCCCTTTGTGTATGTACATATTTGCAGGCAATTGATGAGCTACCCAGACGGGACCTTGTAATTCCCCCCCATGCGATGTAATGCCCTCGCTATGGTACTGTCGTAGGAGACGCTTCCATAAATGTTAAAAAAGGCAAAAAATAACAGAGCTGCCTCCCAGTATTTCATCGCCGATAGTTGATCAAACTTGGACAGCCACATCCAAGAATAGATGATAATGAGTCGAGCCAATGCTGATTACAATGCCAACGCTTCCTTTACCTTTCCGCTCTTCCTAAGTTCGAGCATTTCTTCCATGCCCTCAAGACTGTTTCTACGTCCCCAGTTCTTCGGTTGCCGCTTCAAGAATGCGCCAACGGCGCCGAGATAGCCTTCATGCCGCAAGAAATAAGCTTGCTTCTCCCCCTTGCTCCAAAACTTCAGACCATAACTGAGAGTGTTCATTGTTTGTCGGTGGCCGCGGATGAATGAGCCGCCAAAGTAAATGTCCGACACATTGTGTATTTGCGACTGCAAATACGCAATCTGTCCAATGTTATTGGAGACGGCGTATAGTAGCGACCTCGAAATGTCGCTTTCTGTAAACCCCAACTCTATCGGACCAGCCTTTTCGTTTGGCTGACCCTTGTGCGTGGCGGCCGCGGCTTCCGCCAAGCTCTTCTTGCGAAACACTTTGCCAAAGGATGATGCAATGGTGGTGCTCTTGAGCCCAATCTTGCCATAGTCGGTGCCATAGATGTCGCCGACAAGCATGTCAACATTGGCATTGTCGCCGTGACCGGCCTGTTCCAACATTTCGTCAAAGTTTTGAGCGCCCGTCAATAATGACAGCAGTCCCCATAACGTACCCCCGCCAAGCGAGGTGCCGCCAACTCGTTGGTAGGATCGAGGGCCATCGACTTTCAGGATGGAAACCCCAGACCCAATGTTGACCAAAAGATAAGGATATATCCTTTCCCTCGGAGTCACAAAGTGCATAGGATCGGTCTCGGAGTACGTAAAGACCTCCCGGGGAATCTCCGTGATGAAGAAATCAAGACCTGTTGCAGAACCAACTTGTTAGTCTTGGCGTAGCGACGAATACAGTACCGCGCGTTAGCTCCTCACCGATAATGAGACACTCCATTTCGTCCTCTCTCAGCACGTCAACGCCGAGGGCATCTCGAATCTTGTCGTAAAATTTGTATGCGCCACCGCCAGTAGCCATGACACACAGCTCTCCGGGCTTGGAGCCATTGAGGGCCAATTGGTTGTCACGCAGGTGCTTCATGAATTCGACACAATCGTCGATTCGATCAGTCTCGAAGATCTGAAAGTTTAGCCGGCCGCCGGGTTCCATGGAATGCACCTCACGGGAGAAGTACACCAGCTTAATGAGCGACCCGCCAATCTATCCAAGGAAGGGTTTGGGTTAGCGCACAAGTCGTTCGGGTCACAACCAGGTCCCCAATTCTCGCCGCGCCGCGCAATAAGGGGGGGGATACGCAGATACTGACATCGACTGCAATATGGCTGACCACGGCGGTGTGGTTTGGCAATCGAATATCGCTCGTCTCGTGATGCGTCGGGCTTCCGCGCCCATTGCCGTGGGAGTTGGTCGTGCTGCCCACCGCTGGGGTAGACGTATCCGGATCGACGATAAAAGCGCCTTGAACATTGATCTTGACGCTGCCCGGCCTGGTAATGGTGTTGTTGATCTCCTCCGTCGAAGTCATAGTCCTAGACGCCTCTGCCTCGGTCACAGGCTGCCGCATTGTGACGGCGGCGGTACCACCACCGGCGGGGTCGCGATGCTCAACGGCGGGCGTCATATGGATGCGCAAAGACTTGCAGAGTCTGGGGCGTTGTGCTTGCTGTGGATGTCACAAGGCAAGTCAGTCGGCTTCAACAATGTGCTGTCATGCTCACGTTTGACTGGCGAAATTGTTGAGAGCTCAGAACATGTTAGAGGCGCAGCTCCTGAGCCGTTGGTCCGTCCAGGTTGTGGCAGTTCAATCACTAAGAGGATGTGGAGGGGAAGTGGGAACCTGGCCGAGTAATCAGTAACTTTACCAATGAATGCACTTATCGATAAGGAACCGACCCGGTTGGCCGAGGTCTACGGGTCGTCGGTAACTTCCCCATACGGACGGACCAACCGACTCGAAACGTAGCATTTTGTTGTTCCATACTCCGTACATGGGACAAGCAACAAGTCATCAAGGCCGGTCCCATTTCAAACCAGAAAATGCTTTGGCTTCTATGTTATTGTTATTATTATTATCTTCACATGCTTATTTTTACAACCTACTTCCCACGAGACATCCTCCACCCCTTGGCCCTCAGAACAAGTGTCCTTGAGGAACAGCGACAAAAATAGCAGCCAAAACAACGCTCAGAAGAACAGATGCAAGAAGCGCTTGAACAAAAATGGTGTCCTGGATCTGTCTCAATGCTGGTTCCTGGATCCAAACCTCGCGGTCAAAGACTTTGCGCACAACATTCCGCTTCTTGTACTTGACGACCCACGGCTCGTCTTCATAGCTGTTTTGAGTTCCAAACGAGTCAAAGCTACGCTTGTTCGGTTTCTCCCCATCATCTTGCATGAAAAGTTCCCAAGGTCGCACATGACGGTGGTGCATGCCATGCAAGACAACACACAGGCCCTTGTGTGCAGCAACCAAAGTGCTGATGCCCAAAATCCACGCGATGGCGGCCACAGCACGGTAACCGCGGTTAAGCTTGCTAAGAGTAATCGGGATGGCAATGGCAAAGCCAGCAACTATAAGAAATACTCCAAGGAAGCGGGCGTACAAGACGCGGGCGGGATTACCGTTGCAGATTGACCAACGGACAAAGTTGGGGTGTGCTTGTTGTCGCAGAGAAGAATCCACCGTCCCGAAAATGCCACGAAGGGCAGTAGGATGAGTTGTGTGCGATAGGGCTTGAACAGCAGCCTTCTGTTCCCAGGAGGCTAGATTGAGCTGTCGAGGAGCCCCATTCATGATGTATGTTGCGATGACCCGATTTATCTCCTCCCGAAACGGCTGGATGGTGACTGTCTAGTATTAGTATAGTAGATTCCACGGGCATTTGGGACGTAATCTTGGTAGACCTACAAGGCAACCTGGCTCCTGCGGATTGGAAAGCATCAGCAGCTTGCGAGTTGTACGACCCAGAAATCGCAATTGGCATGGTACGTGATGCCGCATCAATCGAACCTTTATTACTACCGCCATTGGAGGATTGAGGAGGGCTGTTGAAAGGGTTGAGGGCATTCTCAGGCATCTCTGGGACCTTCTTCTCAAAGTCTGTCCCCCGAAATATTGAAGCAGCTCCTGGGGGTGAACATGTCTTCGTAGCGTGCTCCTTTCGAATTTTGGCAACCGCTTCGTCTTCCATGGTCTGTGTCCACGCCGGCGCAAGAGAGATATCAGGGGCGTTTGCTTCGTGAAATCGCTTGACATAGTCCTTGTACCAAAGATAGAACTGAAGGTTCTCGGCAGAGTGCTCAACGTAGACCAGATAGTTCATAAAGTCGCGAATAGTCATGGGCTAGCAAGGAAAAGTGTCAGATCAAGGTTTTTTTATTCGGCAGATGAATCTTATTTCGCGGGGAAGCTTTACTGGGCAGGTTCCACCGTTCATAACGTTATCAAAACTCAGCGAGTCCGGTATACCAGCCGAGTGACCAGATCGACCTGACTTGACGGAACCATCAGTCTTCTCATCAGATAGTGACTCCCGGCTGCGTTGCAAGCTTTGCTGTTCCACATGCTGGGGACGGGTGTAAGTAAGCGAGAGGAAGCCCATCTTGAATAGCAAAGTCGGCACTGGAAACTAAAGAGCCGGCGCTCGGCATCAAGAATACATGAACTGAAGAGGGAGGAAGTGGGCGAGAGATAGGAACATCACTGGCAGCAGCAAGAGGTTGGGACTACGCGTTTTTATGTGCAGAACCAAGCGACCATTCAACGGTTGTTTGGAAGGCGAGGCCTGTCTCGTTGGTTCAGGTATGACCCGAGAAGGCAAATCGAAGTCCACGGGACTCAACCTCTGGTTCGTGGATATAAGTCCGACCAACGGGAAGGCATAGTGATGCAGGGATTGCTTAGAGGTAGCTAACAAATGCGTTAGCTCTCAAAGAGGAGGCCACTGTGCAATATTAGTCCCAACTATTGTTGCACTTGCAACCACCACGACCAACACTGAAGCTAATGGCCTCCCGGTTGGTGGTGGTGGTGGAGAGGCATGTGGAGTGATCCGCAGAAGCGGGATGTGGCACTTGCACGACAACCAAGCGGGTAGTTGGTTGGAAACAGATCTGAGATGGACAAGTACATTTCGTAAGTTGCATACTACTAGTACGTAACTAGAAGGATGTTCCTGGTTGATGCCAAGCATGAAATGTTGGTCTGGGGATGTTGGGTCTTGTACCTGGCCCAAGCCGGCCGGGAAGCCGAGAGGGCGATACGGACTGCAACATTTATATTCGGCATTCGCTTTGCTAAACACGTTGTATTGGCCGTTCGTTTCAAAATGGGAAATATTCTGCGAATTGATTAGTTAGCAAATCGCGTACTCGAGATAATCGTCATCAGAGACGAGTCAACTAGCGCATTGGCTGCCGGTATCCGGGTGGTACAAACGTTAACGACAAATACTTACGTTGAAGCAACCGACGCCTGAGCGCGTTCGATAGCGGTCGTACAAAGGGTTTACCGGCTAATTCATTGGATAAGCCATGATGCTTTGCTTTTGCTGGGCATTGCGATTCATAACTTCCGCGTCCCATGTTGAGTCCAGAACGGTGCCAAGGCGGGTTGGGAAATTGTCCGTGTACTCCTACGTACATTCTTAATAGCGCAAACAGAAGAAAGAAAACTGTCTACTCCACGGACCACTTGGGCTTAGCTAGCAAACGGGGAACATCGCAAACAGATCTTCTTGGGCTTGTCGGGGCTGATTTAGGGAGATGTATGTAGTAGTGTGTATGTTCTTTGTTTGCAAGGAATCACGCATGTGGCCAAAGCGTGGCGTCGTTGGTCCTGGCTGAGAGGCAAGAGAGAACCGACCTTGACCCTTCCTTCCTCTTGTTTTTCAGATGCACCCAGTCTCGGCGAGTGCAAGCCAAGCCAGCGCTCGGATCGTGGTAATAACTGCTTGTTCCCTCGTTCCCTCGTTCTCGCCACCCGATTCGCATGCACATCTACCGGCTTCCAGATCAAGTTATTGAATCGCGTGCGCTTTAACGCAAATAAGACGTCCATTCATGGGACGTTTCATCCAGGTCTTTGGGGCCTGGGGTCTGAATTCGGCAAAAAGCCAATTGTCCAAGCTGAAGATACTAGCTCTGACATGGCTGCTCAATATCGCTCGTCTTCTCAGCACGCGACCACGACAAAGTCTCGTGAAAACCACGCTGGCATCCGAATGGGAAAGATGGTCCTCGACAGGTTTAGGATTATCGATTTGTCAACCACGGCCGAAGCGCCCAGAGTGGATCTCAAGCAAACCAATTTTGAATTCTTGGCGCCCGCGACGTGCCCGCGACCAACTGCGGATGAGCGACAGATCTCCAGACTCGCACGCCAAACTCCAAGAGTCATGCGTGTGTTAAAGCCATAGAACTGGGAGCGTGCACGGCAATATATGCAAGCCCCGTCACTAGTTGGTACTCTCGACTATTGGAGCCGCCGCGTTCATCATACACGGCACGGCCGCGCAGTCTGCGAGGCATCTTGGTGGTTGCACCCGCCGGGCTGTTGGCTCCTGCATCGCTTACTATTTCTAGCATTTGAGAATAGCAATATTCTCATCGGAGTGTTAGCTCAAAGCTTTGGAGGCCTTCAGCTCTCCCAACACACAAGCTTCGCAGGACACACTTTAACCCCTGACTTCACCATATTCAGGTCTCTCACAGTTGCTGTTGTATAAAACTGGACCAAGGAAATGAAGTCGTGGCAACGTCGATGACACAAGCCAGAAACATCCCAATTGGAGAAACAGCATTTGGTCTGGTCGAATTCTCCCTTGGAAAAAGTAGACTCTGGTTGCCTGTAGGCTGTTGCGCAAGGGCTTGTCCATGTTTGTGCAAAACAAACAGGACTAGAAAAAATCCAAAGGGACTTGACGGGGTCGAAACCATGCGGCCCCAATGGCGCGGTTCAGATTGGCCGTTCCTTGTATTCAAGATACCCATACTCCACAGACAACCTTTCGTCAAGAGTCCCTGACATGGAGGCTCGGAGAACGCTCAGTTTCTTTGACTTGACTCATCAAGCCGATCAACTACCGATCAGTCACTTCGGATATGACTGGAAGGAGTTTAGAATGCACCTACAATCTTAACACATGTTTCTCTTCCGATGTCAATCAATCGTCACTGGACGGGCTGTTTCAGTCCATCGACATTACACCTCACTGGCAAAGCTCGGCATAAACCAGCCGTGACTGCATGACTATAATTGACTACTGAACTGCACGATACAGTTTGGATCTCCGTTGTTGTTTCTGCTTCACTACTTGGGTGTTGCCCGCAACGCGTAAGTTAGATGGAAACAGGCCATCTGGCCGTGAAACTATGCAACAGCGGGATTTCACACCCCGGGAAAGGTTGATCGACTACTGGTATTTCGATTTCATATGTTTAGCATGAAAAACCGACCATTTAACTTTGCTAGAGATGGAATTTTGATTCAGTAGCTTTTCCCGGATTCTGCTCTTGCCAACTTCACGGCTACGTTGGGGAGCAATGCAATGCTCAACAATTGGGCCATCAAGGACAGAAATTTGAGAGCCATATATCTCCTATTCGAAACATTGCAGCAGAAAGAACAGGAGTCAAGTCATGTTTTCTTCTGTGTGAGCACGTTTCCAGAAATTCAATACCTGAATCTTCAACATGGCTTGATGGCTGTTTACATTACGCGCCAGACTTCCCTGGCGTCAAGACGAAGTCCTGGCCTGAAAAGACGTTCATTAGTGTCCTGTTATTGTGGGTTTTCAAATAACATCTTGCTTGTCGAATGGAACTTCTCTGTATTCGCAATAGGCTGACATCATCGATATTTTTGCGGCTTGACTTCAACACAAAACTACGGGCATGTGTATCGTGGATTTCTTCTTCGAGTTTCATATTGTCACCTCTGTTTCACTACCTGCATGTGCACGCGTGACCAAATACCCGACCGACAGGCTATCAGCAACAGCGAACAATGGGCTCGGCACCAGCCAAACGATAGTTTCAAGACGTTTACTCATACACAGACCAAGTACATTCACAAAACATGAAAGTTCCCACTCTTGACCTTGGTCACGGCATGCCGGGGGCTACACCGAGTTCATCTCAGAATGGGAGGTTGAGTTTCGCTCCAGTGGCCCTCCCCCCATCAGAGTTAACGATACCATCGAGAAAGTCCGCGCAGAAAAGACGAAACGTAATCCCGACTGGGAGGCGAAAATATCAGCTTATTTCTTTCAATTTGAAAGTCCATTACGCTGTTCAAATTATACACCTCGAATAGACACTCGTTTCCAACACCACAGAAATATCGCTCTCCCCGTGCTTAGGCTTGTCTTGATCAAGCTACAATTACACTTGACCAGCAACTCTCTCACCTTCTTACGTCACCAACCCCCCTGTCCGCAGAAAATAAAGTCATCAACCACCAACCCTCCACTCGACATATCTTTCGCACCCCTCATGCCCGGAACCCATGATGCGTAGAAACTCTTCCTGGGCCCCAGCTTGATTCGGCCTCTTCCTGATACGCAGCGGCCACTTATCAATAATTGTATGGTGAGACTTCATTTCAAGCTTCAAACGCGAGGAAAACTCGTTGAATCGACAAGCGTTCATGTATCTAACACAAAAATAGCATGTCAGCCCGTTACCCACCGGCTAATACCGGCTTAAGGTGAAAGAGTCCAGCGTACCTGTCAAAGAACTTATCATTGTTGCGAACCATATCGCGGCAGGAATCGATCCTCAGCCGATCTGCGTCATAAGGTGCGATGGAGAAGCTGGGTGTGAGGTATTTCGTCACATGGCTCAGTTCTTCCCGCAGGGAGGCATACTCATCCCTCTTAGTCACTGTCTCTGGTACTGCGTTCATGAAGAGTGTGATGAGCGTAGCGTGCGGGTTGGTCTGTGGCTCCTTGAGGAGGGTGCCTAGGAGAGAAACGCATCTTTCTGGTCCAAGATATGGTGTGTCGGCGATGTTGGACGTCTGTGTTTTATTCCAATGGGTAAGTGGCTTTGTAGCTTGTCTCTGTGTACGATTGATGAATGCGTGGGGCTTACTTCGATTCGATCGAATCTCATAGCGCCGAGATGCTGTGGAAGAGCAGCAGCATCAAGATTGCAGAGGTGGAATGAAATATTTACATGTCCCAGTCTGCCGTGTACACTTCTGATCAAGTCCAGCAGGGAGTAGTATAATTTGCCGAGTACGTCATTGGCAGCAGCCCCGGATGCTCGACTCACTTCTTGAAGCGACCAGCCGTGAAGGGGCTCTGCAGAATCCATCATGGGCCAAGCACCGAGATCCGTGAACAAGGTGCTCCGAGAAGTGTCAGTCCCTTCTCGCATCGCTTTTCATGTGATGTGCGTACTTACGGATTAGGTGTATTGAACGCGTTTCTGGGGAGTCCAAATGGGAGCAGGATGCCATCGCTACGGAACCGGAACGACCCGAACCGGCTACTTGGATCCTGTCGGAAGAACGCCCGTTCTCGGTAGTCGGCTCTGCTAGGAGCCAGGGTGACTGCCCGGCGAACATCCTGCGCTTTCTGTAGGGTCAGATTGCTTGGCTTCAAGATGCTCTGTAGAGCATCCCACGATCTCTTGGTCAGCACGAGCCGGACACTTCCTCTCGTAAAGGAAAAGGCCTTTGGAAACAGATCATCCGGCTGTTTCTGCGTAGTCTCGTGACATACGCCTTCTACCAGTTTCAAGATCTGGCCCTGAAGTGTGCGACTGAGTTCGTCGGTGATGAAAGCGGAATACCAAATGTGTATAATGTGGTCAGCTGCCCTTTGGGGATCATCATCCATCAACAACAGTAGCAGCATGATGATATTCCGGGCCACTATGTTAAAATCGCGGTCGTTCACAACCACAGAGACTCGGGTGCAAAAGTCGTTAGGAAGGTCAGCAAGAGTCCTCAGGACATTTCTCAGATCTCCGGAAGCTAATACCCGAACCCAATCAGCAAGTCTCATTGAACATTGGGTCACGGTCCACGTCCAAATGGTTCGAGAGAGGCACTATACCGGCGAAAAGAAGGTCCAGATCGCCCTTGTACCCCTTGCCTTCATTGGCTTCAAGTTTCAAAACATCAAACGCCGGCATGTTTCCCCAAAGATACTTCTTGTGGTGGTTAAAGGACCGCGCTGGAGCGTCTGATATCATAAATGCAGGCTTGCGGCCCTCGGCCTCCCATTGCGGTCGCCAAGTCGACTTGAGCAATGGAGAATTGCAGTCGAGCTTATGTGATGTCCAATGCTCTCTCTGGCAAGACACACCACAGTACTTTGTGGAGTTTGTGGTCAGCCTTGTTGTTCGCCAATCCTCCCGCGTATGTCTGACGAGACTTACACAGACGAGCTGGCACTTTTTGCACCTAAGCTTTCCATCCTCGCCGCAGCCGACGTTGGCACAAACATAGCGTGCTATGTTGGTCGTCATTGTTGTTTTCGAGCCAGGTTCTGCATTCGGTAGGCCCCAACGACAACTGACTACGGCAGCAGGCTTCGCCGGACATGATGTGGTTATATTTTTGAATGAGCGCCTGATATGAAATCGGGCGGGCCGCACATAGAAGCCTCAACAACAATTGATTGGATCGCAACCATTGCAAAGTGAGAAGAGTTTCAGCTCGGCTGCCTTGTAATATATGACAAGATGGAAGAGCGGGGTTGACTGCTAATATGATAAGCAGTCAGCATATTCCCGGAGGCATTCACACCAACAGCCGTGCCGAAGAACAACAATGTGGTGGTGCTACGTCTCTGCATACAAGGATCCGGATGTATAATTATAATGCTCGTACGGAGCAGGTACATTGCCCTTGACAGCCATCCCGCCTCCCGACGGCAACTCGCATTAGTGCCGTGAGAACGAACAGACAATCAAGGCCACCACACCCTCGCGTGGCGTCCAATTTCCTCGAATCCATTTGGCGCTGAACATGATGGCCAGACCGGTCGACTTCTGCCTCCCTGCCGCTTCCCATCGTCTGGTCGTGAATCCTCCACGTCTGTCCACGCCAGTCCTCATGTACGAGATGCAATCGAGGACGGCCCCGTCATGTCCGACCAGGGCCCTTCTCGTCCGTTGGCATTCAATTGTCAAGTACGGAGTAGAATCAAATTGTAAAAAGGCACACATGCTTGAGGACCGTACGAAAACGGCCACACGAAAGTCGATGGCAACACCACGACGGGTCCTAGTACCCAAAGCTAGCATCTTATACACCTATTGGTAGCTGGTCGCGTCGCCAACGATCGACAACTGATGCGCCTCGCATCCATCAATGAAGCCCAGTTGTCTCAATTCATCTTCATGGAAAACAATGTCCGTCTCAGGACCGCCAACAAGGTCTAATTCGCGGAGAACAATTTTGGCCCATGTCTTATACGCTGCTGCTGAGGTCCGGCTTTTAAGGATATTTACACAGGCCACTGGACAGTACAACAACAATGATGACACAGATCTATTGTACAACTAGAGTCGTGTTTCACCGTCATACCATGTCCTATGCCTGTCATCAGACAGAGAGCCTTACGCCGAGAGACTCTGGGACATGCCTCGTACCCCAGGCCGGGTGGTTACACAGCCAAGGACGACATCGGTGGCAATCATCACATTATTGAACCAATACGATTAACAAATATGGGATAATTATATCTAGAAATCTCAGTAAAGGTCCCAAATTATGATTCCCTTAACTCCAAGTCACCAGACCGCCCATCTGAATGTATCGCCGCCTTTACTTCCAGTCTTTGCTCTGGTCGTATCCATCTCGCCACGTGCCGAGTCTTGCTTATCTTGTCCACAAAGGTACGATTACAATACAATCTATTTTACACACGGTACCCAGAATATCAGATTGTTGATTGTCCATTATCCGCTCAGTAGAGCCAGTCAGTGTATCATAGAATCTGTTGTTGGGCCCTCTCAACCTTGGCTTCGCGTATGCTGTGCGTCTCCAGCAGCGACCCTGCATTCTCTGACGTGAAGATTTCAGTAGTCTCCTGAGTCGTCTCCTGAGTCTCCTCTGTGATATCTTCCGTGGTCTCTCGAATGGTCACGTAAGTGGTCTTTTCAGTCGTCTGCTTAGTCGTCTCTTCAACTGAAGCTTCTCCGGCTGAAGCCTTCTCCGAAAGGCTTTTCGGCGTCTTTAGCCTTCTGTCTCCTATAACCCCGAAATCCTGATCCGCCCGAGGCAAGCTTTGGGGGAAAGGTATATTCCCTGGTATGTTCTCTAGTCCGGTTTCATTGTCTGTTTTGTCGACTCTCGAGTACCACCACTTGTTCAGCTCGGTTTTGCGAGCCGCCATTGCCTCATCGGTAAGTCTATCGGTGCCAGGCTTGTAAAGAGCTCGAACTTCTGGAGAAGGATCCCGCCAACTCTTTGTCTGAATGAGTCTTTCATTTGGGTCCCAGACCTTCATGCGCTCCATAGGACCTGTAATGTTACGAAATTGATTCTGCGTCTCGTCTTCATAGACGGGTTCCGTTGGTAGTACAGATCCCCGAGGTTCCGCATTCCCGGCACCACCGTCCCAGATTGGATAGGAAGAGGGAGCGCTGTGCAAATTCTCTGCAAATAGAGACCCGAGCGAATCGATGGAGACATCCTCAATCCCGGCTTCGAAAAGAACTCGATTTGCAATTTGTAGCGTATCCTCGTCCGCTGGGTTAGATGTCGGTAGCGCAGAGGGTCCTGCGCTTACAAATGGTCTGAATGTTGACTCAACAGCCACGGGACGATACTGTCGCTGCCCTGGTGGCCCAGCAGTCAGGGGTAACAGTGTACCACTTGCAGAGGCAGAATTTCCAACAGGATTTGGGGCATCGCCAAACGTCAAGTTGATTCTGGAATGGTTGGGAAACGGTGGTGTTGGCGTGCCAGTTCTTGCATCCCACATATCATCAACCCTGAAGGCAGCATCAAGTTCTCCCCTTCTAAAGCCAAAGATATCTGTCGGTCCTTGATGGCCCAGGTTTGAGGGACCCCCGATCTCATTTGAACTAGAGGGAGGATTGAATGCTGACAATGTTGGGGGGCTGGTTGATGTAGTACTTCCCATAGAAGATGAGCCCAGCGTAAGTGGCCTCTTTGTTCCTCGCTTAAGCGCCCTCTGAGCATACTTCTGGGTCGGATTCTGGTAAGAAGCCAGATTATACAGTGACTTGACCGGCATATTCATGAGCAAAGTTATCTTGGATTCGCTATCCTCACTATCGTCATCACTCCCATCGAGGGAACAATGCTCGCCATCTTCTGTCGCCGCCTTTTCCTGACTGCTATTTTCAGGCATCGTGGGGGCAGAGAGGGCATTTGGAAGGTTCCCTAGATGTATGCGAGGTGTTTCTATCGGCGTCTTAGCAACAAGATGGTCGGGCTCACTGAAGGGGCTGACGGCGCGATGGTTGTTCTGCTGCAAAGGCGTGTACTGCTGGAGTGCCGAGTTGGGACGGCCTCCAAGAGCCTTCATCGACATCCCGGGCAAAGATGATTTGGGGAAGAGGGCAAGTTTGGAATGGATATTACCGTCAGACCACTTGGGCAAGCGTCCGCGACGAGTAGGCGGCTGAAGTGGCTGGGACGAACTCGGCTTGTAGATTGTTCCCGCAGTAGTGTAAGTCGGCTGGGGGGATGATGACGCAACAGCAGAATCAACAATAGCCGGGGACGAAGTAGTCTCGATATCGGCAAGAGGTGCAGTGTCCATGATGTCAAGCGTAAAGGTGGCCGTTACGCGCAAACTGAAGCCTACCACTCTTCGTACCTTCGTACCTTCGTTTTGACAGTAGACTGAAGAGATCTGGCGGCAAGTCCAAGTTAGAATAACTGTTGGCTGCGGTTGCAATTAGAGCAGAAGAAAATGGCGGTAAAGTATTTCTCCAAAGTTTCTGATTTCTGATTTCTTGTGAGGAAAAAAAAAAAGACGAAAACGAAAAAGAGATTTTGGCTGGTAAATGCGAAGAGTTTTTTTTTCTTTTCTTAGCCCCGGCACCAAGTCATTCTCTTGAGATCCAAATAAAATCTGTCCTCGAAGACTAGGGAATCAGTAGTATCTAACAAAATAAAAGAAAACTTTAAAGAGCAGAGGGCTTCAAGCACCACGGCAAGGAGGAAGCTAAAAAGCAGTGGCAAAGAGTAAAGAGGGCAGAAAGACAAGCTAAGAAGAAGGCTATGGCTTCTGGGTAAAAGTATCATGGCTCATGCTTCAAGACGGGCGAGACCAGACTTCTGCTTGGCTCCTTCCTGTATGACCAAACGGCAAGGAAGGAAGGTGCAGTGCGGCGTGTGCAGGTTTCCCAGATGATGCAAACACTTGAACATTCTGCTGCTCGAGCTAGACGTGACGCGCTACTCACCGAAAACCCAAAAAGTAAACTTTGCTACACACAGCGTATAGCCAAAATTAAGAATAAAAATAAAAATGTTACTAAGGAACTCAAGCAGATGGTGATCCAGCCCATCCCACCACGTCAAGTTGCCGAGTCTTCAAGTCTTCGAGCGCAGATAAATAATCCAAAATGACGGTGTTGATGAGACGAAACGGGGGGTTGCGAGGAAGAAGTTAAAAGAAGATGCAGTCCCCAATACCAAAGAGGAAAAATAAAGTGACTGTGACCAGTGTCTATAGCATTTGCCAGCTGTCGAGATACATAAAGGCCGTGAACCTCGCCTGTCGACAGCTGACAAAAGGCCGTCGTCTTTAGTGTTAAAAAGCTCAAAGCCGTCAAAGAAAAGAAGCCATCACACAGACCGCGCGCAACTACATGGCACTTTGAAACCCAGAACTGGACAATGGAGACTGGAACAAAGCAGCATGTTTTTGCCATTTACGCGCCGCATCAAAATGTACCCTTTGTCTAGCGCCTGTCTCTCTCTCTCTACTGTAAACTTACTTGCACGTCGTCCTCGTCCACAATATACGCAATCCAAGCATACTACTGCTACAACGCCGGGCTTTCGTTATAAGCTCGGCGGAAACGCAGCAGACGCCGTGATGCGACCAAATATCAAACGAGAAACCATGTCTCATCTACGGAGTATACTCGACACTTGTCGGCTCTTCCCGAGACCCTTTTGTTACCGGGGAAAACCGGAGAAACTTTTTTACTCTTGGCTGCCCCAGACTGCCGACACGGCCAGCCGTGCTTGCATCTCTTTTTTCTTTCCTCTTCCTCATGAGCGAATAGACTTCCTAGCATTGCACGGGGTTCTTTGATTTTACCGGGAAAATACAAAAAAGGGGGCACGCCAATTGATCATGCTGCGATCGACGTCATCCAGAGCGCTGGCCTCGGGTCTTGCGAAGAGCTCCGTCCCCAGGGTCGGACGAGCTGCTAATGCTGCAGCATCCTCGGCCAGTCGTGGCGGCGCCGTTGCATGGACCCCGCAGCTACAAGTACAGCTCAACTCGAGAATCTCGTCGTGCCGAAGCATTCACAGCACCGCAAGAAACATGGCTCAAGCTACGCGAACCGAGAGCGACGCCTTTGGCGAGATCCAGGTGCCCGCCGACAGGTACTGGGGTGCCCAGACGGAACGGTCCCTCGAGAACTTCCGCATCAACCAGCCTCAGGACCGCATGCCGCCTCCCGTTGTCAAGGCCTTTGGTATCTTGAAGGGGGCTGCCGCGACTGTCAACATGCGATATGGTCTGGGTACGTGAGCTGTGTCATGTGTGCTGTCATGGCCTCGATCCCAACTTGACCGCTGGCTGCCCTCAAGCTCTGTGAGCGAATTTCACTAACACCATCCTCCCATCACCCAGACCCCAAGATTGGACAGGCCATCCAGCAAGCCGCCAAGGAGGTTGCCGATGGCAAGCTCATGGACCACTTCCCGCTCGTCGTCTGGCAGACCGGCTCCGGCACCCAGTCCAACATGAACGCCAACGAAGTCATCTCCAACCGCGCCATCGAGATCCTGGGCGGCGAGAAGGGCAGCAAGAAGCCTGTCCACCCCAACGACCACGTCAACCGCAGCGCCTCCTCCAACGACACCTTCCCAACCGTCATGCACATCGCTGCCGTCCTCGAGCTTGAGAACGACCTGATCCCTGCCCTGCGAAGCCTCCGCAAGGCTCTCCAGGCAAAGGTCGACGAGTTCCAGGCCAAGAACATCATCAAGATCGGCCGAACTCACTTGCAGGATGCCACGCCCCTGACTCTCGCCCAGGAGTTCTCCGGCTACGTCGCCCAGCTCGACTTTGGCATCAAGCGAGTTGAGGGATCCATCCCCGACCTCCGCCTGCTCGCCCAGGGTGGTACCGCCGTTGGCACCGGAATCAACACCTTCCAGGGCTTCGCCGAGGCCATTGCCGAGGAAGTCACCAAAATGACCGGCACCGAGTTCAAGACGGCCCCCAACAAGTTCGAGGCCCTAGCCGCCCACGACGCCATAGTCCAGGCCCACGGCAGCCTCAACACCGTCGCCACCTCGTTGACCAAGATTGCCCAGGACATCCGCTACCTGGGCAGCGGCCCCCGCTGCGGCCTCGGCGAGCTGGCTCTCCCCGAGAACGAGCCCGGCAGCAGCATCATGCCCGGCAAGGTCAACCCCACGCAGTGCGAGGCCCTGACCATGGTCTGCGCCCAAGTCATGGGCAACAACGTCGCCACCACCATTGGCGGCATGAACGGCCAGTTCGAGCTCAACGTCTACAAGCCCCTCGTCATCCGCAACCTGCTGCACAGCTCTCGCCTCCTGGCCGACGGCATGCGCTCCTTTGAGAAGAACCTGGTTGCTGGCCTCCAGGCCAACGAGGACAAGATTTCTCAAATCATGAAGGAATCGTGAGTTTTTGCCCTCTTGTCCCTCTACTTTACAATTGGGCATGCGATACCAGCAGACTAATGCAACTCAGGCTCATGCTCGTCACCTGCCTCAACCCCAAGATTGGGTACGACATGGCCTCCAAGGTCGCCAAGAACGCTCACAAGAAGGGCCTTACCCTCAAGCAGAGCGCCATGGAGCTCAAGGCTCTCACCGAAGACGAGTTCGATGCCCTCGTCAAGCCGGAGCTCATGATTGGACCTAGCCCCTACAAGCAGTAGGTTCGCCTGAGTGGAGAGACACGCTACGACGCGTTGATGGCATGCAACCTAAGTACGAATAAAACTTTATACAGATGTACAATAGATTCAGTTAATTAAACAAGAAAAAAAAAGTCATGGCAGTGGAGTATACAGTAAATTGGGTCTGTTGTATCGAGTGTTTTCGTCGTGTAAATGATCCTTACTACAGCCCGACTGGCATGACTGGCAAACTGTCATGCAAAGTGTAAACTTGACCTACAGACGAACGAATGCTTCTCTACGCCCGGAGCCTCAATCACGCAATACTCACCGCCCAATCACAAGCTTCACCGCAAGAGTGGTAATAGTACTAAGCAACTTTATATCTCTAAGCACGGCTCATCGTCTAACCTCGTGGTTCGCGACCCCTCGTCCAAAACCAACAAGTACATCATCACACCGACCCAAAATGATTTCAACACCAGTCTCGTGTGTCCCAGCAGCCATGCTGCCCCGCAATAATATCACCTAGTAATATGCAAAAGAGTATTTGCGCGTCATGACAGCAGCCTAGCGGCCATCCCCCGCGTTGCCCGATTTCTCATTAGTTGGAGGTCACCTTGGACCCTGTACACTGCAAAAAAACATAAAAGACAGAAATTGACCCGAATGTGTCGTAGTCTTTACCAAATAGGCAAATCGCCTCGCCCGCACATCTTCTCTACAAGACCAAAAAAAGGGGAGAAATGAAATAAATCGACGCATCTCGAGGCACAGCCAGACAATAAAAAAAAAGGAGGACGATAAAGAGTCCTCGAGATAGTCCGGAGGCAGTGTGTATCCCTTTATATATCAGAGTTGAAAATTAAGGGATCGTGATGAAGTGTAAAATCAAAAGAATGGAAATTCAACCTCGCCTTCCGAGGATTGAAAGAAAGAGTTTGATCATGCTGGATTAAGCTCAAAGTCGGGAAATCTCTGCTCTGCTATGCTCGAATTTGCAAATTCCGCAAGGAGTGGCGCACTAGTTGAATAGAATCCAATATTTAGAGTTTGAAAGGACATTATTTACAGTAGCCCGGCTTTAGTTGTGGGCTTTTTTGAAGGCTGGTTTTCCCTAAATAGCGCCTCCAGGATAAGCGCTTCCAGGAATCATCCCGGTGCCGGTCCGGTTCGGTCCTGGCCCGCGTGAACTTGGTAACTGGAAGTCGGGGTTGTTGTTCAAGAGCACATCCTGACGCTGATGCTTCACCTGGACCGGTCGACGGTTCGGGGGCGCCTGGTTGGGCATTGGCGGATGTGGTTCCCATCGAGGATTGACTCCTCGTTGAGAGATGGACGTGAAATTAGATCGTTCTGATTCGGCAGGGCTTCGTGCTCTGCCACCCGTAGCAGGAGCATCTTCGAACAGTGGCTCAGGATAGGCAGATGGGTGGTGGCTTTGCACCGGTCCAGAAGGAGGCGTAGTATCGAATCGAGGGTTGGTGTCCTCGTAGTAGTCGCTACGCGATCCTGTCGTCGTTGGAAGCATATTCTGGCCACCTGGAGAAGGAGCTCCTGGCGAGTTTCTCCCTGGATTTTGGTTCCACGCAGCACGTGGTGGAACATATTGTTGCGGCCTATCAACCATTAGTAAACGAGGAAAGCAATAATAAGATCGGCATGTATGGAATTAGGGGGCAGACATACTCGTCAGTGCTGTACTTGCTTCCGTCACTCATAATCGTTTCACGCCCTCCACCGAGCATTGGACGACCTTGCTGCAAGCCAACCATGCCGGCGACATCGACGTCGCTATCCCGAAGTAGGTTATGCTGACCGTAGGCATTTGGCGGCGGCGGACTCAGAGGAGTAGTAGTGTCGGTGTCTGGAGCTCGTGAACCGCCCGCGACTTGTCCTGGTAAGGGCGGAGGAGACTCGGCTCGGGGAAGATCATTGTTATCCGCTGCTAAGCTGGGCTGGCTTCCATTCCACCCACGGTCCAATGAGTTTTGTACTGGCTGGGTCTGTCCATATGGTGCGTATTCGTTCTCCGGCGGCCTCTGATTGTGTTGGCTTGGAGGCATATTAGCATAGCCTCCCATCGGAGGCGGCCCGCGTCCTCCTCGTGGTGGAAGGCCATAACCACCTCGCCCACGGGCCCCCCCTCTGCCAGGCAAGGGACCATAACCTCCTCGTCCTCCTCCACCACGTCCTCGACCTGCTATGCCATAGGTATCGAAACCTCCGCGGCCATAAGCACCACCACGTCCGCCGCGGTAGCCTCCACCACGTTCCCTACCATAGGCATCGGGCCCATTGATGGGATTACCATAACGATCCCGTGAGGGCGATTGCCTTGAATTGGCCAGACTAGTGGCCTCCCTCGCGTTTGCCATGTCGTTGTGAACAGTGGTTGCTGATCTCTCTACAGGACTTCGTTGTGTCAGAGGAATTTTCTCGTCGCTAACTTGGTCGTCCTTTCGCTGACTCTGACTTTCAAAGACTGCAAATGCAGGGAGGCTATCCGTTCCCAAATTTCCTCCGCCCACAGCAGAAAAAGTTGGTTGGCTGGCAAAGATGGCAGCCGCCTTGACCTGACCGTCCCTGTTGTAGTAGCTTTCACCACTCATGTCTCCATTCTCCGCAATGCGCTTCTGACGAGCTTTCCTGCTAACAGTGGTTCTTCGCATGGCGAAAGACCCAAAGGTGCAGATAGCAAGAACGATGGATGCAGCCAACACCATGTAGGTGCCCCATGCCAAGTGAGGGATGAAGAGCAGCACATCCACCACAAAACCAGCAACACACACGAGAAAGGTGATGAGGGTAAAAACGGAGACGACGAGGAGATATCTCGACGAATGCGACGCACTGTGCAGGTGTGCAGCGATGGCCAGACAGAACATGATGAGAGTTAGGAGTGCCGCTACGGGATGAATGACCAGAATGGCGGACAGAGTATGGCGAACTGAGCTTGGCAGATCGAACTTTTGAGTTTCATCGGTTAATGCTCCATCTACACGAAAGGTTCAGTCTGGTCAGTATACCGTTTGTCAGGTTGCAGTTTAGCGTTCGCATGTTCTCGATTAAGCGTACCTCGCGGATATCCTATAGCAATATTGGTGCATTCCTCACCCTGGCAGTAGCCAAAGACGCCATACTTGACATCCCCAAATGATCCGAGCGGCACAAATTTGGTGACGGGAATGGAAATCACCGAAAAGAGAAGTAGAACAAAGGCTGCAAACAGCAGCACCGACAAGGGTGTTGCTGGTCGTATCATAACGACAGCGGCCGGCCACGCCGACCGACGAGCTTTGATTGAAAGGTTAGCGTCGTGCAAGTCAAGGCACAACTGCGAGTAGTCGACAGGAAGCCGTTGGACAGTTATATCGTGTTGGTCTGCTGATGGTTCATCGGGAGACGGTATTACGCATACTCGGTAAGCAGGAGAAAGGACGACGGCCAATTTCCGCGGGAAAGAAAGAAAAGGAAAGGAAAGGCTGCCCGCCGTTCAATGGTGTTTATGATGCAGCATATGATAAAGGCCAAACTCAATCGTCCACGGTTTCTTCTGTCTCCGCAGTGACCAGCGGCGATGGCGTCAAAACAAGATGGCCCGTCGAAGGTTAGTCGATAGGTGAGCGGCCGAGTAAACGGACAACCGAAAGAACACAGCGATGCAGAATCAAGTCGGCACGATTGAGCCCAGCGACAAATGCTTTTCCGCAACAGCTCAGTCAGAGGGCAACTGTTGGCTGGATGCTGGAGCGACGTTCCCTTGGTGCAGAAGGGTTACGCACAGATGACGGAGGAGACGGTCGAGCGAGTGCGGCGGACAATTTGTCGCGGGAAGACCCCAACCAACCTGGTCGGTTTGGAGTGGCCGAGGTGGTCAACTGATCGACTTGTCAACGTCTCGCAGCAGAAGAGACATGGGAGAAGACATGGAGACACCTCAATTGATCTCTTGAGACTCGAGACACCAACGGCGGTGCTTGCAGCGGGTTCAGGGCCAACAGGGCCAAGGACGATTGTCTCAAGTGCTGGGAGTGGAATGGCCAGTGGGTCCGGGCAGGTATGGCGATGCTGATTGGGGAGATGGGGGCTGGGCTCTGGTTTACACCGGGGCCAGGGATTGGAGGACAGCCAGAGCCCACTGTACTAGCCTTGCTAGCGTGGCATGCTTTGCAGGTCCCAGCCTGCGCCAGCCTGCAGCCAAGCAGCCACAGCCATCGGGTCACAAACATGCGGCCAGAGACATGCCAGGGCAGCTTACTCCGTTGCTCCATCGCCATTCAACATGCCGCCATCCAAGCCATCCTGGCCCTCAATCAACATCCCCCCGTCAGGGGAACGAGAGGCCCCATTGGTCGGATGCGATGACAAGAGTGGTGAGTGGGGGGGGAAGCCACGCTCAACGTTAAACCTGGGGCAGACGAGATGCCCACGACGGCCCTAGGGCAGCAACTTCGGCAGCATTTCTTCCGTATTCAAGTCTACCTGTCCGCAGATGATTTGAAAAAGGCAGTTTTAGGTTGCTACTACTTCCACGTTGGTGCACACCCCGATGTTGTGCATTTGCAGCCGAAAATTGTGTGTGCGGCGTGGCTAGTCAGATCCGGCGTGGCACGAGGCATGGCACAGCACAAGCATGAAGACCCGGAGCGCGATAACTTGGTGCAACAACAGAGCACCCAAATACTACTACTCATCGACTCAGGTCGGAGCAAGCAAAGTATAAATCGGCGACATGCGGTGTACATACGGATGCATGTACATAGGCATGCGTGGCGTCCTCCGCGTTCATCCAACACCACCAAATGAATCCAGTCGAGGCCATCTCCCCTCGTCAGCCACCACCAACAATGCGCCGGGAATACATGACTCTCAAGCCAGGCAGCGTGGCCTTTCCAGAAAACAGCAAAATGACGCGCTCGTCCCGGTTTATTCACGAAATTGTGCGCACAAGGCCGCGACAAATATCCTTCTTCTTTTTGTTACTCTGGGTATTCTTTATAAAACTGGACTCTGGTACGGAGTACATAATATTATATGTAAGTATGTATGTATGTACATGGAGGCAATTGGTGAACGGAATGGGTCATGAATCAGTCACATCGGATGTCAACTGATCCCTGCTTGCACCCGTTGTCTGTGCAATCACATGTACATACCGAGTACGACTCCCATACAGAGTAGACAAGGAGGATTTTCATCGTACAGTACGTTGTATGATGGGCAGAGCAGGTAATGGAGCGCAGGAGTCTTCAGCGACCTTCTTGCGCCAGAAAACGTATACGGAGAACTTGGTACGGAATACTTGCTGCAGGGAGGTTAAATGAATACTCCGTACGGAGCACTGCTGTTGAGTTTTTCCATTGGCATTCCTCCCTCGCATGCAAAGAGGCAGTCTGCAAATAACAAGTCTCTTGGCGCTCAGCTCTCATATTCCCAAGTTTCCACCTTTGGGATAGTAGTACCTTTGTTTTTTCTCCGATGAACGATGTGCCGCAACCAGTATTTTCCAGGTGCCGAATTCCCTCTTGACATGCTCAGTCGTACTTACGGTACTGATGGATCGAGCGGGAAATTGGAGGTGCCACACTGGAAACGTGAAAAATGCTCCCAGCGGCATCCGCCTGTGACAAACAAGCCACCACGGATTTGTGTGTACTCGACGTATTTGATGGAGTCGACTGGTCATTGCCCATATGTACTGTACCCATCCATTTTGATAGTAATTGTACAGTACTCACCCCATTAGCCACCGACTGAGCTTAACCTTGTCCCCTTCTTCCCCTTGGTCCCGCGACAGATCGACATTACACAGCCCACTGTCTTGAATGTCTGGAAATTCTGGTACGATCCACGGGGACCCGACGTACTTACTCCGTACATACGTCGCTTATAGCCCCAGGACCCATGGACAGCTTCGCTAAACGACAACCCGCCTGGAAAGAAATGTATAATGCTGTATACTACGAAACTGCCGTCTGGCAATGCATATCGCGTCAATGCACTGAAAGCACACTTGCAGTGCTCGGGAGTACGTATCGACCAAACGCCTCATGGCAACATTCGAACAGTCCAAGATTACCATTACCACGTCGTGCCTGCCCCACCGACATGCGGCGCGGCGGGCGCAAATCTGATCCAAAATAGCTTGAGCTTGTTTTTCCCTGTTCCTGGCCATTCCCTGCCTTCTGTCCCCTTCTTGGCACGTGTTTGCAACGGACCGTCGACGCTCGGCGGGGCTGGCCCTGCCCGTACGAGAACAAAGTGTGATGTGCGTGGTAGTACTCCGTAGTAGCACAACATAACCTGCACTACGCCGTACATACATGTACCGTATGTACATATGTACTACATACATGCATGCGATCCCACCCCAACCAATGTCTTCTGCGACAAATGCATGCATTCATGGCAACATGCATCTATCACGTCGGGACTACACGCGTCGGCCACGTCATGATTATCGTGACCTGCTGCAATGGCTCGAAGGTGAGGCAGGAGATCAGACACAAGAAGGACGGCGAACCCAACAATCGTACCCACAGGCAACAGATATTCAAATCCATCGACGACATCTCATCGCCCGGGACCCTGATGCCCCTATCAGTAGCATCGGCCACGGCGCTCCCTCCACCGACTTTTCTTACCGGCGAGCGAACCGCTGAACCATACGGCTTGATGTGCAAAATCTGCTGCAACACTTCCCGTTCGTCACTGCTATGCTGTCGACTTCTCACCTAGACTAGAAGATAGCACCGTATGGCGAAACTCGAGGCCGGAAGACCCGCAATTCTCTCCATGATACCGCTCCAAGTAAAGGTGTATCGCGTGTACGCACTCGGAGGCATCAAAGTCTGGACTCTGGAGAAGTGGATAGAGATACGCGTATAAGGGCACCGCCTTGGTCATCTTTGTTGCGTTCCGAAACAGACTGTTCTGCGCCTCTAGCCTTGTGTCCGTTCTAGCGCTCAGTAGAAGAGTCCAGAACCAAGTATAACATCATCAGCGCGATCCAATATATCTCGCTCAGATGAAGGGGCGAAATGCCCGCATCTTCCTTGGGTGCCAATAGGCGGTTTCGCTTGCGTGTAGTCAAAATGTCAAGACATCTGGTACCGTTTGCGTCCTAGTCTCAGACTCTCGATGGAGTTGGTTGCACGGGGTAATGATGCGCATCTCGAGGTGCTTTGTGGCTCCTGCTCGTCCGAGGGCTCGGAATGCCATGACTTGCTCCGGGATGGCCGGCAACTCCTGTCCAAGATCGATCACCTCGTCCTTGACTGATTTTGGGTGCCTGGGCCATGGATTCGTGCGTGCTAAAGGGGGGTCGTTGTCTTTTCTCCAATCTGGGCAATGGCCTTGCAGAGAGGCTCGTCGGCTTGCTCGTGGCCCAAGGTCAAGGTGTCAGGTCATGCCAGATCAACCCGAGCGTCGAGGAAGAGCGGATGCGCCGCGCCGGACGTGAACGCCTGGAGACCTCTGGCCAGAAACATGGCCCCGGTTCCTTCGTTGTGTCCTCTCCGGGCGAGCATTTGAGGCTTGCCGACGGCCGGCACCGTGACCTATGATGGCGTCGTTGGTCTGCCTGCCAGAGCATGCATACATAGTACTTTGGCCCCGGATTGTTGGCCGGTCAAGCCCACCTCGTAGAATGACAAGAGCCTAGCGGTTGCCATCAACCCATCACGTTGGTACCAGTCCGCCTCCTTTAAAGCCTTGGCCACCTCGTAAATAGCCCTGTTATATGTCTGAATGCTCTTCACGCATAACTGGGTGTCTTGGGCATCTAGAGCCAGTAGGAAGGTGCCTATAGAAATAGATGGCCTCACGATAGCCTCCGCGAGGCAGCCCAGCTTTAATACATCGGCGGCATCGGGGTCGGGTTATATCACACTAATATCGGGTCAGTTTCTATATTTCCAGAACCTGTGCAAAGTTTTGAACAATGACACGCACGGCTTTCTCCCTCTTCCGACAAGTCGCTCAACCACTTGACACCTCCGGCAGCCTGGCCATTGTCCATGCCAGTCATGGGGAGTCAACCTTTAACGTGGGCAGGAAGAACCCAGTCGAACGCTCCGAAGTCGGGAATTGTCATGGTGGCGTTTGATAAGATGGTCTGCTGTTCAAGGCAAGATTCAGATATGGTTCCTGGCTGTGGAGTTTCATGGGGGCCATGTGGTGGTGCATGTGGTGATATGCGGGGTTTGGAGCAGGTGAGATGGATAGATGGCTGCGAATACTCTGTTGGTCGACGGGGTTATTTCTCCATCAAATTGCTTGCTAGTTTTATTGCGAGAATGACAGGATTGTTGGCATGGGCAAATGTCTTTGACTGCCAGGTCAACATGTGCATACATGAGTCAATGTTTAGTGTTCCCAGAGACTATGACATACTGTCGCTAGGCGGACTGTCTGTCTGGTTGGAGCACCAGACATCATCCAACCAGTCTGATGGCGATACATAGTCGTCGATAATTTTATCGCACATAGTCACTCTTGCAGCCGCACATCCCCCATCTCCGGGTCCAGCAGGTTACAAGTACTTGACATTGCTAGTTAAGTAGCCAGCATCGAGAGACAAATCAGAGCCTACTGGTTTTGACATTTCCAGCTGGCTACCCTATAGACAGTTTGACATTTGGTATATACAACTTCAGCACTCCGTGTACACGGAACTGGTGCCGCCCATATTACGGTTGATTACCTTGTTTTTTGCCTACTTAAGCATAGGGTAGTTACCCCAGCGCGTTTACGCATCAGTGCGCATCTATGACGCTGCTGGCGATGATATCAGCCTTGATGTGCGTCATTCTCAATTAACGTGAACACTAGTGTGCTGGAATTTGACTGATGACTTCAGCCACCGCAAGCTTTCCGTGAAGGGATAAGCCCTTAATACTAGCCTGACAATAACGAAATACTAGGTAAAAAAGGGCCATATAGTCGTCACCGATTGACAGGCATAGTCCGGACACGGGACCTCCCGAGGGCGATTCGAAATCCCCGATCGGAGCCGGATATAATGCTTCTCGGCGATTATATTCGGCCCGCAAAAAAAAAAAAAGAGCCTCTCTCAACTTCCCGACGACCAAAGTCCTCTCCCAACTTCCACACCCGTGCTAGCCATCATCTTCAATGTCCGCCTGCACCTAACAACATCAAGCAGGCGACTTCAGACAGCTGGGCCGGCAGCACCACCCAGCATGTTCCGCCGCAGCACCCTCATCCTCTCGAGGGCACCGTGTCGCGTGCCTCGCGTCGGCCTTGCTCGCAGCGACGTCGTCGCCGCCGCCTCCCGCCGAGGCATTCAGACCCCGGGGGGTTTCTCGCCCCTCCGACCGCCGTCGCCAGAAGAGCTGGGCGCCCCGAGGGCAGCCAAGCAGTACAACAAGGGGAGGAGATGGACGCGCTGGCTGGTGACGGGCCTCGCGGCCGGCGGCGCCGTCTACGTGGCCGACCGCCAGATATACGCCTCGGGGTTCGCCCGGACGCTGCGCACGTTTGCGACGACGCTCCTCGTCGCGCTGGACTACAAGATCAACTTCCGGCCGGAGCCGCTGACGGCCGGTTCCGTGCCGGAGCTGCACGCCCGCAACGCCGAGCGGCTGTTCGACCTGCTCCGCGCCAACGGCGGGCTGTACCTCAAGATCGGGCAGGCGATTGCCATGCAGAGCGCCGTGCTGCCGCCCGAGTTCCAGAAGATGTTTGGCCGCATGTTTGACGACGCGCCGCAGGACGACTGGAGGGACGTCGAGGCCGTGATCCGGAGGGACTTTGGCAGGAGCGTCGAGGACGTGTTCGGCGTCAGCTTCACGGGCAAGGAGGGCATGGGCGTCATGGAGCGCAGGGCGAGGGCGAGCGCCAGCGTGGCCCAGGTCCACTGGGCGAGACTGCCGGACGGCCGAGAGGTGGCTGTCAAGATTCAGAAGAGGGAGATTGCCAAGCAGATTGCTTGGGATCTATGGGCTTTCAGGTACGCCGTCCAGCCGTGACATCTTTTCACCCCTTTTCCCCCAGTGACGGGGAGGACCAGACGAGGAAGGGGGATCCTGACCAAATGCACACATACAGGGCCGTTACATGGATCTACTCCAAGTGGTTCGACCTCCCGCTGTACACGCTCGTCCCCTTCATCACGGAACGCCTCGAGCTCGAAACGGATTTCCTAAACGAGGCCAAAAACTCAGAGACGATGCGAAACCTAGTCAACTCGGAGAGCAGCCTCCGGGGCCGCGTCTACGTGCCCGTCGTCCACGCCGACCTCACCACCAAGCGCGTGCTGACGACGGAGTGGATTGAGGGCGTCCGGCTCTGGGACAAGAAGGCCCTCACGTCGCGCTGGCTCGGCGGCCGCGGCAAGGGCTCCCCCGGCGCCCAGACGGCCCTGCCGCCCGTCGACATGGCCGCCGCCCGCCGGGAGCTCCGCGCCCGCCCCTACAACGAGAAGATCAAGCCCGCGCGCCAGGAGTGGAAGGGCGCCCGCGGCCGCGGCGGCCTCGGCCTCTCCACCACCGAGGTCATGACCACCATGGTCGACCTGTTCTCGGCGCAAATCTTCAAATGGGGCGTCGTCCACTGCGACCCGCACCCGGGCAACATCTTCATCCGCCGCCTGCCCAGCGGCCGCGCCGAGCTGGTCCTCATCGACCACGGCCTCTACGTCTACATGTCGCCCACGTTCCGGCGCCAGTACAGCGCCTTCTGGAAGGCCCTCATGACCTTTGACAACGGGACCATCGCGCGCGTCACCTCGGAATGGGGCATCCGCGGCGCCGACTTCTTCGCCAGCGCCACGCTCATGCGCCCCTACGAGGGCGGCGACAACTCGCTCCGCGACAGCATCCGGAAGGACCTCGAGGGCAAGACGCCCGCGGAGCGGCACTACGCCATGCAGCAGCTCATGAAGCAGAGCCTGCGCGACATGCTGGCCGACGAGGACAAGTGGCCCAAGGAGCTCGTCTTTATTGGGAGGAACATGCGCATTGTCCAGGGGAACAACCAGTACCTCGGGTCGCCTGTCAACAGGGTCAAGATGATGGGCGAGTGGGCGAGCAGGAGCCTGTTCCAGGACAAGAACCTGCCGGTGGCGCAGAGGATGACCAACGCCTGGAGACACTTGCTCTTCAAGGCAGTCATGTTTGGTACCGACGTGGCATTTTACTTTTTCAAGCTGAGGCAGTGGTTGGGACTGGGGGGTGGCATGGAGGACGAGATGGAGAGGAGAATGAGAGGTGTAGCGCAGGACTATGGCATTGAGTTGCAGCATGATGTTTTTGAGGGCTAAATGGGTATATGGGAGAGCTCGGCTTCTTCTTCTTCTTTTTTTTTTTTTGGCAGTGACTGGTTGTAAGAGTACATGGTATCGAAGGGGACGGGCAAGCCGAGTTTCGTTTCAGCGATGGCGTCGTGGGTCAAGCGTGTACAACAACAACCAGGTGTGAGATATATGTATATACCTGGACTTGCATCTCATTAGACTAGATATGGGTAGAGGAAAATACCGCTCTGTATGTATATGCCGGGTTAATACTGAGTAGCCGGACAGATGAACTTGTCGGGGTACTATCCGTTCAGGGGGCGGAGGGATCAGTTCTTGTTGCCGCAATGTCTTGTGTCCGCAGTGGGTTCAATGTTCTTAACACATAAACTCTAAGGGTTTTTAAATGGTGTACACCAGTAACTTAATAGTAGTTACACAGATTCAAGACGGGCTAAATGCCTTGGAGAACAACGAGATGCCCAAAATAGACTCGAGAAAAAAAGACATCCCCGTCATCATCCACTATTTTAATTTTCAATGCCGTCAAGGCCCAGCATGTTGTACTCATGTTCTTTCTGTAGTCGAATGAGATAGTACTACGCAGCTGGACGACTGGAGACAAAACAGATCAGATCGGACAGAGCACCAATCAGCCTCTTATCATGGACTCCAATTTTCTTTCCCATGCCCATGCCCATGCCCAGCCCACAAGCCAAGGTGCATGACAGCCTTCCCCGTCGTTTCACTTCTCCTGCGACACGCGATAATCCTGGCTCCGATTGGGTTGGGGCCCAGGGCCGAGGATGGGCTTGCATGCGTTGCAGCGACTCCTGTAATTTCACTAAGCCTTCCGTTTTTTTTGTTAAAAAAAATTAAACAAAAATTGACTTTTTTTCTCCTCAAGTCAACTTTAAAACAAGAAGAGAGTTATACAAAGCGGACCGACCCGTAGTGAATAGAGGCGACAAGGTCCTATAATTTTGCGACATGAAATATGCATCCACGGCACGAGGCCGCAAACCGGGTTGGACAATGTGTCGTATTGTGTGTATGTGCGAGGCCACACGTACTCCGTACAAGCCCGTTACGAGTTATCACTAACGATAAAAGTAGAAATTCGGCGGCGACCTTGCAATACCTTGACCAACACAATGTAGTAAATACACAATCTACCTACCCAAGGCATGTACAACAGCTTGGTCCACATGCTGTATGTACATACAACGCATTCGTGTTAGTACGACTGGTGGAGTGCATGATTTACATGATTAGGCATGGGTTTTGGGGATAGAAATTCATGCAAAAGACATTGCAGCAGTGCACTCGACACCGACTGGTAAGTCATTGGTTAGACCGAGTAACCATGACACATGTGCCGTGAATGACACTCATGACAGTCATGGCACTCCATGCAAAGTCCAAATATGAGACTCCGCGGCAACCAAAAGTTCCTTGGCACGCAGATATTGAAACGTCATGCCGGCGAGCCGTATCACTGCTCGCTGGCCTTGATGGTTGGCGGTTAATAAGGCCGAAGGAAGATTTGGATGCCATCTTGGCTTGCGCTGGCATCATGGTGCACTAGGATGTGATTCTTTTATCCTTCCCATTGTTCACTAGATCCATGGCAATCCTGTGAATTCCGGTTGAGCTCTGGGACGGTTTTGACACAAGTTTTTCGTTGCATACAGGTGTAACATGTAACACATGCAAGACTTGTCGTGATTTATGATATCGATTGTAACAAATGGGCACGGCCAACTGCATCCGCGGCTAGGGACGAGTGGGTCATCTTTTCATAGTGGAAATCCATTGTTCTGAAGTCAAAGGAATCCTCATTGTTCGCCGATTGTCTGCAGTAGTACGCAGTACGCAGTATTCCGTAGATCATGCATGTCTTGGAACGATGTTTTAGCTGGATTCTATTCGCCCTTTGTGGCTGGGCAAATCGAACTGTCTCTGTGCTGGCTTTGTTTATTCAAAAAGCCATCTATTCGCCATCCCGATCCGCCGAGTCCGGACGGAGTACTCATCTCGCCCACGTCGTGTGATGGTGGTCGTGTGGAACGGGCGCCGCCGCCTCCTCCAGCGACCCCTATTTTTGGCCCTCCTTCTCGGGACACACGTCTTGGACTGGTGATGGCGGCGTTTGATCCCCGACCCTGCAGGCGGCCGTGCCTTGGTACTACTACGTACGGAGTACCTGACTGGAGTCTGAACACAGGCTGTCTTGGATTGTTGTATTACAGCGTGTAATCTTGCTCAACACTGGCTAGCGTAGCGTAGCGTACCAGCTAGGATGTTGCGTATGGTTGGTGAAGAGGGAAGTAAAATTAGCATGTAAGCTCGTCCGAAGAGCGCAGAGTTAAGCCAGAATTCCGTTCATCTCGAGCAAAGACCTGTGCGGGTTGAGCATGCAAGGACCGAGCAAAGCGCAGTCGTTGTCCATCGTCGTCTCAATAGCGTAGTAGCTGGTCGAGCATGCCGAAGTGGCCGCTTTGGCCTGCCATGGAAAAGAAGTCAGTCATCATGCTGTAATTGGCGATGTGTTCCACATTGGTTCACGGTACTAGTAGTAACAGTCGAACAACCAAGCGCAAGGCAAAAGCTGAGATGGCGTGGGAAAAGATGGAAAACGGCCCATGATCTGGGCGGGGCAACATTCTGAAGTCAAGTGGTACTACGTACTCCAAATTCCGTATATGTACGCAGACCTAAGTGACCATGTGTTGTGCACCAAGTCCCTTGCTGGTCAGGCTCATCAATATTGAAGGCATGAGAAGGAAGGAACGGTTCGTGCCCAGTGCCAACGCTGTCAGTTGTCGCGAAGGTCGTTGCGAAAGAGGAAGGCGCATTCAATGTTTGCACCGGGGAATATGGGTAAAAGGGGCCAGCCCGGGGGCTAGAGATGGAGAATTAATATCAGAATTTACAGGACATGTACGTGTACGGTGCATGTACATGCATCTTCTTATCGCCGCTTGCTACGTAAGCTTGAACCAGCTCGAAATTTGAAATGTCTAAGGCGGAACAGGGTGCTGCCGGCTCCTTGTACCTCTTTTCAGGCGATCGCTCGCGCTTGTCGTCCAATCTACTAGCTGGGAGCCCTGGCGATCCCCTGCTTTCGCGACCGCCAGACGACACACATGTGCAGCATCTTCAACCGCCTTCACCACGTTAGCCTACCAACTCCACGCACAAAGGCCAAATTAGCTGCTTCTAGCGTCGAACCTTGCGTCCCCGTTGGCCCCAAGTCTCCGCCGCTACCGAAACCTTGGCTCCTTCGGATGCCCACTTCGAACCTACAGAGGAACCTCATGTATGGCCATGGAGGAAACGGTCCAGATGTCTGCAGCTGGCTGGACATGTTCCCCTATTCTTTCATACCCTCCATGCGACATTGGGCCAACAGCCTCATACGGCTCCTGAGTGGATGAGGCGTAAGCCGGCTAATTGGCCGGGTGGATGATGGGTGATGGGTGATGGGTCCCTGCGTCCTGACAAGGGGTCATCTGAACCAGCATGGGAGTGGGAGCCTGGAGGCCTGTGGAGAGCACTGTTGCAAGCATATCGATCATCATGCTCTTCCATCTAGCTTGGTCTTGGGGCCTGGGGCCTGGGTCCCGGTGTCCTGGATTCTTTGTGGATGTTGGATGCCCAGGTTGCTCGTGTGTGTGTGTTCCCAGGTGCTTGCAAGAAAGGGCTTCTTCTCGACTCGTGCTGCGTCGTCACCTGGTGCTATACCATTGTCACGGGTCGCATTTTCGCCCTTTTCTCCCATTTCTGACAATCTTCCAGTGGCCGATCCCCCGAATTTACAAATTTGCCGCTTGACACTCGTGGCAGTTGCCCATGTACCCAACCCACCACCGGCCGCTTAAACCGTCAAGTATTAGCCAGGGCCGTTTGTATGTCCAGTCTGGAGAAGCGATCCCCTAATCTCCACAAGGCTCGAGGCTCAAGGCTCAAGGCTCAAGGCTCAAGGCTCCGAGCCCCTCTGCTCAACTGCATTACGCTTCGGTGCGAGTTTTTGACCTGGCAGAGGCCAGTCTTGGGCTCGTGTCCGACTCGTTCAGCTTGTCCTCAGTCTCTTTGCGTGGACTACCCATCCCACGCACTCCTACTCAACACCAACAAATCACCTCTCTCCCAGCTTCCCGCGAGCCAACCGCCATCGACCACAAACCGGCGGCTAGGTGCCTATCTGTGTGTGCTCCTTGGCCTGCTAGAACCTGGGCGCAACCAAAAACACTACACGACGCCCCCTTCTTCTTTGGCGGCGCATCATCAAATCATTCCACAATTCGTTTGACCCCTGGTTGGTTGCATCGTTCTATTTCCTTCCCCTCCTGTACTCCGAGCTGCGCGGACCGCGCGTGGATCCGTCGCCCAGGTTGTCATTGATGAAAGCCATCACACTCTTTTCGACCGCTCCTACTCACGCCTTCCCGACTTACTCCTGTAATGAACGAATTGCGACAACGTCGTCCCAGTTTCGGAATGTTGCTTCGACGGAGCAAGAGCGGTGATCTTGGCAAAGGCAGCAAGAAGGCTCAAGCCCTTAGAGAGGCTGAGCTGGAGCGCCAGCGTCAAGCGGCTGCGCGAGTTCCTCCTAAGCTGCCCGAATTCGCCAATAATACCGAAAAATTGTCCAATACCTTTCCGCGGGAGCTGCAACCGTCTGAGTTGACTTACAGTCTTTCCAATTCGAGTTCAGGTGGTTATTATGTGCGCGCCTCCAATGAACCTCGCAATTACATATCAAACGCTGCTCCGCCAGTGCCGCCGATTCCGAACAACGCCTTCGACCCTTATGCTCGAACTGAGAGCATGACTCACCGTGGACGGTACAGCTATGCCAGCAGTGCTATTAGCTCCATCAACAGCCCTAGGAGGGTTCGAAGAAGAAAGGATCCGACTCCATTCAAGTGAGCTGCCCCTCATTCATGGCGCAGTGTCTAAGTCACTCGTCGCTCCTTTTGGCAATTTGGACAAAAGCCTGTTTCTTTGTCTCAACTTATTTCATCGCTTCTAACTGTTAGGAATGTAGTATCCTAGTCATTGGAACCCCTGGCGCCGGCAAGACCTCCTTTCTCGAATTTCTCAAGACTGCACTCGCTCTTCCGCCTAGAAAGCGACCTAAGAAGACTGACGACGATGACTTTAACATTCCAGCTCCGGCATCGGGAAACTTTGTCCCCCACTTCATGGAAACTGAGATTGATAACGAGCGGATTGGATTAACTTTGTGGGATTCGGAAGGCATTGAAAAGAACCTGGTGGATTTGCAATTGAGGGAGCTGAGCGCTTTTCTCGAGAGCAGGTTCGAGGAGACGTTTGCAGAGGAGATGAAGGTTGTGCGATCCCCCGGTGTTCAGGACAGCCACATTCACGCCGTCTTCTTGATTTTGGATCCCTTCCGTCTCGATCGTAATATTGCCGCCTCCCGAAACAGAGCGACTGGTCACCAAGGCAATGATTCACGCACTCGGGCGGCGTCTGGCGCCCTTGACGACGACCTCGACCTCCAAATCTTGCGCAGTCTCCACCGCAAGACCACTGTGATTCCAGTTATTGCCAAAGCAGACACCATCACCACCAAGCATATGAATGTGCTAAAGAAATCCGTTTGGGACAGCATCAAGAAAGCTGACCTGGACCCGCTTGAGGCGCTCGGATTGGATGAGGACAGCGACAGGATTGATGAGGAGGAAGAAGATGCGGCTGTTCCGGATATCAGTGAGCCAAAAGATGCAAGCTCTTCTTTACCGAGTTCTCCAAACTCCAAGCGATTGTCAAGCCAGTCCATCCGTCGCCACAAAGCTCAAGAGGAGTCAAAGGAAGATGAGATCCCGTTCCTGCCCCTCTCCATCATTAGCCCTGATTTGTACGAACCTGCTGTGATCGGCCGCCAGTTCCCTTGGGGATTTGCCGATCCTTACAATGAGCAGCATTGCGACTTCACGCGTTTGAAGGAGGCAGTGTTCTCGGATTGGCGAGGCGAGTTGCGTGAGGCCAGTCGAGAGCAATGGTATGAAGGATGGCGAACGAATCGTCTGAAGCTGCGAGACCTGCCCTATCGTCATCGATAGATGATGCAATTGCTCACTGTCATGAAAATCTGATGCCAGCAAGCGGCGCAGGAGGCGAAACTAAAAAAAAAAAAGGGAAGAAGAAAAAGAGGTCGAATCCGAATTCGACAAAGCTGGCGCTTCGTGCTTGGCTTGTATTAGCTACCATTACGGATATCATCATACCCCGCGACATTACGAGCTTCGTCCTTTGCTGGCGCTAATGAATTGTCTGAGTATTCGGCTTGTTTTTTTTTTTTTTTTGCATTAACTACTGGAGCAAGTCTCCTCGACTATTTCTTTGTTTACACGCAGCTTGCGACATACCTCAGCCTTTTCCTTCAAGCATGTTTATTCCAAACGCGGACAGTCTGGCGAGAAGACACCCTACTTACCGACTATCACTAATCAGCGTGCACCGAACGCAGTTTCCCCAAAGGATGATGCAGGTCTAGCTGTCTGACGCGCTTTGCGTTATTTCTGTGAACAATATTAGGCGGCCCTTACATCTAAATATGCCCGTCCATGGTCAACATGCAGGTTTTCATGGTTCCTGATTGCCATGTGGTACTTTTCTCGCAGGACGGGCAGGGTCGGGGAACAACCACCATGTCTATCTCAGCCAACGCAACGATTTTTTCCTTCTTTTTCTTCACATTTTTCTCACTCTTATATTCTTCTCACCGTCAACAGATTTGGCACGGTACTATTATCGACTATGTGTGTCAACTTTTGATTTTTTTTCTTTCTTTCTCTTCGTAGGTATTTTGCTTTCCGTCATCAACAAAAGAATGATTGGGGGTTTCGCCAAGAATTCAGATGTGGAATAGGGGTTGAGGCGAACAGAAAGTGTGACGGGATGGATGGAGGCTGGCTCTCTGGCCTCGATGCCGTGAGTGTGGTGGATTGCCAACCGGACGAGTGGATTCTCTCAACGGAAGTGAGAAGGATATTCCCGGGGCCGTTTCTTGTACCTCGACAATAGGAAAGTAGGGAGGTGGGAAATGACCCGGGCATGTGGATGGGGTGGAATTGACAAGGCTTGCCTGTAGAGTAGTGGCTTTCTGATCAATTTGACAGATTTTGCACATGATTGATTGACGTGTGAATTGGTTTGTGAGCGGCGGGCAAGAGTGCTAGTCGTTGTGTATAGTGGTTTGAAGATATTTCTATGCCAGCCGCTTTTGTATCGTATTAAGCGTGGTGATACTGCTGAGTGTGGTGTAGTTGCGGATGCCATTGTCGACCTGGGGCATTTAGGAGAATGCGGTCCGTATTTCACTTCAAAGCTGAGCAAGCCACCGTCCCGAGTTGCACCACCATACATCACAATGTCCTGTATACAGAAATCTGCGATATAACGAGAACGCCTCATGAACACTGAAGTATGAAGTGTGAATTGTTTCGCTCTGTAGTCAAAGTGATATTACAAGCATGATGCGAGTATCAGAACACTCAAGTATACTGATAAAATGGACACGGATCCTTGAGACTCTTCTAACCCTTGTCTCCTCGAGGAGATAAAAATGCAGACATTAAAAAATACATACAGAGCTAATAGACACCTTGAACCCATACGAAAAAGACAAGAACCATCAACCTATCCCTACAATCTTAAATATCAGTGTTGAGGGCCATTCCGTTTTCCTGCTCGTGCTCCCTTCTATATGGATTCTTGCCTAGACTCAATAACCTCGCTATCTCCTTCTTGCCGAGCGTGACTAGATCAAAGCCAGTCGGCAGGACGGCGTCCATGATCAACAAGTCTACCTTCATGTTGCGCGCCTTGTCCCGGTACGCCTGCTGATTACGGGGGTGCTCGAATTCACTACTGTGCTCTCGTTCGATGGCGGCCCACGCGGCGTGCCTCTCCTTGATGAGCCTGAGGAGCACGTTGCAATCTCTGTTGCTCCATACGTAGCGCTGTTTGGCGGGTGTCGCGATGGCGTGTGTGGTGATGGCTGATGATGGTGGATGGGCCGAGGACGACAGGTGCTGCGATGAGTCCAGGGCACGGGCGCGGGCGCGGGCAATGGCTTCGCTCTTGAGTTTCTTGATGATCTCGAAGTCTGGTTCGGCTGTGGAGGGTGGCTGCGATGAGGTTGGCCGAGGGGGTGGAGGCATGGATCGTGAAGGCGGGTTGGTGGGAAGACGCTGGCGTTTGGCTGCTTGCACGGCGGCTTGGGCTTTGATCTGCGAGACTCGGGATGGAGGAACTTCACGTGTGTCGTCTTCAAAGTCGTCGTCGTCGTCGTCGTCGTAGTCGTCATCAGCTTCATCATCATTGTTGTTGCGCTTTCGTTTTTGAGCGCGAGCTGGGTCCCGGATCACGTCGCTGCGTAGAAGGTCTCTCGTCTCATCTTCCGGATAGTCGGATGGTATAGGGGATGATGTCTTGTTGTGATGCTGTTGGTTGGAAGGAGGGGCTACCTGGTTGCGATTTGGTCCGGGTTGGAGATCTCTGAGAGACTTTGCTCCCTGGAACAAAGAAGCCCCCCTGAATAGTAAACGTTAGAAAAAAAACTTTTGGATGGAAAAAATCAAAAGGAATGGGATGCGTAAACGTACTTTGGTTCTTCTCCTGTAGGGCGCATAATTGGCTGCGATTCTGTAACAGAGTCGGGAATAGTCTCCTCAGCATCGTGCCATGATTCTCTTCCCGGTTCGGTTTGCTCGTTGAGCCCTGCTCTTTGACCTCTTTCGGCGTCCTTCGAGTTGACATACCATTGAACAAGGCATTGTGACAGCTCTTTCAGTGTTCGATCCAGCGGCCACGATTCGCGCAACTGTCCCAGACCATGATCTTTCTTATTCTGGAAGGCGATTGTGTATAGCTCACTTGCTCGCTTTGATATCAGTTCATCCTCGTCATCGCTAGTTTCCGTCTCATGATTTCTTGTTAAACTTTTGAACGGTCCGTGGGTAAGGATATGGGCATAATTTTTGCTGTCTGTGTCTTTGCAAAACACAGACACAACTGTCTGCTCCAAATCAGATTGTGCCCCTTGGGCTGCCAACGCCTCAATGAAATAGCATGTACGGAGGTCCAATGCTAGCTTCCAGTGATCTTCAGTGCTATCCTCGGAGGTGAAAAGATGCATAAAAGCAGAGTCGAGGCCTTTCAGAACAGGAAGAATGTCTTCGACGGTGTTATCCTTAATGTGCTGAATACCGTCGAGGGCGGTGACGATGTTGGCGCATGAGGACGCATTGAGAATTCTGGCGTCGCCATCTGTACGGTTGCTAAGCCTTTCCACCCAAGAAAGATCGATAAATGAAAAGAATTCTTTGGATTTGAGGTAATTTTCCAGGATAGAATGAAATGTGCTGCGCTTCGACTTAAGAACTGCAGCAAACACTTTGTTCTGGTAGTCACCGTTGACCAGACGACGTTGAAGCTCCTCTGTAGCTCTTGTGAAATCTGACAAGAGAGATGCCATGATTTGATGTTTTTCCACATCATCTGGGCTCAGAGAATCTTCCTGCAACGAGTCGCCCCCTGGTTGAGGCTGGGAGCTTTCAAGTTCTTCGTCCTCATCCTCGGCAATCTCGCTACGCGTCTTGCGCCTCGAACTCAAGCTAGCAATACTAGCTGCATCATTTCGTTGTTGGGCGCCGCGGCGAGGAATAGGGTCTTTAGAAAGAGAGCCATAATACCCTACGAATGTAATGGTGTCCTTGGCAGTGGCAGTAGTTCGTCGCGTAGTCCGCGGGCTCATCTGCTGTTGAGGGGATCCCGCAATCTCAGGAACAGGATTGTCTCGTCTCCGCCCTCTTGTGCGCGTTTCCATAATTCCAGCCGCGTTATCGTACTGCTCTCCAAGAAACGAAAGCAAGCAAAGTTATGATACAACGTGATACAACGTGATGTGATGATGACACCAAGAGCGTCACGTAAAATCCTGCGTGAAGTCTGCGGTGCCACTGGACGGAGGCGGGCGAAGCGAAGCTTCCTGTTGCTGCTGGCTATGGACACTCGTCGGATAAATTGAAGCTGTCTCGGTGTACTTTGACCGTATGATTCACCCGAGGCCTGATGTTTTTGCACCTGAATGTACGAGATAGTTGAGAGATGGGGAACCCTAACCCGATGCTTTGTGAGCCTAACCCCTACCCTAATATTGCAACGGAATGAAATTTTTTTGTTTTGGAGAGTTGCAGAATCCGACCCCACATAGCACGATATGATTGGCTGACGGTGGCTTCCGGTCTTGGCAATTGGCTCACCTTGCCCAGCCGCCTGCGATTGGCTTGCGGAGTGAGATGGTGTATTATTAAGTGGCGCACACCTTGCGCTCATCACACACAAATCCCAAGATAACACACGATGCACACGAAAAAGGACTGACTAGACGCCCGGAGTACGGCGTTCGGAGTACGCCATAGTCACATCACTCTCTGTATCCACCTCAGCCTAGCCTGGAGGATAAGGTAAGTTCGCCTAGCATCTAATGGCGTCTGGCACATGCAAAAAGTCAAAGAGTAGAGCGAGGAAGCCCGTTATTAATGTTTATGTATGCCGGATTCCGTCGAGCGCCACAATGGCCGTCAAGCAAGCACGGATGATCTGATGAATTTTAGTGGTAATAAACACAGAACACCATACCACCCGGCCTTGTTTACAGAGTATTTGACACGAATTACACCAGTCGTCGCATTGTGCTTGCCTATTCAGTGACTGCCATTGGGCAGCATGTGACAATAGTATCATGGTCCCGTTCTATAATCCATCTGCCCATCTTTCCAAAAGGTTTTTTGATAATGACCGCATATGCCACACGGCTCACACCACTTCCCCCTCATTTCTTTTCAAACTTACACGACACCATGACTGTCTTGCATATTCGGGATGTTCAGGAACCGGACCGTGTCATCGCCAAAGGCCCCCATCCTCTTACCCTTCGGCCGAGGGCTCGAGCACAAGCAAAATCTCTGTTCCTAATTCATTGCCCTGTCCTATACCCATTAGAACAGCCGTATGCTCGGCTGTCGACCTCGGGTTTGACTTGCCGGACCATTAAGTGGACTTTTTGTGGGTGGATACGGCTGGCTTATCTCGACCAAAGATGCCGAGAAAATAGGCAGAGCGCATCGAAAATAACCAGGCCTGAGGGGATATGAGAGACCCTTGTTTAGCAGGAGAGACCGGGTGAGATGTGATGACACTCATGAAGAATGAAAGGCGGGGGGGACTTTAATATCATCGGTTTACATGTGTATAGTACATGTACAAGATGAAGGATATATTTTTAGGTGAGATTTAAAAGGGATATACTTACGGTGAAAACGATATTGCCCCAAGCCATGACGTTCCATCCCGAGGGATTCATCATCCGTTCTTTTCCTAGACCGTAGCAACTGAAAGCCACATGTCCAATGTCTCCCAGCCAAAGCGCCCAAAGGTAGCCTCGCACAACCTTGACCTCAGATGTTGAGTTGAGGACAAAGAGGCCCACCAGGGCCATGAGCAGGTACAGATTGCCGAGCTGCCATGCTAGGACGATGCTGTTCTCGGCGACGGCGGCAGCAGGAACCAGCTTCTGAGGGACCTGTTGGGCCACGAACCAGGCGGGGTCGCTGACAGCACCGAGGAAGCCAGCCACGCTGTGTCCCGGTCAATTAGCTATCTTGGTCGTTTATCAGGTGTTGCGCATTGTGCCTTGTTTACTCGACCTGCTCCTTTTGCTATACTCTGCTGCAAGCCGCGGGAAGGGGACAAAGGCACCGGACGGGGTCAACACACTGCGGGTCTGGAATCTGGATGGTGGATGCGGTCTTGCCTTGGGGTCGGAGCCGGAGATTTTGATAATTTACGACGCCTCCAGGGGCCACGGTGGTACTCACAGCGAGATGGGTTCGATAACGGTGAATGTCACCCGAGGGACGGTCGGCATACACGAAGCCATGCTGCTAGGCAATAAGGAGAAACAAAGCACTTGGTATCTGACAGCGCCCTCGTAAATTAAGCGTTCTTGTTTGTCAGAAACGGAGGGAGGGGAACAGGTAGAGTGGCAAAAGAGGCCCTGGACAAGGCGACTCGGCAACAATAGCTGACGAGTGTGTGATGAATCACTCGGTCGATAAATTAGTTGAGTGGCACGTCGCAGCTTGAGCAGTCGTACGAGTGTCAAGTCCAAGTCTCCAAGCCGGATTAGACTTTGACACGAGTGTTTTGCTCCGTGGCCCGCAGTCAAAGAATCCTGGCCTCGGCGGCGGGATACGTAGCCAAAAGCAGAGACGCTGACCGAAGCTACGGCGAGGCCCTGTAGGCATGAACACACTGACACCTCGCCCCCTTGATCAGGTTAGGCATCGAACGAAGGTTCTTCGCCGCCGGCCCAGCGTTATCGAAGTGGATGCCATAATGAGTTTGGAGGCGTTGATGCGTTGATGCGTCGAGGCGTTGGCAATGATGGGTGGTTCATCACTGTCAGCACTACCCCCGGACTCTTTCAAGCCATCTGCATCAATGGATCTACAACGGGTGTTGGTGATGCTCGAGGCCATTGGCTCATCTGTCAGATATGGCTGGCACTTGTGCCGTTGGTCTGATCTGGCCTTGCCATGATGGATGCATTCAATGCCCGAGAGTGGTCATTGGCACGGAATTGATCGAAGCGCCAAGTACCATCAGCACAACTGTGGAATAAGTCAGTAGCAATATTGGTCTGGCGCTGCTGGCTCCGGTCGTCAAGTGTCGGGATCGCGGAGACGGATGCACGCAACACATACAATATATTGACGGATAACACCGATGTGCAAAGTGCCGCTGGGCCATGGGCCATTCTATAGTGTACATAGCAGCATGAGAATGGGCATCGCTGGGGGCGAACCCGGGATGCTTGACTCGGGGTCGAGACTCAAGACTCAAGAGTCAAGATGCAGCAGCAGCTGTTGTCGAGATCAACGATGTCGCTTGTTCAGCCGAAGCCCCGCTGCCGAAGCCCAGGTAGTACCTGCCTCACGAGTCTGCTGGTAGCTCGACGCGGACTAGAGCCTTTGACAGGGCTCTATCAGGCGCCGTTCCAGCACCCAGCTGCCTTGGTTGACACCAGACCTGCACGCCCCCCTGGCGCAACTGAAAGCTATCAATTTGGCAATAGCCAGGGCCGGCGCTTGCCTGGCGCCAGCTGCCGAAGACACCGGCTCCAGTCTGCTCCAGCCCCTTCCCAGTGGCTCTCCTGTCCCCACTATCGCAGCATTAAACCCTCCGCGCCGCTGTCCGTCTCTGGCAACTGGGCTGGCGACTGGCAACTGGCGACTGGCGACTGGCGGTCGCTGGCATCTGGCATCTGGCCATCGTCCCATGTGATGGTCCGCTTCACGTGCTTGTGACAAAGCAAGCTGCATGCCACAATAGGTGACACCACCGAGCCGCTTGGCATGGCATTTGCTCACCTTGACAAAGTATACAAATTGCGTCCCGAGGACAGGCCCTTCCCAGCTTTCTTTAATATATATCTTGGCTCCCCCCCTCCCTCGTCCCTCGTCTTGTCGCCGCTTGACATTTGACCCGTCCCATCTATGAACTCCTCTGCCCAATGCAATATAAGCCAGAAGGCACATACAGCCCAAGATGGCCACCATCGAACCTCGCCTGATTCACTTGTTAAACGAGTCAACATCTACACCTCAGCTTCACCATGCTGACCTCCCTCCGCTGCACGCACTGCCTCTGCCGACTTCTACAGAGCGACCTCTGCCTCGCCTCGAGCTTGATGCGGCGTACCGGTCAGACCGGCCAAGCGGCGCCTCGGCATATCCACTGCGCCTGTTCCTTGGAGACTACGAAGCCACGGAGCCGTCACCCCGTGGCCGCTCCAAAGCCATCAAAGACTCGAGTGATGCCTCCGATGACGCCTATAACAAGAAGCGCGGGCGAAATATCCATATCAAGGATGACTTCGTCCAGCTGCCCCAGCCCATGAAGCGACAGAAGTCGGCGCAGCAGGCGCCTGCGATGCCGCCCATTATCAACGGGCTACTCGAACCTCCAAGCCACCCTGCTCTGTTTCCGCCAATTGTATCAAATGCATACGATGAGAATGATGCCGGCCAGATACGACTTCTCAATGAATACGCCGCACATGGAGCCGTCGAGGACCGCGCCAGGCGGTCTCCCGAGGCTGAGAAGTCAGGCAAGAGCAGAAAGCGGGCTGCCAAGCCTCGCAGAAAGTGGTCCGAGGAAGAGACGAAGCACCTGCTCCTCGGTGTGAATCGCCATGGAGTTGGCAAATGGACCAGCATCCTCGAGGACCCAGACTTTACCTTCAACGACCGAACTGCCGGTGACCTGAAGGATAGATTCAGGACGTGCTGTCCGGAGGAGCTGCGCGGTTCAAGCAAGTCCTCCTCGCAGGCCGGCTCACCGCGTGCAGCGTCTCAAGAGATTGGACGTCGAACCAAGTCGGGTATTCATGCCGAGAACATTCTTATCGAGGACTCGCCTTCGCCAAAAGAGGCTGGCGAGTCCGACTCAACTGCTAAGCCTAGGAAGAGCCGTGCCCACCGCAAGAAGCTCGAAGACCTGGCCGAATTGGGTATTCATGGGCCGTTCAAGAAGTCACATAGACGTGAACGGCGCCCTTTTACCGAACAGGACGATCGTGAGATCCTGGAGGGGCTGGATATATATGGCCCTGCTTGGACCAAAATCCAGCGCGACGCTCGCTTCAACCTGTCTAGCAGACAGCCTACGGATTTGAGAGACCGCGTTCGCAACAAGTATCCTAACATCTATCAGCGCATTGAAAAGGGCACTTTTAACTCCAAAGATGCCCCTCGAAGCAGCAATGTTCTTGAGCCTTCCGTTACCATGTCCATCGACAGCTCGCTGAAACGATCCAAGGCATCATCCAAGGTTGTTCGAACCGGCCACAACAACGCCAAGGAGGACTTACCAACGTGGCCATTGCACATGGTTGACACGTCCAGTTATACTCAGCCACCGCAAACCTTTGATTTCGGTGAGGCCAGTGGACCTCACTTCATGGGCGGTGAGATGGACATTTCAAGGCTGTTGCTTGACGACTCCAAGATGGCTCAGGCACCTGTACGACACGGCGCAGATTATTCTCCTGGTTCTTCATCGCCCCCAGCATACATTACAGAGCCGCGCCGGGACAGGTAACTGCTCCGTCCGGGGCTGAGGTGGCTAGCATTTTTGCGTTTTTGCATCATATCAATCACAAGGTTGGCAATCAGGGACTTTGCTATTGGACCGAATGGCATTGTATTTCTACGAATTGTTACGATTTTTGGGATTTGGGACGGAGTTGGGGATAAAGTCATCTGTCAAAATAGAGTAGACTGGACAGGGGGGGAAGCATGGAAAGTGAGCATGGCATCGTATGACAGTCTGGTTGTTTTTTTTCGCCTGGTACCCGCTGTCTAATACGAAGAAATATACCTCGGCGTTTGGATTTTTGGAAGATTACAGGGTCCCTCGGAAAGAAACAATGGGGCAATCTCGAGGCGATTGCGTCTGAGCAACACTGCTTCAGACTGATTCCCACTCTACAGTAGACATAATCTAAAAGAAACCAAGTGCAAAATGATAACAAGTACGAGCGCTCCACCTCGAAAGCATGTGCTAGCCCAGTCACAGTTGATTGGGTTGTTTTCCCCTGCCGATCTACTAGTACATAGAAGCACCAAAAAAGTCAATGACGGAATCTCACATGCCAAAATGCCAAAGAGCCGGCTGCCTCGATTCGGGAGCATTGCCAAGGGGGGTAAGGGGAGACCACGGGTCCGGTGGAGCAAGTCCTCTGTAAGGACCGGAAGTTGCATGACTCGACAAGTCCCTTGGGTCTGAAATTGGCATGTGAAGATGAGGGTTGGGGATTGTGCGCAAGATTTATTTCTATAGCGTGTATGTACAGGTTTACATCTGTGGCCAGATGCATGAATGTCCCTTTGTAGAGAGTAGGGCGATGACGGGAAAAGGCTGTCTTTTCTTCTTCTTTTTTTTTCCCTTGAAGCCGCCCGTCCTGGACTCCTGGGAGGAGACAAGACGCCGTACTTGGTTGGACTTCCAAGTCGACCTCTTCCTCTGGCCATTGCTGTGAAACTCCATCACCGCTACCGCTATTCCTGCTACGCGCCCTCCCCCAGGAAGCTGTATTTTGACTCTGCACTCAATCCACTGGGTTTTTGCACTGGGTTCGGTCAAAACGCGCTCAATGTACAATGTACGCAGTGGCTGGAGACTATTTGCGGATAATGTTGGGCAGATTGGGAAAAACCCCGATGTTGGCTACTTACGCAACGATGATGTTCCCAAGGCACCGTCTTACGGGAAAGCTCCAGACCAGCCACGTACTCGCAGCACGGGAGCCCATCCGCCCCCAGGCGTCTCTCACTTGAATTATTAATAATAAGCGTATCATAGTACAAGAGCCTTCATTTCCAGTGTGCGCCTACACCACCCTCACCACCCACCACGGGGTCAAGCGTCGGCAGAGGCACATTCCATACCGCCTCAAACCGAGCCAGGTGGTCCCCTCCCTCTGCCCAGCTCCATGAACATCCGCGAGGGTACGCCCCCATCATGGTGAAGCCCGAGAGCGGCACGCGGCCAACAGTCTCTCGGGGGTTCTCGCCGTCGATGCCGTGGTAGCCCCCGGTCAGACACTGCGCGTCCGGGTCTGGGGCTTGGGGATCGAAGGACTTGTGCGCTACGCCGGCTGGGATGACAAAGACGTCGCCGACGTTTGCTTCCGTCTGCAGGGCCCCGTCCTCATGTGCCGTGCCGTACGTGTGCTTGTCCCCGTCGTCGTCTGTGTCGGCTACACCCCAGCGTATGATGCCCGGGCCGCTTAGAACGGCCATGGCCTCGTGGGTCTCGGGATGGTAGTGCGATCTCTGGTACTTGCCGTATTTCGTTACCCATTGCACATCCCACCCATTGCGCTGGAAGGCGTCGTGTATAGTGGCCGCATCGGGTTTCTCATCCTTGTCGAAGTAGCCCTTGTAGTGGAGGAGCGGTTTGGGGGAGTTGGGCACAAGTTTCGTTGGCCTGATTTGGTATACGGTTGGCGAGGGCATTTTCGCAACACATCAATCCGATTCACGGTGGCGGCACCGGGCTGTAGTTGGAATCGCTGGCGGGTTTAGCAATGTGCATGTCGATTCTGGAACGGGCGTGGCCGCCATTTATGACTGGGACGTTGTCATGCGTGCTGAGTGTTCGATAATGAGAGTCGGAGATAGGACGGCATCTCGCCCCCGCATCACCATCATGGACGACGTTGCTGATTGAAGCCTCCGGGAGCATTGCCGGTGCGCCGTCGCCGTCTCGGATGGCTTCCCGATAACCAGCTCGCGCAAGTCTAAAGCCACATTAGCGCAAGTCTCCCAGGACAGGCCTTCGTTTCATTTGGTACGCCGCGTGGGACAGTCCAGGTGAACAACGGTATGCGATATGCAAGGCTGACTGGCAGTCTACCTAGGTATTAGGTCGCGGCATTCCCGACCGGTGGTGCGAGTATCTTGACGCAAAAGCACCATTGCTGCAACGGTTTTTCTAGGACAGAGTAAAGGTTCCAACGTGAGGCTATACGCATCTTGGTGCACCATAGAACAGAGTCACCGTGCCAGCAACAATCGTACAGGAATGCCAAGCCTTGGGGAAACCTGCCAATGTACTTAGTAGTATGTACTGTCTGGTACATGTAGGGCTCACGCCGTGGAACCGTGGATGCAAAACATGGCAATCTGGGGTGCGGGGTAGCTTTTACATGGTTTCCGCAATTTGCAATAACATTGGAAGGCAATTCATCATTCCTTGTACCTAGAAGCTATAGGAAATTTAAAGAGATAATGCTCAATCCGAGTGCCTTGTGTCCACGGCATTCAAAATCCAAAGCTCTCGCAGACGTCTGACAGATACCCGAGAATGCACTAGTTCTAACCGCGACACCCATTTTTTGGTATTTATTCGTGTGATGCAAAGAAACAGGCCGCCGCGAAACTTACAGGAACAGCGGGTCCAAGCGAACTGTCACGGGTACAAGTCGGGGAAGTTCGAAGTTCGGACAAGAGTGTTCACAGGTTTTGACTTTTCAAATTCCACCAGCTCTTGAAGTTATCCAAAAACAGAGCTACGGGAAATCAATTTTTTTTTCGGTTCCAAAAAGACGAAAAAAAAAAAAACACATTTTGAATGTAATGCGAAAAAAAATCGACACCTGCAGGATTCGAACCTACGCACCCGAAAGTAATGCCTGTGTAACTTACGTAAGCAAGGTAGCAGGGCACCGCCTTAACCACTCGGCCAAAGTGTCTTAGATAGCGGGGACGGGGTTAATTGTAAATTATATAGGCTAGTTAACAGGCAGTACCAATCGCTTCAACTTATTAACAGTTTCCTATCATCAATACGTCAATCAATGATAGTCAAGGCTAATATCGCCTGACCTTGTTAATAACCTGGCGGGTGGTCCTAATTTTGGAGTCGCGAGTTTAACGCAGAACCCGCCTTTCCTGTAAATTCGAACCTGCGCACATAATAATTTCTGGGCTGGATCACTTTGCCTAGTCTGACAACCCATGCCAGTTTCACAGACTATCAACTATTAGTATCGCAAAAACATGGCATAAATTCGGGTAATCGAGCGTCGTTTATACCACCCTAAATATTACAGCTTATAGCCTTTAGGCACTAACTGGCTTAGCAGAAGACTAAAATCGACTTGTACCCCGCGCCAATATACGATTATAGGATGCGGTCGTCATCATCTCCAACGCACGTACGAGCAATGTTACACGGAAAAGGCCCAACAGATCGTGAAGCCCAACAAAGGGGCTTCGCCGATACAGGACTTGTTGGCTACACAGCTAGAACACGTGCCCGGGCAAGGACTCTAGGCCCGGGCGTTCATTTCATGTATATAAGGCGGTCACCCTTCTCTTCCTTTCTCGTAGCAACTCAGGGCTTTTGACATCCTACGAGATTATTATTGAATTGAGCCCTGTTTTGCTCCAAGCCTTCACATTGAACCCTTGTCACAGTTGAAGACATTGAGTGAACTACTTAAAATGAGGCTGTCGCTGCAGGAATGACGGTGAGCTGGACGCCGTTTTATTCATACTCATCCATTAGCCGGATAAGTATGAATACAACGGCATCCAGCTCACGGTCATTCCCGCAGCGACAAAGTTTCAGCCTCAACTAAGCAATGCTGCGCAATAGCAAATAATAATTAAATAGACCACTAGCTGTCTTTGGCCTTGATGAACTTTGTCTCTGGAGATTTGCTATGACGCCATGTCTAAACAGATCCAGGCCACCCAGTATCATCATACAATCACGTAGCCCCCCCTTACAGCAATCTTGGAATTCCCGCCTTAGCATGGCATCCTGCCTGTGGAAAACGCGAATAATGAATAGAGGGTGAAGGCTTTTCCCCCTACGGATTTGTTAGCTGCGGCACCTATTCATTTAGTACCCAAAATTTCGCTTACTTCACTCGCCTCAAGGCTCCAAGTGGTGTCAATTACACGAGTGACATTTTACGTCCTTAGCTGGGCCGACATAGCCAGAGCCGTCGCACTGGCCGCACATTGTTCTGTCTTGATTCTGGCCTTTAGAACAACTTATCTTGGGGTGCAGAATGTCGGACAGTAGATGGACGTAAATGCGATACAAGAAATAAACGTGGCACAAATAGAGAGAACAAAGCCCGAAAATGTGAGATGACAGCCCAACAACCCGCTGGCCCCTCTTTAAAGGTACCAGACATAAGTATGCAGACTGTTTAATGCATACATATGTACGATGGGCCATGTCAGATATCGGATTATTAAACTAGCCCACCGGTAAACCAGTGGCACCTTTACCGCTACCCAAGAGTGGCAAAAGCTGCCAATAAACATAAGTGCCAATGTGAGTGAAATGAGAATTAATTCACGCTCAATACTAATGATTTGTAGATGCCAAAGAACCCCGTGTTGCAAGTAGCAACAAAAAGACTGTCGAGAAGGCGCGCACTCGTACGCCGCCGCCTAACAATAAGGACGCAGGGAAATATCACGAGAGCCCGGAGTCAGACCATAGCGAGGGCCATCTCAGGCACTAGCCCTAGCCACGTTCTTGTATTCATAGAGACCTTCAGTCCTTGAGACGTCTTGGAAAACCAAGGACCTTTGATACCTTGAGGTCGATGATTCAACGAATATATACCAAGATATACTTGAATAGTCCGGCAGGTATCCTGTCGACTCAGTCCGCTGGGAAGCCTGTGGATTCCGGAACCATCCTGTTGATATGCATCATTCCTTCCCACCAGGCTGTATGGCTTAATGAGAGAACTACTCTCCTGGTAGGCAATTGACGTCCCAAGGACCTTGGGGGCTACACGAAGACTGTCTAACAAAAGACTATATACAATGAGCCCAATGAAGAAGAATGACTTCCCCGGATTTCCGGTAATCATTATGCCAATACAAACTCATTACGGCTGCCAAGGAAAGCGTGCCGTTAATGCATAATAAGTAGCTTCAAGCTCTGTCATTCTCGTTCTGGAATACTTAGAGTCCAGCTGGTCACATCAACTGAGGGGAGTGAGCTAATAACTACTAGTTATGCGCTTCTTAGAGGAGTTGTCATCGTCCAACACCAGCGCGGGGCAACTCCCCCATCGACAACGTTGCCAGACAGTCTTTCCGCAACAAGGTGAAAATGCAACCCGCCGCATGTCATTTACCAGACTGTCCAACCATGTCGTCACGGATCGGTAGACGCCAGAGACGTACAGTAGCCGCTGCCACGACTACCCGTTTGCCCACTCACCAAGTTGTGCGTCGCACTGTCCATAGATGTGATGCCAGCTCACTCGATAGTCGGGCTGCACACGAGCCGGACAACTACAAGAACAGTAAGCTTAGCTCCCCTAAACCTTTGTCACTGATATCCGAGCAACTGGAACATATTGTAGTCTGGACACATTACTCTCTCACCGGGAATGATGACCAAATGCACCGCCTGTCTTGGGTTTAGATAATGCCGCCCCTTGTCTCCCGGCCTGAAGCCCGCTGACGGTATTTCCATTGAAACAAAACGAATTCGCAAGGCAATAGGATGTAAACCACGAGACCCTGCCGCCAAGCAAGGAACATCCTGACCTTGACAAACTCTTTGTTTTCTCACACTAGTTTTATTGCTGAATTAACGCGTTTCTCATTAAAGTGAAAAAAGAGTCTAAGCCGTTATCGTAATGATCATGAGCTTACCCAGGTCGTCATGGTTCGTTTGATCCTTCTCGCCGGCGGCATGCTGACGGGGAGGAACCAGGTTCCATTTGACGGCAGACACATGGCCTAGCGTCGGGGGTTCATGTATCGGCGCGCCTTGACCCTTCGCCTCGTGGGAACGTGGGTTGATTACTCCGTAATGACCTCGCAGTAGTTTTCTTTTCGGCCGGGTGTAATCCGTCCTCCGTGAGCGCCAGCCCCCACGCATGGGGAATAAGCAAGGCCGTTGCCCGAGAGGGTGTGTATAGATAAAATGTCTTAGCATTTTGGCCCTAATGTACTGTCCCGCTCCCGCTCGGATTGGTGTTGCTAAGAATTGAGGCGATCGCTGCAGCTAGAAGCTGCTCCTTGGGAAGAATCGCCACTGGCAAGCGGTCGCTTGAACTGGAGGGCGATATAATCGGCAACGTGTATACCTGGTATTTGCCATATTCCTCATTCATTAGCATATGATCGGTATGCAAGGGGCTTTATTTGCACTGATTATCCCCTAGGGTGGAAAGGGGACTCGGTTGAGGTTAGGTGAACCTTTGCGAGTTCAAGACAAACCGAGTATCCAGTTGGCAGGTATATAACGCAGATTTCCGCAAGAATGGCCACCACGTGGAAGAGAAGACGGCGGCACTTAGTGCAGATATAACCATGCGGTAATCTCGAGTGACCTGACGCCCTACGGAGTACTGCATATGCTGAAACTCGAAACCCACGCCCCCTTTACCATTATGAGTACATGTCAATACATTGTCAGAAGGGGCGTTGTATAAAAGTTGAGAAGAGACGGGGTAAAAGGCCCCCAAGCGTGACAAACCAACAAGTTGGACTCGGCCGGGTGACTGGGAGGACAAGGGCCGGTGCAAATGCCACAGCCCGGTTATTATACCCGCGATTGACGAAGCTTCTCTCATCAGTTGACATGTTGGCCGATTTCACTAGACCGTAATTTATGACCAAACATCAGGTGGATGATTTGTCTAGTCTGGTATGACTGAGGGCATCGAACCGCATTACGAGCAGCAAGGTGATGCGGTAGCAAGTCAGGCCCTTGCGTCGGTATGGGAAAAAAAAAGCATACTTGCCCCTTGGCAGATTGCCAGCATGACGGCGGCCTTTTGTCCCGCGCATCGAGTGGTGCCGCGATATGCACGAGCAAGGTGATGGTCACAGTCACATGGAAATAGCATTCCCCGAATGCTATGTCCAAGGCTACGGTCCAAGGTAGGAAACTACCATGGCTGACACGTTTTTCATGCTGGCAGGCTGGCAGTACTACCCAACATGCCGGTCAGCCGATTGATCCCCTTTTGCGACCAGTCTACGCTGCTGCAGAAAGGGGTCGACAAGGCTTCGTATGCGTACATGGCGAACACATGGTTTACCAGCCAGTGACGGCGGAAGCGGAAGCTTTGTTGAAGGACGATGATCCTCGTGCTGGGGGTACTTGGATGGACCATCCCACAAAGGTTCTTCTCTGGTCCGGGAGCATCCCCTCTGGGGGTGTACCGAAGGGGCTGCCCTGCAGATTCGGTTCATGGTTCAGTTTGCCTAGGGAAGCGGCCTGCGCTGTGATTTGATCGTTCCATCACGAAAAGCTCCAGATTCTCGACATGATGGTGATTGAGCCCAGGTTAGTGCTAGCCCAGGGGGTGGGACAGGGCAAGGCAAGGCGAGTTCAAATCATGCCGAAGAGAATCGTAGGACAAGAGACGGGAACATGGGCCATGCCGTCAGCAGCTAATAAGGGGGCGTCATCTGTGCCGGACGGCGGTCGAGAGGGTAGATGGAGAAGCGATACGGGCTGACGCGCAAAGACGCAGAATGTCATTCGACATGACCACCACCACGGCATCTGGAGGGGCGGTTGCGCTTATTCGTGCATCGTTTGTTGGCCGACGAGCCCGCTCCGCCCTGGCCAACGTGTGGATATTTCCAGAAGAGGAAGCAACCGAATGGCAACATTGAACAGCCCTCGTCGTCGACGTCGTCTTCTTCCACCTTGTTGTGGGACTGCCCTGCCCCTGGAACATGCGGACCTCGTTCAAGCACCTTGTGCATTAGCGCCGTGTTCTTTTGGACCTCAAGTCCATGTCCTGCTATCGGGCATGTTGCCATGTAGTATGTACCGTTCCTTGCCTTGGTACCTGTTGCCATTGACGGGTGCAGAGAGGCACGCATGGCATCATCCGTCGTCATGTTGCAGGTTGCAGGCGTGTGCCTGTTATTTGGAACAAAGGCACACTCCAAGTCAACAGCCTTGGTTTTGACGCCCATGTGCTCTCTTGCCCGGATTGCCATGTACTACACAAGTACGTTGCTGCAGCAAGGTGTACATTACAGACTGCAAGGGGTCATCCTGCACCTCTTTTGCCATCCCCCCCTTTTCCTTGCTCGCCTGGGGCTGAGGTGATAATTTGGGGCAAAAAAGGATGGCGAATGGTTCGAAAACGACTTACATACCATGTGTAGACCTGAGTAGAAACACTTTGTGGAGGCACCAAGGTTGTGGCAAAGAGGCCTGGGCTTTCGCATCATGCTCACAGTATTTGACAACCGTCTGGTAGTACGAGATCAGCCTTGAGGCCGGAAAGTGCCAAATTTAATTGCCACCATTGCGGTAACGCAGCTGGCCAGTGACCTGCCAACATCGCACAACATCGCAACTGCTCTGCGTATTGCCCTACTTCGGCGCTCTCTACCATTAGCGATTGCCAAAAGATTTGCTGACCGTGACAAGTGACCTACAGCATGCCAGTCAGCCATGGAGCGCATGTTTTCTGCCAGGATTTGGCACAGGAGACAGCTATTAGTTGGGTGCATACCCGTTTCCGCCACTTCTGTTTTGCTTTAACAAGGCCGCTGTGCTAGTTTCACGGCTATTGTAGCAGTTTGTCAACTATGGCTTCCTTGTCTTTTATCGGTGAGGGAATCATGGCTACTTACAGCTCAGTGAGAGCTCAATGTTAGGCTGCCTTATATCATGGGTAGTGTCGGGATGATCGATATGCTCTCTGTAACTCTGAGTATCTGAATTGCCTCTTCTGCCTGACATCTTCAAATAGTGCAATACTGCTTGCACGGCTTTTTTTTTTGGTGTGGAGGCCAAGATTAGTCAAGAGTGCGTTGATAACAGAATAATATGCCTGCCTCTGATACAAACCGGTTATATGGATTGTACTTCTGATGTCAGCAAAGAGATACGTAGTGTCGATATAGATATATTGCGTCACTAACACACGCGCGTCTTTCGGTGCTTTACATCGATATGGTGCGTCTCGTGGTATTCAAGACATATGTCAAGTATATCATTTCCCGCCGTATCTGCTTTGACGCAGATACCTGACAATAAGGGGGGGTATTTTGGTTAGAAGGAAGATTATCTGGGCGACACTCTGGTATGCTCGAGTCTCTCTGCTTGGACGGCGCCTCATCATCCTTCCGCCAAAACCACGAGGATGGCGTTAGTTAACAGACAAGTAATATCTTACTATTTATTCGCATTAACAAGCTGAAATCTGATCGGGCAATGTCATCGCGCGGTTCTGAAACCAACGAATGCGGTTTGAGTCTAGATGTCATTGTGTCCACGGTATGTAAGTTGCAGTTTACTCACAGAGACTGCTACGGCTTAAGAACTCAGCTACTCCAAACACTTCGAGTTGCCCAATACCAAATGCCATCTCTTGGCGCAGACTTGTGGTGTACAATAGGCTTTTCTGTAAGTCTTTTTGATTAGTTCAGTGTCATGCAAAATGTAGTCGTGAGGGTTCCTCGAATGAGCCAATCCACCCACCGTCTTTGTCGCAGATCGAGAGAAGCCTCGCCTCTAGTTCTATCATAACCAATGGCAGTTTCGAGGATCAACCGGCATATTATACGAGCTTAGTCGGCTGAGAGGCGCATTTGGGGTTGCGCAAAAAGCTGATAGTCCAATAAGTTGTTGCCTTGCCACCTCGCACCTGAAGGGATAGGCGTGCAACCGAAGTTGGCAGAAGATAGACATTGGCTCCCTTCCACTGCCTGTTCTAACGATTCCTTAGACAGTCCAAGAATTGTAAAACAACAAATACAATGACCGTTTCCCCTCCTTTTACTTTCAAGTAATCGCGCTGCATGGGGCGAGCAGTGCAGAGCAGCGAACTTCCAGGGCCTGGCAGTGTCAACCGGCCTGAATCGTGATTCAGTCATTAATATTTGCTTTAAATTGCTTGCGAAAGGCAGTTTCGAGGCGTAGTTCATTATGAATATATGTGTGCTAAGCAGCGCTAATCCAGGCTGTGGTGTGAGCACATCAAGACTAGCCTCGTTGTCCGAACGATTTCATGATGGCCCCCGGGCGTGGCCACAGCCAGAACCTGGATGAGACTCTGTGAGATACAAGGCGGTCACGGAGGCTATCCCATCCTTCGAGAGTGATCACTTGCCTGAACACTCAGTTTCACTGTCAACCACCCTTGCTCATAAAGCGGAGGCGGGCTGAAAGTCCTGAGACGTCAAGTCTGTCGCATTTTACAAAAAGAGGGAAATCACACCGGCTGAATTGGGGAGGTGGTAGTGTCACATCCCGCTGCATGCTTGTCTGCGTGTCGTCATTTTGCAATAATACAATGCCCATGCCACACAGTGCCCGCATGTGCCTCGGGATTTCTTTCACTTCATAGGGCAGGGTTGAGAGAAGGCCCTCAGGCGAGCAGCTGGTGCGCCACAGCATCGCATCCGGACAATGTCCGCGGTATTTTCCACTCTGTCGGGACCTAGAATGCAACCAAATGAGCCCAAATGCTTGCAAAGTTGCCAGAGGACATTTTAGTCTTACCCCGAGAGGGCACTACTACAGGGAGCTGAAGCCCGAGCATGCAAGTCCGAGGTTACCCAAGTGCGAAATCGAGCCAGTCCACAGCCACTCGCGCAATGATGCCGTTCATCCCAGGCATTAAGACAATAAGAGCCGTCTTCATTTTTCTTTCCAAGAAATCCTACCTGGCAGTTCTGACAAGATGGCTCCGATTTCCCAGCCCGAATGCACCAGGTTGCGCGTCAGGTATAAAGGGCATTTGCGTTCTTCACCCCACTGATCAGTGATGATGACGCTGAGATTGCCCTCCCATCTCTGGTTGATGTAAGCTGCATGTTATGTTCGAGCCGTATCACACACAAATAGAACGGTGGTGGTATGGTCGTTTCTGGCTAGTCTTCTTGAACCCGATTTCTCTCCGCCTTGTGCCATTGATTCAACTGCGGCCGATATTACCTCCGACTAATCTGACCGAGTATTCTCTTTGTTTATAACATAACGGTCAAGGCACATTATGAGCACCGCCGGGATCACCGGCCGTTATCACCGATGATTGGTTTGGGAACCTGTTGACTTGTCATGCCATTTTTCGCTGGAAGATTTTGCAACTGAGAAGTCTGGCGCACAAAACCTGCGGCGATAATGATGAACGGTGTTAACGGGAGTCCTCCTGGCGTTGTTGGGCGATCTGGGCGGCCGATCGGCGTTAGGTGTGAGGCTGATGGTTGGGATGGATCTCTCGTAATACAGGTGGCTGGCAAAAGAGGCAACGAATCAGCCCAGGCTCCCTCCTAGGAGGCTAGTGAACCTTCATTCACGCAGAAGAACGACCGGACATGACTGAGGTCGAAGGGACTTCACCTTGTCCATCTCGCGCCAGCTCTCGGGAAATCGCAAAGAGTCGCACAGGGGGCCCCGGATGGAGAAAGGGGAAAAAAGCTCAGATGGGAGTCGCTCCGGGACGGTTGGGAGGATGTCGAATGGGTTAAAATAACACCTATACCAGGCGGGATCAACAAATACCATGGCTGTGATCGGTAGAGCCGACAAGACAGGGGCACTTCGAGGCTGATGTAGGCTCCGTCCACTTCGACATCGAGGCCTGCACAGACGTAGGCGTGAGTTGCAAGGCTGTCAAGTAGGACAATCTTGGATGGCAGGCTCCTTCCACAGGTTCATGCAAGATGAGTAACATGTTATGTACGGAGTACTAGGTACCTGAACAGGTCAGTACTAGAAGGCCTGCATTGGGGGCTTGCGGCCAAGCGCCTCCCACGGAAGCCTCCACGGAACATCATTGGAACCGAGAAAAATGGTACTTGGCTCTCGGTTGCTGTGTTTTCCGCGCTGTTCGGCAATGAGGCAGGCGCGGTCGGTGTGGAAGTATATTGTATACCCGACATAACCTCCTGACAATCGATCCTTTACATCGTTGACCGTACCGGTTCACCTATCATATCGCCACTGCAGGAGCTGTTACCGCGTTCCAATTCGATTCATGGCCGGGATACGTTAGCCTATCAAGGGATCACGGTGTAAAACTCCTTGTTGCGCAATATGCCGAACGGTACGGCCTTTGACCACAGCACTCGGTGCTCTCTGGGGATGTTTTGTCCACCTGAAGCCATTGCCGTCGTCCAACTTTTACACTACCAAGCCCGGTAAGGGGTTCCCTTTCATGTCGTTTATGCTGACACTGCATTAGCGTCTTTACCAACCGCCGCCGGCATGTTCAGTGGCGTAACCATGATTTCACTTCCTACAAAAGCATGGCAACTGCCATCAAAAGCGTGTCAGCGTTACACCAAAAGCCAAAACGCATTGAGCGCTTGATATGAACCAAACTCAAAGGCCTGGTGGGCCAGATCAGCCAGTCCACGCCTTAGCGTGGGTGTATCTCATGGTTTGAAAGGTGTCCGAGTACCATGACCGGCTCTCGCCTGTGTTGAAATATCTTCAAAGGCTGTCCGGAGCCCGACAGACGGAGCTAGCCACATTCACTCGACGAGCACGGACATCCATTACCACATGACACGTTCTTCATATCCTGTCATAGAGATCAGCTATTTTTGCTGACATCTGAAATGAGGGTTGCGCCACAAACAAAGCTTCAGGACAAACCGACGCAAATGTCAAGAATGATGTCACTCCCGAGCCAAAAACGGCTCAACTCAACTCCTATCGCCGCCGCAGAAGGTGAATTGAGGCCGGGCCCGGGCCCCGACTGTTGGGCCCCGTCTCAAAATACAAGGGATCATGACGCTCCGTGGTATTGTTTTTCTCCATGTGCTACCCGCAAGGGTCCCAGTCTTTACTCCGAATACCGGCCCCCGAAGGAGCGTTGGAATAATAGCTCATGGGCCTACTGGGCCTCTGATCTGGGAAACCAGCTACATCGGGGTTGTGACATGGCAAAAAGCAGAATCCTTGTGGTATATGGAGTACAGAGAGCCAGGGAAGCTGCAAGAGAAGCAGAGGATCAAGCCTTCGAAACTTCTCAAAAGATCCCACTTAGAGTGGAACGGCATTAACTCAGATGGTAACCCTGGCTAAGCCGAAAAGAGCGCCATGGAGCGCACCCGCAGGCCCCACAGCACGTTTTAACTCGGAAGTCGCAAAATCACCTGCGCTAGTATCTATGCTAGTGCTCCTTTCTCCGTATTATGTATGTACATGTCAATCCAAGGCTGACCACTCGGGGAGGCCATGCCGGTGTGCGTTTCAATACTTTTTTTTTTCCCTTTGCGCAATTGTCTAACCATGAATGGAGGACTCCTTCCTGTTTCGATTACACCATGTGTCATCGGTCGGAGCATGATGACGCTTCAATCCTCTCCCCGTCTTGATCTGCTTCTATCCCTGCCTGAACGGCGAAAACTGGCGACGGACAATGGAGCGCTCCACGTGGAACATTGAATGCTAAGTAGTCACCCCATTCCATACCCCGGCAAAGTGTACAAGGACACAACTGACAGAGCAAGAAACTAGCACATGTAAGTCTTTTCCTCGTTGCTCTAGGATGAATGATCTAACCGTTATTGGGGGCTAAAGCGGGTCGTCTTTCCTATTTTTGCAGACACTTTGACTAAGTGTACGGGAACGAAAACATTAGTATTGACAATACACGCACGCCCCCATTAGCTTCTCTTCATTACGTAGTAGATGAGAAAAGTCTATTAGACTATTCCGCACCCTTTGTGCCAGATAATCGGCCGAGATGGGTAGACATTTGGTTGTCCAGTTCTCGCAATATTAACAAATCTGTCTCGTCAAAGCGGGGCACCGGAGCGGGGCACCAAGTCGGTGTGGCCATCCTGACATCCACTCGGCCTGATTCCTGTCAGGCCTGACAAACAACTCAAGATTGAAACTTTCACCCACAGGATCTACCTCCGACAGCCGACAGCCTGCCAACCAGCCCTTGTTGGTTGAAACACGCTGTTTCAGGGCCAAATCCACATTCTCTGCAGAGCCCCCATTTTCCGAGTCAGTGCCAGCCGGCATTCAGGCAAACTGTACGCGGTACGACGAGCCCTACGACCATTCAGTGACACTCGGGGCATTTGAAGCTTCTTTTTTTTTTCGAAAATTAAATGAATGGTGGCTCTTCTCGGGAAGACGTGAAAAATCTACCCTCCTGCCAATAATAATAGTCTGTAGACATGGTTTATGAAGAAGAAATAACATCCCAGTCATCAAAAGAGTCGAGATGTAAGATTCGAGCTACCAAGGAATGAAGATGTGAAAAGAAAATCCCTCCCTGACACCGTGCACCGTGCACTTTCCAATAGTCCCGATAAACCTCCAATTTCAATCCCCAAAGCAGATCGTGAAACTTGCGTTTGCATCTCTCGCCCTCTTGTTGAAAGCACAGTGTACAATTTCAGACCGCCCTCCCAAACTAGTGTACCCAAAATAAGTTTTCATTGCCACACACACACACACAAAAAACAAACACGCAACGAAAGGGGGGTATTATGAATCAAATACATGCTCCAGAGGCAACGCTCCCCTGAAAGCAGGGACGTGGGACGCCAGTCAGCATTCTGTGTGTTGCCGCTAGAGGCTCCAGCTTCATCGGAGCTCTGCTGTCCCAAATCTGCATGTCCATCATCTCACCTGAGCTTGCAGGCGCTCCCTCCCACCGAGATCTAGGGTTGTGAACCTGGTTGATCACATCGTCTTCATTGTGGGTGTGGTGGTGGTGCGGGTCGAGGTCCATCATGGAGTTGTCGCCTCCCATAGGCACTCCATCCTCGTCTCTTCGGCCACTGCCGCCGCCAGAGCGCTTTTTCGCAGAGAGCTTCTTGCGGCGTCTGACATTGATCTCGCGAAAGCAGTCCATATACAGATGCTCTTCGAGTTTTAGGCCATTGACCAGCTTGACTTCAATATCGCTAGAGTTCAAGCGCATGTTGCGGGACCCGCCCATGTCGTGGAAAACATCGAGGATCGTTTTGTAGCGATCCTGCTCAACTTTTCTCCAAGCCTCGCGGAGAATTTCTTCCTGTGCATGATATACTTGGTCAATAATTCATTCTCAAAGGTGAGTTTCGAGGCGAGGGGAATTGCTTACATCACGAGGTAGCCACTGGATGTACTTGGAGCGAGCCCGCTTAAACTTCATTTGGAGCATTTCCTTGCCTTGTCTCTTGTTAAACTCCTTGAGAAAGTCGTTCTGGATGCTGTCCCACATATCCTGCCCTCTCTTGTTGCGGTGGCGCCAGCGGGATTCAAAGATACATCGCTCCTCAGCAGGGCAGGTGTCTTTGAGAGTAGGGGGTACTTCGTCGCCATGGCAATTTTGGTGCTCCTCGGCTGGATCTGGATGCGAATTCACAGTTGACTTTCTACGGCTTGTCTTCTTCACGCGATTGCTGGCACCGGTGGCTCCCGGGCGTCTGCGAGGGGAGTCGCTCGGGGCGCGCAGCGTCCCGGCGGTTGGGTGCTCTGATTTTATTTCCGCATTGTTGGAGCTCTCGCGACGAGGACGGCGAACATTTGAATTTCTGGGAGGCTCATGAAGAAGCGACGACGCGGACAGCGGGTTGTTGCGGTCCAGTTCCCGCGAGTGTGGTTCCATGGGGATGGGGGGATTGCCTCGGAGAAGCATGTTGTTCTGGTTTGGAATGGGGCCCATGTCCAGGTAGTAGGGAGAACCTGATTGTGACAGTGAATGTGGTTGTGTGGCATCGGAAACGCCAAAGTTCCCCATGTAAGGCTCTGGAGGCCCAGGTGTACGTCTGTCCGCGATGTAGAAGTCCGGCGCAACATGGCCCGGCGTGTTCATGGAAGAGCTGGTCTCGTTGGGGTGGCTATTCATCTCAAACTGGGGATGGTTCCACGGGTGGTACATCTTGGAGCTGGCCGGCGGGGTTGGCTCTTGGCTGTGAGGGCTTCCGGGAGGGGGAGGATATTGGCCCATTAATTTGGGCATTTGATGCAAAGGAGGCGAGTCTGCGGTTGATATGGGCGTCAGGAGGTCAGGTTCGCACTGAGGGAGTGCAAATGATGAAACCTGGGAGAACAATTGCAAGTCAGCTTAGCTAGGCCACTGCCTGGTGAATTGATCCGACGAAGCCAGGGCTTACTGTAGAGTAGTGAGTCAGGTCTGGATAGCTTGATGGAGACGACCTGTTGTCTGACAAGCTGGGTGTATCTTCGGAAAGAGCGTCTGCTGGAGAAAGGACAGACGCAACGTATTGTTGGTGCGCAACCATGATTAGGTGAACCCACGAAAGGTGATTGCCAAACAGTCAGATTATTATGTGACGGTCTCCCTGACCAAGATAACGCGCTTTTGAGGTCACCCGTTGGCCTGATTGCGACAGAGGGGGCAATTGCCGACACGCAGAAGCAGCCGCGGCGACGATTGTCGTGTTTTTCTCTGAAAGTCGACGGATCTCAACTGGTACATATGAAGACCAACAATCTATGCTCACGTACTTGTGAAGCAATCTTGGAAGACTTTGGCAGAGGAACGAGGATGGTGGGAATCAAGGGAGCACAAGAATTAGATGCGGCTCAAGTAACCAAATGACGACTGCGAAGAATCAGCATTAAGATAAGATGTTAGGTCCCTGTCTAAGCCAAGAGCAACAACGAGTGTCAAATAACAGCCTTGGGCAAGGTAGGGACCAAGAATCAGGAAGAAGTGAAGAGATGGAGAGCAGAATCTGAGAAGGTCGAAGGCCCGGCCTCTTTGTTATAAGCGGCTCAAGATTGAGGATGTGGTGCAGATCTTTTGGACACAGGATGAGCACGACGACAACACTGGCCAAAGCCTGGGCATGTACCTCGACTTTGCGTGGTACAACCAAGGAGAGCAGGGGGTGCGGGTATGGTGGAACAGCCTCGCCAGGGTGGGTGTCTAGGGAGGTGTGTGATTGCGCTCTAAAATAACAGGGGTAGGGGCGTGCAAACAAGAGGGCGTGGACATGGCGCCTCGGCCATCATCCTCATCCGCTTCTGCTTAGTGGAACTCGTCTACCCCAGTCGGACCATGGGGTCTGTTGATGATGGGGGCACACAGGGCAGCCAGGCACATTGGCCGATGAGACGTCGTCGACTGTCGTTCGACCATGGCTCTCAGGCTTTCGAGCTCGGCTTCATATGCTCTCGTCCTGTAGTGCATGCGGATAGCCGCCGAAGTTCTGCTGTGCACTTGGGGACTGGCAGCGTAGGGTCCAATGAGATGTGGGCCTGGGGGCCAGCATGAACTCTTGTGTTGAGGGGTGCAACGAAGCCATAACTCCGAACAGATAGTGGGTGACGCCCGGAGTCCCCTTGGGGGTCCAACTGGGCCGCTCTGGGCTGCAATTCTTTCCGTCTTGAGGCTCTTGAGGCTCTTGCTGGCCCAGCTTGGCTGAGGAATTGCTGCTGTATCGCCTTGCTGAAACCCTCAGATGATGCCAAATACACCATATATATCCATTGCCTTTCTTTGGCATTTGTCAAGACCCGCTGGCTGGTTCTTGGTTGCTGAGGCTAATCCGGGCGAACCTGTCGCGCCTCAAGACAGGAAAAGGCGAGCTAAAAGCCAACGGCCAGATCTGCGGGCGCGCTACTCCGTACCGATGATGCCAAACTAAGAAAGAAAGAGGAGAAATTGCTTCAAAGTCATAGCATCCCGGGGCCGTGACCGATCAGGGCTCCATACGTATCGAATGCCAACGGCCAAGACTGCGTCGTATCCCGTTCGTTGGAGCACGGCGGGGCATTGGACAGTAACCACAGGCTCTAAACTACATACATATTCCATATGTACACAAGCAAAAACGCAAGCTGTGGCAGGCTTTAGCGGAGAGGAAGAAGAACGAGTTGCGGCTCTGACCAATACAGATGTTGGCCGTTTCACGCTCCGCACGAATCAGCGTGGAGTCTCCTTTGACTTTGGGGGCAGAACCGGTACTCCGTCCTTGTGGATCAGATTCGCGGCAGGCGAACGCATGACGTGCCCACCAAGTTGCTTGGTTGGGAAGTTGCGAATTGAAGAAACATGAAGCTGGCTTGGCGACGAGCCTGTTGACTTTCTGCAGGGACAATCTCAGTTGCGGCCCACAACCCGGCGGCCATGATCATACTCATGCTTGGGCTGAGGTGTGGTGTTGGGTGCATGACCGCCAGAAGTTAGAACCAGAGGCAATCGTGGTATGAGGGGGAGGAGCAGCTGCAGTACATGCTACTAAGTTTGGCGACGAGATGAAACCTAGGACTTTCACGGCGGGCCAGAAAACAGCTGGGCCTACATTGCCACCGTCAGACTTGTGTAGGATGAGAGAGTATCTTGAGATTTTGGAAAGCCGTGTGCGCAGAACCCGCAACAGAATCAACGGATGATGGCAGAAGCATCGAGTGTTGGAAGCCGTTGTTAGGAATACTCCAGAAATGCTCTCGCGATTTGCAGCCGGCAAGATATGATGTACAGTAGCCAGATGTCGGAAACGGAACAGAGCTTCCACCAAAGCAGACGCTTGTTACAGCAACATTGGCCATAGGGGGCACGGCACCCTGTAGACGACACCTTCATCATTGGCCTCCGGTGCACAAATACATACGTAGTCGGAGGCAAACAGAGGTCGAGTACTCCGTAGGTCGAGCAAGTCGAAAGCACCCAGACAAGGCTGGTGGCGGCCAATTGCAATGGGGACCGAGATCAAAGCTGCACTCCGTGACAATAGCGGAGACAATAGCAGAGACAATAGCCAAGGGAAGCAACGCTGGTTGATGAAGCCCCAACGCGACGGAGTTACGGCCGAGTGTCGCCCGCCTGAGCATATCAGAATCGATGAAGGGGACAGGCCACCAAGAGGCACACGGACCAGTCGCCGAGAATCACGGTCTAGCGGCGAGAACGAAGCTCCCTTGAGCGCTCCCGAATCCTGAAATCGTCAAGCCGATGGATTTCTCTCCGTTACGACCATCATCATGATTCATCAGCCATCCGAATGCTCACGGCTTGCGCAGAATGATGGACCAGAAGCAGAAGCAGTAGCAGCAGGAAAAGGAACGGAAAGTAGACACAATCAAATAAATGCAACAAGCAACGGCAGTGACACCACCCTCGTTGCTTGCCAGCCTTGGGAGGAAGATGCAGGCTGAGATCCAAGCAAATGTCGAGGGGACTCGAAGCAGGGGTGCAAACGTCAAGTTCATGTGGGTGGTGGGGAGAATCTAGGCAACAAGGCTGGAGACCCACCAGCTCGACAACCTGGAGGCCAAACATTGAACGAACATTGGTGTGCAGCGTGGCAGCATCGGCATCCAGCCTACATATGTAGCCACTTGGGCAGGTTGCGGACTTGACTTGGAGTGCGCGTGCGAGTCTTTACGGTGCGCCATCGCACGGAGCCCCCCCCAGCGCCTCCAGAGTCCAGGTGGCCAATGTTTGCCAGCACTGAGTGCCGGAGATGCTGACATCTGGACTCAGCCTGCGACAAGCGCCCGGATGGCTGGATGGTCCAGGTGGACACCAGGTCCTCACCAGGGCAGTCATCGTCGGCCACTTTTTTCCTTTTCGTCCTCGTTAGAGTGCCACACGAGATCCGCCGAATTCAGGTACCAGCTAGCGCCAGCAGATCGCGGAAATGATGCGGGAAACGCCATGCTCAAGCCCCCAATCCGCCTCTGATCCGTCAATGCCATGCGATACCTGCGATACCTGCGATACATGCGATACCTGCGATACACCTCTCCCGCTCCATCGGCCGGCCGGGTTGGAGCGGATGCCGCTCGTGCGAATCTGCCAAGTTGCGCCGCGCAAGCTAGCCAGCCGAGAAAGCATTGTAAGGCGACCAGTCAGGAGATTCTCCCGTGGGTGTGCGTACGAGGACGGGCCATTCGGTCCTGGTAGAGTGTAGCATCGTCATCCAGGCGTAGCTCGAGCATCGCCTGGCCATCGTCGACCAAATCCACCTCGACAAACGCGACGATGAAACGATGGCTATAATTGCTGTCAGGCGCTGTTGCTAGTGTCACATCGCAGCTGACACCAACACGCAGCATCGACATGGATGACAGGACTGGCAAGTGATCATGCATGCCTTCCATCCGATCCTGTCGAATGTTTTTTTATGGCTGCCAGGTCGGTGTACTTGCATCCAATCCAATCTTTGCCCGTACATGCACTGGCACCAGAGCCTCCCTTCCACATACCATCAGGATGTTCAGGGCTCTGGGGAACAATGACAAGAACCGACTTCCACGGCCGACCTCTACGGCCGATGGCCCAAACCTCGGACTTGCTCTGTGCTTCTTTAGTCGCCACCCTCGTCGGCCACAAGCCGAAATGTGACGCTTTAGAAAGCAGAAAGCCCTTACAACACCGCCGGGGATTTGTCGCCCTGAGCAGACTAGGCCAAGCATCCGTGTGTACACCCGACAATCAAGTACGGAGTGCATTGCCATGCTATCAAACTGGTGTTTAATATGTACCTTGGCGGCGAAAGAGCAACGCGGATAAGCAAACCCCGTGAAATTCAGCCCCTGTTGTCGACTTTCCCCGCAAACCACCGGCAGCCCCTTCTTGTCACGGGAAGCTTAAGAGGATAGGGAAAGCACGGTAGGTATGATAGGCCTCTCGGCGTTGAAAAGACTTAGAACCGAGCATTTCAAGGCTTGTACTCTCCCCGCCGGCAGAACTTCTAGTCTCCCTTTGACTCCTCGATTGTCATTCAACAAAGGCACCTGAGCGCTCACATTGAGGCGCTCGACTTGGATCCTCTGCTTCACTTAGTGGCCGAATTGTCTGCTTCATTTCTTCTGCCATTTCAATCGCCGAATAGTGTCCAACTAGCAGTGGTTGCGCGCCATGTCCACGGAGATCCGAGACCGAAGTCAATAATGTAGTCGACCTCTCTCTTTGCTTAGCACCACAATGGTCAGTATAGGGAGCTCTTTGTTATCCATTACAATGTGGCTTCAGACAGATGCTGATTTAGTGACTTTGGATCATATATGACAGCCCAGTGGATAGTGACAATCAGGATTGCGAAAACACAGAGATTCAAAACGCCCTCGCCGAAGTCAAAGGCCTAGTGGCCCAGCTTTGAGAATGCTAGTATTCCCGGCTTGATGTGATACATGGATGTTAAACCCTGAGAAACCCTGGACCGAGGAGCGCGGAACGCCGACAGCTTAGCAGGACATTACCAAACGCTTCGAGGTTAGAGCGATGCCATGAGTGTTCGAACTAGCAAGGTTAGCAGATAGGCCACGAGCATTACGCCACTGCTGTAGACCCAGACGATTTCGGGCGCTAGATGATAAACTCAAGGACTGGGGTGGATAGACACCGGTTATGAAATGCCTCTACGGCTAGGAGCCCTGGCCGTCTCGCGCCCGTTGCGTCAACACCACCCGCCAAGTACAGGTGCAATTTTGACTCATGAGAGCAAGAAGGGGCCGTCCGATATGCCAAATTACGGTTCATGCAGTGCCTGAGCACTCACAAACGGCTACCTAGCGCCATGGACAGGTCGTTGAATGGTTGTCTTAGCCACACAAACATACATACATACATACATACTCCGTACATACCGAGTACTAGTGTTTAAAGACGGAAATAGGCCATAGGTCATTGCTCGCCCAACTGTGAGGCGCCTGGGCCCTGTCCGTCATCACTTCATCACAGCCCCAATTTCCAGTGAGCATCGGCCAACTTGGAGTCTGCCTAGTGGCACAGTCTGCGACAGTCGCTAATGCCATCGAGGTTGTGGTCTTTGAGTGGGTTTTGGTGTGGCGTCAACGCCGAACGGCAACGATGCGGTAAAGGCGCGGGACTGCCAAAAGACCCATTGCTACATTTACATGTAAGAAGTACCTTGTTGCATTAACACGGCCAGGATTCAACAAGAGAGTCGTCGCATTTTACCAGCTTCTTGGACTCTCACCAGAGTTTGGCGCAATCGGAAAGCAAAAGCTCCCCGGCCATTTCCTAATCTGGCCGCACTGGGTGGGCCCCATGCATTTATCTACCACATGTGCCTTGGCGAAACCGTAATGGGCACTGGACAGCTTGGTAGCCTGACAGTCCATCTACTCCGCTCAACGGCAAATTTGATAGGGCAAGATGCGAGCGATCACGGAGATCTTCACGGCTATTCAACATCCATTGTCCTTGCCCACCAAAGAAAGAAGAAAAAAAACCGCCACCTACTGCCCATGTGGAGATGGGGAAAGTGTAAGTGTACTCCGTACAGTCAGGCCTTACAAAGCCAAGTGGAAGACAGGACGCACGGCCCTACGGCTCTCATGTTGATGGTGGTTTATGGCATACGGAGTACGTTACAGTGCCTGCAATTTTGGATTGAAACGGCGAGGACCCCAAATCCCCAGTCTCACAGGGATTGCTGTGGATGGCAAGGCTAGGAATGGGGTGGGAGGGGTCAGGCGAGCCATCAGCGGCCTAGCGGCCCCGCATCTAGCCAGTCGTGGAGCATGGCGATGTCAGACCCGACCGGGACGACCCGAGCTGTCGGGACGCGCTAGCAAGGCCCGTCATTGCCCGGATTGGACGATTGCATCTCCAGGTCCGCTCTAGATTTACTCAGGTCACCCCTATGTGGGGTCACTCGTGCCCAATAGGCGTCTACTCCGGGAGACGCTACATCGACCACGAGAACCCGTACGCGCGCGTCTGGTTGTCTGTGAAGGGGAGAGCTATTGGATACCGACGAGCTCTAAGCGAGCTGCACTGCCAACTCACGAGAACAGATCCACGCCACACCACATTCACCACCAGTGACCACACCACTCCGCCCGCTTACTGAGCCGAAGCATCGACCAACATACGAAGTACTGCGACAACTCCAGAAAGAACGAGCGGTGTTGGAGTTGGGGGTCTTGCCACCTCATCTGCCATGGCAAATCCCCAGGCATAGCACGGAAAACCGAGTGCCCAGTGCGCCGCCTCCCGCGGCAAGCCTCTCTTGACTTCGGACCCGAGTCTGTGACGAAAGCCCGCCCTGCAAAGCCCAGTCCTGATGAGTTTAGCCCCTTAGAGAGAAGGTCAAGAAACTAACGAAAGTGTACAAACGCGTCTTTATGGTGTATGTGTTCTGCACGTCGTCCTTTGGAGAGCATCTATTAACAGACGACCAGGAAAACATATCAAGAGCGTCCTGCATGGCTTTGTTGTAATGGGCCGCACTGCCTCGTTCCAGGCTTGACGCAGCTGCAGCTGCAGCTCGGCGACCACACCTCGAGAAGCTCTTTTGTCCTCGTCTAACTGCAGCAAACGGCGAGGATGGGACTGAAATACGCCCGGCTTGGTGTTTGGTCAGCTACGCGATCTGCAGTCAAAATGCCGTGCCTTGTTTCTCAGCCGCGGCCGCTGTCGAGGTGGCCCAACGGGCTTGAAGGGCTGACGGATTTGAGACGAGAAAAAAAAATACGGCGTGATGCAGCGCGGCTATCGTGCATGATTCGCACCAAACTGATGGCAGGGCTGGCAATTCTTCCGCCCGTCTTCCTTCCCATTTCTATTGCATACACCGCTTTGTCCGGTTTGTGGGTTTGGACGGACTTGCATGGTTGTCAGGGATGTAGACACCAAAGAGCTTTCACATCTTAGCGCCCAGCCCGCAGCGTATTTCGAAGCCCCTCGCTCATCGCAAAACACCGTTGTAATTGCACATCGCGGCATTGGCGGATCGTAGTAGATTCCGCGTCAAGGCAAAGCTGCTGGTATTCTCTTTATTGGAGATTTGGTGACGTCGTTGGATCGTCGTGCGTGCAATATCAACAGCCGGGGAGCATCGGCGCCACCGAGGACTTGGGGCGAACGATGAGAGCTTGAGCAGCATTTTTGCATCCAAAAATTCTGCCATTTGAGGACAGAAACCTGCATCACCACTTCGTTTGGGTGGCCCAAAGCTGTCGAAGTACCGGTGCTGTACGGCCAGGCCATGTAGACATAGCACATATAACTTCATCAACAGAGGCGCGGGGGTTGTCGAGCCTCGGCATATTGCAGCCAACAAGATGCGAACATGAAAGGGGATATTCAGTCTCTGGATTACGCATTGCTACCGCGGACTGAATTCGAGCCTTTGGATCTCACTAATTGGGTCCATGGCCGACAGGCTGCTGTTCAGCGTTCATATGCTACCATTACTCATCAGTTGATGCACCGGCAAGCACGTCTCTACCTCATGTTGGAGCCGAAGGAATCTTGACACCGCACAGCATCAGCTTCCTGAGCGCCTCAGTGGGCACCTGGCTTTCTTCATTCAGCCTGAAAGTGTTCAAACACGTTCCCGACGCTGGCACCACAGGGACCAGGCATTCGTGTGTGTCGGCAGAAGGCCGTAACGAGGCACGAACCAACAACACATGCCAACTCGCCGCTCGCTGATCTGAACCTTCCCTCCAGTCAACCTCAATTTATGCCAAGCGAAATGCGGATCCTTTGTTGCTGATGGCATTCCGCTGTCCATTGAAATTGGACTCGTTGCCATGACGTCTCTGGAAGGGGTGTGTGCCAAGGCGAATCCTGTATTCCATTATTAGTACTGTTACTGTTATTGCGCTTTGCTTGCTTCTACTTGACACCCCCTCAGTCCGGATTTCAGATGTCATAGCTCTGTGACGGCGATGCTCCTGCCATTCTCAGGAGAGGGATCAGGGATTCCGGTGGCTGGCCTACACCATCCCGACTCATCGTCCAGAGTACCCTTCTCCAATGACATCTCCGAACGGTACGGAATCGAATTCCAGAGTGGAGTAAATGCGAGTGCCGTGCGAACAGCGGCAAGGAGATGTCATTGCAACGGTCAGGGAACCTCCATGTCTCATGAGCCACCCTCACCTCGGTTCAACAGTCTTCTCATTGGCGATGAACTTGACCAGCCCACCCTCCGGACAGTCGATTCGTGTTGTAGAGGTTTGTTCAGGCGGTCAAAAAAAATAAAGTCAAAAAAAGAAAGCTAAATTTAGTCTTGAAATACCTCAGTTCAACTCGGTCAGAAAGCTCTCTGAGCGCCTTTGTAACGACTGTCACGGCCTTTGTCAGGAGAGAGCTCAGGCTCTTTCTCCCGCGGCACTATTCGGCGTTGTGACAAGTTTTATGGCCTCCTAATCCATTTCCATGCTTGGAGCCGGAAAGTTGGTTTCCGAAGCCGAATCTATATTATCCGGACTTGGTCTAGATGGCTCTTGGCCACAAGAGGAACAAGTCATGTCACTCCCATGTGAGGCCGGGTACATTACGCAGTCGACATTCTTCAAAACAAGCTGTCCGGGAGCGTGCTTTTGTGGAAAAAAACGGCAGGGTGAGTGAGTTGTGACCACACCGTGCTGGAGATGGCAGATATTTATTGGCCATGAACGTCTAGTCCTTGAAACTAAAAGCTGTGGGTGCTTGCTGGCTCTCCCAACCCTGGCGCGGTCATGTACCCTCCCAAATCCCAACGGCAAATACCCCGACGTGATCTTGAGCAGTCCAATGGACAGAAAGGGTGACTACAATGCGTTATCAGCCTATCGTCAATGGCTCATGGCCCTAAACCACGCGCCTGCGGGGAGGACGAGAGGGGTGTGTGCTTATAGGCAGTCAAGAGCCGAGGGTCGGATGAAAGGGTCCTTCGGCGAATGTATCTGGACAGTTTGGACGAAAGGGGGTTACAGGATTGCCGGTCGAGCAGTGATACCCAAAATAACGTCCTGGCAGGCCGTGGCCCGGAAGTGGACGTGCTTCCCTTCTCCGGCAAGATTACAGAGACGCCTCATCGACAAGACAGGCCGCGAGTACAGCCTTTCAAGTCGAATTTATAGCCCTACGGCATGCATACACATGGAACGCGCCTGGAGTGTTTTGGGCGTGTAACCATGCAGACAAGTCAGCCAAGTGGACGAACACGAACCCAAATCGCGATGCCTTTGACAGCTTGGCAGGTCGTGATACCTTGCGCATACCTTGGAGAGGCCTTGGGACTTTGCACAGAAGCAAAACATGCAACTTCAATGTCTCTTTATCATTTTAAAGTACTACCAGGTATCTGGATCGACACGTGGGTGCTCTCGACCAGATCCAGCAACAAAGCACAGCATCACCTGACGGTCAGCCTTAAACTGATGCCATCGTGTTGGCTGCAGCAGAAGATGCAAAAGAAAGAACAGCAATGAAGGCAATTACCGAGCGGCTCGCCCCGTCTGCACAATCATTTATTGAACCAATTTACTACTGCGCAGCCAGAGTGTCAAGCGTTGGTCTGGTGGTACTCCGTACCAATGGTACGAATCATGGTTTCGTGGCCACCCTCCTCGGCTGGTCTCGAATCTCTCTCTGGAGTACTATAAGCCGCAAGAGCCGACACAATAAAAGGTGTAGGTAGAAGACGGGGGAAACGGGCATCGTTAGAGCTCACGGACGTACGTGCGCATACAGACAGGACCAAGCAAGTGATGGGACGCGATGGGATATACCAACGTCTACTGAGACGCAGGAACATGTCGAAGGGCCAACAGCAAGACAACATTCAGTTGCCCAGAATAATGCGGCATCCGATTCTTGTATGTACCAATGCAAAGCTCTCGGAGCGGTTATCCGTACGGGTTCGCACAACGGACTGTTGCCATGGGGTTGCCCAGCCTTACGGCGCAACCTAGACCGCCACCAGAGTCGAAACGGAAAGAACTTGTCATTGGTCCCTGTCCAAAGAGAAGGCTTCTGCTCTTTCCGGTTCTTTACTCGCCCGGAATAAAAGACGATAAAATGGCCAGGGTCCCATTTCCGGCAAGGCATCTACCTATGTTTCCTGAAGAACGAGTCAAGACATGAAACAACAACCGGCGAGGTGTAATTTCATTTCTCTCTCCGAGTTTCTTTTTACGCTTCCCCACCGTCATGGCAGTTGCTATCAGGAGTTCAATATCCGTCTCGATCTCGAGTTCAGGGACCCTTCCACTCCATCAGAACCATGCACGCGGAGTAGGTTCAAGGCACCGGTTTGGGGGGCGTCCGTGTGTCCGCGAGGGCATTTCTTTGCCAGAACGGCCTGGCCACTGCCAGGATATGGTTACCACTTGAGGGGAAAACAGCCGTTGGGTCCAAATGATGCCTCCACATCGATGACAGTGCCATGGCCATGACCACGACCATGGACATGTCGTACTCTCTCTGTGCCGAGCCCGACGGCCACCATTTCCAATAACTCTGGGCAATCTAGCAACACTCCCCCTCCTCTCCCTCTTGATGTTCTATCCATGACTAGTTCATCAACCCCGTTGGCCCGTTCAGACGACAAGGGTGCTGCTGCCCTTCCGCCCCCCTCCGAAAGGCACCTTGTCTCCTGTCAACTCAGCAACCCGGACTCGACTCAAGTGCTGCCAAGCCCGGTTTCAATGTTTCCTTGGCCTCTTTTCCACTTTTCCACCCAACCAAATGGAGCGGCAAGGCGTTGCCTAGCCTCCAAGACGAGCCCCATGGTGATCTCGCCGTGATCAGTAGGGGCGTGCGTTGCCGAAACAAAGGCAGGCAAGGATGGGGATGTGCTTTTCGGCCGAAACCAAAGACGCGGTGGCCGGGAGCCCCATTGCAGACGAAAATAGAGTTTGTATGCTCCGGTCTGTCCTGTCAAGCTGGGCCACGGCTGTTCAACTATTGAGCTACCACCTGGCGTAGCGTGCTCGACCTTTCTCTTTCCTGCTAAGCCCCGGAGACTTTTTTTTTTTCTTCGTATTTTTGCTTTTTTTTATTTTTGCCTCTTGCCTTTTTCCTCAGCAGACGGCCCGGAAAAGCTCGCGGTCGTGTTTGCGAGAGATGGTCTGAGCAACGCTCTCTTCCAAATACATACCTCTTTTGGGGGGTTTCCTCATTTCGGCGCATTGAACACCAGGCTCCTTGAACACAGCTTGAGCTTGAGACAGCCGTTGACAGGATGGACGGGTCTCGAAGCCGACAGCCATCCCCCGGACTCTTTTCATACGCACGCTTCCCTCGCTATGTAAAATCCCGAGTGCAGCCTGTCCAATCCTTCCCATGGCCATGTTGCTCACTCTCCCTATTCGTCCCCTAATCATGCCCGCCACCCAATAGTAGTCGGGCTCGGCTTTTGTCCTCATCTTGAATGATGGACATTATGAATGAATCATGGAATGCGGAACGTATTTCCACGGAGCAAGCGGGAGTCTACGAAACCATTGTGAACCCTTTCTGCACGAGTATGTGCCCCATGCCGCCCGGAAAACACAAGTAGATGCTCTCGCTGTCATATCAAGAGAATCAGACCAAACAGGAACTTCCCCAGCCGCCGGGTAAGTATTGCCTTGCCGGCGGTACGCCCGCAGATGCCAATTTTGGGCTGGGGACTCCCTTCACGTAGCGGCCAGCAGGGATGGTGTACAAGACGATCATGACGTTTACCGTGTGACGCTTCTGGGGGCCTCTCCTTCACCTGACATATCGTGTCGAGGTATATTTGGCAGCAACCTTTACTAATCGGTTAGTCATGGCAGCACAGCCCGCCGGTTCCTAGAGTCTGCGGAAATTTTACATCCCTTTCAAGATGGACCATGCTGTAGATGAGCCGTGTCTTGCCTTGGCTAAGTCTGGGTACCCATCAGCGAGACCACGAAGCCTAGTCAACCGAGGTCTCGAGATCAATCAAGTTTCCATGGCCAACAGGGGCGTCGATGACATTGAAGGTCTCGAGATCAACAAGGTCCCTCACGATATCATGCCGCCAGTCCTGTTCTGCATGGACGGTAGGTCGTGCATATCGGTCAAGTAAGCTATCTGGAGCACATGGGGGACAATAAGAGCCGAAATATCCGTCTATTGGGTTCCGTGCTATCGATTATGTATGTAGACTCATCACAACGCTTTCAGCTAGGGGCTTCAAGCGGTGGTGCGCAGAAAAGCTTTCCAAGGGCACTTTGTCACCAGACCAAGTCGCCACATCTGCTAGCCACGCGTGGTGGTGGCTTCACGGTCGGGACGAGTGGCCGATCCATTTGATCTGGTCAAAGTTGCTGCTTTGTTCTTCGGAGCCAGTTCTTCGAAGCTATTTTTGCGAAGCGACCAACGAGCCTTGACTCTGACGAACTTTTGGTACGAAAGACAGTCGGTAAATAAGATCAGGTTCATGTAGTTGAGAATAAATGTACCTCGACAGATAAATATTAATTCCGGGCCCTACTGGGAAGATGGTAGCAAGTCCGGGTGTTGAGTTGGTCGTCGTTTCCACCTAGGCATTTTCCTTCAGCGTCATCCAGTCCGTCACGGTCCGCCGGATAATAGTCAAGCCAGTCAAGCTCCTACTACTTTTCCTATGCCTCAAGACCTCTGACCACAGCAGATTCCTACCGCGCCTGTGCTCGTATCTTTGTACGCAATGGCTTCTTGATTGTCTCCCAGGAATAGAGTCCATCGAGCTGCATCGAGTCGATTCTTCTAATACCCCCCGAGGAGTTCTTGCAAGGTCTACTTTGGTCAAGTTCGACGTGTGGTAGTTGATACATGCGGCGGTGCTTGACAGCAACGAGATCTATAAAGTCAGAGTTTAAGTAACGGCCAATTTTGATTGAAAATAACACGAGGTGTTGGTGGCCATTTAGTCAAAATAGGGCCAGGCGGGCTTTTTCCCCCCGTCCGCATGATGTTGTCTCCTCGCCGGTGCCAGAGTTGGAGAGCTTCAAGTACATGACGACAGGCAGGTTACCAGCCCGGTCAGGTCGGTAAATAACACCACTTGCTGAGAGTTGAGTACCAGCATTTGCACCCTCGATAATCACATTCGAGTTACTCGTTTGTCTCATAGCGCTGTGGCGCTGTGGCAATGGTGGTCAGCGACACTGTGCATAACTAGTGGCAGAATATCACAGCAGACCAGGCTCACCATATTACGAAGGATATCTCTTTGTTTTAAATGTCATAATTCTTCCCTTCATAACTACGTAGTAGACAGCAGAACATCGCCCAGCCTCCTTTTATTATACCAAACTCAATCCCCCCCCCGAAACCCATGATACATACACAATCAAAAAAAATCAAAAAAAAAGTGGACTTCTCATCTCAAAACGGGAGAGAGGGAGGGGAGGGGGAGATAATTACCAACAATCTGCAGGACGATTCTCCGCGGAGCAAACTCGACCCTTTTCTCCCTCAGGGCCGCCTAGCAGGGGTATCGGACCAAGTATTCTACACTGGCTTCCCATCCGCCAAGTATAACAACATATAAAAAATAGCCGCCCGTACAACATGAAACAAGGAAACAAGGAAAATGAATAAAATCAAAAGGCTCAAAGCACAATGTTCGCGGCGGGGTGTTAATTTCCTACGCCTCGCTGCTCAACCTGCATGCGAAACGAATGCACTGAATTGGGAGAAAAACAAGACCCACCAAGGAAAAGACAAGAAGAAAAGGCAAAAACACAGCCAACAAACCCCCTGTTGCATATTTGTATAATGATCTTGCTTGTTTCTGTTTCTTGGGCCGCAATGGGTTTGTCCCTGTTGGCAAGAAGTCAAATTGACGCGGAAGAAGGAAATATCGAGTAGCAGTTGCAATGCCAATGCCGTGTGTGGATGTGAAATGATCAATACTGCTGAGACTACTACTGATAGAGCAAGCTGAGCAGGACTGGAGAAGAGAGAAAAGAATAGCAAGCAAATAAGTCACGGGGCTCGAGGCAACAAAACCCCCCGAATTAGGTTCCAGCCGGGGGGGGGAAGACACTGTGCATGCCACCTTTTGTTCTCAGTGCACACCCTGAGTCCTACGCTCCTTCAAGCGGAGGCACAAAGCCGCCGTAATTAAAATCAACCAAGCCGTCCAGCATCCAATGCTGTGGATCGAAAAAGTCGTAATTCGAATCGTAAGGCATGCCAGCAATCATTGTACTCGGGGCAGTTGCCGCTGCTGACAGGCCGGTAGCACCGGGTGTCAAGGCCCCGTTTGCAGTCAACAGGCTTGATGGAGGGAGAGGATGGGACGGCATGAGGGTGCTGTCAAGCTGCGAGGATGAGGCCGACGATTCGTTCGCCGAGTCCGGATGAGTAGGATGCTTCGTGTCTGGGAAGCAATTATTAGCAAAACCTCCAAAATAGCAGCTTTGGGGCTCCCTTGTGAAACTTGCCTGGGTAGTACTTACTCTCCAGGCTTCCTCGCCCTTGAGATTGGTACTCTTCTCTCCACCGCCAGACTGAATCAAACACTAGGCTCATGCTGTGACGACAGCGGACCTTGAGCTGCAGGCTATCATCCATTTGCACGGCCGTGTCATCGTCTGGATTGTAAGCATTGTTCCGGTTATCCAGACGAGCCCCGTTCCACATCTGCACCATCAGTTCAGCCAAGCGCCACTGCAGATCATTGTGAACCACGCTGGTCGCCCGGATAGCTTTGACAGAGTGGTGGAACAGGCTCCGACCGCGATCAAAATCGATTGTCTTGCAGAAGAACGATCTCATCAGCTTGAGCAAAGTGAAGCCAGCCGCAACAAGCATCTGTTGCAAATAATTGGTCGCATACAGCAAAATCGTGCCGCGCCCCCTTTCTCGCGGCGAAGTGACCTTGTCCACTTCGAGAAGCTCGTCGAGAAAGCTAGATGCCGCTCTCCAAAGACCCATGAGATCATCCATATAACCCGGAGTCTTGCTGGAATCGAAGAAGCCGGCCAGTCTCATGTGAAGTGCCGCGGCTCGAAGATGCAGATTGACAATCGGCCCAAGCTGCTGAGACATGACTGAAGCTTGGAGCTCGCCAAAGTCTCGACGATAGACTCGCATAAGCATGGCACGGTGTTCATCGCCGGCAACACCTCTGGGGTCACTGGCATTGCTATACATCTCCTTGGAGACCTTGTCGCAGAATCGCTCGATTTGAAGCCGGGCTTCGAGATCCGTTGACAGATGAAGAGCTGGGTCGTCACCAGGACGGAGGGCGAGCGTCCAGTCATACAAGGTCGATGCTGGCTGTCCGTATCCCGTTCCAATATTCTGCGCCACGATGTTGCATACCGCCCAGGTAGCGACGCGATCGGCCAGTTGCTCCTTGTTGAGTTCGACTGACACCCTCGAAAAATCCCTAATGTGATTCGGACGGTGCAATCCAATGCCAGTTGCCGTCTTCATCATGACACCGCAGAGGATATGCGTGGGGTCTGACGTGGTAGTGCTGGTGGGCAGCGGCCACGTACAGAGCAAACACATGGCCTTGACCACATGGTAGTTGCTGGGCACCTCGCCGATTGTTGTCCACAAGAACCGGGTCATTGGGCTCGACAAATTGGTGAGAAGATTCGGACAGTCCCTCGGGCTAAAGCGACGGGCCGCAACTGCGATAATGGACCAGAATAGCAGCGGGTGTTGTTGGTTATATTGCTCCGGAGGCTGTTGCGGGCTGAGAAAGGGCAAAAACGGGTGGTAGTAGGCGAAGAACTCGTTGAAAAGATGGGTGACATTGTCATCGGTCAGTCGAACGCCCTCTAGCTCGTACGAGTAATGTGGTGCGGCGTATGCGCCGCCTCTCTTGAGATGAAGAAGGGAAGAAACGGCCTCGTCCGAACCCATCAGGGACGTGTTGCGGGTGTGTGTATACGGCGTAGCGCTCGGGGCCACAGGGGAATTCATGTCGTCGTCATCGCCGGCTTCCAACACAAAGCCTTGGGCTTTTGCTCGATCAATGTTGCGCCGCAGTCGCTCAATCTCTTTTTCCATCTCGGCGTGCTTGGAGCGCTTGCCAACTCGTTTGAAGTTGGACTCGATCTTGCATTCGAGCTTTAGACGGTTGCACCGAGAGCAACTCTGAAATGGTTCCTGCACAACGTCGCACCGCAGCTTTACAAAAAGAAAGAAGAAAAAGATTGCCTGTTAGCGTACAACCGAGCAAACGGGGCGACGGAAGCTGGTGCTGTGGTGGTGGGAGGCCACGGCCGTCTTTGATTCCGATGCAACTCACCTTTTGTTGCCTGCATTCGTTGCAGGCTCTCTTTACGCCGGGCTGGCGTTTCTTATCATGGTCGCCATGGTCACCGTGATCGTCTTCCAAAGCGCTGCCGGGACTGCTCTCGTGTTTGACAGGCCCGCTTCGCTTTCTCTTGGGACCGCTCATGGGGCTCGTTGGGCTGAGAGACGCCCCTCTGCGGGCAACAATTGGAGAGCCGTCCATGCACCTGCGAAGGGCGCGACAGCGTCACAGCCGTCGCAGTTTCGAACAACAACTTGGAGATGCGAGAGGCGGAAACACGGAGGCGCTGCAGCCCAAGGCCAAGGATGGGTGCACGCTAGTTGGCGGGGTAGTTGCACGGGGCGGTATCGCGTTGCGCAGGCAGCGGGTGTAATATATATTGTGCGAGAAGAATGTTCACAAGACCAAATAGAGGAATTGGACGACGTTGTTGAAAGTACTGTCGACGGCGGCGAGGGAGGGGGGCCGACCGCGGAGGCGATGTTGGCGATGTATGGAGTGGAAGGTTGGACTCGACTTGGAGGTGGAGGAAAACCGACCCAGTCAATAAGTCTGTACGGAGTAGCGTCCAGTCACCAACTCGCAGCTCTTCTTCACAATGGGTTGAATGGCTGGCTGGCAACGGCTGCTGGAGCCGGGAGCGGGGACGAAACGAAAAAAAAAAGAAGGCGTGGTACGCCGTGGTGGGGGGGGGAGCAAATGTGGACTGCTTCCCTCATTGGCTGCCTGCTGGGAGACGCGTCACGTGTGGCACGCATGGTTGGTGGACAGCGGCGCCTTCAACCCCGTACTCCTTCCTGAGAAGGGTCGATGGAAACCGTCACCGGACTTTCGCCGCCGAAATGAGGCGACCACAACCCGGAAATGCAGGAGCATGTCTCCGTATAAATGGAGGAGGGACGCGAGCAATGGAGTGGCCGAATGAGGCTGATGGTCACGGGCAATTGGCTATGAGTGATGTAGGACGGATAGAACCATATAAAGGATATGTGCTATACACAGGCGAGGTTTGGTTACATGTTTCGGCGATTAAGCCACAACGTAGACGGACTTTCCCCGTTTTACGGCGTTCGATGCCTGCATCCTGTGCAGCGGTTCTCCATCCATCTCCACGTTTCAATGCTCTGCTCGGGACAACTTCTGCATACTCCGCAGTACGTACTCGGTAGGTGCTCGACCGACCGAAGAAGCATGCTTTGGTGCTGCAATCGACAATGCCACGCCTCTGACTGGCTGCAGCGTGTCCACTTCCCCATTTGTTCCTGCTGGGCATTACTCCGTACGGAGTAGATGGATTGGATTTTTTTTACATAAATGGTTATCCGGCGGCCCAATCACAATTCCTCGAGTCAGTCACCAGGTGCCAGCGCCGTCTTGGGCTGCCCGCCCGCGCCATGTCCTCATAGAGTCATTACAGTTCAATGTTGCTACCATGACCACCGACCACGGCAGCACGGCAGCATGGCAGTACTACTAGTATTGGTGCCTGAGGGCCCTCGAGCTTCGGGTGTCAGGCTCCATATCTCAGACTCTCAGACTCTCAGACTCTCAGGGTAGGGTCTTTGGTCATGCAGCTCTGCCTCGTCCCATCGTCTCGTCTCGCCCGGTACATACCCCAATCATTTCCAACTCTGTGCTGCATCCGAGGTAACAGCGGGTATACTCTGCTCAGTCAATAATAAAGTGTGTCTTGATGCCGTGTCTCGCAACCACATCTTGATACTCCATATACCAGAGAATACGCGGCCATTTCTTCAACACAATGGTCGAAGTTAAGTCTTCTCGTCCGCCACAGAAGAGGACTTTGAAACCAGCCCCCTTGCCTTCGACTTATGTTGAGTCCTCGAGATCCAAATCGGAGGTGCAGTTTGCCCTTCCAGCAGATCAACCACAAGTTGGTAAGCTCAGCTCTCATAAACAAAGATCTGCCAGCCGGCTCACCGTAGATGCAGAAACGGTTCGTATCAACACTTGTGCTGTCTCCCAGCCGTTACTGGAACCCGACGCTCTGCAGCGTTTCGGATGAAATTTGGCGGCTGGGCCCCTTTGAGCTTGAGTCTCGTGAGCTTATGAATATATGAATAATGCAAGTGGGCGCCGATATCCCATCAGTCTTCCATCACCTCCAGCTCGCGGTATGCTCGGGATGTAGTCTCGTGGCTCTCAAAAAAGACTGAACGGATTAATAGTTAGCACCATATTCCCTAACTCCGCCCATCAAGCCCACCCAAGCTTTCGGAAGCTCTCGTTATTGGCGGTGGGGGTCGTCGGAATCGATCCGAAGTCTCCTCGGATCTGTGCTCGGTCATACTATATCTCATTGCTTATTCAGTTCACAATTGATGGATTGAACCTCCAGCTTGGAATAATGCGGGGCCCTGCAACCCGCAACTGCCGATCCCCCTGATGAGGCCTGAATCATTTAAATGGCGCCGGGAGCATTAAAGCATGACACTTGCTGTGCCGACCTCTAGAAATCGTTCGTTCGTTGCGCTTCTCCAAGCCCGCAAACGGTGACGCATTCCAGGAACTGCAATAGCCAAGTGTCACGCAACTTGTCTTCTTATTCTATACAACTTCAACAACCAGACGTCATGGCGACTGCTGGTGTTTTGCCGCTCGTCATCAATGGCCAAGACTACTTCCCAGACAAGACCTTCGACGTCAAATCTCCATCTACGGGCCAGGTCATCCACAAATGTGGTGCTGCTTCCGTAGCAGATGCCGCAAGAGCTGTCGATGCCGCGGCCGACGCTCTCAAGTCATGGCGCAAAACAACGCCCTATGAGCGACAAGACATCTTTCTCAAAGCCGCCGAAGTTATGGAGGGCCGTCGCGACGATCTTATCAAGCATATGACTGACGAAACTGGAGCTACGCGAGGCTGGGTCGACTTCAACATCAGCAGAACAATCGACCTCCTCAAAGACACCGCCGGCCGCATCCCAACTATGGAAGGCTCGTTTCCGCCAACAGTTGACCGCAACAGAAGTGCAATTGTCATGCACGAGCCTTATGGTGTCGTGTTATCCATTGCACCATGGTAAGAGATCCAGGCCCCTAGACGCACTTCCCCAAGATGAATCACTCACATTTCAGCACAGGAACGCCCCGTATATCCTTGGCACCAGATCGATTGCATATCCAATCGCTATGGGAAACACTGTAGTCTTCAAGGCATCCGAGCTGTGCCCCAAAACCTTGCGGGCGATTGTCGATGTGTTTCATCAAGCTGGACTTCCTAATGGTGTGTTGAATATGATTGCTCACGCCCCCGCCGACGCGGCGGCCGTTACATCTTCCTTGATAACCAATCCGCATGTCAAGAAGATCAACTTCACGGGCAGTACCAACGTCGGTCGAATCATTGCAAAGCAGGCCGGGGAGCATCTTAAGCCAGTAGTCTTGGAACTCGGCGGCAAAGCTCCAGCCATAGTCTGGGAAGACGCAGATTTGGATCTAGCTGCCAAACAATGCGCGACGGGCTCATTCTTGCACAGCGGCCAAATTTGCATGAGCACAGAGAGAATCTTGGTGCACAAGGCCGTAAGCGATGCTTTCCAGCAGAAATTCGCCGCTGCGGTTGCGAATATGTTCCCTGTTGATGGAGATGCGCCCATTCTCATCAACACCGCCGCGGCCCAAAAGAACAAGCAGCTCGTTTCTAATGCCACTGAGCGCGGGGCAAGCACCTTGTACGGCGACATCCACGCTCAGGAAATTAGTCACAACAGGCTGCGGCCCGTCATCCTGAGCGGCGTCACTTCCGAGATGGACATTTACAAGACGGAGGCTTTCGGACCTACCGTTTCAGTAATCGAGATTGAATCCGAGGAAGAAGCCATCCGTATCGCCAACGACACAGAGTATGGGCTGACGTCCGCCATTTTCACTGAAGACCTAAGAAGAGGGCTGCGTTTCGCCGCGGAACTGGAGACTGGTGCAGTCCATATCAACAGCATGAGTGTTCATGATGAGACCTCATTACCTCATGGCGGCACCAAGGCAAGTGGTTATGGACGATTCAACGGCTCAATAGGACTAGCTGAGTGGACAAGGACCAAGAATATTACTTTTGAGAAGTAGGCAGACACTAGTCTTGATCGGGAGTAGTAGGGAATACTTGACAGACACAATCAAGAAGACTGAAACTACATGATGTCACGCATAATAAAACAATGCAATACAATCAAATAAAAACTTTAAAACTCATTCCTGGCCTCATGTTCATTAATATTTTCAATACCAAACATCCATCCATCCATCCATGCAGAATCCCAACCACCGATCCTACCGGGTAACCAACTCACCAAGGCGCCCCTACTCCCTTCCTTCTTATCGATAAGCATTCATCATAACGTAAGCACTCCATCACCACCCTAAAATTTATCCCCCCGAGGCTACGTCAAGGCCAGCATCCCCCCATCAACATACATAGTCCCAACCACCATCCCTCCTTCCTCAACGACAAAAAGACAAACAAAAAACACCCGCCCCGACCCTCACACACACCCCGGCCACCGCCAACATGTCCTTCCTCGGCATCGGACGCCAGCAGCCCACCTCGGAGCAGAAGATTGCCGCCGTAGAAGGCGAGATGCGCATGATGGCAGACACATACAACCGGTACGAAAACCGTTGCCCCCGCCCCCAAAACTTGAACTGAAGGTTTAATGCTGACGGGGGTTAAAATCCAGTCTTCAAAAGACTTGCCAGAAAAAGTGTATCCCTACCGACTACCGCGAGGGCGAGCTGAACAAGGGCGAGTCGGTGTGCCTGGACCGCTGTACGGCCAAGTTCCTGGATACGTCGATGAAGGTCAGTGAGATTATGCAGCAGCAGGGCCAGGCCATGGGCGGCGCGCCCCAGGCCGGCGGGGGCTTGTTCTAAGCTGTTTGGAGGAGGGGGCGCTCTCCGGGGTCGAGATGAGGGAGGATTCACTGAATAGGAGGCGGATACGGGGGAGACGTTGGGAGGGAGGGACTTGAGCTCGGTCCGGAGCGGGAGCTAGTGTACGAGTATAGACGGTTGGGATACTTGATGCGGATGGGCATCGCGATAAAACGATTTGTAAATTACTCGATGCTATCTATATAAACTATCATGATTTGGGACTTCGTCTCCCCACCAACAATAATGGTATCCATCTTGAAATTCGACAAACGCCTTGTATCTTTCGATATGCTTTGCTTGAAATAAAAAAACAAATGGTAAAATCTGCGCCTTGCTTGAAAAAAGAAGAAAGTGATGCGGCAAAACATTACTGCATGGTGGAAAACCCATTACGGCTCCCGTGTGATGTTGGGTCCAGTCCCTATCCCCGTAAGTGTGCGAACAAACCAGTGAGGCCAGCTTTCTGTCTCAAGCGTCGCCTTCAACTCTGCTGCTCTACTCTCCACGTCATCTACTTGCCGCTCAAAATTCTGAATGCTGTCTTCAACATCGGCAACTTTTTGGGACAGGCCGTTGATTTCGTATTCCAGACGCGCCAGGAGCACTTCAATTTCCTTGACGCTTTCGGTGAGATTTTCACGCTGTTCACTTAGGAGCTCGTCCGAGTTGTAGTGAATTCGTTGACAGGCCTCGTTGAGCCGATGATATATGCCTTGTAGCTCAGTTTTGTCCTGACCGTATCGCTCGTTGAGGAACTCTACTGCTCTAATCTTGTCCTCGACCCAGGGCCCGACATCGCCAACAATTTCTTCAATAAGATGATTCAGATGACTGGCGGCTTCTGCATGAGCTTCGACGCAAGTGAGGTAGTCCATCGTCTCAGTCAAGTCAATGACTTCCTCCCACGTTAAAATGGCCTCTTCCGCGTCACTGAAGGACATCCGGCGCGGCCAACGGCTCTCATTTGTGATGTGCTTCGTGGTCAGGTCAGCAATTCCGCAACTGCGACGCCTTGCAACGGAAATTTGCTTGCGGCACGGCTTTTGTTCCTTCTCTAACAAAGGTCCTCGGAGATTATTGTCGTCCTTAACAGACGGTGCGGGTGAAAATCCCTTGTGACTGACGCCTTTGCGAATCTCGGAACCGATGCGACTAAGGTTGTTGTCCGACTCCCCGGCGGCCAAGAGCTCGTCACCAGACTTCTCGTCAGGTTTTGCATCCCTTGCTGATGTTCCGGAGTATTGCGCATCATCATTCTGACTGGGCAGCACGTCATCACCCCGCCTGATGGCTGCAAGATACTCCTCTGGTTTGTTCTTCCAAGTGAATGCGCGGGCAATAGGGGGATTAGGTGTCGTGACCGAGGTTTGTGAAGCTGACGGCAGCAAGGCGCTTCCGTTTCCTCCATCTGAGAAATCTTCTTTTGCAGATACGGACAACTTGCTTGCATGGCCTTTTCGGTTGCCACCCACGGCGTCTTTTATGCGACCAAGACCAGAGCGGGCATCGCTCATTTTATCCGCCACGCTTTTAAAGACTCCCCTGCGGAGTGTATCTCTCTCGCCTGACGCATCTGCCATGTTGCTGACGGAGCCGGGTGAATAGGTGGGATAAGACGCTGCACTATTGTCTTCTTTACGCCGACCCCCCAACTCCTCGTCGAGAAGCAAAGCGTGTGTCCGCTTTGGCATAGTATCAGAAGCCTCACTTTTCCCAGAAGAAAACATGCTGCCGAGCTCTGGATCGCCGCTACCAAAGGAATCAGCGACAGACCTTCGGGTCTTGCCATGCCAAAGCCATCTTGGTCGATCTCCATAGACCAAGCTGACGAATCTGTCAATGTCCACTGTTTCGATGTCCGCCAGACCACCCTTGTCTTTGCCCGAGACCATGTCTATGACAAGTTCACCCCTCTTGCCTCCAATTTCAGTTACGGTAGATTTGACCGCTTTCTGCACTCCCCATCCCTCAGCAGCGGCACCTTTGGCAGTCGCTGTATGCAAACGGAACACTGTTTGTCGGTCAAGGCGGCGTGTTTTTTCCAATTTTTGTTGCTTCTGAAAGTAAGCCACGCCTCTCTTTGTGCACTCAATCTCGAACACATCCTTGGAAACTGGTGCGCCGTACCAGTGCAGTCGATTCCTTGCCCCCATCAACATGCCCAGTAATGCTGATACGGTACAGGGACCAAGGATTCCGTCAGTAGGCTCAAAGTTGTAGTGCTCGGCACCAACTTCTGTCCACCAGTTGTTGATTGCTTTCTCCGTAGCATCGCATAGTAACCCGTCAATGTATTGGTGGTCCAGCTTCTCAAACATGTACAGTGCAACCTGACATAGCTTGATGAGTTCGACGACAGACTGTAGAATAGGAATACGGTCGCTTGTCTTGTAGAGCTGGTGAAACTTGGCCTGTGTTGCTTCAGTTGGGTCTGTCAGTGCCAAGCCGGAGCGGCCTGAGCACCCCAATCGTTTGAGATTTTCGTTTACAAAGAAGACTTGACGATGCTTCCGCACGTCTCCATCCGGGACCGGAATTACGGTGAGAGCTGAGGGGAAGCTGCTCAAGTTCGTAATCATCAACTCTCCCAGGCCCGTCTCCTTGGGGCGCGAATTGTGTTGATTGGCGGCTTTGAAGTATAAGCGTAGCCTCGGAGACCAAAGATTTTGATCTTCTGGGATGGAGACAATGCCAACTACTATACAGTGTTTCTCGTCTCCAGTGTAGGTTGTGATGACTACGGTCGGTGATTGGCGGGAGCATGCCCACTGTTCAACCACGTATAACTCATAGCCACCAAGAATGCATCGTTGTTCGATAACAGATACGCACGGGTCTTCTTCAATGAACCTGAGAAATGAGATGATGTCAGCACAAATTGTTGTCGACAGACAGCATGCAATGCAGTTTCAGATATATATGTTACCGGCAAGCCAAAGGGTCAGGCAGCACCAGGCGTCGTTGAGGTACCTGAGGGCCTTGGGGAGTGGATGACAGGCCGTCTAGGGTCCGAACTGGTGCTAGATCTTGCGAAATAATTGTTCTTTCCATGGGGCTTTCTTGGGTATTGTGAGGCGTTGCGTCCCTGGAGGGGGGAGAGGAAGAGTCATCATCTCGTCGAAAGCGTCCTCCCTCCAGGGGCAAGGGCGATAGGAAGCCTATGGGTGATGTCATCTGGTGTGACTGTCAACTCGTCACCCCGTCTATGACCAACGGTTCTGCTGCAGTTCCAACACGAGGGCTTCCCGAGGTACGCCCAGGTGGGCGAGGCCGACAGGCGGCACCTAGGTTCTTGACATTTGGCGAGTTCGGTAGTCGCGCTGCATCAGCAGGTTGGGCTGGACAGCTTGGGGACAGATGACGGTCAGTGTGTGGGATGGCATGTGATGCAGTTAGTTGTGGTAGAGTGGCCGAGTCGTTGAGCGGTTGAGCGGGAATCAATCCGAGCGTGGGAGCTGAAAGCTTTCCGAGACAAGGGACAAGACAAGGGACGGTGGGGGCAATGATTGGCGCTGCAGCCTGCAGCGGGGCTGTGTAGCTTCAACCGGAATGCCTTCCAGCGCAACAGCGAGTCCTCAGTCCTCCGTGATCCGTAGATTTTAAATATCAAGTTGGCTTCAATGTTGAGTCCGGCCAAAGACGGCACCGGAAGGCACCGCGGGATGTGCACAGAAGTCTCTGAAAGCATAAAAATTCAACGTTGAGAGCCTCAAGGAGTACGGTGAACTGCCAAACTGGGTGTGTGTGTGGCACTTGAGCGCACAAGAGCACCTGATGGGCCCAGCTTGCACACTGGCAGTGCCCCTCATCAAGTCTTCAGTCACAAATATGAAGAGCCAGATGGACCACGGTCCCATTCTCATGTAGAATAGTGGTACTACGGACTGACGCCCGCTGCCTATATATCTACGTCGTGAAGCCTCGTGGTGATGTGAAGATTGATCCAAGCATTCGGCTGTCGTTGAGTTGCGGGTCCAACAGTTGTCTGCGTCCACATCATCCCGAGCCTATCGATAAGCCCTCCCCCGAAAGCCGTCCGAGCAGGCGTGACCATCATCGACGTCAATCCCCAACCGAGAGACAACCAGCGAGCTCCATCCACGACAACGCTTCCTCCGCTTGCGTAACGGGCAGGCAACCCCCCGGGAAAAAGCGTTGCCGGCACGATATCTTGACAAACATCGACTCCACGACCTTCGCTTTCCCACCGTCGCCTGCACTCGGCATCAAGCTCTCAGACTAGCAGCTATGGCTGGAGCGGAGGACGACATGCCTTCGTCGCCCTTTGGGCCGCTGTTGGCAGAACTGGCTCGCATGCGCAAGTCTAATCTAAATGCAGCTATAAACGATGTCGACTCGATAATTGATTTACTCACGGCAGCACGGGAGCAAGTGGCTGGTGGTACGAGACCTGAACCCGCTGCTTCAGTCGCCCAGCATCTCATGGTGCACAGACATGACTAACCCTGCCGACAGATGATGATTCTCACAAGATTGGCATGGCCATGACGACGTTGCAAAACCCAGTCAAGGCTCGGTTTGAGGCCATAACCGAGGACTTGAAAGATGTGACCAAGGCTCAGAGAAGCTTTGGCAAGGCGCTGGACAGGGTGAGTTCTCCTAGAGTTCTACCGGCCTTGTCACCTTGAGCCGATAACATCTTCCTTATAATATGCACATTGAGATTAACTGATGTTCCAGGCTCTTCCGCATCGAGAGCTTCCCATGGAGACAGATGCCATGGCCGACCATCCCGAACTCATCAACCGAGCCATAGCGATGCACCTTTTACGAGAGGGTCAGTTCTCTGTAGCGTCAACCTTCCTCCAAGAAGAACAAAACCTCCGCGAACAAAATCACACCTCCGTTTTATCCCACAGCAAGAGGTCAAGAATCGACGAGGATGGCGATGATGACATGAAGAGAGATGACGACGGGGACGAGGACATGCAAGGACTGCACTCTGAAGACTTGCAGGATAAATTCTCCGAGATGTACCGTATCCTCGCACAGCTCAAGGAGCGTAATCTTGTCCCAGCCATAGATTGGGCGCGCATCAACAACCCCAAGCTGGAAACAAGGGGCAGCAACCTCGAATTCGAACTCAGCAAACTCCAATTCGTATGGCTCTTCAAGGGTCCTTCAGTCAACGGTCTCCCCGACGACGCCAACAACGGCCGGATGGGAGCTCTCGCATATGCCCGCCAGCACTTTGGCCGTTTTCAATCCCGTCACATAAAGGATATCCAACAACTCTCCTGCGCCATGGTGTACGCGCCGAATCTCGAAGAATCCCCCTACCGCCAAATTTTCGAAATCGACTCCGCCTTTGAAGATGTCGCCACCTCCTTCACGCGCGAATTCTGCTCCCTGCTGGGCCTCTCCGCCGAATCGCCGCTCTACATGGCCGTCACAGCGGGATCCATTGCTCTGCCCCGTCTCATCAAATACACAACCTATATGAAGGAGAAGAAGACGGAGTGGACGACCGAAAACGAACTCGCCTTTGAAACGCCCCTTCCGCCATCCATGATCTACCACCCCATCTTTGTCTGTCCCGTCAGCAAGGAGCAGACCACTGAGCAGAATCCGCCTATGATGCTCCCCTGCGGCCACGTCATTTGCAAAGAGAGCTTGCAGAACATCGCGGCGAAAGGTTCACGCTACAAATGTCCTTATTGTCCTACAGAAGGGCACCTACGTGATGCTATCAAGATTACGTTGTAGCCATATTTTTCTTTTTGGTTCATGGGTCGCATGCAGGAGGCATATCATCAATTTGGCGTTTTGGAATGGGCGGTAGCGACACAATTTTTTCTTTTTCTTTTGTTTCTTTTTTGCCCTTTCAATCACGACCTGGACCACGTTGACTGTCGGTATTGTTTCATGTTCTCTTGGTTGGCTCCGTGTGGTGCTCTTTCTTTATCAATTACCCCAGTGTTACGAGCTTGTTTCAGCCAGTCTTCAGAATACACGAGGAATCACAAGTAGATATAGCATATGATTTGCAGAGTCGCGCCACATTTTGTCCTCGTTTCAAGCAGGTGATATTATGTCAAGTGTTATTGTTTTATTTTCATGACAAATGATGATGCAAGCATGGCACAAGTATCGTGTAAGCATAATATCCGGAAACATACCGAGGGAGGTAGTGCTGGGCTGTGCGAAGCTGAAAAACGGTAAAAGACCAAAGAATACACCGTCTGCGCATCATGCGTCAGACACGCTAAGTCAAGTTATCTCGCGATAGCCTCAGCCACTGACTGCATGGAAGTAAACGTAATCCCATATACACTCTATACCAGTGACTCACTCTAAAAACTTAAAATGGCCAGACATATTATATAGTAGGGAGGTCTCGTCCGCATCCCAAGAGTGCATCCTATTTATTTCTCTCCGGGACTTTTATCTCTTCTACTATAAAGATATAACGCAACCACTCGTGAGTCCTCGCCACTGTAACGCTACCTGAAGCACCGCAACTTGCCGGCATTGGCCACAGCAGTCAAATCGAACAACAACTTGGCCATAACGCGAAAGACGATGGCCAACACAAGTAAGTTGCCTGTTATAAGCTTCAGCGATTAAAGCTGACGAGATCCAGGGGGCAAAAAAGACACCGCGGCCGGTATTAACAGCGATGCCCTTTACAGTAAAAAGAAGGCCAGCTTAAAGGAAGGAATTCAGGAGAATTAACCAGGCCATTAAAGATTAGAAAGAAGGCGGAAATAAGGGTAGAGCCAAAAATAAAGCACCAAAAATGTAAAGTATCTTAACAGGCACTTGAGGCATTTAAAAAAGGCAGCTGACAGGTGCCTTAGGTGCTTGTTTAGCTATATTTTTGGTGCTTTACTTTGGCTCTGCCCTTAGTCGCGCCTTCTTTTCCACATCTTTAATGGCCTGATTGATTCTCTATTATGTAAATGTAATGTTTAGTCCTTATATTCGTAAAAGTACAGCCAAGGCTGTCAAGGAGAGTTCCAAGGAAATCGTCTATCAAATCCCTATCCACCCGAATTCCAACCAATCCTATCCAACCTTTTGGTGAGAAAATTGCTGATGATGCTAGACCATCAGTCCCCCAGATCGGAACCCAGCTTGGGGTGTATTTCTGACTGGAACTGGCCCCCAGAAAACATCGATAATGTAAATAATGCTCCACTCACTCTCGGCACGTGGTATCCTGTAACTCCCCGTTGCTAAATTCTGGAAATGGCACTAGTGTCTGTCTCCCACAGCCGACGCCAATACTCAATGAGAGGTCAAGGAAAGACAAAAGAAAAGGAAATGAGAAACAAATATCCTCGAGTTGTTTCGATCAAAAAGATATGATCGGTCGCTTGGCGCCCCATGAAATGCGCACATACGACAGTGGTCGCTGCCATCGTGAAGCCAGCCCCACGATATACGAGCTTTACGACAGATGATCTTTTGTTTTCGGGTGCTCGTAACTCGTAGCTTTGTACAGACCCGCCAATTTACTTTCCAGGGGTATCCAAACTTTTTTATAGTGTTTTCAATTTTGTTTTTTTTGGCCGCATCTGCTTTTTCTTTGACGAGGGTATCTAGTCAATGGTCATGCGGCTTGGTACCTGTGGCTTGACATCGTGGAGGCTGATTGAGGTGGCATCTGGCTTTTCTTCAACCCTTCGCGGAGCCAACAGGTGAGCCTTGAGTCCCTTGTTGAAATTGCTCATGCAAATGATGGCGTTCGTAATAGTGAGGATGATCAATAATATGGTGATGACGGCAAATGCTGTAAGCGATTTGCGGACGGCAAAGTAGGAATCTTTGTGACTGGGTTGGTAGATGCGAACAAGCTTGAAGACGAAGTAGGATGAACCACCCAGAAACAAAATCATGACACAAACCATGCCGGGCTTGTTCTCTCGGCGGGTAAAGTATGCCGCGGCAAGGAGAATGACAATGGTAATTGGAATGGTGGCAATCGTCAAGGCGAACTCCGGATCAGATTTTTGAGCGACAACGACGACGAACTGAATAATGAAACCCAGGAAGAAGAAGAAATCGAACTTAAGAAGCGCAATGTAAATCTGGGGAATCGCTGTTAACTATCAAATTTATAGCAATTGCAGTCCTTGAGACGAGACATACCTGATAATGAAGAAAACGCTTCTTCATGCGATAATCAGCACCGATGTTCTTCAAAATATCCCATGCAAATTCTTGATACAGCTTCCAACAAATGAAACCCATGCAGATAGATGCAAGGCCAATTACGGAAGGAATTGCAATGAGAAATGCTTTGACTTGAGAGAAGAGCAGCGTTGAGGTAACGCCGACCTCAAGAGCTGCGTGCTCATCCAAAACTGTAATGGCCATCTGAATCTGCTCTACTTGAAGAGCAGTGTAGACCAGAAGGGCCAAGTTGGCGATGCAGACACCAATGACCTGGATTGTGTTTTTCTTACGGAGGGCATCCCAAACAATGACGAGTTCGTACAAGAAGCCAAAGATGAAGAGGGTCAAGAAGGTCGGGATAGTCTTGTACTGCGACTGAACCTTGTCGACGTTGACAGGCGGGCCTAAACTAGTTTGGAACTTGGCAAACACGTAGGATTCGAAGGCAAGACAAATAATGGCTTGCAATGTGGTGACGGCCATGAATGCCGCTGACCATTTGGACTTGACGAATTCCCAGCCATCGTGACGTATACTCGTAGCTGGAGCAGAAGACACAAAGCCCTGTCGACCAGCGTACCCCTGGTCGTAGTTGTTTAGATTCGCATTCTCGGCGTATGTTGGCTGGGTATAGGTAGGCTGAGTATATTCCGCTTGGGGGTAGGCAGGTTGGGGATACGCTTGACCGTAATCTCGAACGTACTCGCTGCTTTGTTCACCGTACGATGATGACTGGCTATAATGCGGCTTGTGTTGAGAAAAGCCCGGGTCGGCACCCAGCAGGGACTTGCGAGACTCGAGTCTAGCCACCGTGGGCAACTTGTCGACTCCAACCGGGAGTCGGGCGGATCTGTCGATGGTGACTAATTGCGCGGGAAATCACTAAGACGAGGGCCGCTATTGCGGGAGCCGAGTCGCTTCCGTGGTTTGCGAGGTGGAATGACGGACGTGTTCGTGAGGTGACAGATTTGGTGTGTGATCGAGTCGGTCTGGTCACTGTGGGAATCGAAGACCCAAGTACCGCACGGTGCTAATTGACAAGATTGTGCTACTTCGAGTAAGACGATGTCGGGACAGAGAGAGCGACACAAGAGCGACCAGATTGAGGTCTAGACGAGAGGATAAGGAGGTGAGTAGCGGAAGTAGGTTGATGTTTTAACGAAAGACTAGGATTGAGAGGATGGAAACACAGGAGGCCTTGCGGTAGGGGTCCTAGGATGAGCCGTGTGAAGTTTTTGGATGGATGTCAGTACTGTGGCGGCGGAACGGAGTAGGCAGTGAGTGGGCAGAGAGGGCAGAGGGCAACGGGCTACAGCAGGCTGGTGACTTGAGCCGAAGACGCCCAGGTCCCAAGGCGCACTGGCCAAGTGGGCTGTGTTGCGCGGTCTAGGGGGGAGGCGGGTTGAGGACCTCAATGTTCATGACATGCTGATCTGGACCCTTGGAACTCGGCTTTGGTGGCGCTGCTGGATGGGCAGCATGGACGGTGGCCGGGAGGTGCTTGCATCTGTGTGCCTGTGCCTGTCAGATTGTTCACAGTAGGGAGCAGAGCACTCAAGTACGTCGCCGAAAGGTATCAACTGGCGTCTTGGCCGGCCCCACTCATCAGTACCATATTCGTATGTGCTTGAGTGCGGAGTACTCCGTACACGGAGCGGCATCCCCTCAATTAAATAAATATTTAAAACGTCTAAGATTGGCGAGCCCTTATTTTTTTCTACAAAAAAAGTAAAGTGTTTATAGTAGATGGTTGATACGGAAGAAGTCAGTTACTAGAATTCATGACCAGCAGAGTCAGGATTCCATGGTGTACGGTGTTGTTGTATGATACTGAAACGGTAGGGGCAGCCAGGTCCACGTTCTGCGGTCGTTCTTGCCAGTGCAAGTGGGGGCTGCTCTCCCTCCCTTGCCAGACACTAGACTGCCATACCAGACGTGAGGCTCAAGTGCTCACTTCAATTTTCGGCCATCCACACGAGCGGCACTGCCACATCTTTCAACTCTGCCGCCATCAATTCAATTTTATTTTTATATGTTGTTTTCCAGCAAAGGGAAAAGAGCGAACAATTCAATAACCTATGATGTCTCTGTCGAGTACAACATGCCCATAGGAACGATGCATCATATTACGTATTCGCCCATACAACACAACCAGCCCACATTACGATCCTGTGTCTGGCTGACACGTCAAACAACTCGTGATCCTGCGTCCCCCGACCTGCGACCTGCCACACCTGCTGCTGCCCATGCGTTCCTGTGCAGGGCTGGATGGATGGGTGGCTTGGATGGATGGCCAGCCAGCAAATCAATGGTCCGACTTGGAACTGCACTCTTGGCCTGGCTCTCGCTCATCTACGGCCCATATTTTGAGATGTGCCTGTCCCTCTCTAGTGGCCCGCCTGTGGATCATCGAGCTTTCGCGTGGCACTGCTGGTGTGACAGTGGCAGGAGAGAGATTGGGTGACTGGAGAGAGGCTATGGAGGAGTACTCCATACGGCGCACATGCAGACTGCCCAAACACTGAGCAGACAAAGCGCTCGGGGTCACTGCCACGATGGAATGCAAAGTACGGGCAACATCGAGTTCGGACGCATTACATCACTCTATCCTGCCGCGTGCATTGCGTCCGGAGTCCATCCATCCACTGTATCACTGGGCTTGGTGCGGAGTACCACACGTCTGAAACGGCAGTTGAACCAGAAATATTCCTCCCCTTTTGCCCCATACGCAGACAAGTCATCATGTTTGGTTCTGCCGCCGACCGTGACAAAACGTGAAGTTGTCAACGGAATCAAGACCAAGGGAAGCAAAGGAGGGCGACTCAGGACTTGGACAACTGGAAAAGACAAGCAATCACGGCGTCGGAGACGGCGACGCGGTGGACAAAGCATCCTTTTGGTCCGAGAGAAACTGAGCTGCTCCATAGGAATCCGGTGGCATCACTGCAGCGCGCAAGGCTCGCGCAGCTGCATCAAATATCTGTGAATCAAGTATATAAGTTATTGGCCGACACAGCGTCAATCCAGTCCGGGAGCCATTAGAAACCAGAGGAAATCAGGCAACCATTGGTAATTTTCTGGCGGCTCTCTTTGGTGGAATGAATGCCCGCGCACTCTACTGGCCCTCCGGCAATATCACTCTGTCGCTGTTGCAGGGCTTCAAGGAATACATCACGGCGACAGTGGACACTTGGCTGACGTTGACAATTGCATGGGTAGTTACTAACTGGCCTGCAAGCTGCAAGCGATGCCTCATGTCGTTATTGCCGTCGTACCGAATTTTCGTACGACCCAGTTGGCTGCGGATGCTAAATTGAGTAACAATCACATGCATGCATGTCAATATCGGTCACATTGGGGTCCTTCCGCCAAAATTCAGCTCCGATATTGTGTCCGGTAATTGCAAGAAACAGCAGAGAGCCATCTCGGAGAGAGCTTTATTTGAGAGTGCTGACAGGCTTGAGGCAAGGCGCAAGTTATCTATCCCCTTCGCATCTTGCCTCAGCCTGTTGCGGCCACCAGACGGCCTCCAAGCTCGGGGCTCGGCGCCAATCCCGGCACCTATTTCTTATACAGGGTCCCAACCCAGAGCAATGCAGGCATCTTGTGCCTTGCTCTGTACAAATGGAATCATCACATCCTAAGCAGTCGCGCGAGGTACCTCCCTGGCGACGGCACTGCTGGACTCGTCAACCATGTAATAAGTTACCCCGTATCCCGCTTCACCCACTTTTGCGCTCGTTTACCAAAGTCTAGGGCTCACCAGCCAGAAATGGCCGGGCGCTACCTCGGCGCCGTCTCCGGAGTTGAGGGAATAGTCAGGCCAGACTTTAGTGCTGTATCTTACCTCCCTAGCCATTTGTCGTTATACTTAAACCGAGGTACTCTCTCGATGCCGTTGAGCCCGCGTTGGTCCCCTTCAGCCCAGCGCCACCTCAGCCAGGAGTAAACGACAAGATCGTCGAGACAGCCAATTCGCCCAACTTTCCGAGCTAGGACCTCGGACCTTTGGACACTTTTGAAAGCTTCTAGTTTCTCGCCAGAGGGGCCCGACTGACCTCAACGGCATAGACACTCTCAACAGCTGTATATCCGGTTCTGTACGGAGTAATTGCAATGGTATCACCGAACGACTTTGTCAACTACCCCAAGCCTGTGGAAGGCCCAGAGACCAAATATGCGCCGCCTCCGGCCAAGAATCCAGTTTTGCGCGGATATTCGCTTGTCGCTGCGAGCGCTCTGTACGTGTTGGCAATGAGATTCGCCTCCATAGTAAGATATATGCTAACTCGGACCAAATGATGGGCGTAAAGAGTCTCTAGGTCAGGAATTCTGCAGCGATTCTTCTGGAATAATGCTGGATTCGGGCAGGTCAAGAACCTTTCAGTCCTGGATGGCGTTCCGCACACATTTGACGTGAGTCGATAGCCCCTGCATGTGGCATTCTACATGGCGCAGCGATGGCAACGGTGTTGATGGTTTGGCGATTTAGCCCTGCGTGACCCCGTTAGGTGAAACTGGCCCAGTGCTCGAATTTGAGCCTGCTCTTCTAGAAGCCAAACATGTCCATCCCAAAGCGAAGTACTATTCCATCAAAGATTATCATGAACTCTATAAATCCGGCAGAGCAACCCCTCTCGATGTCGCAAAGGCTCTTCTCCCCTTGACCAAACCGGGAAATGACAACAAGACCAGGTATGAAGACGCTTGGGCTAATAACCACGGGAACGACGAACTCGTATTTGAGTCTGCCCGGGCGTCGACAGAACGATGGGCTGCTGGCAAGCCATTGGGTATTCTGGATGGCGTACCAATTGGTGTCAAGGACGATGTGAATGTCAAGGGCTATGTCAACCATAACGGCATGAAGTATAATGCCGATTCGCCCTTCTTCAAGAGACAGGAGAAGTCTGCGTGGTGTGTGCAGGCGCTTCAAGATGCTGGAGCTGTGGTACTCGGCAAGAATCGTATGCATGAACTTGGTTCAGGTCAGTCCCTTCGCTATCTGTCGCTATCTGTTACATCGTTGTTAGCGACGACGAAATCATCATACTGACTTCATCTTTCACAGATACGTGCGGTTTAAATGTAAGCACCGGCTCACCACACACGTTTCACTTTCCATCCACCATAACTACTAGCAACTTACACCCAATATCATGTAGGTCGCGCAAGGGTCGCCGACTAACCACCTGAATACCGAGTACTATCCCGGCGGGTCTTCCTCCGGGCCAGCTTCCGCCGTCTGCGCCGGTGTGGTACCCTTCTCCGTCGCCACGGATGCCGGCGGTAGTATCCGCATTCCAGCCAGTTTCAACGGCTTATACGGCCTCAAGACGTCCCACCATCGAACGGGGTACATGGGCAGCACCATGTGCATCACAGGCCCCATTGCGGCCAACGTTGCCGATCTTACCATTGCCTATCGACTCATGTCGCAGCCCAACCCCGACGATGGCATCCAAGGTGTATTTGGGCGCTCTACGCCGCCTCCGCCATCTGCCAAGCGTGTCATGGGCGTGTACCGCGAGTGGCTGAACGCGGCTGACCCCGAAGTCATCGAGCACTGCAACAAGGCACTAGACTACTTCGCCAAAGAGCGAGGCTACGAGATTGTCGACATTTCCCTCCCTCACCTTGCCGACGCCCAGCTCGCCCACGGCATGATCTGCATCACTGAAATGGCCGAGGCGGCTCGACGAAGAACAGTCAACCCGGCAGACTGGCTCTCCCTCGTGGGCTCTGTAAACCGGCTGCTCATGACGGTTGGCCAGCAGACGCCGGCAGCCGACTTCCTCAAGTTTAACACCATGCGTACGGTCCTGATGCGCCATTTCGCCTTTCTGTTTCGAAAATACCCCGGCATACTCATCATGTCGCCTACGACTCCCCTCAACGGCTGGCCCAAGCATCCTGGTGACGAAGCACTGGGAATGAATGACGCGAACACGACATTCAGGAACATGATGTACATCTTCTTGGCGAATATGACGGGCACGCCGTCGGTTTCGGTACCCGTGGGGTATGCTGCGCCGAAACAGGGAGAGGGCAAGATTCCCGTCGGATTGATGGCTACGGGTGAATGGGGAAGTGAGGAGCAGCTTTTGGCATTTGCAGGCGAGGCAGAGGAATATTTGCACGGGATTTACGAGGAAGGCAGACGAAGACCCAGTGCATGGCTGGACGTGATGGCATTGGTGGAGGGTGATGCTGACAGTGAGAAGGTTGATGCGAATGGGAATGGGAGATCTGAGTGAGGATGCTGGAGTGTATGACCTCTGTGTGTATATTCTACATTTTGGTTTGTATATGAGTGTAGCCTGCGGAAGGATGTGATGTAATTTGCAAGTTGTCTGCATGGAGATGCGGCGTCTTCTTGACTCACAAATGATGTGCAGGCGACATCAAGGGGGACGAAAGGGGTTGGACCATGATAGGGTACGTGAGGACGATTGAGTCTATAGTGAGAGGGAAAATTATCACGCTTTATGGTATACATAAATAATATAGTTGCGTATCAAGTTGAGTTATTTTGTTGTTTTATTTTTAATACAAATGATAATGCAACCATCGTGCAAGCATTGCATCTGAAACACAATATTTGGCCGTACTAAGCCAGGGACAGTAAAGAACCAAAATACAAATATAATAGCGCCAAGAATACTTTTTTTGTGGGCAAATATATCCTGCCATGGACTGTAGGTTTGGATATTGCATTATGCCATGGTGCCAGGGCACTGTGGACAACTATGTCAGTGTATTCCCGATATGCGGTATGCTTAAAGTGGCAGGGTGGAATATAACGAGTCGGGCTTGGCTACTTGGCAATATTGTCATAAAAAGTGTCTGGTTCAATGAACGCGTGGCCGTCTTTGACGTAGTTGTGCATGGTCGTGTTGCTGAGACCGAGGCCGGGGCGAGCCACGATCCTGTTGCAAAAGGGTACGCCCTTGGCCCCTTGGGGTGTGTGGTTGTGGTCTTGACTCTTGGCCCATCTGTCGTGATTTGATGGGTTGGTGAAGGGCGACACGCGGCTCCCATCCAAAGTCAATGTCTTTGAACCGCCAGGAGAGCGTTTCTGCTACATCCGGAACGGCATCCTGCTGGATCAGGGTCAGTGCAGCAAGGTGATCGTATGTGATTCCTCTCTTCTTTGACCTATCCTAATATTCATTCGTGCCGGTACTACATCAGGTAAGGCTTCATTGTACACACACCCACCGCAGGCACAAAACGTAAAGCCAGCACAACGTTGTACTTCCCATGCGCAGGTAGGCCGGGATTTGGGCAGCTACTTCAATCTCTGATTTGAACTGGTCTGGGACGAGCGAGGCGAATTTCCGCTTGCCCGTCTCCTCGTCCTTGGCTTGCTAAGCCGCGGTAGGTGCTTGGCCACCGTACTCTATATTATGATATACTCCATTATATTAGTGTATCCTGCTTCGTAGGTAAATATATTCTGCCACGGGCCGTAAGGCTTGCGCCCACTTTTATTGATAAGAGACGAATTTGCGGTAGTGGCTGGGATACAATCGAGGTATTGTTTTGGAGTATAACAGTCGACTGGGGGAGCGTGTCTTCGCTTAAGCCGAGTGCTTCTAGCTTCTACAGGTTATAGGCTTAGGTGTCTTTTGCTTGTGCTACAGCTATTTTGCCCGTGGTAGTTACAAGGGATGGTGAGCACTGAGGAACTTGAGATGGAGCGAGACGACATGGTAAGGGGTTCCGGCATGGCCTTACATCGTTTATTAGAGATTGTAATAGTCAACGGGAATGAGGTATACCCCGTCTTGGAGCGTGCGTTCGGTGCGATGAGCAGCGTTCCATTCAATGCAGCTTGGATTGTGCTAATATTATTGACTTCCTTATCGAGCTTTTTGTGTATGACCCAGTCGCGAAGTCGGGACCAGCCTGGAATTGTTTTTGATGCAGGGCTATATTGATATTCGATACTCAGAGAGAAGTCTAGCAATGGAGATTAGTTATAAGCTTCAGCAAAAAATGAACCGAAGAAATAGTTATAAAAAAAGTAACATACAACACTGGGTATTCGCTGGTCGTCACCGACCCAACTACTAATCCAGCGCTCGCCAGGTTATTAAGGGAGATCAGACGGGATCCTAAGCTCTGCTGGCGGCTATGGTCGTATGTGTGAGGTAGACAAGTTTAGCATGCCTATAAATCGTTCACTTTATAGCTCTAATCTAGAAGTAAATAACAGCAGGCTCTCTCCCCACTGTAAGGAACTGGTCAGAAAACAGGAATCAGACAGGATTCGGATAGAGTCTGGTACGTACAGCATTGGCGGGGACAGGGAACTTCACACCTCCAAGAGGCACTGTGATTTGATCCTCAACCTTTTTCTCATAGGCAGGGAGGGCCTGCGAATCAAGTCGGAATCACACCATGACTCGACCGTAACAATAGAGGAGGCACATCCGATATTGTATAATTTGTGAGTTATAACAGGCAAACGCGAGGATATATGTAAGCTTCAATGTACTAATTCTTTCCTTCTGCATATATTCGTAATTGCTGACGTGCTGCTTTCGTAGGATTTATCTGGCAATAAAACAAAGCCAACCTCTGTTTCGAAGAGCCTTGCCATAATGTGTAATATTAATCCTTAAAGTAATAACTAATAGAATATCCTATGTAATATGCTTAAAAAAGTCAGAGAGCCTAATATATTAGATGAGCTCTTAATTAAATGGGTTACTATTAAGAACCTCCCTTTTTGTATTATTAGGAGCACTAGCTTCTAGAATATTATTCTTTATCTTAATCCTACTTTTAAAGGCTAAATTCCTTTAGTAATAGTTTAGGATAGACTTAATACCTTATATAAGCAGGTATAAGGGCTAGTTATAGAACTTTTTATAATAGCCTAGGGAAGAATTTATGTCACTTTTAATAGCTGGATATCTTATAATTATTTATCTTTACTAGGAATTAATATATTCTTTATTAATATAAATTAGAATTATTATAAGTTACTTTTTAGGCTGCTCTTAGTTTAGGGATAATATACTAGAGAGAATCTTACTAATAAGGTGGTAAGTGTGCTTATAAAGTTTAGGATTAATGCTTTAAGACTAGGCTACTTTGTCCTTAATAATACTTATAATAACAATATAGCTATAATAGCCCTTACTGGTGAATTTGACTTTAACCCTAAGCATTACTAACTTTACTGTATTAGCCATATTCTTAGCTAAGTGGTAAAGTAGTTAATTTTTGGTGCTACTGCTAATATAATAGAGACTAAAGATAATGCTGACTTTGACTTTAATATTGCCAGTAATGAGTTAAAGAAATTAAGGGGAAAAAGGGCCGGTTAGGCGGCTTTACGACTTTGTTGGCGCTATTAACCACTCTTCTTAGCTTATTTAACTGCTCCTTGAATGGCAGAAAGAAGATATCGCCTTTAGTAAACCTAGCCACATTAATAAGCTAACAGGAAGGCTTAGGAAGCCACTTATGCCAGTATCTAATAATAAAACCCGCTGGAACTTGAGGTATAAAATGATACAGCGTGCTAAGCTTCTTCGCTCTTATTTTTCTTGGTTGGTCATATATATCTAAGAGTAATAATAAGCTAGAAGACGCTGATTGGGATATTATCGATGTGTTTTTGAAGGTCCTTGGTGCCTTTAACGCTTTCTTAACCTGTCTCTAGGGCAATAATAAGCCTAATAAGGATAGGAATATCTGGTCTGGCGCGTTCTAGGAATACTTTTAATCCTTTGAGTTTCTTCTTAACCACCTTAAGAAGCTAAAAATAGATACTAACCTGGTTAATAGGCTAGACGCTAAGTCAGTTACTATGGTATAAAGCTATATTAATTTGGCTTAGGAAAAGCTAGATAGCTATTACTAGAAGCTATACTCTCCTGTGTATACTGCCGCTATTATTCTATATTCTTGTTATAGCTGGATAGCCCTTACAAAGCATTTTAAGGGTAACCTTAATACTAAGAAGTAGCTTATAGAATATAAATATTCTATAAAGAAATTATAAGAGGAAAACTATTAGTATATTACCTTAAAGTCTAGTAATACTCTTTTCTTATTATTAATATTAATATCTTATAAAAAATATAGTGAATTTAAGACCTTCCTTGACTTAGTAATATAATATAATAAGGATAATATAATAGCTATTAATAGTAGTATAAATCCTTTTCTTAATAAGTATAATAGGGATTATAAAATATAGAAGTATATAAATCCTAAGCTTTATTAAGAGAACCTATATTTATAGTAAAAAGCATATAAGAAAGAATACCTAAGGCTTTCTTATATAGTAAGTAATATTTTATTTATCCCTGCTATATTTATATAAATAAAATAAGAATTTAGCTCTTATAAGTATATAGTGGGTGTTACAACCTAGTTATAAGCTGCAGCGTAAGTTGCAGGTTAGGCCGGCTATATAAGCTATAAGATAATATAAGTATAATAGGTAATAAATTAATAGTTAAAATAAGCTATTAATAAGAGAGAATTTATTAATTATTTAATAAACTTTAAATAAACTAATAATATATATATAATTATAATTTATTAAAACTTTAATAAATAATAAATAAATATTATAATATATAAAAACCCTTAAATTTACTTTATAAATAAACTTTAATTTCTTAGCTTTTAATATAAATTATTATATTAAATAAGCTTTACTTATAACTTTTTAACTTTAATTATTTAATTATAATTTATAATTTATTATTAATATAATAATTAATTACTTAGATTAATTATTTTAATTATTTTATTAATATAAATTATAATTAGTTTATTTCTTAGAAATCTTAGTTATTATATATTAAAAGCTTTTATTTAAATAATTATTATATTACTTTAAGTAATATTTAATAATTATTAAGATAATATTTATAATACTTATTTTATTTAAAGTAATTATATTATTAATATCTTAAAAACCTTAAAGTTTTAAACCTTAAAATCTTATAATTAAACTTATATAATTATATTAATAAGTTAAATAATTTAACCTTAAATATTAAATACTTATATTAAAATAAAAAAACTTAAGAAAAATTATTAAGCTTAAAGTATTAAAATCTTATAATAATAACCTAAAAATACTTTAAGAATTCTTAACTTAACTTAAAGTATATTATTAATTTTATTTAAATAAATTAATTAATATATAAATAAAAGTATTATATATTAAAAAATATATAATAAGTATTATACTTATATAATTTAAATTAATTATATAAAATTATTTTATTAATATAAAAAATAATTAAAAAAATAAAATAAAAGAAATATTTATTAATTATAAGAAATTTAAAAAAATATTTAAAAAAATATTTAAATTAATTAATAAAATAAGAATTATAATTATTTATATAAATTAACTTAAATAAAAAGAATTTATATTAGATTATATAGTATATTTTAAATAAGTTATTTTAATATTAGATTAAAAAAATAAGCTACTTATATTAGCTTTTTTTAAAGAATTAAAAAAAGAAATTAAAAATAAATTATATAAAAAAAATATATTAAATAATTTCTTAAATTATATAATAATAATAATTTAAATTAATAATAAATAATATTAATAATATATATAAAAGTAATAAGAAAAAAAAACCTAGAATTTTATAAAAAAAAAGAATAATAAGTAAACTAAAAAAAAAAATAAGAAGAACTTATTACTTATAATTATACTTTTAACTTTAAATAAATAAAACTTAATATTATTAAAAAAATAATAAAAAAAAAAGAAATATTATAATTATAAAAAACTAAAATATTTTATTAATAAATATAAAAAACCTAAGAAAAAATAAAAGCTAATATTAAAAAAAAATAAAAAATAACTTAATATTATTAATTAATAAAAAAATAAAATTATTAAACTAAAAGTAAAATATAAAAACCTTAACTAAACCTTTTATTATAATAATAATTATTATATTTATATAAGTAATAAATAAAAAAAAAAATAATTTTTAAAAAAATTAAAAAAACTAAAAAAAAAAATTATAAACTTTATAAAAAATAAGTTATAAATAACTAAATAATTAATATAAAAAAAACTAAATAAATAATTAATAAAAAAAAAAACTTTTATAATAATAAAATAAAAAGAACTTTATAAATTAAAATTATTAAAATATTTAAATAAAAACTTATATTAAAAAATTCTTAATTAAATATAATAATAAATAAAAATAAGAAAAATTTAAAAGGAATAATAATATAAAAAAAAATAAAATATATAAATTTTTATTCTTTTTAATAAACTAAAAAATAAAATAAAAAAAATAAATATTAATAATAATAATATAATTTTAAATATTTTAAAAGTATTTAAAAATAAATAAAATAAGAAAAAAATACTAATAAAGTTAATAATTATATAAAAATAAGCTATATAATAATATTTTTTTATATTAATAAGAAAATATTTTATAATTTTTATTATTATAATAAATACTATTATAATATTAAAAAACCTAATATTATAATATTTAAAAAGAAAAAAAAGAAATAACTTTAAACTTTTATTAAAATATAAAAATTATATATAATTAATATAAATATTATATATATTTATAATATATTAGGTATATTTTATAATTAAGGTATAATTAAATATATTTTTAATTAAAATAAAAAGATATTTAATTAAAATATTATATTTTAAATAAGAACTTTTAAAATAAAAAGTAAAAATAATTAATAATAATTAAATAATAATCTTAAAACCTAATTTAAATATACTTATTAAATATTAAGCTTATATAAATTTTATAAATATATATAAATTAAATATATATTAATTATATATATATATAAAAAATAAGTAATAATATTAATATATATATATAAAAAAAATCTTAATATATAAAAAAAAGTTATTACTTAAATTATTTTAATATAAAATAAAAAACTATATAATATACTTATTATTAAATTACTTAAAATATATAATAAATAAAGCTAAAAAATAATATAAGTAATAATATAAAATACTAATAATATATAAATAAATATAATAAGTATTAGATATACTTAAATAAAAAAATTCTAAGAGAATTATAAAATTAATATATTATAATAAATAAAAGCTAAATAAATAATATTATAAATAAAAGTTTAACCTTAAATATAATAAGAAATATATAATAAATTATAATAACTTAAAATATAAAAAGTATAAAAAAATAAAAAATTAAATTTATAATTACTTATATTAAATATTTAATAATAAGTTTTACTTTAAGTATTTATAAAATAAAACTAAATTTATAAAATAATATTAAAAAATAAAATAATAAATTATAAAAGAATTTATTTTAAAAAACTTAAAAAATAAAATATATTATTTATAAAAAAATTATAAGCTAATATAAAAAAAAATACTAATAACTCTTAATATAATCTAAGATAAATAAAATAATAAAATAATATTAAATATTAAAGTTATAAAATATTATATTTATATACTTATAAATAATAATATAATAAGTAATTATATTTTACTTAAAGTTATTAATTATTATTAATTATTATAAAAATATAAAAAAATATTATATAAGTTAATTAATATTAAAAAAAAACTTTTTACTTATAATAATAAAATTATTAATTAAAAAACTAATTATTTTAAAGTATAAATTTAAGGTTATTTAAAAGTAATTTAACTTAATATTATAAATATATTAAAATATAACCTAATATTAAAGTACTTATAATTATAAAAAAGTAATTTATTAATTAATTAAAAAATAGGTTAATTAAAGTAAAATAAAATTTTAGGTTAATAAAATTAATAAAATTTAAAATAAAAAATAAAATTTTATTATAACTTAACTTATAAATAAAATTCTAAAAAAAAGAAACTTTTAAGTAAGTTATTTAAAAACTAATAATAATAAATAAATAATATAAAAATAATAAATATAAAAAAAAATAATTAGATTTATTATAATAATTTTAATAATATTATAAACTAAAATATAAATAATAATAAATAATAAAAAAATAAAAGCTAAAATTTAAAAAGTTATTATTACTTTAAGAAAAAACCTTATAAATATAAATAAAAAACTTAAAAAAAAAAAAAAATAATAATAAAAATAATAAAAGCTTAATAATAAAAAAAAAAAAACTTAAAAATATTCTTAAAAAATACTAAAAATATAAAAAATTATTTATAAAAAAATTAAAAACTAAATTACTTAAATATAATTAATAAAATTATAAAATTAAATTAATAAATAAAAAGTTAATAATATTTTATAAAATTTATAACTTAAATATAAAAAAACTTAAAATATTATAAGAATATATTAATAAAATATTAATAAAAAGCTATATTAAAGTATTAATATTAAAAGCTAAATACCTAATTATATTTATTTTAAAAAAAAATAATAAATTATAATTAATAATAAATTATTAGTAATTAAATATAATTATTATAAAAAATAAAATATTATTATTATTAATATTAGAATTATAAGATTAATTATATAATATAAATTAGTTTATTATAATAAACCTAAAAAAAATATATAACTTAATTTAAATAAAAAAAGGTTATAAATAAATAATAGCTTTTAAAATAAAATTTAAATTATTTAAATACTTAATAATATTAATAAAGCTTATTAATATATTAGTAATATTTTAAAGAATAATTAATAATATATTATAAAAATATTTAAATAACTTTATAATAATATATTTTAATAATATATTAATTTTCTTAAAAACCTTAAAAAATTATAAAAAGTATATATATATAATATTAAAAATATTATAAAATACTAAATTATTATTTAAACTAATAAAATATAAGTTTTATATATAAAAAGTAGACTTTTTAGGATATATAATATAATTAAATAAAATATAAATAAAAAAAATAAAAATTAAGGTAATAAAAAACTAATTAATATTAAAAAATATTAAAAATATATAAAGCTTTAAAAGCTTTATAAACTATTATAAAAAATTTATTAAAAGTTATAATAAAATTATAATATTTTTAAATAAACTTATTAAAAAAAATAAATAATAAAATTAAAATAATAAAATATAATATATTTTTAATAAAATTAAAAAACTTATTATATTTAAACTTATTTTAAGAATTTTTAACCTAAAAAAAAAATAAAATTAAAAACTAATTTATTAAACTTTACTTTAAAAATATAAGTTAAATAAAAAAATAATAATAAAAAACTATATTTTATTATATTTTACTTAAAAAAACTTTATAAAATAAAACTTAATTACTTTATTTATAATAAAAAATTCCTAATAATTATTAATATTTTTAAGAAATTTAAATATTATTTTATAAAAAGTAAATATAAAGTTAAAGTATATATTAATTATAAAAATATCTTTTATTTTATAATAATATAATAATTAAATAAATAATAAATTTAATAGGTTAAATATTTTTTAGAATTTAATTATAAAATTATTTATTAAAAAAAATCTAAAAATAAATAAGTAAATACTTTAAGTTAAAAAAGTAATTATAATATAAAAGTACTTATAATAATAAAATAACTTTTTAAAATTAATATAAATAATAATTTTTAATAAAAATAATTAAATATTATACTAAAAATATAAAATAAAAACCTAATATATAAGAAAATCTAATAATAAGTAAAGGAAAAAATTAGGTTTATAAATATATTAAAAAAATATTTTATGAAACCTAGAATTATCTTAAAGTATTATAAAAAAACCTAGATACTTTTAAAGTTATAAAAAAAATATATTAAAAAAATATATAAATATTTAGTTTATAAATATTAAGAAATTTATAAAATATTAAATAAAATATAATAATAATATAATTTCTTAGAAATTAAAAAAATAATTAAAAAGATTATTAATAAATATATATAATATAAAAAAAGTAAAGCTTTATAATATAAGCTATATAAAAAATTATAATTATTATTAATATTAATATAATTATAAAAATTAATAGCTTTTAATTATATTATAAAGCTATTAATATTAAAAAAACTAATAATTAATATAAAATATAATAATATATTTATAATTATAAATAAACTTATAAAATATAAATATTTTTTATTATATAAAAAAGTAAATAATATAAAAAAACTTATATATATATTTTTATAAATAATAATAAGTAATTATAAGCTATTAAAAAAAATTATATTAAATAAAAAAAGTATATTTACTTTTAAATTTTAATAAGTACTTATAATATAATTTAAAATAAATTATAAGTTAAGTATTATATATTATTTATAAATAAATAAATAAATAAAAAAATTAAATTAAATACTTAAATAATATTTATAATATTATATTAATTATTAATTATTAATAAACTAATTAAATTAAATAATTACTTATAATATAATTAGCTTATAATAATTTAATATTAGAATTAATAAAGTAAATACTAGCTTATATTAATTATAAATTTAACCTTAAAGTATTTTAAATATAATATAAAAAACTATAAGTAAAATAAGTAATATTATAAGTAAATAAACTAAAAAAATTATATAAAAAAATATAATATAAATTAGAATTTATATAAAATAAAATAATATAATATTATAATTATAAAAAATTAAAAAAATTAATTTTTAAAAAAGGAAATATAATTTATTTACTTTAATAAAATATTAAAATAATATAATTAAATAATAAATTAAATTATAAAAAATTAAGATTATTTATTATTAAAAAATAAATATTAATAAATAATTATAAACTTTTATTATTAAAAACTATAAAAAATTATTTTATAATATATATTTTACTTTTTAAAAAAGTATTAAATAATATATTAATAAAGGAAAATATTAAAGTTATAAATAAAATAAAGTATAAAATAAAATAGATTTTAGATATAAAAATAAAAAATAAAATATATTAATATTTTATTAAATAAAAAAACTATAAAAATAAGAAAAATATATAAAAACTTATAAAATACCTAAAAAATTATTAGTACTTATTATAATAATATTATTAATAGCTTATAACTTAATACTAAGTAAAGTATTTTAGTCTAAAATATTAAAAGTATTTTAGTTTTAAGTATTTTAAATAGCCTTAAACTTTTATTATTAAACCTATTTTAATTTATACTTTTAAGCTTTTTTTTCCTTTTTTTTTTAATTTATATTTTTTATTTTTTTTAAAAAAATAAAGTTATAATAAGTTATTTTTAGACTTTTTTTATATAAATAATAATATATATATTAAAAATATATTAAATAATTTAAAGCTTTATTTATTTTTAATTAAGCTTTATAATACCTTTTAATTAATAGTTTTTTTATTAATTTCTTTTTCTTTTTAAGCTAATAAAGTTTCTTAATAATATAATTTATTAAAATATATTAATAATATATATTATAATAAGAAAACCTTATATATATAATTTATTATAAAAGTATAAAAATTATTATAAAAATAACCTAAAAAATAATAAAAAGTATAATAATTAATATTTTTAATAATTTAATAAAAACTTTTTTTTTTAAAATAATAATTATAAAGTAATACCTTAAAATTTTATTTATAAATAAAAGTAATAGTTATAATATAATTAATAATAAAATAAGATTTTTTAGGTTTTTTTATATAATTAGATATAATAAAAAAAGGATATTATAAGAAAGTAAAATACTTATAATTAATAAAAAAAAGGGTAAATAAAATTATTTATAAAATAAGGCTTAAATTTTAAGAGTAAAATTATAAAAGAAAAAATATTATATTATAATCTAGTTATAAATTATAATATAAGTTATAAGTTAAGCTAGTTATATAAGCTATAAAATAATATAAGTATAATAAGTAATAAATTAATAATTAAAATAAGCTATTAATAAGAAAAAGTTTATTAATTATTTAATAAACTTTAAATAAACTAATAATATATATATAATTATAATTTATTAAGACTTTAATAAATAATAAATAAATATTATAATATATAAAAACTCTTAAATTTATTTTATAAATAAATTCTAATTTCTTAGCTTTTAATATAAATTATTATATTAAATAAGCTTTACTTATAACTTTTTAACTTTAATTACTTAATTATAATTTATAATTTATTATTAATATAATAATTAATTACTTAGATTAATTATTTTAGTTATTTTACTAATATAAACTATAACTAGTTTATCTCTTGGGAACCTTAGCCGTTATAGTAGGCGTATTAAGGATAAGGTTAGATTATTAGGGTATTACTATATTATAGTGTGTTTACTTATAGAAAAACAAGGGTATTATATAGTATGGCAGCCTGAATAAGACTCTTTAGCTCTTATACGGTCTCCCGGTGCTCACTAGACATCTCCCGTCCTGATATGGGAATTCATGACGGGATAAAAATGAGGCTCTTTATGAAGTGTGAAGGTCACCTGATCGTTAATCCCTCCGGATGAGATTGGCAACTTATCCAACTCCAACCAATTATAGGTTCTGGGTAGTTAAATATAACCAATTCTTGCTGTGAAAGTCTCCAATCGATTCAATCTGAGGGCTGGATTGGTTGAGCTGGTTGGAAGGATACTCTGCTTTAGACTATATTATACTTTCCTCTCCAGGTGTGACAAGGGCCTAGCTTGGAGCAATTACTCAATTCATCTAATAACAGTCTTTGGTATCAAAGGTCCTTGGTTTTCCTCAAGGCCTTGAGGGACCGAAGCCGTCTATTTATACAAGAAGTCGGTAAGAACCTTCTGCCCTAATCCCGTGACCGTAGCCCTTGTGTAACCGGCCCATTTCCGTGTAACACCAGGCTATACTTTTTAAGCTTTTTTTGGGTATTAAAAAGAGAGCTGTAGACGGAGTCTGCAGCGAATTTCATCAAGAAGCTTAGTTAATATAAGTCTTATAACGTGATAGTATATAACTACGGCCTTCCGCTGAATAATAAATAAAAATATATTATATTATATATCTAGATAACCCACGTAATATATATTACGCTTAATTAGCTAGTTATACAAAAAATATACTATATACTTTTATATTTTCAATTTTTTTTTAACTTTTTAATTTCCAACACATCTTATCACCTAAGCATTTAATCCAAGCAAGCCATAACTATAAAACCCGACACGCGTTACCGGCAAGATTTATACTAGGGCTTGGTAACTTGGCATACGTAGACATCCTACTTATTAATATATATATTATATAACAGATTACAGAAAACTTACAAGCAAGTTTGTAGTGCGAAACGGAGGCTTGTCCTTCTGGCATTGGATGTTCTATTAGGGAAATAAATTAGTAATAAATTATACTAGCCAGGAATAGATAAACTTACACGGTCCTGAGGACAGTTGGCAACAAACTTTTGACGTATCTAAATAGCTATTAGTTGTTAAGAACTGCGTTGCGTTGCTGGACCGCTTGCCTCGTCAGTGCTTTCTTGCTATAATAATATTAGTATTTATTCGATATAAATAATAAAGTAATACTTACATGCCAGATGTGATAATTTGTAAGCTACTTGTAGATTAGCACTCGTTATATCAGGCCTTAGAAATAGTGCTTACCTCGGGCTTGCCCTCAACCGCCTTACAAGTGACACGATGTGCGGAGTAATAATCCAACACGTGTGAGGGACTGGCCATACCTGCGGCTGCACGTATGCGTCACTAAATAGTAAGAATAAACTTAAAGAAAAGAGAAAAGAAAAAAGGTTTTATCTCCTCCTTATCCTTCCTAATATACCCTGTTTTAGCCCAGAGTTTATCCACACTAGGTCTGGTTCAGCTCTACTTAGGGTTCTACCTAGACCTCAAGGTTTCTGGTAGCCTAAAGTTTATCCATACCAGGTCCGGGCCGGCTCCGCTTAGGATCCTACCTAGACCCGAGCCTCCAGCTCGAGTCCATAACACACGTCGCCTAGCGAACCCTCAAACGGCTGTTTTTACAACTCAGCAAACTACCTGTAAAGCGCTATGTAGATAAAATCTTACCGGCGTGAGGGTTTGCGCGTATGAGGCGGAAGCGAGTCCGACAACAAAGACTAGAAACAGCTTCATAATAAAGATACTAGATAATAGATCAGGTTATAAAATAGATTAAGCGGGGTGAGTTTAACAGAGAGATAGAAGGGATTTCTCAGTGAAAAGCGTGGATAAACTATGCCTTTTATATGCTGTTTAGCAGGGTACAATTGATTATATAAGACAAGAAAGGACATAAATATATGTATACATGGTGTAATTACCTTCCCCTATTACCCCCATCACACCCTGGTCTGCGCAGGCATTAAAACAATTCGATTACTACGTGGGCCGGGTTTTTAGGCGCCGCATAAGTACCCTCGCTTAACACCCGAGTTGTAACGGTGTAAGAGCACGAATAGGATCTAGTGCGACTTGAATAAAACGATTATTTACAAGTAGAGTAAGAGCTCCGAAGAAAGCTTTGGCTCGAGCCAAGTTTTAAAGTGGAGCTGTTCTCTAACAGTTGTAATAATAACGCCGAGGCAGAGAGAGTAGAGGTAAGCATATTAAATAACGTACGACTAGTATATAGTACATTAAATCGGGGAATTGCTATACCGGCATGAACTGTATACCGGTATAACTTTTACCTCCCTTGATTAGCTTAAACTTTTTCTGTCAACCTGCCTTAGATTCTGCTACCTCTACCTAAAGTAGCTAATTTATCCGCATATTATTATATATAGCCCTAAATCTAGCTTATAATACACTACGATAACCTTTAATATATATCTAGCCTCTTGCTTTGTTTTATTTAGTATTCTCTAGAGAAGCTTAAAATAAACAAGCAGCTCTACGATTCATGGCCACGTTCAGATGAGAGGAGTTCATGCTTTCCTCTTCTACAAGGGTAATTCTCGCCTAATACTAGTAGCGCCTTCCGCTACGCCTGATCTCACAAAAAGTAGGAGACAAATTGCGGCCGCGATTATGACTATTAGGCTTGTAACAGACCAGGCTGTAAGTGATTTAGGAGATGTCAAGGAAGCTGGCTACACTGCCTTTGTTGAGAAGTACCTAAAATTTAAGCCAATTACAAGTGGTAAAAGTCATGCCAGCATGTATAATGTTCATGCCGGCGCAAGGTTTATGCCCTTGTAGCAATTCCCTTAAATCGCGAATATTACTTTGATATGCCGCAACTTTATATAGTGGGTCGCAGTTGCCAAAAAAGGAAAAGAATTACTCCTCGTAACGGCAGCGCCAAGTATAAGGCCGGAGCGCCTATGTATAAAATAAATACAAGGCCCAGCTTTAGATGCCTATACGAGAGGCCAAGCCTCGCGCCTGCGCATGAAATAAATACAAGGCGCAGCTTTGCCTGCCTGTACGAGAGACCAAGCCTCGCGCCCGCTCTAAAACCGACTACGGCTGCATATTATTCTTATACCAGACTCTATACTGTCCAACGGACTGACCTGAGAGATAGACGCGAGCAGCAGCAGCCGCTGCGGTGCGGGATTTTGCTAAAACTTTGGTCATTTCTAAACTAAAGATGGAAGAAACATATTTCCTGGGTGTTAGCTTAATTAGACTTGAACTGGTGGTGCTGATTGACACGGAACCTGGAAAAGTCCATGTCTGGTTGGATACACATGCGACGCAGCTGCGGGTATTGTCACCCCGGCACCTCTCCCGTAGAGAGGGGCAGCCTAAGCTCCCAGCGCAGCGCAGCGCTCCCGCGGCAGCGACGCCTGGACATCGTTCCAGAATATAGTTCCGGGCGTCGCAAAATCCTATTTGTGGGCCGCCCTGCAGCACTATTGGCCATGAGCCCAAACGTAAAACGGCAACCTGTGGTACGAGCTGCTCATTTTCGGTCGTAGCTAAAGAGTCACTGGATAAAATGACCTGGTCTCTACACCATTGACCAGGTATACAGCACGCCAAGCATAATCATGAACCGACTACCCATCGGCAACTCGATGACTCCATGTCGAGCAAGGCTACTGTGCCGGAGCTTGTATCTGCCGGCGTCTCCCCGAGAGACATGCAGACGTCAATATTTTCGGCAACCGCATCCTCAGTTATTAGCTACTAGAAGGGATATATATAACTGCATTTCCAAGGTTAAAGATGGCATGCATAAAGGCCATAGCTCCATATATGCTCTCATTAATTATTTAGATTGTAAAGGCTTTTAGAGCTGTGTTCAGGTTAATAAGAACCAGCGGGTTACCGCTATCTTGTTTGCCCATCCTGTATTATTACGGTACCTCCAAGCTTACTCTGACCTCTTGCTATTAGACTGCACGTACAAGACGAATAAATACCAGATGCCACTTCTTAATATGATAGGAGTTGATGCTTACCAGTAATTCTTCCAGTCTGCATTACATTCACCCGCCTAATGCGCGAACAATTACGTCAAAGTCTGTATCATAAGTGCGACGATGGTTGGGGGAAAGAGGGATGCTATTCAAGCTGGAGCTCGAGCCCTGCGGCTACACTTTGACTTGGAGCACGAGAGTAATATCTACGCCAGGCTCGATCAGCTCCAGGGTTACGTAGTGCCATGGCAATAGCTTCTTCCATTCTCTCATGTTCCCGCGCGGCGCTATTGCTCCTAGTCTTACTGCTGCAGATCCGCTGCATAACCTCTATAAACAGCCTCTTCTTTGCCATAGTAGAGTTAACTGACGCTGCCGAGATCCTACATGTTGCTTTGTAAAGCAGTTTAAGACAAACGCGTGGCTCCCGCCTCCGTCAGGATATACTCGGACGCCCTATCTATCAGGCTTTGTCAAGGAAGGCTTGACTCTCTGATTGGAAGCTATTTGCCTGCTTGGTCCAGTCCTTGCTTCAAGTAATCTTGTGGCGTGGAAGGCTCTTGGTCGCTTACTGCCGTGATATCCCGGCGGCTATTGCTGAATTGTACGCCCAAACACATCCTATGTTTCCGGTCGTTGTTTCCTGATGAAAAAGACGCCTTTCTTTGCATGCGGCCTTGATTGCCTCAAAGTGTCGTCGTCGACGTATTTTCTTAAAGTCATGCCAAGGACGAAGCTACTTTGGATAGTATTTGCCGTCGACTCTCGTGAATGTGGTCGAAGACCGAGATGTGCTAACTCACCCACTACAAGTTCCGCCATACGAAGTCAGACTCCTTCATCCACGCCACCTCCTGACTACTGCTTCGCTGCATAGATGTTTCTACCAGAAAATCAAGCAGTGTTTACTCGTACTGAATTGCGGAATGAAAAGCATCGTTGCTGTTGTTGATCTTCTGAGCGCCTGCACTACTTGGGAGCGCGATCAATTCGATTCCAGGTCTGGCTGAAATGCGGCTTTGGACAGCCGCTACAATTTGTGAGTTACAACAGGTAAACGCGAGGATATACAGCGCCTTATTCTAAGCTTACCTTAACGCACTTTAGGTCAGGACCAATGTCTGAAAATAAGATCGACCGGTTAAAGAAAGAGCTGGAGCAAGAGCGATGTGAGAAGGAGGAGGCAAAGGCACGGGAAGAGCGTGAGCGGCGCAAAAACCAGAATACCACGCTCGAGGGATCTACGTGGCCGCTGGCGCATCTCTAATACTCTTGCGCGTCGACAGAGCGGACCTGCAAACGCTGTACTCCGTACTCTGTACTGCCATGCGTGCGTACCCGAAGAAAGTGATGAAAAGGGTCAAGTAAGGAAGATTTCATGAATGCAGAAAAAGGGCGTTGAAAAGCCCTGTGACATGGATCTACCCGACAACTACGCAACTGGCGCCCAGGCACATGGGTAGCCTACGAGGACACCAACTAGCTCTCAAACCGTCAATCGGTACAGCCAGATGCAAAGCCGTCTCGAAGACGCAAGTTATGAACCGCCGCCTCACCACATATTTCCCGCTCTGGTAAAATCGCCCGCCCCCTGCCCCTCGCTAGTCGAACATCGCACGGGTCCCCGCTTGACGGACGGGATGCCAGCCATTCCCGGGAGGAACTATGATGCGTGCCGGACATGGAAGAAGAAAGCCAGTATTTCAATACCTCTGTCTACATGTGTTGTAACTTGACCCCCATCTCGCTTTTCAGGCGTGGTAGGTCGCGTATTTGGAGATGAAACTCCCGCGTCGCACTAGGCAACACAAGAAATCCGCGAACACCAGTAGCAAAGAAAATGTCCCAGTGTGACCAAGCCCAGCCGTCCTGCTCACCCTGTACACGCCTCAAGAGCTGGTGCCTTCTCGGCGACCATAGGTCTTTTGCTCGGTGCGCGACCGCCCCACTTTTCAACCACATCCTTTACATGAGTACCTAGGTATGTATGGCAGCAACAGTGGAAATTACAAACCGTCGCCTAAACACTTTCCAAGAGGCAGCAGCATTGCCAATTTTTCCTTCCTTTGCAACACAACAACGTTGTCGCGATGGATGAAGAAAGCCCTCAAAGCCCTCAAAATCCGCCACCCAATATACCGCCATCAGAAGGTTATAGCTCTTTTAATGAGCTGTACGATGCTGTACTAGCTTTTGGCCGCAATAACGGCGTTGGCTTCACGAAGAGATCCATGAGCAAAATGATCGAAATAAACGGCACGAAGCAGCCAACCTGGGGCTACCTTGATTGTGACCGCGGCTACAAAAGACCTTCTACAGCGACTGGAATTCGAAAGTCTCGCACAAGAAAGACCGACTGCAAATATCGGCTTAAAATAACGGCTTCTCGTGATGACAATAATCAGTATAAATGGCATTACAGGGAATTAAATTCACATAATCACGAGAAATCAAGTAACCCATCAGCACACATAAGCTATCGAAAGTTTACTGAACCGCAAAAGAAGCAAATTGCACGCCTTTCAGAGCATGCCAGCATCCAAGCCCGAGTCGTTAGTACAATAATCCGCGATGGCGCCAGCGAAGAGCTATATTTCCTACCAAAAGATATTTACAATCAACGTCAAAAAGCCCGCCGAGCAAAATTAGATGGCTAAACGTCGTCAGGACGGGGAGGATCACAGTACAGTGCCTATGCTAACCGAGTACGCGGTTGCGCTGAAGGCTTTGAGGTAGTTGTTTTGCTGATAGACCGGGAAAGGTGTTGACGGTGGAAACATTGTTTGCCATTTATCTCGTCATGATTTGCCAGGTTTGTGTTTGCTTCTATAACCCCGATTTGATGCGGGTTAGATTATATATTCTGTACTGCCCAGCATGATTTTGCAACTCCTCATAGGGGACTCTCATATTTGTGAATTGGTTGCTAATGGAGAGGGTGTAGAACTGGATGGGTGGCAGCAGAGAAGAGTTATCGGTGCATGTCCACGGCTTGGTGCATATTCTCAACTCTGAAGCCGCTCGAGACTGGGACGACGGCTTCAGCAGGCAGGTTATGGGAATCACACCCCTCCTTGCTTTAAGCGGCTGCTTCATTTCTTGGCCATGTCCAACTTGGCCCACTCATCACCTCGACGACAAGCGTTCCCAATCACAATAAAATAATAAGGAAAAATTATACAAACGGTATCTCATCAAAACCCAGGTCTTTGAGGTCGTCACAAACCACAACTTTCAGTTCAAACCGCAATATATAGCGTCCCGAAAAGCCGGCCCTGCGCCAGCTCACCCCGGCAAACCAACATCTCGGGCCCGGAGACCATCAAGCTCAAAAATCTGCTCAACTACCCCGAATACCTCAACAAATCAGACCTACACCTGGACGAGATCCGCCGACGCTACGACCAGGCCAGGCTCGAATGTCAACCTCCTCGGCAGCATGATCGCCGGCGCACAAGCAGCCCCCCCCCCGGGGTTGCCGTCGGCACCAAAGGCGACCCCAGCATCCTTCGTAAGGATGTACATTGTATATCCTATGCGAATCTAACGCAGCGACACTCATGTCCATCACCATGATGCTCAGCCCGATCCTGCGCATCTTCAACCCGCACGACCTGCTGCCCGAGTAGGACATGGCCTTCTTCACTACGCAAGTCATGAACGTTGCCGAGCGGGTCAAGGACCTACGGCCGCTAGGGTGCACGTTTCTCCCGCCGTCTCTGTGCATGGGCTGGGTCACCACGCCAGGTGAGGGCGTGAAGGCCCGGCTGGGGACGTGGATGGAGTTTTACCAGGCGGATTTCCGGGGGGGCAAGAGCGCGGATTTCACGGGCTGGCTGGAGCACCGGTTTGGGAGGATGAAGGCGCGGGCGGCGGAGCGAGAGAGCAGGATAGGGGCGAGTGGCGCCGAGGGTAGCGGCATTGCGTCTTCGAGGAGGCACGAGGAGGAGGAAGTATTTGAGATTACGGGGACAAGGCCCTGCTGCGTGATGTGATGATGTGCAGAGGCGCTATGACGACGATGGCGATGTGTGAGGGATGCCCGTGTGCCATCTAGATGTGTATCTTGCCCGGATTTATGATTTGGTGTTGCTGAGAAGGCTTCAGAAGGCCTCTTGGTAGGCTGTTCAAGGCCACCGCTCTTCTCCTTTGCCGTAGAATACACGTTCGTGATCATTTCATGTCGCTGGGTACGACGTCACATGTCTGCACACACGTGCTCCGTGTCCAGCATAAAGTATAAGCTAGCTAGTTGCTGGGCTGGGGAAAAAAAGATACTACTACTTCTTAAAAGCTATGGCTCTGCTCTCATTCAACCCGCACCGTCGACATCCCATATGCTACATGACCCCTTTTACTTGATGAACTGGGAGGCCAGCCCGGCCAATCCACCCTTCGACTGGGCCTGGCTCTTGAAGTACATCTTCATGGCCATCTCAGCCGCCTGCTGGACGACATTCTCCTTGCTAGCTCCGTCCGCAACCTTTCCCTGCGAAGCCTTGGAATCGAAGAGCTACAAGACGAATTAGTTCCCAATGAAGAGACAACCCCTGATTCCGGGCCGGTTTGCGCTTCTGCAACAAAAGAAGCGCCATGACGCACCTTGCTAGCCTCGGACATGGCCATGCCCAAAAAGGCAGCCTGGCCCGTCCCCGAGCTGGCGTTGTTGTCGGACTGGGTGAACTTCTTGAGGGCCTGCATGGCGGCCGCGGTCCCGAGCGAGCTGGAGTCGCCTTTGCCGTCGTTGTTGTAGGCGTGCTGGTGCTGCTTGATGGCATCTGTTTGACACGTGCGCTGTCAGCTGTGACAGGCCACTGAGAACAAAAAAGGTTGAGGAATCAGGATTGCAGGGCCCACCTTGCTCGTCAATGTCCTCGTTTTGAATCTTTTGCTGCTTGTTCCCGACGGCGCTCATAATGTTGGAGAAGAGGTCGCTGTTGCCAGAGTTGCCGGCGTTGCTGGACGCGTGCTGCTGGGCCATCTTGAGGATGTCATCTTGGAAACCCCCGCCGCTGCCTCCGCTGCCGTTGTTATTGTTATTGTTATTATTGTTGTTGTTGTTGCCGCCGCCGCTGCCGCCCTGGTCTTGATGGCTGTTAGTCGCTCGGCCTGGGAGAGGTGCACCGCCGCGGCTTGTACTAACTGTTGGACTGTCCTGTTGCAGAGGTTCGTGTTAGACCAAAGAGTCTTGCCTGACAAAAATCGTATCGGCACGCCGCGCTCTTCCTCGAAGCCTCGTCGAGTCATCGCCAGCTTGATGGAGCAGGGATACTTCCATGGTGGGGTAGCTTATCGTCAGGCAAGGGTCCGCGAAGGAAAGAGGGGGGGAAAAACGGGAGGGGAGGGGGAACAGCTAATCCGTCAACGAGGGGTAAATAATTCCCCTTGATCTAGGCGCAATTCACAAGAATCTCGCACTCACCTTGGCTCTGCCCCTGGCCAGACAGCTGCTGCTGGAGCATGTCCTTCCCGACGCTGAGGAGCTTGTCCATGATGGATGACGATTAGATGTATCTTTGGACTAGCAGATACGGGGTTTCGAAGAGGCTGCTTGATGGAGATGGGGAATGAAAAGGAAGAGAAAGCAAGAAGAAGCCCGGAGTGAAACTAATAGTGAAAAGGGCAGGCCTAAACCATGACTCTTCGGCTGGCCCATTCGCCGGTCCGTCGTCAAGGCTGCCCGCTCTGGTAGTTGGCATCAAATCACGCCTCGTCATGACAATGCCGAGAAGCGCTTCAGGAGCAGTGACACGCTGAAGCAGGCGCAGAACTGCGGGGCAGGGCTCCACGGTACAGCTGGGCCGGGGATGATGAAGCTACCAGTTAACGACACACCAGACACTTGGGCAAAACTCTAAATTCTGCCTCTGCGAAGCTTCTGTGTCAAGAAAGCTCGGCAAGAGCTTCACATACGTCACGATATGAGAGCAGAACGCCGACCCTCGATACGTTGCATGCTGCGTCATTCATATGTAGGGGAATTGTCTCCCAACTGATTCGCTCATTGAATTTGCTGTGAAAATTCCCTGCGCTACTCAAAGTATAAATCCCAAAATAAACAACCCAAAATAAGTCCCGAGAGCCCACGCTGTGTCCTGTGCCTCTTGATTTTTGTTACTCCGCCCAGGTATCATCATGCCCATCATACAACTTCAAAATGTAAGAATAAACACAGAAATGACGCATAAAACCCCCGCATGGCCAAGCCAAACTGCATACAAGATGCCCGAGGCCGTTCTGTACTGTCATCTAGTCCAGAACAAAAATGGGAAGAGAAAAGCAGTGCTAAAAAACGCTGTGGCCGCTTTTAACGTATCGTTGCCAACAAATTCGTACACATCTGGTGTCCCTGAAGAAATGTGATTTCCAAACGCCCAACATTTTCGTCCGGACGTCACGCTTCAACCGTCAATGGCCTCGAGTGCTTCCAACTGACGCCGCGCCATGCTCAGATGTCGCCCCAAAGCAAGTTCTCCAGAAACCCCTGGTAGCAATGTTATCCCATCATTTGGTCCGCCACGGCTCCTTTTTGTGACGCATTGGTCTTCTTCTTTTCCTTCTTAGCCCATCGTAAGCCACAGGCATTGCAAAGCGTTTTCGGTCCGTTGGGCCCCTTTCGCCATTCCGGGGAGTCCAGAGTCCCTACAGCCACAGTTAGTAAGCACAAAAGAGCCACTGCGTTGACAACAACATAAAACGGGTCGAACGGGTATGCGGTTTCCTGTGGGCAGCCATACCGCAATCTGTGCAGACATATTCCTCCGCCGTCTTCAACTTCTTCTTCTTCTCGCCTGCTCTGGCATCTCGATCGATGGGGATCGCAATGCCGGCATCGCCCCTGATGAGCGTTGGGCTGCTGCCACCCGTCGTGATTCCTCTACTGCGTTCCCCTTCAAGATAACGCAGCCCGGTTAACAGTTCTATTGTCTCCGCATGCGTACTTCCTTCGTAGCGCGCCATCTTATCGCCCAGAGAGTCCGAGTTTCGGCCTGCCGCAACACCTTCAAGATTTTCTCTTGTAAGTGCGGATCCGTCTGCTTGCATATCGCTTGTCGAACTAGCGTTGCGGAAAAACGGGGTGGATGTTCCTGTGGTCTCGGACGGTGTCATGTCAGACCGGCCTTCTTGACTCTGCACCCATTGACGGTTCGATTCCTCAGTTTCGGCTTCCTCTTCTCTCCGAAGCTCTGAAATGCGGCGTCGCAGCCGCTCGTTCTCCATCTTGTGCTCTAAAAATGAGTCAAGAAGCCCAGCATTCTTGGTCGGGTACGTCCTGGACATCATAAAGACAGCTTGGCAGAAAGGCGATTGATTATTCGGGTTCGGCGCAAATCTTGCCGCCGCGATATGGGCGTGGCCGACAGTTTCCAGGACAGTATAGTTGCCAGACTTAGTCTTGAATCTGTAGAACATTCGCAGAGGACTACCAGAGGCGATGGATTCGTTCAGTTCCGCAACAAAAACTCCCTGGTCGTCTGGATGGATCAGATCCTTCAAAAACACATCTTGAACCTCGGCGGCTGTATATCCCGAAATGCCAAAAATGCTACTGGACGCATACTTGATTCGGCCGTTGGCGTCGAGGATATGTAGAAAGTCCTTCAGCTCCTCCACCACCTTGGCCGGCCAATTTCTCCGTTTTGTAAAGTCGGTCAATGTGCTTGCGCTTGCACTTCCACTGCTACCGCCACCGTTGAGACTCATCTGGGCGAAAGTACGGGGCGGTAGAGGGCCAGCTCCGGGCACCTTCTCAACCGCCATGGCCAGCGGATCATCCTGTGGTTGAGCAGCGTTCGAGGAAGAAGCTTGCGCGTCGGCATCGTTCATCATAGCGACGTCTTCGTTTGTATTGGCAGGCATTGAACTGGGTACGGGCATGACTTGTGCGCCGTTTCCCGAGTCAATGTTCATGGATACGTCGCCAAAGGGATCCATCATATCTGCGTCATCGAAGAAGGACATTAAATCATGATTAGATGGCCCGCCGGCGGGAAACTGTGGTACAAGGGAGGGGTTTCTGTCAGCTCTCGGACTCGCCATGCAACGCAGGCCACGGCAAAGGTATGGATGAAAACAGGAAGCAGGGACCAACCGGAGAGTTCTGTGCATTGTTCAAATCGTTCAAGTTGAATGGCGAAAACCCATAGAAATTGCCAGAGGGTGGCGGAGGTGGAGGGGGGTCGTGGGACATGATTGTCTCGATGTGCTCTGCGGCTGCAATAGCTCCAGTACATGTAACTGCATCGGATCAGGGTTAGGGTTGGCGTCAAAGTTCAGTTCCGTGGCGGGAACATAGCGAGCACTTGGGCAGTTCCGGAGCTTTGTGAACCGGCTGAGGGGAGTGATGCGCCCGAGATGAACTTGCACAGCGCGGGAGAGGATTGTAGAGGCTGATTGTAGCACTTGGAATGCTCAAATGCTGGGTTGGAGAGCAGAACCAGCCGACTGGTTGTCGGATATCGGCAGTTCTCTAGAGGTCGAAGCCGGCGCCAGAGCCGTCCGGTGCTGGCGGGAATCGTTACGCCGGCGAGCGGGAAGCAAACCGGTCGACGGTGGGAAGATGATGGAGTTAAACGAAGTCGTTGAGCGAACTAACGGGAGCAGGAAGAATAAGAAGAGCAAGAGAGCGATGCACGAATTCTTGGCGGCAGCGTGTGCTACTGTATAAGAATCCCATGGCGACAGAGCCTACGAGCTCCAAATGTCTGGTACACACTACGGAGTACCAAGTAAGTACTAACTTCTAGACAAATTACGGGGGAGCAGGCAGGGAGTGGGAGCTAATCAGAGAATTGGTACATGGCGACGGGTACCTCGTACAGGGGGTCTCCATTGGCAATGCATGCACGGGGTCCCCAAAGCTGGTTGGTACTTGAAGTTACTCCATTCTAAGTTGAGCAGTGCATACTCGAGTAAGTACTCCGTTATCTTGTATTCCTTCAAGTACTTAGACCCAAAGCGGCCAGGCTACGGAGACGCAGAGCCACAGCGCCACCTGCCGGGCAAACCACTTGATCAGTTCGACGCCAGGCCGTCAGCAGCCAGTCAGGGTGGTGCTCGGGGTGGTGATGAGTTGCGACTCAAACAGCTTCCTGATAAACAATTTCAATATTTGTAGTCCGGAACCTGCAAACCAGCTGACCCTGGTCTCTGCATCCGCCAGCCGGGCTCGCTAGCCCAACGCCTGGGCGGAGGGAGCTACCAGGTGCCTGTTGTCTTGTGCCAGGGACTCAGTTCTGCACCTCGCTCCTGCAAGTCACGACTGGTTCGGAGCAAAACGCCCGCAAAAAGCGGAGAGCTTTGCCATAAAGCTCCCGCCGTGGCACTGTCGATCTCGTGCTGCTCGGGTCCATGGAAGACTACAATACTAGTACTACGCCGTACAGAACTGCCAAAAAAAAGTGGCCGGGTAGCCAAGCTTACTATTACTCCATTGGTCCGGCATGGCAGGGCAAAGGGGACTGGTTGGCAATTTGAATTTTATTTTTACAAAAAAAAAGAAAAGAAAGGGAAAAGCAAGTCTTACTAGGGCCCAACAGGTTAGGACCGGCGACGGCCAAATCTAATAAGAGGTTCGAGACTGGCACGGCAAATGACCACCACATGTGCATCCCCAAAAGAACCCGACGTGTTTTGGTTGCAAGCTCATCCGGCGGCTGCTATCAACGAATGGAGCTATATTACGGCATTCCTTGTGTCAAAGGATCATTCGAGGCGAAATGAGGGCCAGAGGATTGGTTGCCACCCGAGGAATTGAGCCGAGGCGCGGACCTTGGGAGCTTTGTCGTGCAAAGTAGACGCTGCGGGAGACGGAAAAGAAGAATGCGGGACTCTCTTTGAGAGGCGGACAGATTCCTAGCCATTGAAGGCTTTTGGTCTTAAGAGGCCGAATCTGGGTAGCATTTGCGATGGAGTGGAACATGGGGAAAAGCGAAAAGTCCATGTTTCCAAGTTGGGGCAAGGGGGGAGCAGATCAGTCATTGTTACGGAGTATTAGCAGTCGCAATCTTCATTTTGCTTGCCCCTCGCTCCTGTTTCTTTTGCCACAGCGTCGTCAACTCAAATATCAGGCGCTTTGCATTACGGAGTGTGCAGCAACTCCATATCCACATTGCAAAATGCTGTCGCCAGAGTATCGTGGTACAGAGCAGCACAGACGCCTACTTTGTGCCATTCTACCGACCTGTCCGGTTTCATCGAAATCCCTCGCTGGTCGCCTCTCGTCCCAGTTCGACAGGTTGACATGTCATCAGTCAGATTTGTCTCTGTCGTCTCCAAAAGCAAATTGTGACTTTTCATCTTGTCTCTTTACCCCTCCTGAGCAGGGGCCAAGCTGCGGTTCCCAAGACGGCTTGGGTATTCCATGCCGCCGACACACTTGCATCCTGACAATGCTTAGCAACCATCAAGCCCACGGAGCACTACCTGTTTGAGCTCCAGAAGCATCAATTTTCTGCAATATACTTCAAAACATACAGAATACATCCAGTTAAGGCTAGTCCAACACTGCAACGGCCTCACAATGCACATTCGAACTTTGCTTCAACAGGCAGGGCTTGTCTCGCTGCTTGACTGCTGCTGGGAGCTTCAGCAGGGGTCCAACGGCCCAACCTACTGACTAGCCTGAACCAGTGCAAATATCGGCCTTGTAATTCTCCGATTTGCTCGGACCGTGGCGTCAATCAGTTGTCTGAAGACGAGTGAGACGCAGATTTGGACCCGTGCAAATGAACCTCTTGTCCTCCGTACCAATAGGGAGTACTACTAGTCCCAGCCATGGCTGCGCCACTATTCTGTGCTACGAACGATACGGGTTGACGGAGTACTGCGGAGTCCGGAGTACTTGAGAAGATAATTACTGGTAGTACGGAGTACTTCGTAATCATTTTCGCACCGTGCATTCACACTAGTTATCATCTTCCCAATGATTGACGTGTCGAGCTCAAGTGATCAAGTCTTCAGTTGTACGGAGTATTGAATGGTGGCTCGTGCCCACAATATCTGCGTGCGGTACTTCGTATCTGTATGTATGTAGATTCTGTACTACTACTTAACTTGTGGCACATGCGTGGCGCATACGACATTGATTAAAGGTCCCTGCACGCACGTGAAGACGCTCCCCTCATCGTCACCAAAACCCGCAACCAAACGCGTGACCCGCTGCCTGGCGCGTCCCTCAACGTGCACATTTGCAACTGAGTGCACAGGTCCGAGCCAGTTTAGGCGAACGAGAACTCCGAGCTTCGGCCCTCACTCAGCAGGCCATCTTGTCACGCCCAACTCTGAGCCAAAAACCGGATTTCAATTTTGGCCTTCAAATCAATGCATTGCACCGTTCAACATGTCGAGAATCGACAAACTCTCCATCTCTGGGGTCCGGTCGTTTAGTCCGTCGGTTCGAGAGGCCATCCAATTCAATACGCCCTTGACTTTGATTGTCGGATACAATGGATCTGGAAAGACAACCATTATCGAGTGTCTCAAGTATGCCACCACTGGAGAGCTGCCGCCAAACAGCAAAGGCGGTGCATTCATTCATGACCCCAAAGTAAGCTCTGGTCTCGATGAGTAGTGTCGCCTCGCCATCATGCCATCCTCATCCTGGACTTTGCGCTAATGTTTCCTAGCTCTGTGGAGAGAAAGAGGTCATGGCCCAGGTCAAGTTACAATTTCGTTCCATCAACGACCGCCAGCATGTCGCTACCCGCAGCCTACAGCTGACGGTTAAGAAAACGACTCGTTCGCAGAAAACTCTTGACTGTTCTCTTGTCGTAGTGAACAATGGCGAGCGAACAACGACTTCCACAAGGCAGGCTCAGCTTGATGAAATGATCCCGGAGAGACTCGGCGTCTCACCCGCTATCCTTGATGCTGTCATCTTTTGTCACCAGGACGAGTCTTTGTGGCCACTTAGCGAACCTGCCGCCCTGAAGAAGCGATTTGACGAAATATTCGAAGCCCTCAAGTATACCAAGGCCATTGACAACTTGAAGGTACTTCGCAAGAAGCATGTGGAGCAGTTGGGCAAGCTACAAAACGATGAAGCCCATAACAAGGCAAATAAAGACCGGGGTGAAAGAGCAGAAAAGCGAATGACCGGTTTGCAGGCCGAAATTGAGGATGCTAGGGAAAAGTGCGAGACTCTTTCGGCCGAGATGCAGGAAACTCAGGACAAGATTCGCCGCAAACATGAGCAAGCCAATAGTTTCCTTCAAATTGTTCAAAATCTTGGGAACAAGAAAGAACAACTGGAATACAGACAAGATGCCGTGAACGAGCTGAAACAGACGTTTGAAGAGCTTCATGAGGACGACGCATCGCTTGAGACTGCACTCGCCCAATACGAAAATAGCATGGAGCGATATCGAGAAGAAGCAGAGCAAAGCAAGTCTCAGTACAACGACTTGCAGCAAGAATTGGCAGATTCGCGCAAGAATTTGTCCACAAAGCTTTCCGAACAGGGCAAAAATCAGTCAGACAAGGATAAATATGAGCGACAAGTAAAAGCTCGCATGGAGATGGTGCAAGAAGCTGCAGTTACACACGGCTTTCGAGGCTACGATGGGGATTTGACAGAACAGCACGTCAAGTCTTTCAACGAAAAGATCCAGAAACTTCTCGCTGAGAAGAAGCGAGACCTTGAGCGTCTGCAGAAGGAGAATGCCACAGAATTGGACAAGGCGACCGGAGTAATTACAGAGTTGGAGGGTCGAAAAGCTGCCAGAACCCAGGACCGCGTGTCGGCAAAGCAACGTATCGGAGCCATTGAAAAGCGCACTAGTGTCCTGCAGAACGAGGCCAGTCTAATTGATGTTGACGAAGGTGCCAAGGCTATCTTGGATGGCCAGCTAGAAGATATTGGTGCACGTTTTAGCAGGGCACAAACTCAGATGGAACAGGCCAACTGGGATAAACAAATCTCTGACGAAAACGACAAGCTATGGCAGCTCGAAACTGAGAACGAGAAGCTTGGCCGAGAACTAGTCGAATGCACTCGTCTCGCTTCTGAAAGAGCGCAACTTGACTATAGGAAGAAGGAGGTCGCAGACAGAAAACGGAAACTCGAGACCCTGACTAATACATGGAAGTCTAAGCTTGCCGCGGCAATCGGCGGTGATTGGGAGCTTGACACACTGGAAACAAAATTTCACACTGCTCTCACCCAGCAAAATAAGGCACTGCAAGACGCTCGACGAAGTCTAGAGCAGACCAAGCAGAAACAACAGAAAATCGAATACAGGCTCAAAAATGCCAGGGAGTCCCAAGAGACCAAGTCCCGAGAGGCTGAAACGTGTAAGAAACAAGTTTTGACTGCACTCCATGAGGTCCGAGATGGCGCAGTCATTGATGACTACAAGGAAGAGGTTGGTTCGGTAGAACAACAGGTCGAAGACTATCGCAACGAGTTGAGTCTTTTTGATGCACTTGTAGACTACTACAACAAGTGCAAGCGAATGCTAGAGTCGAAGAAGCGCTGCCTGCTCTGCGAACGACATTTCGACGACGGTCAAAGCGCTAGTTTGGATCGTCTTAGCAAAAAGATCGAAAAGAACCTTGACCCAAAGGGCAAGGTCGACGTGGAGAAGGACCTGAAAGAGGCCATGGCTGGCCTGGAATCACTGCGTAAAGTTCGATCTAGCTACGACACATACCAGCGCCTGACTGCAGAGCTTCCGTCTATACGTGACGAGTGCAAAGCGATTGAGAGCGAATACGACGTCCTCGAACGGCAATTAGAAGAACACGAGTCTAGAGTTGCTGGCGAGGACGGCCGAGTGCGCGACTTGGATGACTTGTCCAAGACTGTTTCAGGTATCTCCCAGCTCATGAAAGATATTCAAGACTCCGAAAGTCAGGTGGACCGCATCATGTCACAACAGTTGTCTGGTGGTACCACTCGAAGCGCTGATGAGATTCATGAGCTGCAGGCTAGTATTGGAGAGCAAATGAGGGGATTGAAAAACCGGGTGGCTAAACTGACTACGGATAGACAGCGCATGAAGGACCAACTAGGCTCCTTAGAGCTGGAAAGAAGTGAACTCAGGAACAAGATTGGCAAGGCGGTTGGCCAATTAGACAAGAAGAATGATATCCAGAATCAAATACAGGCCCTCAGAGACGACATGACTCATCAGCGGGAGACTATCCAACGGGCCGACGAGGAGCTTGAGAAGGTAGAACCTAGCATCGTCGATGCTCGATCCGCTCGTGATGACACCCTTCAACGAGGCCGTGCCAAGGAGCAAGTGATTGTCGACGAACGGGACGCGATTGCCAACTCTGTCAGCGAAATAAAAATGCTTGATAATGATATACAGGACTACATTGATCGAGGCGGGCCGTCAAACTTGGCATCCAATCTGCGGGCGATAGCGGCTTTGGAGAAATCTATTAGCAACACTGAAAAGGACATTGCGGACCTCACTGTTCGAGCAAACAAGTTGAAGCAAGACATTGACAGCGGTGACCGTATGAAGAAGAATATCAGCGACAATCTCCACTACCGGAAACATCTGCGACAATTAGAAGTTCTCCGAGGAGAGATTGAAGAACTTGAGGATCGCAACGCTCATGAAGATTACGAACGCCTGCAGAGCGAGGCACGCAGCCTCGAGAACCAATCCAACCGCCTTCTTGCCGAACGAGGATCCGTCATGGGCACTATGAAGACCAAGGATGAAGAGCTAGGCAGGCTATTACAAGAGTGGGAAATGGACTACAAGGGAGCCAAACAGAAATACCGCGAGTCCCATATCCGTGTCGAAACCACCAAAGCCGCCATTGAAGATCTAGCCCAGTGCGGAGCAGCCGTCGACAAAGCCGTCATGCAATTCCACTCGATGAAGATGGCAGAAGTCAACCGCATTGCAGGCGAACTCTGGCAGTCCACCTACCAAGGCACAGACATTGACACGATCCTCATTCGCTCCGACAACGAGTCCAACTCGGGCAAGCGCAACTACAACTACCGCCTCTGCATGGTCAAGCAAGACACGGAAATGGACATGCGCGGCCGCTGCTCGGCCGGCCAAAAGGTCCTCGCGAGCATCATCATCCGCCTCGCCCTTGCAGAGTCCTTTGGCGTAAACTGCGGGCTGATTGCCCTTGATGAGCCGACGACAAATTTGGACCGCGACAACATCAAGAGCTTGGCGGAGTCTCTTCACATGATTATCAAGACGAGGCAGGCGCAGAGTAACTTCCAACTCATTGTGATTACGCACGACGAGGACTTTTTGAGACATATGCGATGTAGTGATTTCTGCGACAGCTTTTTCCGTGTAAAGAGGGACGCGACTCAGAATAGCGTGATTGTCAGGGAGAGCATTACCAAGATCTTTTAAATGACTGGTTCTACATTTCAAAGGGGGGGGGGGGCCTATGTAACATGTACATTTCATGAGCAAAGCTGGGCGTACTAGGCGTTTTGATGGACTGGTTAGGACGAGGACGTGGTACGAGATTGCTGTAGGTCGGGAGATGATTCACGAAGTCGTAAATATACGGCATATGGTGGCACATGCACAGGGCACAAGCAGTGTAAGTGTAAACAAAAAAGGCTAATTAAAAGCGAGTCTTGTCTGCGAGACTTGAGACCTAGAATATCTAACTAAAGGCATAGTGATGGTGGTCCCAATTCTGTTCTGCATTTGCGGCAGCACTTGTATCGCATACCAGGCGTAGCGCAATTCAATTTGGGACGAGGGTTTCAAAATCATGCATTGGCATTATTTGGCCAGCGCTGTAAGGGCCAACGAGTCGCTCTTTCCATAGAAATGACGGCGTATCCTGATCAAGCAGGATAATACAAAGCACCAGCAAGGATGTAAAAAAAACAATGCTTTGAACATTCCAAGTGCCTGGTTCAACAAGACTTGACACAACATGTCTCTCTGGGTGAAAAAAAGAGAGAGAATAAACAAGTAAAGCCGCCGTGCGCCAGTGCCTACGTAGGCTTATACTTCCACTTGGCAGGATCAAAGACGACCTCGATTTCGGCGCTGTCAAAGACGCCAATGGCGCAGGTCAAGTCGTGGAAGCCTTCCAGCCCCGTCACCGGCAAGTCCTGCTTGGCGTCCGTCTCCTCGTGCAGGTCCCAGCCGCCGGCGCGGACGCCGTCCCTGGTGAAGAAGACGGACACGTCGGGGCGCGGCGTGCCGGTCGGCGCAAAGGTCATTCCGATCCCCAGCGTCTCGCCCTTGCGGAACGCGTGCGTGAAGTCCTTGCCGCCCCATCGGTCGTTGATGTACTTGCGGCCGTCGTCTGAGTGGACGGCCAGGCTGCCGCGGTGCCAGCCCGGGAGGCGGAAGGACGGGTAGGGGAGGGCGGTGAAACCCACGGCTATGGTGTTGTTCTTGTTGCCGCGGCGGACCTTGACCTCGTAGTAAATGGTTTTGGGCTGGCCGTGGCGCGTGGGGTCGTGCTCGTGGACGAGGTACAGCGGCGGGTAGCCGATGATGCATTTGTCCGGGGCGTTGTTTGATGTCGAGGCCTCCCAGTGGCCGGGTGCCAGCCAGTTTAGCTTGCCGTTGAAGCCGGCGGGCTCCATGAGGCGGAAGTTGTTTGCGTGGAGGGCCGTCTTGGCCGCGGCGTCGAGATGCAGGGGCTGGGTGAGAGGATGCTGCGCACACCAGGCCTCGCCGGCTTCTGCTTCTTCCTCCGTAGCATTATTTGTGGGCGAGTAGTCGTGTCCGCTGAAGATGGCCGGCGGAGGAGGGAAGAGAGACGTGTCGGGCACCACGGCTTGCCAGTCGTGCTCGGCTGTCTTCTGGGACGGAGGGGCCTCGGGAGGAGGGACTGCCCAGTCCTGGTTAGAAGGAGGCGGTGCGTATCCGGGCTTGTGGTCTGGAGGAGGTCCTGCTGGAGGCGCGAATTCATTCTGGTGATGGGATGGTGGCGGACCCGGTGGTGCGGCGTATTGTTGCTGGCTGGGCGGTGGTCCGGATGGTGGTGCGTAGGTGTGCTGTTTTGATGATGATGCAGCGGATGACGGGTAGGCATTCCACGAGGGATTCTTTGCACGCTCTGGACGCTGCGGCTTCTGAGCGGGCCTCGGGGCCGGGTCATTGTTCATTTCATTTTTCCCTCCGGAGCACATGGTGCCGTGTTACCAAAATTGAAATGTGCCTGATGATGGTGGTTCTGTCAGCGCGATGCTCAGACATCATGACTCATGACGTGTGGTTGTGTTGCTTGCGTGCAACGAATGGGTTCTCGTTGATTGAAGGTTAGCTACCTACCGCTGATTATTTTGTTCAAATTGTATCTTGGCAGCAGTAATTGTCTCGCGGACGATGCTAGTAGCGACGATGGAGGCTGCAACTTGGTTTGGAAGGGGAATAAGAACGGTTGACAGAATGATGATGTGAAGAATGGCATGGCGCGAACAAAGCCATTCATCTCACACGCACGAGTTCACAACCCTGCCCGCTACCCACCTCCGGATACTAGTCCGTACCCGGCTAGTAGATGCATGCCCCACCACACTTTATTTTTGCAGCCAGAATGGCACGCCAATCACACGATAACATTGGTGGCAGGACTGCAAGTTGCTTTTTTATATTCACTACCAACTCCGTGCCTTACTGCAGCAGCAGATGGCCTATGGAAGACTACGCCCACATCAGTCAGAATCCATGGCATAATCAATGTGCAGCTATGAATCGTTGCCCTGTGGCCCCGTGCAAATCGCACCTTGAAGAACGCATCTCTGGCCCCCTTTAGTCTGATAACATACGTATCTCTCAAAACAAGCATGGGTATATTTGTCTTAGGTGTTGCTGCGAAATGAGTCCCTGCTCCGAGTATGTACGAACAAGGGTCAAGACCAACAAATGACCACGAAATGCTGGTCCCAGGTTGCTTATGTCACCAAGTGACGGTGTGTCCCTGTTGCCTGCCCCCTTTGTGTTTGAAACGTCAACATTGAACAAACGCCCGCAAGCCTCGCCATTTCTAGTACGCAAGTTTGTAATTCTTTTTTGGCCTCTTTGTCTACCCGTTGCCGCATGAGGGCGACACGACCATGTTTGCGACGATGCCGCAACCAGATTCCACGCAGCATGGCAATTTCGGTGACTGCATCGCGAGAAACCCGTGCGGCACGAGGGTACAGCGAAAGGGGCCTGTCGTCGTCGCAGATGGCGAAACGACGCGCCTGGAGGCAAGCCCTCGGCCAATTCACAGCTCTGGCAAGCAGCCCGAAGCAGGATCGCTGAATGCAATTCTTCGGGAACACAGAGTGAAGCGACTGTACGTGCCCACCATCGCGTGGACTGGGGACCAAGTTCGGCTGCTTAACATGGCATTCGAGAAGGTAGACGTGCGAATATCAAAGCCACAGCAAGGCCCACAGCAACAAGGCCTTGGTAACAAGCTCGACGAGAGCCTTGACGCAGAGCAACTGAGAGAAGACGAGCGCCATTGGCCGAGCTCGGATGCAATAGTCGCCACAAGAGGGCTGCTGTTAGAGGGTGCGGACAGGCAGAAATTGGCCATGAGGGCTCTTCTTGCCGAGTTTGGCTTTGTACCGTCTCGGTAAGTTCGCACAAGGTCGAGATATAGGTGGTTGCAAAACGGTGCAAGTTGCAGGGCTATTCGGCAGGCGCTGATGAGAAGGCGCACAGTGGTACCAGCGCAAATGGATTTCGATCTCGAAACGTCAGTATTCTTAAAGCCGCCAAAGTCGAGTTCCAGTTTGGCGACAAGACTGTGAACCATTTGCGGCCGGATGACATCTTCGAGATGAACTCCGGGGGGGCACAGCTCGTTGCGTACGCCAATTTCGAAACAATATCGATCTTTCGGAAGAGGCACAGCCGGGGCAGAGCCAGGAAGCTGCAACTGATTCAGCCAGCGGAGGCGTGCGAAGACCCGTACATCATGGGCATACTGATTGGGCTAGCACAGCATCAGCAGCGACGAGACGGTAGCCAGAGGGAGTGTGAAGGTGAAGGCGGACAGAGGGTAACGCTGATGGGGATTCCTACGAGAGAGGAAAAGAGGCTTTACGTCTACACGACGAGGATACCAGACAAGTTCCTTGCCAAGCTGGAGAGGCCGTCGCAGCGGAGCGACTGCGATAGGGTAGTCGTCAAATATGAGTCGATTAGTTTAATAGAGCCGCAAAGGGCGGTGCGCCGGATGTGGCTGGCGCTGCGCAGAAACTTGCCAATGCTGAAACAACCCCAAGGTTGGATCGAATGATATATGAGGGATGGATGGATAAATGGATTAGATATTTGGGCGGCCGCCAGATTGCCAATCTAGGATCAACCGAACAACCTCCCTCAGGTCTTGAAGTGCAGGCAAGAGAGGATTGTCCCGGCGTGCTTGTCTTGCCGCGGCCGCATACGCAGTATCATGGACGGATTTTGTATAATTCATCATTCTCCATTATCAGACACTCCGACTCCCGTCAGGATGCATGAACTCAACCCACTTATCAAACTCCTGCCACACCCAGGTCTGGAACTGCCTGTCCTTTTCCTCATTCTCATGCTCGTCCCCGTTTGCCGCATCCAGCTTCCCGTGATGTCGCAGTTCGCTCAATTGACTCTGTCTGCTCGCCCCGTGCTGCCCCTTGAGACCCTCGCACAATCTCCGGTACAGATAGTCGCGCTCGCTGTCCGTCACGCTGACACAGTCAAACGCCTGTGAAAGCGGGCAAACTATGCCCAGCTCAGAGTGCAGCAACATGTCGTCCCGGGAAGCCGTTGCCGCGGTCACCTCGACCCTGGGCACCTCGCGGGCACCATGGCTGGCCGGTGACTCCGACGACGTTGACTCCGACGACGTTGACTCCGACGACGTTGACTCCGGCGCCGACTCCTCGCTGTGGACTTGCTCGCTGTGCAGCACACACCAGGCCGCCAGGCCCGCGTTGTTGGTGCGGCACCCGCATGAGAGTCGTGTGGACGTGGCTTCGGCTGCGGCGGACGGTCGGGCGGGCGTATATTTCTCGTCGACGTGTCTATCCTTCCATAGCTGCGTGTGGACAATGGGCACGGTTTTCCGAGACATGGCAAGTGACGCGATGCTTTTGTCGCAATGGTGCTTGATGCTGTGCTCCGGACGGGGAGGTGGGCCATGGCAATGATGGCATTTTGTATCGCGGGGACCCCGGATTCCAACGACGGCAGCGGGTTTTTTTTTTGGCCACTTCAGCTCCAAAGCCGCGCGACCCGTAATTTCAGTCGGCTTTTTCGGCTACGGCCAAGATGCCGTTGGAGCGGTTGTCCGCAGCCCACCCCCGTCCTCCGCAGCACAGAACAGGAGATGGTTGGCGTGCCTTAATGTAGTACATGGCAATCTCCCTTGTTTGGTCATTTGCGGGATACACTCGTCCGATCCGATCACCGCTCCGCATCCGCATCCGCATCCACGGACCACGGACCACGGACTACGGCACTTGTCAACCATTGTCCGAAACATTAGCTCCACTTGTCGCAACCCAGGGGGGGGAGGCGAGCGAGCATCGAAAATTGAAGGCCTAGACGTCATCGGCACGCGTCTTAATCCAGAAGGAAAAGACATGTGGCTGTGTGGGAGGCGTTGTCAAGCCCATCGCACTCGGACTCGCTCTTGCTGCGTATGTCGCAAACAAGAGGTCCAGACATGGCACCACTCGTCGGTGATGGCGTAATCCAGTTCCCGCGGCCTCGGCAACTGGACATATGCAGGGCAAGGGTAGGTGCCGAGGAGCGCCACCGACTGCCCCAATGCCTTGCAGCCGCCTCCTGTGGCTGGTGGCTTCCCGCGCGTCATCGCACTTTCCCGACTGCTCCTGTCTCGACTGTGCATCATTCTTCACCAACTACCGTCAGATTAAATATAGACACCCTTGACTCCCTACATGTTACACCAACCATACCAACCATACCAAATATACTCCCTACTGCATACAATTCAACCACTTCATATTTATCCCCTCTGTGCCGGATACCCTCCCTACAGCACACAATTTCATCACCTCATATCCATTCAATCAGACGCTCCACAAACACAACCATGTTCAAGCATCTCATCGACCAACTGTCGCAACTCTACCCCCCCAAACCACTCTTTACAGAATTCGAACTCCCTGATCTCAAAGAAAAGGTATTTCCGGAACCCTCAATCCCCCCTTCCAACAGTCTAAAAAAACAAAAACTCTTCTTCTCCTAACCTCACAAAAACACTAGGTATACATCGTCACGGGCGCCAACACAGGCGTGGGCAAAGAACTCTCCCGCATCCTCTACTCCAAAAACGCACGCATATACATGGCCGCGCGCTCCCAGGAAAAGACCCTCTCCGCCATATCGGAAATTAAATCCTCCCTCCCCTCCTCCACCGGCGACCTCATCTTCCTGCCCCTCGACCTCGCCGACTTGACCACCATTGCCTCCTCGGCGCGCCAGTTCCTCGACCGCGAGCCCAAGCTCCACGTGCTCTTCAACAACGCCGGCGTCATGAACCCGCCCAAGGGGTCCGCCACGAAACAAGGCTACGAACTGCAGTTGGGCGTCAACAACCTCGGCACGTTCCTCTTCACCAAGCTCCTCTCGCAGCGCCTTGTCGAGACGGCCGCCGCCGAGGAGCCCGGCACCGTGCGCGTCATCTGGGTCGCTTCGTCCGCCGCCGAAGCACCCGTGGTGCCCCGCGGCGGCGTCGACATGAAGGACATTGGCCGACGCCTCGACAAGTCCGAGTTCACGAGCTATGCGCTCAGCAAGGCCGGCAACTATCTGCACGCCGTGGAGATGGCGAAGCGGTTTCGGGACAAGGGCGTGCTGAGCATCGCCTTGAACCCGGGCAATTTGGACTCGGAGCTGTGGAGGACGCAGACGGCGTTTATGTCGAGGATGCTCAAGACGTTTGTGCTGCATCCGCCCAAGTTCGGCGCCTATACTGAGTTGTTTGCCGGGTTGTCGCCCGCAGTCACCTTGGATCGGTCCGGTCATTGGGGTAAGTTTTTTTCTTTTCTTTTCTTTTCTTTTCTTTTCTTTTCTTTTTTGCTTCGCTACTGGCTACCATTTACCATGGTCGCGACCGCATGCTAACACTGTTGAACCAGTTGGGCCCTGGGGTCGATTTCTGACTATACGGGGGGACTTGAAGAAGGCCGCCGAGGATGGCAACTCCGAGGCATTTTGGAATTGGACTGAGGAGCAAGTCCAGCAGTATGAGACACCGGCAAATTAAGGGACTGGTGCATTATTGATACAAGGCAGTGCGAGTTTGGCTGGACATGAACGAAACGAAAAATGATTATGGTAATGATAATAAATAAAATTGATTTCCTCAGGCGTGCATCATCTCTCTCACTCCATACTGGCCACTGAGTTAACAAATCGTGACATATAATGGTCTTGAGCTAACGCAACTGCGAGCTTCCATATTTACCAGTCTAAATGATCAGATCAACAACACTCTTCGTCGGAATAGTTTCGAAAAGGGACTATGTGTACTTCAAATGACCGTTTATGTTCAATCTATTTAACATCTATCCACTTTGTCTGAATAGGTTTCCCGTACAGCTACCCCTCCAACATCCATGCCAGTCTTCGCCCTTCCCTCAATTGACTGGTGACACCATGAAGCTCTTTGGTCAAGAAACTAGGTGGTTCGTCTCAGTCCAAATATCTTAGCTGCCCCATGAACTTGCGTCCTTTGGATCTGGATAGAAGAATGCAACCACAGCAATGATGATGTAGACAGCACACAAAAGTGCGCCTTCCAAGTAATTGCTGCGGCCGTCCAGAACCAGAAAATTGACGATGAAGGCCGAAACAAACAGACACACAGTTTCAAACAAGGTGAAGTACAACGTCATTTCCTTGTCCATGATCCATCCCAAAATGACCACCAGGGGTGTTACAAACAGAGCAATCTGAATCGAACTGCCAACCGCAACGCCAATGGCGAGGTCCATTTTGTTCTTCATCGCCACCGTGACAGCCGTAACGTGTTCTGCCGCGTTACCTACTATAGGGAGGATAATTAGGCCAATAAAGACTTCTCCAAGACTCGAGGTTTCGGTGACCTCCTTGATAGAGTCAACGAGAAACTCGGCACAGACCGCAACCAACCCAGTGCTGACAAGAAGAAGTATGACAGAGGCCCAGCGAGTCAAGTACTCCTCATCATCATCATCGTTGTTGAGTTTCTTGGTGGCTGCAGCGGCTGTATTTAGAGACATAAGGGGAATCTGGGCCGGCCACATAGCACCAGGCGCGCGAATTTGCTGATGTTGGCCAAGGCGGTCAGGCAACGAGTTGGTGCGGCGAATACCGTATCGAACGCGAGGGACAGGTCCAGCTGGTGTGGGAGGGGCGGCAACCAGCGTGTTTGGGTTCTGTACAAAGACGCTTGGGGCGAGGTTCTTGACAGAGAGTGAACGGAAACCTTGAAACGGCCGCTTGGTGTTGGCGGACTCATTACCACTTTCCGCCGCCGCACCAGACGAAGCATCCAGTTGGGCGGGAATGGCAAAATCTACCCGGCGTGGTTCAGACTCACCACCAGCTAGCACACCATTCTCAGGCTGTACACTGGAAGCTTGTTCCTTGGAATCATGATCCTGCTTCTTGCGGTCTCTCTTCTTATGCTTGCGACGTGAGTGTCGACGCATTCGGTGCTTTCGATGCCGGCCAGTCTTTTCATCATCTGTAGAATCACCGTCATCAGTCGAGAGCATTCGGGGGAAATATGGCTTGCGAGACGACGATGCTTCAGAAATGGACTCTTCGTTGGAGCTTGGGTTTCCCGTCCCAACGGAGCCGTTTCGCATAGCTCTGGCATCAGCCGTGTCCATCGAGGCAAGCGACGACTTGCGACGTATTCCATTCCGTAAGACCTTCTTCATTTTCCGGCCAATGGTGTCCCGGGAATGTCCGGACGAATCCGAGTCCGAACTGGAGGAACTATCGTCATCTGAGCTGCTTGAGGTATCCAACCAGGCTGCAGCAGGACCAGGTGTCGACTCGGCATCCACAATATGTTGAGGAGTGGATTCATACATGTAGGCATGAGACTTTAGCTGAAACAACAGATAGATGATATAAACAAGAAGCAAGATCTTAGTGGTGAGTTCATGTTAGCGTTCATCAAATTGGCTCTTGCTGGGAGCATAGGGCCCACGTACTACACTGGTCCCGCGACTTATTTTGAGAGATTGGGCATCTGCAAGCTTATCGTCGCTGAAAGATGCGTGAAACGCCGTCTATAGGGCCAGTAAGTAATTGTTGCGCGAGGATTGTATAGAATGTACGCAAGCAGATACTTACAGGGAGCACCAGGCTAATAACGCTGAGACTCAGTAGACAAGCGCTCATCTGTGTGACGGTGCTATTGTAGATCTATAATAGACCGGTTAGCTTATAAACCGCGCGGTGGCACGAACGGATTCGATTTAGCACAACGAACCTGTTCCCGAAAGCGAAGGCCGCCAAGGAAGAACCCCATGCCAAGGATGAGCAGCAGATTCGCCAAGATGGAGCCAAGAAGCGATGCCTGCACAATGCGAATCTGGTTCTTAACCAATGCAATAATGAAAATGATGAGCTCGACAGCATTGCCAAAAGTCACATTGAGCAAGGCGCCGAGGGAGTCACCCATTTTACTGGCAACAGATTCGGTTGCATGGCTAAGCAATCCTGCGAGAGGTATGACGGCAATGCAGTTCATAGCAAAGACTATGCCGCCGTGCACGCCATGGATGTTGGCAACCACGATTCCAACGGGCACAAAGACCAACAGGACGTTGAGCCAGCTGTACGTAGCAACGAGCCAGAAGGATCTACGGAGCTCTTCGAGAAAGGTTCGTTTCTTCTTCCGTGAGGCACCATCATCTCCCGTATTATCATTGATGGCGTCTGATTTGTGTGTAGTGTCCTTGTCAATACCTCCTTCTTTGATCTCTACGATGGACCCTTGCCTATCACCTTGCGTAGATGTGGCAGGCGCAGTGTTCTCAGGGAGAGCTCCGAGGTAGTTGGCATCAGACTCAGTAGGCCGGGCCTTTTCATGGAAGACGACGGAGCCACCAAGACTGCGTGAGGAGTTGCCATTGTTCTTGTTGTGCCCGAAAGCAGCAGAAGTCGCGTCACCGACATTGGCGCTGGAGGACGACTCAGTTAGGAGGATTGAAGTGGCGTTGGTGGCCGTATGCTGTTGATTGGACAAAGCGTCAAGCCCTCCATAGGCTTTTGCTGATGCACCAGGACGTTTTCTGTCTATATCAGGAGGATCAGAAGAGGATTGTGTCATCGAACAGGTGTTGGAAGCACGAGTAGCGCTTTCAGAGGGCAAAAGGCAGTGGCGTGGAGAAGTGGCAGAGATACGCTCAGTGTTGCAAGAAAAGAGAGACGAGGCGAATCGAAGTAATAGAATCCAGATGGAGAGGCAAGAAGCCAAGAAGCTGTGAAGAGAACGGGTCCAGCAACGCAAAGGGCGGTGGGGGAGGGAGCGAGAGGAGTGCCTTTTATGGGCGATGAGATATCCCGAGTCGGGGGACTGGAGGGAGTCGTCCGAAGCAGGGAAGGTGCGCCACAGATAAGACCCTAGGATCTGGCCATCATCTGGGAAGGAGTCAAAGCTTGTTTGCCAGAACGACTCTGACTACTAGTTACCTACCAGGTAGGTACTGTACTGTAGGTGCCAGTTGCGCCCTCAGGAGGCGATTACTACAATTGCCGGCAGGAAAGCATGGGCTAGCGAAGAAAGGTCAGCAAGAAAGGCGTGGCGGCGGATGGGTTTAACCCAGTAGTGAACCTGGCAAGTGGAACGCGGACGCGCAGACGCAACAAATCAAGATTGATTTTGTGGACCGGTGATGATGATGTACATACGGAGTAGTTGCTAGTTAATCTCTGGGAGCCCCGGGATGTGAGTGAGCGAGGTGAGGTGAGGTCAGAGCTGGTTAGTCCGAATGGAGCCTGACGAGTAAACGACCCTTGCCGTTGCCCGTTTCGGTTTGTGTTTCTGCGTTGCACGCACGCGCGTTAACTTGCCTGACTGACCATCCATGACGAGACGACACATGCGTTCCTTGCTCATGCACAGGTTCGGCAGCGGGTGTTACACACAACGGAGGCAGGGCATCATTACGATGGCACCGAGGTGCGAGAGTCGAGTCACTGTGTGTCGGACTTGACAATTGATACTACTGTAAGTCTGGTGCTCCCAGGTGCCATGTCCGCGCGTTGGAGTGGCACTGGCAGCACTGCCGCGGCTCCCGTCCCTTGTAAGGCTGCGTCTGCCCCGCTATGACTGCCCCGTGCCACTCTGCCAACGATCTGAAATGTTGCTGGGCTAGCGGGGCCCGCTAGCACACAACGCAATGCGCCATGTGATCTGGTCAATCGGAGTGACTTCGCGTCTGGCAACTGCGCTGTGACGCCAGCGCTCGCGTCGTAGTTGCCTCTCGACGGTTCGCTGTTCAATGCTGGCCCGGGTGCCCTGATGCTTTGACGCCCGCGACCACCTCCAAGGCATCAACTGCCGTGACAAAATCTTCGCCGTCATCCAGTAATTAGACTCTGATTAATGCGCATCGTCTTTGAGCTGATCACTACCGAGTCCCCTGTTGTTCCTTTCAGCTTTGGGACCTCTACTCCATACTCCGTACTCTTGATTCATCTCCATCCCTTCCTTCTGCTTCCAGATGCACTGCCACGCACACGGCGAAATAACTTGTCTTCAATCACCGTCCACAGAGACAAGAGACAAGATTGCATATTATGTCTCATTCGCTCCAGAATGTCTTTCCTCGCTGCCCACTTCACACGCAGTATGGAGCAGGACTCAGTCAGTGTTCCGTACGCGTTGCCTGCGTTGGCTGATATGTCCCGTGACTCCTGCCACCTTGCTCCTTGCTCGGGTCTCGGCCAAAGGATATGTATTCGTTTTCCCTTGGCTGCATCTCGTGCCTGCATCGACTCAAGTTGAGACAACGCCATCTCAAAACACTTCACATCTCTACTCGTGCCGAGCATACAAAAAACCATCACGACATTGCTCCGTTCTGAACCATCTCGGCAGCTCTGTGCCGTGATCTGACGCCCGTGCGCCGTGAATTCCAACCCACGTCTCGTCCGCCCAGTCTAACACATCGTCAAGTCACAGCGTGGCCGAGAGCAAAGTCAGACACGCGTTGCGATACAGCATTGAAGCGAAAACCGCCATCTCCTGTGCCCTGCTTGGGCGTGGCACTGCTCTAGCCTAGCTACAGCTTTAGGAGACATGCCTCCTCGTGGTTTACAGGCATTACCATGGTCTCGATCCCCGAAGACTCTACTCTGTAGCAGCGGAGAAAACAGGCAATGACGGGTCCTTCGTTTTTTTCTTTTTGTCAAACATCATCTATCTGCAGCAAACAACGTGCAATGCAGCACACAGCCTCAGCAATCAAAACTCCTTTGCAGTCGCCGACGTAATTGCGCCGTCAGTACAAGGGCTCCATACAACATTCACCCATGTTAGCGTGTGGCGTAGGTCCACGGTCAAAATCAAGCTTATTCCCGGGTATGCGGGCAGCAAACAAGCTTCCGCCAGCCAACATGGTCGTCGATGGTCTGGCTGCTCGCGGGTGGGCGGGACGTTGGCGGCCTCGTGGCTGAGCAAACCGCAGACCACACTTGAGCCTCGATACCTGCTATTTCCCGGTCAAGGGTCTAGACCTGGTCTCCCCCGCCTCTCGGCCATTTCAAGCTCGACGGGGCATCATGTCTCGGCCGTCGAAAAGTAACGAGGTGAGGGTCGGCGGACAGGTGAAACCCAGTAACCATCAATCATCACTACTAACACTCCGTATGGAGCGTCGAGTACAGCGTGATTGAAAACGCAGCACGTCATTGCGTCCACAGTCCATCTTGCATTCATCGGGCCGGGGATGCTAATTGTCCAAGAAAGAGCAATTGATCGTCGGTGAGCACGACACCAGTCTTTACCATGACGTATCATTGATAGACCAAGAATGCATCGGCTGTGCAAAATCCAAAATCCTGTTAAATACCAAGTTGCCTATCTAACTGGTCAAGTACAAGTTAACTCATATCTTCGGCACGAGTATTCTCGCCCGTGGTGCATTTTTGACGTACCTCGAGCCGCCGTCTTCGCCACAGCCATTCATGAACACCAGACAGGCAATCACTTGATACTTCAAAGCATACGATTCAGACTATCTTTTATCGCCCTGTGTGAATTGTAAAGCGTATTTATTCAATCCCTGAGAATCCGGACTCGGTATCAAGCATACTAACTCAACCGAATGTGCACACTGACCATGCATGCCACTCTCCCACTTTAAGACAAATAACCACTTGACGTTGCCGATTATCCGGGCTGGCCGAGGGAAATGCAAGTCATCAGATCCTACATGCGGATAGACCATCATTCGAGAGAGAATGAATGCGGGAAAAACCAAGTAGTCAGAGACCAAGAGTCCGGCATGCATTTATTGTAGTGGCGCGATATCCTTGATCAATACGTCAAGAGTCGTAGCATTGGTTACACAGCTCTTGGGGACAAACCAGTTCAGCCTTTTCAACGTATCTGACCAATTTCATCTCGCCGTAATTTTCTGTACTATGGGTAAAAACCGTCCGCTCCAGCCCTCCTCGCATCATCGAATCCCTTTCGATAAAAGCACCAATGTTACTGCTCGCTCCAGCAATGCCCAAAGGAAACAAAAGTACAACACTTCAAAACAAGTATAGCACGCACAAGGCGTCCCCCCCATCGATATAATCGGTCCTTCTCCCATATATGTCCGTTGATTTCTTCGCCGCCTACCGTGCTGCAGGCTCGGGTCGCATTCCGTCTACACCCCTCATGTACATCCACATCTGGTCTTTCATTACTTGGACCCTCTAGATATGAAACGGGCATAATATTGCGGTATCATTCTGCGAGGAATACAGAATCAAGGAAAGACAGGAAACAAAGTACGTGTAAAGAAACCAACAGCCAAGCAACAGAGAAAAACACAAAACCAAACTAGCCTCGAGGCATTATGAGTTGAAAAATAAAAAAAGACCCTCACAACGCTATGTCTTCACCCTGCGCCACGAGGAGCCGCGAGCACTTCTCCAGAAATATTGTTCTCCAAATCAATCTTTGCATGCAGAATCTGTTTGAGCACAGCAAAAGCAGCCAAGAGGCGACTGTCTGTGGCGCACTTGTGCTGCACACCCGCCAAGTGCTCACTGGTCAAGGGACCGTCTTGAAAGGATAAACCGACGCTGAACATGGCCTGAAATGCCCTTGCTCGTCGTTTCCATCAATTGCTGACGTTCTCCTGCAACGACACCTTTCAAATCTGCCAAACTCTTCATCACCTCTCATCGCCACCTCGAGCCTTGCCTCGTCTTCTAAAGAAATCCATGACTCGCTTCGCGGCCCCACTGCTTCCCTCATGTCCCCTATATTCATCCTGGTCATAGGCATCTGTAAATCGTTTGTGATTCTTTTGCAAAACCCCTCGCTGTCCCCGGCTGCTGGTGGCTCGCTTATTGTCGTAGCCCTCGACGTCAGAGAAGCCGTGGCTGTGGGATCTCGTCTGCGGCTCCGTAGGCGGACGACGGATCTCTACTGACGTTTCGGACCCGCTGTTAAAGGGAGATCCGGATTGCATATATGGAGGAATTGCGTTGGGTCGACGGTTGTCCAGTTGCGCCGAGGCATAACGCTGGTGATAGACGGGACTCGAGCTAGCTGTTTCTTGCACATTGTCAAAAAAGGGCGTGCTTCCTCTTGCATCCCCTGGGGCGGTAACGCTTCTCGGAGGATCTAGTCGGCCTGATTGAATAGGCAAGTCCGTATAAGATCCAACCTCGGATGGGGCAGGCTCTGAATACTCCTTGCCTAGGCCAATCGATTTCAATGAAAAAGAGGCCGGCAGCAGAGAGAACCGCCGCCTTTCCTTCTTATCACCAGAGCCTTGGGACCCTGCGATGCTGCCGCTCCTCTTCTTGCCGATGCCCAAGGAGAATGACCGACGAGACGTCTTGGAATCTACCGACGGCCTGCCCGTTTGCTCTTCTCCTTGTGCTATGGCATTGGTCATGCTCACAGGCGGATACTTCTTCGACTTTTCAGGTTGCTGCTGTTCTGATTTCTTCTTATTTCGGCCGCCAAATACGGATCCACTACGACCGAGGAGCTTTGAACCAATATCTCCTATCGTGCTTGATCTCTTATGGCCTCTCCCCTCACTACTTCGCACCTCGTGGAAACCAGACATTCTAGCAAACTTGGGCGGCACACTCATGCTTGTTCGGCCCATGGCATCGTCGTCGTCGGGATTCGAAGGTTGCTGTATACGGCCTTGAACATTAGTGTCTGCTACAGCTGGTGGAGCAGGCTGTCCATAGCTGCCTCGTGCTTGCAGGCTCATTGAGGCAGCTGATTGCATAGAGCCTCCAGTCTGAGGTCTGGCTGCAGTCGAAGCTCCAGACATGTAGGCGTTGTCCGTCGCGGCACGAACCTCACGCGGACGTGCTGAAGTCATGGTATGAGCACTTGGCGGTCGCTTAGATTGAGATGATCTGCCATGTACATCTGGAGCATCCTGAGGCAGGGGTTTGTCTCGTGAAGAAGTTGGGCGGACGTCGTCGTAGTCCCGGTGAAGCGACACTGGCGGCCGGGAGACAACGGGGTCACCTCCACGTTGTGTTTGCGTCGTCGGTGCCACATATTCGACCTGAACAGTTCGGCGTTTAGCATCTTTGGGTGTGCGATAGGCCAGCTCAGCCTCCTGGTCAATTTTTGCATGTGCCTTGGCAAGACCGCCAACACCAGCCTGCGAGGGAGACTTGTGTTTCGACGCCTCACGTACAGAGGCGCTCCTCGTCACTATAGGAGCATCGGCAAACTCCTGGGCTGCCGTGGTCGCATTCTGGACGTCCGAGGGCAGCGTGGTGGAGCTGGTAATGAACTCGACAACATGCGCATATTCGCTCAGCCAGCTATGGCGAGCGACCTCGAATAAATCGGCTCGCCTTCGGGGGTTTGGAACTAGAATTCGACGCAGTAGATCTCGTGCGTGCGGTGTGACATATTCGGGGAATGTGAGAGGGGTATTAGTTATATATTTGTAGAGCAGGTTAATGTTGTCGCCTTCAGGATTCGCAGGGTCGTCATCGAATGGCAAATAGCCTGCTAACATGGCGTACTGTGGGAAGAATTAATACTATTGACACGGAACGTGAAAGGGTCGACAAGCAAACGGTTGCGGGATACATACCAAAATGACACCGCAACTCCAGACGTCAACTTTTCGGCCGGTATAGAGGGAGTCGCTGACTACGAGCTCGGGCGCAGCGTAGCATGGACTTCCGCAGCTTGTCTGCATGAGGTCGCCTTTTCTCATACCATTGGGTTTGATTTTATCCAGACCCAGTCTCTTCACTTTATCCCGGTCTCCCAACTTAGACTCTTCATCCTCTGTGAGCTCGTCGTTGGGATCAAAAGTGTTGGCAAAGCCAAAATCGGTAATAATGATGTTTCGGTTACGGTCCAACAGCAGGTTCTCCAACTTCAGATCTCTGTGAACGATGCCCTTCTTGTGCAAGTAGCCAACTCCAGAAACTAGTTGTGAAAATAAGCGGCGCGCTGAGTGGTCTTTGAGATATCGGTGATTCAGAATATAATCAAAAAGTTCGCCACCAGAAGCATACTCGAGGATGATTCCGATGTATCTATCGGTCTCTATCATGTCTATTAATCGAACGATATTAGGGTGCTGCACGCCTCGCAGAATTGTGACTTCGCGTCGGATTTTGCCCAGTCGTGAAGGGTTACCACCAACAGTGTCTCTCTTTATTAATTTAATGGCAACCTAGTGGGTTGGAAGTCAGTTTGACATCTCAGGCTTTGAAAGTGGGCAGCAGTGATTCCGTCTGGTTCATACCTGTACGCTGCTATCTTGCTTCCAGCCCAACTTCACCTTGCCGAATTCACCCTCACCAATTGTGTTCCCCAGAATGAAGTCTCCGAATTTGGTGGTTCCTTTATGGCCGCGACTATGGTCATGCCGGCTGCGGCCGCCACGACGTTCGTCGGCTGGAGCATTCATAGGTACAACAGGTGGCTGTGCAGCATCCTGATGATCTTGCGACGAGGAGTGGTAGTCTGCCCGGCCATTCGAGTCCTCCGTAGTGGAAACTACCCGGATGAAGTTGTCATTAGGATCGTGTACGAAGTTCGAGCTCGACGTCGGGTTGTTGCGGATGGGTATTGTCATTTCCGCGGCTCTCTCATCTGCATTACTGGAAGGGCGAGGCTGGTCCTGAGGCTGGTGGGAATTGGCGCTTCTCTTGCTCCTCGGGGCATCCGAGTAGCCATTTGGGTCACCACGCGAGCCACTCCGTGGCCCTTCCACCTGATTGTGACGTGGGGAGCTGCTGGTCGCGTCGTTGTAATGGTGAATTCTTCGGCCACTCGCAAGTTGCTGAGTGGAAGAAGACGTCCGAGGAGGAGCGACTGGAGGCATGTTGGCCGGGCGTTCGGACCGGGAGGGACGATGCTCCTGTGGTAACGGCGCAGAAGTATTGTGCCGGCTTGATCTTGGTACGGTTTGATCAACAGAAGGAGAGCCGCTACCGCCGCCGCCGCCGCCGCCGCTCGTCTTGCGAGAAGGGGGCCGTCTCGAGGAGGGCGACGAGGCTACAGCTTGATGAGCATCGTATGGCTCCCGGCCGGGGGAAGAGTGTGGTGAGCCGTATTGACGACTAGAAGAAGGCACCGGGGGCGAAGGCAGAGCGATTGGCTGATGGGGAGCTGACTGTAGGGCTGCCGACGACATGTTCCCAACTTTCACTGCGTATCAGGCTGGAGGAGCAACTGGCCTCGGTAGCGGCGCCGTAGGCCGATGCAAGGGCGATGAAGGTTGTATCTAGAATCCGTTTTGGCGGCGATCAATCGACGAAGGCGCAAAAATTATTTTGTAAGATGCAATAGCAGACGACAGCGCCTTGATGCAGAGCAACCAAGTGGCGCAGCAGCCAACTTGGGTGTCGTGGTAGGTTCAGCCGGTTCGTCAGCTGCGCGGCGCAGAGGTGTGTTGCGTAGCGTTGCGTAGCGTTGCGTCGACGCGTGGGAGGCAACAAGGGGGATTCAACGGGACAAATGAATGTACCAGCAGAACGAAGGGCAGCAGCGTAGCTTGCTGAGGCAGGCACGAAAAAAAAAAACAAGAGCAGACTCGCAGCAAATCTGGGTCTGTGGTTGTGCCAAAAATGCAGGCCCCGTTATCTCATGGTTTCAGCGGTCAAGTCGCGGGCTATCGATTTGTTGTTTCGTCGAGCGTCGAGGCCCAGAAGTTACGAGCCCCTGAGTGGTGGACTGGCGGGTGACCAGACCGGTGGTGGGCAAGGCGATGGCCGGGTGGTCAAGTGGTCGATGGAAGAAGTGGGCGACTGACGGGGCGGCGTTACGGGAGACGGCAGACGCGCTCGCAAGGCTCAATGTCCTCAACCAAGGTGCGCTGCTTGGACTTCGTAAGGATTCGTTTGATCCGCGCAAATTCTTTGGCCCGTGTTGGCGGTCTCCTCAGACACCGGACACTACTACTCTTGCTGCCTGGATACGTGACTTGAAAGCCTAGGCTCGCGCTCGGCATGCGATGCTGGGCTTTTTTATTTCAGTGGCCTCTGCACTGCAGGTGCATGTGTCTGGTTGGTGGAGCGCAGCCAGAACGCGCGCGGGCGGCTTCAACGGGGCCTGCAATCCACTCCAACGCGACGAGGAGCCGTTGAGCTGTCTGGTCAGATCGGTCGTGGTCGCCTTGTCAACGCGGTCGGATCGCCGGTGCTGCTTTGTTTCTCCCAGCTGCGCAGCACTTGTCAAATGCACAGCACAGCACCACAGATGACAGAAGGTCGGTCAACTTTTGTACGGAGTATATACCGGCAAGTGAGTCGGCAGCGGGCAGGCCGATGATTCCTCACTTTTGAGCAAGTCAAGTCTTTGGAGCTCGGGGCGCAAGTACGGGAGCGAGCTCGAGCTGGCAACCTGCGGTCGGCTTATCTCGTGGGGCAGGAGCGTTGGGGGCGCACAACACCGAGCAGAAGGAGCAGAAGAGGCAGAAGGAACAAAAACTTCGCGACGTCAGATCTCGAGGAAGGCGTCTGATTTTGAACGAGAGCCCGCTTCATCAACTTCCTCAAGGGAGGGTGATTGAATCACCAGGCAAATTAGATGGCACCTACTACTCCATACCCCATCGACCTTGGCTATCGAGTACGGAGCACAATGGCCTTGTCCGCCAGCCTTCCAGGTAGCTGTGGAGGCCTACAGGGCGAGCATGGCTTTTCGGGACATTACCCAGCGCAAACATGAGCATTGTGAGATTGGTGAGAGGACGGGAGGCTGCGTCGTGCCCCATCCCTCCATGTTCTAAAGCGGGTCCCAAGCCAGGAACATGACGAGGCGGGCAGGTGGGCTCGTCGCGCCGGCCAGTGTACCAGTCCAGGTACTACTACTACCTCCATGTGGCCCATGTCGCCTCCTACCTGTGTCACGGGAAGCCACTTTTTGATGCTCTCGACGCCGTGACAAGGGCGGCCAGGTACACGCATCGCAGTACGCGGGAGAGGATGTACATGTGTACTTATACCTGACAACCTGGGCGTCTGAGCCTGGGTCGGCCTCGAGGCCAGGACCCCAAATTACCTGTCACGGCAACTTATTGTCAAATTAAATGACCTCCTTTCTGGTCCTTCGCTGCATCCTCGGATTGCGCCACGGGCTATGCCATGGCAGAGAGCGAATGCAACATTTGTACAGCAACAAAATCCGGGCACCAGCGCAGCGGCGCATTTCGATCCTCGACCCTGATAACACGACACTGGAACTGGACGCGCTTGTCCCGCCTGTCCGTCGACGCAAGTTTTTCGGAAGCTTCTTCTCCGCAATTTTAGCATCCTTGGCTTCCGTCAGCTGGTTCATCTCTCGCAGCATCGATATTCATGCCTTGAATGATTAATAGACCTAGCCTCCGCCGACGGCGTGGCCGAGTTGCGCGGCCGTGGCGTTTCATGCTTCATGCGGAAAGTTACTGTCATCAACCAAGGAAATGCCCATCGCCGATGTGGCCGGGCGGTGCGTACTTGGCCAGTACATGCTCATGCATGTACTGCAGTGATTAGTATCTGTGCTTGTGGAAGAGGGAAGAGACAATGCGGTGGCGGCTAAATAGTCGGTCATAGTTTGCCCTTGTTGCGCCGTATTTTACCAGCCAGCCCTACGACTCGACCCAGGACCATTCGGCCGATATGATCCAAAGCTGATAACGTACCTCAACACCGCCGACTATAATTGTGGTTGGTTTGTTGTATCCCCAAATTCAAGACTGCCTTGTTATTGCCGTGTACACATCGCCATTGTGGCCATTGTCAGCTTGGCCATGGGGTGCCGGGGACGGACGCTCAGACATCTCGTCAGCCGAGATAGCCAGCCAGCTCCAGACTGACCGCCAAACGCAATCACGGTTGGGGTCTTTTTATGCGGAAGACTAATTTCTTGGCACTCCAAGGGAGGAATCCTCTCCTGCGCCTGTTCCGTATGTAAGGAGTGACGTTATTTGTAGTATGTATATATCTACCACCCACCACAACCGAATGACTTGTTTGAAGGATTTGTGTTACCGTCGAGTTGCAAGGGCACGGCGACACCAAGCCCATTTAGCACGGCATCTCTGCGTTGAATCAACTAGTAGTCGCACTGTTGCTTCCCGCAGGAATATGGTCAACGATCAGCCCTCGTTTTGAAGGGACGGTGTGGCCATTGGCATACAAGCACAGACTATTTCAGCATTGTTCGGTTCCCTGTTCTTTCCTGTGCTTTGGTCTATCAATGGCTTAAGACGAACACGCTAAACACGATCCAAAACCAACCAGGCCAATTAGCGTGCCCGTATGCATTAAGACGAGCGTCTTTTGGCGTCTTCACCCTTGTCCAGCTTACTCCGTGCCACTGCCATAATAATACAGCGACTATAATGGAGACGGAGGGGGAAAAACGCGGTTCGCGAAATTACAGTCTGTTATGCAGTGGCCGTTGTGCATAGTTTCCAAGTCCCAGCCAGAAGAAAAGTTCGCATCGGAATAAGTAAAATGGTGATGGTGCCTGTTTGCGACGGGGCGAAGATGCCTGCCCTTTCTCTCATTAGACCCAGCGAAGGAATTCAACGACTCTCATCATCCCTGCCTCTACCTAGGTTGTGGTAGTAGTTGTCAAATTGTAGTTGCAAGGCTGGTTGTTCCGGCATCCCTGCAAGCATACAATACATACATACTGTACATATGTATGTACGTACTACTGTACATATGTATGTACGTACTACTGTACATATTTCTAGCCACGCCTGCATGGTACTCCGTACGGAGCATGGCGTATCTTGCTTTATTTTAAGACGCGCCTTGCTTGTTTGAGACTGGGAGATCGACAAACGCATCTCGAAAGGTGAAAAACAAAGAAAATGCGTGTCTGTTTCGGCATGGCCATTGATCCAATTAAGACGTCACGACATGGTAATAAGACCGACTCCGAGATTGTGCTCGGATCCATCTCGCCATGCTGCTCTCGTGTGGCGGCAAACGCATTCGGTTTTGCTTTTTGTGGCATATTTGCTTCCCGTGACTCTGGCTGGGGGCACTTGGCGCAACAACTGCAGGTCCAAATCTCATTCAGTCGTGAGATCTGAGAAGTTCTGACGAGTGCCTTCTATCAAAAACTGAAGCTGTGGATGAGACATGTGTTATCAGGGACCAAGGCGACGCCGCCATGAAAGTGTCCATGCCTAATGGCATCCAGACAATGAATCCTCCTCCTTGATTGGCACTCCAAGTTGCCTCTGCAGACGGCCCAGGCCATGGCAGGAACGCGTCGCATCCAGTACTCCCAATGTTTGCCGACCGAGTGTATCCAAAAGTAAAAGGGCGGTACTCCAGTCGACCACTCCTGCCAAGCGTATAATACCGTTTGTGCCGATGGCTTTCTGCTTGATAATTCCTTTTACTCCAAAGGGAGAGGGTAGTATAAAGTCGGTGGCTGCGAATGAGCCACATCTTTCAAGGGAAAAGACGACGAAACCTTCTGGTAGGGCGGTGCGCGTGGCTCCACTTGCGCTCTCCCGCTGGTTTTATGGATTCCTACTTTAGGGAGTCTGGCTTCTATCTGGTACTACGTAGTACTAGTAGTAGTACTACTACAACATTTATGTAGTTACTAGTAGTTGCAATTCGTTGGTCAAAGAGACTGCCCCACATTGCCAGTTACCAGTCCCGCAGCCAAACCACGACACTCGCAAACTGCCGTTGTCTGAGCTCTATTGAGAGATACCCTCACGCACCGCTTCGCAATGGAGGTGGACAGCGGCAGCGAAGTTCTGAGCAAGATCGCAGCAGGCGATCCAGTTGAGGAGTACGTCCTATGCTTACGCCTGCTCATTTCTGTTGATCCCCACCCGTTTGGATGCTAACGACCCGGATCAGAAGCACATGGCCGATCCTCTGCGCCGCCATCATTGCGCGGTTGGACAAGGTATCATTTGCTCAACTATCATCGAACTGTATACATGTGCAAAACTTTGGCTAATTCTGATGCAGATTGCGCACAATGACTTCCCCATACCAACCCTTCCGCCGCCAGCGCCTCGCCCTGCGACGCTAGATAACCGTCTGCTCTCCCCGCTGCCCTCATCACCATTAGAGCACACAACATCTCGGGAGGCGAATAAAGAAGATTCAATTGACGATAAACAAGCCGAGCCCGGCCCTGCTGCCCCAGGCGAACTACCAAAGCAGATCGAGGACATGTTGACGGATATCAAGAAGCACCTCGAGACGTTCGAGTCCTATGCGCCGCACACGATCCAGCGACTGGCAGAGCTGATATCGGAGCCCCGCGCACATTACAGGGCTCTCGCATCGTATTTACACGCTGTCGACCGAGTGGTTCGAGTTACGTCCGGTACCAATGTATACCCTTTGCCGCCCGCCATTCCGGACATGTCGAGCATGGAACTGAACGGCGACGAGAAGGATCCTGCTACATCCGTGTCATGGAGCAACCCCACGCTCCCGACGCTGGGCACGGATGAGTCTCTGGGGGGAGCCCTGTTGACTCCCATCCCGTGGCTGACGAGACGAAGCCCCGAGGGCAACGGAGATGTACCCGTCTCAGCCGGAGCACAGATCCACAGCGAGAGCACAGAGACAATCGACGGACCAAACGGCATGGGCAGGATCGAAACCGTATCAGTCAGTGTCAACGGCATCCCGTCCACAGGGCACGCACGCGGCGTCACACAGGGCGAACTCCTCCGCCAGGAACAGCGTGCCGGCGTTGTCCCCGTCAGCCAACTGAATCGGAATCAAGAGTCACTAAACGAAGACGACAAAGACATGGACGAAGAGGAAGAGGAAGTGCCCCACGCACGCGGACCCGAAGAGATTGGCGTAGGTGACACGGGGCCCCAGGGAGTGACGACTAGTTATATGGGGGAAGATGGTGTCTTGATGCAAGGAATCGACGTCGAAGCAGCCGTTGGTCGTAAGCACGACAACGACTACGAGCACGCCCAGCAAGAAGCCAAAGTCAAGGACGACGACGCAAGCAGCACATCCAGCACCGAAAGCACGGGTACAAAACGCGAGGCAGAGCAGGAACTGGAGGGCGAGCCGGCCAAGAAGGTCAAAGAGGACGACGATGAATCACAGGACGTTATGCTAGATGAAGCCTCGGCCGAAACCACGGAAGCCACCACGTCCAAAGGCGACGGTCCTGTAGAAGAAGACTCTCCGCCAGGTTCCGGGGAGGGAAAGGAATCTGAGAAGCCAAACGATGCGTCGAGTGACAAGGCGGAGGCAAGTGCCTAGGTGGCGACTGTAGTAGTTATCACCGGCCGCAAATGGTCGTAAAGACGCGGAGTACAGGTCACAACTCACAGGGTTGCCATATACCATTGTCACGATTAATAGTTGCCAGTAGCTTAGGTGTCGGAGATGAGGTGGATTATTATTATTATTTCTATTCAGCTGCAGGCGTTGGGCGGGACAGACACGGGGTTAATCCCAAGGACTCAATATACAAAAACCCCAGCCATTGAGGTCGAGATGTCGATATACCATTACACGAAGCTTGGCAAATACTCGATCGAGCCAACTACCTACCCTTGACGCAATTTTCAGAACTGCTCCCAAACATTTCATGTTCGCCATTGCAGCTCTACGGCGTAAAGTGCAGTCAAACACGGCGCCATGTTGCGACCAGATTCGAGTTTTCTAGTCCCGCGAATCTCCAGGTCTCTGTAGACAGTCCCGGAACGCACGTATCTTGCAGCTGTTTCCAAGCACAGACCTATCAATGGGTGCGTGTACTATTATATCACCAATACTCCGGCTTTATTTCAGTATCGAAGGCTGTTTGACCACCTCCGCTCCAGGTTTCGAAGTTTCTCCATGAACCACCCGGAAAAGTTGAGTTTCGAGCGCACCTGATGGTGCTGCAAAACGTATACATCGCGCCCCCGAACCAGCAACAAGTTGTGCCGTGTCAAAAAGCCAACCCTCCATATGCCCCGAGCAGCCGGTTGACGTTTGAAGCGTCCGGTGTGCAGACGCCTGCTGCAGGACCGCCCAGGGCTGTTCGAATCCGTCGTCCACGAGCTTGTTCGAGGACAGGAGATGCGTGGAATTAGGCGCAGGCAGGCGCTTGTGTGCTGGCATCCCTAGACAAGTGAGGTTTGGCTAGCGGTGTGCCGGAAGAGGCAGCGCTGTCTTGACGGATTGGAGAGGAATGTATTCTGAAGCATGTCGACTTGCGGGTTTTATATTGATATACACTCACAGAAGGTGAGCAAGCTTGACCGACTGCCGGGCGTGAATGGAGATGATGAATGTATTCTGAAGAGAGTATGTTGGCGTATAATTCCTATATAGACCTACACTCACGGAAAGTTGACAGGTTCAACCAGCTGCTGGGCATGAACGGAGATGAGGGCCATTTTCTACAAGCAGCTTCGTGATTTCAAGGTGTAGCTGGTTGTTTTACGTGAGACTTGATACTGTGTCCTGATATATGACGGCGGATATTATCCCAGTTTTGGTTCACAGAGGCACGCTTTTCGGGATAACCATGGTGAGTAACATCGAGCACTGCTCTTGTCACGACTTTCGCTGGCTGCTTACTCCTTCGAGATGCTTTGGATAGACCGCCATCCGCGTGTTGGATATCTGTTGGCTCATCGGAGAATTTGAGGCTCATGAAGCAAGACACGTCACGTTTTGCAGGTCTTTTCATATTTATCAACACCAAACAGCAGTGATAAACTTATAGTTTACATGTATACACGTATATCAGTAAACAGCCTTCCAAAGACAACGCTATCCTCTCCCTCGAGCTAAATGGCCGGATATTCGTCACTTTCGCTAACAGTGATTTGGTATAGGTTACGCCCGCTTGAATATGCAGAGGCTCATGTAGGTGAATTTCCCCTTGAATAACTAGCAGGATTCTACCATGAGTCTATCATTCAACGCGTATCAACAACGCTGTAATTGGAAACCAAGTGACGTGTATACCTATATGGTTCACGAACCATGTAGATACATACGCAGCAAATTTTGATATCAGAAGACGAATTAGCCAGCGTTTGTACATGCACCCATCACCAAGCATCACACGCAAGGCCGAGTGTGCTCGTGTGCTCGTGTGCTCGTGTACTCGTGAGCGTGTCTTGACCCCAATGCCAAACTAGTCTGCCCAAGCAACAGACTCAACACACGCCTCTCCTCCCACACGCGACAAGCTCACAATCATCAACAAATAACAGAATGATGCCGGTTTCTCACAAATCTTGCTAGCGCGTTTCAGAGAAGCAAAAATTCAATAATTCAACAAGGCTAAGCAGGAAATACTCTAGCGCTGGCTATTTCCACCCCAACAAGGGAAGGTGCCTCGACCCCCGATTAGGCAACCGCGGCGTACAAAAAGAAAAAAGGCCATCTGACTCACGAGTCGAGTCCAGAACGTGATATTTCGCACACCGCGCCGCCATTCGAACCTTGTCCCGTCGTCACGATGCTCACAGCAATGAAATGAACACCTTGACGCGATTCTCGCGTCGTGGCAAGTGTGATGATGCCCGACAGGGGCTTCGGTGCCCAAGCAGAGGGATTTGCAAAGACGAGCCAAACGTAGGAAGACATACACACACAAGCAAATCTGTGCCCTTGAATTCCCTCTGTCAGCACACGCTTGACTTTTCTTGAGTAACAAGCCCAGTCAGCTCAAGCCGCGTAGTATTTTACACGATAAGCTTCTGACTTGGACAGCCACCGCGCACCATGCTTTCTTAGCTTCCCACGTCGACATGCGGCGTCAAGAGAGACTCCTCTCGCCGTGGAAAAGAGAACCAGAGCTCTGCAGTTGAGACCATGGCTCCGTCATTTGGCATTACGCCTCGGGGCTTCGTACCCCCGCCACGCCGGCACGACCTCCGCGTCGGCTTCACCACGTCAGTGAATACTGGACGCGATCCCATCTTCCCCGCGACCTGCCTCCAAGTATCATACAAGTTTGGCAGGTCTTGGGAGAATTTTTGGACAGGTCTTTACGGCGCGGGACGTGGTGAGTGATGGGTCGGACGGCGGGGTGTATCACATTGGCGTCCCGTCCAAGAACGTGCCGGTGGCGAGGGCGGCGAGCGAGGAGCATCTAGACGTCGAGGTTAGCCTGCATGCTTGGAAGGACCAGAAGTACTTGAATAGTTGGATTATCGGGGACATTCAGCGATGGGGGACGCTGAGTGAGGAGGTGCGAGCGGGCAGATGAAGGTCGTGGTTCAACAGCATGGAAGCAATGGACATTACATTTGGCACATGTATTTACCCTTTGTTCAACGGAGGCAATGGAAAATATCCAGCCAGGCCAGACACTTGGCCATCGTGCTCCTTACTACACGATGGTATATCAGCGTGTACTTGTCCATGGGCAAATACATCCCACCGCAGACGGTATATATGCGCCTCAACGGCAATGAACCAACGCTTGATATCAAGCGTGCTGGCGTTTCCTGCTCAAAACACATGACGGACAAATATCGTCAGCCATATCATCTCATTAGCTCTTTCACCACCAGTCGTAACAGCAAGAAAGAACCGCATCCACGATACCACTCACGTTGAGGCGTCGCACACCCGCCATCTTCACCGGAGAGATTCGACTCCAAAAACACAAGCTTACAGCCCATGCTCGTCTCATCTCCAGCTTCCCTTCCCTTCCCTTCCTCCCAGGCCATCGGTTCCCCGGCAAACCACCCAAATAAAAACAGAGAGAGTGTGCCTCGGTACAACATTGCACAAAGTCCCGTATTCCTGACGCTGCCTCGCCTTTGGTGCCACCCCATCCCACCGCCGTAGAACCGAAGAAAGGGGATTTACAATTTCTACAGGCGTGGGGACAGCCGAAGCGCGTACCCTCCGCCCACGGGGTTTGCGCCCATCGTCAAGTCGCACATTGTGTCGAGCTCAAGCGTACCAAGGGCCGTGGGAATGAGACATGGCGGATGGATGGATACGAGGTCCTCTTTGGAAACGCGCAAGACCATGGTACGGTGGATTTCGAAATAGCCTTTCTCGCCCCCGTCTAGTTTCCGGGAGAAAAGAGTAGTACTGCTCAGCCAAGAGGGAAACAAAAGACGTCAAAGTGCTTTCAAATCACACCCACCCATTGCGCGTCATCGTGAAAGAAACTCGGTAGCCAGGTTCCCTGCCAATGGCACACGGCAAAACCACCCGGTCAGCAAAATGGATTCTCGACCATTTTCCCGGCTCCGTCTCGTAGGGACCATCGGGAATCGTGTTTCACAAAGAAAGAAGGAAAGAAAGACCGCCCATCCTTAAATCACGACATGGTCACGACGTGGTCACGACGTGGCCTGGGGAGAAGGGGGGAGGGGGGGGCCCATGCAAGCATCAAGCATCAAGCATTGAAAATTTCAACGTCTATTGTAGCAACGCCCATTGCATGCTTAAATTTCTAGTACAAACCGTCGAAGAGACCTCAAACGCGCGCCAAGCGGTAGCATCCATGCAAAACAGCGACTTCCCCCCCTCCCCTTTCGCTTCCCCCGAATGCAACGGCGCAACGACGGTAGGTCGCCCTCATTTCGCCCGTCTCCATGCACGAATGCCGAGTTCATCTGAACTAGGTCACAGATCATGTTTGAGAGTGCTGTCCCCTCGAGCAGGGTTCTCCCGAGCGATCAAACGGATGCCGGATACCTACGACATGATCTGTCTTGGCCATGTGGAGATGGGACGCAATTTCCATCCCATCGGCGCGAAAATTACATGAGCTGGCTAAATGCACAACAAGGGGGGACCAAGGAGAAGAAGGAGAATGGAATACCGCTACTGCACCAAATACACCAAATACTACGTGCCCTCGTAGACGGTGCCCAGAACAAGGGGGGGCGTGACGTGCGACTTGTTTACTACTACTACTACTACTACTACTACAAGTTGCTCAATACAGAAAACAGCAATGCACATGGCTGGCCGTTTCAACATTGTATTGTACGTACATATGTACATACACACGTCATCTCTCGAATCTTCCATGACGGAATCTCGCATCATCCCGATGCAAGGGAGGCCAGCGCAAGCTAAAGCCCGCAGCGAGGAAACCCCCTCGGGCCATGGTATATACGTATATACACGCCCCTCGAGTGTTGTCTCGAACTGTACATACAGTAGTAGTATGCGCGCTACATAAATGCATTGCGCGAATGTGTTGAGAGTAGTAGAAGAAAAGAGGCAAGGGAAAAAGAAAATGGAATAGCAAACGAGATACTCTGTGCTTGGATTCGGCGTGGTAGAACAACCCCCCTCGGTCAAGCTCGTTTGAGACATGCATTGCTGCTCAGATTTTCTTTCTTCCTGTTCTACCGAGTACCATTGTTCGTTCTTCTGCTTCACAGTCGGCTTACACTGAAAAACAAAAAGGCAAAACGAGAGCCAAAGTCGTCTGGAGGCCCAGGGATGGTGGTGTCTGATCTGCGTTGATGCTGCCCTGCCTAATAATGAGCCCATGGAGAACAAGCCAAAAGAACCGATGCCTGCCTGCCTGTCTCGTGTACTTGCTAGCTGCTCCTAAGGCGTCGGTAATCTCCATTAGACTCGGGCTCTGGCAGACTAGTAGTGCCCTGGGATAAGATTGGGACGCACTCGACGTCGAACATGCCGTGCAAGCTAACTTTGTCTGAAACGAATCCGCCTCACTTTGGTCATTGGAAGACAGCCATCGCCAACCAACCGTAGCACACACATGGCCTGGGAGGATTGCGATTGCGTCTGGTCTCTCTCTCAGCCAACGTCAACTCGTCGGCGCGACCAATATCGACCGCCCGCCGCTTCAACTGACTTGTTTCGGTCACGGAAGTCGGACATTAAGGAGCGCAAAAATGCAGACGCCACCACCAACAGGTACATATGTACAAACATGATAAAAAGCGGTAAGGACAAAGTCCTCTCGACACAGCCGGCCCAATGACAGTACGTAGTCGTCCTCCCCCCCAAGAATAGCCTTAATAAGCACCAGGCATTTCCCAACTGGTCCCAGAAGCGAGCTCTCAGTGTGGCTGAGGCGGCACCATCTTGACCAAGCCATGGCTCATGCTCATCCACGGATAGCCTGATGGCCAGGTCCTGACCGACAATTGCAACGCGTAGCTCCGTACCGAGTACTGCGTACCGAGTACTCCATACAGCGAGCGCATAAAGAGCCAAACGACAACTTGGACCAAGCAAGCAACCCTCAACCCTCGGGACGCCCTTCCCGCCCCCAAAACGAGCGTCGGGCCTAATGGATGGGAGTGGCAACTTGTGGGTCGCCCCGTTGCTCGTCCCTGTGGCCCTCAGCCCATCTTTTCGCACCTTGCAACGACACCAACCTTCTCATCACCACCTCCTCGCCTTGCCTCGATGGTGCAGATCCAAGATCCCTGTTGCGGACTCGGGGGAAAGGGGCGGGGATCCGAGCACTCGTCGCTGTCGTCGGCGTCCTGATGCGGCAGTCGTCCAACTCCGTCTGTACTTTGCCAATTTGCCAACTTCACCAGACCCCCGAGAATGGCCATGTACGGAGTACACTATTAGTAATTGTCACAGACGGGACTGCTTGCATTGCATGGACATGTGCCGCAAATTGAGAACGCGGTACGTACATACTCCACTAGCAGACTACATGCCTACCGAGGTACGGAGTAGGTGTATGTATGTGCTTGGGTCAAGTATGTATGTATGTAGTACTATCATGTACTGCCTGTCAAGTTTCGTCACTTGTTTGTTATATAAAAATAGCACTCTCGGTATAGTATTCATGTCACATGTGAGGCATTTTATCACTTACTGACGTTTCGAGGACCATGCCGACTGTCGACGTGTGTTGGAGGTATCAGGCTGCAACGCGGAGCCAATCTCCCTCCCTTCCATGACTTTGTGCTTTGTCTGCAGTCAACACTTTGTGTTTGACATTTTGACACCACAACTATCCGCCGTCAGCTCGTCCAACGACGAGATATCCTGTCAAGTATTGCGATTAAGCCGCTAAGCCGCTCGCCCATCTGTCGTCTGTCCGTTAATGTGGCACATATTGCAGTTACGGGTCCGAGTAGTAGTACCAGTAGACATGGGAGAGGTAGGCATGGGGTGGTTGTGGTTACTCGGCATTACCAAACCAGACACATCCATACCGAAGAACTCATCCGAATTGTACAATACAATAATATGTACTGTGCAAGGAATCGTGGCAGTCGGGTTGCTGTCACTAGACAGAGAAGATGATTGGCTGTGCCACGACACGACACAAATACAATGCCGCCCCTGGTCTCATCAACCCTTGGGCGCCATCAGGGCGGTTTCATCATTGCTTGTCTTCTTCATCGTTTGGTCGCGTTTCTTATCGCGATCGCGCGACGATTCGGCCTACCAATGGCATCTGTCGCGTCTTCGAAGACCAGCGGAGGACTGGGCCATCGACTCGTTGAGACTCGGGTGCCCTATTGCTGCCAGGGTGTAATTACCAGGTAGAAACGTATCCACAAGTACCGAGTACATAAGTATGTATCGAGACATTTGGATACAATACCGCAGTTACAACTTGACGCCCTCCGTTTTGCTGTCTTTTGCACCACCCGGGTTGATTTTGAGCTTCCCCGATCGCCATTGATTGGCTGTATGGCATACATAACACCTCTCTCATTCCCCACGCTGCTGTATATTCTGCCAGCAGAGCCTGATCAGAGGCTGAAGAGAAAATTGCATGTATATACATACATACGCCTGGGTCGAGAATAAGTGGTAATAGCAAGCAGGTGGGCAGGAATGTTCTGTCTGAACGCGATTTGCCTGCCAGTGTGTCAGACTGCTATTATAGAGCGTGACCTCAACCGGATGCGTCAATATATTACGCCGTGCAATGTGTAGAAGTGTGAGGTTATGGCGCATAATTGTGAATGAAACGGGGCCATGATCGTCCAGTTAGTTGTCCAGGGAGAAAACACCCGCATAAAGTTCTCTGTAGTATTCCCACTCTATCCGTACGACAAGGCACCATCCGCCTGGCCTCTTCAACTGCAATATGTAACGGATTCTGAAAAGCCAAAACAAAGAATGGAATAGAACTGTCAGAGAGTGCTGCTCCGACAGCTAAAACTACGGCACCAAGAACGAACAAAAATAGTTGGTGTTAGTAGCTCTCCCCTATACCGTCGTCTCCAGCTATGTATGTCACTGACCAATTTGTAGGGGCAGGGAAAAGGAAAGGCTGAAGGCCTCCATTGCGAGATTCCCTCGCGTGCCTTCAGCAGGGATCTGCTGAACCAACCCCCCCCCCCCCCCTCTCTCCCAAAACAAAACACACGATCCGTGTATCCTGGCTCGTTCGCGGTCATCCTGTTTCTGGATTTGGTGATGGAGACATCTGATGCCTGGGTGAATTCACACCAAGCAAAGGCGAAGGCTAGGTTTTGCAAGTCCGAAGGATGATGTCCCACAACGGATGGCATCGGGCGTGTGTGGATGCTCCGGCTCCATTCATGGCCCCCAGCCGGCCACGGTTGCGCTTCGGTTTGATGAATCCAAAAGTCAAAGGATCACTGCATGAAGTAAAATTAGACATCTACACACAAGCTTTCTCATGATTGGCAACCGGATTTTGACGTTATTGTCGTCTGCAGCTTCCACACGTGTGCAATTCAACCCTTTATGCCGGAAATATGCGTTCTAGCCAAAAACATGGACAGCCTTGTCTGGTGCAACGTCGGGATATCAACGCTAACCAGGTAGTGACTTACTAAGACCCGTGGTCATGCGATGATTGTGGCTGAATATTGCATACATACCTTGTTTGTATTAATCAGTATCGCTTACGTCCCCTTCAGAATCTGATAACATCAGCCCAGTCCAGTCAGTGGTGACAGGATAAAACAGCCCCAACAGGAGCACTCATTGATGCGAGTCTGTTTCGAAGACAACGTATGTATTGTCCATTGAGGGAGCGCAAGGGGCATTCTGAGGCATGCCCAGCCCTCTGTGCACCTCAGGGGATGTCCTGCAAGCCGCTTTCATATGACTCCGGCATCGATAAGCCATTCGGATGCCCGTGTTCGACCTGTCCGGTCATCCTGCAATTTACATTAGTTAGGTGATCGGGAGGAGGGCTTCCCGAATCCAATGTGCTGTGTACATATGCAATACGCAGCTTTGTGCCATGTTACTGTTACTGAAAGATATTTATAGAACCAACGCTTGTCAACTAGCCAACTCAGGGTTTGTTTGCGTAGTTGGTGTACAATGGGATCGCGAATTGAATAGGTACTGCTAAAAAGGACACGGCAGGTTCTAGCCTCATGGGGTCGTTTAATTACCCCAAGGTATTCGATTGGGACGTTTTGTGGTCGCATTCTTAATATCGAATATTCCGCACAGATGTTCTCGGATTCTCGGGATAATATATCTGTGATCTGCAATTTGTCGCGTCTCTTTATGATCTTCTAGCCAACTAGCTCAGTCGTATCCTGAATTGCCCTAACAACCTTTTTCGTGGTCTCATGAAACCTTGAGGAGATTCAGGATCATGCTTGGTAACATGGCGGGTTCTGGACGTTTGTGCTTCAAGCCCAGATCCACACAATTATCTCCGGTCGGCACATCTTAAATCAAAATAGACTTTAGTGCCCAGCTTAAGGTAGTGTGCGATGGGGCATGTAGCATTATGTCTGACCGTCACAATTGCTTTGACCTAGGCTTCGGGTCTTCGTGCTATCATTGTACAGAGGCAACAAGTTGGCTCTTTTCTCCCAATCTGTATGTTGTCTTTTCAAAGGGGGTAGGGAATGACTACCGTTGCAGACCAGAGCTGCCCATGGCAAGGCACTGGACAGAGACATATGGAGTGTCATATAGTGAATACTCAATGTCCATATTTGCGATTCTTATCCTTTGATTACCTCCGTTACCGAGTTATCTGTGATGTCTGTATATGTGAGGGGATATAATATGTAGATGCTCTGCTCTCCATACTCCCGCACTCATCAGGCATTTTGTGTGGGCAGGCTGGCAGGATCTTGGGCTTCCACTGCTGTGGAACACTGCCGGGCCCCTAGGCAAAACTTGGGCCCCGGCTCGCTGGCCTTGAATGATTCCGAGCATGACAAGGGTGCAACTCCGTCCACTGGTGACGGGGGATGATGTTACACGATATCCTTGCCTCCCGGGCTGCTTTGCTCTCCGCACGCATGTGCGCCAGTAGCTCACATCCCATTGCGACTTTAAACTCTTCTGGAACGGTGGGGATGCCATGTCGATAACAGGTGCGCAACGCAAGGCGCCCAGGGACCAGGGCACCCGCGTCGAACATGGTGTTGGAATGTCTTCACTCGGCATGTGCTTCTAGTTCGTCAGCCCTACACGCGGGCCGCCCCCCGAACGTGCGTCAAGGGAGTCGACCTTGCATCACAGGCATGTCAGTTGAGCATCCCAAGGGACCATCCCGTTGTGTGACCATTTTCCATGGCCTACATCGATACCCCAACGACCTTTCGAACACAATTTGCGGGGTGATTGGGGCAGAAAATAAACAGTAATGGCGACCGCATCGACACCGGCAGACGGTGCAGCTCGCATTGTGACATTAATGCCGAGCCATAGGTTACTCGGACACGGGCAGCCAGCTTCCCATCTAGTTTGATTAATATGTCAGTGAGAAATCCCATCCTTATAACGGATGTTCCCGCCACAACGTATAAGGGAAGGCAATTACTTCCATGGGGTCCCTAGAGTAAAGAACAAGGAGGAAAAGCCAATATTCAGAAACAGGCTGGTTTTATGGACAATCAAAATACTCGAAGCGAGCAACCAGCACAGAGGGAATACCTACCCTATATGAAGGATGCCCACTTCACAGGCTGCCCAAGAAAGGGGCTACAGGCATATCGTTCAACGGGAATAGACCTGAATCGGCCCTGCCATGACGCTGAAATGGTCGCGTCTGAAATTATATCGAGTAGCTCTGCTCTGTTTCTTTCAGGAGCAGTATGTACCTTGTCGTTCTTTGTTCGTCGGTGGCTCCGGTGTCTGGACCCATGCCATGCCACTCCGCCCGAAGGCCCATTGCTTTTCGACATTTCGACAACCTGCGACTCCACGTGTACGCGGCTTATGCCTCGTGCTGTCCTGGATTAGCGTTGGGCGGTGTGGGTGAATAGGTGTCAGGGCTTTTTGGCCATGCCTGGCTAACTCGCTTGCCCACCAGCCACCCGACCACCCCCTCCGCCTTTGAATAAGACTGTGGATGAAAGACGGCCCTGCCCCCCCCTGTGCTCGACAGTGGCGGTTGTCCCCGGCCCTGGTCGCGGGAACGGGGGACCATCTGACAGACGAAGATGCGCGACAGTCGACGTGGTTGATGCATGCAACCCTGGCTGTATTGACGATGGAAACTAGCCCAGGTGTGGACAACGGCAGCGGTTCTAGAGATGCGTCTGTCGGACTGCGCAACGGCCTTCTTTGCGGGGACCATGGACAGGAACAGGACAGGACCAGGAACAAGAACTTTTAACTTTTGCTCGAAACGCTCAAGTGCTCCTCCTTTGACGTCTTGCTGGCTCAAACGCCTCAGGCAACTAGTGCGGAGCGGAGACAAGGACGGCAGGCACGCCTACTATACGAGTCGTAAATGAGCACCGCGTGTCGGCCGCCGGCCTATTGGCCAGCTGCGATAAAGAATGGAGACATGCTCATGATTGCGGGTCCAGCATTAGCATTCTCCTTTTCATGCCCCTCCCTTTGGGTCGAATTAATTCATGTGCTATCGGCTGAAGAAGGAGAAAAAATTTTCTACAGACAAGTACTCCGTATGATGCGGAACTTTGAGGAGTTCGCAGTACATCCTGCCATACCCCGTGCATAGACTGGATGTCCCGTAATTCCGTGATAGTCTTGAACCCCGGAGAAATGGCGCCACTTGCCTCATGGAGCTAAGCAGTTCAATTCTCGTGACTCAGCGACAGTGGGTTTGTGAAGTCTGCCAGTTGAACTCCATCCTACTCCGTAAAACTCTCCGTAATAATGCGAGCGCTATCGTCCCTGCTCTGGAATGGGGCGTTGGTTGATCATCAATCGTCAATCAGCGCCTGGCAGGCGCCGTAGGACGAGATAGTTACTCAATCGCTTGCACTCGAAAGAGGAAGAGATGCCGACTCGTAAAGTTTACCACGTATCCCTAGTATCTCCTCCGCACAATACAGCAAAGTACGCACAATTACGCTTCCCGCGGAAATGTGGTTCCGACCGACGGCACTCCGTTCTCCATTTACACGGTAGGGTACCAATATCTGCTGCTCTCAAATGCCCCCAGCGCAATATGGCGCTGGGCTCCCAACTCCCAAATGCCAACTATACCGACTCCCAACTAGGTGAAATTCGGCGAGCGCCTAGTCCCCAAATGCGAAAAAGAGTCTCTTGAAGTGCCTGGATCCCGTTGTGCTGAGTCAAGCGACCGGCGCCACCCACGCCATCAAACGTTTGCTGCTGCTGGCTGATCTCGGCCGCACATTGCTAAGAATATACGGAGTAGTTGAAGTTGCAGGCTAATTCGAGACTGCGCTCTGACGTTGGTGGTTGTGAGCTTGCCATGATACTCCGTACCTTGTCATGTCTTCTCCATGCCATGCGTCGATGGCTCTACGACCACGGCTTGCACGGCCAGATGTTGCGCCATGATCAATAGATGCCTGTGGGTTTGCACAGATTGTGATGGGCAACCCCTGCCCATCGTCGATGGGTAATTCCGTTTCCACCTGCATGGTCTTGAAGGCAGTCTCCCCCCCGGCCGACATGGATGGATGTACATGTACATGTGATGTACTGTTGGCCCTCCAGAATGTCGATATCTTATCACCTCGCCGATTGTGTTTGTCGCCAGAGACGCGTGAACGGGCTAGCAAGTGCTGGTAGGTGGGTGGATAAGGACGAAGACGCGAAGTACGGATGTAAAATGTACTCGTCAGTGTTAGCATAGATGAATCAAAAACCAGACCTTTCCGACACCGTGGCGTTTCGGCACTGCGTCCTTTCTGTTATACGCGACTACGCCTCTTCATCCCCACGTCCTCAAATAACTTGGACCCAATTACCCGAAAGAGATGTCTCGTCTGGGTCTTGATGAAAAGGCACACAGACGATTCGGGAGGGGGACTGACCGGGGCTGACTCTGGGTATAGCAGACGACGAGTTGTAATGTTGAGCCTTGAACGTGGAGCCTTGCGCCTGAGCCTTGCGCCCCTAGTAGTACTAGATGCGAATGACGAATTTGGGCGCCTTGACGCCTCTGCATCATACTGGCAAGTGATGGACAGATGGGTGTTCGAGAATCGAGATGCGGATACGGAGTGCCAAATCCAAATTGCTCAAGTCAAGTGCGGCTAAGTCAGAGCCAAGGCAAGTCATTATCCATTGTAGACTGACCCCCTTCCTAAGCCCGACTCATCCCTGCACCTTTGTCTGCCACGCTATCTTTTCTCTGCCATTTTTGTCTTCTTCCAAAACTTGCGATCAGACTCGACACACCGAGGCTGTCAAACGCGTGCCGTGAACCTCGACTAAGCAGCCCTGTCGGTGTGTATTCATCGCGACAACAATAAACGCTCTTGGAACGGCGAAGCCACCGCAGAGCACCCAGGTAGCCCGCCAGCAGCTCGCGTTCCTCCCCACAGGTCGGCTTTTTCGTTGCAGACTGTGGCATTGTTTCTTATTTTTTGGGACATTGGCAAGGTCACCCTCGTCACGTCGGCCTCAACTCTTCCTCAACAGCATTCCCAAAGACCTGTACGAAGTAGCGTCTGGCCACGGCTGCTAGTTACTGTCAACCATTTTCGTCCTTTGTCTGGTTACTCGGCGCACCAACGGCATTGACACCTGCGAGCTCGTGAACCAAGAACGAGCTGGAGCGCCACCAATTTGTGTGGTTGCCCGTCACCCAACACGCCGTTCTTCCCCCAGCGTTGGATCTTTGACCATACGCGACCATCAACACGTTGGCGCTCGATGATACTTTGACCGCATTCGACTTATACAACGCGCTCGGTTGGGACGACGATACTCCAGGCTCTTCAACCCAAAGCCTAGGGATCGTGCAGTTACTTTTTGCCACGGCCACATACATACATACTGCATACATTGCGCCAACGGGTCGCTTCCTGGTCTCCCCACTACCTACTTAGAGGCAGTTACCCAAACGCCTGGAAAAGCGTCGTGGGCTTGTCAGGTACGGGAGCCCTCCCCTTGGGCCGCAGGCAAGCCAGGGTTCCAGTTGCTCCAAGCTTGGCCAAACATTGGTGTCTCCTTGAGGTCTGGTGTGCCTGCCCCAGCCGCCCGTCATTGTTAGGGTCGACTGGTCAACCGGTCCAAATGTTTAGTGCTGTTTTTGGCCGCTGACACCACTAACAGTCAACGTCTCCACCCCTGCACCACAGAAGTTGCCAAGCTCAACCGGCTCGACGGTCAAACCTAACAGTCTCCAGAAGCGGTAAGCTCAATCATCAACCCCCCGCCCCTTTCGTGTTCTCCAGTCGCTTGGACGTCATGGCTGGTATCCGGTCTGGTGCTATTTTGGCGCGCAATGGCTCTGCAGAGCTCCAAGTACCGACCGAATGCCACAGAACGGTCCGGCGCAGGACGATGCCACGCCGCCCATGGTTGCGCCGTTGCAGTTGCATGGCATCTCTGGCTACAAACAGCCGCAGACGCTGGCGATGCGAGTGCAGACGTACTGTGGACCCGAATCGCTGTTGTGCATGCTGCACGCTGCTCTGCGGTCTGCAATCTGCAGTCCTCGCACTGCGCGCCGCAATTTTGTGTGGCCATGGCTGCGAGCTCTTCATTTAGGACGTTGTCCGAGGTCGAGCTCAGAGACAAACTATCCGTTATTATTCTTAGCCCCCCACCCTTGCACCACAACCGACCAGACCCTTGTCCTATCCGCCTCGGCGTCGAGCTTGGGGCCGGTGCCGATTTGTCGGAATCGTCGACCCGTTGCTTCCAAGGCGTGAGGGCAGGCGTGAAGGCTTGGAGAGGCTTTCAGTACAATGTTGTATGGCATGTCGGTGCAGACTCCGATGGCGGTCACTGCTCTCTTCTGCTCCTTGGGCTGCTTCTACCCTGGTCCAGGCACGAGATACTACCCTTCACATATTGGCATTGCGCCACCCCTGTCGTCACTCAATGGATATCCCTCCACACACATGCACTTCAGACTAACATTCTTTGTCTGATTAGACCGTTCGCTGGCATTGAAAGGAATCATTTTCCTCTGTTTCTCTGGATATATTTCTGGCCAGACACGATTGCCTGACTCTCGGTATCGGCCAGCCCGGCCAAAGGTATGTGCATGTTTGTTTCCCACATTTTGTGCCGAGCTACGGAGTAGCACCCGCGGACTCGAGGGCGACGTGCATGAACTCACAGTTGCTCTGCAGCACATTCAACCGTTGTGGTGGTGTGTTGTGATTGATCGGCACAAGGACGCGTTCGTCAAGTGTCCGCTGCTTCTTGTCCTTTTCCCCTTCACTCTCCGTCTACCCTTAATGCCTATCCAGCCCATTTGGAATTGTCTCCAGTCACTGGGCTAAAACGATGTAAAGGCAGACAACGTTTAGTCTTCGTGCGGATCTAGCTCTTACATCCCATCTGCACCCGCACACGTGGCGAAGGGTTTGACAAACAGGCAGAACCCTGTCTTCTCTCACGAGACCAACTCTTTGACCGCATCCCATCTCTTCATTCCTGGCATCAGAGCTTCAGGACAGCCTACAGGTACGTGTATGCGCGCCAATGTTACAAGAGCTTTCCAGCAGCACTGCGCTTCGGACGCAAAGATATACTCCATCTTTTACGGCACGATCACATCCATGGCCTTGGGAGGCGGCATTGATATTACCTATGCTGTTTGCTGCCGCATGGAATCAGACTGCGTGTGTTTATTTGCGAACTCTTGAGCTTGAGTACAATGTTCAGAGAACTTCACCATTTTTTATTGGCAATTGAAATTATTTCTCTCTCAGAGATATTGCTAACAGTATGCTACCAAGGTGGTCTCGGCTTCAAACTCGGGTCCTGATTCAGGGCAGATTTGCACTCGAGCTGTAGCTTTTCGCGCAGCTCGCGGCCCAACGTCTGTGCTGTCAAGACTCAATATTTGCCCACTCGTAAGTTTGTCTTCAACAAATTGCCCAACGTCGGCATGATTGTCCCGGTTATTGGACGTGCTCAAAAATCCTGGAGCGGAAAGCTGGTGTCTGGCGTGTTTCTTGCCTCAATCGCCGCTACGCAATTGTTGCTCACATGACGGACAACTTAACTACGCGGGCTTGCCTGCAACCACCGAGTGTCAAATGACATGACTGAGATCAACGTCGAACTGACATGTGCATAGCATCATATCCACCCCCCTCTATGACGGTCACAATGGCTTCACATCCGCAAGTTCGCGGTCATTTTAAGGACGAACCGGTTTCTGATGCTGTAAGTATTTTTCCTCATCTGCGTCTCACATGTTATATTGGCCGGCCAAGTGGTCGACCTTCTTCAATGCTACATGTCTCGGTGAACACCATACTCCCACAGCTGGTGTGGAAAGTTTCCGGCCCCCAACAATAACTGCAGCTACGAAACACCCTCTCTCATTCTATTCCTGCACGAGCAACTCAAGTGACGCACACTCGTGATTTCGCAACAGCTGGAGCGAAACAACGAACAGCCACAATCGAAAGTCTCTTTAGCCTTTTGAGATTTATTGAGAGTTCCATGCACCCAATGAGTCTCGGCGCAAGGTTGACCGGCTCAGGACTCAATGATGGGTTCGGCAGGACATCTCCTGTTTCACTACTGACTAGGGTGACCACCTTTGGACCGGGGAGGGGTGTGCCCAGCCACGACTCTGCTGTACGGGGTTCTCTGGTCGTGGTGCTGTATGGTATTATACATACATGCAGAACAGCGAACAGGACGAAAACTGGGAGAGGGCTGACGCATAGCACGCCAGCCTTCCCACAAGCTCCGTCATTTGCATATTCATCCGTTGCCAATTGCTCTGCTCCCTCGGCGCCGTTGATACGCTGCTTCAGTTGCCTGCCAAAGTGCATCGCTGCACCTGGAACCGCGTGTTCTTTTATGCCCCTTGTTTTCTTTGCGAATGCCCCCTAGCACCTTTCCACTCGTCGGCCCTGTGGCGGTAGTTTCTTCTGTTTGGCGCCAAGGCATGGGCGGCTTGACATGAAGGAGGCGCCAACAGCACGGCCTTGGGGATTTGCCGACAATGGGAAAGTGCGAAGAAAGTTCCATCAGACACAGACGAAATGGTGTGGGCCGGTCAACAAGCTTGGCTTATGAGGCAACGGCCACGACTAGATGGGCACAACGCGCTTATTTTTCCACGGTGGGCAACGACGCGGATATGACTACAGTTGGTGGAGATTGGATCACTGTCGTCCAACGCCCTATTACGTTCCCACCCACGTCCAGTCGCGCATCAACGTTTACAGCCAGTGGGTCGTGGGACAATGGCGGTGGCTGTCGAAAAGGGCGAGGTGCGCCGAGTGGATCATTATCAGTCAGTTTCTGGATCAATTGTCTTGCCAGTCATGGCGCTGCGTCGCGCACCCGGCGTAATCAGCACCATCGGAGTGCACAGGACGCCTTTGCACAAAGACACGAAAGAGACGATGGGCGGCGGGTGAGTGCGGTGCCGGCAGCGGGAGATTTGCAATCTATTGGCGACAAGGCGTTTGCAGAGGACACAAGAATTGTGAATAGGGCTAGCCCCCCCAGATTTCGGCCGATGAGAAGAAACGTCCGATCCAGGGCCAGGCAAGAGAACTGCCTCTGCAAGCGCACGCAGGCTCTCTGGGAATGTTGACCGTTGCAACCTGTCTGCTGGAACCCACGCGTGCGGGCAGGGCCTCCCATGGTCCTAGTCCTTGTCGATTCTATCGACATCAAGGGCTCTGCCAGGAGTAGTCAACGCTTCTTGTGGTGGTAATGAACAAGGGGCGGCAACGGGACATGGCTTTGGCTGGATCTGTGGGAACGGCTTGTCCCCTCCCCCTTCCAAGTCCCAGAGCCAGCGACAGCGCCATCTACGCCAACGACGCCAACAACGCCAACGTCTTTTTAACCTCTCAACCAGCTAAGCAATGCACAGGTGTGGATAGGTGGTGTGGTGTGCAGAGCATGGCGGCATGTTGTTTGCCTGCATAGCTCTCGGGTGGTGCTGCCACCCACACCGCTCGTGGGCCAACACACACTCGTTTGCAAAGAGAGCAGCGCAGCGCAACGCGGCGGCGTTAATGTGGCAGCCAAATTGAGCGCTGCGCTGCTCACATTGAAGCAGCACGAGAGACGACAGATGACAACGCCACCAGCACCACAGCACCTCTACTACCACCACTACCACTACCACTACCACAGCCAGAGTGCAAAGGGCGAGGCAAAAAAAAAAAAACAAGGCAACGCAAATCAAATCCAAGCAAAGCAAAGCGAATCAAGGCAAGGCAAGGCAAGGCAAGGCAAGACCACGCACACGGAGCACCCCCCCTGCACACACAACAACACGCAGCAGCGCCACGGGCAGGTCGTCAAGAAGGAAGCCAAGCTTGCACCAGTCAGGAGCTGGTCCAAGCAGCCAGTCAAAGCAGCCAAAGCCAATCCCGGCTGAATCTTGGCCCGCTCTTTAGCCCCAGTTCTGCAATGCCCTATTGGGCAGCTGGCCCTTTGCATGTCGTCTGGACGGCCTCTGGATAGCGCTCCCTGACTCCCCGGCTGCCCCGTTTATTGGTCATTTAATCAAAAGCTGCAACCCCTGTCACGTTTCTTCCATGCGCTGGCCATTCCTAGTCGCAAAGCTCTCGTTATCCCGCCACCCTCCTTCGACCCCTTGGTCGCGCCCCCGAGCAATCTCAACGCACGCCACCCCCCCTAGTCATTCTGGCCCCGGCTGCCCAAGTCAAAAAAGGCATATGGGACCTACTTGTCTTCGTTCTTGACTGGAGCTTTTTCTCTCCAGTTCTAGTCCCTGCGATCCTTCTTTTTCTCTTCTTTCCCTGGACTGGTCGGGACGGAGTGCTTGGGTAGCTCTGAAGCCTGCATCACTCGATCCTTGACGTGACATATCAGGGCGCCTTTCTTGCTTTTTGCAACACCGCATTGTCGCTGCTTGACGGCCTCGCCCTGCACAACCATCCTCCCGCCGTCGCATTTTCCGTTGGCACGCTGGAACTGTACTCGCTGAAGCAGGCGGATTTGCACAGAACCAAACAAGAAAAGAAGGCGGCAGTACATACATGGTCAGCCCATACTCCTGCTATTGCTATATCCCTATTCCCACGGCCCGTCCTGCCACGCGGCGCGCTCTTTTTGTCTGCATTTCCTGTTCTGCCCCAACACCGTTTTGCGCATCAAAGGCCAGGTTGAGGTCTTGTGTGTCGCGTTCGTTTCCTTCACATTTGCCGCCATATTTGGGGGTTCTTGGGTGTATATGCTGTACATGTCCATGATACAACGGCCCCATTTGCCTGCGTCGGCGCGCCGTTAAAGTTAGCGGTTCGTCAAGACGGCGGCTGTATCTCTTCACCGGCTCCCGTTGCCACCAAGACTTGGTTCCAAGCCGGCCAAGGACAGGCAGGGTTGCTTTATCAGCATTGTCCCTCTGGACCTGGCACGCCTCACCCGTTCTATCCCAGTCTGCCTACCAGGGGACATCGGCCCACTCCACCACAGCTCTCCCCAGACCATGACACCAGCCAGGGGGCAATAAAACACCACCGCGCCCGACCTGAGCTTGTTTTCTTCACCTGTTCAAGTAATCCTTTCCTGTCGATGTCTTACTGATTGGTATTGCCTCTATGCAGCATCATCCCCACCACCAGCAACAGGGTCCGCCTTCTTCCCAACTGCATCATTCACGACCGTCGAGCATAGTTCATCAGCAACCTCACCCTCAAGCCCACGCGCAGCACCAAGGCCACCACTCGCTGCCGCCGCCGCCGCAACACCAACAGAGTGCGTACTCGTCGACTCACTCCCTACCACAAGCCTATCAAGCCGGCAGCCAGACAGCCGGCACGCAAGACAACCTGGGTTACTACAGCCATCCGAGTCCCTACAGCACCCCAGGTGCTAACAGCGGATACACTTCCGCCGGTACGTTGCTTGCATATTTCCTGCACCTTTTTGCTTCACTGGAGTCTATCACCAGAAAACACAACCAACAACAAAGCCCACAAACTATCGCATTCACGCACAAGACTGACATGAGCCCGCCTGAAATGTATAGACACTCCCGACATGATGGCCGCCGCCCAAATGCCTCGACCTCCCTACCCCCCAATGTCATATCATACGCCGCAATCCAACTCCCCAGCATCTGTCGCATCCCCCTCGCAACATGATCAGCACAGAAGTCTGTACGGCCAGCCGCCGTCGCAGCATCTTCAGCAGTCCATGTACTACCAACCGCAGTCGCATTACCAGCCAATGCCTCATCATCCCAGTGCGTCGCCTTATGCACAACACGCACAACATCCTCATCACCCGCAGCAATCCATGACATCTCAGCCCAACATGATGATGTCGCACTCGGCTCCTCAGAACCAGATGACGCAGCACGCAGCCCAGCACGCGCAGGCCGGCATGACGGGAAGCCCCAGACCAAAGATTGAACCGCAGGTTCCCGTTCAACTCCAGAAGCAGGCACAGACTTCACCCATGCCGCAGGCCCAGCATCCGTCAAACGCACCGCAGTTACAAAGCCCCGGAAATGCTGCGCCGGGCGTCAATCCTAATGCTGCACCAGGGCCCATTCCCGCGACTACTCCGCTGGTTGTGAGACAGGACGGCAATGGCGTTCAGTGGATTGCGTTTGAATACTCGCGAGACCGGGTCAAGATGGAATACACCATTCGATGTGACGTTGAGTCAGTCAACACAGACGAGCTGTCTCCCGAATTTAAACAGGAGAACTGCGTCTACCCTCGAGCTTGTTGTCCTAAGGACCAGTACCGTGGAAATCGGTTAATGTACGAGACTGACTGCAACCGTGTTGGGTGGGCTTTGGCGCAGCTCAACCCCCCGCTGCGTGGCAAGCGAGGCTTAATCCAAAGAGCAGTTGATAGCTGGCGAAATAGCAACCAGGACCCGCGCCTTCGAAGTCGACGAGTTCGCCGTATGGCCAAGATGAACAATCGCAAGCAGGTTCAGGGAACACCCACGCCTCACCCAGGTGCATCTCATCTTCCTGGACCCGGCGGGCCATCAGGGATGCCAGCGGCACCCGCTCCCATGGGACATGGGGCGCCACCCATGGGCAAGCCTGGGATGGGCAGCATGGGGCAGCCTTTGCATCATCACGCTGGGGCTCATGACGGGAGTGCCCCAGGTGGAGGAGATGAAGTCGGTATGTTCCACCAGATGTAATTTCAGCCAGAACCCTCGCATCTGCTGCCTTTGCACTGCTTGTTTTGCCTCTTAGCACCACAACTGCACTGTACGGGCTTGCCCGACTCATCGTTGCGTTGATTTGTCCATGATACCAACTCCTTCTACTCGTCATCTATTGCTGCAAAAAAAGTTCTTTGCGCTTTCGACAAAATGTGAGCCCTCGTGGGCAGATTTCCTTAATCGTGTCTCGACCGTCTGTGTTGCGCGACAAACATGTCTCTCTTGTCATTTTCTTCGCCAATTTTTCTTCTGGGAACGGATTTGTAACATTTTCTACTGTCGTCTCCTGCTACTTCTCTTTTCTTTTGCTCTTTCATTTGTCATATATATGTAGCATGACGGTCTTTGATGTCGGCCGGAGTTGCCTCACGACCCGAATGCGCTGAGTGTGGAAAGAGAAGCTGTCCTCATTTATAGGATCTTTTTTTCTCTTTGAGACCAAGACACCGAAAATTTCCTGTACATTATCATAGTCGCATGAAGTTGCGCTGCTGTCCAAGCTCCTGCATCATGGCTGCTGCTTGTTTTATGCGACTCTTAGACGAGCTCAATTTGTGCCTGTTTTTGGCTATAAAAGTTATTCCTGTGCAGGCAGTCATTATGCCACCAAAAACATTGTTTTATGAGACAAAGAAGAAGAATGAGAAACAAAGAGAGGCGAAAAAACAAAAAGAAAAAAAAACCCATCTTTGTTTTGTCGTCGATATCGATTCGCATGTTGTCCCTGCCTCATTTCCAAGACATTTTTCGTCTCACTCAACCACGATAGAGAGCTTTGGGCTAACTGAGATTAATGAGGCCACGGCACTGCTTACGAAGATCAACACCATCATCACCCAGATGCCACCGGCCAGGGCCATCACGGCGGAGATGATGTGAGACCTGCCCACGTCTTCACTGGTTATGTTGGTCAAGGCTACCCTGGCAGTGCTCAAGGCGGGCCAATGTCTCACATGGCTCCTCGAGCAGGTGGCAATGCCATGCCCGCGCGATCGCATAGTCGGGGTAATGTCGATGAACCGGAGGGCCTCTTCCCTGACGTTCCCGAGGCGAAGAAGCGAAAGTTCATTCTTGTGGATGATAACATGCGGGGCTCCAGGCTCCGAGTTCGAGTTACTCTCGACGGCGTGGACACCAATGAGATTCCTGACAGCTTCCGAAAAGGCGCCAGCGTGTTCCCTCGAAGTTACTTTCCACGTGAAATGCAAAGTCCTCCCCCAAGCGCGACCGGTTCTCAATTCTTCACCGAAGACTTGTCCGATGATGGAATCCAGGAGACCGAAGGCCGGGAGCTTGGTCGGCGGGGAACGACAACGTCAAGCAGCCAAGCCGTCAAGGTGAGCATGGCCGAGGGCCAGGATGGCGAGGTCGATGTGCCAAGGATGAGGAAGTCGTATCGCGGGAAGGAGGTAAAGTTGAACGACTTGGGTTATCGCATGGCATGGCTTCAGAGCCGCGTGTTTGCAGGCCGGACTGTGTTTCTGCAGCGAGCTCGTGAGTATTCCTTGACCTACAAGGCTGGATGCTGGGGTTGCGACGGAATGCATGTCACTAACAACTTTGCCTCAATAGTGGACACATACCGAGGTAAAATAAAAACCGCCATTGAAGGCACAATGCAGGACGTTACAACCATAGCACCTCATTATGAGACGCGGGCCGGCAAGCGACGATGGAACGATAGAAGACGACGTGGAGATTCCAGCAACGATGAATGATTTCGCACTTGATTAATCGTCTGTCATTGCGCCATTTACTGTTGGACTCTACTCTTTTTTTTTTCTTCTTTTTTTTTTTGGTTGCTGCTTGACACGCGCACAAGCTCATTTCTTTCTTGGTTTAGACAAACACCCATTGTTTTTTCGCACATGTAGCCAGCCTGTGCGCGTTTGTTTGGCTATTGTGGTTCCCCCCCATTGTTGATGCTTTGCTTGGCATTCGTCGCCTTGGCATGGAATCCAACCATGTCAATATAGACGATGCAATGTTCTGCGATTCTCAAATCAGAAGCGCAACGAAAAGTCGCATTGTTCCCCCTTCCCCCCTCACCATTAGGGCAAAATTCTTCATGGCGGCTACTGCTGGACTCTTCTTGCCTGCCTGCCTTGAGCGAAACAATTGTCTATTCTTTTATAGTTGATACTATACATAGTGGGATATTTTATTGTGTACATGGACTGGCTATCTGGATATGAGAGTGGACCCATTGAAAACAAAAAGAAAACAAAAAGGGGGATGTATATATGCCGGCAGAATTTGTGTACTGGGAGTCTGGGACAGCCAGGACGCTTTGCCGGTGCTGAAACATTGATATCAGTATTTTATAATAAAGTGAATACCTATGGCGAGATGTTCGGATATGCGGATCACAGGTGCAACGTGAAGACAACATGGGCCCTTTGCGGCCTGAATAGCTGAGCTGGGCTGCTGCATTGTGCTATTGAATACGAGACGTTTGTATGTATGTATTCAGGAACATATTCGGTACGTAGCTGAAATAGCCCACATAGAATTGCAGCTGAAAACGTGGTGGCAGCGGTGCCACTCACCCCCTTGCCCTGCCTGCAAGCAAGCATGGATGAACCTCGCGGGCTGTGGCAGATGCAGCAAGGCCAGGTCTGGTCAGGCGAGGTATTCCGCGGCAGCTGAAAGGCAGTCGTAACTCGAGGATGATTCTGACGGTACACAAACAAGCAGGTGGTGAATGAATCGGCCGGTGGACATCAACAGGGCACTCCGTTTATGAAGACCAGGACAGATGACATGTATACTCGATGCTCCATACATGGGACGAGCTTGGTACAAGTACATAGATACATACATAGTACATATGTACATACATACGGGAGGATCGCGATGCATGGGTTGGACGACCAGGGAATGACACCCTGCCCGCAGTTCGCACAAGGCTGCGATCCCAGACCCAAGACAAGGGGCCAGGATCATATCGGATCGGTGCAACTGCAGCAGCCAAAAAAAATCCAAAAAAAATCTGGGGATGGACGAGTGCGGAAGAATCCAGGGCTGAGGCGACGAGGCGACGAGGGTCCAGGTCCATCGTTGACACTTGCCGACGGCACTAGCGCGGCTGAGATGCGACCTTGAGCAATACAAATACGTTTGATGGCGCCAGTCTCGTCTGCTGCGCCTGCTCAACCGCCTACTGGGTAGATGGATACCCATGCATCTGCCCAACGTCAGGTAACGCCTGGGATACGCGACGACATTTTCCAACGTCCCGCGAGGCCCGAGGATGCACCAAGGGGCGAAGGCGCGGACAGGCACGCCGAGGAGCTGGATTTGACTCGTTTTGCAGCCCAAGCGTCGAAGCCGACGTCGCCGCCACCGCCAGGCAGAAAAACCATGCTCGGCTTGGTCAAAGGGGGGGAGAAAAACGAACGTCAACCATTGAAATAATCTGCGAGTGTAACAGCCGAAAACAAAGGACGGGGTTGACCTGCCAGAGATGGCTCGCCACCGCGCCAGAGAAAGCTACCCGCCGCCGCTGTGCGTCGCCGAGCTCGACACGGCGCCTGTCCAGGGCTCAGTCGCTTCGCCCGGGGGTGGGCTCGCCTTTGAAATGCCGGCAGAGTCGGCGCCGGCACGGGTGGTGAGGGACGAGCCGGGGCGGAGGCCGGCGAGGGCGACTGAGGTGGACGGGAATGCGCAGGCGAACCCGTGGCCGTTTTACCTGGATCAAGAGGTCGGGACGGCTGGCGGCGGTGCACCCAGGGAGGAGGACGCAAAGGAGGGCGAGGTGGAACAGGCGAATCCGTGGCCGTATCATGGCCCTGCGTCGGGCGACGACGCACCCAGCGCGACGGTATACCCGCAGGTTCGGCAGCAGCAAGGGCCCCGGAGGACGGAGTCTCTACATGGCTCGGGCAGCGGCTCTGATGAAGCGGCTTTGCAGGAGTCGCTGAAGCATCCTGGGCAGACGGCGTCTCCGTATCCAGCTCCTCTACGGGTCTCCCGCCCGAGCAGCACGTCAACAGCCTCCCCTCCGCCTGGCATCAAGCCGTACTGTCCGCCGCCTGGAAGAGACGATGTTTCTGCGGTCGGACTAGGCGGTCCGTCATCCGGGGCACCGCCGAAACCACCGATCCAAGGTCCTCAGTCTGCTGGCGTGCCGTACCGGCCGTACCGGCCACCGAGCATATCATCTGCCTCGGGGGCTACGACAGCCCAGTCCTCGAGTGTGATGGGCACGGCACCACATCACTTTTATACGCCGTTCAGCTCTGATGCCGAGCCGATGAGTCCCCCGAAGCAGCGGCCAGATGCTGTGCCGGACACAGAGGATAAGGCTCCCGGACAGAGTCCCTCTATCAAGCCGTACTCACCTCCACCACCACCACCACCACCGAAGGACGATTCTCCTGCCGCGTCGACATACAGTCTAGCACAAGATGCAGCGCCCACACCAGCAACGACGCCCTCTCAGCCGCAATCACCACCTCCTGTAGCCATGGCACACGCTCAAGCACCGCTGGCTCAGCCATCGCCCAGCGTGACACCCGTTTCGCCGCATCACACGGCTTCACCGGGAATGCCACCTTCCCCGGCGTCATCTTACGACATCCAGCAATCTACATATGTGCCATCGCCGTCATTATCGCCACTGCCGCACCAACCAAGACCGCAAGTCGCCCATTCACGCACAGATTCATGGCACACTGGGTACACGCCCGTCTCTCCTCCGCCCGCGTATCCGTATCCCGGGCCAGAAGGACCAGACTCCTGGCCAACAACACCCCAAGGTCAGCAGCAACAACAACACCAATATCCCGCATACTCACCGCCTCCACCGTCGTACCCGTACCCCGGACAAGGAGGCCGACCAGACTCCCAGCCGACGCCCCAAAGCCAACAGCATCCCCCGTACTCGCCACCTCCGCCATCTCCCTACCCCCCTCAACCGATATACGCAGCAAACACAGGCCAGCAAAACCCGCCGCTTCCAGGGGGGAAGCCTCCGCCGCCTCTGCCTCCGCGGCGACCAAACGTCTCGTACGGCGGGTTCGGCGGCGGGCCCTCCAACGCGGCCAACTTCCCGCCGCCGCCGAAAACCCACTACAACCCGGTGCCGCCGCCGTACCCGCCTCGTCCCCTGGGCAGCGGCACGTCGAGCACGTCCCTGTTCAGCGCGAGCTCCGCGAGGAAGTGGCTCGATAAGACGAGCCAGGTGCTCGAGAGCAAGCTCGAGTCTGTCCTCCAGGGTCCCCAGGGGCCCCCTTACCGACCGGCATACGCGCCGGGCCCGCCTCCGCAGGCCTATTCTCACGGACCGCAGACAAGAGGGGTGCCGCCGGGGGGATATGGCTACGGTCCCGGGCCCTGGGGACCGGGGGGGCCTGCGCCGCGTCCTCCGCCTCCGGGGTGGAGGGGGCCGCCGTAGAGACCCCGAAGTTGCTGTGTTAGCGTGGCGTTTTGGATTCGTTGGTTCTTTGAGGGGTCGTGTATTTATCTATGGTGGTCGTGGTGGGGTTCTAGTGCCATTTGGATAGGGGATATTGGCCTAGTCTTGGGAGCTATGTGCAGCGTAAATCAAGGACGTTCTTGAATGGTTTGAGCTGCCTGTATTGAATTTTTAAAGACTTAGCATAGATATTCCACTGTGATGGGTCGACGTACGTTCTCGTGTCTTCTGATATATGGTGTTGCAACGTGACTACATTCGGCGTTGGACTGAAGATTCTTTTTAGATTTCTTTTCGTCTCTACACCACGCCGTACAAATGGCTGTGTGTGGTTGAGACTTGCGTACTGCCATTGCTGCTGGTGTCTTTTCTTGGTGCAGATGGGCTGGCAAGGTTTTGTGAAAGTATCTACTTAGGCCCGCGGGATGGATGACAATTGGCGCGGAGGATTCTGATGGATGATCATTTCTTTATACTGTGAGTGAGCGAGTGGGTGGTTTGGATGGGCACGCCCGGCAAATCAATTTTCGGGGCTGACATGTTGTAATTGGCGTCAATGGGAAAGGTGTGCCTTTTTTTGGGAGCTGATTCAACATGAGCCGCCGTTTAGCTAGCTATCAGTCGTAAATTCGTCATTGTTGCGGCCAAAGTTAGACGGCCGGTAACGCGGTGGATTGGCACCGATTGATGACGGATGACATCTGGAGTCAAAAGCTGAATTGGGCTGACATGGCTTGGGCTGACATGGCTTGGGCTGACAGTGGCGTTTTGTTGCAGGAGTCGAATCCGTGGCGCAGGGGAAGCGGCCACCCACGTGCTGTTGAGAAGCACGCGAGGTACATGTCCAGTACTTGCAAAAGCTACCGCCCCAGAACTTCAACCAGATCGACATCACCAGACCCCTTTTTTTGTCCTGTTTGCTGGCTACTGCCAGTTGGCAGTTGTCATTTGATCCCGTTCATCTGCAACCACGCACGATGCTTGCACCAGGTTGCGCAAGACTACCCAGCTGAGGATGATGCCATTTATTGCACTTGGCATGATCAAGGCGTAGTGGTCGTGACTTACTTACTGCCTACTTGTCTAGCCTCTATCGCGGATTGCTAGGTCAAGATGGAACTGAGTTTGGCTGCTTGCAGCCCGTCATCCACTTCGAATAAACATCAGAGTAAAGAAGGAAACGCCACTTTGGCAGATGTACATGCCGTCGATGACCAAGTTGACCAGGTTCCGTTGGAATACTGCCCACCAACAGAACAGCAAATCGAGGGCGCTATCCAGCAGTTTATCGATTCAATAAATCTAGATGCCGTCTGTGATCTGGCATCTAAACACAATGGCGGAAAGACGTGCAAAATTATCACCAAAGACAATGGCAGCTTTAATGTCTGTTTCTTTGTTCGTTTTGATGCCGACAGCAAAACACAGGTCATAAGGATTCCAATTGAACCAGTGGTTCGCCATGCCTGGCAAAAAGTCCTCTCCGAAGTTACTACGCTACGGTGAGCAAAACCCCTTTCCATCTCTGCGCCATCAATTCTTCGACAACTGACTGTGCCGCATAGGTATATTAAGGACAATACAACGATTCCCATTCCTCAAGTCCTCACATACGGCATCCACGATGAAATCATTCAAGGTGCTAAAACGCCTTTCATAATCATGGACCTTATCCCCGGGCAGAAACTTCATACAAAGACGTTCTTATGCGCAACGAAAGCACAGCGGCAGCGGCTATATACCGACCTTATAGATATATTATCACAGCTACGTAAACTCGAGTTTCCTGCTAGCGGCTCGCTGATGCCGAACCCAGAAGACGACAAATGCAGTCCCATTCTTGGCCCATTCCTTTCCATCACTGCAAACGAGTTTGAAAGGAGTAGCGGGAGGTCCTTGCCGCAGGAGGTTTTCACATCGTTGGGGCGTTTTGTGGATTACCACCATAGCATCTTGACAGAAACGTACCAACTTCCCGTGGAGAACTTGTCTTACAGGGATGCCAAGACGGAACTCTTCGCACTTGACAGTTTATCCAAAGAAATTTCTAAATGCATTGGCTCGATGCCGACCAGTCCTTCATTCGTGTTGGCACATCCAGACCTACGATTCGGCAATATATTTGTTGACGATGACTTCCAACATCCTCGGCATCATAGACTGGGAATTCACAAGCACAATCCCACTCCAATTGTTCACACCGCCGCCGTGGGTTACCGGTCACGACCCCGATACACTGCGGGCTATGCGTGGACTTGTGCGTGGCCCCTTTCGTGATGAGATTTTTGCCGAGTTCCGCGACGTTCTGCAAAATAAGCGCGAAACATGCAGTATTTCGGAAAAGTTATGGCACGAGTGGGGATATCAACAGGGACAGGCTGGACAAGAAGAGACCCCCATTCAAAGACTCCCAACTATTGCCCAGATATTACGTCACCCTTCCAGTCTCATGGGCGTATATTGTTCGTCTCTCTTCCACATACTTTTCGGGCCGCTTGCGAAAAGAGATGAAGAGATTGGCAAGTTTTTTGACCATCCAGACAATGTGAGTCTCGTGAAGCAGGTTGAGCTTCAAATTGAGAAATCCAAGCGCTATACGCAATATCTAGAAGACAGAGGCCTTCTTGTTGAGGACGTCCAGAGTCAGCAAATTCGGGAGTATCTTGCCAATACTAAACATTTACTTACTCCATAGATAAGCAACGTTCACCGTTTACTAGTTAAGTCGCCCTTTGATTTCTTCCGCCTGCCCCTCTAAATCGACCATTCTCCCCCACAGTCTGGCTTTCCTTCGTTCGCTCTCAAACAGCTTCTGTCTTGAAGCCACCACAGCGCTGTTCATGTCTTCAACGTCAGTCTTGTCTCAACGCCTTTGTGAGCTGGAAGCGGTTCTAGTCATCAAGTATAGGCCGTTCCTAACAGGGTCGATTTGGAATGCGGACGAGACCTTGCAGATATACTGCGTGTGTGGGCATTTCAGGTTTTCGGGGTGACTCCGCGTGAGTCACTAGCACAAAGTCAATAGGTTTGAGCTACAACATACAAGGATTACTTCTATAATAAAAGTGGCTAAGGCTATCGCGAGATGGTTTTGGCTAGCGGGCCGCGACGCAGCACTAATTGCGCTGGTATATCTGACGCGTTATAATGCGCGTATAGACGGTTTATTTCTCTCGTCTCTTACTATTCTTGGCTTGGTATAGCCTAATAATGTGTTATCAGATATTGCGCTTGCACGATCCTTGTATCATGCTTGTAATCTCATTTGACTTGGGAGGGAAACAAAAAAAAGCTAATAGGTCGTTCCTAGAGGCGCCTTCAATTGCACTGGGCAACCTTATTGTCTCTTCGTCCTCCTTGTCAATGTCACGCATGGTCTCGCCGAGACGTTTCTGGACCTCTTCAAGTCCCTATACTACATCGTATGCGTGTATACTTGTTGGTTCGCAAATCTGTTCTTCCGCAGACTGTATATCAGAGCAGAGCAGTAGCGGTGAACCATCGCCGATGATGACAACCATCCAGCATTTGACAACAGGCTCCTATGCAGCCTGACAATAATACGACTAATATTCAGTTTTTTTTTCTTCGTACACCAATATGATTACACCTCATGGCGACCTACAAAAGATGAAAAGTTGAGAATTAACAAGGTCAATAGCCCAATACTATGTTATCAGATTTTACGCTTGCATGATACTCGTATCATGCTTGTAATTTCACTTAACTAATGAGCGAAACAATTCAAGCGTTAATAAGGTTAATAGAGCGAAGGAACGATTTGTTACGATGAGGACAGAATATAGGCGTTAGGTTCTGGCGGCGTTCTTTTAGATTCAATGTTTCTTCCAACGTATTTTTAGCGGGGGGAGTGGGCCGCGGGGGCGATGCCTTCCGTACCCAGGCCGCAACATTGAACGGACCGACCTTGACAGCGACTTGGCTGGCTTACGCCGAAGCACAATCGGTGCATGAACAAAAGAAATGACTAGGAGGTGCTCATCTAAGAACGGGGGAAGTCCCGTGCGGACGTAGCAAATATCCTTTGTTCTGCATTTAGACGGGCGCGGGGCGCTACATCAAGTGCTTCTATTCTGACGTCTGGAAAAAGCCAGAGATTGCCAAGGCGCCCCTTGCAATGCGCGGACTGGGTCTTGGGCCGATCGATCTGCCGACATAGGACGCGGGTAGCCAGAGTAGGGGTGAAGTTTATTTGGGCTGTCATCACGGTTGGGAAATGCAATAGCCGGGGACTTGGCCAGATTGGAGGCACGACGACCGCGTGCCCGGGATATTTATGACAAGTGCATGTGGAAATGTAGCTTGTGCAGCAGCCAGCGGTTGGTACTTAGACAGACTCTGGTGACGTGCATGCGGAGCAATGGCCGCGATTTTTGCGATTCGGAGAATCGTAGGTCAGGCTCTCCCCTTTATGCCCGTATTGGTGGGCAACGACTCGGCGGCAAACCCGACATTGCTGCCACGCTCCCATTTACAACGCCAGTGGCGACGTATTCTTCACAATACCTCTGCTGGCCTCCATTATTAATTAATTTGGTGGCAAAAATGGAGGACCCGTTGATGGTGGACTCGAAGATCAGGATTATTACTACGTACTTGGCGAGTGTGCCCCTCGGACTGACTTGTATTATGGCGTCGGAATCAGACATGAAGTCTTGGCGGTTTGGTGCGCAAGTTCCGAATACTATTCCATGCATTACATACATAATACGTACATCTCGGTCGGGAGGTGGGAGGGCATTCGCGGAATGCACCAAAGGGCGTGGGGCGATAAACGACGATGGGTTGATTTGCAATCCGGTGTCAGCACTCGCGGAGATGGATGGCAGGGACGAATGCTCAACTCGTGGTATCAAACCAAATAGCTGAGCACTCCGTGCTGCCAAGCACAGCTGCCTGACTGCCACATTACAGCACGTATACTCCATATATGTATGTATTTATATGTGCGGCCAAGGCAAATGTCGGAGTCTGTTGATGACAGTTGTTACTCGGTAATGCGAGTAAGATTGTCGTTGCACAAGCGGCATGAAGCGCGAGAGAAGGGCTGCCTTCAAGCCGGGCCATCCAGGAGTCGCCTGATATCGCGTGCCCAACGTCATGCCCTCAAAGGTTCCGTCGACTTGAGAAGGCAAAGTTGCATTGATGGCTCCTCCTTGGCCATTTGGCTTCAAGCTTCAAATTGACGCCAACTTTATCTCTGCAGCTTCTCATGCGTCCCCCTAGGGCATCAACCGACTTGTATTTCACGTGTGTCGCATCTAGAAAATCCCTGTGTCAAGGATAGCCGCGTAACCCGGCATCTTTGAATCTTGCAACTCGCTGATAATATTATATGTCGCAGCCTGGTGGAGACGAGGGCACGCCTGGATCGTACTGAAGATATTACGGGAGGCAGTCAGGCCGGGAGGGCGCCGCCCAAACCATCCCCGTCGCCGCTCGTAGTCGAGTTCTCAACTTGAGCCCCATTTCCGTTTTGGAAATGTTTGCTGAACCGCCTGGAACGGACGGACAGGTCGGCGGATGGACCAACTTGGACAGCCACGCCGTCCGCGGGCGCCAAAAATCGTCATCATTATCATGGACCGGTGACACTCGACCAACCATCTCGACCGTGGACTAGCGAGAGGGGCTTGGGGTGACAGCGACCATGAAAGGAGCGGCCGCCACACGCCCTGTTAAAAAGGCGAGCGATCCTTGGTTGTGCTCCAGGGCGCGGGAGACGCGGCAGAGGAATTGAACATCGTCATGCCCCAAGTGGTTGAGCAATGTATCTTGACAACCGGCTGCAGTCCAACGCCGACTGACCCGACAACTTGACTAGACGTTCAACAGACATCTCATGTTGTGACTCGGTAGTCTGAAGGGCGTCCTTATTGTACATATGTGCATACATGCGGAGCACCGAGTATGCACACAGCATTATCACAATGTCGCAGAAAAACGGGCAAGGGAGCAGATGATCCGCGATCCACACTTGGGCTGCTACACACGCCTTGCCTTCTTGGCGATTTCAAAGACGGTCGTGGTTGAACTTCTGGGGAACTGCCCAACATGAGGAGGACTGAGGGCTCGGGCACAGACGTGAACCTGAAGACGAGTCATTGGCTTGACGTGTTTGAAGCTCCTGACGAACCCCAAGACAGACTAATACCATTCCGCCCGAGTAATTGAGCCTGCCATTTGATGATTTCGCTTGGAGCTGATGCTGGTGCTGATGCTGGTGCTGATGCTGGTGCTGATGCTGATGCTGACGATGACAATTGTTGGGCATTGGCTTGGTCGTGTCAGCCCAGGCGGCTGGCCGTCTCCCGTCGCCTCCAAGGTCGTCGACCGAGTCAGTCTGGCATCGGCAAGGCAGAGGGAGCATCTCGAATGCTGAGATTACGACGAGCCGCTCGACCCAGCAGCGCATCTGAACAACACCCCTGATGAGCGGGCAGCTTGACATTTGGACTTGGGAAGCGGCGCGGCAAGGTGATGGGTTGACGGCGTCTTGTTTGGGGGCTGCATCCATGCGCAACCCACAGACATCTGAGCAGGCGGTCTGGGCAGCATCAATTGGACGTTGCCAACGTTGTAGCCGCTCCAGCAGCCCGGTAGAGCTAATCTTAGAACCATGGTGGTGCCAGACCAGCCTGGTGCTCGAGTCCCAGCCGTCCTGGGCCTGGCGGTCTGATCAATTGATAACCCGATTGACATTTCAAGACATCAATGGAGCACCCAGGCCTCCTCGCGCAGGCTCCAGGACCCAATTTCAGCGCTTGAGCCTTCCTGCCACCCCCAAAGCGGCCCTCTGGCACTCGCTGCATGTGCTGGTTCCATGATTGATCATTGATCATCTGCTGCTGTGTCAGCCGTCCTTGTCCAGACGTCAGCTTTTGTCACTCGGGCCCCCGAGTTGACTGACCCCCTGTGCCGAGCTTGTGGCAAACTGGCCGTCTTCTTTGTGGCACCAGTGCTTTCAATGTTGCCAGCTGCTTGCCTGCCCGCCTGCCTGCCGTGGTCATCTGCCCAAGCCCATTTGATGGCATGGTCTATGCCAGCTCCCGACCGTCTGGGAGTTGACGAGTTGCGCGCCCTTTAGGATTTCCTTTTGATTATTCCCGCTCAGCGCCTGCTCCGTACCTCCTACCAGACCTGGACCTACTGCATGCACTAGGTACCTCCTAGCTAGGTACTTTATATCGGTTCTCTCCGCTGGCGTGCTAGCAGAACCCCATCTCAGGTACCCAGGGAGGCAGGTAGTTTACTGGTCAATGGTCGACTTGTACTCCGTCGCCCCAGGTGCCGTCACTGGACTGGCAGTGCTGCGTGCTGCCCGCTCTGTCAATCGCTGGCCCGAGCTTTCTCGCCTCGCCTCGCCTCGCCAGACTCTGGAGCCCGCCCATCCATCCCTTCGGCTCCCCTTCTCTTAGACGTCTCCTTCCTTCTCCCCTTCTTGCGTCCCGACCTTTTTCTCTTCCTCTCTTCCTCTCCTCCAACACCACAACTACTACCACCAACACCCCACACACCACTCCTCACCGTCAACTACCAGCTCTGTCTGGTAAACGACTAAACCATCCGACCTGCTCGATTGCGAGCTTCAACCCCAATTTCTCTCATCGACATCCCGACCCTCGAGTTTTTACTCCCTCGCGGGCGTCGAATTTTCCCTCGTGCACGCCTCGTCCTGATCGACCACTCGCTTCCACCTTTCGTTTGGTCACCGCCACCAACAGCATAAAGTCGTGGCACACCAGATTGCACCCGACCTCTCTGACCGCCTCTACCACTGAATAGGAGCCCAGTGCATTGGTAAGTCATGGACAATTCAAGTCCCATCTAGAGTTTTGACGAAAAACAAAATCCAACCCTTTTCATAACCATTTATCCTTGTTGCCTCAAACGGCAGCTGAGGTTTTTTCCTTGTGCTGCTGCCTTCACTTTTGCTTCCGGGGGGGTCCACTGCAAACCAAGTGGTGGTTAGTGGCCGCATTAATAGCTGACCAGTTGGTGTACTTGTCGGTCCGGCCGTGTGTCCGTTATGTTAGCCTTGGGTGAAGTTTCAATGTGCACCCAACTTCGCCCAGACAATTTTGTACCCTTCAACCTCCCCCCACTCGTTCATGTTCCTCTTTAACATTTATCAACGCCCTGCACCTGTCTTGGAAGCATTCCTCTTCATTTCCCTCTTGCCTCAATTGATCATCGACGTTGGCTGCAATTATTATTCATCAGTTACTAACCCAGAGGGGACATAGCTAAATCAAGCACACTGCCCGACACTGTTCAACCTTTTTTCAACTCTTGGCAACAGTATCACCTACAATTTGCTTCCTTCCTTCGTGGAAAGAAGCTCCTTGAACTCACATTCAAAATGACTACAATGGTATGGAACACCACTTGACCCTCGCAGAATAATTAGCACCAGGAGTTTTTGACATGTACCCATCATCGGACGGCCATGAGTCTCCAGATGACGGCAAACCTCAGCAATGTGGCCCTTCGACTGTCGTGATCAACCAACATCGCTCACTTATTCTAATACATTAGCTAACGTAGTTTACCTAACAGGATCTGCGTGTCGGTAACAAGTACCGCATCGGCCGAAAAATTGGCTCGGGTTCATTTGGTGATATTTATCTCGGCACCAACATCATTTCCGGGGAGGAAATTGCCATCAAGCTTGAATCCGTCAAGGCCAAGCATCCCCAACTCGAATATGAAGCCCGGGTCTACAAGTCACTCGCTGGAGGTGTCGGTATTCCGTTCGTTCGCTGGTTTGGTACCGAGTGCGACTACAACGCGATGGTGCTCGATCTCCTTGGTCCTAGCTTGGAAGACCTCTTCAACTTCTGCAACCGCAAATTCTCGCTGAAAACCGTCCTGCTGCTCGCCGACCAACTGATCTCCCGAATCGAGTATATTCACGCCAAATCTTTTATCCATCGTGATATCAAACCGGATAATTTCCTCATGGGCATTGGCAAGCGGGGCAATCAAGTCAATGTCATTGATTTCGGTCTGGCTAAGAAATACCGAGATCCCAAGACTCATTTCCATATCCCGTACCGTGAGAACAAGAATTTGACCGGCACTGCACGTTATGCATCCATCAACACCCACTTGGGCGTTGAGCAGTCTCGCCGTGACGACATGGAGTCTCTCGGCTACGTCATGCTCTACTTTTGCCGTGGATCTCTCCCTTGGCAGGGTCTGAAGGCTGCCACGAAGAAGCAGAAGTATGACCGCATCATGGAGAAGAAGATGACGACCCCTACTGAAGTCTTGTGCCGTGGCTTCCCCAACGAGTTTGCCATCTACTTGAACTACACCCGTTCCCTTCGATTTGACGACAAGCCTGACTACAGCTATCTCCGCAAGATCTTCCGCGATCTCTTCGTTCGTGAGGGCTTCCAATACGACTATGTATTCGACTGGACTGTCTATAAGTATCAAAAGAACGCCCAGGCCATCGCTCAGGCTGCTGGCCAAGCCAACCCTGAAGATGACGAGAAGGCCCGTGCTTCCCGCACCAATGCTGCCACTGGTGTACAGTCTGCCGCCAAGCCCAATGCTATCCCGAGCTCTCGGCGTAAAATGCTTGAACGCGGATCTGGTGCTGGTGTCGACACTCCGGATACCAACCGTGCCATTGGCGGAAGCGACAGGATGTGAGTGATAAAGAACAAGCCCAGCCTTCAACGATATTCTTCTCTTTCTTGTAAGGAGTCATTTTCCTGCGCGCGTTGACTGTACTTGATACCGCTGGCTAAAGGGAAAATGTGCTGACAATCTATGGCTGACTCAGTGGACGATAAACAGGCTTCGCTCTGCTTCAAGGGGAGCGGCTTATGCCTCTGGCAGCCACCGGCCGACTTGATCCGTAATACATGGGCTTATCACTCACTGACTTGCCCCCATATGGGACTCCCGTTTGAAACGGCAGACGAAGGAGTCACTGCCATGGATGCCTTATTCTTTTCCCCAAACCATCGACGGAAATTTCAAGACTATATGCGCCAAGAGATGTGATGAGTCGAAGCAGCTAGCATGTTTACGCTACCACAGATCTCAAAAACTTGCCGGCAGAAAGTCGACGTCGTGGGAAATTTCATCCGGAAACCCGTCATTGTTTTTATTTCGTTTATTTTTATCATCGCGCATTGCTATATTTCGTTCTTCGACGCATTGTAGGGTTCACGACTTCACGCATGGCTCGGATCGTTCTTCGTTGGCAGTTGGTTCTTTCACCTCGTCGATCAGGACTCATCCCTGGGCGATGAAATGGAATTACTCGCTGTTCTTCGACGGCAGTATCTGAACGGCATGCCCGGTGATCTGTCTATGGCAGACTGCCAAAATTCCAGGGCACGTGTATGTGGCTGCAGTAGCATTCTAGATGCACTTGTTTCATGGAGCCGATCAGATCTACGCGAAGTAGCGAAAACTCTTTGGCGCTAAAGCTTGAAGTCTACTGGCAAGACTTCCACTTCAAGCCCTAGCCCCAGTCGTTGCGGTACAGCTGCGTTTCACGCTTAGTAGGCATTTTCCTATCTTTCCTTGGTCATCAGTTCTGCACCTCACCCGACTCTTTGTCTTTGAAATTCTGGTTTTTGTCCCGCATCGCGAGGCGGCTTCTGGGGAGGTTTTGAGGAGTCGACGAAGCCTGCTTAGCAAGGTTGTATCGGTCTCGCCGCCTTGCACGCCATACTGCTAGGGCGTGTGGGCTGTGTCACTTCACATGATATAGCTCTGGACCTGCTATACTTTGCATGAGGCGGTGCTGGCACTCTAGGCATGATCAGGCATGTCATGTTCAGCAGGAACTCAAGCGCAGGATACGTGGTGGTAGTGTTTGGAGGATGGGCTGTTTTAATTTGATTTGCGAAATTGGCCCGGTTTGCCCGCAATTCGGCTTTCAGGCCCCGGATGCATGTCTATTGCGAGAGCTTGCTCTTCAGCTCTGTACCCCGACGTGCAAAGAGAAGCGCCGACATGAGGTAGACATGACGACATCAAGACGGACAAGCCAGTATTACATCAGATAGTCTTCAACAATTGAGTGCTTATTGTTTTTCTTTGCTACAATGAAATGTCTTGGACGTATTGGATCTACTGTGCGAAGCTCGAGACGTGTGTTTATCATGATAGTAATTGACTGTGTCTTTGGGAGATGAAATGGTAGGCAAAAACGGTCACGACTCGGCACATTGAGCCCTTCGATGTTTTGCATGTCGCGTGAGCCCGAGGCGGGTCTGGAGCGACCAAGACGGCTTTGTCGTAATGGCAAGTCCTCACGAGGAGCGCAGAGATCAGGTCACATGGAGGCAGAGACGGCGGATGATGCAGGGTCTGAAGCATGCGGCACACGTATACCCCATGATTAAGAGCATCGTACAGAGGGAACTAAGTAGAAGCCAAGGCCCAAAGCTCCGCGTTAGCCGCCGGCTTGGGTGGATGATATCGACAAGCGGCCGACAGGGGGGTTACGGCGGTGGAGTTTTTCTACTCCGTACTTGGGCTGATGTCATTTGAACTCGTCTGGTTGCGCTGCACATGGAGTCCGGTTCACAAGGAAGCTGCATGTGGTGTCTGGTGCGTTTTGGGGTCCATCAAATGGCTTGAAGTTTATCGACCTGTGGCAGCTCCGTCCAGTAGGCCTTGCACGGCCGCCTGAACAAGTCTTGGACAGCCAATCAGGTCCCGAGGTTGCAGCGGGGGGTGCTCGACTGAGGCTCGCTTCTGCAGAAAATAGCTTTGAAACATTGGCTGTGCAATACTCGAATGGAAGTTGAGGCTCACCAGGGCACCAGGGCACCAGGGCACCGGGTCGCCGGGTCACCAGGCGGCTGCCTCTGAGCAGCTTGAGAGATGGTCTGACCAGGAAGGAGTCGATCTGGTGGGTTGCCCGGTACTCTGGCGCTGAGCTTAAAAGGCTGGCGTGGCCCACGACACCCAACGAGTCTGGATTAAGTACCTAGGGGGCTTGGAAGACGGATATCGAGGCATCAATTAAAGTCGCCGGTCGTACCAGACTCGAGTACTCGGTTGTACGGAGGGATCTGAACGCTGATCGGACCGGCAGCCCCCGTCGACGAAGCACCAGACTTGACCCAGACAGACCAGCCGAACCCCTGGACCTGGACGACGGGAGCCCGCAGCAAACTACCACGTACCAAGTACGGAGTACCTACTTAGGTACTACAAGTTGACCTGACCTCACTTTACATGGCGTCGTCCATGTCGACATGGACTTTGCTCGACGTCGAGCAACCTTTGTCCCTCGCCAGCACCAACTCCAGCTCCCGCACCCGTGCCGGCTTCGTGAGTGACGACAACCCGCGCAGCGTCGACGGCTCGACGAAAGAAGCAGCCATGGCACCCTCGACTCTTGGTCTGCTGATGCTCACCTTCAATTGCGCAAAGAAGCTGGTCAATGTCGACGTCCTCGCGAACCACGTGCACACCGCATTTACGAATAATGCCACCACGTTGCCAGATGTTGTGGTCTTGTAAGCTACCAACTCCCCCCTTTTTTTTGCTCTCTCTTTCTAGTATTTTTTTGCCTCCTTTGTCAGAAGCTAACGGGTGGTGCAGCGCTCTCCAGGAAGTCGCACCGCTGAGCTCAGCCTTCATCAGCTCGCGCTACCTCGAGGAGTACTTTGCGCGCTTCAATGACGCCGTGAATCTCGCTGCCAGGCAATACGAATCAAACGGCACGCCACGAGAAGAACCTCTAGTCTCGGTAGCGCAAACAGTCTCCGGCCCGGAGCCGCCCTCACCCCAGCGTCGCTCGTACACACTTGTTGCGGCCCACAATGTCGGATACACGGCGATATTGCTCTTCGCCCGGGACCCGGACAGGATACGCAACCTGAAGCATGCCGAGGTCGGCTTTGGTACCGCTGAGATGGGCAACAAAGGTGCCGTGGGTATACGGGCGCTGTACGACGTCGACGGCACCGGGGCCAGGTGTACAGAGGTGACCTTTGTAGCGGCGCATCTGGCGGCAATGGAGTGGAATTTGGCCCGGCGGAATGCGAACTGGGCAGCTATTGTGCGGGGGTTGACGTTTGGCGATCCCGAGGTCATCTTGAACGACCTCAGGGGACCCGAGGGAGCCCGTGAGCCCGCCCAGCCAGCCGAGAATAACGACCAAGGCACCGAGGGACACCGCCTGCTGCACGACGTGCACGACGAGCAACACGTCCAAGTCCAACGGGCCATGCATGACATTTCAGTATTCAAGCCGTCGTCGCACCTATTCCTCGCCGGCGACCTCAACTACAGAATATCAACCTCCTCCCCGCCGCCCGACGCCGTCTTCCCAAGCCTGGATCCCTCCTCGCCAAACTACTACCCTGCCTTCCTCCCCCTGGACCAGCTCACCCGCGAGCGGCGCGCCGGTCGGACCATGCACGGCCTGTCGGAGCACCAGGTCAGCTTCCCGCCAACGTACAAGTACGACGTGCAGCCCAAGCTGTCGGTCGTGCCGGACCAAGACGAGACCGAGGTCCCGTGGAAGTTTGCAAAACACAGATACCCAAGCTGGACGGACCGCGTGCTGTATCTCGACCTTCCGCCGTGGGTCAAGTCGCGCGGCGACCATCCCAGCATGAATGTCATTGCCTACGACGCCCTGCCGCTCCTGAGGAGCAGCGACCACCGCCCCGTCTACCTGAGAGTCGAGGTTCCCCTCATCCCGCCACACGACTTGTCCCCGCCGGCATCGACAGAACACACCGCCGACGGCGAGACCCTCAAGGACCCGAGAGTACGCCTACCCATAGAAGTCGACCCCGAGGCCTGGTCGCGCCGCCGGGTCGCCCGCCAGTGGGAGCTCGCCGTGGGATGGGGTGCCTTCCTGGGCAGCACCAAGGAGGGAGCCTGGATATGGGCCACGCTGCTGGCCGGCGGCGTTGCAGCATGGTGGCTGTACAAGACGTGGTAAAAGACCAGTAACGGACATGTATTACCAGCGGAACGATAGATTCCCAGGGACCAGTCAGGCCCTCTCTCTTTTCTTTCTTTTTTTAATATTTTTTTTTGCTTTCCAGATCATCATGGGTAGACTATGGCCCGTGTTTTTTGAGACGACATGACGGGGTATGAAAGACGCATAAACGAAGTTACTTTTGGGGGCGGGCGTTTCGAGCAAACCCGTACGTAAACTTAATAGGGGCACCTTTTTTGGTCTTTTTTTTTCTTAACAATCCAGACCACGAAATGAGCATGTATTTTGACTCAAGATTTGTTCGATGCAGTCATTACTACAGAGTAATTTTGAAGTCGTACAACGCTGATGTGAAACAATGTCTCGCCAGTCCTCTCTCCCTTGCTGGTCGGCACTCGGTGGACATGTAAGTTAAACGCCTGCGGGTGCCATCACTACAATGACAGGCCCTCCCTTTCCCTTTCTCACGAATGTTACAAAAGTACAATACTACTCTCTCCCAATATTTATGGTTGCCTCTTACGAAGCAGTTCATTTACACGGAACCAAAGAAAAAAGTAAAATGCCCGTCTCTTACGCCTACCCGCTGCAATTTGCCCCGGACAGCCGGCCAGCCATGTAGTCGTGTCCAAACAAGAACCCAAAAAAAAATGGTAAAAAGGCATGCTCTGCTATTAAAAATCCGCAAAATACCCGTCATACTGCTGCGCCATTTCCTCGGTGTACCGGTCTCGCCGGCCGTCGTCCTCAGGGTATACATCGAAGCACTGCGAGTCGCCGGCGTACCGTATCGGCGGGATGATCGGCCCTAGTTGCCGGCGGCCGAGCAGGTCGTCCCAGTTGACGTTGCGGAAGAAGGGGTGAGCCTTGACGCGGGCGGCGCCGCCGCTGATATTGCCCAGGCGCCGGGAGCGGTCGATGGTGCAGAAGGAGCAAATGATGTCTTTGGCTTCGTCGGATATGGGCGGGTCATGGGGAAATGTGACTGGTTTTTCGACGATTCTTATTCCGCCTGTTAGCTTTCTCCTCTTGTTTGGGTCTGTCCTGAGACCCGAGTTTTCTTACTGTTTGTATATTTCAATTGGGTTCTGGTGCCAGAATGGCGGATATCCTGTTAGGAATTCGTATATCAGGATTCCTAGCGCCCACCAGTCGACAGCTGTGGTGTGGCCCTTGTTATGGATGACTTCGGGGGCTAGATATTCGGGCGTGCCGCAGAGGGTGTATGTTTCGACGGGGTGGTCGCCCTTGTAGCCTAGTCGCTTGGCGAAGCCAAAGTCTACGAGTTTGATGTGGCCGTCCTTGTCCAGCAAGAGGTTTTCCGGCTTGAGGTCTCGGTAGGCCACGCCGCCTTGCTGCTCGTGCAGGTATTCCAGGACGAGGACAATCTCGGCGGCATAAAATTGCGCCGTGGCTTCGTCGAAGCGCCTGAATTTGCGGAGGTAGCTGAATAGTTCGCCGCCGGGGACGTAATCCAGGAGCATGTATAGCGAGTCGTGGTCTGAAAATGAGGCGAGGAGATTGGTGATGAAGGGGTGGCCGGCTACATCGGCCAAGATGGCTCGCTCATGTCTAACATGGTCGACTTGCTTGAGCTTGATGACCTGTGTTTTGCGCAGGATCTTGAGGGCGTATACTTGGGCGGCGCCCGTGGTGTCCCTTTCTAATGGGATGTTGGGGGCATTGGACGGCCGGACAAGGCATACTCGCGCAAAGGTGCCTAGATGGCCAAGTTAGGTTTGAATTGGCGGCGCTACCTGGGGTCAAGGGGAACTGTATCAAGGCGGAAGTGACGATGCATATGTTTGGGTGACGAACCTGTTCCGAGGGTGCGAACAACATTGAAGTTGCTGGGCTCAAACCTATGGATTTGTGGCAACGGTTCGGCTTGTCCGGCCTGTATTTTCGAATGCGCCTGGCAATTGTGAAAAGAATGATCCTCATGCGCTGCATGGGAGCCTGGCGCAGCTGGCGAAGTAAGGCTATTCGAGGGCAAGTTGGCTGGCGCCTGCGACTGTGCCACAGTAGCCGCCATTCTGTCGGCGTTGATGTCGAGAGATTGCTGTCGGTGAGATGCGGCCCAAGAAGCACCAAGTGGAGAGAGGACACTAGTAATATAGACAAGACAAGACGCAGTTCAGATTGATGGTTCCTTTGTTGTTTCGAAAATGTGTTGAAAGAGAGATTGAGGCTTGGATCAATCACCCCCGTTTGAGCAGGTAGTTTCAGGTGCGGTCCATGGCCACCAGGATCCCGATGTGGCTAATGAAAGGGAGCAGGATCAACGACCATACGCAGCGCCAGCGCGGTTCTCTCCAACCATGCGCCCTCTGTCCTCTCGAATGATGCGTTCTGCGTTCTGCGAGATAGCGACAGGCAAGGCAGTTGAGCTGCGCGGCAATTTGACGCGGAGGCGAACGGGAAATGGCCACGACAAGTCAGAGAGGCGGAGGAGAGGCGGAGGAGCGGCGGAGGGGGAGAAGGCTGGCCAAAAACGGTCGAGAATACAATTGAAAAAATATAACGAGGATCTGGGCCGGTTCCGACTTGACGGTATTTTTTCGTCGAGGCGGCAATTCAACCGTGACGTGCCTTTTTCTTGTTCTGTCCGACTAAGCTGACTCGGTTGGTTGGCTCTGGTGCTGATTTAGACCTGATGAGGCATAACGAGGTGCCCAAGTTGAGCGGTGGCTTGCACCAGGCTTGGACAACGGGGCGGTTCTCGGCGGGATTCACTCTGGGCAGCAACGGACAGACAGAAAAAGAGCAAAATCGATGACGGCACAACGGCGACGGTAGCGGCCGTTGGAGCGATGTTGGGGATGAGGCCAATATCAGCAAGCACAAGATGCGGAGCGAGGCGGGCGCGAGAGCAACGGGAGCAACAGGTCAAGTCATCAAGTCACATAGGAATGTGGAAGAAACGGGTCAACCACAGGATGGGGATTCGGGCACTCGAGCAAGCCAGTTGTGACGTCGGGCTTGCCGGCGTGGATGCTGATCTCCGGAATTTGGGGGAGGAGCATGACAGGATTGCCTGCGTCGGTTAATGTTGCGACTTGAGACGGTGACGGTGCCGGGGTGGACTAGCATTGTATTGACACATTGTGCGCCTGGAATGACGGGGGGCCAACGCCAAGACTGCGCTCGAGGATTTCATATTAGTATTAGTCTATGGATAATATGTGTACTTATGTACTAGTGTATACTGTACGGAGTATGTACATATGGGCACGTACAATGCGCATGTATGCACATAGTAGTATGTACTACGTACCAGCATCCGCATGTCTAGTGCATTTGCGGGTGCAGGCGCAGGCAGGCGCAGGCAAACCCTTGCGAGAGCCTAAGAGCATAAATTGGGCAACATGGCAACAATCACAAACCGACAAAATCCGACAAAACAAAGCTGCCTACAAGTCACAAGCCACAGGCCAAAAAGCCCAACCTGCTGCTGGCGGCGCTGGAGCAAACCCCAATCACATCAGTCCCGGAGGCGCCCTGATCCCAGCCGTTCGGGTACGTAGCATTTACACGCACATGGCGGGGAGCATCGGGGACCACAGCAGCCGAGCCCGCAACCTTGAGGAGCATTGGGGACACAAGATTACGTAGGATTACGCTTTGGGTGTGGACATGTGGAGGGGTGCCCCCGTTGCTATCCCAAATTATGACGCAACTGTGTGGTGGGGGAAAGGCGGGCAGGCCATGTGGGCGCGTCTAGGTACATCGGCATGCTCATTCCAGCTCCAAGCTGCTCGACCGAGTGCATGTGTGCTCGAATCAGCAGCCGGTGCAAAATATTCAGAGTCCTTTATGCTTCAACTACGAACATTGAATGCAGATGCCTGTTACAGTCACGTCTGGAAATACCCGCTTCAAAGCTTCTTCCCGGCGTTCATTGCCTCGAAGGAGACGCAAGTACCTAGTGCAGCAAGCGGCATAACGTGCCTAAGCACAAGGTACCAAGTACTCCGTACCTGCCTATTGTGTTCATTGATAATGCATCCAGACGGTAGTTGACCGTTGTATATTCGTTCACACCTGCCTAGCCATGGGACAACATATCCCGCCAGACACAGCTTCTCTTTCCTCAAATTGCTAGGGAGTTTTTTTGAATGAATCGAATCCTGCTGGGATCAATGTCACGTGCAGTGCCCTTCATGCATCAAGGGCAGCCCATCGCTCATCTTTCATCACACCTCTTTCGTTAGCTCTGCAGTATTGGTGCTTGTTTCATACTCACCAGCCTTTGTGTGATTGTCGTGTCGCCTCGCCTTGCTCTGCCGCGATCCCTCACAAATCCAGTCCGCTACGGTGATGGAGTGTCGGAATATGACTTTGCTTCAGAGTCGTCGCAAGTTGGCCGTGTTATTCTACAGGAGCTAAAGACAATGATTAGCGTGCGACTGATCGATCCTCGGGCTGTTGCCGCTCAGTCAGTATGCACCTTGAGACCAGAGTTGCACCCGCCGAGAACCTTTCGAGCAATCAACCCTAACGCCTGCACATAGCTTCATGTAAATCAACATGATGATCGAGCTTTTTCAATGCACGGCTCGAGTCAATGCGGTCCGTCATATGAGCAACAAAGGTAATCGCACCCGACGGCGACCAAGGTCTTTCCCATTACTTGGTTATCGAAGAGAATTTGTTGAGCATGTCCCAAGACCCGATACTCGAGTCGAACAAGTATATTGGTCATGGGTGGAAAATAAGACCCTTCAATGTCGAAACAAGGCCAGTGTAGCACGTCGCATCGGGGTTATTTGTATAGAGGTGGAGGGGGAGAGCGCAGCAATTATCCTGCCACTATAGGGTAGGGATCTGTCTGCAAGATGTGATGACATCTTGCGTTATGAGTTCCAGTTTTCGCTTTGTTTTTCAAGCAAAGCCTGGTCCAATTGATATTCGTGGTCTTATCCTCTGGCGAAATATTTTTCACGTCACTTCTCCTCGTCGAAATGGGTTACTACACTCAAGCTGGTTATTCGACCAATAGCGGTCGACTCGGTCTGGGCTCCGACTCAAGTCCGTATAAAAGATTGACCAGTAGACTCCCCGACTAATTGGAAACAAAAAAGACCAGCAAAATGGTGTGCTAGAAAGGGTAGAATTCCTATCGGGCCAGATGGCGTCTCCCAAAGCCAAGGCTTCGAATAGCGTAGCCGTGGCTGCGATTCGCCTCTTATTGCCCGGGCAGCTCCAGAAGGTACGCCAAGGGTAGCTCGCCATTGACTTCCGTCTCTGCCATGGACTTGTCCAGTATTCATTGTCCATTGCTCTACATAGCCGGCTGGGAGGATTGTATGTGTGCCGTTCCAATGCAAGGAATACAACGCTACACCGCATAAAGGGGAGGGGAGAGTAAACTTGTCGTTTTGGAGAGTGTTGACCGCTTTTGATATTCTGGACGACATGGTGGGCGTATGGTTGAATCATTTATTTAGTAATATATCTCGGCACATAAGCATCCGACATCCGATGTGGTGTAACGGCTATCATACTGCGCTTTCATATTCCCAGAATTGGAAGTGCCGCAGGGACCGGGGTTCGACTCCCCGCATCGGAGTTCTTTTTTTGCTTTTTCATGTTCTGACGTTACATATATACGTAGTCTTTAACTTTGTTGGAAGGTTCAACGGTGGTTTAAGGGCCTTGGGTGTTTTTTTGTAGAAGTTGTCGCGGTCGTTTCGACCTGTATGCGTGGCCTAGAAGGGGATTTGTAACCTAGTTATATATATATATATATATACACACGTCTGGGCCTTTGACAAACCGCTACTCTATCAAATCGGGCAGGTTAAATAAACATGCGTGAAAATCGACATGATTGGATTTATGGCTAAACGTGATATATTTTAGTGTCGCAGGGCTGCAGTGTTAGTCGGCCTGTAGTAAATAAAGCTGTGATGATATTGGGCGAATGAGCCTTACTTTTCTGTCAACATCCAAGCTTTTGGGACTTCGAACAGGCAATTTGAAACATAGCACAATGTGTCCCTTTACAATATATACTACCGGATACCTTTAAGTTCAATGTAAGTGTTGTATGCCTGTATCTTACCGGAGTACTTGCATGGAAGAGAGAATAAATGGGGACCACCAGACAAGATATACAGAGCTCAATGTGCGCCACAGCATTACTTACCTGGGTATCCAACTTGAATACTGGACTAAAGAAACCATCCCAGGCTTACTATTCTACCTTGGGATTGAGCCTCATAAGCATGCTCTGTTTTTATTTTCTTTCTTTTGCACATATCTGGCGTTTCTGGCGCTGCAGGTCCTGCAAGTGGTCTTGGCGGTCTTCAGGGCTGTCTGCAATCTCGAGGCGCAGCACAGGCGGATGCATGATGCCAGCTTGGAGTAAAAGGATGAATCGGTTCAATGCACCAGTGTACAAGGCACACGCAGGTGCAGGTCAATGGTGCGAAGACTCTGTATTGTATCAACTGCAGGCACGGGCACGGTGCAGCACTATGTCCTGGTGTGTTAGCATTGACTTGATGCCGCTGGACCCAATCAAGATTCAGTTGACTGCAGCCAACATTATTACTGGTCGACAGGCCATCGATGTCAACAGATCGACAACAGTCGACTCAATGTGCTGGAACAGATCAACAGGCGCTGGGCCAACATTGAACATTGAACTGCCAGCCACCACGGGGCGACTTGACGGCTGGGCCCACAGCCCATGTCAGCCTACCGCCTGCCGTCGCCCAACAAGTGCCCCTGTTGCCCGTGTTGCCTCGCAGCATTAAACTGTGCTGCCCGTGTTCCATTGGCTGCATCCATCAGCATGTAGAAGCCGACATGGAGTTGCTCTGCTCCATGCCATCCCACCCCCATTCCATCATCATCTTGTCCAACATTTCTTGCAACTCATAGTCTTCTCAACACCACGACCCGGCGGATTCGTAACCGCCCTACCGTTGCATACTCCCCTCGCGACAAACAACTGCATCTACAGCTCCTTCTGCCCGATTCTACAGACAAGTCCGCCGCCCTAGTTCTCGACCTGGTAGTCAAGCTGCCCGCTCCCTCTCGCACCGCCATGCGGCGCCGCTGATCCGCGACCATGTTCTCCAATTTCACGAGCATTGTGCAAAAGGCCCAGCAGCTCATTGACCCGACCCAAGGCCTCAACCTCTCCAGCTCCGATCGGAACCCTTCCAAGGCCTCCCTGTTCCAGAACCAGTTCCGCTTGCCCTCCTCGCAAAATCCCCTATACGAGATCAATGCCGAGCTTACCATCCCACCTTCCAATGCTACCCAGGGCGATAGAGACCACGATCGAGGATGGCATTACCCCGGAAAGCTGCATTTGTCCGAGTCGTACATGTGCTTTTCCACCACGCCCACAAGCTTCGTACAAACTGCCACCGCCTCGACGTCTCTGGCATTTACAGGCCCGACCCATGGCGCGGGGCCAAGTGGGAATGGTTTCACGTTTCCTCTGTGCGCGATTAGAAGAGTTGAGAGACTAAATAGCCAGAATTTTCAGGTAGGATTGCCCTCATGCGCCACCGGGCATCATGGTGAAGCGGTGTCGACCGAGCTATCAGCAGGTGCTAACACGCCGCCTCCTCTTGACAGTTTGCACTTGCCATTACGACGTGGAATGGGCTGTTAGCAGATAACCCCAAAGATAAAGACAGCAGCAAGGACATCAAAGATGCCAAGGAACAACGAATTACGATCCATCTAGCCGGCTCCCGACCTGCTTGCGAACGGTTTTGCGATGGACTCAAGAGAGGCCTGAGAGCCGGTGTCGGCAACGTCGGCAAGCTCCGCAAGGTCGTTGCTGAATGCTACTCCGAACACCTCCTCCGATCTGAAGAAAAAAAGAATTCAAACCCGCCCGATGCCGGTCTTGGCATGGTGTTTAGGTATCCCGGCGACCCCAAGAAGCTGCGAGACAGGGCCAAGATGCGACTCTGGGCCGAGTACTTGCGAGACAATGGAAGAAATTCGACCCTTATACGCCAACCCACATTCCACAAGCTCATTCGAGTCGGCTTGCCAAATCGTTTACGAGGAGAGATATGGGAACTAACTTCGGGTTCGCTGTACTTGCGACTTGAGAAACCAACTCTGTATGCCGATACCTTGACCAAATTTGAAGGGCAAGAGTCGCTTGCTATTGACGAGATCGAGAAGGATCTGAATCGAAGTCTGCCTGAATATCCCGGTTTCCAAAGCGAGGAAGGTATTGGCAGGCTTCGCAGGGTTCTTACTGCATACAGCTGGGTAAATCCTGATGTTGGGTACTGCCAGGCCATGAATATTGTCGTGGCGGCGCTGCTCATCTACATGTCCGAGGCTCAGGCTTTCTTCCTACTCTCATCTCTTTGCGATCGTCTTGTTCCCGGCTATTACTCCACAACCATGTACGGCACCCTACTGGACCAAAAGGTGTTCGAGTCGTTGGTGGAAAGGACGATGCCGATTCTCTGGGAACATTTAGTCAAGAGCGATGTTCAGTTATCAGTTGTCTCGCTGCCTTGGTTCTTGTCCTTGTACATCAACTCAATGCCCTTAATATTCGCTTTCCGCGTACTGGACGTCTTCTTTGTGGAAGGGCCAAAGGTGCTGTTCCAGGTCGGCCTAGCAATCCTGCGAATAAATGGTGAAGAGCTGCTGGATGCCGCTGACGACGGCGCCTTCATATCCGTCCTCAAGGCGTATTTCTCCAGGCTGGATGAGTCGGCTCACCCCAAGTCCGAGAACCCCAAGCTTCGAGCCGTCACCCGTTTTCAAGAGCTCATGGTAGTTGCTTTCAAGGAGTTCTCTGGCATCACTCACAGCAGCATCACCGAGTTGCGACTAAAGAAGAAGGATGCGGTCCTGAATAACATTGAAAATTTTGCCAAGAGAACGGCAATTCGAAACTTGGGACCCGACAGCAAGCTGCTCAACACAGATGAGCTCGGTGCCTTGTACGACAGGTTTTACAGTGTATTATACGAGCGGCAACAGCGAGACCTCATGATTCAGGAGGAGCAAAAGCGCCGGGCCAAGACAAGTAGAATGCGAGCTTCTGAAATCTTTTCCTCTGCGCCTAACCAGGTGGAAAAGGGCCGCGTAGGGCTAGGGCCGAGCACAAGTCTGATGGATTATGACGCATTCAGAGAATTCCTTGCCAGCATGTGTAAATGGGCATTGTCTGATTCCCCTGGAAACTCAAGGAGGGACACCATGGCTGGAGGCGATAAATCTCCCAAGTTCAATACTGCTCGGAAATCTCCAGATCTCACATCCCCTTGGGGTGTTGGCCCGGAGCCCGCAGAGCATGAGTTTCTGCAGCGCCTGTACAAGAAGTGGGATGTAGATGGAAACGCAGCTCTGACGCTGCAAAATGTTGTCACAGGATTGGCTGGTATCAAGGGCAAGAGAGATATTATGGGCACCATCACCTATTTCTTCGAGCTATACGATGATGATGGTGATGGCAAGGTTGACCGTGAAGGGATATTACGAATTTCCGAGGCATTACTGTTCCTATCACGACGCGGGCTCGAGGGAACACTCAGTCCCAATGCCTCAAGCCTTGCGCTTAATGGTGAAACTGGTAGCGCAAATGAGTCTCAGGCAAGCTTACCAGCGGGTATACCTGTCAACGAACGGTTCCTCGGAAGTGTGAGCGCCTTCATCCGCCGCTGCTTTGAGTACGCCGACCCGGATCACCCCCAGAACCAGAATACAAGCAACACGCCACAAGACGCCGAGGCAGACCAGAATTCGTTTGCCATAGGGGATGATGAGGACGAAGAGGATCTTCTGGAGCTGGAGTCTCCATCAGGGTCGCCAAAGGAAGCAAAGAAGACGAACGAAATGCTACTCGACGGGGAAGTGCCAGCGGATGGCACCAACGACGAGTCGCGGCGCAAGGTCTCCAAGGCCAAGTCGGAAGCTGCCAACGCGGCACTGAACCCAGCGCAGCCTCTGCATATGACGCTACCGACATTTAGAATGGTTGTTCTCGCTGACGAGCTCCTGGAGCAATTTTTTGAGTCTTCATTCCCCTTCTCATTCCATATCATTGAGGGCCTTCAGAGCGCAGCAGTGACACCACAAAGCTCGTCATTGACAACCTTTGCCAGCCTTGGCTTTGGTTCTAAGCCTCCCCTTCCCGTTCAGCCTGGACCGCACGGAGCAGGACGTGGCTTGCGAGGCGTGCTGGACAACATTGTAACGGACGGAATGCGGGTGGCAACCGAAGTACGCCGGCGCATGGAGGAGGCGCAGAAGGAACTTGAGAAGAATGCGCTACCTGGGCAGCGACCTGAGGATGATGAGGAGGACGACGATGATATTGGCATCGCGGTCGGGGCTCGGAAAGGACCAGGCGGTCCCAGCGGGGATAACCGGTCCGTCAAGAGCTCTGATCGCGATTTACTAGACGGATTAGACGCAGGGGCAGGAGCATCATCGAAAGAGCAGGACCAGGACCTAATAGATGTCAACTCCGGAGAGGGACGACCGAGAGTGGAGACGGTTGCGGCTTCAGGAACCGGAGTAGTTGAATTCGAGGGGTAGTTGGAATCATTTGAATCTTTTTTCTCTCCCTTTTTCTCATGAGCATCGTTTACGAGAAGAGGAGACGGCATGTGTTGTTGCTGTAATGGGACTATTATTGAATTTTTGTATTCTGGATCATAAGGATGGGGAGCATCATGGCGCAGGGGGGGATCTTATGGGTGTGAAATGAACAGACATGAAGTTGATGGTCGATTATGGGAATTTCTGGTGGCGATTGTGACTGTCTTGCTAAACCAGCTGGGCATATCGAGTTGGATAGCGATAAGACCATGATGTATCGAATCGCAGCCTATTTCACGCATCTTCATCCCGTCAAGCACGTGCCCAGCCCCCACCATTGGTCTAACATGTTGCATCATGTCTAGTTTCTACATACGCTGATGCCGTCCATGTATCGCTTTATCCCGAACCCACTCTACAAATGCTGTCCGCGCCCAGGTAAGCCCGTTGCTTAGATATCATAGCCGGAAGCCACCATGTCCTCGATGGCCTTTTGTATCACCTCGCCGTCGGCGGCGACGCTCATCCTGCCCGCGGCGGCCCTGGCACCCACCCACTCGACCTGGTAGTGCTCCTCCCAGGCCTCCTTGGTGCCGTCGACGGGCCGCAGGCTTGAGTCCCCGCGCGCGACGTACCAAAAGACCAGCTTGTAGGCCAAGGTGCCCGGGCACCTGTGGTGGCAGACGGCGACGGGCTCGCAGCTGCGCACGGCGGTGGTGACGTCCTCTGGGAAGCCGTCGGGGGTCCTGGCGACGAGGGGCAGCATGTCCTCTGTCGGGGTGGCCCTGGTGGCGACCCTGAGGGCCAGCGGCGCGACGGGGATGCCCGTCTCCTCGTGGGCCTCGCGGAGGGCGGCGGCGTGGATGTCCTCGCCGATGTTCTTGCGGCCCTTGGGCAGCTGCGTGATGCCCGTGTCCGGGTCGTGGACGATGGCGACCTTGCGCGCGGCCGGGTCGACGATGACGCACCCGCACGAGACGATGAGGCCGGCCGACGGCGCGCATCGCACCAGGAACTCGGACGGGGGGATGGTGTTGTTGGACAGCGTGGCGCCGCGGGAGGCGAGCTCGTGCTCGAGCTGCGTGTGGCCTCTGCGGCCGGTGCCGTTGGGGACCTTTTCCATGGCTTTTATTTGCGGGTTTTGGGGACGTTTTTGGTGGTTGGGAGGAGGTTGATGCCGCGTGGGAGGCAATGTTCAATGGCTGGTATTTGTATGTTGAGGCTTGGTGTGCTTTGGTTTCGTGAGGGCCTCTGTGTAGTTGGGCTGGATAGTCATGAGACGTGGCGAGCAAGAGTCATCGGCGTGTACAGGCACGGCGAAGCACAACATGAGTTGTTTTTTTCTCTTTACATGAGGCTGCGCCCCGCCGCTGTACATGACGCCAGGCATGTTTGGTCACACCGAGATATGACGGCGAGGATGTAGAGGAGGATGTACGGGGAGAAGGGGTTGAAAGGGTCTGTCGTGGGGGGAGAATGAGGTGTGGGGGCGGAGAATTCAGATGGTTTGGATCTGTGTTGGGTTGACTTTTTGAAGGTTGTGGCTTGAGAGGCGTGAGAAATAAAGTGGTGGAGATGAGTTTTTTTATATCTTGTTGTGCTGCGGCATGGTTGACGACAACTATTGTTGGGTGGGAGAGAACAGCCACGATGGGCAGATTTCCGTAGAAATGTAATGTGTGGACTGTGTAATTATTTGGATAACGGCTCGGGTCAAAGAGTCTCGTTGAGTGTGAAGAGAAACTGAGAGGGAAGGCTCTGATAGACGTGAGTGAGTGGCCCTCGACCGGAGATTTTTCACGGGTTGTATATATATATATGATCCGTAGTGTTGAAAGAGGAACGTTTGCTTACTCTCTTGTATATCCTCACGACACCAGTGCAGTTTTGCTCATTTGAAAATGGGAACCCATTCTTTTGGGCCAAAGTGTTTCATGCCGCATAACAGCTTGGACCGTGGCTGCTCTCAACGCCTGATTCCCACGTCGTACTTGACTTGTTGCGTTGGCCAAAGTCAAAACAATTGGCATCATTGGTGACAGCGGCACCAACTCTGAAAAGACCCAGCTGCGTAGCTCCCCATCACCCGCCCGGCACAAATAGGTGATGAATCCCGGCTTGGCAACGTTGGCGATGTGTTGACAAATGGAGAAGATTAAAAACCGGCCCTCTCCCCTCCCGTCTGCTGTATCACCTCACCCTGGTTTCAAGCAGCGCAATTTATCGATTCCCTTTGATTTACAAGGAGCATGACCCATGATTTTGCATGAGTGATAGGCACATGTCGAATAGGCAACTTTCCATGTTCCCGTAGCCAACCGGTGGACATGCCGGATTGAAACTCAGCCATCGCGTGACACAAGCTAAGCCATTGGTATTGGTATTGGTATGCGGAAGCTCGGTTGTCGTAGCGCACACACCAATGCGTTCGAGTTGAAAGAGTTGTGTACGACTCTAGGAATAATCAATGCGGCATGTGTTAACCTGTATAGAAAAAATGCTGTACTTGACATGCTTTGCATTGATCGATTGATGAGGTCGACGGTGATCCGGTGGGGCATCTTGCACTCGTCAACGTCAGGTTTGGCGCCATTATGTCACCATGATGTCGACCGGTATATCCACACACGCACAACGTCTGGTACTCTTTCCAGATTTCCGAGACGCATTTGATTCCAGTAAACCTCCAAACGGCATCGCTATTATTCACACCACACATCCTCCAGCTCGATCGAAATGTCAACGATTCTAGTTGTCGGGGCCACCAGAGGTCTGGGTGCCAGTCTAGTGAAGCAGTATGCGGCGACTGCCGCCAACGTCGTGTATGGAACTGCTCGCTCTAGCGCGATCCCCTCTGGGTTTCCGGAACACGTCAAGTGGCTCAACGGTGTCGACTTGGCCAAGAGTTCTGTTGGAGACGACATTGTTAAGCTTCTCGGCGACACCAAGCCCTTGTCGACACTTGTGAGTATCCTTGGAGACGACACGAGACAAACATGTCGGTTGAGCCATTAACATGCAAGAACCACAGATAATCACCGCTGGTCACTTCTCCACAGAGGACATCAGCGCTGAAAAGGGCCCAAATTGGGATCAAGAGCTCCAAATGTACACGACTAGTTCCGTTGCACCAGTCTTTATTGTCCACCGGCTTGTTCACGCTGGGCTGCTGCACCAAGGGTCCAAAGTTATCTTGGTGTCTTCCGAGGCTGGGAGCATAGGGCTCCGCCACGAGAAGGAGGGCGGTGGCAACTATGCTCATCATGCTAGCAAGTCGGCGCTCAACATGGTTGGCAAGCTACTTAGTTTGGACTTGAAGGAGAAAGGTGTGATAATCAGTATTGTCCATCCTGGATTTATGCGAACCGACATGACGAAAGGAGTCGGCTATGACAAATACTGGGACGCTGGAGGCGGTGAGTTCATACATGTTGACATCTGCTCCCATCCTCACAGCCCATGAATCAGATCTGACGACTTCATTGCAGCTGTCACATCCGACGAAGCCGCCTCGACCCTTATCCAGTGGACTGATCATGTAGATATTTCCAAAACTGGGGAGTACTGGGCGCCCAGAGGGCCAGGTCAGTGCACTACTTTTTCGACCCTCCTCCGGGGGGATGTTTTCTCCTGCTGATATGCGTGCGTTGTCAGGTGATATTGGTACAGTTGAAGAAACTATGGGGAAGAATCTGGAAACTCCCCTACATCTGCCATGGTGACGAGGCTTGAGCTGAATATGACGCTTCTCTTGCTCGACTCTTTATTGGTGATTGGGCATCTCGGCCACCACGCTGCAATCCCCGTTGCCATCGACTGAATTATACTGTGTCGTTGAGATTTGTTTGTGTACCGGAAGACTTCGACTTGATACTAGTAGTACAGGTATTAATTCACTCAGAGCCACATGTCACAAGCATGAGCCCCTGCTTCTGACCACGCCCTGGATAGTAATCGACGCAATGGTGGAGACTGTACGGAGTACGTATTTCGGCCACTGTCAGATTGACAGCTTTCTTCAGTGGCGCAATTACTAAACCAACTCAGTAAAATACCCATGTGATAATCCAGGCCGGGGAGTAAGTACTACCACTTAATTAGGATCTACTACGGTAACCACGCACTTGTCGTGTCTTGTCACAAGGTGAAAATACAAAGGCGCTATCGGGTTGCCAAATTATATGGAGTACCTGAAGACAAATCATCTCTCCGTGGGTGTGCATGAGTTGTGCAGCGCAAGTCGGGCGAAGAGTCTCTGGCAAGATATACTGGGGATCGCATCTAAGTTTCTAATTGCGTGTAAGATATTACAGCGGTGTACCCCAGCCGGCCAGATACGTTTTGTCCGTCTTCCACTTAATATAAGAGGATCCGTAGAGCTTAGTGTCGAGGGGCCTTGCCTTGTAGTACGTTATTGTGACTCCGGAACGTGGTTGGAGCGAGCACACTTGAGCTTTGAGAAGAATTGTCTCTTGGAACAAGCATTCGTGCAAAGCGCGTCTAAGATCTGAAGTCGGCTCAAGACGAGCAAGCGACTCCTTACGGGAGACGCTGTTGGATGTCTGCACGTCCACAGTTTCATATTGCGGTCGTCATTTATGGCCCTCTTTCATTTGCGGCAGAGCCTTGCACCCAGGCTTCAATACGAGAAGTGACCGGAGGCATGCAGGCCGGGGGGCCAGAGCGATTGTGCTTCCAATTTCAACTAAATTGGCGATGCCATTTCGACCAGAGAGAGCAGAAATGATTTATCATAGAGGCATAACGCTTTCGAGGCTATTCCGTATAACCAGAACATATTTCGTGCCGCGGCCATTTGTGGTTTCGGGCTCCTCTCTCGGCCAGCAGTCCGCAAAAAGAAGAAAGAGTGGTGATTCGGCCGTGAGCTTGTTGGAATGCGGCCAACGTCATTGTCGTTCGGCTCAGGGGCTGCGGGTCATGTTGGGTAGCGCTGGGCAAGGGAATTAATTACCCCCGTCCAATATTATACTTTAATAATACTACTATGCCCCCGATTTAACGAGTTGATGAGTTGACGAGGCCCACGAGAAGGTGGGCAAGGTGGCATTGTACGGCGGGGTGCATGGCCATACCCAACGCAGATCTCACACAGTGTAACAACCAGGGCATAAATCCCGTAGATTGCATGGCTATTTGCGCCTTTTGGCGATGTGGAAGGCCAAAAAAGGGGTTGTCCTATTTGCACGACCCATAAATCGCTGCGAAAAGGAGGTTTGAACATTCCAATGCTGAGTATGGACGGATCCAGGGCATTTCTGCACAACGCCGAATGCTTCAATAGTTTAGACGGATAAGTCTCCCTCCTTGAGCGTAGTTTTACTCTTGCTGGCAATAGCGAGACCATATGTATTCCGCCCATGAGGGGATAATGACGAGGTTTTGGCCGGCGCACAAATTGGATTCTGCTCGGCTCGTCGTCCAATAGCCAAAATCAACGACACTTTGGTGAAAGCGATAACCTCTTCCAGCCATATGGGGTAAAGAACCCTGGGACAGCTGCCACTGTACATGGACCTGGGTGTGAATTGACCAGTATCCATGTCGGCGCTAACTACGTAGCGTTGATGTCGTCGCTCGAGCTCATCTACTGATGTATGTACGGAGCAATACTGTTCATCTATCAGCTTCTGCCATCAAATCTGTTGGTGGACCAAAGAGAATGATGCCCGGGGCAAAGGTGGGAATAATAAATAGCAATACCAGGAAGAACTCCGTACATATGTACACAGCATTGTGTCAGCCAAGCACCTGCCAGCCTAGGTCAGTAGCAGCCAAGTATCTACCCCATCGTGCTTTTCGAAGGACAGTACTCCGTACTCCGTACCTGGTAATCGATAGCTTGTGGAGTTGAACACTGGGGTCGTTTCTCGAACCATGGAGGCCTACCTACTTAAGTACATACTTAATTTGCCGTTCCATGCGCCTCTCTGAAGTGGTTGAGTGGGTTGAAGCGACATTTGAAAGTCGCATTTTGCAAGTTGGGCTTCAAAGCTCCTGCTGTTTTTGTTAGGCAGACACCAACCATACGTAAACGATCGTGGTACTCCGTACTCACGTGCCGAATGCTCAGTGCTAGAGACAGACTGGGACATTTGGACCGTAAATGTGCAAAATGTGCATATATGTGTATATTTGTGCTTGCAAATATTGTAGAAAACACCAGCACGTAGACGTCGATAAAGCCTCGTCTCAATTCGACGTCCTCTTGCATTTGCACAGCATCTATCCAGGAGAAAAAAGTGTTATGCTCACCACCTTGGAATACATCGCCCGCCACTACGATTTGGCAATACAAGACAGGCAGTGTCTGATCTGACCCGGCAATCGTTGAGGAATTCAGAAACTATTGACCTCTCGATTTTGGGGGTCTTCTGTACCTGACAACATTAAAGCGCCCGAGACACCATCATCATCACCAGGTGGAAGAGCTGCTGCCTGTGATCGAGCCGGCCTGTTGCATACCAGTGTTTGCCCAGCCGCAGCCGTGTCAGATCTTGGCTAAACAAGGCCAGAGGCAAGAGAAACAAAGCGGCCAAGCGAATCTCGTTCTGCGTTGGTACCGCCGGCTACCGCTGGCACAGTGACGGAGCAAGCGACGAGGTTGAAGTCTAGATTGGCCACGACGTTGAACCACTTTTTACTTTCTTGTCCAACTTTAATCGAGGAATACGATACAGAGGCAACGGCAGGATCCCAAAAGTCGACTTGACAGCTCGACAACACCCTCTCGCCGTGGCGCCGACCACTTGCAGCCAGCCCCGAGCCAGCCTCAAGCCAGTTCAAAATCGTGCCTGCGAATCTCTCAGCTGCTCGATCGCCCAAAAAGCAACCATTTGCCACGATCCCTGGTCTTTGGCACCACTAGGCCCCCCCACCGTGCATCTCAACTTCAGGACTCGGGCCCAGAGCCCATCCGGATCCCCAATTTTCACGCCGCCATTTCTGTGCGCAGAGCGGAACTACGCCCCCCATTGAGTTCTGCTCTCAGAGCCTTGGCCACGACGACGCGTCGATATCCCAGCAAGCCCATTTAGATAGACCCTGAGCCTCGCCTGCTCTCGTCTTCAAACCGCGCCGCTCCCATTCCTCACCATTGTTGCACGGCCCCTCAGATTCGGCCCTCAGGCTTCACTTGCACACTTCGAATCCGCTTGACGGCGAATCGACTGCATGACGAACTCTGCCTTGTTCCGTCTTGTGCTCGTCAACTGGTGCTCTTTGACCGACAGGAAGGGACGTTCGGCCCAGTGCAGACCGAGGTCGTACCAATATCCAGCCTGATCAGCTGCGTCACGCGGCACCTTGCGTATCTCTGGTCCCTTCTCCTAACAAACGGTTTCCATCCATCCTCGCGCCCCCTTTACGGCCCGCTGTTGCCAAGGGCTTGCGAAACGCATATCTTGTCGGCATCGGTTTTGGGCGATTGACGCACTGCTTCGCCCCTTCTCAAACGACAAACCCCTGGATCTTAAAGACGCCCCGCCATCTACTGGCTGTAGCCGCCCTTCTGCCCGTTTCACCGCAACGGGGAAACTACCATCGCGCCTTTCCTATTGGCATGATATCCGGCCTGTGCACCAAGGCCCGAGGAATTTGACCACCCACAAGAGGCCTTTCTTTGACTGACAGGTTTCTAATTTGTATCCTTTGTTTTTAATCGATTACGGACCACACTCTCCGGGGCTGCATTATTCCTTGCCAGCCAGTCAAAATGTCTAGCCCAAGCCCTTTCCAGCAAGGTAAGCTGTGCAGTGTGCTCATGGACGCTCGTGGGCGACGCATGTGCTCATGTCTGGCCATGACCCCTCTCCCTCCTTGGCAAGGGCATGGAGCATTCGTCGTCATTGACCGTTGTGCAATGCCCGCCGCTGGCATGTCTCCTCGAGTTCGGTGCGCGCATTGTCTGCCGATCCCCTTGATTTGGCTGCTGTCGTGGCAGGTGGAGGAGATTGTCGCGTTTCATCTTGTTTCGTCGGTTCGCACATGCATGAATCAGATTCCAAAACTAACTCTTTATATCTCTTGCATAGGGCAACTCCCCTCTCCAGGACTGTCAATCAACCTGTCCTCCAACAACCCTTTTCGCAACCGGGCAGCGTCGCCTGCCAGCCTTGATGCTGCCTTTGCAACGTCGACCAACTCGCCCTTTGACGACCCTACGCCTATCCAGAGACCTCTATCGCGAAATCCTTTCCTTGACCAATCCCAGCAACCTTTGAAGTCGCCGGGTGGTATTTCCAACAAGTCTGAGCACAAGTCGCTCTCCGCTGAAGATATATTTGTATGTTTGCGTGACCATGCACAAAGCCGCCGTCGCCAGCACGGCAACGGCCATCACACCAATTCGCACGAGACCGACAGAGTGACCAGGGCTGGATCGACCTATTGGCTAACAAATGTTTCCAGGATTCACTGACACTCGACGACACAATGCAAAACGATAAGTTGCCTCCGCCGTTGATTGCCCAGCGACGCCCATCAGACCAGGTTCCCGCTGCTCGTCCTGGGGAATCTCAACAGCCTGGCGACAAGCACCGACTTGCCAAGTCACAAGAAGAAGCCATGCGGGCAAGGAAACCAGGTCCAGGTCCAGGTCCAGGTCCAGGTCCAACACCCAACCCCGCAACATCAAGGTCTCCTCAGAGGAAACCGGTCCGACGTCCGCGACGAAATTCAGACTCATCCGTTATGGACTTCAATGCTCAGCCCATTACAGCCGAAGAAATGAAAATAATTGAGGAGCACCGCATGCGAGACCGACAACGCCGTGAAAAGACCGCTCGTGAAAAAGGGAGCCGGGATAAGGAAAGTCTGGAGGGCCGTGAGCCTCGTGACAAGGAGCGAGAGGGTAAAGGACGGACCAAGTCTGGTCGCCCAAGCCGACGAATGGATATAATCGACCAGCTGGATGCAACCAGCATATATGGCACTGGCCGTAAGTTGTATTGATCATTACTTGCATATTTCCCCATCTGATCAAACGTCGTCTGTTAGTTTTCCATCATGATGGCCCATTCGATGCCTTGAACCCGCATCGAAATAAGCACAGCAGCAGGCGCGCTCCAATGCAAGCCTTTCCCAAGGACTCTCTCAACAATTCACTGGGTGGTGCCGGGCCTCTTAATCGGAACCCGGATCATGCCACTTTCTTGGGTCACGGCACAGATGAAGCATTCCGCGATTACTCTGGCGGCACGAAGAACAAGAATGGATACAACTACCCAGGTGGCTCAAGTGCAGAGCCAGCGATTTTTGATCCCATCGCTCGTGGATCCCTGGTTCATGGAGATGAAAGCTACGGCTTAGGTACCTCTACCTTCCTCGAGGGCACACCTGCTGCACGAAGCGCAATCGTCCGAAGACAGGTAGAACAGCAGCAAGAGATTGTCGACAACGGTTTGCAACGCAAGAAGTCGCTAGCACAGCGAATTCGGCACATCAACAACAAACCCCGAGATTTTTCATCTGGCAGAATGACAAATCCCGACGCAGTATCCACCAAGCGATCCCCAGATGGCACGCCGTTTGCCTCTAGTGTAGGCTCCGAACCTAACCCTTTCTTCGCTGAGTTTAGCAAAGGTGAGGAGAGCATCAGTGTCAGACCTCGGGGCGGAGCAAAGTCCCCAGCCAGCCCACCAGCGATCCCCCGGAGGTTATCTGGATCAGCTCTGGAACGACGAGCCACTGCAGACGCGATGATGCCAGGGGAGGACAGCCCTCCTGCCAAACCAACTGGTATTATAGGTCGAATGAAGAGTTTGAAGGGTGGACGAAGGCCTAAGAATACAGACACCAACACTCAACTCGCAGGGTCTGGAATGGCAATCTAAACTGTTGCAGGGAAATGGTGGGAAAAGTAGGCATCATCGCAGCACTGACGCTATGACGCGATCTGTGCGGTACTGTCCGCCGTGACAGCAGTTGGAGGAGCTGCAAGTGACAGTGGTTCACACGTCTTCTGTCAGTGGTCTGGGAGAAGAGAAATGTGGTTTCTTGCGACGCCTGAAGCTCCAGCTCAAAACGGCTGTGCGCACTTGGCCGCAATTACCGGCAACCATGTGCGGGTTACGCAGCCTGCTACGATACTCAGCCGAGATAATTACTTGGCATCGGTGATATTCATTGTGTAAAGGCGTGGGAGGGAGTTTGGGAAGACGATAGAAGACTGGCGTACCTGGACCTAAATTGAGACGTCTGCAAAGCGTCAGTAGCAACTCGTGGTCATCTGTCGGCCTTCGATAGATTTGTATGCACCGTCGGGATCAGTTTCTTATCTTGTTGGGCTTTCTTTGAGATTGGAGGAGAGGGCACTTCCATGTGCGAAATACTTGGCAGATTGCTATGAGTAGACGTTTATTTTAAATTATGCTGAAAGTGCATCATCAGACACATTTTGGGCTGTTTACTACTGTGCAAGGTGAATGCTCGCCTAGATCCTTGCTCATAGTCACTCAAATGAAGTATCGTGAGACATGGCGCCTTGATGGCACGTTCAGCTAGCCTCCGAGTTTGTTCCAAAACAACATTTGGATCTGACCAAAAGACCAATTGAAATATGCTCTGATGACGAAGCACGCCGTGCAGGTACGAGAATTTCGACAAGGCATTGGCTGTGAAAGGCACACGGACATGCCCGCTCGAGAAAAATGAAGACCGACTAACGGCATCACCTTTTGGTAGCGATAATTTAAATACGATGTACAATGCTCGTCGAGTCTCAAACCCCTCCGAGTAAAAATACAACGTAGTTGCCCTTCCTTGCAACCCTTGCAGTTAGCCTTCATATAACTACTTAAGTACCAAGACATGACGTTGTCATCTTCCCGTCTTGGTATTGTCAACGTCTCCTATTGGCTGGGTCCGTCATGCAGCGTGTCGAACACAAGCTCCACCACCTGCCACATGAACTTGGCCTCGACATCAACATCGACTTTTTATCGACCGTGTGACCCAATCCGCGCTCTACATTCATCCAGTCCACGCAGTACGTGTAATATCATGTCCACGCATGTAGATTCAATGACGGGAAAACGGTAGCACGTCACTCGCCCAGCATGGACAGGCCACAACCCAAGCCCTTCCCCTTGGCTCCCGTGGCGGCGTCTATCCTCGCCGAACGAGAAACAGAGCGCAGGAACCATCTCCGCCAACTGGGGTATTTCAAAACAGCGTGTTCCGAAATCGACGATTACGTCCTGCTAGGTGGCCTAGAGAGGGGACACGTCGTGGGCTTGAGCGCAGAAGAGGAGTCCTTTGGGGTAGCCGTATGTTTCCCGCCTGCGCCTTGTTCGCCCCGTCTCGTTGTCTCTCGCCGTTGCTGACAGGGCCAGAAATGTAGCTTGGCCTGCAGGTCCTTTCCAGGGCGCTGCTCGAGCCCCGCCAACGGGCGCTGGTCATCACGCCCAAGCCGGCGGGCGTCATTCTGCGGTCGCTGAGGGACGGCGTCGCGGCCGAGCTGGCCCACGAGGGCGTGGCCCCGGGGGACGTCGAGCCGCGCGTGAGGGCGAGCCTGGACTGCGTCATGCTCTCGTGCGTGTTCGACATGGACGGCCTGTGGGAGGTCCTGGCCGAGCTGGACAGGAGGGGCCGGGCTTCCTCCCCCCCGGGGGGCCGTGTGCCGCCGTCGCCCGCTTCCGAGATTCAAGACAGCGAGGAGGACGAGGGGCCCTCGCCGCTCTCGCCGCCGCCGGCCGCGGAGTCGCCGCCCCCTTCCGTCATCCTCGTCACGCACTTCTCGAGCCTGCTCACGTCGCTCTTTGCCCGGCGCGAGAGGCCGGCCGCCCACGCGAACCTGTCCCTGCTTGCCTCGCGCCTGCGCCACCTCTCGCGCAGTCTGCCCTCGAACCCGCTCGTCCTCATCCTCAACTCAACCACCTCGTCTACCGACCCTCATGGGCCGGAACCAGGCAGGCACCCTTCTGCGGCTGCCGGCGGCGGCAGGCCGCTTGATCCCTCGCTCCGGTCGATATTCAACCCCCCGCCGCTCCCCATCCCCGGCTACGTGCCTACCTCGTCGAGGCGCAACAAGCCTTCGTTCGGGCTGGTGTTTACGCAGTTGCTCGACCTGCATCTCCTGGCTTCTCGGGTCCCCAGGACGGCGGAAGATGCAGAGGTCGCACTGGGGAGTACTGCGCTGGAGGCGAGGTTTGTTACCGTGGTGGAAGTGCTGTTGGATGAGATGGGCCTGTGGACGGGGAGGATGGGGAAGAGGCCGAATAGGGAGCAAAGATGGGCTGCAGTGCAGGTCGACGACGGGAGAGTCGTGGATGCGTTTGGGAAGCAGGAGATGGCCGCTGTGACGGAGATTCGTACATCTGGGGGGTTCGGGGGACGAAGGCCATAGCAAGGCTGTCATGTTACCGGCATCATTCATGGTCGCCTTTGGTTTGTGTTGGTTGCATGTGTTGTATGCAGACAGATACTTGACGACAAGGGCACACATGTTGCTTTCGCATTCCGAGCCGACTCTCGTAACAATGCTTCCGGAATTCACGCGCAAATTATATAAATCTTCTTTCCTATTAGGTTCCCCCTCCTTGAAACTTAAAAACCGCTCAATCGAAAAATGCCGAGTTTGCCTCGCAAGTCACGCGCAGTCGCTTAATTTGCCCTTCCAATGTACAAAACCAACCCAGCCGTAAGTCCTCTCACCCCCCCTGCCTGGCACTTCGCCCCCTTCAACTCGTCTACCTGGTATAGCCCTTGAGATCTAAACCTCCACCCTCTCCCCTGCGTGTCTCCGTCGTCTCCTGCCAAAACTATGGGCAAGGGACGCAACACCCCCGTGGACCTTCTGCCTTGAACAATAAATAGAGCGATGTCCGTTTGGAAACAAACTCCTCGCTGCTATGTATGCGTATGTGTGGGAAATAAAAAAAAAACACAAAAAGATAACAACAATACCTGCACAGTGGCATAGTCACAGTTCCACTTTTGTCTCACAGCACTTTGCGCCGGTGCCCAGCTCCTTGCCCAGCAAGAAGCTGGCCGGAAGAATGAAAGCAAGCCACCAAAGTAAACAACGTAAGACTGCAGGTTCGTCGTCGTGCTCTCGGTCCAATAATGAAAAGAAAAGAAAAAGAGGCCGACGCGGGCGAGAAGAGATGCGGATGCGATAAAATTAAAGAGTCGGCTCTCCCAAACTGCAAGTGATACAAGAAGGAGTCGATTGTCTCTTTTCAAAAGGGGCGGTGATTCTACTCTATAAGTCGTCGGTGTCGGAGTGCAAAGAATACCGTATCTCGTTTGGAATATCAAGAACTGCTTAGATGCGGGGGAGAAGACGAAGGGCCGCTCAAGATTTGGGATTTTCGGTCATTCTTCCAGAAATCAATGGCTTCGACAACGTCCTCTCCCCGCTCATCTTCGTATGCAAATAAAATCTGAATAGCATGTTAGCGTTATACACATGGAAATACGCGAATTGTCGTCCTCACCTCATGAGTACTGCTGTGAAGCATACGAATGTTCTTGTGGGGCACAATATGCACTGCACCGTTTTCAATATTGCGTAATTCGATAAAGTTGGGTTCAAACGCAAGGATCCAGGGGTAGCTGAGTGCAAAGCTTAGGGGCGATCCCTCCCAGTCAATCCGCCACTCGGGTCTTGCTCGCCAACCATTGCGGTTGACAAAAAACGAGAATTCAGAGTAGTTCAGTAAGAATTCTCCATTGAGACGCTCAATATGAATCGGCTTGGCATTCTCTTTGCGTGCTACAAAATCAAGAGAAGTATCTGCCTGATCCAGAAGTGATTGCGTCTCCAGAGTCTCGAGGGATACAACCTCGAAGCCTCGCGCACATGCAACGCATAGCTTCGACTTGAGGAAGTGAACTGACGACGACTCTGTGGGAATGTAAAACTCCTTGAATGGTCGAAGTTCGTCATGGCCACCGGCTATGAATTTGCCAAGGCCCTTCTGCTTTTTACCCTTGGTCATAGCGTCATTGGGCTCAAACACCTTGATAGTAGTTGACAATGCGGATGATTTGACACAGCAGACGAGATGTCGACCCAGGCAGATACCCGTCTTGAAGAAGCTGCAGTGGTTCTGGATCTTCTTCGGTCGCTTGCTCATGGCAGGCTCATCGGGGTTGAGCGCGGAAAGCGCGTATGACTGCAATGTCTTGTTGGATAACACCAACAGGAGTTGGTATTCTTCCAAGATGTCGATCTGAGTTACGTTGGGGGTTTCCAACACTCTTCTTGGGATCTGTGCCTTGTTCTTACGGTCTGATAGATAGACGCCGTTGTCTGTACCATAAAGAAGCTTGCGACCGCCATCTGCAAAAAATTAATCGTCAGTTTCATGTCACAGGTCAAAATCCTATCAACAACACAGCATTCCTTGACATACCGAACGGCATAACACAGTTGACATGGTTCGTGCCCACAAAGAAATTGCTCGAAATGACCGTCGTGTTGAAAAAGTCGGCACGAGCACGAAGTCGCTGCTGGGCATTGGCAATGAATTCCAACCACTTCTTCCGCGCTGCCTGGTTTGAAGCATAGAGGGTCAGCTCGTAGCCTGCCTTGCCTAAATGACGGAATGTAATCGGCCAGCCTTCACCCTTCCTCGTTTCGGCATTGTTTGCTCTGATCGATGGAATCAGACCAGACGATGAACGCTTCATTCCTTGACCAGGTATAACCTCATCCATTTCCCGGATGGCCAACAGTTCCAGCGGGATAGGACGTCGATAGGCTTTGAGTTCCTCGGTCTTGCCATTTTGCTTGATGCGGGCCAAAAGGACAGCGTGGTCGAAGAGGAATGCAGTAATCTCGGCAGGATCAGTGGGCGATTTCTTGAACTGGCTCTTAAACACCATCTCTCGTCCGTCTTCGGTAAGTCTGAGGTCAACTCGTTCCTGAGGCCGGAATTTAAGCTGTTCCTGAAGTCTTCGCAAGTTGAATCTATTCTCTGCCTTTCCAGACTCGGCATTGACTCTGCCCAAAATGTCTCGAATCATGGTTAAAACTTTGGGGATATCATCCTTATCAGGATTGCCTTCCTCCGTGTATTTCAACACATTCTCCAGCAGCAATGGGTATCGAGCGAGACGGGTGGTCGGCTTGGTAAGATAACCGTTGAGTTCCAGCTTTCTTGACTCCTTCCGTCGTTCAATTTCGTCCACAAACTTGGCGAAGAATGGATTCACGGATCGTTCATTCTCAAAATCAAATTTTCCTTCTAACTGCTTGGAACCGTAGTAAATAAATGGGTCGAATTGTGGTACGTAGTCGAGAAAGATGTCACCAATATTATGCACAATGGGGTTCTTTTGCTGTCGGCTTGTGAGGGACGAGGCAAATCGAGAGCTGACGGTATGGATACTCGGATGGTCAATGATATTGCTGAAGATGGTCTTGACAACCTTATCTCGGCGCTGTAACGGGATGGGCGAGGCCTTCGATCGCAGAGGTATAATCCAGAAATCGCGAAGATACTCAAGATCCTTGACAAAGTCTCTTTCAGTATAGCAAATTTCGGATATGACTTCTTGTCTTTTCTTTTCACGTTCACCGACTGCATCGGCAACTTCTTTCGGCACGGTATTGATCCAAAGCTTCTGCTCGTCGGTTTGGTCGACCTCGTCGTCGTTGATCACTGCAGTATCATTTTTTCGGAGGCCGGAGCTCGCGTTCAGGTTCAGCCTAGAAACCTGTTCTAACCGTCGTGGACAAGCAATCGAGTAGCAAAGCTGATCTCTTGTGCAGGTGGGGGAGTAGCATTCGGTCAGCAGCACAAAGACACCATTAACAGGGGGCTTTTCCTCGGGCTCCTCCATAAGGGTTTCTTTGAACTGATACATTTCGGACTGCGAGTCTCGCAGCCTGTGCTCGTATGTTACATCGTGGAAGAACTTTTGAGCATCTAGGGCACGACCAAGCAGGAGGGCCAAGTTACGATCGGTGGTGCGGATGATATATGATAACACGTCCACCGCCTCTGAACCGCTGAAGGCATTCTTGTACGTCAGTTCATTCTTGGTGCGGTCCCCAGTAATGATTTTTCGTCGGAAGCACTCAGCGACTCTTGAGAGCAGTGCCGGATAAACAAGCGGAGGGCGAATCTTGGTGGCGGTGGATGGCCGATCGCTCTCGACGGACTTGCTCCTAGAGGGTCGGCTTACGAGCGTCATGGTGTCGGATTCGGAAGGTGTAATTGTAGAGGCTGCGGTGGAAGCCATAGACATAGTCCTGGCGTGTTCTGGGAAGCCAACAGACGAGGCCATACTGGTGGTTCGTGTCTGGGATCCCGGGGCAGTATGGTAGCCTCCGTTGGGGGCATACCCATTGGACATTGACACGTCACTTGGCGCCCTCCGGTTTGGAATGATGCGGCCGCTCATTGTTTGGTGAGAATCTCGATCCATGGGGTGATAAGAGCCGGTCATTGACATGGAACGGTCGTCATGATGGCGTTCGGGGACAACCCGGCCCTGTGCTGTTGTCCTGGCTGAATTGTGATTAGAGTAGGCAGCTTGACGAAATTGATTTGCCGGCGATTGCTGGTATGAACTCGGAGGCGGCTGATACATTTGCGGCCGGGGAACAGATGCTAGAGACTGTGAGCGATAAGGGTCGCTATTCATTGCAGGCCGTGGGGGCCCTTGATATCCGTTCTGAGGGCCATATCGCGCGCCTGCAGCCTGCGGTGGCGGACCTCGCGACTCCATCCGAGGAGGGAGAGGGCCGCCGGGGCCCTGATATGGTCGTCTCGGCTGGTGTTGCTGAGCGTATTGTGACTGTGATGAGGGCGGTGGGTGCCCGCCCGAAGCCGCTCTCGACCCCGGATAGTAGCCGCCTCCAGCATTTGGGTCACTTGGTACAGGTCTTCGTTGCATGGGTTCTCGCTCGCCGTAGTAACCTTGCTGTGGTCTCGGCGGCGGTTGACGTGGCATGCCAGAAGCCGTAGAAGACATGGTCTGCGTTCTCTCCGGCTCCATGGGGGGGCCGGCAGATGACGACGTCATTGTCTGTGATCGTCCCGGGGGAGGAGCACCACCAAAGATATTGGAGTATGCGGCATCTCGTTGGTAATTGTTGGAATCGGGATAACCACGAGGGGGCGGCGGCCGTTGCTGAGCTCGAGGATCATACGGGTGATATTCAGCCATGATGTAACTCTGCTCAAGGGAGTTACCCCAGAGAAGGATCTCTATCAGTACAGACGTCAATATACCGTGGGCAAAAGGGCTGCCAGGGCAAGGAGCAGTCGCCCACAGGGGTGAATGGTGAACTACACAGGAGTGTTTGTGCGGTTGGATCTAAGCGTGAGGAATTGGGTGCAAACTGACTGGAAGTAGCCTTCAGAAGCGGCCAGCTGTGGAAAGGAGAAACAAAATCACCAAGCGCAGCTGATGCCCAGGCCGCCAAGGTCAGTCAAGCGGGGATCCCAAGGAGACGAGAAGCACGAGTTCTGATGCCGCTGTCGACGTTGGCAGGCAGGACGCGAGGGCTTCGTGGGATATGTCGAGGATGCGCACGAGGGAGAACGCGAGCCACGAGGCCGGTGTGCACTCGTCGAGGGCTCAAGTGAAGTGGTGCTCACACGGGATAGGGCGTGATATGCCGCGGTCCACGCACAAGAGTAAGTTGAGTAATGCGTTGAGCGAGCCCAGAGCGTTGCCCAGAGCGTACCGGCGGGAGGTGGCGCGGTGAAGTGAGCGGCGGCAGCAGCAGCAACGGAGAAGAGATTGTCGTCGTGGAGTGTAGCCTCGCTGGCCCTCGTTTCGATGTCGTCGACCACTTGAGCAGGCCGAGTGGAAACAGGTCGACGTTGGACCAGGGCCGGAGGAGCAAGCCGGAGGAGCAGCACTAGCGAAGCGGCGACAATCAGCAGCGATCAAGTCGGAGCAGCTCGAAGATTGACGGGACGGTGCTGGGCCAAACGCTGCTGCTTGGGTCTGGTTTGGGCTGACAGGGCTGCTCACGTCGGCTGGCTGTGTCGGGGTCAATGGCTGTTGGCTGTGTCCTCTGTGCTCTCTGTGCTGGCTGGCTGGCTGGGCGCGGCTCGGTGGACGAAGGGTGGTCTCGAGAGCACCGCACACCAGACATGCAACCATGGGACTGGGCCGTCAATGGGCCTTCAATGTTGAGTCTGTGTGGGTTCTGAAAGGCCTCGCCTTTGGCTGGCTGTTTGGGACCTGCGACTGTGGATTTGGTGGAGGGTGGAGGGTGCACATGTGGAGCCATGAGGACTGCGGACTGTGGATTGTGGATTGCGGATTGTGGAATTTGCACGAGACTGGACTGCCAAAAGGTGAGCCAGCGACATTGAACTCTGCATCCAATCGACGGGTCCCTCGTCCCCTTGCGAGACAGAGCCATCAGGCCAATTCTCAATGCTACTCTTCCTCGCAGCCCACGAACGAAGCTGTGTCTCGGAGAAGCGGGTATCAAGGTGTGCAAATTGGCCAATGTGAGCTCGCCGGTGCTCGACGGGGCAACGTCCACGACGACGTCTGGGGGATACAGTCCACATTGCAGGAGTATTATTACTGCGCCGGGCGTTGTATCGACCGTTGCATCAACGTTGGAGTTATACATGCGACGACGACTTTTCCTTCTCCTCCTCTCAAATCTGCATGCTCGGGAGCCAGCCCAAATCAAATTCGCATTGGGGACGAGGCGCAGGGCAACTCGGAGTTCGGAGCGCCCAAGCTGGTCTCGAAGCTCCATGTCGGTTTGATGGGGGGGGGGGAGCCAAGATGAATTCGCCTTCGTTTAATCATACATGTATGCTCCTGTTGCGGTGCTGCCCGGTATCTCATGGGCTGTACAACTGCAGACAGAGCGAGTAAAACGTCAGCCCAAAGACACCTGCCGTGACGGAATCATGTCCAATCTAGGGATTTACAGACTACGGAGCAGCATGTGCCCGGATTGCAACAAAACAAACCACCATCCGCTGGCAATATATATCTCACCTTTGCCCCCCAAATGGCGCCGCCGCCACACGGATAGCCCATTGCCGAGCATCCACAGCTGCTAGATGTACGCATCCCAAGGATTTCTGAGCAAGACGCTACCGAATCTACATATCCCACGTGCACCCTTTTGAGTTTGTCTCTTGGCTGTGTTGCGCTGTGCCTGCTCTTCCCCCCGACCATCGAGTCTCTATGCCCGGGGCTGGGTTTGTCAAGAGCCAGCAACACATGTTGCACATTCAACTCCAAAGGCTCAATGACGGGATTAAATTTCAACGGGAAGAGTATCTGAGGTGCTTACACTCTAATATAGATAGTACTCTCAAAACCCTTTTCTTTTCCCTACCGAGGGTGTGGAATTGTAAGCGGAACTGGAAAAGGCATATGCGGCAACCAACGCCGTCGAAACCAACTGGACATTTACTAATTAACCAGGCAGTGCAGATTACACGTCAACTTTTACGGAGTCCAAGTCCCTTCATACTGGTCTTCGAAATTCTATCAGACAGGGTGTTGATGCCAAAATGCACCGTAAACTCGTCCACATCAGACCACAAACAGCTTAATGCTGGGTGCAACTGCCACCCCAAGTGCAGGCTATCTCTTTTCATCTCGGCCCATGCGCAGGTATTGGCTGCATCACGGCAGGGATGAGCACATTGCAGGAGGTAGCGCTGTCAAAATGTCCCAACTTTCTACTCCCGGTCTGTACGGAGTAATACCCTCAGAGTAAATGCGCCCTGGTCAATCCCGGGAACGAAATGCTTCGTCCGATCCTGGAATAAATTCGGACACCTTGGTCCCTGGCGCCTGTCCCTGGGCTCATCTCTACTTTTGCATCATAAGCCTGTTCCAGATGCCAAATTTATAAAACAAAATAAAAAAATAAAATAAAATAAAAAAAAGAGCGCTGTCTCTCAATACATTATACTTCATTCAAACATCATAATGTCACAATACGACAAATCTGACCAAAACTTACGTCTGAATTGACCTTCTCTCCATGCCACACAGAGCAACGTCAACAGTCCATCACCCGCTGCCAGATGAACGGCATCACGTGCGCGGTCACGCCCCGCCCATCGTTCATCGTTCATTGGCCTACCAGCTCCTGAGAGCTGCCTAGCCAGGAACGTGTGCCTGGCGTGCCATCACAACGGGCTTCATCAGAGCGCAGAGCTCCTCCACGCCCAGTTCAATCTCGGAACAACCGCTCCTCCAACGCCCAAAGCCCCCATTTCCATCCCGCCCATCATGGAGTCTGAGCTCGCTCCCAAGTTTGCCCCCTTCATTGGGATGGTAAGTCTTTCCACCAGACACGCATCGCCCTCCCGCTCACGAACTCGGATGCTAATGCGCCAATGTAGGCTGGCATCGCAGCCGCCATGGTCTTCGGATGTAAGACGGACGCGGGAACCGCAACAGCCTTCCGAGCGTTATTTGAAATTCTAACACGGGACGTGCATAGCTATCGGCGCCGCGTACGGCACAGCAAAGTCCGGCATTGGCATTGCCGGCGTGGGAACATTTCGCCCCGATCTCATAATGAAGGTTCGTTTCCCCCCGGGTGCCGAACCTATATCTCCTCCCGTCCCCTTTGAAGCAATTCAAGTATATTAAGTCACACTTTCTCACAGTGTCTGATCCCCGTCGTCATGTCCGGCATCATCGCCGTCTACTCGCTCGTCATATCGGTCCTCATCGCCCAGGACCTCGCGCCTCCGTCTGCAAACGAACGATATGCCCTGTTCTCGTACGTAAAACACTCCCGGGCGCTGACCAAGAGTTCGCGTCTAACATGTGGTTGCTAGGGGCTTTATGCATTTCGCTTGCGGCCTGGCAGTCGGCATGACTGGCCTGGCTGCGGGCTATTGTATCGGAATTGTGGGCGACAAAGGCGTCCGCGCCTACATGGAGCAGTCGAGAATCTTTGTTGGCATGGTTCTTATTCTGATTTTCGGAGAGGTCCTCGGTCTTTACGGGTGAGTGATTTGGCAGAGTGGTCATGTGTTCAAGTAGCTCTGGACTAACGGACGTTGCAACAGCCTCATTGTCGCCCTTTTGCTTAACTCACGAAGCAAGGGCTGATTGAACTGCTTTTTTTTCCTTTGCTTGAATCTACAAGCCAAAACAATCCACATCTTGTCTAGTGTATTGTACACACCGACTAAAGTTACCCGAGGTGAGCGAAAGCACGTTGGAGGACAGCGGAAGAAATGTCTTATTACTTGCATGGGGCATGGCGTTTATTGGGACGTGTACATTTATCATTGCAGGTAGATCAGGCACACGCTAGTTGATTGTTATGCGATTTATCACTGTATCATTTCCTAAAAGTATGTGTTGGTACAGCTGTTCTTTTCACAGGTCACATGCTACGCAAACATCAGTTGTGTGGTTAGACAGCAGTGTAAGAGAAGTTGAATTCACTAATGCATAAAATGCCAGTTACCCTCCGTCAAATGTTCGTGTGCGTGAGGAATTGCTTGTCCCCGACGATGAATGCAGCCCAGGAGAAAAAAGATTCGCCAAGAACTAAATGGTACCAATCTACAAGAAAAAACGCCGCCAGATGCATCATGGATTTCTGAAAAGAAAAGAAAAATATGCCAGGATAAAGGAGTGGAATATGCTCCAACCAGTGGAGTTTTGGGGGAAGAGTGAACCACGAGAAAGCATCAAGCGCCGGTACCAATATTTTCATATTCTAAGTTGGCAGCAGCCGACCACCAATACGACGAAGCAGCTTTTTACGTTGAGTGTGTTCGACCTCGCGGCGGAAACGAGCCCAGTTTCTCTCGCGCTCGTCCCAGCTCCTCATTTGGGCTGTAATCGGTTGTTAGCGGGGATACTCTCGCACAATCAAGGACGCAAATAGACCTATTGCTCACCAAGAAGCCAGTCCCACTGCCTATCCTCTCGGACAAGAATGTCATCACTAGATTCACGGGCCAGTCTTTCACGACGGGCCTGTGCTGCCGCTACCTCGCCGACAAGGTACGGATCTTCCAAGGGGCGTGCCTCTGGAGCGGTGTCCGTCCCGTTATTCAAGGCTCTATCATTGGAGTTTTGGTGTCTCAATGGCTCTGCCGGTCCCGTGTATCGACCGGAAGTAATTCGGCGCTCAGCTACATTCCGGTAGTGGCGAGCCGCTGGGCCATTGTTGGCGGACCAGGTCGGGAGGTGAAAGTTGTGGATTGACATGGCACCTTGCGGTGCCACTGGGGGTAGAGGGGGCAGGCCTATGGTCTGCTGCCGAGTCGATGAAGTTCCGTGACGGCCAGGGGCGAATAAAGGAGCAGTAGCACTTGTTGCCAAAGGGGCTGCCCTTGGAGCTGGTGGGCTATAGGGCGGAATTGCTTCATTGTGATTGTAAGGGAGGGTGTGGTAAGATGGCGTATCCGATACTGTATTGCGAATTGTTAAGCCTCAGAACGCGTACGAAGCTGGCTAGAGACTCTCTTACCATAAGAAGGGGCAGCCGAACGAACAGAGGCAGTCTCAAAGTCCTCAGCGCTGTAACGCGGACTCGTAGGCGGTCCTGTCATGACGAGCAGATGGGGTTGAGGACTGTTAGAAAGGGCAAGGTATGAATGATCCCGACATGAGTCCGGTTACTCTCCAACGTATATCCAGGAAGCGCGCCGTCTTATTAATGAGCTGACAGTCGGAACGTAATTGTTGTATACAACGCAGTTGGGCGATCAAACACCAGAAGCCTTGTTGGTTGGTGAAGAAGTGTTGTTCAGTCTAAGTTACTGGCCAGTGATACAAAGACCAGGTAGACCAGGTAGACCAGGTAGACCAGGTAGACCAGGTGAATGGCGATCCCGGGGCGTTTCGACCGGGAATTAGGTACCTCTGCGTAGGTAGTTTCGAGCTTCCCACGATCGAACACACGGTGTAGGTAACGGCCACCAGGCAGGATCAGAAAAATGATTCCCTTGTGCGACTTATCACGAGCACCGCACGTGAGTGTGTCCAACCAGCGTCTACGGCGTTTGTCCAAGTCTGGGGGATTTGGGGAGACCCTCGAGCAAGATGTCCGGTTCAACAGATTCTATCACGTAGTCGTCAGGTCCAGAAGGAAGGAATGACGTGGATACCTAATATGGGGCTACGAGAAGAAGATGAGGGGATAACAAGAAAGGACATCACTGGGAAGTCATGGTAGGGCGAGGCTCATGGTACCTTATTATACCACAACCCCGGACAGCTGCGTCCAGAAATGTGGAAGGGCATCGGTTCTTGACAAGGGCTCAAGCTGGAGAAGGTACATACATACATTGTAGGTCGCCTGTCGCTTGGCGACATGACGAGGGTTTCCATGGCTGAGGCCAGGCCCCGAATAAGCAAACAACCCAGCGCCATTTTTGAACGACGCTGGGCATGGACAAAACGGGTCATTTCGGGCTGTCCTTGGGCCTATTAGCTCTCGCTGGAGGCTCGGTACGGGTGGTTTGCTTTGCCCGAAGAAACAATCGGCTTAGAGACGTCTGCGAGTCCGTTTCTCGAAGGCGTTAGCTGGTTGCATGTCATCGACCGACCCAGTCCACACTCCTCGGCGGGGTAATATCGTTATCGTAGCCAAATCACAGCCACATGCTGTGGAGGAACGCCGAGGGGGGGCGTTGAGAACCTCCAGAACGCTGGCGGCCCAGACTCAACAGATCAATTGATGCCACCCATGCATGTCTTCCGATGCGTTAGTGAGGTACCGCGGAGCTAAATGGAGCCTCCAACCGCTATCACGAGAGGTTGGTGGGTTGTGGTAGTGAAGATCGGCCTGAGTGTGGCAGCAGCCAAAAGTGGCGGGCAGCCAGAGGCAACTTCATAGTGCCACCGTTCCCTCTAACACGTACTGCCTCGCATTTGAGGCCTCTGCATGACGCTGGTTGGCACGTCTCAAACAACACAGTGCATGAGTGTCATGACAGAATGTCTAAGTTGTGTATGTATTCCTCAAAGGGGCTTGTGCTGCTCTTTCCGTGCCACGGCACTCTGCGTACTCCGCATTGTGCGCAATACGCAATCCGCGGGCAAGACTGCAATCCAAGCATCCAGGGTTAAAGAAGGTTCAAATGCAACATTGAACATTGAAGCGAATCGTTTGTTCCCGCACCCTAGAACGACAAGGCCCACTGCTTCCACAGTGGAGCCCCCAGGGAAGTGTCTTGCAGCTAAATGAGGCTATGTGAGCAGCGCCCGCGAGGACTTGGCAGGCTTCATTGTCCACTGCTGCTGAACATGGAAACTGGATGTGGGCACATCAGCTCCATGCCTCACACGGTGCTGCCCTAGCCGGTGAGAATCTATGATGTAGTTTGGCGGTCACCATCAAGGCGGTATCGACGGCAGTCGCTTGTTCAGAGAAATCGCCGTCATGCTATTCCAAATCTGAGTTTCACGCTGTCCTCGTGCCGCATTTCCCACTAGATGGATGCGTTGCCAGACCACACGATGGCGAAGGCGCCTACATGTGTTGCGCCCCCCTGGCTCGATTCTTTGCTCTTCTGGATGTGCCAGAAGTTCCGCTTTGCGCAGCCATGCGACTGATGAAAATGCCCGTCCAATCGACGTTTGCTCTTTGTTGCAGCCAACATGGCAGCCTCTCCAGTCTAGTTCCAGTTCCATGTTTGGAGCGTTGCCACGCGTCCACTGTAGGCGCCTTACTGGCTACCCGGTGCTCAAAGAGAGAATTGATCCAACGTTGCCTCGATGCGCTTACATGTTAGTCTTCGCCAGCACAGGAGCTGGTAGAGGAATTGCAAATATACAGATGTGGCTGCAGAATGTTGTGAGATATGCTCACCAATCTTGCTAGCTTCTGACGCATCGCGATGCGTTCATGGCGTATTACGTCGTTTGTTGCGGTTCTCTAGCTTGTAACGGAGTACGACCAGGCACACTATGTTGGTGTCACTAGTAGAGCCCTACTTGATATAGTGCTTGCACCATCACTTGGATAAGTCAAAAAGCTTGAAAAAAGAAGAAAAAAAAATAACCTTAATTAAAACGGTACCCGAGGCGTCTCTGTCCCGAAAATTTTGGCGGTTTGAATCGCGATTGATAGTCTTCTGAGACGGGTCGATCTGCGTTTCGTGCTCTGTTTGTGCGTGATGAAACAAAGTGAGTGATTGTTTTGATGTGATACGCGATGCTGAGTGGCCAAGGCACATGCAGCTCTGTCTGAGCGCAAGGCATATCAATGCAGCCCTCTGGGCACAACTCAGCTGGAGCCAAGAAAGCCTAGCTATATTTGACCTGGGACAGTACATTGACAGCACTGATATCAGCGAGGCGAGCGAAGTTCAGAATATCCTATGAGTCATGTTGTCATGGTATTGCATTGCCAGCTCATACTCCGTACAGCTGGATAAATGTTATGCTGTAGCACTGGAATTGCTTGCAAAGTATACAAGCAAGCGAGTATTGTGCTGTCGATAGACGTAAGGATACGGAGTGCTTGGTAAGGTAACTACTTAAGTAAATACCTAAAGTAGGTAGCTAGGGTAGATTAGGTAGATGGGCTGTTGACCAGAAAGTAATCTCATCAAATATACCAATACTATGATCAAAATAATTGCAGCACAGAGGATGGGAGAGATCCGCACTCAGCCTGCTCAGCGTGTAGCCTGGTACCCAAACCCAGGTACAGTGGTGTACTTGTACTGTCTGCATGTGGACAATGGAGGGGCACCTTCCGCGTGGTCGTTAATTGGCAGAACCTTCAAGCGCGTCTCCCCAACGCGTTAGCCAATACACACAGTCTCGTCCGTGCAAACTTACTGCTTCTGACAGGACCAAACGACGTCGAAACAATCGCGCGTGGGAGCTTGTACGGACCCTACGAAGTCGAATAACTCAAAGTTTCAAATAGCAATAAGCAACGCTGCTTCTTTTTAGCAGCGATCCGCCTTTGCAATGCCAATACGCGTCGGTGGACGGTCCGGGGACAACCATTCTCAGAGGGCATCACCATCCCCTTCGCAAACACCAACTTCCACGAGGCGTGGCCTAGCGGTCCGACAGAAGCTTGACAGGCGAAGTGCGTCTGGAACTAAAAGGAAGCGAACAAATACCGTCACATCAGAACCGCTCAGTACCCGCCGGAGAACTCTGGACGCAGGGACCGATGAAGACAGTGGCCCAGGCGAAAGCGACTTCGAAGATGTTTATGATCCTGACCAGCCCCTTCAAGAACGCCGGGTTGTGCAACAAGGGCTGAGAGATCTTCTAAAGGGAATTTCCGAAAACTCGGAGGAATTCTTGAAAGGCGACTCACGGGGCTTGCACGAGACCATTTTGAAAGCCAATGAACTCTCCAAACAGTTGAAACAGACCACCGAAGCCACAATCGATTCACGCCTGCTCGTGAGCACCACTGATCTGTCTTATCGAAAAACGTTGCGTCTCACCCAGGGCAGCCTTTCGCAAGGTATAGATGTGGATGAACTTGTTTCCAAGGCGATCACATATATGCGACAGGGTAGTGGGATCGCCGATGACAATGCGCCAGAGCTATCGAGCACGCAGCGGCAACGCAGAACCGTATCACGGCGCAGGGGTCATGGCGATGATGATGACGACGACGACGACGACGAAATAGGAGATGAGGGCGACATGATGAACTGGCCGCACCTTGGCCATTTTGCTTGCTTGCCACATATTCGACGACCCGCCGTTCCAGGATTCCTATTAGGACCAATGTCTGTTGAGAAGAAAGCCCGCAAGATTGCTAAGCGGACTGCTCCCTTTCGACCCAATAACTTGACAGAGACTCGACCCGAGGTGCTCAACGTTGAGGAATTAGCAAAGAGGGAGAATGATTTGACGGCGATATGCGGCAAGATTTTACAACATTTGCACAAAGTTCAGATTGAGACACAAAAAGTCGTTGAAGATTTGATCGACGATGATATGGAAGCGGATGAACAAACAAGAATTATGCACCAGCACGGGCTTCGCAGCACTGGAGGAATAGATTTGATGCGTTTTGTTGTCAACCCAAAGTCTTTTGGACAGACGGTTGAAAATATATTCTACGTTAGCTTTCTCATTAGAGATGGGCGCGTCAAGGTCGATTTTGACGAGTTCGACCTTCCTGCATTAGGTACGTTCTATGAACATGTCGTCCAAGTAGTGACGTGCGGCTGATACGAACGCCCTCAAACTAGAACCTGTTGAACGGGAGCCAGAAGATGACGGAACCCAACGTCATGGGGCGTCAAAGCACCAAGCAGTAATATCCATGGATGAAGGGATTTGGCGTCAGATTATAGATGTGTTCGACATTACGGAGCCCATGATAAGTCATCGGAGAGAGACTACACATTCTGGGCCGGGTGCTCGTGGTTGGTATAGCTAATGTTGGGTCTTGGTGTCAATATTTGGGCATGGCGAAAAGGTTTTGTATGAAAGGGCTTTGTGCACAAATGTACAGTGAATGATGGTGGAATGAATAGATCACTTGTGTCTTGCTTTTTGGCAAGCACGGATATACGCTTAGCGTTCTGGCCCATGCTCTCGATACCACAAAGATGAACATTGTTTTTTGCCGGAAAAGATGGATCTCCTTCTTGAGTTTCGCTTGCAGAGCCTTTGCTACGGACGGTATTATGGCCATGAAGCGCCTCGGTCTGCATTCACTTGTCCTTTGTTTTCTCTTCTAACACTCACTGCTCAGTCAGGCTGGAAAGGAATGTGAATGCAGTTAACAAAGGCAATCTCAGGGAATTTGGTCGGTTGGTGCTTCCAATCAAACCAACATTCATCCGATGAGACGGCAACGCTCTGTTTAATTTAAAGACTCAGAAACGCTCACCCACTCTTCTTGTTGTTCTGGACTTGCGATCAAAATGTCGCATCACCCGAAACTTGCTAAATCGTCACGACAATCAAAAGACGAGAATGCCGACCAGCGTGGGCCAAGACAAGGACGACAAGTCGCCGGAGGAACCTCCTGCCAGCTCGCAAGGACTCTCTGCGTCGGCACTTGCTGGGGATGACGATGCTAATAATGCCCACTTGAAGAGAGCTTGGCCGGAGTTTACGTCGGAGCCTGGCGAAGAGTCCAGGTCCAAGGTTCAACGCCCGTACGACGGCGGAGACTAAGCAGAGCCAAAAGTTGATCTCGACACTAGTCCTCCTGAAAGAGTTCAAATCGAAGTCGACCCCAGAAACAGCAGAGATTCCAGAAGCGCCGCCGAGACTTCAACCAACACTACGCAGCGACATGACCCTGAATATTTCAGGGAATCCTGGACGAACGTCCAGAACGCCATGAACGAATGCGCACCTGATCTACACCACTTGCGACACAATGAAGAGCCCATGTATTTGAGGCGGGAGGACTTCGAGCTTCCTGCGAATCTGTGCAAATACACATCAGACTTGGTGTCGACGGCCAAGGGGGCGGCGCCGGATCCGCAACCTAACGACAGTGATACAGTCGAGGGTCTAAAACGCCTCGCTCTGGCTCAAAGGACTCTCATTGAGCATATTTCCAAGCCTCTGGAAATGCTGCGCTTTTACGTCGACGCATGGCATCTCAGGGCTGCTGATGATGAGAAAAGACCAGGGGCTGACGTGGGACTCGATCCTACGGTTCCAACACCACGACAGGCTGAGATGGAGGCCTTTTTGGACCTTACACGCCAGCACAACAAACTGAACGAAGAATATGCTCAACTATGCGTACATGCCCGGCGGCAGCGACCAGAGCCAACGTCTTCGAAAACTAGGCCTTCATGGGACTGGCCGCAAGCAAAGAGAGTGTGTCCTGCCTGTCGCCAGAAGTTTGAGATACAGGCCAAAGAAAAAGAAGAGGGGGAAGGAAAGATATGCGTGAATGCTTCCGATGAGGAGGATCAGTCCATCGCCTCGTCTCCTATGCTGTCTGTCCCATCATCGAGAAATGGAAAGCCGGTCGCGGTGGGAGGTGCCATGACAGAGTACATGGCCGGGCTGGAGGAGTGGACGGATGAAGCGGCTACATTCAGTGAAGAGCAGGCCAGACTTTTACAACAACCGCTCTACATATCCCCTACAGATTCTCCGAGGAACTCTGTCGCACAACTCCAAGAGGAACCAGAAATACTGGAATCCACGCCGCTTTATCCTCTGGCCCCAAGCCCACCTCCGGCCTCAAATGCTTACACGAGAAGACGTCGCACCGACGCAGAAGGGGAATCTCAGTCGCACTATGTTCCTGATGACACGTCTTCGGTTGCAAGCTTCCCGGAAAGTTACGGCCTACACCAAGAAGACTCGCCACAGTCTAGGCGTGAACAGTACTGGGAAGATTGCTTACGCCAGGAGTGTAAGAAGAAGGAATACTGGAGGGGGATGTATGACGAGTTGGCAGAGAGACATGAAAACGCAGCCAAGAGCAATGAAAAGTGGGCGAAACTGTATAACTGCCTGGCTAGGCGGTGGGAAAACCTGACGGAGATGCATGAGGAGACCACCACGAGGTTTGAGAGGGAAATGCACATTCACAACACAGTGATGGAGGTATATGTTACAAACGCGGTCGAGGTGGATTGGACACGAAGCTCAAGCCAGTCAAGGAGCAATGACAGGAGGAGCATGTCACCACCGCTGAGCCCCAGAGGAACACCATCTCCAATGACTGTTCCGACGTCATTGGACTCAACTGAGGCTAGCCAATGGGCAAGTATTGAGCCTAGAGCTTGTGGTACTGCTTCTCAGCGAGCCCAGGGCACGGCTGGGGTCGAGAAAGGCCCTGTTGCTACTGCTCGACCTCGAAATGAACCTCAGAACAAGTTGTTTCAGGCAGAGGCCGCGATGGTTCGCGAGAGACGAAGTGCGCCCGGAGTTGCACAGGCATTGTCCTTTTCAGACTTTGTCGAAAACCAATGCCGGTCGTGGGTTGCCATCTGCGACTTCCTATGGTCTTTCATCCTCCCAGTGCGGCAACCAGCCATCCTGGTATCAAGCGCAGATGGTTCTTCTTCGCCAATACAAGTCTCTCGACAAACGGGCCGCAACGCTGAGATGAGCATGCCGTGGAGTGCTTTTTTCAACGTACTCACCCACATCGTCTTACTATTCGGTATCCAAACCTGGATCGCGTGTGCCAAGGAACGAAACACGTGGTTGCACGCAAACAACATCAAGCCAACGACTTTACTCTCCATGTATGCTCGTGGAGAGAGGTCCTTTTGGCCAGGCCTGCATGACGGACTGTTGACGGGCGCAGAGGTGAGTATGCTGGCGAAGTGGATTCTCTTGAATTCGCGACGTGTTTTGGAGCTTTTGGCCCGGGTGGTGCAGGGACTTGATTTGGCTAATCAAGAAAGCATGAGGGTTTTGGTGCTCGGGGCTGTGGTGTTGATGTTTGCGAGAATTGGATAATATGTAACTATGGGGGTGGGTGTTGGTACAGCCCAATACTGTGTTACCAGATGTTGTGCCTGCACGATACTTGTATCATGCTTGTATTATCATTTGACATGAGAGGGAAGCAAAAAAAAAAGTTAATAAAAAAAGTTAATGGGGGTGAGTGTTGAGTCTGGTGTTTCTATGGGAGACGGAAGGAAGGTACGGAGTAATATGTGGAGTCAATTTCCCGACAGGCACAGAGTACTATAGGCATTATGTGCCTTGTACTTTGCACTTAAGGACATGACGACTTCGCTGCTGGCCCCGAGTTTCACTGAAGATACTAGTATTTCTATCAATGATATTTAAATCCCTCCACGTTACTCTGCAAATATGCAAGTATGCAAGTATGCAAGCGCCGTTCAATGACAATCAAAACGATACGCTACAGCAGCCATAGGCGGGTTCTAGATCCAAACGCCACTTTGCATGCGAACTGTCAGGGCGCCTCGCGTTGCACGGGAATCAGGCCATCTGCATAGCACTTCACCTGCAGTTCGCCTTCAAATCGAATGCCTGAGCCATCATTCGCCCCACGTACAATGCATATTTGGAGCGACATGCAAGCAAGCAAGCATTGTGGCTGCATCCACCACATCCCACAGATCGAAGCCGTCAAGGACAAACTCCAAAGGCCGACCCCTGCCTCTGCGCCAACTATTCCTCCATGTTTGGTCCGCATTCGTCCGCATTCGTCCGCGCCATCTGACACGACGAACGAGCCTGACACGATCAACCTGCGGCGTCAGTGTAATTTGATCAGACGGCAGCCCCGATTACTGCTACGTACTACTAACTGGAGCCTCGGCTCAGCAGACGGATTTGAGAGTTACAAATACTAATAACCGGCAGTGTCTTCCATGCTCGGACGGGCTCCACGGCGGCGGGCCCTTGTACGAGACGAAGGTGCTGATGTCATGATCCCGCCTCGTTTAAGCTCCATGGGATCACGACATTAAACTCTTGAGCGCAATTCCCGTCTCGCCTCCAGTGTGGCTCCCCTGCCAGGTTGCCACGGTCAATCCCTCTGGCGCTTCGCCGCAGCCACTTTTTTTTGCGATATCTCGGCAGCGTCGCCGGGACTGCGTGTTTACCCGCATAATTTGGAATTTGGAATTTTGGACTTCTCCATGTTGTCGGCGTCGCCACGCTCTCGGCCGTTGAAGACGAGCCAACTTGGCAACTACGTTATTATTAAGACGCTTAACAATACTAGTAGCTTGTATCTGCTGAGGCGCAGGGGCACAAGTTGCGTCATTGATGATTACATTTTAGGTTCGCGGCAGAGACGGTTAAATAGTCCTGGTGTCGCTCCATTGACTTTGCTGCGTCGCAACTGCACGCAGCAGCAGCAGCTACAACACCACCACCAAAATCGTCACCGTTACTTGCGTACTTCCTCTCGCCCTCGTATACATCTAGGACCGTCAGGGAACAATAGCACTTTAGCTTTTACAACCGCAAGCGCACACAACATGTCGGCGGACCTCATCCCGGCCAACCCGGCAGACCTTATGGTCATCCGCAATGTCACGCCCAACATTGCGACTTTCTCAGTGCCATTTTCGCGATTTGGCAGGATCAAGATTGGTGGCCGTGGCACCCTTGGTATGTCCCAACTTGCCCGCGGAACCCCTCTTTATTCACAACGTAGCATTATTGTACTGACCCAGCCCCGTAGTCAAGCTCACATCCGGCAACCTCGCCGTCTTCTCTCCCGTCGCCCTCACAGAAGAAACCAGGGCCAAAGTCAACGAGTTCGGCGGCAACGTAGGCTACATTGTCGCTCTCGACTTTGAGCACCACATCTTCATCTCCGAATGGGCCAAGCAATGGCCCAATGCCAAAATCATTGGCCCCGAGGGTCTTCCCGAGAAGCGCGCCAAGCAGCTCAAGGATCCTAAAATCAACGACGACAACTTTGCCGTTATTTTCAAAAAGGACGGCAAGCGCGACGTCAAAATCAGCCAAGAGTTTGATGCCGATTTCGACTACGAGTACGTCGATGGCCATGCAAACAAGGAAATCGTCTTCAACTACAAGCCAGACAAGGTCCTCATCGAGGCCGACCTGCTGTTCAATCTGCCCGCCACCGAGCAGTACAGCAAGGTGCCCGAGTCGCAGAGACCGGGTGGTTTTCTTGACAAGCTATTCCGAGGCGTGCAGAACACCGAGGGAGATGCGACCTGGGCCAAGCGGTTTAATTGGTATCTTGCCAAGGACCGCAACAGCATGAATGAGAGCCTCAAGGTGATTGCGCAGTGGGATTTTACAACATTGATTCCTTGCCACGGCGATGTTATTGAGGGTAATGCGAAGGAGGTGTTTGACAAGATCTTTGAGTGGAACTTGCGTGGCAAGATGTAATTTTGGCAGGGAATCGAGTTGCAATGGAGTGAAGGGGCGTTTGGTGATGGCTTATACGGAGTAGAGTTGACGGTGCGCAACATTGAACATAGAGGGGCCGTGCGAACGCAATGAAGGGTGGTGAGGGGATGTACGTAGTCTGGTAGATACCCGAGATGAAATATGTTTAATACACCAGGTTTTTATCTAGCCAATATTGTGCTTTGCTTCCACACGTTCAAGGCTCAACTGGCCGTGATGGCAGTTGCGCAGAGGCTGATGAGCTTATCCGGGTAGAGGTTGTGCTGAGTTCCAAAGCCTAGACGAGGAGGGCGAGATACAAAGGCCCAAACCCTAACCTCTGGCGTTTGGTGCTGAGTACGGATTATTCGTTCAAGATATCAAATCGTTCTTTAACTCGGACCTTGCCAAGATACACTCGCGAAGTATTTCAGAGAAGCACCTACACATTCTTAGCCGGCCTGTCAGCGCTCCACTCCAGAGAGCTGACGACGTACATGCCCCCGAGCTGCATCTACATGATCTCGGCGTCGTATTTATTGAAAAATGACGGCGTGCCGGTTGGTCACTGTCGTGCAAGCAGGGATTGCATCAGGGTCAAGTGACGGGCAGGACAATTAACTACCCTCCGTTTTGGGAAGCCGTGTCTCGCTTTGTCAGGACAAACGGTTCTTTTGGCACCCCAACCTCGTTTACATCAAGAAGTTCGCTCCCCTCACCGCGCCCATAGAAACCGTTCCCTATCTCGTTAGCTACCTGAGAAAATTGTAGGGCAGAAAAAGCCCCACGAGCCATTGGGCAGCTAAATTGGTTTTTCTCTGTTTCCACAGCTTTGTGTGCCCACTGCGACTGCGATAATGAGGCTCACCAACGTCGTCGTCTTGGGAGCTGCGTTGCCCCCCCTTGCGAGCGCTGCCAACTTTGTGAGGGGCAATCGCGTGTCCTTCAACACGTTCAAGTACGACATCGACAAGTGCACAGATGAGAAGCCGTGTTCTCTGTACTTGGTGAGACTGCATGACATGCAAAGGGTTGCGACTATTTTCGGTGTGTAGATGCCATGCTTAGCCCAAGTCCGCACCACACGCGGGTTTACAGATCCGCCCGCGCGTGACTGACTGCCTCGAGAGGGCCTTCTCGCTAATAAATGGCGGGACTATAGAAAATCAGGCCGGCACGGAATTCATCGCCAGAATTCAGAATGTCCCCTCTGGCACGTACATCTTCCAGGCTACCGGGGGTGAGGACGGCAAGACGGCGATCACGACACAGTTTACGTATAATACGAACTTGGCGACGATCGGCACAGGCACAGGCACAGTGACACCGCCCTCGCCAACGACATCTTCTCCCGGGACGTCTCTCGAGACGACTTCCTCTCCTCCAGGGCCCACTGCGGCTTCGTCCGATTCTGGTTCTACAGGTACGTCGGCCGGCCCTGTAACTGGCAGCTTGACCGGCACTTCAACGGCCGGTCGGACGGGCACTGCGATCATCAGTTCGACAGGGAGTTTGACGGGTAGCTCTAGGTCTCTGAAAAGTTCTGGCGGCAAGTGACTTTGCTCTTTGCGCTTTTCCCCGCGTACTGACTGCTCACGCTTCACCCAGCGCCGGGAACGGAGGAGCCGTCGTCGACGAAAACTGCAACGGCGCCATTGACAACAACGACTGTGCCGAGCTCGGGGGCTCTTGTTACTTTTGATTCGTGGGGGGTGCTGGGTGTCGCGGTCGTAATGGGGTGGTTGTTGATTTGAAGAATGCGGCATTCTTGAGCAAGAGGTTGGGATGACGGAAATTTGACTTTTGCAATTACCGTCATTTTGATGACAGGTAATGAATGATGGCTCTGCGGAATAGGCACAGATTATTAATTATACGCCGTTGGGTGAAAGCGGTTGATTTGCTCGACCAAAATTATTAGCTGTGCTACATTGCTAAATTTTTGTTTGAATTAAATGAAGACTTAAGATAGCCTTTAAACATTGAAGACAACATGAGCAGACTAACACCAGACGTCACAGAGGTCCGGTCGAATGGTGGGGAATCGGGGCCCCAGACTGATCACTAGCGAAATGCTCGCAGTGCTGTAAGGCAGAACGGGACCCACCAGACCAGGCATCATTATGGGCCATGCCGCCTATAAAGGTGAGCTAGCTACATGTGGAGTCACCGGTGCTCGAGACTTCCGATGTCACACTGGTGACCACATGTATTTGCATGCCCCGCCGAATTTGTAGCTGGACAGCAACTTCAGGACTCGACACCCCGACTTCAACTTGGAGCCAGAAACGCTGCGACAGTCTTGCCGCTCCCCGTCCCCAACGAGCCGCCCAGAATGCCATGATCGCATAGTCATGGCTGAGTACGGGAGAATGGACCCGTTCTCCTTTGCGGGCTCCAAAGATGTCGATCATCCTGTGAGCGTCCGAATGTAGGCTACTACTCCCCAGCACCTCTATGCGCCTGCCACTGAGTTACGCAGTGTGACTCGTGCACAGCCTTCTGTTTGCTGAGCATCGATGACAGAATGAACCTGGAAGGGGATGAGCCTCCAGTCAAGTATTCGACGCTTCTCGAGCGACCGGAACTCCGGCATATCGGGTCGAACACCAGGTTGGCCCCCCTACAGCCATTATTCCAGACCCATCACCACCTTGACTGACCGCAAATCAGCCCACACTCCGAACTTTACGTGACAATACAGGTCTGGGCTGGCTCTAAACCTCTTACCGTGCCGGTGCAAACAGCATACAAACCCTTCCGGTCCGAGCGAAAGTGCGTACAGAACACGAGACCCCCGAGCCGCCGTGACATGACCTTGTACTTACTGTCGCCCTGACACAGATGGAACGAGTGGCTAGAGTTGCCCATTACATACAAGTCACTGCCCGCCAATTCTCGTCTCGCCATCACAATATGGGACCTGTCACCTACCGGCGGGAAACACGCGATTGGCCATGCCATTCCGTTTGGAGGAACCACATTGCCCATGTTTGATACCGACAATCAAATCCAAAAAGGTCGCCAAAAGTGCTTGGTTCACAGACACAAGTATGCTGATGGAACAGACAACTCCGCCACGCCGGCTTTGGTCACAGCGAAGAAGAAGGCCAGCCTTCGGAATGGGGGTGGTCCGCTTGTCGATAAAGATGCCGAGGAGCTTGACAGAATGGAAAAGTTGTTCAAAAAGCATGAGATGGGAGAGATCCCGCGCGTAGACTGGCTGGACCAAATGGTGTTTCGAAGCTTCGAGAAAAAGGGTCTGCAGGCTGCAAAGTCATCTATGAAGATGCTTCAGCGTCAGCGAGCCCTCAACGGAGACAACAATGGCGACCATGCTTCCGACACCGACAATGACGGTCTCAATGACGGTCGCCCCAACTCATCAGCTTTCCTACTTAATGTTGAGCTTCCACGATTTGATTTCCCCGTCGTATTCGCCGACCATGAATACGACCCGCCGCCGATATCAGCTTTGCAACCGCTCTCAGCTTCTCAAGGAACGCTCCCGCTCCATCAGCCGCAGGTCCAATTTGGCCCAGGCATCAATGCCATGGGGGAGAGCTCTGATGGGTTTGGAGTCAGGCTCATCAAGGTCTACGACCCAGAGGTCGGTCAGAGAGATAACCCTGCAGAGGCCAAGCATAGGCGGTTGTTTCGAAGTTCCCACAGGCACGGAATTCTGGACAAGGATCTCAAACCAAACGCAAAAGTCCGAGACGAGTTGAATCTAATCATGGCGTACTCGCCAACCCATGTCTTATCGCCGGAGGAGGCCGATTTGGTCTGGAAGTTTAGATATCACCTGACTAGAGACAAGCGAGCATTGACCAAATTTGTCAAATCGGTCAACTGGAGTGACCAGAGCGAGTCTAAACAAGCGATACAGGTCCTTGGCCGCTGGACAGAAATTGATGTGGACGATGCCCTCGAGCTTCTTGGGCCGTCATTCGACAACCCGGCTGTTCGTTCGTATGCCGTGGACCGGTTACGAAAAGCTGATGACCATGAACTACTCCTCTATCTCCTTCAGCTTGTGCAAGCGCTCAAATACGAGCATATATCTGCCGACTCTGAACAAGAGAGCATACAGGATTCGTCACTGGTGTGTTTTCTAATACAACGAGCTGCGGCGAACTTTATGTTGGGCAATTATTTTTATTGGTATCTGATGGTCGAATGCGACGACCACAGCCCGGAACAAGGAATTGACAATCGAAATATATACCGCAAAGTCGCTTACGATTTCATGACTGAGCTCGTCAAACAGCCATCCGGAACCGAAGACAGGAAAACGCTGCTCCGACAAGCGGAGATGATTGCCATCCTCTCCAAGATAGCCGCTGATATCAAGTCATCTGGCGAGTCGATTGCAAAGAAGACTGATCGCCTAAAACACTTGCTGGCAGACCCCAAGAACGAGTTGCTTACCTTTGACCCGCCTCTGGCCATGCCCCTAGATCCAGCAATTAAGATTACCGGCATTGCGCCGGACCAGGTTGCAGTATTCAAGTCATCACTGAATCCAATCAAATGCACCTTTAAAACCACGAGTGGCGGCACCTATCCCATCATATTCAAATTGGGCGACGACTTGAGGCAAGACCAACTGGTGATCCAAATCATCACACTTATGGACCAGCTGCTCCAAAAGGAGAACCTGGACCTGAAGTTGTCGCCATACAAAATCCTGGCCACCAGCACCACTGCAGGCGCCTCCCAATTTGTACAGTCACAAAGCCTGTCAGCTATTGTTGGCAAATACAGGACAAACCCGGCGCTTGCATACCTTAGACATCACAACCCCGACGACAGACAACCCCTGGGCGTACGACAAGAGACGCTAGACACTTATATCAAGTCGTGTGCGGGATACTGCGTCATCACCTACATTCTCGGCGTCGGCGACCGCCACCTCGAGAATCTCCTGCTGGCACCCGACGGGCACTTCTTCCACGCCGATTTCGGCTTCATCCTCGGCCGCGACCCGAAGCCCTTTGCCCCGCTGATGAAGCTGTCCAAAGAAATGGTCGAGTGTATGGGTGGAGTGAATTCAGAGCTGTACAACCGCTTCAAACAGTACTGCTTCCTTGCCTACACGGCCCTGCGCAAGTCCTCCAACCTTATTCTTAACCTCTTTAGCCTCATGCTGCATGCCAACATTCCTGATATCCGTCTGGAGCCGGACAAGGCCGTCATGAAGGTCCGAGAGAGATTCCACCTGGAACTCAGTGAAGAGGAGGCGATTGTGTATTTTGGGAATGTGATTGAGGGCACATTGACGGCCTTTGCGCCCGTCGTCATTGACAAGTTGCATGAGTGGGCGCAGGCGTTGCGGGCCTAGACCAGCGTGTTGACGCTTTGTGTTGGGAGTCTTGTGCTGCGCATCAAGGATATATTAGTCTACACAAATATACTAATGTCGTGTATATGCTGGTGCAGCACCCGCAGTGAGTGTGGATGAATGCCATTTATTTGATATTGTTCCGCTTTCATGCTCTCGGTCTCTGGCGGCCCGGATTAAGGATAAGGGGGGGTTTGTCGGAGGCAGATACATTCCTTTCCTTCGATTGCGCATTTCTCACAGCATGTATTTAGCTTCGTAAATTTCTAGTTCTAACACTTTGATTTTTATGCCTTGACGATCTGCATCTCATCTGTAGCTATACATAAACTAGCTAGCTGCATATACAGGCCACTTCCGCGTGGTCCAATCCCGTACCAGGTTCAAATCAGCATATCCTCAGTCCAGTGTTCATATTGCATACACATTGTTATCCTTCAGGTCAAGACTTTCGTGGACTCGCAATGAGTGAGAATTGCCCTCTGCAGGCAGCAAATGTAAACGATTTACCGGAAACAACCTTTCCCGTAAGTTCTGTAGGCGTCTCAATCGTTGTGTCGGCCCCTTGGCCTGCTCGACAGTTTTCAGAATATCCCCAGGTCAGGACTTTGCCTTCTGGGGCGATGGCGAAGGAGTTGTCGATGCCGGCCGCGACGAGAGTAGCCGTGATTCCTGCCACCGGTGTCAGCTATTCCTGCGAATGCTCAGATGAGCGGAGATAAAAAGAAAGATTGTAAATGGCACGTACCAGGGACGATGGTGGGCTGCAGCAAAATCCTCGGCCGTCCTCGGCTGTCGCACAGGACATGTTCCCTGGGCAAGGCAGACACGTCGATGCCAACTTGACTGTTGTCACACCTCCCCCAAGCGAGAACATTTCCATCCTCGGTGCACGCCAGGCTATGCTGAAAGCCACCCGCCATATGGCGAATCTTGTACCCTTTCAGCCCCTGGATGACTGTCGGGGTGCCAACATGAAGATTATCCTCGTTGGCGGCAAGACCTGTCTGTCCGAAATTATTTAGCCCCCAGGTCCAGGCTTGGCCCTCCTTGTCTATCGCGAAGCTATGATTGAATCCGGCAAAGGCTTTGACGATTCCCTTCCTCGGTAGGTCGACCATCCGTGGGATCAAGGATTCGAATTGGTGCCGTTGGACGAGACGGCGACCAAGTTCGGCTTGTTGTCCGGACCCCCAGGCGTACACGTCTCCTGATTCCGTGAGAGCGAGCACGTGGTTTCCGCCCGCGGAAAGCTTTTTGATATCTTTGAGGCCACCTATTTGGATGGGTGTGACCTGAAAGCGTTCTTTATACTTGGATTTATTCTTTGGGCGCATCTTCTCTCGCAAAAATCCGTATACACCGTCACTGCCCTAGAATCAGTTAGCTCTCTAGCCTGGGGATAGGCGAGTGAAGAAAGAGCTGTCAAAATACAAAGAAAGTGCCCCAGCCATATACAAGTCCCGATCTGGTGAGGACAAAGGTCGCATTATCAGTGACAGCGACTTGTGTAATATCGGATCCCAAATTTTTCAGTCCTTCCACAGGCGCGGGCGTGCTTTCGAGGGGGTTCAAATCCGTTACATCTTTGTCAGGTTGCACCGGCGGATCACATTTTGTACTTCTACCGAGAGCCTTGGAATCGTTGACACCCCAAGTCAAGACTCGACCGTCATGTGTGAGCGCAGCGCAATGCACGCTTCCGACCGCTACTTGGACAATGCCTACATCCTCGGCATTTAGCAAATGGTTGAGGCGGGGCTTGTTTGCCTTCATAGGGCTCTTGTTGTTATGGCTTTTATTCCCCAGACCCAATTCGCCATTCTCCCCGCTTCCGAATACTGAAATATCGAGTCGTTGGGTTGGTGCATTGTTGAGCTGCTTGGAGGGCCTTGTTCTTCGAGGCGGGATGCCATTTATCTTGCGTCGCTTTGTGGACGTATTTGAGCCAGGCTCCTTTTTTATAGGCGTGTCTTCGATTTCATTCGTAGTGTCACCAATCTTTCTCTTTCCCGGCGTCTGTGGCTGCAGCGGCAAAGTTAGCACGTGCTGATGCGACAGTGGGGGTTTCTTTGGTTGTGTGAAATTCCGCAGTACGTAGTACGGATTTGTTCATCTGCGGGGGAGAAGTGGAATGCAAGACATGGCGCTGGACAAACCATATTATCAACTCCATGCGCACCATTCGCCCTCGCATCGCGAGAGGATAAGAGTAGACTTTTCGCGAAAGCGATCATCTTGAGCTTGTTTGCCGCAAACGAATGTGAGTTGGTTCTTGAGTCCTGGCTCCCAACCCTGTGTGGAATGATGAATGGGTGGGGGTGGATCTGAGCCAGCGTGCGCTAGCGTCAGGGGCGCAGATGTCAGATCTGGACAAGACTGGAGAAGATGGGGCTTCCAGATGTGGCTTTCGAATTCTGTCGATTTATTGGATGATGTAACTCCGAATATCTGCAACACCCACGATGGTTAAAGGACTGGTGGGTTGGATCTGGACGTCTTGAATCTAGTTGGCATGGAACCGAATGAATGGCTTCCGCCTTCTTCTTCGGATGCCAATGCCCACGTGATTGAGTGGGAGAAGCTCTGGGCAAGAAAGAGATGAATGAAGGACAAAGCCGAAGCTTTGGTCTGAATGGAAGACCAGCTGGAACTGACAAACGACTAAGAACTCGCGGCATCTTTGTTGTCTACTTCTGACTTTACATGACGAAGGTGCATTGGACTTGATGCTTCTACACACCAGGTACCTAGGTACTTGTAGTTCCCGGTAGTCCTGCCGGCAGTAATAACTACCACTTGGTTGTTTTAACGACTCTGCCAGCAGTGGAGTGCGAGCACTTGAGGTTTAATTTTGGTACATATTCTGTATTTTCCCCCTCAACATTAAAGTAGTCTTCCTACTTCACTGTACGCTGTGTCTTTTTGTTTGCCCATGGGTTTAGCTTTCAACTAACTTATTATTAGGGTTCTTTCCTGAAAAAAAAAAATAGTACCATAGATTTGCGATAACATTAGTGGTCAACTTTCCGATGACCGTTCTCTACCTTAAAATGACCACCGGGTGTTTGTTGCAGCCTGGTTCAACGTCGCGTAACTAGGCTAACACGCTTGCGGTAGCATTTGAAATTTATTGTCAAGAATTACTGCCCGGTCTGGTGCACAGAATCGGCTATAATTATATCCCAGCGTCGTAGCTGGTGCCGCACCATACTCTGTGCATTCCAGCCACTTCCGTCTCTGCTCGTCGACATACGAAATATCATGTTCATTTATCCGCCTGTTGATGGACCAATGCACATGGCCGGAGCCTCCTTTTTCTTGGCTTCCCCATCATATGTCGCTGCCGTAGGGCGCTCACAAAACTCCTTGCTCGTGCACGTCACGTACAAACAATGCCCAGCTTCCAACCGCCAACGGCCAACAATGATGACAGGCATGATGTTCCATTCTGTGAGAGTTGATTGGAGGGGATGACGCGCAATGGTTGCCGCGCAACGCCCTTTCACAATGGCGCACACGGTCCATTGACTCCATCCCGTACTTCAGGAGAGTCAAAATGCTTACAGAATAGCAGTTCATTAGTGGCATTGGGCCATCGGTTTCGACTAGTCAAGTCAGTGATATATTTCTATCCTCCTATTCTCTTTCCTTTCTCTCCCTAAAGAACACCTAAAACGATGGCAGCTTATGGCCTCGAGGCTCGCTTGCAGCGGCTGGGTCTCGACGACGGCGAAGGAAGGGAGCAAAAGGCAAAGGTAATCAAAACCAATGGTCAAATCAGCCCTGGCAAAACGAATCCTCTGAACAGGTGAAGTCAAACCTAGCAATGCCCCCATGCAATACAGCTCGACCATACCTCGTCAAAGCTCTTCTGCCCAAACAGAAGCCAAAGACACCAGCTCCCCCGCGAGAAGCCGCCCTCCAAACTTCGCTAAGCCACAAAAGCCCTCGCATAGAATCAGTTCAACCAGAAAGTCAATCAGAGAACAAGACCGTGCGCTTGGTTCAGCAGCCCGTGGCCAAGACATTCCACTTGGGTATGTTCGAGATCGGCAAGCCACTAGGCAAGGGCAAGTTTGGCCGCGTATACCTCGCACGCGAGCGAGATCACGGCTTCATCTGTGCGTTAAAAGTCCTACACAAGAGCGAGCTACATGAAGGTCGTGTTGAGAGACAGGTCAGGCGTGAGATTGAGATCCAGAGCAATCTGCGGCACCCTAACATCCTAAAGCTATATAGCCACTTCCACGACAGTAAGCGTATCTTTCTTGTCCTCGAGTTCGCTGGCCGTGGCGAGTTATATAAACACCTCCGCAAGGCAGATAGATTCCCGGAGCCGAAAGCCGCACGCTATATTGCGCAGATGGCAAGTGCCCTACGCTACTTGCACCGTAAGCATATAATCCATCGCGATATTAAACCGGAGAATATCCTGGTGGGCATATACGGCGAGGTGAAGATTTCGGATTTTGGCTGGAGTGTACACTCGCCCCGTAGTCGCCGAAAAACGTACTGCGGAACATTGGACTACCTGCCTCCTGAGATGGTTATACCGAATAACCCGGAGAACTCATACGATGAGAAGGTCGACCTATGGGCCCTAGGCGTGTTGGCCTACGAATTTCTCGTGGGTGAGGCCCCTTTTGAGGACACACCCGCCATGACATGTAGGAGGATCGCTAGGGCGGAAATGAAAGTCCCGTCGTTTGTTAGCGCCGAGGCCACGAGCCTCATTAAGGGAGTCAGTGTGAATCTTTTGGCCCTCTGAAAATGGCGTATGGAAATGCTGACATTGGCCAAAGTTGCTTGTTGTTGACCCAGAAAAGAGATTGACCCTCGAACAAGTACAGCAGCATCCCTGGATTGTCAACAACTGCCGAAGGGACGAGATATATCGAGACCGCTAGTGCACTCAACCACGGTCCATTATATGCCGGCATGGTGAGGCTATATGACGGCTCTTTGGTTGATATTTAGTGTTGTATATGTGTATAGTTGGATACTGTATTGCATACCAGGACCTGCCCATCTCATTACTTTACGTGAAACAAGAGTTTAAGCAAACCGTCCAGGCAAAGAAGTAGACCACGGCACGTCACAAGCTGGCGTGGCTTCAAACTTTCACCCATCATTCAAATACTATACATGACCTTGGCAACTACATGCGGAACAAGCCTCAGGTGTCACCAAACACAAACACCCCTTTTCCTTTCCTAAACCCCTTTAAACCCTCTTGTACTGCGTCCTTCAGCGGTGCCTCCTCCGTCTCCCAGTCCCACTTGACTTCATCCACAGGCACGTCCTTGAAATGGCCCAGGCGAATCAAGTTCAGGATATCATTCACCATATGCTTTCGGCCGGTGGCATCCTTCTTGTTCCACTTTGACAACCAGAACCCAACAAATCGAATGTCCTTGAAGATGAGCAACCCAAGCGGCAAGGCAACAGGCTGCTTGGACATTCCTCCATACGACACCAACGTAGCCCCCTCGCCCAGGGATCGTGCCAGCGAGGTGGCAGATTTGCCGCCGACGCAATTCAACGCGAGCCCGATTTCCTCGCGGCCGCCCCGAGTAATATCCGCAAGCTGGTGCTTCCATTCCCTAGACAGGAATTGCGACTCCGGCACCACAACATCTGCCCCTAGGCCAATGAGCTCCTGCTTCAAAGCCTCAGTCTCCTCGACAGAGTCCCTATCGCGGATGACATTGATGCTCCGCAGACCCCAGAGCTTTCCAAACTGGATCGCTGCCCGTCCCACCCCCGAGTTGGCCCCGTTCTGGATGAACCACTCGCCGCTGCCGAGCTGGAGCGGTCTCATCGGCAGGCCAGACTTCAACCCGGCGCTGGGGCCGTAGTCTCGCAAAATGCGGTACGCCGTGCACGGGTTGATGCTCACAGTCGCGACCTGCGTGGGTGTCAAGTTCTCCCTGTCGACTTTGAGAAGATCCCCGGCCTCGAAAACCGCGTGCGTCCTCCACGTGCCGATCTGCTGGGCGGCGGGGATGACCCAGTCCCCCTTGTTCAGGGGCGACGACGAATCGCCGACTGAGACGACTTCGAAAACGCCCTCGTTGCCGGGGACCGCGGACGGCTCGGCGGTGCCGATGAGCGATGTCATGGGCTGCTTGGAGCCATATGTCCCTTGGATGGTGTTGATATCGGCGGGGTTGATTGACGCGGCGAGGGTTCGAACGAGGACGGACGAGCTCGGGAGGGAGGGGGAGATGGAATGCGTGTGAAGCCTGCGAGAGCCACGTTAGCCCGTGTCATGGCCGGCGTGTTGGTGTCGGGTGAGCCTGGGTTTTACTTTAGGACGTCTGAGGGCTCGCCGTGCTTGGAATACACGAGAGCTTTGGATTGTGTGTAGCCGTACGGGCCTGACTTGCGCCGAAGAGCTGTTCGAGGTAGTCGATTCAAGTGGGTGGCCTGGAGGCTTGATGTTGGTCGCGAAAGCTTGAACACCAGTGAGGGTGATTGCAGACACTGGCGACTTGCCATTGTCGACGCGTGCAATTGCTGCGGTTGGGACTCTGCCACGGACAATGGACGTTGGGGTGAGAGATTGTGAAGCTTTCGGTCCGTCCTCGGATGAAAACCGTCAATGACGTTGGGGTGATGGAGCTATTTTCGGCAGTGGCGGGACCCACATGAGGTACCAGCACTGCTCCGCATGATGGTTTTGCGGAAGGTGGGAAAGGAAGATGCCCAGGTGTATTCTTTGGCGCAGAATATTCTACGCGAAATGCTAAAATGACAGGAAAGCAGAGTCCTGGATAGTCAGGGGGCATTACTACCACTTCCCATCTGTGATATTTACTCATAATGCGTTCTTGGACTCGTCTTGGCCGGATACACTTTCCCAAGCACCTGCATTTAGCGGCAGAAAATATCCGTCTACCAATAAGCTTACACCAGTGTACTACTATAGTATATTTCGGTATAGAGCGTGATTGCTAGGTACCCAGCCGGTTCAAATACTTTTTGCCTTTTACAAGAGGCAGGTAGTGAAATGGTAGGCAGTAAAGGTGATAATCAATGCGTCACACGCTGGCGGTCATTCCTAATCCATCTTGTAAAGCGAGAGGGTGGAAGCTCACACACGGCAAGTCATTCTTGCGTTGTGCGTTGATGGCGTCGTGTGAAAACCCAATCTCGGGGGCTGGTGGAGGACCTTTTGTAACTCGTGCTGGCTTTCGGCATTTGCTGGCGCTACGGGTGGAATGTGGCCATTAGGAGTGTGATTGACAATGACAGGTTGCTCAAAGGTCAACGTGAAGCTGGCGGAGCGCGACGAGGGGCTGGAAGTAAACTCCGCATGGGATATCTAGCACAGGCTGCATGTGTGGCAGGATATATTTGGCCCATTGCCAAGTATGCACTAGGCTGCTGTTGTACGTAGTACAGTGGTGTCAATAGTATTTTGCTCAGACCACTAGTATCAGCTCCGTAATAGGACGTAGTATTCCGCGTACCCCAATCTGAATTGCTCCACGCCAAGAGTACGAAAACTTCCGCCGTGGAAGCGCACCTAATGAATAGTATCAATATGTAGTACAGCATTGTGTATGTCCTCGCAACCCGGCCCGGACTGCGACCTGTGCGTGCTAGCTAGCTGATCTGGCCCCCGAGTCAAGCGCTTCAGGAAGACGTGGCGAAGTAGAGGCATAATTCATGCCTCTGTAAATGGACGGGGTTGCCGTGTCGAAAGTTCCACCGGACCGCTGGAGACCGCTGGCCGGTCCGGCAAATTGCTCACTTACCAAAAGGCAGAAATGCAAAAAGATTTTTTTTAAAAGAAGAATATTGCCCAAAGACATTGTGCCAATGCACATGCGCACGTGAATCCTCAAGTAGTCGAGGGGTCCTAGCGCACTAGACAGGCTGTACGGTTACTCGGGCCTCGGCCATGGCCTGATGATAGTCGTTGGACTTGCTTTTATGACCAAGTTTTCCGTGTTGCGTGCTCACTTGGGTCACTTGCTGACATTGCTGGGTTGGCTGTTTTCCAGGTTTGTCCCCTTGCCGGTGTCGCGCACGCTCATTCCCAGTCCGTCTGGTGCTGTGAAAGGTTGATGTCAGACTTCAGTCCATCGGCGGGCCCCATCAATTGATTCTGGATGGATCAATTACTCCGTAGTGCCATGATATGATTCCACCAGACCCGTCCCATCAGCCCCATCAGTCCGCCAATAGTGCCAGCAGTCTAGGCCGTTTCCAACGATTCCTGCGAACCAGACCAGTTGACGTTTGAACCGTCGACCCCTTCCGAGGCGTCATGCTGCCGACTGCGGGTCGTGCCGTCACCCAAGTTGCCAACGACGGCAAGTTACTAAAGTACTAGCTGGCCTCGGACGGGACGAGACCGGACGGACGGGGGCACATCGTGGCACCTGCGCCAACTGAACATTGAATGCTCGGCAGCTCACTGGGCGGTCAAGAATGCGATTGACCGTTGGCAGTGCTGTTGGCCACTGCCCAAGTCTCCCAGGTGCCGTCAACAATCTGGCCATGCGTTCTATACGTACGCGACCAGACACTTTGCAGGGCTCGAGCGCCCGCGGTTCGGCAACATTCAAGTCTGTCTGCATGCCTGCACGTACCAACCATCTATGTGACGACGATGCACCCTTCCAAAGTTCTCGATGGGTGCACAGCATGGCACAGTGATTCCAAAGCCCGGCCGCCACGGATCCCCCGTGTCTTCTGAACCAATTGACCTAGTAGTATCCGTGCCTCGTGAGGGCTCGCGACTCAGTCGGCCAGCTCAGTCGGTCAGTCAAGGATCATCAAGGCGCCCAACATCGAGGTTCAACGGTCCATGTCTGCATGTGGTGCTCTCTGGGGGCGCTAAGTCGTTTCCAGGCCTCTATGCACTGTGTGCTGCGCCAACAGCCACCACCACTTCCACCACCAGAACAGAACCGCCAGCCTCGAGTCAACCTCGACGTTCCTGTCCCCTCATCCCTGCCATCTGTCCCAAGCCGTAACCATGGCCAACCACCCATGTTCCATTTTCAGCAGCACCTCGCTGATGAAGCGAAACATCAAAGGTATTTGAGCATTTGGGCAACCTGCAGGTCTCTTCTTCTTGCTGCCGCGTCCCTGGTCTGCGTGCAGATTCAGATCCTCCTCGTACTACTCCGTACATCCCTCTCCTCGCCCTGGAATCCTGCCTGCCAACTTGGCCAACCCTGCCCACCTTTTCCCGCCGTCCATCCGCCATCATCTCTTGGTGCCAATCTTGCACGCTGAATGATTTTCCCTGACTTCTGTCCGAGGGCTCGTTCGACCTCGTTTCTTCTTTCGACCCCGGCCTCCTCCTCCTAAACGGAGCACTATGCACAATTGAGCTCCAACGCTACCCAATTCATCCGACCCTGGCTCTCCCAAGCCACGAGAGCTCCAGTTTTCTCACCTACCCCGGTCATCAACGCGTATACGCAGTACTACTACTACTACGGAGTACTAGTGCAGAGTGCAGCGTACGGAGCAACTACCTAGTTGCCAGGCATTTGCTCTCCTTTCCCACTGGCCTGGTCTCGCCTGTCTTGATACGAGGACAGACTGAAGCTCTACTCCGTCATCTTGTTCACCACTCACTGGTCCCGGCCTATCGCGATAAGCTGCCATTGATCACGACGTTTTTTGCCCGTCAAGCTGTCTGTGACTGCTGCCAGTCACGACGCCTTCCCGAGCTCAGGATCTCCTGTTGGCTCACCTCTCGATATTCTCGACATTCTCGGCCTACCCCAAAATTCTGTCGTCATGCCTGCTCGCGTCAATGGCTCGGCCAAGCCTCGGTTTGAGCTTCCCGCGCTCGACTTGAACTTCGGGAGCATCACCGACGGCACCAGTATCCCCCCTCCTCCAGATTCGCCCAAGGTGCCCACGCCGCCCCAGACACCTCCTCCGACAAAGAAGACCGACTCCGCCGTGGTCAGTGGGCATGAGACCGACAAGTCTACACCACCAAACAATGGTAATATTGCCGGAACCAAACGACCCGCGGATGAGGCGCCCCTGAGCCCCGCTGGCTCTGCTAGACAGGGCAGCCTCCGCAAACTACTTAGTAGGAATATGCTGAACACTAGTTTTGTAGAGGGCAATGTGGCTTCGTTGGACAATGGTAGCCTGGCCGCCGGTAGCAGACCTCCTAGCCGCGGCGGCAGCAGCGTCGTGGGCGGACGAAAATCGAGGCGGAGCAGCTGGTTTGGCCTCTTCAAAAGCGGCGAATCCAAGCGATCAAGCATCCTGTTTGATGATGTCCCTTCACCTCGAAAACCAACCGGGCCTCCCCCACCGATGATCCCGGAGCTTAAGGACCTCGAAAAAGATGAAGGAAGCCTGGGGAATGACCTCTTTAAAAACATCAAGTGACGAGAATCCTATTGACCGTGGTGCCGTACTCGCACAATCAACGCCTTTTATACACGAAACCCACCTTAGCAGTGTCCCCATCCCTTAACTCAACACATCGGGAACAACGCCTTTCACATAACCCATACAACTGGACGAGCGACGACGCATCCGAGGCGACTTACCGACCAATCTTTTGAACCAAAGCTTTTCCTAGTATTTTATTGTTCCATATCTTATTTCATCGAGATCCCACCAGAGCCTGTCAGAGTCGGGAGAATACACAGTAACGACGGGGGGAAAACGAAGGGGAGTGGTATACAGACACAGGAGTAGAGAAGGTTTGGGAGAAGACCTTTCAAGGTGGTTGATCTAGATACCCAGCTCTTTCGAGAGCATCTTCATCTGACCGGTTACGCGACTTGCGAATTCTTTCTTTACATCATTTGTTCGACTTTCGTTTCCCCATTATTTGGTCGATTTTACCTGGGCGTCGCATTGGCCATGATGCCGTTTTGGCCCTTATTTGCATGGGCTAGAAGAAGCGAGAGGGAAATCAAAAAAAAAGTTCTGGGACGCAGTGGCTGGGCACAAGAAACCTCACTGTTTTATTTGCGTGTATATTTTGTCAGGAAGAATGAACAATTTGGAATGCTAGCTGAAGGGCGTGGCAGTGGACGAGCTCTCAGATCTTGGAGCCTAGCTTGTTGAAATTGAGATTCTAAACGAGCAAGAACTCTGCCATTTCCAAGGCCATTTACGCTTTACTACAGACAGAATCCATTCAGAGCTCGATATTTTGTCAGCGAAATATACACTAATTCTCAAATTTGCGACTTTGCGACCCAACCAAATGACGAAAACTAGTCACAGAGCCTGTGTTGTTAAGTTCCCGAAGATACAAAAGCTAACGAGACTGCAGCTTGAACAGAGCAAAGTTAGACTCGTAGGCTGTTCGCCTTCAAGTCAGCCAGGAATGTTTCCTCAGCCTTCAGATACCCGCCCACGGTTGAGTTAATTAGATCTTCAGAAGCACCAGCAAACCTGGGTAGAATTCGGGTACCCGAAGCTAGGACTTCCAATATCGTTCCGTCGCCCATCTTCTCATCCACTACCAACTGATACATGGCCTGGGCGACGTCCTGCAAATCGATCCAAGCCATGTTGTCGCTCATGTCTTTTGACATGGTGAATCCCTGATCCCATATCGAAGTCTCCAGCCAAACCAGTCAGCGGTAAGTTGTGATGACGAACGGGAGGATATATCGGCAGCCAACATACCTTGACCGGACCGGGAGCCACAGCGCTCACCCGAATCCCCAGCGCGTCGCGAAGGGGGGCCATGCACGACACAAACCCGTGGATGCCATGTTTTGTCGTGTGGTACAACGGCCGAATCGGCGTGTCTAAATAACCCGCGATGCTTCCCACAAGCACCAAGCAGCCTTTCTGCCGATTCGTGGTCCAGTGCCCAATGGCCATCTGGCTCAGTCGAAGTGGCGCGGTGAGATTCAAGTCAATGACGGCGTAATGGCCTGGCTCTGCATCGCCGGCGTCTCGCGACTGCGTATCAGGATTGGTGTCGGTCTTGGGGGCGTTCCAGAAACTGCTCCACGCTGGCTCGAAGATGCCCGCGCCGGGTACTACAATGTCCACCTTGCCGTGGGTTTTGACGGCCGTCTCCCACAACAGGCTGAGCTGTGGCCAGGATGTAACGTCTGTTTTGTGAAACGAGACAAACGGCCTTGGGCCATCGACTGCGCGGGGGTCGTCTTGGCGGTACTCCTCGAGAAGCTGTGTGGCTTCGGGGCGGAGGCTGATGTCGGCAATGACAACAGAACAGCCCTTGCTAAGGAGGAGTTTCACAAAGCACAGACATATGCCTGTTGTTGGGTCTTGTCAAGATGCGGTCCTCTGGGTTTGGTTATTTGACATGCGGCTCTTTTACATACCTGAACCGCCACCGGTAACAATGGCGCTTTTGCCAGTTAATTCCAGGGCCATGTTAACTCAGAAATGGGACGGATTCGTTTGGATGGTGCTCTTGTTTCTTCTCCTCCGGATCAAGCGTGCTACAACAAAAAGGGAGAACACAGGAGGCAGAATGGGGTTGAGCACGTACGAAAATTGCCTGGCGAGCCCGTGTTTCTTATCAGTGTGTTCCGTTCGGATGACGCCTCAGGGATATAAGTGCGATGAGCTCTTTTTAATTGGAGCCACGACCAGTTTGGAATAGGCACAAGATATGCCAGCTGAAAAAATCGGATCACCTGGTTGTTATTTTCTTTTTACTAGTAATATTGCGTTGTACTGCATTTTAGACTTGTACATTGTCAGATCTCATAAAAGAGTTTCGACCTTTCCCCTCGTCCTCGGTCATGATTACCTGCCCTGCATCCGACTCATCCTCTGGTCTTCCCGGTCGACATGCCCAGCCATCAACGAACCTCAATGTCTCTGCCGACCAAGCGCGCTTCATCAACGTCAATCGCAGTGGTACCAAGGCAATGATTACCAGGGGGAATGCAGGCGCGGCCACAGTGAGCGTTACGCCGAATACGATGCCAGTCAAGATAAGCTGTGTACCGGTGAAGCTGTGGATCCCCGACCAAGTCACGCCGTCTGGTAAATCTGGAAGTTCGGATCTAGGAGTGAGTAGTTGGAAGATTCTGTCGAGGATGGGATTCACGGCGAGCGACTGGTAGCCCATAAACATGAAGAGCCCTGCCAGCACAGAAGTCTGCGTTAAACCCAACAGTCCCTGGAGCGGAGGCGAGACAAACACCAGAATGGCGGCGGCCTGGATAAGATGTGAGTACCGTTGCTCATGCGTCCTCGCCACCGGTCGCACAACCTCGGCACATGTCCCACCGGCGTGTTCCTCAGCTGACCCTTCATCGAGGTAGTGTAACAACGATTCCGTGTGTAATGGGGCCTGCGGCAACAGCCCGTTTGCGGGCGGGATGCCCAGAACGCCGCAGAGAGCAGTCGTGAGCCCAAGCAGGATAATGTCCCACGCGTAGCCGCCCGGCTTGCGCACGCCGTACCTCTCGACGGTGCATATTATGCTGCTGATCTCGTGGTCAAAGTAGAAGAGCACTGTTATGATGGCGCCGGGAATGGCTGACAGGAACACCCACTCCACGGGCAGTTTCCAAAACTCCACGAAGAATGCGGCCCGCTGGGGGCTCGACGGCCGAAAGGAGGTCTGGACCGGGAGACGTTCGTGGTCCAGATGGGCCAACTCGCCGACGTGTGGAATCCCGATCCACAATACAATCGAGATGGCGGCCGCGTATTCAGCGAGCCCGATCCTGACGTACTTGTGGAACAGGCTCCACGAGTTTGCGGTCGACAGCAGCACGGCGACGAGGCAGGTTCCTGCGGCGCCGATGACGGCATATAGGAATGCGGCGAGAGATGCGGCGCCGTGCGTGCGCTTCAGGGCCATGGCCGCTTTGTGGAAGTAGATGACGCTGTTGAGGAGGGAGAAGATGTCGGCGCTGAAGTGTGTCACGTATTGCATTGTCCAGTCGTGCGCGTTGAAGATGGCGAGCGCGAAGAGCATCCAGCCCGCGTGGATGAGGGACCATGCCATTACGGGGAGGAAGTCGACCTTGCGGACAGTTTAGCGAGTCGTTGGTGGGAGAAACATGTGTATCTATGTATATGGCGTGTAAACTGACATGGAAGCTGTTTGAGCACAATGTGTAGATGTTTTCTGCGAGCACCGAAAAGGGGCCCGTCACACCGAGGATGGTCAGAGGCTGCGCGGAGAAACTGGAGCAAGAAGGTGTGAGATGTCTCGTTATTTCGTGACGGCGAGTGAGTGAGTGGGTGAGGGATGTTGAACTGACAAGGCGAATATAACTCCTACTAGACCGGTGCTAAACACCACCTCGATAGTGCCCCATGATTGACCCGTGAGCACGTACAAGTCGCTTGCGAATGTGATTCCCGGGAGGGTGTTGGTGAAGAAGATGTAAACTGCGCTGGCAATGATTTGCTGGTTGAATACCGTCCAGTCTGATGCGTATCGTTGGCGCAGGTTGGTGACATCCTGCTTAAGAAGGCGGAAGGGTCTAAGCTTGCCGCCTGGGCCGAAGTATCTTGCGTCTGTCGCAGACATGAGCGGAAAAAATCTGGGCTTAGAAGGTTAAACGTATGCTTCATTCTGTCCATGGTCAAACTGGGCATGCAACGAGCTTTCTATGCCTTCCATCCAAGACTATGCGGGCTGGAAGGCCCCATGTCATCGGTCCGGGCATAACTGCATATGCCAAAGCCAAGCATGGCCAAGCATCGACTATTCAGGTCGGGTTTCAACTTTGTAGAAACGATGCCCTCGGAACGTTAAAGCCAAGACTGTTGCAAAAACCTCGTGGCCCAATCGGCCATGGTTACTGGATGGCGTCGACCTAGAGTCCCAACGCGCACGCAAGAGATGACGTCAGCGACCGTTTGAACCTCTTATCTTATCTACACGTGCAATCTCAATTCGTGGCGCAAGGACCCCTGTCACAAAGTTGAGAGTCGATGGCCAAAACACCAGTCAACATCAATCAATTTAACATCAAGCTCTCATGACGCCGTGACGCCGGTTTATTCAAAACACCATATACCCAGCACATCCCACCAACTGCGTGCCACTCCAACAGTAAAATGTGCACCAACCCCCGCAGGAGGTGACATCTTTCACAATGGCGCGCTTCGTGCCCCGCGACACGTTCAGCATCCCGTCCTCGGTCCCAAAGACCTACTTCCTCGGCCATCACCACGCCGGCGCAAACAAGATCAAGACGCTCCTCTCCAGTATATCCCTCGTCCTCGAATGCCGTGACTTCCGACTACCCCTCTCCACGCACAACCCGACGCTGGAGCGCACCATCGCCGGCCGGGACCGCCTCCTCGTGTACACCAAGTGCGACCTGGGCACCGACACGCCCGGCGCGCGCAACACGCTGAGACGGCTGCACGGCGACAAGGTAGTCTTCTGGGACAAGACCAAGCCCGCTACCACAGACGCGCTACTGAGACGGCTCAAGAGCACAGCCGAGACGCAAGACTCGCTGACGGGACTGCGCGCCCTGGTAGTGGGCATGCCCAACGTCGGCAAGAGCACGCTGCTCAACGCGCTCCGGAGGGCCGGCACCCCGGGGAAGAAGGCAAAGGCCGCCAGGACAGGCGACCAGGCCGGCGTGACGCGCAGGGTCGGGACGGCCGTGCGCGTCGTCGAGGCCGAGGACAGGGGCGGCGTCGCGGGCGGCGTCCTGGTGCTCGACACGCCGGGCATCTTCCAGCCCTACGTCGAGGACGGCGAGGCCATGGTCAAGGTCGCCCTGGCGCACGGCGTCAAGAAGGGCCTGGTGCCCGACGAGCTGCTCGCCGACTACCTGCTGTTCCGCATGAACCGGTGGGACCCCCAGCTGTACCGGCGCTACTGCGAGCCGACAAACGACGTCAACGAGTTCCTGACGGCCGTGGCCCGGCGCGACGGCAAGCTCAAGGCCGGCGGCGCGCCCAACTGGCAAGAGGCCGCGGCGAGGGTGCTGTCGCAGTGGCGCGACGGCAAGCTCGGCAGGCACGTGCTGGACGAGCTGGGCGAGGCCGACATTCGCGCCCACGACCTGGCGCTGGCGCACCCGGCGCTGAGCCTGCACCAGGCCAAGAAGGCGCACAAGGAGGCGAGGAAGCAAGAGCGGCTGGGAGACTAATGGCTGGAGACGAACACGAGGGAGGCGCTTGTAAGAGTATTTTGTATAATATACGTATTGATAGACTGAACATCATAAGCCTCGACTGTGGGCTGGAATATCTAAAAAAAAGCCCCCCAAAAAAAAAGAGAAGAGTTCTGACTCTCGCCCAAAATATTCATGTACCAAAACCTGACGCGTAATGTCGCCCGCAAGCACGTCAATTTTCATGCCACTCACAAAATAAAAAATGGGTATATTAGAAAAGAAAAAGGTAAAAAGTTGCCGCAACAAGGTTGTGGAAATCAGATAATGATGGAACCGTGGACAATCGCGCCAAGGCCCTTGAACAAGAGTACCACATGGTTGTCTTGTTCGTCTTTTTTGGTCTTCATCGCGAATATGCCGAGCCCGCCGGGACGCCGACAATGCAAAACAAACCCATCCCCAACGCCGCTGTTCAGAAATGTCATGCCAGTGTCATACAGTCTTTTGCCAAACCTCCAAGGAGGAGAAATTCCAAAGTAGGGAGCAAAAGGAAGGGGGAGAAAAAAATCCCCAGAGAAACCAAATTCCTCCCCTCTTGCTTAAAAAAAAAAATACAAAACACGCCAATCGTGTGCTATTGTCGTCATGAATACTGGTTCTGCCATTTGACCATAACACGTGTCAGAACGTCCATCATCTCCATGCAGCTCAAACCTTTGAAGCGACTCATATCGAATGGATCTGGAGTATGACCATTGACGGTGTTGCCATTTGTTTGGCTTGGTTCGGGCTTTTCCTGTGGCGTCTCTCGGCCACTACTGCTCTGACTGAAGGAGGCCTCCGCGGCTAGGTCAACTTGCGTCCTGGAAATGAATTCCATTATAGCTGCCACGCGGCGCTTCATATCGAGCATGCTCATTTTGTTCGTCGCGGACGCTTTTGCCCTGGAGGTCTTGTGTTCGTTAACTGACGACTTGGAGTGACCGGTTGTTGTGGCTTCATCGCCTTTCTGAATATCCCTGGACATGGATCGTGCAGGAGACTCGTCGTCTTGGTCACGGTCCTTGGTATACTGGTTCCTCCCCTTTCCCCTCTTGTTAGCCCGAGCTCCTCTCTTATGAGAACTGCTGGCTGTCGGATGGGCCGGAGGAGGAGTTCCTGGGGCTTGGGCGACAGAAGGCGACTCCTCCTTGCTTGGAGATTCCGCTGGTTTTAGCGACACTGCTTTGGAAGCTGCCAAGGGCATCTCTTCGGAAAGATCAGAGTCTAAGTACGACAGGTCAGTAACTTTGCTGTCCGCGCACGAAGCCCAGGAAAGAAAAAAGACTTACCCTCTGCCCTCCGGCGCTCTGCCCGCCCTTTGCGCTTATTTGCGGCTTCCTGTCGTTGACGTTCTCTATCCTCTTTCTCCGGCTTTTCTCTCGGCTGTTGGTTGTTCTTCGATTTCTTGGCCCCATTGCGAGTTTCCGTCTCATCGTCCGACACTACTTCATCTACAGGTTCTTGTTTCTCGGCGGGTGGTGAGGGCGACCGAGAACTGGTGCGTTGGCGCTTAATGCTGCTATTGTTGTTATTGCTGCGGGCGTCAGCCGTGTACTAAGTAATACATTATGAGAGGCAAACAAACTCTTCACTGTCACTGCGACCGCGCTTTGCACGCCTTGTAGCACCTTCCACGGTTTCGAGCGTGTTGTCTTCTTTGCTTGCCTCTATCGCCCGACGTAACTGTTCGTCATCGTAGGCTGCATCGCGGCTATTCATCGTAGATCGTCGTTTTGACGACTGTGTCGCAGTGCTTGGTCGGGAGTTTTTGGACGATCCATTCTTGTCGTCTTTGGCAATAGATGTCGCTCGTGAGGTGGCGCGGGAAGCGCGATTCAATGGGAGATATTTGGAATATTTTTGTCTTGAGAATCATCATGATTAGTCTTGAAGATTTTTGGTATTCAAATGCGTGGTCTGTGATGTGTGCGATGTTGGTGGGTGTGAAAACCCTTGCGCACCAAGCTCGACCGACTCGCAGCAACAACCATTTGGAACCATTTGCACAAGGCCGCGCAGAGTTCAATTGGCCACGCAACAGCAATAGGGTCGCTTGCGAAAATAGGGACATGAAGGGACTCACCCGTTAGCTGCTGTATGGATCTTGTGAAGATCCTTGCGGCACTGCTCACAAAAATATTCATCGGGAGAGCTTTCAGCACTGAATATGCCAACACACGCCCCGTGTTGCCAGACCTTGCAAATGTCGCATTGGACAAAAAAGCCAGTAACTTCGTCGGTGAGATCAATAGCTGCAAAAATCTCGGCGTCGGGGCTGTCAACGGGGGGAGGGCCAGGGTAGTCTTCCGAGCCACAAAGGCAGCGGACTGCCTCGTCCTCGTCGTCCTGAAGGTCGTCACTACCATTGGCCATGTCTGTAATTTCGCTCCGGGAATTTCGGTCGGTGTCGTCGTTTTGACCGCGTTTGCGTCTCCTGCCTAGGAGGGTGTCGTCGAAGTCGTCGAGCGGCTCTGAAGAGAGCGAGGCGCTGGGAGTAGATTTTTCCGACGAGGGCTTATTGACTGATCTGGTGCTTCGTTCCAGGCGCCCAGATGTCCCCGATGACGAGGACGACTGTTGGGACTGGGAATTGGTCGCGCGGGCTCTCGAGGATCGCCGCGGCGACGGTGGTGCCATTGAACCAAGAGATGGCTCTGGAGGGAAGCGAGGAGGGCAGGGGAGAGCACCGCTCGCAGAGTGTTGTTGCAGGCGAAGAGGGTGCAGAAAAGAGATTGGAAGTGTTCGGAGCAGCGCTATGAAGGTAATCTTGCGTGGAATTGGTGGGTTGAGTAATCGGCCAGGCTGATGGCTGGGTTGTCGCTGGTGCCCCGGGCCAGACACCTGCAGCAAGGACGAGTGCGAGCTGGTCACGACGAGGATGGCGTGGGGAAACAGCAGCGAGTAGGTAGAACGGATTGGTGAGCTGTCATGACGTAGTAGGGCAGAGAACGAAGCAGCGTGCTCGCGGCAAACGACAAGATCGTGAAGGAGGGCAGGAAGAAAGAAAGAAAGCGAGACGGACGGCAGGCGGCTGGAGGAGGGCCGGCGCTGTGGTGCTCTTCGCTTCTCTGCGCTCTGCTGCTTGCCCTCCTGGTCTTGGCCGCCCAGTTGCTGGCACTGGGGTGTTTTGCGCGCAATGGGGCCGACCTTGCTGGGGACGGCGGCGGCACGACCAGGCCGTGGCTGCACTGAGTCTCCGGGCCGCTGACCTGACCATTGGCTCGATGAGTCTGGTGCACGCAGTAGCAGGCCGGCCAGACCCTACGCACACTCACTCGCCTGCATCGTGGGACGTGGTGCCTCGAGAGAAGCTAGGGCAGTGTATCGGGACTTGAGACCTAAACAGTACCATGCCTTGAACGGTGGGATTTAGATACGCCGTAGGTTCCGTCTACATAAGCCCTGTTTGCTTGGACATGGTTGGGCGTGGTCAGCCGTCCACTGCAGGCAAAGGCTCGGCTAATCCAGCACTGTACGGAGTACTGTACGGACATGGAGGGTAATATTATTACGGACACTCGAGGGCTCAGGGACCTCAGTTCTGAAGCCGCCAATGGCGCGACCCCAGCTCCCCCCCACTAACCAATGGAGTCCAGAGTCCAGAGCACTCCGTACTTCGGTCTGGTACTGGTCCGATGACTGCGGCTCATCTCTGACATGATACCAAGGGCGAGGGCGACGCTCTCTCTCTCTCTTCTACTGCCGGCCATGGCCTGAAGACTATCCAAAAGAAAATAGTAGTAATCTCAACCATACAGACCATTCTAGAATCTGTAGAGATGCATTCCTCCTCCATCACCTGCTGCCCGGTCGCTGACGCAATGCAACCAAGCCATGGCTGCTTACCTAATGCTCTACTTCCGCACAAGCATGCGGGCCTTGCCTACGGTGCCACACCTCCTAATCACACAGCGGCTGTATCAAATGCTGTCATTTGCAATCCAAAGTGCAACGTGTGAGGTGGGCAATTCCAAACCAAGCTGTGCGGTTTTGTACTCGTTTGCGCCTTTTAGAGCATTGCTTGGCTTCTTCTTCTCCCATTTTACGTCCTTTCCACGACCCACAACTCATCGTTTGCCCCCCGTCACTCAAACGTCCGCTGTGGTCAGGCCGAGGTGTCCCTCATTCTGCTTCTCCTCCGCTGCTGTGCTGTAGAGACTGGTAAGATCGCATCTCGGCCCCGGAGCCGCCACGCACCATTTCCCTCCAGGGCTTGAGTGTTGGCATGAACACTACAGAGGGCCTCCTCAAGCTACCTGTGCCCTGTATCTTGTCACAAATCGTGGACGAAAGGAGGAGGAGCCAGTTTTCTGACCCGTTACCAGACGCCGCCTTTGGAGCCCGATTCGAAGCCGACTAACCTTTAAAACGCCCCGACTCGGTGCGGAATATTCGCAGTGTTGACGCTCCAACTGTTGACGCTTCAGCTTTTGGCCGAAACTGGTACATATCCCGGCGAGCTACGCAGCTGCCAGCCGGCTTGACGTCTCGCTCCAAGGCGGCATAGATCTGGGTCTGCTCCTGCGACGTGTGGGATCTTGGGACAGCCATGGTGGTTGGGTACGCTTTCCCTTCTGATATTCACCACAGGGCCTGAAACACTTCTCACATCTCACCATGAATCCATATGCCCATCTTCTTCTGCCTCCTTGTCGACTCCATAACCCCCGTTCAAGTGCGGGGCAATCCTAGGGAAATGGCTTTATCAATTTCGTCCTGGTTTCGATTTGCATTTAATTTCATTCATTTCAAACAAGACTTTTCTCTACCCGGAATTTTTCTATCTATGGTGATTTGTTGGCTAACACTTCGACCTCGATGGCGCTGGACAGGGCGTAGCCAGATGATGTCACCAGATACAGTGTCGTCACTATTCCCAGACCGGCCCATTCGGCCGCTGCCGAAACGTCGACTCCGAGAACGCTTGCCACCAGAAGCTGCGGATTCAATAAAGTGCCCTGTTTCGACGCGAGAAAACGCTCCGTTCTTTCACTACCCTCCATACACAGTCAAGGAAGCCAAGGAAGGGAGCAGCCAACTTACCAGTGTTCTCGCTGACCCAACACAACCCGGACGATTGGACGATTCAAATCGTGCTGTCACACCACAACGATATGGAGTACAATCAGATGCTGGGGAGGAAGTTCATATTGGAGCTCGAAGCACAGTTGCTGCAAGAACACCTCCTGAAATTTTGAATTTGTCAGGCCGGCAAGCAGCTCGACAAGAACAGCCACGACAGGTTGAACCACAGCCACCACCTTCTGCTACCCCGTCTCTGGATGGATATGATTCCTTCGAAAATACAAATAATAAAAAGAAGAGAAAGATACCGTCGGCCGGAGAATCGTCAATCAATGGGATCCATGGACACGGCAATGAGATGAATGGCCTGGGACTTTCTGCTGCCACCTCACCCCCAGTAGACGATGACCACGGCACTGAGAGAAGCTACGCGGGCTCTAATACCTACCAAGCGTCGACGTCGTATGCTGCTGGTAATCAAGGCTTCTCTGGGCCTGGCAGGGGAAGACTCGGACGATCTGGGAATGCTAGGACCCCGCTTCGAACGTTGCCAGATGGCAACACCACCTGGACCAGTAGAGGCGTGAAGGCTGGGGCAACTCATTGGCCAGCAGGTAAGTTCACCATTGTTTTGCAACCATCAGTTGACATGTTACCCGGTGTTCCTTCTGGCAAAGCTTCAGGCCGGCCCCGTCTCCCACAGCTGCCACGAGTCGAGCGGGCTCGAGCAATCATATGAAAGCTCACTGCTTACTCTCACCTCGCTTTGTCTATTTTTTCCATTCATCATGTCTAGCATCATGATACTTGCCCTGCTTCTTAAATTGCATTTTTAACAATAGGTTTATCACAGGCAGTGATAGTGTCGGCATTATTTCTAGTGCTATCGCAAACGCTGGGAAGCTCCCTCCCCAGGGACAAGAGAACGTCAGCCTTTTACAGCAACACTCTTCCGCGTCCAAGTCCACGCCAGCCTCAGCACAGTTCACCTTTACGTGTGATTCTCAAGTTCCAGGAACTGTGCAGTGGCCAGGTAAGCCTCTCATGTTCTATGCGGCCAACGCGAAAAGGAAATGCTGCCAATACTCACCCTGAATGTAGGCAACCATTCTCGAGACGACATGGCAACCCACGGCCCAGATATTCACTCCAACACAAACATGAACAATAGTACAAGTAACGACATTTCACAAGCAGCAACGAGCTCCCAATCACTCAGAAGGACCCGCCGTCAGCTGGATCGAGAATTGAAGATGGCCGCTCGTCGTCGACGGCAGATTGCGGAGGAAAACTTGCATGAGAACCCGCCAAAACCTGAAGATGTGTGGATTTGCGAGTTCTGCGAGTATGAGCGGATCTTTGGCGAACCTCCCAAAGTTCTTATTCGAGCGTTTGAGATAAAAGACCGCCGTCATCGCCGCAAAGAAGCTGACCGGAAGCGACTCATGGAGAAGGCGAAAGCTAAGAGTAGGAAGAGCAAGAAGCCAAGCAAAGCCCTTAACAAAGGCAACTCCAGCGAGCATCATCACCCCGATCACATGCCGTCGGACTACATTGATGACCATCAGGCACCATCCATGGATCATGAGCAGAGTCATTCTACTCAATCAGAAGAGGAATACGATGACGGGGTCGTGGATGACCAAGTTTACCCGCAGCCATATCCCTTGCATCAAGAAGGAGATGGAGGCGGGACTCAAGAGCAAGAGCGAGCCGAATCGTAGTGCAAGACCGTTCGTCGAATGTTTGGAACATGATTTGTTGTACCTGCGTGGATGCGAAGGCTACCGGGTAGCCTTTCGTTCTCGCATTGGAAAGCAATGGGTAACATTCACCTCTTCGGCATATTTACTACATAGGCAGGCACTCTGAGCTGGAAATCCAGAGCCTCAAGCCGGATGTTGAGCAAACGAGCCTGATCGGTGGGGAAAGGGTTCAAATTAAGGCAAGTCAGTTAGACGGCTGAAGCGAATATGTTGGTAGTCTGGCGGTTGTTCGTTTATTGGAAACCTCTGATTGCATGAATACTGGTGAATGCTTTAAAGAAGCACATTATCCAGAGTTACTTGTCTACTGTTAGGAATTGAAACTGTAGGCGAGCCAAGGCATGAAAGCACTGACATAGACGCGATCTAAGTGACCTGGCAACTACCCGTCAGCAAATACAGTGGACGAGCCACTTGATTGTTATACTAGTTTTGCCATGACTCCATGAAACGAAGTCTACCTTACCTAGCAGGTACCTACTAGGTAGTTGAATATGCATGTCCTGATTTGGCAAAAAGTGGGAACAGTTTACGTCACTCGTTCAAGCTGCGGGAATTCAATCTGACAAGTATCAACTTGAACGAAAGAGCAGGGGAGATACTTTGGTCAATATAGACTAATTTAAACGCCCATCACCAGCGGATTAATACTAGCGGTAATGGTAAACCGTGGCAGAATGTGTATGTGTGTATTCCCTCTTGTTGGCATAAAAAGTAGAGTGGGCGCCCCGTTGTACAATGCCCTGTTTCTATTCCCAGTCCCCAGTTTAACTTTCCTTGTTGATGTGCTGGATCTGACAAGAAAAGGGAATTGCAGCTGGAGCATTGAGGCTTAGCTCCGCCCCCTCCTTGCGCAGGGGTCAAGGATTGAGAGGGGTCTCGACAGACAGATGGAAGAAGAATGAGTGCACAGGTGAGACATTAGGAGTTCATGGCGTGTTCCATTGCTGCATTGTGTGGCTGGCTGCGGGAAGAGCCAAAGATCAGGTATCACAGAGCATGGAGAGGGCGGGCCATGCATGACTTTTGGGTTTTCTGGTGTGTCCGTCTTTGTTGTGTAACTTGCCGTACTTGTGTAACTAAATCCTAGGTTGTGTTACTCTATTTCTGGGGGGAATGGACGTGCCGGTGAAATGGGTTGCTGGGAACAGATACAATCATAACTTGACGTAGTATTGACGAAACTGCAGGACATGCTACGAATATTTTCGGGCGGCGGCCACGCCAGGGGTGCATTGTTGACGGGCACGTGGTTGCCAGGCCTGGATGATGGAATGAATCCTGGGATAGTACAGTGAAAGTGGTCAAGTAGTAGTTGCATTGTGCTATAAAGGCCAGGTTGAACTGCAATCAATTGCCAGCGGCAAGATTGTGACCATTGACAGCGGGCTGGCCCGGCGTGTCGGTTCGGCCAATGCTCACGCAGTTGAGCCTTCTTTATAAGTGTCAGTGCACTGTGGTACCAATTCTTCTTCTTGATCCGCAGACCAGTCCATAGTAGTACCAATATTCAACAGTCGCCATTTCATCTTGATGTATTGATTCGTCAATCGAGACCATCCAAGAGCGGGTGAAAATGACCCTAGTTCAGTTTCGGGGTACAAGCTTACTATATCACCGCCATTGTTAAATAGTGCCGTTCTTGCGGGAAGCCGCGGCATGGATTTGTCTGTTCAAGACAGAAGCCCAACAAGGGAGCGTACAGCAGACCGCAGCTTTGACACTACCGCTTGGTTATATTAATTTGTTAGTTCCTTATGAATCTTGAACTACGTGACTTATCCTAGCTACCCGGGAACCTCCACGGCCACCACATCGTGTACTCATGGGACCACAACTAAATAATGCCTGGTTGCTGATGTCATCTTTGCTGGATTTCGAGTCGCGCGTTTCTTGGTGTGACTAGCCAAAACCGTCTAACCTACCGGCCGGACCCGCTAGTCGGGGTGTGACGGTCCACGGAGACCAGAGATGAATACTTACTACGGAGTACTATGGTAATGTCAATGGTGATTGCGGTCCGACGCGCTGTCGCAGCGGTTTAATGCGCCATGGTAATACTATTGCAGGCTCTGTAATGCGTGGCGGGGCGCCACTGTCTGGGCGCTATAAGGACATTTGGATGGTTCAATGTTTGACTCGCTACAGGGCGGCTAGCCAAGGTCGTGGCTCTATGCATCTAGTGTTGAATGTCAATTCCGTAGGGTGTGTAGAATGATAGCATAGGGAGTGTTCTTACTATTATATTTATGGTACTCCTGAGTGTCATATTGGAACTTGGCTGAACGGAATATTTGAGTACATAGCAATCATCTTTTAAGGGCCTGCTGGTGTCCACCACTACTCGCCAACTCCAGCATGCAATTGATTCGAGTCGCAATGCTACATACATACGGACCTTGTAAGGCGACATGGAGAGGAAAGCCCTGTCGCTGCTCCACGACATCACCCAAGACAGCTGAGCTGGTGGGGGCGCGCTTGGACGTTCCAGAACGGTGTCGTCATCGCTTTGCTCGTGCTGAAATGTCCGTCGAGCTGGTTGAGTTGACAGTTGGCCGGCGCTGCGCCGTCCATTTCTTGCGCCTTGATAGGCCCGCAATGGTCCTCCCGTCTCCATTGGCTGCCTCGATTCGGCAAAGCGGCTCTGGCCATGGACCATTGAGCATGTCCGTGGCACCATGGCCACCTGGGTGTGCGCGCCATGTTCCATGCGCCATGCTCCATGCTCCCGAAGCTCCCATGTTCTCATGCTCTTCATGCCTGGCTCCTTCCGTCCAAGACGGACCAACTACCGAGCTCCTCCATGCCCGCCTTGATTAGTTAACCCTCTGCCTTGGTCGCATCCAAACCTTCTACCTCCACGCCTCAAGGCCTCACACCGCACCAGTGGCTACCGTCGAACGGCGACAAACCTTCGAACCGCTCTGGTCCGCCTCGCCCTGCGCTTCGCACTAACCATCCCGATCGCCCCTTCCTCCGTCGCCGAGCCTCTCTTCAGCAGCTTTCCCTTTTTATTCTTTCTTAATCCTTACCGCGTCCATCCGATTATCCCACACGCCACGCCCCCATCATTACTTTATTTCTTTGCCGAGACCTTTTTTTTTTATCGCTTTGCGTCTCACTTGCCCTTCTACACTTTCAGCTCTCCTACTCATCACTACCTCGTGCTCATCGACTCCTATGCCTAGCTGCTGCTGTTGAGAAAGCTCTCCATCCCGTCCGGTCGCGAGCCTTTCTCTCCATTTCATCATATCTAGCCCGTCATGTTTGGCGGCTCACGGAGGCGGCAGCCTCCCGCCCAAGTAAGTTGCAATATACTCTGACCCCCGTTGGGCAATTCCATCGTAAGAAGATGTCGCAGCACACCAGTCGCTTGTATCTCTCCCTAGCCGTGCATTTGGCCTGCCTAGCTTTGCCGCCGGTCGAGTATACGATTTGGTGCGACAGCGCGGCGTGTTACTAGGCCCTTCAAATCAGTCCTAGCTGTTGTCGCCATTGAAGCGGCAGCGAGCGGCAGATGCAGACACATTCAACTCTCTGCGATTGGACAATGGTGCTAACAAACTACTTGCGATAGCCCCTGACCAGGGAAACGGCGAACCCCAATGCCGCCACCGCAGCAGCAGCGGTATTCATGAGTCGACGCGACTCAACCTCGTCCTTGTCTTCGGCTGCCGCCGCTGCGGCTCTCAGGGCGCGGCCGATGACCCCGACGAATGTCGCCGAGGTACAGTCAAAAAGAGCACACAGGAGAAGCCCTTCCCTCACTTCCCTCACCGGCAGTGTGAGAGGAGGTCGCGAGCTCACTAGAACCCCCAGTGTGGGTTCGATGATGGAGCGAACCTTTCGTACACCTTCACCAGGTCGCAGTCCAGCTCCAAGGGAGCGTGACGTGCCACCTGTCCCAGCATTGCCCAGTGTTGACCAAATCATGGCCAGCCAGCACACTAACGGACACACAAAGGGTACAAGAGGACCTGTCCTACAGACACAGCCATTTAGAACAGCGAGCCAGAAAATGAAGGATGGTCAGGCGACATGGTTTGGCGGCGCGACCGCTCGAGAATCTGCCAGTCCTCGACACGCCAATGCTGCAAAACAGTCTGCCACTTACGTCGACGATCCGCGGCCCGGCAGCGTCAGCCCATCCATCAACTTCTCCTATCCTCGATCTAGAGCCCTGTCTCCAACGCCCTCCGTCGACGATACCCTTGTCTACGATCCCAACTCACGACGAATGATCCCCCAAAGCGAGGTTGTAGCTCGTTCTCAAAGACCGCTGGAGGTGCCGGAAAAGCCGAAAAGGAAAAAGCAAAGCGTGAACAGAGCCGGATCACACCTTGCTAAAGGTACCGTGGGAGGACGGACAAAGGCGCCCGCGGTAGAGCAAAACTTGCAACTAGAAACCCAGCATGAGCCGCAGGCTGAACAGGAACCCGAGCCAGCCCCCGTTGTTCTTCCTGAAACTGCAGTTCAACAATCGCAGGATGGCGTAGTGAAGAAGAGAAAGAAGAAGAAGAAGAGGGTCCAGGCAGCGTCGGAGCCTGAAGTTGCTGGTACGACAAAAGAGCTAACAGTTGGCGAAGCGGAACCCGTCGTTGCAAGACCTGCTCCAGGCAAGAAGCACTCTGTCGTGAATGAGGACTTCGAGCGAGAGGATACCAAAGAACAGGGAGACGAACAAGGGCAGATGGATTCAGCAGCAGCGGCGGCGGCAGCGGCAGCAGCTGTGGTGGCGGTTCCCACAGCTGAGACGGAGGCACAAACAAAACCAGAACCAAGAGACGCCAAGCCAGACAAGCAAGCTCGCCCAGCTCGTGTTCACTCCGAAAGCCCGGCACGATCCGCGCGCTTTGCTTCGTCATCTACGGACCAACTGGTTGTTAAGCACGAACCACCACCTCGATCAGTGTCTCCCCGCAAGTCAGCCTTGAAGTTATCAACTCAAGCCAGAGGTGTGTCGCCGTCCGATGATGGCTCTTCCGAAGCATCTAGCAGCAGGCAGTTGAGCCCCCAAGACAGTGAGGATCCTGCACTAGCCCGGAAGAAGAGTGCACGAGTTAGCTGGGATGACAGGAACACGGTCGTTGTTGGTCAAGGCGTGCCCCATCAGCAAAGCGGTTCACCAATGATCCCAAGCCCTCAGACGAAAAAGCCATGGCACAACGTTGTGTCAAAGTTTACAAAGAAAGAGAGCGTCAGCATTGCTGAGGACGAAACTATGACCCCTCGACCGGCTCTGCCACAATTCGGAAGTATTCGAGAAAAGAAGGTCAGAGAAAAAGAGGAGCGGCCTCTGGTCCGTCCTTCAGACCGCATGTTCCCTACTGAAAATGGCTCTGCTGCCGCTGGCATGGGTCCATCAACAGATACCCTGATTGGGTCTATTGTTTCGCTGGATTTGGCTTCCAGAAATGCTGCCAATATCTCGAAATTCAGGGAACCACTCCCGGCAGCTCCGAACCCCCTTGAGGCGAATCAAGATGGCCATGTGGAGAGTTCTGACGACGATTTGGATACCGACGCAACCACCGAGCCTGAGGATGCGCCTGAGTCAACTACCTCGAAGGGATCTGGTCACGTTGTGTCTGAAACACCAGTTACCCCTACGAAACCAATTCCCACGCAGTCGGATGCGAATGGCGGTGTTCCCGCTATCTCAGTTTCACACCCAAGCCCTCGTGCACAATCATCTGGTGAAGCCACGCCGCCGGGAAGTTTCCCTGATGACGAGGACACCTTCGGAGATAATAGCGATGACGAAGAATCCGACAGCTCTGGCATGTCGACACCTACTCGAACTGTAGCACCCGTTGCTGTTGCCACTGGTATGGCTGACATTGTGGAGGAGGAGGAGGAAACTGAAAACGACAGATTTAGCGACGCTTATGAAGACCTGGAAGCTGTTGATGGAGATGGCTTCCTGTCCCTCGATGCTGTAGTTGACAGCTCGACGTCCGGCAAGGTAATCGCGAAGAAAGTCCAGGACAAACCTATCGTAACGAAATCCAAGGATAGCCTTGAGGGTGAACGAGAAGATTCCACCCCTGTCAAGGAAGTTCCAGATGACTGGGAGAATGCCAAGGCATACTGGAGGAGCCTTTCAACCGAAAGACGTCGACAACTGGAAATCGAGGCCCTTTCAGAAACCGGCGAAGCGGCCAGCGCGATTAAGGAACCCAAGCCAGAAGCTAAGGAGCAGGCCGAGAAAGTCACTGCTCCTTCCCTCGGAATGGACGATGAAAGATCCTACCAGATTAAACCAGGTACCAGATGGTCGGATGTTGCGGATGATGGTGACGACGAACATGGCATAAACGTTGCCAAACGGGCTTCAGCTGTTGCAGCCCAACCGAAGACCGCGGAAAATACAACTCCAAAGCTTCGTACCGCAATGCGCCAGTCTATGCGCGCCGATGCACCGGGACCGCTCCGAAATGCAAGCCCCGAGCGGCCAGGCGGAATGAGGAAATCAATGAGAAATGGCCATCCTCCCGCGAAAACTGCCGTGTCTAGGCAAGCAGCCGCGGATGGAACTGTCGCAAGGTCGAATCCAGCTGCGACACCACCAACCGTCTCTACCGTGGGAATGCGAAAATCGCTGAGAAACTCCCAGACCTATGGTGACACTCTGCGGCCGGCGTTATCCGGCTCTGGACGACCTGCCTCGTATCAGCAACTTGGTACGACAACTTCTCTGAAAGGACACAAGCGTAATATGTCATTAGACGACTTGAGCTCTACATCCGCCACCAAGCCCACACTGCGACGTCGTGGCTCAGATGACAGCCAGAGCAGCTTTAAACGCAAGCGATCTGGATCTGGAGACGGACACAATTTCCGAATGTCGATGCGCGCGAGCATGCGTGAGCAACCGTCTCCGAGTGATCCTACCAGGCGCTTCAGTCTACGATCGTTGTCACCTCCAGCTTTTAGACGTAACTCGTTTTCTTCGTTGCCTCCGGGCACTCCGCCATCCATGAGTGGTGGCGCTGGCCGAATGCGCCAGTCCTTACGAGGCCGACCTCAGTCTTCGAGCTCTCGTTTGAAGATGGGGAGCTTCAAGAAGTCGTCAGGGCTTGGAAGTAAATCTAGGAGCGGAAGCCGCTTTGCTGACTCCAGCGACGAGGATGAAGGAGGCGCCCCATCATTCTTCAGAAGCCGCTTTGCTGATTCAAGTGATGAGGATGAGCCAACTCCATTGCCGAAGAGCAAGGATCTTCCAAAGTCTCTTCGCAACGGTAATGGCTCAAATGTGGTCCCGTCGCAACGTGATTCGGTATCCCCAGATCTCCCTGACGAAGATGAAGGTATTGTGCAGCCAAAACGCGACACCCTTGCGAACGGACAGCCCTCAGTTCATCAAAGTCGATCCGGCCGCGGCACTCTGAGCCCATTGCCTCAGAATGATATGCCCAGGCCCACCACCCGACGTGGTAGTTTTATGTCAATACTGCGTCGCAAGAAGGACCCGGCAGACAAGGTATCAAAGGATCTTGGCGAAAGTGCGGCTCGCAAAGACACCGACCTGGAGCGCACAACAGAAGAGTTGGCGGTCCTCCGCAGCAACTCGCTTCACAAACGGGGTCCAAGCTGGCCATTGGCTGATGCAGGAGGCACCGACGCTGAGAATGGCAGATTAAAAGAGCCAGCTCGCCCGTCTACTTCTGGCGGACCATCAAAGGCGAGGAGGAGCTCTTTTCTACGACGTAGGAGCACCTCGCAAGGCATGGTCGGTCTCGGTCACCCGGAGGTTGACAACACGGTGCCTGTGCCCGAGATCCCCGACATGTTTATTACAACTGAGCCGGCCCAGACTCAACCACACAAGAAGAAGAAATTCGGTGCACTACGGAAGATGTTTGGTATCCACGACTAGACTTCGTGGTGCTTTCTCATCTCTTCAGACCCAGCCACCCGTCTTGGTTGTTTATATGTGTTTTGCTTTTGGTGATTCAACGCCCCATGAAACAAAGTACAGCTTATCGTTCTTTTCCGTTCCCTTAGTTTTTTCCCTTTTACCAGCCGGAATCCCCTATTTCGTATCTTTACTTTTTTCCCCCTCCATTTTACACATCTTGCCTCATGGGATACCTTCTTTGTCATGGTCATTGTGGGTTTCGGGGCGTCGAAAAGGAACAAAGACTTGTCTATGCCATGGTTCATCAACAAAATTTCCTTGATATCCTTAGTTAATACGTGCTGATGAGGACGAAGCACACACGTCCGGGATTCGGAGGCGCCGGTGGTCGGAGCGATTGTTTGTTTGTCCTTTGGGTACCGGACAGGGCGTGTAAGAGAAGAAAGTTGAGCAGCAGTGACATTGCTAATATTTATTATTACTCGCGGTGCCAAATTGAATATTTCTCTGGGCATGTAAGATACGCCATGTTGGGGCTAGAGGTGAAGAAACAGAGGAATCAAGGCGCCATGACGTCAGGAACACGTAGCGCATCCAAGACTCATGCTATACCAAGGATAGTTGCTCGACCCAAGGCGTATTGAACGGATGTCGGCAAAGCACGACAAGTGTATTAGATCAGTTCCTTATCTCAACAGTGACATGTCCTCCAGCAGCTATGCATTGGCATCTGATAGCTAAATATGCTCCGCTAAACCCAACCATGTTATAAAAAAAGACATAAAATTCAAGCACGCTTCCCAAAACCTGAGCCTGAAACCGAAACCGTCCATGCTTTCTCCCAAGGACCAAAAGAAACAAAAAAATAAGTGCCAAGTAAACTCCCCGTTGATGTAGCGTGTTGTGTTTTTTTGATTGTTTTAAACGCCGTCAAGACAATTATTATCGCCCGTGGAGCTTGTGCCATTTGCTCGCCATTTCGCGCAATTTAACCTGATAATAGAAGAAGAAAGAAAAATTAAGAACAGCTATACAATGTGCCGATGCCGTAAATGAGCAAGCCCACTGCTCTCTTTCGATTGGGTTGACCAGTGGTTTGGTGCCGGGAAGCTAAAATTTGGCAAACGTGGGAATGATTTAAGAAAAAGGGAATCAAAATGTTACTGGAATTGTTTATGGCATTATTAGGAGGCGGAAGATGCTGTGGCAAGATGTCGTATTCTTCGTCGATCCACGTAATGCCGTTTTGGTGAGTCGATATCGAGCATCATATCTGCTGGTTGTCGAGTATATTAGTGTTTCTTGGTCTTTTCTCGTTCCAGGAGAAGCGTGAGCTGGCTTCTGGTTCGACCCATGGGAACACTAGCTGCAGGACTTGGTTGAGTGGGCTGCATTCGCGATTCCAGTAAAGAGGTAGCAGACGGCCGTGACGCAAGGTTATCATCTTCCACGTATGGGTCAATAACACCTGAGGTCGGAAGTGAGCCCGCCTGATCAATAATTTGCCCCTTCGCGGCCACGTTTGTGGTAGTGGCCAGCGCTCCTGTAAAAAGACCCTGCGACAACGAACCCTTCCGTGCGTATCCATTCTGCGATAGTGATCGGCCCGCCATGGATACCGAGTCGGTCAAGGATCCGGTTGTCGACGAATTATCGGTATCAGTTCGTGTCAATGAAAGCGACCTGGCGGATACCGGGGAGCGCAAGTCGGGTGTTGTTCGTGCTTTAGAATTCGCTAGGGACGTTGATATAGGTGGGCGAGATGGTTCCTGAGAAAGATTTGACAGCTTTCTTGCGATCTTTCGGGATGGCATTGGTTGCTTGCCAGCTGCCTTGGCGCTAAGAACGGCTGGGCGATGTGACGCTGTTGACACGTTGTCCTCGGGTTCTGTAGATTCATATTCAGCCTTGTCCTGTGGTTGTTCGGGGATAGGTGAAACTGTTCTGAGTTGCGTTGGACTTCGCGTTGTTGCAGTTGGCGCTGTGTCTTTTGACGAAGGCTGTACTGCGGAATTTGGCAATAACTGTGGGCTTTCTTTTCTATTCAACGCTTGTTTTCCCGCCGGCGATGCGTTTTCCGGTGCTGATACTGCCCTCGCTGCAGGCGGTGACTCTGTGGACATTGCCATCTCCAAACCCGTTATTGCAGTACTTCCAGATGAGGGGATGTCGCTCTCCCTGCCACCGTCATCGTCCGACTCGGGTGGAGACGCAAATCGAGCTGTTGGCTTTGGCCCAGAGGACAATGGGTTTTTGGACTTCTTCAAGATAGGGTGTGATGGTGGAGGTTTCGAGGCGCTTGATGATAGGCTCTTGATGGAGGTGTCATTGGACTTTATCCGGGGCGGCTCTGGTCGGTGTTTGGTCTCGTCGAGGCCACGGTGAAGATGAGCGACTATGAGTTGTTTGGTCAATGGAGGAACCTATGGCAAGACATCAGCATCAATCTTCAAGCCGGGGGAAACGGGGGTTGGTTAGGTTGGCCAAGGCAACTTACACCCGGGCCCTCCCAACGATTCGGCGGGCCGTGAAGGGGGACAATGGCAGGGCCAAGGGAAATATCTTCATAAATCTTGGCCAATGCTCGGCCGCTCAGATACCTTCGGTCACTCCCCCATACCTGCCACCAAAAGTTTTCCAAGCGGCGGGCCGTTGGGTCCTTGAGTTTCTTATTTGTTGTTGTATACACTATGCGCGAAGTCATGTCAGCCATTATTTTCGGTCGTGTGCTGCAATGCGGCGGATGAAACTAATAGATGCAATCTTTGTTGTATTGTAGAAAGAAAGACAAGACGTACCATGCCAGTATTCCCATATTTTTTGGGCAGGGACAATCGGGTAACTGGCAACTTCTTTGTAGATGTCGGTCGTGTTTATGACAATGCCCTTGGGCAGTATCATGGGTATACCTGGCTCCATTTTTTTTTGGCAGTGTGAGCTCGACAGGTTGGCGCCGAGATGAGACGAGACCAGGCGAGATGAGATGAGTCGAGCCCAACAGGGACTCAGACTCTGCTCAGACTCTGCTCAGATTTTGATGAGAGGGTCCAAACCAGGCAGGCGTTGGCACTGGATGGGGTCTATATTTGGCTGCGAGGGTTGACCATCATGGCCGGTGACAAGCTTGTGCTATTGAACAAGAGACGGGGGGCGTCGTCGCAAGTCGACTTGCAGCCGCCGCGAGTGAGAAGCGGAGAAGCGGAAAATCGGAACAGGGTGTGAGGCCAGATGCTGGATACCGCGCTGGATGATGATGATGGATGACGGAAGACGGGATGACGGATGGCAGGGTACAAACGCCGGCGCCTTTTGGTCGTGTTCAGAACAAGAGAGCGTGGTGGCGGAGAGAGGCCAAGAAGAAAGATGAAGGTGAAAAAGGCGCCCTGAAGGAGAGAAAGACCGTGGCGGGCTGGCGGGTGATGGCAATGGCGACAATACCGCTTTAAAAACGAGGGTCAGAATTTTTATGTGTTCTGGCGTTGATAATGAGTCGCGAGTGAGATAAGCGACGGGCAGACCGACGAGCCAGACTGGCGAGCAGACTGGGCGAAAGCAGGAGCCCGAGCGGGCCCCCGTGGTATTATTAGTAGTAGGCCGTATGTGACGGACCAGTTGACGGCCTTGGAGGGCTGAAAGAGATGCCAGGTTGGAGCACTTGAGGGCTGGGGAGCTTCCAGATGTCGATGCCTAGAAGCACGCACCAGACCAGCCCGGACTGAGATTCAATCGTGTCTTGACATCAACGAGCAACCAAGCAAGCAGTCACGACGCCGCGGGCTGCCGACAAGGCAGAGGCAGAGGCAGAGGCAGAGGCACCCAGCTTGAGCCAGCCAGCTAGCCGGGCCAGACCAGGTTCCCGATGTCTGGGCAGGAGCAGCCCACTGGGGGTTTCAAGCTGCCAACTTTAGAAGCCGCAGAAAGTTGGGTCCCCTGAAGTCTAAAGGTGCTCACGTACGGAGTACTCGGTGCTCCGTGCGCCGTCCCTTGGCCTGGGCCTGGCACTGGGATACCCTTCAATGGTGAGTGGAGGCCTTGCGGTGTCGGAACTGGGGCCAGCCAGATGACCGCCAGATGACCGCCAGATGGACCCAGCTGGCGAGGAATCTTCCAAGCCCAACGCCCACGTCAATACATACACATCAATCGTCTTGCTTCTCACACTGACGTCTCGAGGTCCCAACCCTTGGATGCGTCAGGTTGACGACAGCTCCAGCCCAGACTTCAGATTTCACAGACCACCACTGCACACCGCACACTGCGCAATGCACGCCGTGCTCCGGTTCCGTACCCCAACCCTGTGCTACCTGGCGTAGCTTATTATCTGGGATGCTGATGCTGATGCTGATGCTCAGCTTGGCAACAGCAGTGCTCAAGCGGCCAGGGCCCTTCAGTATGTACGAGATCGACAGCTTCTGGCGTCGACGCTGTGAGATGCGGAATTGATAGATCCACGGCTAAATATGTCGCCGCGGAGAACTCAGATCCAGATCCAGATCCAGATCCAGATCCAGACTCACACTCGGACCCCAGGCTGTTTGAGAAAGCTGTGTCAAGGTCGAGTTGCGGAGAAATTGGGGAGGCATCAGTCGACACTTTACAGTATGTCTGTTTATTTATCCCTTCAATATTTCTAGCCACCGGGACCCGCACAAGAGCGACTACTACTACTACTACTAGTACTCATATGAAGCGGTCTCGTGACAGGCAGGCCGGCAGTCCACCTTCGCCTCGCCTACGCAGACGTCGCTCACACACGCAAAAACTCTCTAAGCTTTCTTTCAATCCGTCTTGCTGCTACAAGATGCTGCATGTGTGCAAGCTGCAGCCTCCGGCTCTGGGAAATAGACGCCCAACAAGAAAAGCAGAAGAGACGCACCTCGCCGTGCACTTGACCGGCCACGGATAACTGAGCCATGCACCCCCCTGAACACTCGCATCATGACCACAGCCAGAACTGCCGCTTCACTAAACACATCTCCAAGCTACATAGTCACTATTGCTCGTTCGTTAGTACTTTACAGCGCAGCAATATCCAGTCTTTGCCAGCCACCAACCAGTCCTGTTGCGCTGGTCTGGACTGAATCAACTCCGTACTAGCAGTAGTCCTCCGTAGCCTTGACTCCTCCGTAAATAACCATCTTTCTTGTCCGTGGGGCCAAGAGCATTGGAAAGCAGGGGTTGACATGAAAGAGGCACGGGACCCTGCCCTCCACAATCATGGTACATACTAACTAGTATCCTTGCCGCCGCCGTCATCGATGTCCCAAAGCTCTATTTCAGTATCAGAGGCCAAGAACAGGGCAGAGCCTCAGCCAGGGAACGAGACATGGCTCCCGGCTCCCAGTGGCTGGACGTGCATGGTAATCATGGCCAGTAGCAAACGGCATTTGTCAAATGCTGCTCAAAACGTGACAAGGCGTGCCCATAGCATTTCGCAATCTTTCAACTGCTATTTGTTTGTCTGACTGTGCTCGTCAAGCAGGGATGGATATCTTGTGACACCCAGGCGGCGCGTCAAATCGAGGGAGAGCCTTTTGTACACCGAGGTAGTATTCAGAAACACATGTATGTACAATCGCAATGTCTGGAGTGCCTTTCGAGATGGGGAGGACCAAACTGCAACAACGTCTCAGTCCTTGCCCCAGCATCTGAGAAGTGATCAAATACTACTCCCTGAAGGAAGCATTGGAGCCAGCGATCCCAATATTCCTTGCCTCGCCGCACATCATTTGCCGATATTCAACATATCCCGAGAGTTAGCGAGAGGTCACCAGGACCGTGGCGTTGGCCGCGTGACGAAGGCTCCAGGGGCCGAGCTCCAATTCTGAAGTCGGTGTGCGCTCCGCACAGCTCGATGCAGATGAGCTTTCATCTTGGCCCCGTCCTTGGCTCTTATTAATTAAGCGCTGGGCATCAAACTGGGCTGTGCAGTGGTTGCATTGCTCCCAAGCCTAGGCCGACGCCGACTTCGAGGGCCTGTTTACGGAGGAGTACTCCGCGCTCCGCTTTTCTGCATCTCCCGCCTAGGGGTACCCAAGACCCTGACCCTTCCGAATCCGGGACATGAATTGAGGCAAATACTCCGTATGATTCTACAATATGTCTCTGGCTGTAATTCATATTGTTGTCAGAACTGGCATGTCGAATTACTCGCTGTTGATAGTTGGATCGGTGGTTCAACCGCTGTCCCCGGATTGCGTTGTAATTGCAATAGCTGTGAGCTTAATATCATGGTTCCGTGATGCTACGGAGTTCTGTGAAGAGAATTATCCATCGGTTCTCTTAGAATGGCCCAACATGACTCAAGACTGGAGCTAATAAAACACTCACAACATGTTGCCTCATGCGGTCGTTTGCGGCACAATTGTACAGTTATTTTCTGCTCAAGGCCAATATAAACTGTATTTCCTTGGTCAAGAATCTGGCGGGTCCATCGACGTGGCGTGCTGCTCTCTGGGTAGTCGTTTGGTTGACTCTTTGTTTCTGACGGCTTCGGAGGGCAGCTTCAGCGTGCCAGCCCAGACTGATTACACCGCATTCCTCCTTGGCCACCAGACTGCCGCAAATGGTGGTGGTGGTATTTGCTTTCCAGACCTTTTGGACCCTCGATAATAGTAGCTTCCATGACAGTAAGACAATATCCAAGGCCAAATATTTTCTCGAAGAAGCTTCGACGGTGAGGATTCGTCCCCGAGACATGGAGGGATAGCAAGTACTAGTACTTGTCTTGTGCTGCTGCTGATGGCGCATGAATTTCCAAACTGGGCTCGAGGGAGCCATGGGACCCTTGAGCTTGTTTGTTCCCGCCCAGCTGGTACAGCCAAACAAAACAGCTGCCAGTCACACTATGCGCCCAAGCTCTGTCGATGTCATGGCAATCTCGGGCCCTCGAAAATGACCTGTCACCTGGTCTCCTCCATCTGCGTAAAATTGGATGTGGTCAGTTGTGTGACGCTGCCATATGTATTTCAGCTTTTCATCGCACTGCTGGTTTCTTCTACATTCCTTCGGCATCAATGGAACGAAGTAGCGATGTAGGAAAGCATGGGCAGCGGCACACTTACGGAGTACGGAGTACATACATACAAATCACTCTTCCTCATTTGTTGTTGAGCTGAGGAAGGTTGTGAGGGCAAGGCCAAGGACTTGGCGAGTGCGACCAAATAAACACAGGCCAGTATTCCCGGCCGGCGAAATAAGCGCTTGGATGGATGAAGGAAATTGAGAGACACTTTGGCACGGAGCACAATGACATCGTGACAAGGCCAAGAATTGCGTATTTGTGAAGTTTTAGCTAGTATCCCATTCATCATCCGTCATTGAGCCGACATGGATCTGCTGCTTTCCATGTGGTATGCAACTGGGCTCGATCCAGGGACTCGGTGGCTCTTTCCCAACTTGGAAAGCAACGTCTGATGATTCGGCGAGTTGCACCTCGCCAACCCCTAGTACGTGTGGCATTAAATCAAAGAAGGAGTCCTGATGTACGATTTTGATGTACACCAGCTGTTGTATTTCAATCAACATGCACCTTGGATAGCAAAACGCTAGCTCCCCGGCTCGATCAGTTCCAGTGCGGCCGGCCGCGACTCCGAGACGATCGAGACATGACTGCCAGAGGCTAATGCAAGGCACACCGATGCAAAGATATCAAGTCATATTCCGCCCCAGTGGGATGGATCAGGCTGCTCGCATGGAATTAGAGGAGATCAGCCTGGGCTTCCACTAGAAACGACCCTTTTCTCCCGAAACAATACTGGCTTACCAAGCCTTACCATCTCTGCTATTGCAAATATCGGCGTCACGGGACGCCTCGAGCACACTAGCTGTATCCAATACGTATGCACTTTCCTTTAGACGCTTGTCTACATGATTCGGCTCGTCTTCTGTCGGCATGCTCTCTGGGGGCACATGCACCACAAGCATACTATAGCGTCGATGCATTAAAGCATAATAGAGGCATGTTGGGTGCCGGATCAATGCTCTTGACGTGCCAAGGAGCATTTCATTTTTGTCAGCACTGGATTTCCGAGAATAATACAATATATGATTGCTATCGAGGTATCCTTCCACCGTTCTATCAAGGTGAAAGCTGAATCCGAAGAATCGGTTCTATCTGTACTCTGAAGTTCGGACGAGGTGCCAGTAGGTTACTTGAACGGTGTCAAACACAGCATGCCAAGACAACTAACTGCCTAGGGTATGCGCAAGCTGATGGGACATGTAGTCTGCAACTCCTGCACAATATTTACTCACAGCTCCTTAGAACTGCACGAAATGAACCACGATGCCATACTACGCAAACCTGAAATTACTGTCCATGATAGTACAGCTTTTCGGAGTTTCTTCGCGAGAAAATCTTGTCCCGCCTCACGCGGTAGCGTTTTACAGAAACAAGTTCCAAATTTCTTAACCTACTGCGGAGTTCACATCTAGAATTATACCTGACCATCAGCATGTCTAATGTTGACATGAGGGCTAGACATGGTGTCATGCAGTGAGCTGCACAGGAAAACGGCTGAAAGTCTCGAACCTGCGCCCCAGCATCAATAAGCCAGAGTGATGGTCGCACCAACAGGCCAAGTTGTTGCATGTGAGGCTGCACGGCGCCGCTTTTATCTCCATCAGTTTCCGACAATACAACTCTGTGGCGCCAGTCCAAGAGTGGATGTAAGAGGGGTGCTTGTCGTCAAGTGACCCTTTCCTCCAGACGTCTGGACGGCATTCACTAGCCTGATGGTTCTGGCTTACGCCGTGTTGGCTAGCCTTGCTGTTCCCAAAGGTCAAGAAATTCGGCACGTCGAGTGCATCATTCTGTGCGAGAAGACGCAAAGATTGGCGTTGAGGAAGAACGAGACCGAGATATGTCGACACGCACCCGGTCCTATCTAGCCGGCTGCCAATCGTATCATCTTCGTGATGAATCAGACTAGACTTGGAAAGACGAGGTATCACTGAAAGCTCTCAGTCTATACCAAGCATACAGCATGATTAAGGGGATACCAAAACCTCCCCTCATTGACTGCAATGCCCTCGTCCTTTGCCCAAAGGCATAACATTGATATTCGCCAAGGCTCGATTTTCGACAGACGCATGTCTGTAGACTGACACTGATTCGATCAGTCGATTACTTTCGACCTCTTATCTATCTACCTACTCAGGTAGGCAGGCGGATACCCCTTATGGTCGATGACGTAGCCAACTACTCGATGAACTAGGTCCGCTTGCAATTCCGGCATCTTGGAGGGACTTCAAGCAGAATAACCCCCTATCAATCCTGCAGATCTCTCATGTTGGGCGACCAGTGGACAGCCTACACTCAGTAGGCAGTATAACTAATAGTGCAAGGGTTCTTACATGGAAGGGAAATGCCCACGCTCCTAATACGTCACCAAGTCCTTGATCTCCAAAGTACTTGGTAGGTGATGATAGCCTGCTTGACTTTGACCAGACACATGATTACCTGACACATATGCTGTTCAAAGACTGTGTTGCAGACATGCAACTATCATTATTACTAGCTTGATGAAAAAAAATTGGACAGTAGTACCCGTCATGAAACTCCCCAACGCCTAATGCACACTAGGAAAACCGAGCCCATTTAGGTCATTTCATACAATGACTGATGCTTCTTTTGCCCGTCCCAGCCTCGCTTGTAAATGTCATTCCCCGGTCAAGACTTTTCATTTGTTTTATATTTATTGCAGTTAGCATCTGCGCTTAGGTCACGGTGTATCCGCCATCGACGCGAATGTCGGCACCAGTGACGTAGCTACTGGCATCGGAGAGCAGGAAGGACACAGGGCCCATGAGGTCTTGAGGTTGACCCATCTTGCCTTGGGGGATAAGTGAGGTCCACTTCTGCTTAAGATCGGGGTTCTCGTCGAGAATCTTTTCAGTGCTGTAAGGGCGGAATGTCAGTATTTCGGCAACTGAGCTTGCTCGTTTGTGCTTCATCACTCACAGTGCAGTCAGCATGTATCCAGGGGAGATACAGTTGACGCGGATTCCAGCATGAGCCCATTCGACGGCTAGAGAAGCTGCCAGATGGCGCACACCAGCTTTGGCAGCGTTGTAGGGACTAATAGCAGCGTAAGGTCAGCAATTGGTCTCTTCTCAAGCACATGTACTCCATACAAGATCGAAATCCACACCCCCTGCACCCCGCTCGCGATCGGCATCATGTCGACCAGGGGATTCGGAATAAAGTGAGTTACACAGGATCGCCAAGGAATCACTTACGCCTGAGGCTGGGGAACGTTGACAATGGCGCCAGACATGCTACCAATCATGACCATGCTACCCGGCGCTTTGCGCGCCATGAGATGACGGGCCACAGAAGTGGCAAAAAGGTACGTTCCGTCGACATTGACGGCCCATAGCTTACGCATACGGTCGATGGGGTAGTTCACGGCTTCGAAATTTTCAGTAAAGCCGGCTGATGTGACGAGGTGGTCAATTTTGCCGTGCTGCTCGATAACCTCAGCAATGCAACTTTCGACGGATTCAGGGTCGGAGACGTCGGCATAGTGGGCGGTGACGGTGGGGATTCTTGAAAGAACAACAGTTAGAACAAACATATTCTCATGTTCTTTGAATACGTGTATAAGGAATCAGAGATCTTACCGCTGAGCATTGGGGTTCTCACGGTGGAAGGCATCCATGAGCAATTGGGTCTGCTTCTGAGCTTCTTCCTCTATAAATCAGGTTAGTTGAGGAACCTGAACAAGGCAACAGTCTATAGGGAAGAATGCGACCTACTGTTCATGTCAACAAGGGCAACATCAGCACCGGAAAAAACCATGCCCTGAGCCATAACCAAGCCCAAACCACGAGCACCTCCAGTGACAACACCAACACGGCCATCAAGAGAGAAGCTGGGGAGAGTAGGCTTCACGAACTGTCCACCAGTACCCAGGACTGGCTTGCTGGAAGGCAGTTCATGCTCTTCGGGATGCTCGACTTCAATGTCAGCATCGGTGCGAGAGTAACTGCCAGGCTTGTTGCTTCGAGGTGGGATGTTGTGCAGATTGCGAGCGGCGGCGAACGACGGCCGCAAGGTGGCAGGGGCAACACTTCGCGTAGCGTGCCGCAGCATGGGAGCGAATATGGTCTGTCTGGAAGCCATTGCTGTGATGATGCGTGAGTTTGGAGGAAAAAAGTGCTTTCTATTTCTCACAATGTGAGAAACCAGTTTTGGTGGCGTGTACGTGGATCGAAGACTTGTCTGAAAGCGGTGGCGTTGAGGCTCAGGTAAGACCTTTCTACACAACACGATTTCGCTGCAATTGATGTTCCAGCGAGAAAAAGAGTGTGGGAAAGATGGAGAGAAAGGTGAGCAGAGCAGAGCAGCGCAGCGCAGCGAGCGGGCGATTGAGTTTGTGGTTTATATTTCATCCACCTCTGCCCTAGGTGGCGAGAATTGATGGTCGTTCAATGCTGATGCGCACCCCTCAAGCTCCAGTAGCGGGCACCCCCCCTCCCCTTTGCACTAGGGCCGGCAGCGGGGACAACGGGGCAGGGGGGGCATCTGGAGGCTGTGGGCTGTGGGCACTAAATTGGGAACATTGAATCAAGCTCCATGTCGCCGCTGGACTTGGAGACGATGTCCCAGCACCACTTGAGAAAGCCAAGGTCCAAGCCAGGAGAATCCACCAGAGGCTATGTACATGTGTGAATGGCCGATCTGTCTGTTGATGATGCCCATGGCCTTTATCGCTGCCCAATGGACAAGCCAAGGATGCCGTCGCACGGTAAAAATTCGCCAGCCGATGGTCAGGGCAGCGGCGACCGCGGACACCATGCAGAGGCAGCAAAGAGGCTCGCAGGACTCTGCGGAGCATTGCAGATGGTCGATGCATCCTGGAGACTCCGGAACACGGGTCGACCGGCATCTACAGGGGCCGCCTTGTACCGATTGCTCGCTGCAGCGCCCTTCAATGTTGTAGTGCTCCAACATTGAAGTTCTAGAGCTCTTGCACAGCCCTGCCGGACCGTCTGGAGCAAGCCCCGGAAGCCATTTTTCTGGGGCTAGACACTTCAATGTTGACCCATGTCTGTCTTGGAGAGCCAAGCGGTGTGAAACCTGCAAGAAAGCTGCACACGGCAGAAAGAAGCGCGCTCCAAGGTTCCATTGATGCAGGTAATGTCCAAGTTCGCGGGGACAGACAAACAAAGACAGAAACAACCGGCAACACCTGCACAGCCAAGGATGGAGGCAAAGCTCACGGCCAACTCTGCCGCGAAATACGACACGAAGTGAGCATTGAACTTCAATGTTTGGAAATGACTTCGACGGCAAGTGGCGGCGGGGTAAGACTATACATAGACAAATTAAGAAGGCTCCAAGGCAGGCAGGACCGACCACAGAGCAGGGGTAAACAAGTCTGACGATTTCGCATGTCCTTCATCTGTTTCTTTTCTATTCAATAGTCTTTCCTTACTTATAAATCAGGAAATATTACAAAAGAACAAAAGAAAAAAAGAGATAAAGAGATAAAGAAAGAAAGAAATACTCCTGATTCCTTTCTCAAACTCCAATCGTGCTTCCCTACTCGCTGCTTTCGTATCTCTCAGGGAACCCGTACAAAAAAAAATAAAAGGACACCAGCAGCCTGTTTTGCATGTGCGGGCAAGAAGCTACTCTCGCACCTGGTTGCTTTTCCCTTGCTAGCTCAGCCAAGCAAAGGCTCGAAAATTCCAAGCACAACCCAAAACAATTATCTAGTACCAATAAATGCCGTTACTATGTTTTGGCAAGGAAGAGGACGGGGGAGCAACCGAGCACAGAAGGCAAGGGCTGGTGGTCACGCGGAACACCACAATTTTCATCGTACATTATTATCGTATTACCGAGTGCTGAGTACTTGCTCAACACCCTATGTCAGCATAGCAATCTGGATACGTCTACCCTCTGTCCATCAAACGAGATAACACTCCGTTGATCAGGGCATTGCGAGGACTCTCCTTCCGTGTCAATCCCAGGTCCCCCGCTCGCCAGTTGACCTGTATATCATGCACACGGGCTTTTTGACAGGACAGTAGGGCATCGCGGAGTGGGTGTCCGTTTGCGAACAGGACACCCTCACAAAACCTTACTGATGGAGACAAGGTACTCCGTACGAAGCTCTGGATTCAATATTCTGACCGAACTCCCCGAATCTCACCATGCTGCCGGCACACCGCGCAGCTGGTCCGCACGCCCAAGAGCGAACCACTTACTCTTGGCTGGACCCGGCACTGTAGGTTTGGGGTAAATCGACCCTCTTGTTCGCCGTATCAATTTGTTGATGAGTCCAATTGGAACGAAATCGTCATGATTTCATCAGTCTGCCGGCCAAATTTCACTCCCTTTTCTTGGTTGCTACTACCGAGTACAGAAGACGAACTGAATCATGAATTTTAGCCTAATATTTAAAATTGGTGCCTGGAGCAACCCCCCGCAAGCGGACCCAGCACACCCGGCAAGATCGCCCTGGTCACCGCCAGCTAGAAACCACCTGTCCTTGAACTATCGTGACTGGAGTTTGTTGGTGTATTTCCTCTTTTCACACTCCTGTCGACCTAGCGATTGCACCATGTTCCATCCCTTTTCCACGGGTTCCACACACGTCTCGTGAGAAATATGGAACGGAAAAATTTCTCCATCTGCTTTGCACTGGATTATTGGCTGGATGAATCTGTTCTTTCTTCCCCCTTTACCAATGCTATTTTGATACGTTGCGGCACTATTTACATGGGACATTGTATGCACGATTCGCGACCGCCTCGCTGCAGCACAGTGGATGATGCATGATCATCGTGATCCTGGCCGCTTTCTATCTGCCCACGGATTTAATGCATGGAACTTAAAATAGAGTACACGGAGCCATCTGCCCGTCCCTGGTAACAGCAACGTAGTGCCCTATCCAGGCGGTATTCAGCTGTCGTGATGCGCGTTTCCAACATATCCAAGCGACTGTCATAGTAACAGTCAACCTCTTGTCCAATCCACTGCAAGCTTCTGCGATACATTTACGCATTGGCATACTCCTTGTTGAAAGCACGTCCAATGACCATCCGTCTAATTTCAGAAGTTCCAGCACCAATCTCGTACAATTTCGCACTATCAATCAAAATGCGTTAGTCGGAAGTAATTCGACCTTGCTCCCCCATTTTCAGAGGTTTACAAGTCTTGTCAAGTGTGGCAACAAGGCACTAGATGGGAAAACAGAAAAGGGTCAAGCTTACTCTCTCAGCAATCTCGAGGCAGGCATCTCCTCAACATAGCCCATACCACCCAGCAACTGGATACAGTCAAGTGCGCACTCGGTCGCACGCTCAGCCGCGTACAGAATGGCGCCAGCACAGTCCTGGGTGCGGATAACGCCCTGCTCATCAACCTGCCTGGCCGTGGCGTAGGTATAGGCCCGCGACGCCTGCAGCTTGGTGTACATGTCGGCAAGCTTGCCCTGGACCAGCTGGTTGTGAGCAATCGGGGAACCAAACTGCTTGCGCTGGTGGGAGAAGGGCAGGGCAACGTCGAGCGCGGCCTGCATGATGCCCAGGGGCCCAGCCGAGAGGACCAGGCGCTCCAGGTCGAGGCCCTCCATGAGGACGCGCACGCCGCCGTTGACGCTGCCCACGACGTTGTCCTCGGGGACGAAGACGTTGTCGAACATGAGCTCGCCCGTGTTGCTGCCGCGCATGCCCATCTTGTCCAGCTTCCGGGCGCAGCTGAACCCGTCCGCCTTGGTCTCGACCAGGAAGGCCGTGATGCCCTTGGACCCCTTGTCGGGCTCCGTTTTGGCGTAGACGACGATCAAGTCGGCGTCGGGCCCGTTGGTTATCCACATCTTGGAGCCGTTGAGGAGATAGCCGCCGTCGACCTTCTTGGCCGACGTGCGCATGCTCACGACGTCGCTGCCGGAGCCGGACTCGGACATGGCCAGCGCGCCGACCTTGGTGCCGGCAATCAGGCCGGGGAGGTACTTCTTCTTCTGCTCCGGGCTGCCGTTGAGCTGCAGCTGGTTCACGCAGAGCTGCGAATGCGCCGCGTAGCTCAGCCCAATGGACCCTGACGCGCGGGACATTTCCTCCATGACGACGGCGTGAGCCTGGTAGCCCATGCCCAGCCCGCCAACGTCCTCGTCGGCCGTGATGCCCAGGAACCCGGCCTCGCCGAGCTTCGGCCACATCTCGTTGGGGAAAGCATTGCTCTTGTCTGTGTGCGCGGCGACCTCTTCCGTGATTTCGCGGCGCGTGAACTCGTGCACACGCTCGCGCAGCTCGTCTAGCTCCTCGGTCGTGGGCGCCTCAAAACCCTTGGGGTGCTTGGACGAGTGTAGTCTTTTCTGGATGGTAGGAAGAGCGATTGATGCGGGCGAGGGCCGTAGTCGCCGGGTGGCGGGTCGCGAGACTGCTCTGGTGAGCGATCTAAAGCTCGCTGCCATGTTGTATGTGGTTTTGTAAAGGCGTTGAAATGAAAGGGTGGAGGCGAAAAGTCGAGTGTCCCAGGTCAATTCCCAGGCAAGCAGCAGACAAGAAAAAAAGTGAGGCACTGGCTCGAGTCCAGAAAAGAAGTCCAAGTTTAAAGTAAAGCCGAGGATCTGGATGGATGCGGCCATCCAAGGCTCACAGCCAAAGATCTGCGGCTTACTTCGGCTTGCTGCGGGCCGCCAACCCCAGATTTTGGCTCCTTCTGCCCACGACGTCAGTTTGCCGGCTTTGCGGACAAGCTTGCTCTCGAATGCTACGCCTTGTCTCGGCCTTTCATATCCCTTCTTCTTTTCCTCCTTCGTCGTCTTCTTTCCCCCCCCCTCTTCCCAGAAGCCTGCCTTCTTGCCCAGCGCCAACAAGAGTTGCTCAATTACACCTGCAGAGACGCCAATTCCACAATGTCTCTCAGCCGGTCATCACAACAGGCCCTGCGGCTGGCCCGCCTCCGCGCCCATCATCCCAAACAGCATCACATCCAGTCCCGCGCCATCGCGAACCTCACGCCCCCTCACCAAGCTGCCGCCATATCGCGCCTCCAAACCAATGTCGACCCCTCGTCGGAGGAGTACAAGGAAAATGAGAAGCACATGTCTGAAGTCACGGCCAGAATGGCCGAGCTCACGCGCAAGATCCAGCGCGGGGGTCCTGAAAAGGCCCGCGAAAAGCACATTGCTCGCAAGAAGATGCTGCCGAGGGACCGCATCACGTCGCTGATTGACCCCGGGACGACGTTTTTGGAACTGTCCCCCATGGCTGGCTACGAGCTGTACCCCGAGGCCGAGGTTCCCGCCGGCGGCATCATCACCGGCGTCGGCGTCGTCGAGGGCGTTACCTGCGTCATTGTTGCAAACGACAGCACAGTCAAGGGCGGCACTTACTATCCAATTACCGTCAAAAAGCATCTCCGTGCCCAGGCTGTTGCGCAGGAGAACAAGTTGCCGTAAGTGATCGCGGCCGTAGCCCAATCTGCTCTCTCCATCTTCTCAAACGTACCCGCAGCTAAACGTGTGAATAGCTGCATCTACCTGGTCGACTCTGGCGGTGCCAACCTCCCGCACCAGTCCGACGTCTTCCCCGACCGCGAGCACTTTGGCCGCATCTTCTACAACCAAGCACGCATGTCATCGCAGGGAATCCCCCAGATTGCCGTCGTCATGGGCCCTTGCACCGCGGGAGGCGCCTACGTCCCCGCCATGTCCGACGAGTCCATCATTGTCGGCGAACAGGGCCACATCTTCCTTGCCGGCCCTCCCCTCGTCAAAGCCGCCACCGGCGAGGTCGTGAGTGCCGAGGAACTCGGCGGCGGCAAGATGCACTCCTCGGTGTCTGGCGTGACCGACTACCTGGCCGTCGACGACGCCCACGCCATCACCCTCGCCCGACGATCCATCAGCAACCTCAACTGGCCTGCCAGAACCGCCACCACGCAACCTCCTGCCACCACCTTCTCAGAGCCCCTCTACGACCCAGAGGAGCTCATGGGCATCGCAACCACCAATCTCCGCAAGCCCATCCCCATCCGTGAGGTCATTGCCCGTGTCGTCGACGGCTCCGAATTCTCCGAGTTCAAGCGCGACTTTGGCACCACCCTCGTCACCGGCTTCGCCTCCATCTACGGCCACAAGGTCGGCATCGTCGCCAACGACGGCATCCTCTTCGCCTCGTCCGCCGTCAAGGGCGCCCACTTCATCGAGCTCTGCGCCCAGCGCGGCATCCCCCTCGTCTTTCTGCAAAACATCTCCGGCTTCATGGTCGGCACCGCCTCGGAGCGAGACGGCATCGCCAAGCACGGCGCCAAGCTCGTCACGGCCGTCGCCTGCGCCGACGTGCCCAAGTTCACCGTCGTCGTCGGCGGCTCCTACGGCGCCGGCAACTACGGCATGTGCGGGCGCGCCTACAGCCCCCGGTTCCTCTGGATGTGGCCCAACGCCCGCGTCGGTGTCATGGGCAGCGAGCAGCTCGCTGCCGTCATGGAGACTGTTGGCCAAAAGGCCGACCCTGAGCTCAGGGCTCGCATCGATCGCGAGACCGAGGCCACGTTCTCCTCTGCCAGACTCTGGGTAAGTGGCCCATGAACCGAACCGGTCTCTTGTCTAACCCCAAGCCTCTGTCCCCCCCCCCCCCCTTTTTTTTTGTGCTAGTGGCTAACATATTCAATCAACTACAGGACGATGGCATCATCCCCCCTCAACATACTCGACGCTACCTCGGCCTAGGCCTGCAGGCTGCCATGGGTGGGCGTAACGAGGTCAAGGCTGGAGATACCAAATTCGGTGTCTTCAGAATGTAAACCAGAGAAGCAACTACAAAAACTAGAGTATGAATTTGATGACGCCGCAGAACCTTGTCAGCGGGCAGTGATTTCCATGTATTAGAGCATATTGTATATATTTTACCATAAATGTTCTTTACAAAAGAAGTAATTGTCGATGAATCACAAAGTAGGCTAAGACAAGTAAAAACCACTATCAAATTTCACTTCTACCAATGCCGGGACGCGACACGATATTACATCATTAACCCATTGATTTCTTGATATTCCTCCTCAATGTCGGTGGTATTAGCATTTCTTCATCTATCAAAACGCCATCGCTGAACTCCATTTTATATCGTACAATCCGGAATATGGAATCAGTCAACAGAGCTGAAGAGTTTCGACAAGGTTTATGTGAGACCTCTCTCTTCTTTCTATGCGACTCCTTCGCCAAACCCGTTCCAATCGTTGAGACATGGCGGCATCGGCATCACGCTAAACGTTTCTGCGCCCAACTGGTCCGTTCCCAACGTTGACAGATAGTGAGACCAGGTTGATGCTATTTCCACCCCCAAGATCAACATTGGACGCCTCCTGCTGCGTGACTTGACTCCCTACTTGTGTTTGGCCCCTCATGGCCTTGCTAAATAGTCGTTGTAGTGTAGATTGGGCAGACACTGCACTTTCCACGTTCTTCTGTTGTAGTATGTAGAGCATTGCAACCCGTGAGAAATCAAGCACTCCCTCTGTAACTGGAAAATTTGAAGGAGCTCTGCTAGTGGTGCTAGCAGTTGACCTGGAAGTAGACTGTGAGCTCGATGAGAAGATGGATGTCAGGGTCGACTCGGCTGGGGTAGTTGGTGGTATTGTTGTCTCCGTATTTCCTGGGGGAGCTGAACTTGGCACTGATGTCGTAGGCTTCTGGCCAGTAACAGGAGGAGTCACAGTAATTGTTGTCGTCGTGGTTGGTGGCACGAGAGTAATAATTGATATCTCCGGAAACTCTTCAGCATTCAGGGCACGGTTCGCCTGATTTTGCCGCATGTCTTGCACCTCATCTGTAGCTTGACCGGATCTGGTAGAACGACCGTCAAAAGTGACAATCGAGTTTTGAGCAATGCATGATAAGTTTCCAGAGTTAAACCTAGCGAGAATTGAGGTGCCCGACAGTGGCACAGAAAAATTCTTGTTGGCATCAGCTAGCAGCCGTGGAATAGCTCTGCCCATTGTTACGTTGTTAATGCTTGACTGTCCGTCAGTGGAAACCAGATTTGTCATCGTACACCCTGTATTACCACCATCGCCACAGGTGGAACCTGTGAAGCCGTTGGTACAGATACATGAACAATTGCCTTGGGAAATTACGCTGGTACCACCATTCAGGCAGGGTAGTCTCTCCTGGCATTGACCGAGAGTGAGGTCCTGATCTTTGTGGCCGAGGTTCTTGAAAACAAAAAATTCGAGCGGGACGACTATGGCTGCCACAATGAGGATAAGAAGTAAGAAGACCAAAAGGATGACTAGCCACAAGGGTAGACCGCAGCATCGTCGTTTAGGCTTTGGTTCAATTTGACCACTCGGGGACCGTGAATGAGTACGTCGATCTTGTCCAGAGACTGCTGGCCACGTGCCACTCCTTATCCACGAGCTGCGGCTGGTATTGTTTCGAGGTGTATGAACAGGTGGTGGAAAGGCTGCCAGCATGTCTGACAATCCAGATCGGTGAGGGTCTTCTAATACCAAAGTTAGAATCTGAAAATCATCCCGCCCGTCCAGAATGACTGGATGAAAACTAGGACAAAGGGCTTATTTTATCAGTGGTATAGCTACCTTTTTCAGTGAGATACCCTTCCATAGCATCAAGTCTGCTTGCCGGCCGTTTGCCCTTGTCAATCATAGCTGCAAGTCTGGTTGCGCGCCGAATCAAATCCGGCAAGCTTGTGAGGCTCCCCCTAGCCTCTGCCGCTCGAACTGCGTCGATGTCGAGCCTGGGCGGACGCTTCATAGCCGACAGGCGAGATTGCCGTCGAGGGACATCTCCAAGTTGCACAGACTCTCTAGAGTCCGATGAATTTGCAGTGCTGTAGGGCTGCGGAATAGCATCTGCGGCTAGACTCTCCCTACTCGAAGCATTGATAAACGATGTTCGTGGTTTTTTAATGGTAGGAACAGTTTCGGATGAACTTGTTGCCGGACTCATATAGTCTTCATTCTCGAGTACTGTCTTCGCTGATGCTGGATCTTTTCCGGTATTTGTCCCAGAACTGCTAGCCCCTTTTGTTGTAATCAATGCCGGTTTACCCTTCTTACCCAAGCTTGCACTCCGTACCAATTGACTCTCATCTCCAAACTCATCATACCCAGATTCTCTGTCCTTTTCTGTTATTGATTCTTCGTAGAATGCGTCGCCATAGGCAGGGCTGCCTATTTCAGGCGATCCAGCGGGCCACGTTTCAGGCATAGCCGCGCTTGACGCATACGATCCATGAGATCTTGACCGCGGGCTTTCTTCGGGTATGGGAGAAACGTATGATGCACTCGAATAAAAAGACGATGCCCCTCTTCGGCTTGAGGGTGGAGGTCCCAAGTTTGCACTCTTCCTGGGCACCGCTGCGGGAATCGGTACCGGAAAGTCGGGTATTGATCCCACAGACGATATTGTCTGCCGGGTAGAGCTTTCTGATGGGGCCGACGGGGAGGAAACATTATAATTGTCATTCTTTTCTTGAGACGTGTCTGGTAGGGCCGATCGAGAGGTGAAGACAGGGGTAGGTTGTTGTGGTTTTGACTGGTCAAGTATCGAGGGAATTCTGCTCGGACTGGGTCTCGGAGGTCTTTGAGGTATCTGTTGTGATTTTGAAGAAGACTGATATGAGCTTGGGTCGACAAAAGTCGGCGGCGAGGTACTGGAATTGGTGAGAGGCCACTGTGGCACCTGGGTCGGTCTTGATATTCCCGGGCCATACTTTTGGTCCTGACCAGGAGGCAATCTATTCTTCGCGAGCCTAGACTGAGAGTACCCTGGCGGCGGCGGTCGTAATGGTGCCGAGGGCTCAACAAGGTTTGGGTTCTGTTGCGCATATCGCTGTCCCTCCCCATCCCTCGCTAGCATGCCTTGGATTTGTTCCCGGGCCCTTCTAACAGACCCTGGTGTATTGTATGGCCGGTCCATATCCCTTCCATTGTAGGGTTGACTCATTTGACTATTTTCAGCAGCCGCGAACCATTTATCGCAGGATCAGTTGGAACGTTCTGGGTGATTTATTTGCAATGGTTTTCCCAAACAAGTCAAAGACTGGTGATAAATGGAGAGATATCTCGTCTCTGTATGATCAAATTTGCAAAAGATATCCCAAATGTTCCGTTATGTTGCTGTCGGACTGTTGAATCGGGGATTGGTTGATAAATACGCAAGTCGTTGTGTTGCATCAAAATCGGGACGGCTCTGTCCTGTAAGTGAAGAGACGTGAATGAAAGCTGTCGTATTTCACATATGTCGCATGTCATATCAAAACGAGTGGTAGATATAACTGAAGATGAATATGCGACCATTCAAGTTAACGAAAGTTTAGAAGAAAAAGAGTGAAACGAGTGCTGGGTGTCCAATTAGGAACACTACTCAGCTCTCTAACTGAAATATAAAAAAGACAAGGAGCGCCCCAATAGTCGAGTAAACAACCTATCAAACTAGCATTAGCGGTTTCGTTTGGACACTTGGGATGAAAGACTTGGAGGGCATTGAGGCCAGGTTGCAGTCCAACGAGTGCCATTTGTGACGCTTTTGCATAAAGTCATTGATCAAGCCCAGCAGCCTCACAGGGCGATGCTCGGGGTGAATGGGGTCATGGGTTACATACGAGAGACGCGGACAGTCTCAGATTCCACCACCTAGTGGCAAGAGAACAGTTCCTGAGACAGCATGCCCCAAATCGGAACTGATGCCAAATGAAGACTCGCAGAGCCTCAGAAATAAGCGGGATGAGAGGCGACTAAACAGGCGCAAAATAAAAACAGAAGAGAAGGCTCTGGGGAGCCACGGAAGCCAACCAAGTAGAAAGAGAAGGCCCAGAGTTTTTCTGGTAGGAATTCGTCGACGTTAAAACCTTCGTCGCAATGCCGGAGGTCCTCGTGGAAGTTTGGCTCCGTGTCGCAAATCAGGACTGGGGGTCTTGTTTCAGATTTTGTGCCGAGCAAGAGAATAACGAACTAGTCAGAACAAGAGTGAGTTTGTAAGTCAAAGCCCCAGCAGCATGAATCGATACAACAGTGAAGAAAGTAAGAAACTGAAGGAAAAGTCAATGGACAGTGAGAGCCTGGGGATTTGGGTGTGCTTCGGCAGTGTGTCTACTGGCTGCCATGAAGGCCACAGCAATCTTGATGCTGCACGTAGCAATCTCTGGGACATTACCGGCGCAGGAGCAAACAATTCTTACCTGGTAAACTGATGAAGGTGGCGCTGAGTGCTCGAATCGTGTCTGTGCGACGGCGTCTGTCCGTCCTGGACTCACGAAAATGTACAAAAGATCGGAGGCGAAGAGAAAGAAAAGTGAATGAATGAATGAAAGCAGCTATCCACAGGATGCTGGAGGGGGGGAGAAGTGCAACTGAGGCAGTTGCGACAAAGCTGACCTGCAAAAGGGGAAGTCGCGACGCAAAATGCACAAGAAGAAGACGAGTGGCTCGGAGGGGGGATAAAAGACGCCAAAAGAAAGCATGGCGGCCAAACACTATGAATACGCCTCAGAATCACTCCGTATTGCATGTATGTCGTCCCATGCCTTGACGATTAGATGCAACACACTGCTGGTCCCTGCAAGTGCAAGGTGAGCGTGTTCTGTAAGCCAGTGCCACCCCGACGGTCGCAAAACACGGGCAGGGGGTCGAGGCTGGCGTGTTGACGTCGAACCAGGTGCGAGGTCCCTCTACGACCAAGGTGCTGCATCACGTCAAAAAATCGGCTGCTTATGGAGATTCCAGGCCACTGAAATTTGCACACGCGCTACTACTACTTTGTACGGACATACATATGGCGCTCGGGGCCGTATGCGAGGCCAGCTTCTGAAAGAACAAACATCGACTGGCCCGAGGCGTTTTGGTCCGAGCATTCACGGGTCCTGTTCCTGGATCCTGTTCCTGGATCCAACAGCCTGGTCGTCCAGGCACCGCCAACAGCCCAAGGCCAACTCCAAACGGCCCCCTTGGGTCTGTCTCCGCCTGGCGCGTGTTAAGTGTGTTATGTGGGCCCGAGGACGTCAATTGATATCACACAGGACTGCGGAAGCCACCTTGCCCCACCAAAAAAGGCAACTTTACTCTGTGCTCGTACTATACGGAGTACGGAGTATTATGAGTATGATGCGCTTCGCGCTGCTGGCTTGGCACCGGCCAAAAGTGCTCGAGCCCCCGCGGAGGTCCAACTGAGATTAGTACTTGGACAATCTCTATGAAGCAACAGTCGCAATTCTGGCCGTCTCGAATGTTTTTGGGGGTCATGGCAGTGCCTGACAACAGAGTCCAGATTGTCGAGTCTCTGCGACTTGGGCAGTTGAATGCCAGCCGTTTGGCAATGTCTTGAGGACACGTTTGTTCCACCAGCTCGAAGACAGACACAACCAAGTCACGCTCGTGAAAGCCAAACCAGGCATTGAGGCCTTATCCCTGCTGCTGGCCGCAGGGTGCAACGTTCTCGTGGTTAACTGGAAACACTAGCGCCGTGTTCCTGCATGGAGATTGCATCCACACATGAAGCAAGATATCGTGGTCTAGCGACAACTTCTGACTAGTGTGGATGGAGCGCGCCGCCATTGTACATACATACAATGTGCTATCGTCTCTCTGACAGCTTCATCTTTTCTGTCGCAGCCTTCGAGAAGGAGATATAAACGTTCGGTCAATTTGTCATGGTTAATTTGACGACAGGGCTCATGATGGGCCCAAATCGCGTGTACTTTGCATGGAAATGGTCGCAGAATATATTGCTGCGAGTTGTCACCCGCACATCGGCACACAGACGCATTCGGTCAGATGAAAGCCGTAGCCACTGGGACAATAACAATGATGAGCACCCGCACTTTGCCGCGGACTTGATCGGGCGATTGTCCGCACCCCCGGCCTCGCGACACCATAATAGTTTATACCAATATCCAAGGAAACTATATTCCTGTGTTTAGTGATATTGAGTGGCATGAGCAACCAGGACGCAACTCGTTCAACCCGGCTCAGCAACCATTTGACTTTCTTGAATAGGAAGACGGACAGTTGATCAGCAGGATCCACGCCTCCAGCATCGGCGGCTTAACCGGCAAATACAATGACGACTTAAAATAGTGACAACAAGGGGTGCTCTGGGGGGGAAGAGAGCCAAGCCAACGAGAATTTTTCCTGTTGTTCTGACCAGGTCTCTTTGTGCGTCTTTTATTTAACGCCCGCTGTCAATTTCAACCCGTTGACATGATTTGGCTGAGAGGTATTCATCATTCCGGGGCGCCTAGCCCATGCTCAGAGTACCAGACCTTTAATCTTACATCCGGTTAAAAAAAATCCCTAATAATTCGGGACTACCACCCGAAAAAGCGAAGATCGAATAGCGACTCGTGGATACGACTGCAACATGATTACCAACCAATTGCTACCGCTCTGTTTCATTGTTGGTAGGACTGCTTCTATGACAAATTTTGCGCCGAGGGATCTACAATGAATATTGCTGTACTACAACATCTATACCGGGAACAGAAGGTGTCTGGGTAAGACGGTGCCAGTATATCACGCAGTGTATATGGTTTTACACTAGAATCTGCTAGTATACCGCCAGAGGCAATAAATATTTGTCCACCAGGTGGCGTAGAGTGGCCTAGGCGTGGGCAAACTCATTGCCTCCCGCTGTCCCCAGGTACGGCCAAATATCTTCTGTCGCAGACCGCAGCTTCAAACAAATACGCCAGTCTGACCAACACATCTGTCGTGAGCAAGTGAGCAAGACGGCGGAAAACCGCACCCAAGGGGGCTCCTCTCACAAAAGACAGATCAAAAAGCTGGCCGGCACAAATAGTAGTACTAACGCCAACAATTCGGCCAACGTGGGCTGTCAATGGTGGGACTGGTCAACTTCAACGGTTATTATAACTGATATATAACTCATGAGATGAACGGGACCGGCTGTGGAGCCCTCGTGGCTAAATGCATGAAGGCATATGCAAGCCTCATCTCGTGGTTATGGAATATTAGTGTCTGCTTGGAGATTAAATATCTGTTGCATGGAGGGCAATCCAACAGAAATCACGGTAATGTATGTATCCATGGTACGTGACTGACAAGCATGTACGTAAGGCGTACAACTCCAATTTGCAATGGACGAATGCCAATGTACACATGTTGTACGGTGACTCTCCACGAAGCCGATGAAACACAAATCGAACGATTCAGTTCTTGGCCCGCTCTTTCGTGCTCAACACTTACGAGGTCTCCAGCCAGGAATAACATAACCAGGGCCATCGGGCTTCACAATATCAAATTTATCTTCTCCCTGCCAAGCATGCAAGAACCAACCGACATTTTTCTGCTTAAACCACTCGCAATTATCATCAAATGTTTTCCAATAGCGCGTGTACTGGGCAACGCCTACGTCCGTCTTTCCAGGATTGTGGTCGGTCTTGCCCCAAGCCCAAGGACTCTCCGTGATCATGGTAGGCAGCTTGACATGATCCAAAACCCACTGCGTAGCCTGTTGAATGTATGCCCAGGCCTGGTTCTCGGGGTTATTGCCATGATAGAAGGGCATGGCATGGATGTGGGCGTAGTCCGAGTTGCTTTTAATGCCGCGGCCCAGATCGGTCAAACCATCGCCGTTGCGGAGGGAACCAGGACGGTCCCAGTCCTCGCTGATGCCCGCCTTGACGTGGTGCTGATTCATCCGCTTGCGGAATGCCCCGAGGTCATTGACGAAGTTGCCAGAGTCCATGCCGTCGCCAACTGGTTCAGAGCCCCAGTCAGCGCTGTGGACGACGTACGGTGCTATGGCCGCGAATTCACGTTTGGCGAGGGTGTCGTAAATGGCCTGCTGAGATTGCTTCCAAACATCCTGATTGCCTATCAGCCTCCGGAGTCGCAGCTCCGCGTGGATAATTTACGGACAAGGGTTATCAAGGGATATTCAAGACGTACACCGTCACCAAAGTTTGTCCAGATCTGCAAGATAAGAGCCATATTATTCTTGGCCGCAGCTCGAATCGCATTCTCAAACACCCCGGGCTGGGTGCATGTAGGGTAGTACATGCGTACGATGCTCGCTCCAAAGTCCTTCTTCATCCTGGCAAAGTCCTGGTTCATCCGGTCGAAGCTGTTGGTGTAGCTGTTGCAGTTGTCATCCTCGAGAGGGTAGCTGAATCCCTGGAAGCCATACGCCATGGACTGGGGACACCACCAGTCCTCCAGTTTGACATTGGGAGCTGTCAAATCTCCAGGTAATTCGGCGTTACCATAAGGAAAGCAGTTTGGAGTTGCAGCTGCGGCCGCGAGAGCCGGCAGACCAGCGAGAGCCAAAGATGTGAGGTGCATTGCAGCAACGCCCGAGAGCTTATGCGAGCCTTTTGTTTTGCAGCGACGGCAATGACGCCAACTAATCAAGGAAGATGACGGGCACATGTATCCTTAAATACTAAGCCTCTGCTGCTTCCGCTCGCCATGCGAGGAGCTAGATGCCATCCCAATAGGGCCCTGAACTACGTCGATTCGAGGGCTGAATGCCCTCATGCTCCCATCTAGTCAGCCCTAGCCAGCACAAGTAGGTGTGACACGGTAGGATAGCTGCATCTCCCGCTATCCCCAGGGCCTGAACACGGAAGCTTACTCCTACTCTATGACACACCGTCTCTCAAATCGCCATGCGTATGGAGGACTCACATTTCGCCGCGGCCCGTATGCCTAGCTCTCACGGAAGAGACTGTGGGATGCGACGTTGTTTTCTAAACCGGGCCGACTGCAAGCCAGTTTGTCTAGCGTGTTAAAGCGGGCCAAAAGCTTGATTGTCCGGCCAATATTTGTGCAGGAATGCGCCAATTATTGCGGCAAAACCCATCCATAGAAAGGACGAGATTCAACGCCGAAGTTTCAATCCTGGGCACTGGGGTGTTCTTCCCCACGATCGCGCTAGATGATGGATGACTGGCATTATATAGATTGCTGTGAATGGCTGCAGCAATGTGGAGTCCCGTGTGCGAAAGCGAAATTGCCCGATCCGATACGTGGAATGAGACATTGTCTCATCTCTTTCGTTTCTCGCTTACCCGACGACTTCTCCACCGTTCAGAACTTCAGGAATTACTACTGCCTGCAGACATTGGCCGCAATGCAGCGTCTGAAGGACATCGATAGCTTTGACTTTTGACTCTTTGTGCCTTCTCAGCCGAGAAGTGGTCTGAGGCTACCCAATTGAATGATGCCAAGTTGTGTTTGACCCAGGTTTCGGAAGGAGCGATGAAACCACCACATTTTGATATTCACAACGACTAGGTATCTTCATTTTTAAACTCCAAGTCTTGTTCAAGTTGCTGCCACTGCCTGTAGCTTGGCCAACAGGCGCCGCGCTCCTTCAAGCAGCCACCTGAGCTACAGATGCTGATACAATGGCCGCCCTTACGGCATCTCGCCCATCTTCAGTCAGATGCGGTAGCAATTTCTGAACAATAGGGTAATGCGGGTTTCTTGATGCAAATGCACAAGCTGCCTGCAGCTCTGCATTCAGCTTGCCCGATGCTGTCGAAGAAGGCTTTGCAAGCATTAGACTGGTCGGTCAGAATCATAGCCACAACCATTTCTTGTCCAGCAGCAGCAGCAGCAGCACATTGAAGTGGCGTCAGGTTGCAAGAGTTCTCACATGGACTGACATCGACGTCAGCTTCCAACAAACAGTGAACAGCATAGCCCAACCCGAAGTTGGCAGCGACGTGCATTGGGAACACAATAAGTAATGTGTGTATTATTAAGAGCAATATGGAGAAGGTTTCTACCAAATACGTCGTGGTGCATCGGAGATATTTCATGGCAGCTTGTCGGACGGATCTTGTTTCCAGAAATGGAAGGCAGTCGTATGAAATACGTGGTAGGCGGCTCTGCTCGACAACTCCAAGCTTGAATACTGTCCTCAAGTGCTGATACAAGTCATAGTATCGCTTGAGTTCTGTCTCTCAAACGTCTTCCTAGGGCCCAACGCCTAGACCGTTGAGGTATGATTCCTGGATAGAGATGGCGTATCCTAGGTCTCCATATTGCTGTAGCTCTTGTACTAGAGCAGATATATCCTCTTGCGAATCAAAAAAATGCACTCCATTTCGTCTAGGTCGACCTTCATTCGACCGAATAGAACAAGACATCAGCACTGACGCCAGCCTATACCGGACCATTGGGTTAAGTTGCGGCGCCCCCATGGCCTGCCTCGATGTAGATCGTGCAGCTTCTCGCTCCTTTAATACCAGTGTCCGAATGTCGCTGAGATCGGGCTCTTTCCTGATACTGCCCAGGCGCACGCCGTATACCGCTTCAGATATCTGAACGCTGTCGCAGACTCGTTCGAAGTGTGTAATCCAGGGGCTGTGGGTGGACCTGAAAAAGAAAGAGAATGTCAGTAAGACTAGGTGTTTCCACTCCGAATATATTTTCATACGGCATTTGTACTAGAAAGGGAATTAAATGACTGATAATACTGGAAGTGTACCCCAATCTTTTGGGGAATCTAGATACCTGTCCACCAAAGACTGCTCACTTTTCTCAGAGTGTTTCGTCAATGTGGATTCACCCAGCGATGGAGTAAAATTGTCTGCGATAGCGCGGACATTTTCGGAGCACTCACGACTTAGATGTATGCATCGGTTACATATTTGGCCTGGCCATCCTCTGTTATTGGGTTCGCACTCTGCCATGAGGCAAGTTAGTCGACGCCAAAGTCTTTCATACCTCAAGCCGCCCCTCTTGTTCGGAGGTGACGACTTTGGAGAACCATGCCCTTCCAAATGTTGGGATCGGTCGATCAGTGGTGTAGGAATGTTGACCATGGACAGTAGCTGAAGCTGTAGGGGGGCACTCCTTTATACGACGAAGTGAACCACGGATCAGAATGAGCTGCAACAGTCTTGTCTAATTATTACGTTTTTCCGCTTCCTGATCTATACAGACACTTGCTTGAAAGAAAGACCAAGGTGCGTGATAACGCTGCTAAGACTACGCAACAACAGCTAAGCCACGGGGTTTGGGTGGGCATTGGACAACCTAGTCAAAGGCCCGAGGAATCATGACACATTGGTCCGATTGTCAGCTCGCCACACAAAATGTTGAGACAGGACACAATATATTACAGATCATGTCGGCTTAGTCGCAGAGTCGCAGTCGCTGATTTGCTGAGGAAACGCGCCACAGTGATTGTGCTTTTCAGCTCTTCCACCATGAGCTGATGGATCGTGGATTCGTGCCAATGTTGGTTCCCACCGTCTTTTGCACTCTTTGTTTTCTCCCCCTTTTTTTCTTGGCTTCCAACTCTTTCCTTAGTCGAACAACAGAGTCTCTGGAGCTTGTTCACATCGGCGTTGATGCCAATGCTGACTGGCATCTTACACGCGGCTCCTCACCGCCTCGTACTGGTTCGCCTCACCTTCAGGAAAAGCTAGGCTGATTCTGAGTTTTGGTCATTTTGCCCCCCAACTTTTGAATTGTCATCTGTCTTTCCAACCTCATGATTTTCTTGCTCTTAATAAATCGCCTAGTTGTTTGGGTCTGGTCGCAACAACCACTTGAAGACCGATCTGCCACAGTGAAAGCGGATGCTGGCTCATCAGTTTATATTTTTGCAATACGGATCTATGTTGTTTCCTACTTTGCCATTTTGTGTCGTCACAGCTGGTCGCAGTCTGATTTTCCAACCAACAATGTACATTTGACAGTCTCTATCGCCTCTGACAACAAAGTACCTTTCTCATCACCACGGCCAAATGGAGGTAACGGTCGAACAATAACCCCCCCCTCTCCGTATTCCTAAACCGATGCGGCCCGGCTGACATGGTAAAGTTTTCCTGTTGGAAGTCAATCGCACTCTATCGCGACCCCTTTTCCCGGTCGTTGGCATGCCTAGTGAAGCGTGACAGGGTTCGACGTCACCAACGCCAACGCCGACGTACCGAGAAGTACTTTTTTTTTCTTTGCCTCTCCCTTGTCGCCAGCGTGACTGAGTATGTGAGCCTATTTTCGTATGCCTTGTCGCTTTCTCTGTTCGGTGCGGTCTTTATAACGCGTTATAAGATGATTGTCATCCCCTCTGCACTGCAAACCACGCCAAATAGTCTCTCTTCTTTACTTCAGAATACCCTCCCATATATTGCTGCTCCCCTGGTATCTCTTTTTTTCTACTCTAATAACAGCGTTATTCGAAAACAGGACATACTAAATTGACAGCATTTATTCCCAGGTATACATTCATGTATCCCAAGCCGACGAATGTGGCAAGTTGACTAACAACCTTGGCTGTGACAGCTTCATACACCAACACATCTCTTTGCTCTTAAACACCAACTCATTATAGCGTGATAATAAGAATCTATGGCTGAGCAGCCCACATTTTCTGTCGAGGTGGTGGTGGCTATTGCCATCGGCGTTCCAGCACTTCTTATCGCCCTATTGACACTCTGGATTGCATACCTGACACTGAGGCATTCCGACGATCCCCGACGCCAGAGACGAGACCGAAACACCTTCTCCATGCTGCCATTGATGTCATATGGCATGGCAGGACTGGCTCCTCCCATGATGCCAGTCCGTCCAAGAGCTGCTCGGCTGCTCAACTAAAAAATATTATTCCAAGGAGAGTCCACTTGTCTGGGGTGAGGCAACATGTCGCAGGGCATTTCCATTCATTAGCAATTCTTCTCATGCATGAGACACGAATGTCTCCAAAGTCAGTTCCAACTCTGAGGTACGGCACGACATCAATTTTGATACAGACTTGAATTTTAGACGAAGCCTAGAAGGAGAATAGGATGAAGCGGGAGGCAAGGCAAGGCAAGGCCAGGCAATATTGCTGAAACGGGAATCCGGCATACATGTCAGGCTACTATAGAGGATTTGACCGAGCCAGTATTGCCAGTTGGCCATAAAGCCGCCTACTCCTTGACGCCTTATCCGAAACCTTGGCACACTAGAATGTCGACACGCCGGTCCATATTTCTCGGTGTCCAAGGTTGTCCATTCTCTACCAAACTCGTTCATCCGCCCCAGACCACATCAGCCCTCGAATCCAGGCATCTCCAAAAGCAGGTGCAGTCTCATTGCCTGCCAGTGTTTCCCGGTGCTTGAATTTCTTTCACACACTCTCATTCTTGATACCCGCACAAATTTTCTTTGTATCTCTCTGTGTAAAAACCTAGACATGGATAGCGCAAGGCATTTCTAGATACCAGCAAGCTATAGATGAATACGAACCAATGCATGCCCACCGCACCAGACTCTTTTCTTCTACACAAGGCGAGGTGACAGGCCAAAGTAGCCGTGGCTTAAGAAACAGTCAGCCCCTGATGACTTTGTAGTTGTCAACCGCCAGCCACCATTTCCATCCGCATTCCAGAGACTGACACGGGCCGCGGCGCCTACGACACGACTGGCGTGCCGAAGCCCATTGAGTTTGCCAGCTCTGACGACCAACCTGGTTGCTGCTGAGAGCCCACGCCGCCAGCTGAAGCCCAACAGTCAAGACGGCAAACTGCACAGTGGCCAGACGATTAAGGTGGCGCCGTCGCCTGGAATGCGCTAGTCCACGAAGGGGAAATACAACCAGACGGTGTTGCATGAATGTCCTCGGCTGTCGGGGTGTTGGAAATGGCAAATCTACGTCAGGTACGTTCAATCTTACCCACGCGTACCTTGACCACCGTCCAAAGTCTACGCATGGAAATTTTGTCGTGGCGAATTCGTCTTCGTGTCGTGGTGTCTGATAGATAGATGCCCGCGACCGAGGCCCTTGCCTACATGTACAGGTTACGACGCGGCCAGGCGTCTCAGCGTGCGTGCGTACGTCGTCTCCAAGGCTTGGGTCAAGTTGTCGTTGAGCAGCAGCCGGACGATTGACAGCTGCTGGTGGGTACCCGGGAGTCGCGGGGACACGATGCCGCCCGCAGTCGTGCCAGTCTTCTTGGCCTGCGCGTCAACCCGCGTGGCTGAGTCTCCGGCGTGAGCAAACGAGTTTGTGGCAGCATTGCCACGGCGATGACGGCAGCCAGCCTCCCGGTAGGGCTGGGTACGCGTATATTTTGCGGTGGTCTGGCCGTCAGCACGCTGTCAGCGCTTGGGTTCGCAGGGTCAGATTATAGATATTGCGGCCAGGTTTGGCCCCGTAGCTTTCCATGTTGCCGGATTTGCCGTGGCGCCGACCAGCCTTGGCACGCGTCAAGGTGCTTGTGTGTACTCCGTACAGTGGTGTGCGTGTTGTGTAAGTCATCTCGGCGCATGTCACGGCAAGTATTGACTTCTCACGCACAAAGGGGGGAGGCGGCTCGGTGTCCTGGGCGAATCATTTTGAACGGCTGGGGCTTGGGGAACAGTCACGCGTCAATTGCACACGCAGCCGCAGAGACAGCCCTGGCTTTGCATTATCAGCACACGGGGTCATCATTCATGGCCTGGGGATAGCACGCAGCACGTCACGGTTCTCTGGTTTGGATACGACCAGGTACTTGAGTACTCGGTGTGGTTGATTGGGCCCTACCCTAGTGCCGTGTTTGCACGCGCATTTGCGTTTGAGATGACAAAAAACGCAATAAAGAAAATAACATGTCTGATCCTTTACCCATACAGGGCTACGTTAAAAAAACATACAAGTCGAAGCAGCATAAATTTACTATACCATGCCGTATTCTGTGTCCATCTTTTCATCTGTAGCTCAGTCCAATTTGTTGTCCATGGTGTTCCCGCCATCAAACTCACCTTGCCCTCCCCAATGTGACATATGCTAAAGGATAGAACAGCATGATGCTCCTTCGGCATCCGATGGAGGGTCCTCCACTTTTGTCCAACGTAAACCACCGCCCCCCCCCCAAGTTCCAACTCATGAACAACACTACGTAGTAATCGAGACAGAGGAGGCGATAAGAAGCCAGTCACACAACACCCACGGGCGGGAGGGGGACCGCGGTTGATCTGTGGTACCTCAGGTGTGAGATGAGATGGCCATGGCACCGTTGGAGTCGCGCAATTGGATACCAGTCTGTAGACATACAACGAGGGTAGGAATCACAAGTCTGACATGGGCCCCGGCACATTTCCAACGTAAGTTAGGGAATACAGAGTAAATTTTTCACCAATGTCTAGGCCCTTTGCGAAACCGACGCATTTGACCAAGGGCCTTGATCAGGACCACCTCGAGGGAGCAGCCATGGCAATGCCAGCCAATTCACACTTCCCAACACAGTCTCAAAGAATCCAACCACCCGGCTCGCAGGACTGATTCGCTCCCTCATCCATCGGACATCTAGGCTTGATAAAACACCTCCTCCATTGGCTTCCACCAACTCGGCACGCCCGCCTCGGAGCTGACAGCCCCAGGCACAACGCTCTCCTGGAAACTGTCCGTCATCTTCCACCACTCGCGCACCTTGGGGTTCTCTGCCATGCGCTCCATGTCGCCCGCGAAGTCGTAGCCAATGTACTTGTAAGTGCCGAACAGGAGCCCGGTAATGTCGTCGTAAAAGATGCTGTCTGCGCCGTGTTAGAATCCGGCCCCGCGCTCGCCCAGAGCAACCATAGTAGCCACTTACAGTCTTCGATCCCACACTGCTTAATCTGCTGGGCCACCTCGGGCCAGACAGCCGCGTGGCAAGCCTTGTACTGGTCCACGCACTCCTTCTTCAGCTTCACGACCTGCGCGAACCTCCGGCCAGGATTCTTCGTCCGTGTAGCTGACATGGCCCCGAGTGCAGACTCGTCCACAGAGGGCGATCGCGGGGTCTCAGTGGGAGACGGGGGTTTCCACATGGTGGCTTCTGAAGGGCGCTTGACAGGCTGGCAGGCTGGCGGGTTGACGGATGACAGCTTTGTGACGTAGCAGCCCCAGCAGTCTAGCGGCTTGCCTTGCCTGAATGAGACGCTCGCTGCTCTGATCTCAGCAAGTTTGCCCGCAAAGTAGGGAGCAGATGGGGCGGTCTGTGGATAAACAAGGCGAAAATGGAGACGAGTGAGGGATCAAAGTTTGGGAGAGAGGGAAAAAAAAAAATCTTCGAGCTGTCAGGACAGATGCAAGACCTAAATAAACCAGGTCCCAAGGTCTAAGGTCAAGATGGAAGGAACGCAGTCAGCCCGGCGCCACTTTCCCGTCGGGGATTTTCAAATTCGGCCCCCAATACTACTACTCAAGTACCCAGGTACTCAAACCAGCAAGGTAATAAAGTCTAAACTACAGTACGGAGTGCATTCGGCGGAGTAATAATTACTCAAGCCAGAGCTTCGGGCTGCGAGCTGTGGGTTGCGGTTTGTGCGGGCATTTCATCTTCCCGTCCCCCCCAAGCTTCCTCGGACACAACAAAGTACCAGACTCCGTAACGTGTCTCCAGCCATGGGGGCACGAGTGCGCCACCCGCAGCAACAGCCATCACAGCACACAAACAAAGCCAACTTTATGCAAGCCAAATGTCGGACTTGTACTCCGTAGATACTACCCATCACAAACGACCGACCGATCCAGGCGGGCGAGGTGGTGGCACAGGATCCTAGTTCGTCGGACTCAGCCTGCCATCTCGTCTACTCCGTAGATGCCACCTGTTTCACTCGGCGCCCAAGTATGTATGTATACGTTGACATGTACGGTCAATCCTTCCCCCGCGCGGCTGCCAAGCTTAAACCCGAGGTAGTCTGGTTGTTTTGCTTCCCGCGTCCTGGCTACTAGCTTGCCGTGGAGCTTGCCGAGCAACAAAGACGCATGCACGGCTCCCGCTAATACATAAGCTTCCAACCTTGACCACGCACGACTTTGAGAGCGGGGGGGTCTGGGTGATGGCATCACCATCCCGTCACCCCCGGCATCGTCTAGTACCAGACAGCTTACCAACCACCCCGTCCCCAAGCACATCGGTACCGACACTTCCCACCTTGATCCGTTAAACCCGAAGACGCTGTTGACCTCGGCTAGCTCGACGTCCCCTCACCTTACGCATTCGGCCTGGCTGTTAATAATGAGAAACAGGGTGCAAATGGAGATTGGGTTTAAGCAACTACATGCAAATCCGGCCGCATGGCACTGGCATATCATGCTGACACATACATACATACATACTACTATGCATATCCCTTCCCATTGTTCACGATCCACCTTGGACCCGCGTCCATATGTGGCTGGGGTTTTATAACGATCCGAGCTGGCCATGAAACGCACTCAAGGGCAATAATGATGTGTCAGATTTACGTTCGAAAGAATTCAGCACATGGAGACATCATGTACATGAAGAAGGAGCGTCGTATTGTGGGTATATAATGTAGAAACCAGGATAACAAACACGCCGAAATGATGTCAAGAAACTCCAATGATATGTTCCACCTAAAGGAGCGTAACGCAACGTATGCCGTCGCTCAAAGCCATCCGGTGCAGTGCCAACCACTGCCATGCTGCTGGGCACGTCCTCGGACGTAGTCCAAACAAAAACGCCAATAAATCAATCCAGTACGGTATATCTATACACTTGGGTATTTCGAAGTCGTCCAACCCCCGAGCTCAATTTTCGATGCCGTCGCCACCCACTCCGAGTGGATGTTGACTGCACTCCGAATAACCTGGGCCGGGCAGTCGAAAGCCATGCCTGTCGCCATATCCATTTTCGACATATAGTTTGGGTTTCCTTAATTTTCTTACTTCTTGGAGTCGTCGTACAGCGGCGGTGCCTCAGCTTCCTCCACCATCAGGCCAACCTTCTCTGACGTCATCGCCTCCTCACTGGCGGTTTGTACAGCTTGTCCTCTGCTATACGGGCACAAACCAAAACGGCCGTCTCTCTTGCCTCGGATACACGATGTAAGTTGGAAAAATACACTACATACAGCCATGGCAAGCCTATCGATGCATTAGCAAGGGTCGACCAACTGGAAAACAATTCAAGGGGCAAGGAGGGAGGGAACTGACAGAGCTACGCTAACGCCAGCCGTTATACCCATAAGGACAGGCAGAAAGATTTGAGCAGCAATGTTGGTGATGAGGCGTCCCCATTCGTGCCGGTGCTTGCCACCAAAGTTCTGATGCGGGTGCTTATGATGAGCCTCGGGCGCATCGTCAGACTGAGGCCGGATAGGGTAGCTCTCAAGGTATTCCTTGTTCTTGTCATGGTAAGGTCGGCGATGGCAGCCCTTGAATGGCTTGAAGCTCTTTAGGGCCTTGAAGACCTCCTCCATGACTTCCTTCGCGGTACAAGCCATTGAATTGCAACTAGACGATTTGGTCGATGTAGTGTCCACATCAGTAATGGCGATTTCGCCCGAAGGCGCCTTGACAAGCTTCACATTAACAACAGGGACGTTGTCAACAAATCGGTTTCCCACTTCGATGACCCGCAGTTCAACATCGAGAATCTGAATGTAAGAATCCTGCTCCATAAATTCTGGTGCAACCGCTAAGCTGTATCCCAGTTTCTGCTTTGCTGATTCACCATCGGTACTTTCAACAACGGCAGCCAGATCGCCATGCCAGGGATCGGCATTGGGGTAAACTTCGAATCCATTTAGTAATAGCCTCGTGTGGTCGACCACGTCGAGGTTCAATTGCAAATGGCTATTTTTGCCTTCACATTGCTTGCACGGAACAGAAACCTTGTGAGATTCTGCTGGAACTGGCAGTGACAATGGTCCAGCATGGATAGGGAGCGCTTTGAATATGTTCTCGTCCGCTTCGGAAAGCTCGGGGATGATGACGAATCCAGCGGCCGCGACCGCGAAGGCGAGCGGCGTAAGGTGCATTTTGAGGTAGCCGCAGTGCCTGCCTAGATGCGTTGGCAATGTTCAATGTGAAAGAAAAAAAGTATAAAGCGGTAAAGAGCGGTTCTTTAGTGTCGTACAGCAGATATAGGAAGCAGGTTGTGAAGGGAAGAAGAGGAAGACCCGGCGTGGCGGTTGGGAAACAAGAGAATATGAAGCCAAAACGTATGGTGGACTCGCTCGTACCAGCCGACCCGTTTCCCGATGCGCCAATGCCGTTTGCCGTTGTAGCTGCTTGCGTAGGGCTTGTCTCGTTCATGCAGCTGCGCACTGTACGCAGTGGCACTGGAAGGTCCGGGACCGATTTGAGAGGCGAACAGGGAAGGGACTGCGCTGAGAACCCCACCCTGCCGCTGGTCCCTATTCAAGCGCCCCTTCAAGCGCCGCCACACCACGGAGCTCTTGAGCTGTCGCATGACTGACTGCAAATACAACTTTCATGGCATTAATTACCCAGCTGCACGCGCCTTGTGTGCCCTTGATTGACCTCAAGGTCATGTGGCGGCCATATTGTCTGTGGCCCTCACCAGCATCCCTTCTCCCTGTCATTCCTGTTAGCTTCTTTTTTGTCTTTGGGACAAGTGTTTCTTCTTCCTCCGTGCGACGTCCTCAGTTCCTGTCCCGGCTTCTACGGACCAGAGTGCTTGGCATTGCCGGCATGGCCCCACATCGCCGCTACATCGAATCCTGATTTGGCATTTCTGATAGACACGTACTCCGTACCAGTCTCACTTTCCGTACAGTGCATGCTTGGCAATCGACGGGCAGCCATAATCTCCGTATTCGTAACGCCGTTTGTCAGGAATCTTGTCTCGCAAGTCTCTTGGAACAGCAGACACTCTAAACATGACAAACCATGTGTGGTACGACGTTGTTAGCGCCCTACAAGGCTAGCCTGTATTGCGTTTTGAACATATCATTTCGCCGTACACATACTCCGTTTGAATCACTTTCAAGAGCCGACATCTATAACTAGCTAATCACCATCTGTATCTGTCAGGCACTCTGCAAATAATAATGCATGCGAAAAGTCATTCTGAGATAATACCATACATGCCACTTCGGTTTGCCAAGTTTCAAAAAAAAAACAATAACCTTGTCGCAGCCACCTGCATTAAGAAATCCCCTTTCTCGACAACACATGATTCGTAGTTTCATATGAATAAACCAGTTTAACCGTATCTGTCAAGGGTTACCAAGGTGAACACAACAGGCTTTTATGGGTCGATCATATTGATTGACGAAGCAAAAGCTAAATCCCTTTTGTCAACGAACACTACCTCCTGCTCCATGGCAAGTATCCTTTCAATTTCTGGAACACTTCCCTTGCCCTCCTTGGCCAATTACCTCCCTCCACCACGCCAGCACCAAGCTGGGCGACGCTCTGGTGCCGATGAATCGGCGAATCGCTTCCCCACGGAAAGTTTGGATTGCTGGGCAAGCTTGTTTCTGACTGCGGTCCTATCCCATCCGTGGGTCGAGGATGGTTCGAAATTCCCGGTCTTGGAGAATCTTCACCGCTTCTCACCAAAGTTGAAAATGTGGTGGGTGCAGGGTCGGGATCTATCTGTCCGTTAGCGAGGTCCCAGTTTGGGGCGAAAATTGAATAATCAGGCCCTTACTTGATATTATATTGGACAAAGATGTTATTCCGGGGTCATTGGAGTTTGGTAGAGAAAGGCACCGAGTTACTGTCGCTGTGCCATTATCAAAGGTGGCACAACTGGCCGACGTGCTACTGACGTCAAGGCTAGACGATCCATTGACCATTGTGTCGGTGCAGATTGGCACTAACGTCACCGTCGTAACTTCAACACCAGAGTGATCGGTGTATGTAGCCGACGGCACAATCTCTGTTTCGGTCGTGTTTGGATACAGAATTGTGCTCTTAACTACCGAAGGCACTCCAGGTTGACCCGATTCTGTTCCAGTAAAGGATGATGTATTTGTCGGCCAGAGTGTGATCTCACTTGGACTTAAAGTCTCAGATTGACTAGAAATGAATACACTATCGCTTAGCCTATTCGTTGTAAGGTTCACACCCTGCGTCCTACTCGATGAAAGTACTGTTGACCCAGTGGTAACGGTAATTTGTTTGGGCGACTCTGTGGTTGCGTCCGGATCACCAGAGCTTGTTGGAGCTGGCAATCCAGTAGTTGAGTTGGTCCATCTAGGCGTGCTTGTGGAACTTGAGCCGCCTGAACTGGTTACAAGGGGGCCGGTGAGTGTAGAAAGCGAAGACGAAGCGCCCGTGAAGACGGATGTGCCAGAATTACCGGTCCCTCGAATAGTAGTGGCTCGCATGCTGCTAGATTGCTCACTTTGGCTAACCGTGGCGGTCGAGTTTGGTGGCACTCTAATTGTTGACGTCAACTTCCTAGTCAACGTCCTAGTGGAGGTTGCGTTCATGGTGTCCGTGGAGCTGATCCTGTGAAACCCAGAGGACGATGCAAGTGCGGATGAGTAAATGAGAGATGTAGAGTGTATTGTGTTGCTGTGTAGAGTTTGTTTAAGAGAAGTGGAATTTGATGGAATTGGAAATGGTGGCAACGTCTTTGTTGTCACATTAGAACCTGGATTGGTAGAAAGCAGAATTGAGCTTGGCTGATAGGTGAAACGAGTTCTTGAAGAGGTGATTCGAGGTCCGGACGTAGTAATCGAGTTACTATCCGTAGAGTTATGTTCAGTAGGATGCGAAGGAAGGCTACTCCAAGCTATGCTAGTGATAGTTCTCGTCTGACCAACTGTTGTTGTCCACGGGCTGTGATGACTGATATTGGAGGAAGTAGAAGTGGTATTTTGAAACGGGGGATTTGTAGATCTCAGAGTAATCGTCTTTGTGGCCCAGGATGAGGTCTCTCCTGATACTTTCGTCGATTGTTGCGACCTGATAGAGGAAACCACGGTACCCAAGGCAGAGGAACTCATCCATGCGGAACCGGAGCTTCTATTGAGCGAGATGGTTGAATTGGATGGCACTGGAAATGGAGGACTTGGAGAACCCCTGGAAATAGTGACACTAGATCCTCCATGGGAAAAAAGACTAGTCTCTGTTGGACGGGGAATAGTGACTGAAAGAGAGACAGTCGCGGTTGTAATACCTGTGACTAACGAGACGCTGCCTGGCCTTGATGAAACGGATCCTGGCAGAGAGGAGCCTTGTGTGGCAACAGACGAAACAACCGTAGAACTACCAGTTGTACTATTAGACCATGTGGAGGAAAAGTACGATTTGGTTCTTGGAACGCTATCAGTTTCTGTGGTTGACGATATCGAAGAGCTAACAGAGCCCGAACTGGCCCTGTGGCTGCTCGTATGGATTTCTTCAGGACGAGTACTTCCAAATGATGCCGATTCAAGGACGGTGGTCACAATTTCTTGAGAAGAAACGATGATCGTTCTTGTGATGAGCGATATTGGAGGCAACAGTGTTCCTTTGGACAACGAAGTCCATGATGAAGTTGATACGCCCCACGATGCGTTGATATTGCCACTTTGAGTGCTTGTAACTATCTGAGTGACTGTGGCGATGGAATTAGATGTTTCTGGAGTGGCAGAGTTTTCGTTTGTAGAACTCAAAGTTGCGGTAATAGGCAAATTTGAACTCTCAAATGACGCTGCGGAAGAGACTACTGAGTTGGTCACTGTCACCTTCCGAGTCACTGTTGCGGTTCCGAGGCTAGACGCCCCTTCAGCGTTCGAGGTCAAGGTATTGGTCTTTATGGCTGTGTCTGATGTCAACGTAGCTGTGACAGCAGAGGTGTGACTCGAGAGGGAACTTGGGCTGGTCACGGATTCGGAGTTAGTTGCTCCGTCTTCGGTAGAAGACGAATGCTCCCGTTCTGTGGAACTGGAAGAAGTCGAAGCCCCTGTCACCCCCAACGCCGAGCTTCTCACCCAGGAGTCTGATTCTGTCGATAATAATGTCGACTCAGATGCCGACCCAGACGTCGACCCAGACTTGGTGCCTGCTGACCTGGTTACAGTTGAAGCGTAGGTCAATGTGGTGTATTTGTCACTTGTCGATGGAGGCTGGTTGGTGACGGTCAGAGCTTCTGTGCTGATGGTAGTCACCGAAGTCAAAACTTTGAATTCCCGTATTGTTAGCATCATGTTTTGTTTTGCCCTTTATGGAACACTCACAAGTAGAAGAACCCGAGCTGATGATCCAAGTTGCGGTCGAAATTGAAGTCTCGTACTGGTATGGAGGCGGATATCCGTAACCATAGCTCGGTGGCCCATAATCCGGAGGTGAATCGCGAGGGCCAACACCAGAGAGATGGCCAGGTTCAGGACGGGTTCCGTATTCAAAAGGATTGCCAAACGCCTGAGTGAAGGAAACTAGAAAACTTAGGATGAGGGCAGGGCCAAAGGCCACGAGCATCATTGGCAGCTTCATTGAGCAGACGGCGAGGGCAGGGAATGCTGTTTTACTAGAATGTAAGTTGCCAATGCCGTAGAAATCCCAGCTATTTAGGGACAAAAAGGAGGGTCTGAATATCCAGGATTCTCAAGAAATTAAAGAGTGTATACAGGACAGGTGAGTGCCAAGAAAGGTTCAACGAAAGAATAGGATCAATTTCGAAAGAAAGAAAGAAAGACGCGGTGTCTCCAAACCGTCTCGATATCTCAAGGGCTGAGGCTCGAAAGGCTTGCGGATACAGGAGAAACCAAGGGTTGATAACAAAAAATGGTAGGGCCGGGGCGCGAGAGGTGAAGATAACAAACTTGGACAAACGTGACGGCAGAGCCTTTTCATTAATGTCAAGTGTCGGCTTCACGCGAATCGTTTATGACAGCTGGCAGAGTCGTTTACGGCAGGCACGACTGGGTCCTGGCTGACCTCATAGACACAGAGCATAACAGCTGTCAATGGACTGATAAACAAGTTTCCCATTCTTATTGGAATCACATCTGGACACATAATTTATGGACAAAACCCTGGCTCACGTCCTGTGCGTGCGCCTGCAGTTGCTACTATGGGTGAGTTTGACGCATCTGGAGCAACATCGATTGTGGGACAAAACCATAGGCGACGTGCTTCTACGTGTCGAAGCAAACTCTTGATCGAAGGAAGCCGCCCCTTTTGACCATTTCAGCTCTGGGCTGCAGCGTATTACCGAATATCGACCATGTCAGCATTTGTTGCTCGACGTGCCTGTTGCACAATACAGCTCCTGTGCGACTCAATTACTTCTACGGTTACCTGTGGAGTGTCTAAAGACCTAGGTAGGTAGGTGTTTTGATTGCTTGCTGAAGAAAAATCACTCTTAGAGACAACGGGGTATGCCTGCCGTTATTGATACACATCCGTTGCTCATTGGCGGGACCTATCAAAGTGGAAATGAGTCGTGAAACGGTTCATAGCAGTTCGCCATCGACGAGTACGCAGGCAGCCGTGGAACGGTGGCACAATCGATGATGTACCTGCAAACCATGCGCGGTCGAATCTACCCGTCGGTGTTCGCTTCGCTAGTTTCACAACATCTCCTATTCCTAAGCCCCGGCCATCATATCAAACGGTTTTCTAAGAATGGCGAGCCGGTCCAAAACGATGGGGTCGAGTTTGGTAAAACCGTCAATGTGAAAGGGTTTTGAATACATAGCCCTGGCGACTTGTGGTCAAACAAGTTGACCACCAATAAAAGTTGGGTCTCAGCGTCGTCGCGAATGGTGGCACCACAAGTTATCAGATGCCACAGCCGAGTATCTGTTCAAACTGACACAGCCTGGATGCTATACTCGAGTTGAGTTCTTTGCGCCATAGATCTTTGTTGAATATCTATTTCTACGACCTGAACCACGATACTCACGACCGTGGACCCCAGTGGCAAAATTCGTCCATCTCCAACAAACGAGCTAGCAGCTGCAAAGGGGGAGCTTGCCCTGCGTTATGGACTATCACAAGCAACAGTGGCAAGTCTTGCTAATTCGACACCATGGATCAATCTACACTGTCGCACATCTCGGCTATTGGAGCTTCTTTGCCGCCTCTCGAAGAGTCGGTGCCGTTTCATCCGTCATGTTTGTGTTTAGTTCCTCGATATCTGCGGCCCACAATGCGGCCCCGACTGGTACCTGTTAGCGCCAACGATGCATTAGAATGACTGTGGAATAGCATTACCGGTATTGGTGTAAGTGAAGAAGATGTTGGCAACGGGTACCATTTCCAGTAGAGTGGCCACGAAGCCGAATCTGGTGGTAATTGTATTAGAAGCTGGACTTGAGTTTCGTGGACGATGAGGTAATTTACTCACGCTGTGTAGGCGCCGGTATGTTTCTCTAACCAATCGCGCCGTTGAGAGGCCGACCAGTTCTTCAGCTGAAAGTACTGTTTCATGATGAGCCGAGACGACCGAAAAAAACAAGACACACAGACAAACTTACGCGGCCATGAACTAGGGTCCCCCTGGTTCGAGCTACACAAGTTGTTAGCCTGGAACTCTTATCCCCGGCAACGCGGTGCCATACCTTGAAGAAAGAGAAACATAGCTGTGCCGACCACAGGGATGAAATTGAGAGGCAAATACATAATGTATCGAATGATAGCCGTCGGACTAAATTTCGTAAATGGGCTTTTCAAAGTTTTCCCCAGCCTTTTCATGGGGTCACTTCCGGACTTGACCTCGCGGCCCTCACGGACCATGTTGATGGCATTTCTGGAGATGAGGGTGCCATCAAAGGTGTCGAGAATTGACTGTTGCAGGATCCAGTTCCTCGAAATCATGTTTGTGATGGTCGAGCTTTCGTTCAATACAAGCAGGACTGTCGAAAAGACGGCCAGGGGACCACTGGTGAAGACAAGCACAGCAAGCTGTGGGAGGTAGGTAAAGGCAAACATGCCGCCGATTACACCCGCAGATAGGCTGAGATACGAGCCAATCTTGGAAGTGAACGGCTGCCAGAGGGATTTATGCGAAAGGAAGTAAAAGACCCCCTGGGGAAAGATTAGCCATGATGTGTTGCCACAAAGGTAGACTCGGTAGACGGTCGTACCTTGATCGGATATAGATAGGCCTTGCTCTTGAGCGCTTGATATGCTACCCCCTTGGCTTTGTTTAGATCCTCCTTACTAGGACCGGTAAGTCGGCGAACTTTTATGAAGGGCGTGAAACAGCTTACAGAATTCCCTGAGCCTTCTCGTTGACGGAGTTGGCAACACGGCTGCTTCTGGACTTGCCACTCTTGGAGTTGTCTGCCATTGTTTTTTTTGCCACAGCTTATTCTAGCACAGCACTAAAGAGAGTACAGTGAGTGAATGATGAGAGTGTAGCCACGTAGCGAAGGCGATCTAAGCAAATAGCGGAGCGTTGGTAGTTTGGCGTTGAAGTGTCGTGGTGTTTGCACCGGCAATGCGTCTTGTAGTAAGTAGTCTTGTAGTAGTCGTAACGCACATGTGCATTGTGAGCTCATCGAGTCGACGTCTATGTCGTCATACTGGGTTGCGTCGGTGCACCCAAAAAACAGGGACAGCCCTCTTCGGACTAGTGCCATCAGCTAGAGTCATTCCCTACTAGGTAAGTACCTCGGTAGGTAGCCATCAGTCGCCTCGTCCACGTCGCGTTTGTGATTTTCACAAGAAGATTGCGATTGTAGCTGATGCACAATTCATGTCAATTGACAATGGTCGAATTCCGGGGTAAGCAGATAAGCGAACATGGCCCCATGTTGTTCTTACATACCCGCCCGGGTCCGATGTCCCGGGGGACTCGAGGACGCCGCAGCTGTTCAACCGCAGGCATGTACTCTACGCTTACAAACTTTCTATTCCAACTAGCCGTGGACAAAACTAGGTCTGGGAAACACAGCGATTCAACATTACTTTGACTACAGCGCCTCGCAATATACGTCGATGGTGAGCGCAGACATTGGTGAACAGTTGTCAGTTTCGTGGCTCCCCCACACTTGACAGCTTACATGTCTTCTTCAGGGTTTGAGGGGGGACGAGTTGAGGGGAAAGCCAGCCATGGTCCGGATGGAGGACACCTTGTGGCGTTGATATACACCACTGTATAAGCAGCGCTCAATCGAGAATGAGGACGAGAGAGAAAAAAACAACAGATTTCATCCCTTCGCCACGCCTGGTTGAATTCGCCGCGCCTTTTGCAGGACATTTCTCATCATGGCGCAGAGACATCTCCCTAATACGATGCCCCTACGGCCGCTGACGGCAGACACAACAGCCCTCCTCAGGCAGAGTCTAGAGGATATCGTGCAGCAAAACCCCCCTCTGGACGAGCACCAGGACAGCCTCTCCGGTCTCCTGTCCGGACACACCGCCCTGGCGTACCTGTTTCTCCGGACGGCCCAGGAACACGCCGGCCTGCAGGTCCGCGGCCACGGGTGCAAGTACTGGGCGGAGCAGTACATGGCGGGCGACCGCGGCGCGCAGGAGATACAAGACAGGAACTGCGGCCTCGCGTGCGAGAAGCTGGCCTTTGAGGCCGTACGGGCCTGCGTCACCGGCAGCGAAGGGGACGTGGCCGCGTTCCTCGACAACATCCCCGGGCTGGCGGCGCGCGAGAAGGCGTTCCCCAGCGAGATGCTGTACGGGCGTGCCGCGGTGCTGTACATGCTTCGCATGGTGAGGCGATTCGTCCCGAGCAGCGCGGGCCCCGTGGACGAGGCCGTCGGCAGGATCTGCCAGAGGATTCTGGACACCAGGGACAGCAGCGAGGGCGACTGGCTGTGGCACGGGAAGCGATACTACGGCGCTCCCCACGGGGACGTCGGCATCATCACGCAACTCGTGCTGAGCGATCCTTCTCTGGCGCCCAGGCTGGCGGCCCGCCTGGGAGAGCTGCTCGACTTGCAGACCGAAGGTGGGAACTGGCCTTCTACGGCCGAGGCGAGGGAGCGCGCAGACAGGCTCGTGCAGTTTTGCCATGGCGCGCCCGGATTCATCTTTGCGCTGCAGTCCCTGCGGCCGTTCTACCCCATGCTCCGGGAGAGGATCGACGAGGCGATTGCAAAGGGGCGACGGGTTATCTGGGCTCGGGGCCTGCTTGTCAAGGAACCGTGCCTGTGTCATGGCCTGTTTGGGAACGGACTGTAAGTATAGCCAGCCGACCCTTTGTGTCGTGTCGTGCGGCCGGCTCACCTGTAGAAACACCAGAGCTCTTCCCCGCGGGGAAAAACGAGACCATTTCCTGTCTCTCGCGACGCCGGATTCTCTGCAGAGACTGCGCAGCGACCATCCCGGCCTCTTCAGACACGGAAGTTGTGGCAAGTCGTCGTCTCCCCTGTTTAGCTACTTGCCCAGCGCGGCGTGGACCTGGACCGTCTCCAACGAGGATGAGCCGCGCATCATTCTGTTCAATGATGTTTAGCCGCACACCGGAGTGCCCTTCCTGAGCCGCCAGAGGGAAAAGTAAACAAAAAATAAGTAAACATTTCCATTATGTATTCATTCGTGTGGAGTTGGCGGCGTTCGAGTGGCATCATGGACGTGTGAACCCCGGAAAACAAACCTTGATATATGGGCGAATGGAACATGCTTATTTTCCAAAAAGGCTTGCTGCAACCGTCGAAGCCAGCCAAATGCTCTTAGGCGTCATAGTAACTTCAGACCTTTGGGTAGTGTAAATGGGTGTTTGTGGCGTTTAGATGTCGCCGGTGCAAATACTACGACAGTAACTTTGATAAAACCTTGGATCGGTTAGTGCGGGAGCATTGGCGGTTATCACGGCCGTCCAAACTGGCCAATGTTGTCGCCGCAACACCCGTAATAGCCATTCATTGGTTGGCTGGAGGCATCAATCTTTCCAAAGTTTTTCAAGCCCATCCCGCCAAGTCAACCCCACGGCCCCGTATCCGACAGATCGCGAGACTGGTTGTTCGATCTGCACACACAATAATGCCATTTGCCAGGGAAGAGAAGGATTTTTTTAGCTGTGGGGAGGAGAAGAAGGGGGCGTGTGTTGCGCTCTTGGCAAGTGGGTCCTGGCCCGTCTCCGTGTCCGATGGATGGGGGCGGGTTCCGGGACCTTTTTTTTCTTTCTTTTTTTCGCGTTTGTCAATGCCCACTCGTCCGGTCGCCACACCGTCGTCGCGACAAGCCTCCCGAGTCGGCGAACGGGTCCCGTGTTGCATGGCTCGATTCCCACAAGTCACTATTGCTCTGATGTGCTTGGCAAACTCTACTTCCAGCGTTTGGCGCTTTGCCGCCATCATGCCCAGGCCATCTATTGTCTTGGTATGAGGGGAAAATGGGGGCCAGATCCCAAAGCCCGCTGAAGGGAGTCGAGGATTCAGGGAGCATCTAAAGTAGGGTGCACAACCCCATCAAGCTGTCATGGTTTATTTTTGAAACAATTACACGCGTTACCAAAGTCAGAGATTACAACGCTGGCCAACGTTACATCTCTGCAGTCAACCGCAAAGGATACAAATCTGGCCACATTGAATACCGCGCTGTGCTGTTTTCAGACAATTTCATCGCCATGGTTGGTTTTAGTGTTGAACGATTTTGGCCGTAGCAAAACAAGACCACCAGGAGAATCTGACAATAATTACCAGGCCGGAAAACAAGGAGCTCTAATGCTTGAAAGACAGCATGTAAGTTCATTGGAAGAATAAACCCCTGGCAAGAAGCACAGCTGGGGCTCCTTGCATCTGTAGGCTCAGGTGCGCCAAACCATACGTGATGTCACTTCCGACGTAGCAAGTATGTATACGCATGAGCTATATCTTGCAAGAGGATCAGAGAGCGATATACACTCCGATCACGGGCTCCAGCATTGAGGCGTTATATGCCGGTAAATGAATCAACATCTCATGCGAAGCAAGTCCTCGACGAGGAAGGACGTTAGCGATTGGAGAGAATCACAAGGCCCCAAAACCGCCGCTCGCCCACAATCTCCCCCTCTCCCGAAAGGCCGCAAGATAAAAGTTAGCATTGATTTGATCGATTTTCAAGGTCAAGTGCTCGGTTTAGTGGGCACCAGTTTGTGCACATCCGCGGAGGTTGACGGACAATTGCCGTGGTGACGACACCACGCCATGTCCTGCAGAACAGCAATTGACCGTTTTGATTGGATCTAAAGGGATGCACAATGCTCTCTAGGAAAGCAATGCATGGTTGCATTTTCGACAACCATGGGAACCGGGTGTCGGCGTTTATTCTTAGAGCCACATGATGTCGGCATGAAGCGAGAATGGAGACATTAATCGGGGGATCCGACCGCAGGCAGGAAACGTAAGGGAGGGGGGAGGGGTGAATCAGGAGATGGGAGAGCTAATGTAGAATGACATTGTTTACATGCAGGAGAAGGAATATAGAAGAAACCAAGTCATGATACAATGCACCGGCCTGCGCTTCCAGCAGGGGAACGAGACCGACCGTGGTTCAACCACCGTGTCGGGGTGGAAACGGGGAACGTGACCATGTGCCATCGGACTTAGACGGCGAATATCCAGATACTTGGGAGGTACAGTAATTGTACAAAACCCGTACTCCGTACAGCTTATGTGAATTGAGCCTGAGGGATTTCTGGAACCCGGCTTCTTCCTAGTTTGAGGTCGTTGCGGCAGCTCGACAGCCCTGTGATGCCCCTGGGGGGCGGGCGCTTGGAGGTCATGCGACACGGACGGGCACACGGGACATGACATGCTGTATGACGTGAAGGGCGAGAGGATATCTGTGTATGTATGTCGCTGGCTGAGTGAGCCTCCTCGGCCAGAAATTTTCATGGCACAATTTGTGCGTTGCGGTCTTGTCTCGGTGCCGACCTCAGCGACTGTGGCCCGGAAAACCAGGTCCCGTCATTGGCTGCACGGGTCACAGCACGGCTTGCCGTCGAGTCGTCGACCTCCATTGAAAAGGCAAAATGTTTTGGCTGACGCCTGGCTTGAACATTTGGCTGCTTGGTCAATGAGCGGGCGGACGGAGCCCATCCATCGGAGCCCGAACCACCGGCCACCCGCGAAACGGCCAACTTCTTGGTTGTTTCCTTATCCGTACCTGGCTTCCATTGGCGTTTTATCCCTCGGGCTTGGACCCTGATCGTCGGGGGCAATCGCCAAAGACATCACCACCACGGGTCCAAGGGCTCGTGGCACGCACGCATCAAGTCGAGTTGACTAAGCGCAGAGCCTGAGGTCAATGGACGCGACCCGCTTCAGCTCATGCATAGTCCTGATTCACCCTCGTGAATACCGATCTCGACACGTCGGGCGCAGCTAGGGTTCACAACACTAATAAGGACTCGGCGGAGAAAACGGAAAATCCTAAGCGGAACCGAGTTGGCTCTAAGCGGGTTTCGCAGTTGTAACCACCCACATGGTGGTGTGTCTTTGCCAGCATAGTGACGTCTGGGGAATAAACCGCATCGGGTAGTATGTATTCCTGTAGCCCACAAAAAGCATTCAATTTTGAAGCTTCTAGAAGTTCGGTCGAAGTTCGGTGACCATGTTTGCAGCGATTGCGGCCGGCAGTTGAGCTGGGAATCTGCAAGGAAAGTGGGTTTTGTGTTCATGGTGGCTCAATACCATAACGCCAGATATGTTTTTTTTCTTTTTCCATGAAACAAAAGAAGCCAAGCTGCGTCAAAGTTGCAGACCACACCCCCCTCCACGGAGGCGAGTGAGCGAATTGGAAACATGATGGCATTTTCGTGAGGAAGATTTCGACTGGCTGACGGGGTCAAAAAAGCTCTGGTCTCAGGTGCTCCATAGAAGAGTATTCCAGCTCCACAAGGAAGGCGAGGGCCGAGACCTTGGGTGGGGCGCCTGCCACTTTTTTCGGCTTCGTCATAGCCTGTCATCTCTTACTCTTACCATGGCACAAGAAGGATGACAAACGATTTACCCCATGCAACCTATCCCGTGATCCACTCACCATCACCATTCATCCTGCCGTGATCTTTGGCAGCAATATCGAAGACTATGCTTGGCGTAAGGGGTCGACGTCGATTCCAACGACAGCCTTGCAGGCAGCCTGCCATCCACTGGGCAAGGCGTCGCCTAGTGCGAAGAAGATACAAAACTGCATCAAGGACGGAGTACTGGATGGACCCATGTGGCGGCACGGCGTACTGTGTGGGCTCAAACGTTATTATTCCCATTGATTGAGCTGCTATTCCCGCCCGCAGTGCCGTCCAGCCGGATTGCCGATCACATCATCACAGACCATACACGCCATTCAAGTTTCGTTACACAGACGTTTTATTTCTTTGCAACGGCCACTAGGCCCTTACAGCACGAGGAAAGAAATTGTATGTCAGAATGACTGCGAATGTTTTCTCCAAATATCATCGACAGCTCGCCAAGGCATTCCAGCTCGTCTCTCCCACGGCTAGCTTCGTTTCAAAAAAAAAAAAAAAAAAAAAGAAAAGCTCAAGTGCTCTCCATTGTTCGTGCGGTGGCAAAGAGAGAAGCAGGGATACTTCACACCTCATGCAGTCAGCTCTTGCACTCTCATTGGCGACTTCGGATAGCTACGACCTCAAATCGAACCAGTTGACTTTTTTCTTGGTGGAAATGATTGAAGGCAATTCAAGTCAGTGTTGTATTTATCGGAGCGAGGTCGGCATGCGCCCCTCCAACAGCAGCCCTACAGAACCGTTGACACTATCTCGAACACACAAAGAAAATGACGAACCATGTCGGGAGGCTAACGCCAGCCTCGGCGAGTCGCACAGAACCTTGAGCAATTGGTCGCCCATGATTAATGCCGATTCCGCCATTGGGGGGGTGTATAGACAAGAGATACCTGCGTGTTGACTTCTGGACGGGTTACGCGATGAGGCGCACACTACGGATTTGCCCACCGGCGATTTGATTCCCGGAATACTCGACTGAACATCGTTTCGATCATCAATGATTCACTGATTAGAGCGAGGCGCCGACGGAGGAAAACGCCAACTGATTTGCGGCAGGCTCTAAAACTGGGAATGATTACCGCATCCTCGGCAACCACCCATTGTGTGAAAAAAACCTGCCCCCTGGGCCCAGCTCGCACCATGTTGTTGATGGATTTCCTCCATGATATAATCAACGGCTGAGGGCTTCACATCAAGCGCGAAATGGCAACAAGGCGCTATCCCGCGGACTTTGATTGAGTCGGTGTCGGTTGTAAGAAATCTCCGGACTCCACCAACTGCATCCATCATGTATCGAACACCCACCCACCCGGAGGAGAGGGCCATGTACATAAGTCCGTGGATTGTCAAGCCACGGCGTTTGAGGTGCGAGCGGACCACTGGTAGCACGCTAAGGCTTGTCATTTCATGCACTCGTGGCTCAATCTCTTGGGGTTCCCTGTAACTCACAGCATAAGTAGCGGTAGACACTTGTTCGCCCACAAGGGGTCATTCGACCCGCCAACCGCACAAAGACGCCGGACAAGGAAAGACTAAAACTCTCTCCGCAATACTTCCTTGATTGTAGTTCTCTCGCAGCTCGGGCCCAGAAGAGAGGAGTTCAATCACCGGGTCAGAAGGAGGGGAAAGGAACAACGACAGGCCAGAGGTAACGCTGGTGATGTTCGCATCGGTACTCTGCGTGAGAAGCGTCCTCCAAGCCAGCAATCAATCAACTCTTCACAAGGTGCTTAACCCTGCAGGCACTCAGTACCCAGCCACATGTGCCTGTCTAGTTAGGTATGTAAGCTGTCGCGAAGGATTACCAATTCGTTACCCAAGCTTAGTTACCTCGACCACTGCCTATGAGTGGCTCATACTAGACTGGTCTGGCTTCGGACCCGGCGAAGTGGGAAGACCACACAGACGGGCGAGACGAGACGAGGGGATTGGCGTTTCTGTGGCTCCGTGAAGAGCATAACGACGAGAGATAGCCAACCCAAGTGCTGACTTGGTTGGTTGGTCATGCTCGACTGTCGCCAAAATGCCCACCGGCACGGCACTGACAACCGCACGATTACAATGCACCTCGATGGCCAAACGTGGTCCTGAGGTTCTGCTGGGGCGTCCAAACAGAAACCTCATCATCTCCTCTCCACAGGCGCCCCCCCCTTTTCAAAGTTCCAAAGTTTCTCAAGTTGCGTTGTAGTAGCTTTGGCTGCACGGCCATATGCAACAACCTGGGGCCTGGGAAGAGAAACAAGAATTCATCGGTAGAAAGGCCCGGCATCTGTTCATGACGGTCCTGTTTCTCACCGCCAAGAGGCTTGCCTAAGTTGAAATACGCCCTAAGGAAGGACTTGAAGCTGTTTCTGGTTGCTAAGGTTTAATGCCCGTCGCCATGGCAGGGCCGTCGAAACCTTGCCGGGGTCGTTGTGTTGCAATGTGATACTTTTAGACGTCGCCTTTTGACTAGCGACGACGGGGCGGTCGTCGTTCGTGGGGGGAGTCGTTTTCATCGTTCCATGATGAAACAGAACTGAGATAGGGTTCCAATACGGCCTGTGATGTATCATAAAGCTTGTGGGGTTGGTGAAAATTAGATGAGGAATGCGGGCTTGCAACACTTGAACAGACGGTCCTGGCATTAGTCCAAAATACGCAATGGAGCTTCTTATCAATGTCTGTCGATGACGAGAGAAGGCGGCCGGTAGCCACATGTAAGAGGTACGGCAGCAGCACCATTTTCTATGCTATCAGACAGATTTGCGACCCAGGCTATTGGACACAACAACGGCATCGGCGTTGTGGCGGCACGATCAGGGAGTATTATACGATGGGCAACTTCGGGCTATCGACGGAGTTGCGACGCGGCAAATCAAGAGAGGCATGGCTTGGCTATGCCAACGTGCTAGGCGTGGTGTAGCGGCATCTGGATATCGTCCCTCCATGTCGCTACGAGTACTCCGTACCAGGGTGGCCTTGGTTATCAACTTATCATGCACTCCGCGGGACGGACAGGGTCACGGCCACGGCCAACGGAATTTAAACGTTTACACTGTAAACTAACGTTAAAATTAGGCGAAGATGGGCTGCAGATATGACGTGGCGGCCAGGAAGATGAAAACCAAAAAGAAAACGAGCAACAAGAATAAAATAGAGTTGGGGCATACGTGGTCTCGCGAAATCTGTGGTCCGCAGTCCCAAAGGGAGAGGAAAATCAAGGGCCAATTGATGACACCTGGATGCAAAAGGGCCGCTGTATAAGCGGACCAACTCACACCAGCACCGACGCAACTAGATAAAAAACAGAGCAGGTCACCGACGAGGGTAGGACTGGAAAAGGTTGGAACATGAAGTTAGTCGCCCAGACTATGGGGTCAAAGACACAAACATCCTGGTCGGTGACTTGCTAAAAGCAGCTGGATGCGTGGCAGAGCCTGGCCGCATCATGGTATGTTTTGGCGATGGGCGCTCAAGTCCGCCGCTGCAGGCGGAGTTGAGAGCCATGATGAATTTGATTGATCAGTAATAGTGCAGGGCTGGCAAGACCTCAAGCTGGAGAATGAGCACTTGAGACCTGGGCACATATCTGGGCAGACTGATGTGCAGCCTAGGGGGCATTTGGGGGGCCCGCTGGGGGCTTTAGGCGCTGGGTCACAGGCTGTTTAGCGGCCGTCTACTGGCCATGCCCAGTGGGAAAGAAAAGCCAAAATTCCCATGGCCCCACCCGCCAGCAGCTGCGTGCTAGCAACTGGCTACTTGGCCGGTACGCGATTGATTGCACCAGACTGCAAGGACGGGGACCCCCATGCCCGTCTCTCGCCATTTCGGACATAAACACGCCGCCGACAGGCTGCTGGAGGCTAGCCGCACACCCCCCCCTCCGCCCCGGCGCAGGTACCTCCACGGGTACGGAGTACGTACTCCCGCCCAAGCCCAGAAAGGCGCAAAACGCAACCGGCGTCTCCCCTCTAGCAAGTCGATTCATCACTTTCAAAGCCATCCCTGACGATTATGTGAGACTGAGTCTTTGCCCCGGGAGATGGCAGATACATATGTACACACATACATATACGCTGGCCTCTGCCCTAGCCATGCATACATTAATCAGCCCGCGCCCCTCTCCTCTGGCCGTCGAGTCATTTCCCACTCTTGGTGCAAAAGGCCGTTTTCCCATACAAGTTGCGGTGGCTGTTTATATAACCTGCCCGGTGGCACCAACACCCTCCTCCGTCTGCTCCTCCAGTTTTGCCCGAATTACAAACCGTTTGGCAAGAATACTTTGCCATATTACAATTGCTTCCCTGCTTCCTCCCCTTGCCTGATACCTACCTGATTCCCACATCGCACACAGACACGCGGACACACAACGCCACATCATGGGATCGCATAGCTTGCCTTCGCCCCCGGCGGAGGAGAATAAATCGGGAGCTTCTAGAAAGAGCACGTCGACAAAGTCTGTCAAGTCTACGAGTCGTGTTTCCAAGCGCGCCAGTGCCAGTGCTGCCGCTGCCCACCACCATGATCACGTAACTCACGCTGCGGGCATGGATGGCCGACATAAGCGAGTATGGAAGGCTTGTGAGAGATGTAGAATGAAGAAGACAAAGGTACCGTGAATCCTGTTTTGACCCGAAGACGCAAAACAAGTCTTTTTTATTTTTTTATTTTTTTATTTCACGCTAACATGAGAAAATGACAGTGCGATGGTGAATTCCCTTGTAAGAGATGTAAGGATGACGGCCTTGTTTGTACAGCTGGGGTCCGCAAAAAGGTCGAGTATAAGCAGCTGCCACGAGGGTATGTAACGTGCCCATGATGACGTTTCATGTACTGTCCCAATCCAGAGATGTTGTTGTTGTTGACACGGGTTGAAATGAGCAGATACGCCGAGGTTCTTGAAAACACTCAATTCGCCCTCATTGCCACGGTTCACAAGCTGTACAACATGGTGCGCAACTCACAAACATGGGAGCTTGGCGAACCCGATCTCAACGACCGCGGGCTCCCCGTGATCCATGATATCGCGCAGAAGCTCGGCTGCATCCGGCCCAACAGCGACATCGACCTCCCCGTGCACTCGGTGTTTCCCGAAGACGAAGCCGGCATGGCAGAGCTCGCGCGTCAGCTCGAGGAACAGCAGAACAAGGACGGCGACAGCCAAAAGGACCTCAAGGACACCGACTCGTCCAGCTACCAGCGAAACGACCGTGCCTCGTCATCGGAGCTCGACCATTCCGACTTTGAGGACTACCGCAAGGCGGCATTTGGCAGCGGCAACGCCATGACACTATCACCGCAGAGCTTCGCCGGCAGCAACGACTTCGACTTCAGTCCCACGGTGCCCGAGATGGACCCCAGCGTCATGTTTGCCTCACAAAACCAGTCCATGCCCAACTTCTCCACATGGTCCATGCCCAAGTCTCAAAACAGCGGGCTGGCAATGCAGCACTTTTTGCAGCAGGCAGATGCCCTGCAGAGCATGAACATGATGAACCAGCCCATGGTTGATCCTGAATTCGGCACCATCAAACCCGACATCCTGTCATGTCCCAACCCCGATGTCATGATGGGCATAGGCGACCCCATGATTTACGGCGGGTTTGACAGCGAGTCGATGAGACTCTGAGTCTCTGAGTGTACCGAATAGTCAACACAACTACAAACCCGCTCACACTTGTGTGTGTGTGACAGAGAGAGGCTGGATGGGTAATGGCTATTGATTCCAATGGGCTGGTTCCAGGGGGGGTTGCACCAACAGCCCGTGTACATGAGACGAGAGCACGACAGGCATATCTTTTTTTGAGCTGCGGCCGGGGAGGGAGTTTGACGCAATGGGGAAACCGGCGTTTATTGTCCTCTAGTGGTTCCCGTACGACATTTTTTTTTTCTTGTGGATTTTTTCCCCATTTTCAGCATTGCGTTTTTATATTCTTTATCCTTGATGTTTTTGGGTTGGCGTTGGTAAAATCCGATAGGGAGTAGAGGTTATAGAAGTGCAAGGGAGAGGCTACAAAATAGCCCTCCCCCCGTCATCAATTTTTTTTTTAATTCCTTTGCAGGAGGCCACGATGAGAGGTGCCAGGATGAGCTGGATTGGAGCTCCGCACGCTGCATTGAGCAGCTTTCCATAGACGCGCGCCGGGACAAAGTAATTTCACTTACGATATTGCGTGGGCATTCATGATGAGTCATTGCCGTTGCCGATTGGTGATTGATCCGTCCGTGATTCACGGCCCTCGGTTTCGTTTCGGTTCGCCGTGCAGTGCAGGCCGTGAAGTGAACGACAGACAGACCCGATCGATCGGGCCCCCGAGTAGCCTAACCTCGGATCGATCTGGAGAGCCGCCCCTCTCCTATCGAAATAAACTCATGGCGATGACACCTGACTATTGCGCGAGTCCAGATCCTAGCCCTCTTTTTTTTCTTTTCGGTCAGCTTTAAATTTCTGGCAGCTCCCGCTTATCACTAATCGCTGTATTTCATGTCATCGTCATTGACTCCGGGGGGGGATTTACACGGCTACGAGAACGAGAGCTACCTAGAGCGAAGTTACATGCCGCTTCTCCACAGAGTTGGTGTATTTCCTTCATGTAGATCCGGGGTGGGATAATCTGCAACACATAGCTGCGTAGAGCCACTGGTGGTCCCTTTGAGCCTCTTCTTCCTCGTCATCTCGTCCTGCTGCTCCTGCTGCTCCTCTTTCCCCCGCAACATGGCGGTGCCACAGCAAAGTATATTGGCCCTCGCAGCTATTTTAACCTCTTGCTCAGGCGGGGAGGGGGGAGGAAGCTCGCCTTGGGCCTTCTCGGGGGGTGTTCGTGGCGGCCCCCCGGCGCAGCCACGTGGGCTATTTGCTTGCTTGCTGCTTGCTGCTTGGGAGCAGCCAGATTCCAAATCAGCAGTTTTCATCTAGCAGTACCATCGAAGTTGGATACGGGGGCAACCACCAGACGGCCTACACGAGCAGTTTTACACGAACGAGATGGGTGTCATGTTGGAGACTTCCACCCATGGATTACGAGTCTACACTATGCTAGTTCCACGAAAAGTCGGCGGGTTTATATACCCCTCAGTTTGACGACGTTCTCGCGTGCAAACGATTCAGAGTTCGAGCCATGGGCAGCCACGGCTTGCTGTCCCGATGTTGCTCGGGGGGTGGTGGCACGTCGGATGCTATGCTGTAGCGACTACTTGCAATTAGCAGCTCTGAGGCGCGCCGCGGGCAGGGGTGACGTCTGGAATCCGATTACTATCTCCCAGGGCCGCTAGTGGCCTGTCAAAAAAGGGTTCCTCTCAATGCGCTGGAGGGAGTCTCCCTTTTTGTGGCGGCAGACGGTCGGTGGGCATGAAGCTCGCCGTTTGGGTCCAGAATCGCCAGATGCCTTGGGTGTAAGCTTTGCGCCGGCGTGGCGGCAGCCGGCGTAGCGCCGATCTGGCGGGCCAGAGATGAAAACATTGGACTGGACGCTACATGAGAGCATTCTTGAGCTCTTGAGCTATACAAGCACACATACGGGGCGAGGACCTGCGCAGAGGGAAACGTCCAGCGTCCCTGGGGGGGGTTCGTTGGGAGCGGCGGCCAACGGCTCTGTGTACGTACGTCATGTAATGCCTTTGCGCTCGTGATTCCGACACCACGACTGCATGCTTAATTGACGGGGGGTACGAATGCTTTGAAGAGCAAAAAAAATCCGAGACAGCTCTGGAATATCAAAGGGCCAGTGGCCGGTCGACAAAGCGCCGCCAAGGTGCCAGCGACTGCAAGGCAAAACAAGCGTCGTTCGGCCTCGTTCCCACCCGGTGTTCGGGCTCTTGCGAACCTCCGGGCGGATTGGTCGACGGGCGACGGGTATCCGAGAGTTGATATCCGCCGTGGAGGAAAGGGGAGGGGTGCGGCTAGAAAGAAAAGAATGGGGCCTGAGCATATATCCCTGTTGGGCCAAGTAGTATTGCCGAATTGGGTAATGGCATCGGGGCCGCTGACAAACTCGCGCGCGCGCGCGGTCTCAGTCACTAGTATTAGAGTCGAGTGGGTTTCTGCATAATGCGGATTATGCTTGAATTTGACCAATTTTGGGCACGGAAGAGGTTTGGTTTTTTTCTGCTTGTGCTCCGCATTTCTAAAGAACAAGTGAAAGAATCCCTCGGGCTGGAAGGGGGGCCCTGGTGTCGTTGGATGTAGCGGTAGGCGTTGGCTGAGCCAGCATGGTTGGCTTGGCGTCGAGACGGAATGTGAAAGATGCAGAGTGCGTTGCGTTATGGACAAGGCGCGAGGCGTCGCGAAATACGCCGCCGACTGTGACATCAGACGCTGTGTCGTGTCTGCAGAGGACTACGTACTTACGCTAGGCCGTGAGCTCGGCTTATTCATGCCCTGTTGGGGGCTGCAAGGCGTCAACTGGCATCGGCATATTCGCAGGCAAGTTTTGCCAATCAAGGTGCGGCAAATTCTGACATGCAAGCCTGTTGTCCTACCAGGGGCTGCGTCCTTGACCCCAGACTGCCGCGTGCAACTACAATTGATTCCTGCCTGAGATGACGACATGTTGCTGCAGAAGTCGTTTGACTCAGCGGCCTCTTGCAGCACCGGCGGGAGGGTAAGACGTGGAATAGATTGACGGCGGGACAGGGGCACAAATTAAAAAAGAAAAAAAGGTGGACGACGCTCAAACCACCCTGTCTCACGGGCATGTGGCCCATCTCGGGGCCTGGAAAATACAGCAGATACGGCGTGTGTGCGGGCTTCTGGAAAGCGGTGCAGGAAATTTTATGTCTGGTACATACAACATACATACTTACCTAAGTAGGCATATAAGTAGTAAGCAGTACCGCGCGCCGGTTAAATTGACGTCGAGGTGCTCCACGCCGCTAGACGAGGCCCAGGGCCATTGATGGAGTTTACGGACGTCCGCCGTTAACAGTCCGTCGTCCGTTGTCCGCAGCGTCACGTCTTTGCGGGCGTGGAGCGGAACGGGCTGCCGACCTCGCCCGTCAGTCCCTCACGATATACATATGACATGGTCGCGTGACGATGCACAACCGCCCGATCTGTGATGCATGTTTCCCTGCATGCTTATTCTTGTGCGACGCGGGTGCCGCGACGATCCCGGAGCCAGATGGTGCGAATGCGAGACACGGAGCATTGAACCCACCCGCGCGGCGCTGCGCCTTGGCATCACGGGCAATGGACGTTGACTCACCTCGTCGCTATTCCATCTCACACGTGGATTTGCGTGGCCTAGAAATTGGGGAATATCCGAGAGGGTGGGTTGGGGGGCGTGTGCAGTGCTAGGGCCGGGCAGAAGAAATAAAACAACATGGAAATGGTTTTGTCATCCAACACAAGGCCGTGGAATTGGCCCCGTGCAGCCAACCTGCAAGTCCCGTCGACGGCATTGGCCTTGCATTTGTTGTCGCGATACCGATGGTCTGGGCGGCGTCGCGAGGCCTCGTCCTTGTCATTCGTCGCCTCGCGCCAGGATGCAGCCGCTGGCTTTTTCGGCTTTCAATGTTCGCCATAGCCTCGCTCGTTCCCCCGGCGGCCAAGGTGCCTAGATGGATGCTTGGCAGACCTCAAGTGCTGCCGGGGGCGCTCGTCGCCTGTCGCAACGCTCGAACCCAGGTGCTCAGCCTTCTCTGGGCCCGATTACGCGTATTTGGCGGATGCGTCGATGGGCTCTCGGGCTTGAAGCTGAGGCTTGGCTGCCGCCATTGGGGGTGTGGCCGACGCGCAAGGGGAATGAATGCCCTTGGCCCGGTGATTGACGCGTGCCATGGTCTTTGGTTTGTTGTACGTGGTCCCTTTCCAGCCGTAGATTCGGACAGGTCTGGGGTGAGGCCACAGTAGCGGGCGTCGATGCTGAGCACATGTAGTTTCCTGGCAGCGGACATGGCCGTTGCAGAGATACGTCGAGTTGTTTTTGAACCGTCCAAGTTTTTCGGATGCGTTGGGCGCCTGCATTTGTTCCATCATTTCGCCGCCAGAATATTTCCATCTACCTGGGTACCCAGGTACTTCAAGGCAGCACTTGAGATCAGTTGGCACCTTGCTGGGGGTATTATTGATCGCTACTTAAGTACTTATCCGAGCAGAACAATAATTCCCCCCACACGGATTGTGCAAGTATCTTGCATAAGAAATAAGATGCAGGTACTCCGTTATAGAATTTCAAAGTCATATTCAACTCGCCGTCTCCATCCATGTCCTTTCCTTCAAAACTAGTACAATCAAAGGTAGTCCGGGTACTTTATATTAGCATTAAAGGCATCGTTGTTGCGCTGTACTACATACTTAAATAGATTAATTTGGTGGAGCGCCGACTAACCAGGTAATTGGTGGGGCCCACGAGAGCGGCCCGCGCTCAAGGAGGTTAGCGGGGTTCATCTGTCAACTTCAACCTCCATTCATGCTCTGACGGCTCAGAAATTCGCACCAGTTGCTAGCTCCCACGCGGGCAGCAAATGCCTGGTAGACGCTGTCCATCTGTGAAACCACTTGCCCCCGTATTGGAAACGACACGCACTCGTCGGATCGTGCTGTACGGATGACCCTTCGAGAGCCGACGGGTTTCCTGAACACTAAAAATACGTCGCTTTGATATGACGGAAGTCGTGCCACATTTATCAAAGGCGCAGCAGTATTTCGGAATGTGAACGGAGTAGCTAAATTGTACCGTGATCAGCTCATTCAGGCTGCATATCGGAAAGCTGTTTGAGATGGCGGCATATATACGATGAAGCTCAAGAACCAACACCGTGGCAGGATGCACATGATGCGCTTCAGGAAGGAATAGCTGAGACGTGCGGCAAGAATCCCGAATACGATTCACGGATGAATGACTTGCATATTAATTTACATACAGACGATGATTCAGGGGAACTTAGTCAAGTGTCGACTATAAGGACGCCAAGATCCAACCTCGCGTGTTGCATCAAGCGTCGAGCACGCATCAGACAGAGTAGATAGTATAACGTGAGAACTCGCCGTACAAGAAGAGGCAGAGGTAAACTCACAGACAAATCGTCGCCTCTGGAAAAAAGATGCACTCGACCTGTTACCAGAGGGAAATAGGTTGACACCTTTGCGAGAAGGAAGAGCAAATGGAGATTGCATCCTTTGACAACAAAGCGAGGCGCATTGCCTATGGCTGCATTGTTTCATGGGCGGACCACAAGTGTTTTGTTATAGCTACAGTCAACCAGATATGATATATGCAACAAGCTTCAACAACATGCGCTGGTCGAGTCTCGAGGCTTTTTCCAAAACTGGCAGCTTAACAAATGAGATGCCGCTGACGCTTTGTCATGGAATACGAGGTCGCGATGAAAAACTAAATGAGACTGCTAAATAAGATGTTGATGAGATTGAGATGGTCCTCTCTCACACCAGATGCCTTTTATGATTCATCACTTTCCAATGACTACACATGTATATTCCTAGAAATAAATTATACAGGGGAGACGGATATCTCTGCCCGTCCCCGCCCCACTTCCTAGAATGGTAACTTATCATAAAGAAAACATGGATGACAGTACATTACGGTTCTCTGGTTCGAGTACCATCAGACATATAGCGTTCATTTCACTCCCCAAGTCTGGGCATATCCGGCCACCAGGCGAAGAGTACTCCGTACCGTGATGGATAGCCAGGGCCGATGAACCAGACGATGGGCTTGTCGAGGCTGAGTACTCCAGTGGCTCACCAGCCCTTTGTTGTTCTTTTGGTCTGCTTCTTGGCTGCCTTGACGGGATGTAGGTGCATCGCGTGGAGTTGAATCCCAGCAAGAGTCCGGTTAGCAATTGAGGCCCGGGACAACAATATTACAGAGTAGGCAACATCCAACACCGGGCGTGAAATGCGTAATTCATTTATTCTCATCCCACCAGACCATTTGTGCGCCCTACGCCCGACCCAAACCCGCCATTTGACCCCTACGCCCTCACGTCCGCTTATCCCAAATGCGGCAAAACATACACAAACTAGTCACTACACGAAATCATCCAACGCCTCTTCTTGTTCTACCGGGCCCGTCAATGGCTACGTCTTGAGATCCAAAACCCGCTTGAGCACATCCTCGCTCGCCCTCCACCACCGCGCTCGCTGCTCCAAGTCATCTGCCACGCCGCCAAAAGCCGCATCCTTCCTCCTCTGCGCCTCGCGCGCCGCAGCCGTGCTGCTTTGAAGCTTGGCCTGCAACGGTCCGAGCTCGACTTGCAGGCGCTCTGCCTCCTTCTGCTTCCTGGGCACTTTGGCCTGCAGGGCCTCGAGTTCTCGCGCCAGCTGCTGCTGCTCGGCCCTGCGCCGCTCTACCAAGCCAAGTGTCTTGGCCAGGGGCAGCTTGAGGCCGGGGTTGGCGCCTGACAAATCCTGTGTTGCTCTCAGCTGCTCGACCCGCGCCTCCAGCTCCCGTGTTTTGGCCGGCAGGTCCTGCAACTTTGCCGTGTCGAGCTGGACGGCCTCGTAGCGGCGGCTGAGTTCTCGCCCTCTGCTCTCGAGCTCCGTCACCATGGCCGCCACCTCCTGCTTGAGCGCCTTGAGTCCGGCCTTGACTTCTGCGTTGTCCTTTTCTAAGTCTAGGTTCTCCTGCATCGTGACGATTAACGGCGGGTCGCCGACGATTGCGCGGATAAACTTTTCCTTGGTGACTTGCTCGACGTAGGAGAATCGCAGTTTGGCAAACAGCTCGGTGTAGTGCGCTAGGTCGGCTTCGAGGCCGGCCGGGGTAGGGCCATCGAGGAGTGAATTTGATGCATCCGATGCCCGTGGCCGTGAATTTTGCTCGGCAGGGTCAGTAATGGTTTCGCTGAGTCTGATGATGGATATCTCTTGGTTTGCTTGCAGGCGCTTCAGAGCCTCGAGGGCTTGTGTCGCGTCGGCAGCCGCCATGGCGGAAAATTGGCCCTGTTTCGGGAATTGTACCGCTTTTCTAGTAATTCAAAGGGAAGAATTTTATGTTCCCTACTCGTCTGGATTTCCTCGGGGCCCTTGGGGGTAGGTGTTCTAGATGTTCGCTTGACGTGTCTGATGGGTGAGAATGATGTTGGAGGTGGGAATGTGTTTACTTTGACGCCCAAACCGGTTAGTGCATGCAGCCTCGAAACTCTGCCGGCTATCGGACTCGACTCGACATCACCACCCACAGAGACAATGGCTCCGCGACCGACGACTTTCCTCCACATTCACTCGTCCCATGCGCCGACGCTGCTTCGATTTTTGGGGCGCCTTTGGGCTATTTACTCTTGGTCTAATTCTGGTCGATTGTACAAATGTCAAACGATGAATTTCTCACGGATGAATACGTGGCCGGTCTCCTGGCACAGGATGCCAAGGACTGCTCACTGAAGTACTCGGCCATGGGCATGGAAGCTTTTCGCGACAACAAAAAGTAAGTCGGAGCCCGAATATTCACCGGAAGCTTCCGGTCCTGACATGCGCTAGGCCTTCTACCATGCCCAAACCAAATACACGATTCCTGCGCCACATCATCAAAGACACAGACACGCACAACAAGGCCCTACTCGCAAAGGAAGCCGCCGAGTCAAAAGCGAGACTGCAAGACCTCGAGCACGCCGAGGAAATAAAGAGGAGGAAGACGAATCCCAACGCCAAGGACATACGAAGGCGTCAAATGGGCGACATCCAAGCTATCCTCGGCGGCAGGAATAGGCGGCGGGGAAACGACGATGATTCGGGCACATCAACTCGATGTGACAAGGATGACGGCAAGGATCGCCACGAAAGGAAAAGCGCCAAGAGGAGCGATGATTTGTGCAGACGCGAATATGAGAAGCGACGCTATGGACGGCTCTCAGAACGCGACTATGCCGACGATGATGCCGAATCTGGAAGCGACGACCGGAAGAGGTCTCGACGCAGCAGACACCATGCATCATCGGACCAAGACGAAAGTCGGCACAGACACGGCAGATCACGAAGAGATGGCAGATCCAAGTCACCGCGGCGGCATCGATCATCCTGCTCGCCCGACAATCGAAAACGCAGTCACAGGCAACGCTCGCGTCATCGATCAAAGCCACGGGATTCTTCGCGTTCGCGGAGCAAGAAGAAGCCCAGCCCACCGCCGGCGCCAGACGAAGATTCAGACCCTCTAGAAGACTTGATAGGACCAGCGCCGCCTCCAAAATTCCGTGGTCGGGGGACAATAGGGGGTGCGGCGGAACTCGACCGTCGGTTTTCAGAGTCGTACGACCCCAGGCTGGACGTGCAGATGGACGAGGATGAGGAAGACGTCTGGGGTGATGCATTGGAGTCGTTTAGGGACCGACAGAAGCTCAGATTGCACCAACACCAGCGGATGAAAGACGCCGGCTTCACGGAGCAAGAAATACAGCGAGCCGAGGGGACGGCCGACAAGGCCGGAGAGCATGTCGTCTGGTCAAAGGCCGGGGAGAGGCGGGAATGGGACAAGGGCAAGGGCCTGGGGCTGGATGGTGTCGATGAAGACGACAAGAACCCGCCCACTCTGTTTTCAGAAGACTACTAGGAGAAATCTTTGGGCGGCGTCTTTTCGGTCTCCGTGTTCGGCTTTGGCTGGGTCGCGCTTGATTAGTTGGCATTCTTGGATAGAAGGCGTTATGAGTATGGGTAATAGAACGGCATACCAGTAGTGGCAGGTTACTATTTCGAGTTGTACGCAAACTGCCGTGAATACGAGAGTGATGAGTCGATGCTTTTCTCCCGTACACGACGTAATCTATGCCTGCGCCGATTCCTTCATGCATGTGTGGAATTCGGCATCGGAGCGACGTATGTCTACGGACAGAGATTCAAAGCGGCCCAGGAGAAGTCCGTTGCTGCAATGCGACGAGCCAAAATGATCGTCCTACCACGCAGGACGCTGTTCTACGCTACATTACGCCGGTGTATATTTTGCGGGAACTATGTATCTTGTCATGGATTAAGCAAAATGGGCAAGCGTTCAAGCCTGGGCGCATACTAGCTGTCGACTTTCTCTTCACGGCGTCTCATGCTGGCATCAGCAGTAGAGTAGGGTATTGTACCCGCTATTCCCTCGTCGACACTTTATGCAAACGGGTTGGATTTGTTATGCCGGCTCTCGCTCTTCAACCCCAATCAGATGAATGAAAAGTGTGGTAGTCGCCATGATCTCCGTCTCGGCGCGAGGGCACTCCATCACAAGCGCAGCTATCTGTGAGGACTGGAGGACTGGATGGTTGGTGTAAGCCAGTTTTCTGACTGCTGACGATGGCGCAGATATCTTTTGCTTTACGGCGGACACGTTTCTCCAGGGAAGCCTTGTCAACATGGTGATGCGCTGCTTTCTCCTCTTCATAGAGCAAGACATGCAAGGATTCGATGACATTGTTTTCATGGGTCGGCCTCAGCCAGCAGGTATCAATGATATTTCATCGATATGGTTGAGGGTTTGAAGGGGACTGAAACCCGAAAATGGGGCACGGGAGAGATGACTGGGAGTTGGACTATTACAGCTACAATTACTCTCCGTAGGTCATGCATGTTCTTCAACCGGCGACGCACGATGCCAGGCTACGGCATCGGATGGCGCAGGATCTGTGCAACGTGGTGGTGCAGGTGGGCAATTTAGGAGCTTGTCCCCAAGAAGATGTATTGTCCCGACTACAGAAAAAGCAAAAGAAGGCATGGAAACAGGAGGGAGGCCAGACTGACGAGCGGGGCGAAGCTCACGGGGGCATCACGAGGATGAGAGGACCAGACGCATGGCGCCATGGTCTCTGTACTCACGTCATGGTTGGAGGCTGGCCGAAGGTGTGTGGAGGACAAGAGACGTGTCGATTTTATGAATGCGTTGTGTGGTGGATGTGTGCAGCCTGCATCACTGAATTGCTCGAATAGTCTGGAGTGCCAGTCGTTGGCGACGAGATGGGCCCAAGGTTCAAATGTTGGCATGTATATGAGGAATTTTGAAGGAAATCAGCGTGGAGTTTGCAATGCTCCTGTGTAGAGCCCGGCCGACGGTTTAAAACCAGCCCATGAATGCTCAAGACTCAGCATGTTCGTCAGTTGATGCAGGGTCTTCAAACGTTCAAATGCTGGCTGCTCAGGTGGTCTGGTGACGTCGTTGAGGAGGGGCGGGCAAGAGGCTGGAACGGTTGGATGCACTGGACATGTCTTCTTGGTTTCAAACACGGATCAATTGACTTTGGATGTACTCCGTAGGTGTGTTGAAATGTTATCAAAGCGTCGACCAGTCGATGGCCCCGAGGTATTGGGTCTAAAATGCCAACATTCATCCCGTGGTTCCAATTTTAAGGTTTTAACGCACTAGATTGGCTTTTGTCAGCGCCCGACTTTGACGGCATCAGGTAGAGCAGGGAACTGGGGCAAAGGGCAGACGCAACGACATGAAAAAAAAAATTGAAAAAATTCTATTTCATCTGTTCTCGCGCAATAATGGATGGAGGCAGGATGGCGCGGCTCATAGACAAATGTCCAAACGGCTCAGCCGTACACAGTCACAAGCCTCGCATGTGCAAGCTTCGGACAGCTTCTAGCCTGGAACATTTAAATGTCAACTGTGCTGGTTCAATGTTGGCAGTGGTGGTTGGGTGGGACCGTTGACCAGTTGACATCCGGAGGCCTTCTGAGCGCCAGACCATGTGGGCAACGGGCTGATTCGCCGGAGCTGGGAGCATCATCAATGATGGCACCTCGGTGAGTATGTGGCCGCCTTGAACCTGACTGGAGCTGGCACTGGGCGCCTGGCGCCAGTCTGGTCGATTGGTCGACTGGAATCAGAACATTGAAGCAGTCTGGTTTGATCTGGATTCTGGACTGTCTCAACCGCCCTCTGTTGCGCCCGCTGTGACCCCCCAACCGCCCAGGGCCGCTGGACATGGAGCTCCTGCCCTCAAATGCATCATGCTGGCCCCTCCAGATGTCATGCCAACTTTGAAGCATCCACCCGCTCGACCAGAGGTCCCAGCCACCTATGCACAGGCTGCCGTCACCACCAGTCACTCGAGGCCACTCCAGGCCACTCCAGGACCTCCAGACCGCGCAGGTGCCTCGACTTGACACGCTCCAACGCCATGCGCCAGTCACACCACTCCTGCTTGACCCTCACCTCGCCTTCATCGTCTCACCTCGTCCTGGTGTTTGAACCACACTCCCTTAACCGTCTCCTTGAGCGTTTTAATCCGTTTCGTTTCCTCCTTCTTTTCCCCTTGCCATACCAAGCATTCGCTTCACCTCCCATTGCATCCTTTGTTGGCTCCTCCAGCCTCCGATCCAACGGTCCATCCGCACTGCACTTGCCGCCCTCAAGCTGCGCCCCCCCCGACCCTCGCAGCTCGCAGATGAACGGCGTCACTGGCTGACGGCATCGTCGTCGACTGGACACCGGACGGGACGACGACCACAGCTACCATTTCGAAAATCCCACTCGCCAAGTCCTCCATTCTATCCATTTATCCTCTCGCCCTCATCTCTCCCGAGTATACGCGAGTACACCGGTGCCGTTTGAGGCCCAGAAACCGGCAACATGCGTACGCCACGGGTCGCCATACTCGTCCTCTTCTTCGCCGCGTTCCTCTTCATCGTATTCCGTGCTTTGACAGCCACCCGAACCACCGTAGTCGCTTCGTATCCGCCTGCTCCTCGAACGTCATCAAAGTCGGTATTCGGCTTCATGTATTACAACACGCCGTTTTCTCTATTTCCTCCCAACGCCGCTATCAGCTTGACCGATGACAATAGCACATCTTTTGCCGCGCGGCCCGCAGCCTTTGGTCCTAAGCTGGCTTCCTCGGGCCTAAGTGGTCAACTCTGGGTCGGCAGCGGTTTCGGGGAGGATAGCCTGGACACGGATGGAGAGCTTGGCTGTAGTGATTTGCCTGGCTGGGGCAGCTCGAATACCAGAGCGTCTCTGAAGAACTCTTTTAAAGTTGGGTCGACGAGACTCCCTTCAGCCAAGGTCAAAGTGCCCAAAAAAGGAGGCACCCTGCTTGACCACGATAATCGCGAAGCCATTGCCAAGGGCAAAGCACAGGCGAAAAGTCCCAAGAACGACAACACGGATAATTATCTGACCGAGGAGGTGGCTGGTACTCCTTCTCGCCGGGATAGCTCCGTCGGCTCGTCTGGACATGCCGATATACAATCTATTCAGGAAGCTGCAGAAATCGAGGGAAAGATTGTTCTGCTCAAGCGTGGAGGATGCGGCTTCTTGGAGAAGGTTATGTGGGCGCAGCGCAGAGGAGCAATCGCCGTCATTGTTGGCGACAACCAAAAGGGCGGTCCCTTGATTCAAATGTTTGCCCACGGCGAAGACGTTGACAACGTCACTGTGCCTTCGGTTTTCACCGCCAGGACAACTGCCCAGCTTCTTTCTTCGCTGACACAACCCGGAAGCTTTATTGAGGATACCCTCGATGACAACGGGAACGCCGTTCTCAAGGTCCAGCAGACACCTGCTGCAACGCACAAAAAGCAATCCCTCGCAAGGCCAAGAGCCGCCACTGCTGCAAAGGGCCCTAATGGGTCAAAGGCAAAGAGATCGGTCGAGGAGAAACGATCCAAATCTGCTGCTGGGAGTGGCAAAGGCCTCGGGGGAGGAATCTTCAGCTGGGGCACCACAACTCGCCCAGTGGATTCTGAGAGCCGGCCTCCAAGGAGCGGACGCTTGGACTGGGTCTTGGTTGATGATTTCAACGATGAGAAGGACAGGCTGATTAGCGATACCATGGGCAAAGCGAAGAGGCCCATGCCCAAAAAAGATAACTTCGTTATTGGTGTGCATGATTGGAGAGACCCTGACCTCGTCGGCACTGGAGAACAGAAGAGTACAGCTGAACAGAAGCCCGCAAAGAACGCTGGGTCGGGCAAATCCAAAGACGGAGGTGCCAGCTCTGGCTCGGAGCCAAAACCTGCCGAACCAGACTCTAAGCACCATGGCCTCATGTCAAAGCTATTTGGGAGTGATTCCAGCGATGGCTCAAAATCCGCCATGCCGTCCGTTGATGAGGGTGAGGATTCTCCGACCATCCCACCACCACCCGATGGCTCACAACCACATGAAGGTTTATGGGTGACAATCACGCCGACGAGCAGCGCCAGCCCCTTTTTCGATACCCTGCTGGTGCTCGTTATCAGCCCTCTCGTAACACTGACCGTTGTTTATGCGCTTCTCATTCTCCGAGCTAGGATTCGCAGGAGACGATGGAGAGCGCCAAAGTCGGTGGTTGATCAACTTCCTGTGCGAACTTACCATACCGTTGCTTTGTCCTCACCCAGTCTATCTCCCAGATTACCATCTCCTTCAAGTGCCACGCCTACCACTCCTTTGCTGCAACACAACCCTTCGCGACCACGCCCCCGATCGAGGACCACCACGGGAGTAATGGAAAGCGAGAATCTCCTCTCAGCCAGCGCTGCTGTTCCGGCACCGCAACCTCGGGCAAGTCGTCGGACCGAGTTTGAAAAGGGTGCAGGAGGCTTTTCAGCAGAATGGCGCAAGTACATGGGGCGACAGGTTGAGTGTGTTGTGTGTCTCGAGGAGTATGTGGACGGCGTTAGCAGGGTCATGAGTTTGCCTTGCGGCCATGAATTCCACGCTGATTGCATGTAAGTTTCAAGCGTACTCTACCGTTCCTCATGCGAACCCATCCGCTAACCCCACGACAGAACCCCCTGGCTGACTACGCGGCGACGAACATGCCCTATTTGCAAGGGCGATGTGGTTCGGTCATTGGCGCGCGGCAAGGGAAATGGCCCTCGATACGACGCCTACCGAGAGGATAGCGACGACGATGATGAGGAGGAGGATGAAGCCGAGGCGTCTGGCTCTGGTTCAGCAGACAGACAGTCTGATTTGGAACGAGGTATCACATCATTAGAACCGAGAGACGCGCCGCAACGACCGGATAGAGACGAGGGTTGGCTAGGTATTTTGTCCCACAGCTTCAATGGCATGACGCGGCCCCATCCCCAATCACCCTCGCCAGAGGATCGAAATCGTTAGAATTTATCTATTACGAACTTGCATCAGAGGCACTGCATAACCCAGCCCTCGACGTTTTTGCTTTCCTCCTCTTTTGGCGTCTGGCATATCAAGGAACAGGGAAATAGGTGGATTTAATGCTCGTCGTTTGCTTTTTTCTTACTAGCGAGTACAACTTTTGTGTTTGGGGGAACAGCCGTGTCCAGGAGAACGCGCTGTGGCAGGCTTGCGCCCTTTATGGCAACGATTTACTTTTTTGGCTTGTGTATAGGATTCCTGCTTTTGGCCACGCGGGTGGCGTCTGCAGAGGTGTTTAGCAACTGCATGGCATGGCTGTGCGAGGAGCACACACCGTAGTTCTACTGGGCGGATAGTGTGGTGCATTATACCCACCCTCGTGTGAAGGGAAACTCACTTCTACGTTTGTGGAGGTCTGAATGAGAAGTACGAATTACCATTATGTTTTTTGCGGTTTCTTGAATCGAGTGAACGGTGAACGAGTTGGCTGTATGTCAATGCTTGTGTGTAAGTCTCGAGTTCTGACGTGGTACAGGGTGGCACTCTTGGTTTCTGCAAGTTTGCGTAATGGCCTGTTGCTTGGGAGGTATCATCTATTTTTAACTTGTACTTCTTGTGTATAGTATATAACCAGAAACTCCTAAATGAAGCCCTTGAGAATAGCAGCCTCGGCATTGAGTATGGACGAGCCGGCGGCGCCGATGACGGCTATGAGAGCTGTTAGTCAAAAACTTGCCATGGCGGAAAGCGTTCCAAAAAAAACTTACTGTTGTGGCTCAAGGCAGTAAACTTGAGGTCAAAGATGCCGCTCTCGTCCTCCCGCACCCGTCCCACGCTCACGGTATACCCGTTGCCCAAGTCCCGATCCAACCTCGGCTGCGGACGGTCCGCCTCGTCAAACACCCAGATGGCAGGGCTCGGCGCCGAGTGGCAGCCCAAGGTCTGCGCCTCGGAGACGTAGTTGCGCAGCGCGGCCTTGCACTCCTCGGCCGAGGGGGCGGGCTGGCGCTCGAACTTGAGGCTGACGCAGGCCGTGTGGCCGTCCATGACGGGGACGCGGTTGCACGTCGCGGAGACGCGGAGGCCCTGCTGCTCGATAAAGGCGGACTGCGAGCCGTTGATCTGGCCTAGGATCTTGCGCGCCTCCGTCTCGAGCTTGTCCTCCTCGCCGCTGATGAAGGGCACCACGTTGTCCATGATGTCCATGGACGACACGCCCGGGTAGCCTGCGCCCGAGACGGCCTGCATCGTGACGATGGAGACGGTTGTGATGGGGCCAAAGGCGGCCTGGAGCGCGGCGAAGGGTCCCACGAGCCCTATCACCGCGCAGTTGGAGTTGCACACCAGGAAGCCCCGTTGGAGTTTGTTGGTGCGCCGCTGGTGCGGGATGAGGTCGAGGTGCGAGAGATTGACGGTCGGTACGACGAGCGGGACGAGCGGGTCGCGGCGGTGGTTTTTGGCGTTGGAGAAGATGGGGATTTCGGACTTGAGGAACTCTTGCTCTTTGGGGGTGGTGGTGTTGTGTTAGTCTGGGGGGCACGTCATGATGGTGGTTGGTTTTTGGTTCGTACCGATTTCACCGGCGACGTCCGAGTCCAGGCCCGAGAAGACAACGTCGCAGTCTTGGAATTCGCTGGCCTTGCATTCGCGGACAATCATGTCGGCGGTTTCGCTGCTCATGGGGGATGCTTGTTTCCATCGCACGGCGTCTTTGTACTTCTTGCCCGCGGAGCGCGAGGATGCCCCGACGGCGTGGAGCTTGAGCGTCGGATGATTGGCGAGGAGGAGGATGAATCGCTGGCCCACGGAGCCCGTGGCTCCAAGGACGCCTGCGGTTGTTAGTTGGATGGCATTGAGGTGCTGCGTGGTGAGATGGATAAGATGTCAGTTCTGGGGGAGGAGGGGGGGAACATAATGGGACCGAATCGGGACGTACCGCATTTTTTTGTAGGCGATTGTGTAGCCATGTTTGACGGTTCCCCTTTGGACAATAATTGATTGTCAATGGGCGGGAGAAGAAAGATTACGCTGGGAGGAATATGACGTGGTTTCTTGTGAGTCAAGACGAGGTACGTGGATGATGCCCATTGCCGTTGCGACTTTTTGATGGAACCCCGCTGTTCTCGTGCCCCGCCATCGGAGGTGGCTTCTGCTCCTCCCCTACTCAGGTGGGCGGGCGAATCGTTGTTTTGAGGCACGGCTCTTTTCCACGGTGGATTACATGGCAGCGTGGGCGCCAGTTTCTTTCAACCGGTTGTGCAACTAGAATGTGCGCTTTGCAGGTTTAATCAAACTATCTTCCTTCCTCCTACTCTGCAAGACTCCTGGTCATGCTCCAATGTCTCCTCAATCTTTCGATGTCCAATTATGTACATGGTACGCCTAATAATGCAGATTATTCCCACCCATATTGCTCAAACTACTTGACAATTGAAATAAAAAGTTTCAAAGGACACTGACAATACGTTAAACACGTGACGACGGACTGCCCCTTAGGCCAAAGATAGCCTGCGGGCATTGTCGCCGTAAATGCGAAACTGCACAAAGATGGTCGAGTCTTCAACCATGGTGCCCAGAGAGCCCAGAAGCCAGGGCAGCGTGTTGAGCAGGTAGTCCTTGTTCTGGGAGTACGAAATAAGGCTCAGCCCGTACGTCAGGTTTCCAGTGAGGGAGAGCATGAAGAATAGCAGTGACAAGCCTGCATGTGGTGTTAGTCCCGTGACCAGATGCCAAGTGTGCCTGTATTACAATGACGGTAGTGGCTCACCCTCGCAGGACTTTTCCTGGTAGTTTTTGAAAATCTGAGGCAATCTCGCGCTTTGAATTCTCTTAGCATCGTACCGATTCCTGTCATCTTGTCGCATCTTCTTACCAGAGATAAAACACCGCGCTGACATAGCCCAGAGCCAGTCCAAACTTTGCCTTAAAATCATCTTCTGTGGAGGGATCTGACACCCCACCGTCGGGGATGCCGTTGTCGCCGTCCCAAATGCCGGCCTTGTAGGAGACGAACCACCCTGCAAATCCAACCACGTAAATGGCGGTCAGCCCAAGCACGTTATTCAGCCAAGGTCGCCGCTCTAGCGTCTCGTCCTGGCCAGTCACCACCTTTCGGATCGGCTCGAGGGCAGACTCTCTGTGCGTATCGCGCCGGATCAGCGAGCCCGGGAGATCGGTCGAGCTTCGTCGGCGCCGTCCTAGGAGAGGAGAGTCTTCAGATGCTGCAGCGGACAAGTAAGCTCGGTCTTGTGCAGCACGGCGGGCAGCGGCGCGTCGCTGAGCGGCTTTTGCTTTGTAATAGCCAGTCTGTGTGATGAGGATGGCGTCAAGGAAGCAAAAGTACACGGCCAGTGCAATGGCACTCGGGGCCAGCTTGGTGAAGAGAGCTCCTGTCAGGCGAGAATGGTTAGGCAATGTCTTCCTTTTTTTTTTTTTTTTTTTTTTTTTACGCGCATCCAGGATTTTGTGCAGACTACCGTGACACTGTGTCCTGGGGGGGGATTGGAGACAAGCGTCTGGAGATCGATCACGCGAGGCTGTGCTGCAGGCACAACAACCCTTATCAGTGCGTCGCAAAATTCCAATTTGACTTGCCTACGAGATTAGACACATCTCCCAAGAGCCAGACGATCAAAAACGCCATGCTCAGTCCCTCGGCGCTCTTTGCCTTGTAATTGGCAATCAACTGGGGAAGCTGCCGGGGGAAACAAGTCAGTGACCTCCTCGTTCGGGGGCGAGAGAAAGGACTGTCAAGAAATGATACCACGCTTTACTCACCAAGAGACAAATCCATGCTGTCAGGCTAATACTTCCGAATATTCCAGAGAGCGCTTGGCCCCAGGACATGGAGGCTCCCATGGCGACAAAGGCCGAGGGAGCGATGGAAACCATATCGCAAACTGATGCTCTCTAATGACGGCCAGAGGTCTCCGCGCGAGTTGGGCCAGGACGGAAAGGTTGAAAAGACAGAAAGCGGGAGGGAGATACGAGAATGAAGGGTGCAAAATGTGGCGGCGGAGAAGACGACAAATGGTCTAAACTTGGTGCTGTTTGGGTTGGCGCACTGGCACCGTATTATCTTGGCTCACGAGATCAAGGGGCAGAACTGGCGAGTTGTAGATATCTGGGGAATTCAGGTCTCGGGGAAGAGCAAGCACTTGATTGAGCCCATCCTCCACCAAGAAACAAGTTTACGAGCAGGTACTAATGTCCAGACCGCAGAGTCAGCCGGATGGCTCTTATCGCTGGATCTGGGGGAAGTTGATGAATATAGCGGCGCTGATTGGCTGGCCCTGCTATCGGCGTCGTCCGGCTTCGGGCGTGTGACGCACATTGGTGCAGCCCAGTGCGTGTGGCTGCTAAAACAGTGGAGTAGTTTGGGACAATCGTATCAACGCTCGCGAGCTCAGCCGGGCCATCGCTACACAGCTGCAACGTGGGCATGCAACACATATGCCGACTCAGTCGTGGTGATACCGATGGCTGCTGATTTTTTCCTTCTCTTCGACAATGTTATCTCGACAGGTTCCTCGCTTCAAATGGTGCGTTCCGCCAGCCATGTTCTGTTGTACGACATGCCCCTGCAGGTGCAGCATGCCGCCGTCCAACCCACCCCGTGCGTCTTCGGGTAAGGTCTGGTCAGATGTTGTCGCTGACCCCCTCTGGTGGGTTGAGGCTCCAGGCAGGTATCTGTAGGGATGTGTACTTAAGTGCTCAATAAGAAGCTACATTATAAAGGGTATATATATCTAAGTACTAGCAAATTAAGTGACAATAGAAGTCCCGATAGAAAGGCTCAATATAAATCGCTATTATTATGCGGAAATCTAGGCTGCCACTAAAGTCAGCCGAGGTCACCAGCTGCCTGCAGGGGTGTTGTGGGGTCCGTGACCTCACTGGAGCCTTGACACACCAGAGGGGATGGTGGTTTTGCTTTGAGTACGGAGTAAAGTACTTAGACTTAAGTAAGTAGGGTGGGATTCCATGCACCCAAACACCCACAGGCTCTGTAGCTCTGATCACGGTTTAAATGCATCTTGTGGCTTGAGGCGACATCCAACAGCCAACAGATGCCAGGTCAGCTCACTCATAACTCCGCATGTCAGCACAGGCGCAGGACGCCGATAGTACACATGTGGCTGAGGGTGGCTGATGGCTCCCGCGTGGCACAGGACCACCTGACCACTAATACCTGGGTGAGCAGCACCAGACGACCCCGCTACTCGAAGATGCCTAAAGCACTAGGTACGGTGGCCGCCAACATACTACTACCAACCCGGGTACTTACCTAGAGTCTGAACTTTCAAGCTGCAAACACGAAGTATAGAATCACCACAATACGGCATATACGACATGGAATGTCTAAACGGAACGCTCCTTCCATGTGCGTCGCCAGCAGATGTGCCAATAGTGCCAATGCATGCGTCGTGGACGAATGACCCAGCTTGCCAATGCCATCAATTGATCTTTGCATTGACTTTATTTATAAACTGCCCGCCGCCAGAATGCAGCACTGAGACCTTCCACCCCTTTGCTAGCAAGGGCCGTAGATGCCAACTGGTAAATTTTGAACTCGTCACCGCTGCTATACCCAGGTCCCAGGGCTGAATGCAATATATTGCAACGCCGTTTCACGTGGCATGCCGCCATCCCATTGATTCGCCCTCGTGTATGGAGACCTCCGTCCACGTCAGTCTGCCTCATCGCTCTGCCAACCCATCACAACCACCGCCTTAGACCTGGTTGGGTCAACAGGCAGGGTCACTTGGGCGGCGGCCCAGACTCAAGCGAGTGCTAGTGTGCACGCGCCGCACCTGAGACTCTGACGCGTCGAGCTGGGCTCTCTCGGGCTCGCCTCTGTCCTGGTAAAGCATTGGGGATATAATATCGTCGCTGGTTCTAGTGCTTTTTCCCGCTGTCGTTTGAGACTCATCAAAGCATCCATATCATCATGAAGCTGTCGGCTGCCGCTTTAGCCTTGGGCCTTGCATCGGTGCCTGGCACTGTTGGCTGGGGATGTACGTTGCAACATCCATGATTGAACCACCGCGGACGGGAAAGTCTCGCAGGTTGCGCCGCCTTCAAGAGCTAACAGTTGTTGAACTTTGCAGCCTTGGGTCACATAACCACCGCTTATCTCGCCGGTCATTTTGTCGCCAACACGACAGAGGCCTTCTTCAAGGACTTGTTGCGTAGCCAGGACGACGACTACATGGCCAAGGTTGCTTCGTGGGCTGATTCCATCCGCTACACGAAATGGGGCCGCTTCACAAAGAACTTCCACTTCATCGATGCGCACGACGACCCGCCTCGGTCGTGCAATGTCGACTTCGACCGAGACTGCAAAGAGGACGGATGTGTGATTAGCGCCTTGGCCAACTACACCAAACAGTCTCTGGACTCATCTCTACCCGCGTGGCGCCGTGCCCAGGCCGCCAAGTTTGTCATTCACTTTGTCGGCGATTTGCATCAGCCGCTGCACAATGAGGACGTGGCCCTAGGCGGAAACCGCATTCATGTGTCGTGGGATGGGAAAAGCTTCAACCTCCATCATGTCTGGGATACCTCTATTGCTGAGAAGTGGATTGGCGGCATGCGCGGCAAGCCATATCCCCTCGCTGAGAAATGGGCCAACCAGCTTGCCGGCGAAATCAACGACGGCAAGTTTGCTACTGAGAAGGGGACGTGGTTGAAAGATCTCAACTTTACTGATGCCATCGAGACGGCCATGGCCTGGTCTAGGGAAGCAAATGCCTTCGTCTGCACTCACGGTATGTGGTGACTCAGGAAGCCAAATATTGCCAGCATTCAGAATTAACGTGCCAAATAGTTTTTCCAGAAGGCCCCGACGCTATTGTTGGTCAGGAGCTTGGCGGCGATTACTTCAAAAAGGCCGGTCCAGTCATTGAGAGGCAGGTTGCCCGTGCCGGCTTCCGAATGGCGGCCTGGCTTGACAATATTGCCGATGGGTTCAATGCCGGGACAAAGGACGAACCGGTATCATTAGAATTGTAGAATAGGCGAATAGACCAGATGACAAAAAAGACAAAAGAATCTCTGTCGTCTGAGACTCGGTTACAATTCTGGCCTGATTTCCTCGTGTTCAAATACCATCCGGTTTCGCCTTTGGCCGCTAGGTTCATGATGGCCGTCTCAAATTTGACAATCCGGCAAAATGGCGCAAAGGAGCATCTGTCAGTGCCGCATCCCCAAAGCCTCCAGGAAAAAAAAAAGGCTCCCATTTATGACATCAACGGATGGCTCGGTTTCTACGCTGGCAACGCTTGTGCTTCCGAACACATGGGCCAGCAAACGTTGGCCTAGATTGTAGTCACAACCACTTGGGACGAAAAATGCTACAAGATACATAGGGTCTTGCTCCCATGGTTCCTCCCCATTAATGCCGTATTCATCGTAGTCCCAACACCTGCGGCCAGAACTGTTACAAGTCCAAGATGGCTGCAAGCATGGTCCTGTTTCAAAGTTGCCACTCCTTGATTCATCCGGACCGGCTACATTTTGGAAAAGGGGGGGGAATCAAGGGCAATAGTAAGAGCGGAAATATCCAACTCGAATTCCATTGACAAATCACATCCCAATGTGCCGTAGGTCTCGTGAGGTTCATCTGTCAACTTTGGTGTCGGCCGGGGTATCAGGGCGAAGCTGTGGCGGCCCAACCAGGTAAGCCAGCGTGAAGGCCTCGCACGCCAGTTTGAGCCATCATATACCAATACCAAGTAACATATTATGAGGAACGGGGAATGGGGAAATACATTTGAAGATTTCCGTGTAGTCGGTGCTGTGGATAACAGAGTTCACCAAACGTCGGAATTTTGAATACCTCATGTAAGAGCTCCCAAACAGACGATCACGTCCGGCATAATTCAGTCCCGGAGGGTTCGCCGGTGGTTCGCCGGTGGGCCTTTAAACAAAAACGAAGAAGAGAAACGGAAGAAGGAAAAAAGTGGAAGTTGCATTGAGACGAGATGGCACGGCGGAGTTTTGTCGTACTCAATTGACAGCTGTAAATGGCAAACCGGAAGTTTCCATCTGATGTCCTGTATTGTTGCCACCTGCTACTCCGTCAGCATGGAGAAGGAAACCGCCGATCATACATCCCGCATTGGGACACAGGAAAACTTTCCTACTGTCGAACGCCAGGGGCAAGTTCGCCGGAAGGCCATCGCGTCAAAAGTAGGTCGTGCGGGAGGTGTGTATTGCAACAAGGAAGAGGCAGCAGGCCTCCCATGTGATGGATCGCATGAACTCGATCAACTCTGCGACAAAATCCGGACAATCGACCGAAAAACAAAAAATAGATTAAAGTAAAAATAACTGAAAGAACTAGGTTCATGCGAACAGCCAGTGTCAAGTCCAGGCCACGAGCCGTTCATCTGCTGTTGCTGTTGCTGTTCATGACTTCAGCCTTCATCCAGAGTCTGGGCTCGGAAAGCGGAAAAGCGGCAGGCAGGCAACTGTACAGCCGGCGCGAAAGGCAGAGCCGACGGCTTTTGCTAGCTTGTTCGACGGTCTAGTGGTGCGACGGCCTAACAGCCTGGAGAGCTTGCCGCTGGCCACTGAAGGAAATTTTCGAGCGTGGTCACGATGCACTGGCCGTCTTGTTCGAGGTCTGATTCACGGAGATGATGAGGCGAAACGTGCATTGCCTTGGAGTTCGTTCCGAAGGGCAAGTGGCTGTCGTCATTGCTCACGCCGAGCTTTGATTGGCTCGGGAAGCGCCCCGCCATGGCAGCCGGGGCAGCCGGGGCAGGGGCCGTTCAGAGGCTTGAGACAATCGGAGCGGTAAACCCACTTCCAACTTCAACTCCTTCCTGGAGCCCTCACGCATTTCCGACGTCTTTGGCTTGACTAGCCCTGCGTCAACATCACGCCCCTAGAATGTCGACGAGGGCGAGGGCGCCACGATGGATGCACGGTTTTCACACGCACTTGCAGCTGCAAACTGCGAAGGGATGCCGTGTCCCGTGTCGACTTGAGAGAGGCAACTGTCTTTGCTCTCTCGTCCCAACGGCGTTGACAAGATGATTTTGCCTTCTTCCACTACCAACAATCAATATCCAACTAGCTACCTGCATAGCCTGGTGCTCCGCCTCTCTGTTCCTGTCTACTTTCTTGGGGTCCCTGCCCAGTTATCATTTGTCATTTGGTGTTTGTCTCGTCTTGTTCCACCACACGCTAAGACGAAAGACGAAGCATGTCGGACGGCAACACTACCCAAACGCGGAGGCTCAGGTGCAGTGGTAATCCTTCTTTGCCGCTCCCTGAGTTTGAGCCTGCTGTATGATCATCTCTTCGTCTGCAAACGCGTTTTCTCTTCAAGCTTAACGAGCAAAGTACTCCCTCATCCACCCCCTCCCCTCCCTCCACCCCCAAAGGGCGAACCGTTTGATCTCCGCATCTGTGGGTGTGGCGTGCAATGAAGCTGCCTGATGGATATTGCTCATACTTTTTTCGAGCCGATATTCCCCTTACACGAACCCGATCTCGAGGACCCTCCCTGCCCCAGGCCGGCTATCCGTCTCATTGCTCCGTCCCCTGTCCTACCTAGATACTTATAATAGAGGTCTTGGCATCCGCAAGAGTATTTGGCCCCATTACCTCCCCGTCCTTATTGTGTCTGGTATTTCCTTTCCTCTGTCCTCATTCTTTTCTCATCCAAACTTTTACCGCTCCTTTGGTGACTCGCCGGCCGTGTACCTCTGTTTGCGGCGAGTGACTGTGTGCTGTATCCATTCGTTCCTTGCATTTCCCACGTACTCTCCTTTTTTACTCTTAACTTCTTTATACTGGTCTGGAACCATTTATTCTATTATTTCATATTTACATGCAAGGAAAGCAACATACAGCGAGGAGCTTCTTAGTCGATAACAAACCAACACCAGAATCATGCATATCAAGACTTTAGTCGTTGCCCTCGTGGGCGTATCTGCCGCTGTCGAAGGCGCTGAGATTGGACGCAGATCTCCCTTTTCTCAGGCCTTGGAGCGACGACAGCGAGGCGGGAACGGAAATGGTGGCGGTAATCGAGGTGGCGGCAACAATGGCGGCAACAACAACAACGGTGGCAACAACAACAACAACGGCGGCAATAATGCTCTAGTACTAAGCGCCAATGTCCAACAGGAAGGCTCTGAATCCGATGGCAACAACCCCGGAACTAATGGTCAAGCAGCCTCAGACACGTAAGCTGTTCTCGGGGTATTATGATCAAGTCGAGAATATAAAGTCTAATACGAGTCACAGTTCCAACAATAACTTCATCAACTTCTGCGAGGGCCAGACCTTGACCAACGGCAAGCAGATCGGCCGTGGTTCTTGTAATGGAATTCGTAAGTTGGCAGCAAGATAACTTCAGCGTATGTGTCTTTGTCTAATGTTTTCGTAGCCATGGGTCAGATTCCTGCTACCCAAAATATGGTTTCTAGCATTTTCATCAACCCCAAGAATGGTGACAACCTGCCGGCGAATCAGGACTTCAAGATTCAAGTTAAGTTGCTGAACTTGAACGCCGGTAGCTTCACCAATGCCACATCTACGTACTACTCTGCTCCTCAGAAGCTTGGTGGAAATGGCAACATCATTGGTCACACTCATGTCACTGTCCAAGATACCGGCCGAGGAGCGAATCCCACGGAACCTCTCAACCCCACCCAGTTTGCCTTCTTCAAGGGTATCAATGACGCTGGTGATGGGAGGGGCTTACTGAGTGCCGATGTCGCTGGTGGGCTTCCAGCTGGAAACTACCGCGTGTGCAGCATGTCATCTTCCTCTAACCATCAACCTGTGCTGATGCCTGTTGCCCAGCGTGGTGCTCAGGACGACTGTGTCCGTTTCAAGGTTTCCAATGGAGGCAACAATGGAGGCAACAATGGAGGCAACAATGGAGGCAACAATGGAGGCAACAATGGAGGCAACAATGGAGGTAACAACGGAGGCAACAACGGCGGCAATGGAGGCAACAACGGCGGCAATGGAGGCAACCAGGCCGGACAAGGCAACCAGGCCGGACAAGGCAACCAGGCCGGACAGGGCAACCAGGCCGGACAAGGCAACCAGGCCGGACAGGGCAACCAGGCCGGACAGGGCAACCAGGCCGGTCAAGGCAACCAGGCCGGTCAAGGCAACCAGGCCGGTCAAGGCAACCAGGCCGGTCAAGGCAACCAGGCCGGTCAAGGCAACCAGGCCGGTCAAGGCAACCAGCAGGCCGGACAGGGCAACCAGCAGGCCGGGCAGGGCAACCAGCAGGCCGGACAGGGCAACCAGCAGGCCGGGCAGGGCAACGGCGGAGTGAACAATGCCCAGCAGCGTCCTAACAGACAGGGTAATAACGGCGAGCAGGCCGGCAATGGCCGTGGACAGGCTGGACAAGCAGAACAGGCCAAACAAGCAGAACAGGCCGCCAATGGCCGTGGACAGGCTGGACAGGGCGCTAACGGCCGTGGACAGGCTGAACAAGCAGAACAGGCCAAACAAGCAGAACAGGCCGCCAATGGCCGTGGACAGGCTGGACAGGGCGCCAACGGCCGTGGACAGGGCAGTCGTGGACAGCGAGGCCAAAAATTGTAAGGGCAGAGCCCAATGCTGGCAGCTGCCGAGGTGGCGTCCGCCCTCCTGATATTCCAGGACACCGGTAACAAGAATGGACCTTCAAGTTAATGGGGATACGTTAATGGCAGGAGCCCAGGCCGTTCAGCAAGTCTGCGGCCAAGATCCCAACGTCTACGTGGGCGCTTTGAGGAGGGGACCATTACCGATGGCAAAGCGACTGATTGTGATGGCCAGTTCGATGCTTACACAACAGAGCTAGCGGGCAGATAGAGCGTCAGTTCTTCAGCTTATTGACCCTACAAAACGAACATTGTTACGCATTTTACGCATTTTTCTTTTTTTTTCTTCCAATTTCTTTGCGCCACTGGTTCACACGAAAACCGCGAGGCTGGTACGCAAATAACTCACGCTATTGCCTATTATTCGACATATCTGTCCGCCATCTATACTGTCGACTACGGCTACGGAATGAGTCGGCATACGAAGACTCGCGATTTATTTTCTGGCTGTTGTCATAGTTGCAAGAAGTCTTGAAAGTTCAGATGGGAAGCTACGATTTTGCGGGCTGGGCAGAAGATGCTGGTGGTGGATGGATAGAAAATTGTGTTGAGCTTGAACTTTTTTGGACTACTATAGATGTTTCTTGAGGCAGAGGCGGCTTACAGAAGTTGGTCTTGCCTTGGCAATGGCTAGGGAGAATCGGGTGGTTTGCCATGGGTGCAGTGTACAGCTACGTGGTTTGCCGGGCGAGATCAGATGATGATGGGGTACGATTTTCCTTTTTACTCGCTACCCTAATTTTCTATAGAAATTGATGAATTTTCCCCTTTTACGTGGTTATATCTCGTCCCCTCGCGCCCTCGGTCCTGGTAGCCACGACTGGGCCGGAAAGCCCAGTCTGGCATGCCCAGTTGCATGATTGTGACAATGGTCCCTGACAGATGATCAAACGAGTCACGGGTAGGATTTTGTCGTTGAGGCCAGTCAAGTGACTTGGCTTCTGTGCAATCTGAGACAAGACGGGGCCGGCTGGACGACACCAGTGTCAGACCCCAAAAGCAGAGCAGTACGGAGTAACATGGCGAGATACTAGGCGGGTTGTTGTGGCGGCGAGCGCGTGGACTACATCATATATGTATCGTAGTTTCCGGTTACGTCCGTGATAAGGTCTGGAGTGACGATGGATGCTTTTGTCCTTATTCCCGACCGTCTTTTGCCAAGACGTTCAGCAAGACCTTTTGCATCGCGATCCATGGTCCGAGGACGGTGGGCATGTTGTTGATGCGCGGGATTCTTTTTTTCTTTTTTTTCCCCCTCCGTAGAGTCTCCACGTCACGATGGCCAACAGGTCTAACATTGAACATTAATGCATTGATGTGCCCAACATTCAAGCCGCCACTGCCGCCGATGCGGGCGTCCATGTCGCCACTCGACCTCAAGCCGGTCGTGGTTCGTTGCGCGGCGCGCTGATTCGTCGTATATACGATTGACCAGTCCGGACCAGCCACTCCGCAAACGCAAATCACCACCACATGCATGCATGCAGCTTGAATGAGCGCAGATGGAAATGCCTCACGTCGTGACACTGGCATGCGCTCTGGGACAGCCAGCGCTGGTCGGCGTGTCTGGTGGCATGATGCAGCACCCCCTTGCCGGACAGCGGCCCAAGGCTCATGCAAGCCACGGCGGCAACGGGCCCTCTCGATGGGGCTGCAAGCGGCGCATCTAATCAATCATATCTCCATGTCGTGTCCTGTCGAGGGAAGATGGCTGCGGATCCGGGATCCACGCACCCAGGTTTGTCTGACCTGCCTTGGCGATGACGGCGTCGGGCTCCGTTGGACGATGCCCGCCATTACGTATGTACTTGAAGATGCGAAAAGTCAACGACTCGTGGCTTTTTAAAAAAAAGACGTAGATGCCACTTTTTGCCTTGTGTCCTTTGCCAACTCACTGCGGGTACATTGTACGACAGACTCTGAACAGTACGGGAACAAACGAGACAAGATAAGAGTGAGTACAAGAGGCCTCTGGGAGTGTGAACGGCACATAGATGCCAAGTACATATGTCCGATGGACTGATGTGCGGATAGACAGGACCAGAATGCCGTCGACTACTACTTCAGCATCTTCGAAGCAGGCGCGGCAAGACGCGGCATCGCGATCCACGTCGCCGCAGGATTGCCAGCCCTCCAAGGCATCTTGCGCCGCGGGCTCGTCGACGGCTTCGACCAGCAAGCATGTCGTGTGGCGCCGCAACACCATGTCGACCCCGTACGGCAGGCCGCATACTGCGCTGCGGTAAGGCAACGGTTCGTGGGCTGTAGTATATTGATTGGATCGTTGCTTCAGTGTTCCTTTCTGCCAAGTTGAGAAAACGGAGGGTGTGCCGAGATGGGGACATGAATGCCCAGTCAAGACTTGAATAGTAAACAAGCTCTGTCTTGCGGGAAAGACGACGTCTGTTGTGGGAGTCTTGTACATCTACGCCAAACAACTGTGGCTTTTCATTCTAAACGCGACTCATACGACGGTTTCTTGTGCTCTTCTAAAAAAGAAAAAAAAAAGAGTCGCCGGCCAAGTCGCAATTCTCTTTGCCCCGTCTTATAAACCACCATCTACGATTCGGCTACGCGGCATGTTGTTGACATGCGCAGCCTGCCGCTGCTGGTTTGTTTGCCGATGAATAATGCGGTCATGCTTACACCAGCCCCTGCGGTATGAAAAAAAATGCCCTTTTTTGAGTTCCTTCTCACAGTATTGTATACGGAATATGTTTCAATTTTTCAGTGCTGGACATGCAGTATTTGTCTCCCCGTCGTCAGCGCGGTCGTCAATACGACAGGACTCACCTGGCGGAAAGCTTAGCTGGCCAAGATCGAAGCTGTATCATTTTTTTTAGCATATCACGTACCGAGTTGGTATTGAGACGAGATTTGAAATCGGGTGTGGCAGGCAGAACTTGAGCCAGACATCACAAGGCGGGTGTCGGGCCCGTCTTTATGGACGACCATCAAGTTAAATAGACATAGTGCCGCCAAGTGAATCGACTGATTTGAAAAAAAAAACACGGTATTCATTTGGAATTAGAATAAGAAAAACATCAAGCATCCGACTCTTCGTCCCGGCCGCCAGCGTGAATCCCGCCAACCCTAACCCGCATCGTCTGCCCCTGGACCGCTGTGCGGTTGACCAAGTACACGACACCTCGTCCAATCCTGCAAACATTGACACTTCCCTCCCGTCGTGCTGATAGCGACAACCCCAAAGTCACCGGGTGCTCAAGCAGCATCGGCAAAGACGTTACCAGGCCCAGCGGCCTCGGGACCAGCTTTGCAGGCAGCAGCAGCAAGTACACGGAGCCGCATGCCGCGTAGTCCGGGGACGACACGCCGGCTAGGAAACTAGAGGCCATGGCCAAGCAGGCTCTCGTGGCCGGTGAGATTGAGCCTGTTGTTATTGCCGAGGCTCTGTTCAAGCTCGCGGCCCTCGGAGACGGGATCCCGCTTGACTTGGCGTTGGTGTTGTAAGCCGTCACGCTTCCAGCCATGAGTGACGACCACCATAGAGCTCAGTTGAGCAAACTTGTAGTTGACCATTGTTATTTGCCATAGTATCCAGTGTGCCATGACAGATGGCAGCGCAACCCACCCCCAGACAGCTCAAGTGCCTGTCGTCAATTTCGAAACACGAAAGACAGACTCCTCCGCCCAACGACGTGGCCAGTCAGTCTGTCACCAACGACGAGAGATGCGAGAAATCCCCAAAAATCAATTCCATTAAATGGCAATGCCTCCCGCTATGCGACCTCCGCGTTTCCAAGTCCAGTGGTATCGACGCGCTCAGCGCTCAATGTAAATTACATGTCCGTCATCTCCCCGCCTCGACGATATTACAACCCGCCCTCTTCTCTTGTTCCTCTACCCCGCGAGAATCATGCACAAACGATTCGTCCTAGTTGCGCTTGGGACTAGACGCCGTCAGCTCGACTCGACTCTACTCATCCAACAGATGCGGCGGGATACTTACCCGCATCCTTGGGGCGTAACGACGCCAAAGGCGCAATCATCCCCCATTCTGGGCACGATTTGATCGTCCTTGATGGGGGTGATGACAATGCCGGCGGTGACAATCGAGGCGGCGGCGCCGAGAACAAGAGCGAGCGAGGTCTTCATTTTGGTCGGATTATACGGAATTGGTGATTCACGGCCGGCGAGAAACGACAAAGGCAGGTCAGCAGAGGAGAATGGGTTTTGTTTTCATCTACATCAGGAATTCGAGAAACGGAACTGCGAGGCAAAGACAGAGAGCAGAGAGAAGGGGGAGGGAAGCAGAGTGGGTTTCTGTAACGGGGCTCGTCGCAGGGGCGTTGTCGAGGGTTTCAGGATGGAGGCGCCATTTTGGCGGTGGATGTGGGACGCCGAGATCATCTCGGGCGGTGCCTGAGCGCCGTTGGTGTCGACTCCAAAGCATAAATCCGCACGGGCTAAGATCTGGCTAGCGGGCGAGACGCTGCCACTGGCCAGGGAATGAGCTCAGGTGCTGCTGTCGACACCCGGAGACGCGAGGGGGCACATTTGGGCGCCGTGGCCGAGTTGGCATCCCGTTCCGTTATTGTCGAACCATGGTCGCTTTCCCAACCATGCCAAGCGAGCTGTCATCCCACCTTGGCCAGACCCAAAAGAGATACGCACATGCGCCGAGAGACTGTGATTTTGGTTCCAATTCCCATAAGCTCAACACGTGCTATGCTCTCGCCTGATCGTACAATTCCTCACACTGTCCCTCCCATCACCATCGTACTTGACTCCTCACGTTTTTGTCGCTGGGTATTGCCACCGCAGTCCCCAACCCCTTCTTCCATCAACCAGCCCACTGCCAATATTTCTCCGCCGCGTGGAATAAGTTATGAGGCCGGAATGGGCGCAGGGGCTTCGGTACTAGATCCGCCAGCGGCGTTGCGGCTGGGCGGAAGGAAGAGCGGCATGTAGGTGACGCCCAGAGCCATGACTACCAAACAGCATTAGCTTGCACGTCCTATCATGCATGTGAAATCGGTGCGGAAGGGAATAAACTAGAAAAGAGTGTGTTCGTACCGGACATGAGGACGGAGAAGACGCCGGGCGTACTCGAATTCTTGGTCGTCTCCTCACTCTCACCCAGCCAATTCTGGATGGTGAAGACGACGGCCGCCCTGTTCCAGCATCATCATCAGCTACACTGCTCCCAAATTGTTTTTCTCATGTTCGTTTCAAACGTAGCCTCCCGCCGTAGAGACGCATGCAGAGAGTGGCAGCCACCTGCACGCAGCGGAGAGAGGTGTGACCTTGCAAAGCTCGGCAATGCCCTCCCGTCAGATCCAACCGTTGCTTGGTCGCGTCACATACCATCCGATGTATCTGTTGCGTGTAAACATGGCAGCCATGGGCAGCGTGGAGGAGATTGTAGACGAAAAGTCGGCCTTGTCGCTCGAGGCGGCGGGCTCCTGATAGGGGACGACTAATTGCGGAATTCGCCACGTTAGCAACGGATTGTTCGTTTGCGCCCGCCCAACAGGAGTGCCCATTGGCGGTTTCGGACGCGGGATTCAGGCGCGCGGCGTAGGGAAGGGGTAGCATACTCAGGTCCGGTCGTCGCATGTCCTTGCTTGACACCATGATGGCTCGCTGGGTGATGAGATGGTGCGGTGGAGAGGGATGGTGTTGAAGCTCTCACCAGCCGTCTGGGGTACCGAGTTATCTGTACAACATTCAAGAGAGCCGCAAAACCGTCCACGAAGGCGGACGGCCTAGTGCTGGGTGGGTCCGCACGCGCACCAGACCCAGTGCCACCACCGCAGAGCGGACATCGAGGAGACCACGCCCGTCTGGTCGTCTAATACCGCCTACGCCCTACGCGCAATTGACAACACACTACCAAATAGAACTAAACACTCCGTGTCATTGTAAAGCCACGGGGAAGCCCCCCATCTTCAGGTTGGAGAGTTGAATTGCGTCTGACTACTATGTAAAAATTACACTCATGGCTACCGAATGCTCGTACCAATAACCTGGAAATCCTTCAAAACCCGTGCCTATCGCTTTAAATGCAATGCCCTGATACACCAAATCCTAACCTCGCTTCGTGATATTCACGGTACCCGTATAATGACTCTCCATGCCAATGCGCCAGCTTCCCGAATTGCACAAGCCAAACAACTCCTCCTTCGTCTACTAATAACCGCATTCCAGCCCCTCTGCGCACATATCGCTCTCACCATAATCTCCATGTCGGAACCAAACTGTCTCTTTTGAGACTCCAAATGCATTCTCGCCGCCGCAGAGAAGCTGCCTTTTCGATCAAGAATCGGTGATGACGATGGCTTTATAATCTCTGCAACGGCTGGCGACTTTGGCTGTTCCGCAAACCCGGTAATGCAGTCAATGACAAGCACTCGGTTCGACCCTGCTTTGCCAAAAGTAGGATCGCGGAGAAATTCCGACAGCGTCGTGCGTGGCTTCTTGATCAGTTCGGAAATGTGGATCACGGTAAACTCGTAAAACTTATGCAAAGGGTGTCCTGGTGCGAGTTAGACAGATGCACCATATACTGCCATCGGATACTGGCGGTGGGAGAGCAGGGAGCCTTACCAGTCCTGAATGAGGCCCTCGAATTATTAGCCATCATATCTCCCAACCCATCTATTTGCTTTATCGTCGGGCTTGAAACAGGCGATCTCACAACCCTTACCCTCTGTGATGGGGCACATGGATGGGCCGTAACAAAGTTGACATCGTATGTTAGCGGATACTGGTACTCCTCCTCCTTGCTTCCGCCAATAGAGACAAAGAACTTGCAACCTGCCGGATATGAAATCAATTCGGGACATTTGGTACAATGCTCAACAGTCGGCGTTGGCACCATCTCTGACAGCGGGGTAGCCGCTACGGGCTCGGGAGACGAGGTGAGGACCAGAGATAGGAGCTCGACATAAACCGTGGGAGGCGGCGTGGTGTATTTGTTTTCATGTGGGATTATGAAGTCCGCGGCTTGGACGGAATTCTCCTTGCCGTTGCCCAAAATGGATGATTCACGCTCAACCTTCTTCTTACCCCAAAGCCTGGCTTTTTTGCCGAGCTGCGCAATATCGTCTAATATAAAACATCCATCAGCGACGGAATATGCAATGGCACAATGGGTCAACTCACCAGCAACATCTTCAACCTCTATGGTCAGCCAGCCATCCTCCACATCTTCTGGGAGGACGTCTGTTGAAACCCACCCCATGCATTCTGCTGCCCCTTTGCCTGCTGCGAGCACACGTCCAACAATGCAACTTGTGCTCCAAAAACTCTTGCCCGAGTATACAAAACCTCCAGACAAATTGGCAAAGGGGCCGAGCTTCGCCATTGCCTCGGTGTCGTTCTCCAAAAGCGTGGCCATGAGATAGTGACAAAGGGAATCGCCGGGAATGATTAAGCCGAACACATATGACTTGGTCAACCAACCAGATTCATGGAGGGCAGCAGCCAGCCTTCTTCGTTGGGCTTGTGCACGACCCTTGTGTTTGCCATGGTTACATGTAATGTCCCAAGCCCCAAAATTTGATGAGTGCCTGGATATTATGGATAGTGAGCTGGTCCTCCGCCCAGGAGTTTCTTCGATTGCATTCTGTGCGTTTTCTGAAATTTTGGTCTCGTATCTGTCTATTCCTGGCCACATCAAGTTCCTGGCAAAGTGAGTCAGGCCCTCAACCTGACGTTCGCCGTTGCGCCCCTTTATAGTGTAGTGGTAAGGCGGCGACGCGTTCTTTTTGTGATATCGGTTTGTGACTCTACTGGCCAGCGCCCCGAGCCAGCTGCTCCCACGCCGCGGGGCTGGAGGTCGCACAGGTAAAGGATCGTCCTCTTTGACAATTTCAATATTGTCGAGCCAACTCCGAGCCAAGAGTAAAGACCATTTGACAGTTTGAGATGCTGCTCGTTCAAAATGGACGACGTCTATGGGCCTGATTCCAGTCACGCCGTACTCAATCCCTTCCGTGACGGCATCCAGTCTGATCAGAAGCTCTGTTGCAAGCAAAATTTGCATGAGTAGCCAGTACTTTTCCTCAGCACGCTCCTTGGCATCGTCGGTATCATGAATTGCTGTGTCGTCGTCCAGCTCGTCGCCATCGTTTTCCCCCCATAGCACTTGGCCCAAGCGAATTCTCCATTCGACGCGAGAAAAGTCTATCCAGACATTGGCAACGCCGAGGCATTTTAGCAACGCCCGAATTTGATTGTTGAGGCCGCAGTGGTCTGCCTGGTCAGTAACGGCGTTGGTTGGCCTCATGAAATTGTGGAAGAGGTCCTTGTACGTATCCACACAAGTTCTCGACTTCAGGTCGTTGTGCCGGTAGATGTCGCTATTTCGCCTGAGGCGATCTAGGACTTCTGGCTCTGGTATACGACGCAGCATTCCGCTGTGCGACAGCATGTGAGCTCTGGCCTCCACAATCACCTTGGCTTTGGTGCCGAGGCTTTCGAAACCAAATTGCTCTTCCTCAAGGGAATCGCCTGCCGGAAGTTCAAGAGCTGCCTGATAACCCATGGTTCCCTTTTCCACTCCCTGCATGCTCATCATATTCGGCCGCTCTCGACACTTGACATGGAAGTGGGCCTTGTGATTCTCCTGTATCTGCCTCTTGGCAACGGCATCATGTTCGGCATCCCTGGTCAAGTGTGGCCAAGCCGTCATGGCACCCCAGGCCTTGTCCTCGATTTGAACATGATCTGTCAAGTCTCTGATTTCAAGCTCTTCGTCAAACAGAAATGCGATGCTAGGATGGGGAGCACCATAGAAGTGGCTCTCGTTCCGCGCAAAGAATTGTGGTGCTCCAGAGAAGAGTTTCTCAATGTCTTCCTCACTCAAGGTTGTCGACATTGTGCTGTTGAGCGTCACCGCGGGATCTTGCCCCGTGAGCCATGAAAGTGCCTAGAGAGACTGGGGCATTCGTATTCGCGCGCACCATCAATATGCAAATCCGGTGTGTCGCCACCAGTTGGGTGTCTGGGTTGAGCAATGGGAGGCCAGAAGGTAATGGGTGCGGATGATTCGTGACTCGACTGGACTCGACTGGGTAAGGATGGCACACGATTGATCCCTGGTCACCGGCGACAGGAATCGAAGAATGGCAGATGCCGTTGTTCGAAGCCAAAAAATAATGCAAAGAAGGATCGTTGGTCCTACGTTCTCGCAGCTCGTATAAGCAGGCAGGAAAACTCGGAAATCAATGGACCCCCTGATGCAGGAAGACGTTCAGGTCGGGTGTGCGAGGACCTCTTCTCCCAGACGCCCACTCGTGGTTTCGTACTTGAGTGAGTGGCGTGACCTTTGATTGCTCTGGTTGACTTGCAAGCGTCGCAAGATGCTCGGCATGGACTAGGGTGCATGCGTTGCAAGGAGCTTGAAGCAAGTGAATAATGGCTCAATGCGCCCCGTACAAAATAACCAGATTGCAGTGGCCGTTGATCTCGTGCAGCAAGGAATTGATGAGTGGGTGGGCAGGTGAGAGACGTCGACGAATGTTGATCTCATGGCTGGGCTCTGAATGCGGATGGTTCAGGCCCTGGTCCCCTATTCTTGCTTTCCCCGCAATCTACTAAAGCAGGCGCGGCTTGGGAACCAGACAGCTCTGGTGACAGATCCCCCCCTCGTCCCAATTGCGCCAATCGCCCGGACTGGCATCTGCGGCATCTGCATCTGGCATCGGGTCATCTGGAGTTGAGTGTGTAGGCGTCCATCGCCTCAGATAACCGCTGGCAAACCCGTGCCGACCTGAAAGAATGCACATCATGCAGCTACACATATGTACGTACCTACCTAGGTAACCCAGGGCATGTAGCTTTTGTTGGGATCCGCCTCCTAAATGACAAAGCTGGACAGTATGTCTTCCATACCGATGCGCTCCGCTACTCGGAGGATGCGAAATAATACAAAAACCTATACCACCTCGAAACGCCACCGGATTACCCATTATGCCGAAAATGTGCACATAGAGCTAACACTTCACGCCGCAGGTACGGGTCAGCCAGACATCACCAATTCACCAACGCCAGCCACTCGGGCTTCGGGCAGCACCTGGGCAGTCCATAGTTCATTGTTCCCATGCAAGATCCGTTGCTAATTACATATACGACTTCTGCGGGGTATCACTCATCCTGTACGCCGTGTCAATCCGTTGCGGCAAAGCAGTCATATCAATACGCCAACTCGTCAAGTCATGCATATCCCCGACGTGGTCATTATTCAAATTCGCTTTTTCATCGTTCATCTCTGGATGCTAGCATCATGTACAAAGTTCCAGCGAATTCGCTACTTCTCAAGCAGATGGCGTGTCGTGAATAACGGTGAGAACGTATTTGGCATCGGGGACGATGACAATCTCCTGTTTCTTCGTTCGTAATCTAAGCAGTCGCATTTCATCCTGTTCCGACATTAGCCCAAGAATTCGGTTTGCGTCCAGAATTGGTAGAGCGACCTCTGAATCCACCTCCTGCACCAAATTGCCAGACGTTTTGACAAAGTTCCAAATCATCGCCGCGAAATCCTCAACCCCTTGAGATTCACTTGCGTCCGCTGCAGGAGCCTCGTTGGAGAACGACGCTGATGTTGCCGCATCTCGAGCCTTTGCTGTTCGAAGAGCTGATAGTTCGCCGCTGGTCTTTAGAATCGCGCCGCTTGTTCTGTCAAGAACAATGCTCGCCCGGACGCCTGGCTTTTTAAATAGTCGCTCAAGCTTCTCTTCGAGGGCCTCGTAGCCGTTGAGCTAAAATTACCGTCAGCACTGCTCTTGATTCTAATTCAATTACGTCTTCAAAAAATGCGCCTACCGTCGAAGAGTCTGACATTGTCATGGTAGAGGCACCTGAAATCAGACCCTGTCTTGGCAAAGAGGTGGCGCGTTTCCAGCTTGGGAGGTCCCATTAGTCAACATCACCAGATCATGGCCAGTGTGGGGAACTCCTTTGGCTGGTGACAACAGTGGCGGAGTTCTGCCAAAACACACCGCCAAAATTTGACGAACCCCAGACAGAACCCAATTTGTCGATATGTATCACGAATAGCATCGTGACCAAACCGCTAGATAGTCCATCGCAGCGAGAATTGGCTGTCAAATTTATTGGCTTCAAAAAAAGTCTTCGTAATTACTTGAGCCGCTGTCAGAATGGGTTCTAGTGCCAAGAAAAAGAAGGAGAAGCAGAAAGACTTCCAGGTATGAAAATTGCACTAGTCGTGATACAAAATAATAGTCGACTAAAGAAAAGAGAATATAGAAACCCAAATATAAGGTTGGGAAGACAAAGCCAAAGGCTTCGAATTTTACAGACACAAGCTTCAAGTCCAAAGGTTTGACAATACTCCTGGCACTGAAGTTGACAAGCTGCTGATCATTGAGGAAAGCCATTGTGGTGGGACAGCAATCCTTATCGACGGATGCACCGGACTATGTCCAACAATTCAAGCACAATTTGTCCTTGGCTTCCTCATCGAGATCAGATAAACAACGCCGAGATTCCCTGGCCTTTTTAACAAGCCAACTATCTGTCGACCAGCCATCCAATCCCATTGGCACCATTGCTCTACTGAATAAAATCCTTCCCTTGGTGTCCGACAGTTCTACACCAGTGCGGGCCCAGCTTTTGAAATTACTTCAGACTCTTCCAAGAGACGAGATCAAGCATAGCACGGAGCACGCATCAATGTACATACGGGCAGGAATGACGCATTTGTCCGCCGATATAAGTAACAACTCGCTGGCCGTGATGGAATGGCTACTCGAGGTAGCTGGTTCCGAGCTGGTCAACTGTCCAGGCGGATGGGTTAAGACTCTAGGCACATTTTGTGCAATGATGGGCTGGGCCGTATCTTCTTCTAATGGGGGTTGGACTTCAGCCACACGCACATCAATGAAGGCCAAGGACGCTCAAACCCTTGCCAAACAAATCACAGCACTGTCTCGGTTTCTCCAAGCCGGATTCGCGGATGAATCGTCCCAAGTGGAGAGCTCTTCTCAATACTGGGATGCTCTGTACAGAGTGCCTCGTGCGCCGAATTCCTTTGAATATCTCAATCTCTCTGGCGCTCGTCGTGATGAAGAAGGCGAGATGTATTCAAATCGAGCGGCCCGGCAAGAAATATTCTGCAAAAGGTTTCTTGATGCTATTAGCAAAGGCCTTGATAAAGCCAAGAAAGAAGGAGGTGCTACTGGTCGTGCTGCCTCTTCGATGGAGCAGGTTTTGAAGGACGGCTTGGCCGATTTTGAGCCTTCAACTGCAATGGATACACAAGATCTGCTCGATTTATGGTGAGGGGTGTTGGCTGCAATTCATACTCCAGCACACGAGTTCATCTCGTGGCAGCAGAGACTGACGTAGGACGGAACGCAGTCCAGCCTATCCCGTCATCACTACGGCACGTGCAGCAGATATGCGCGCCTCATAAGGCAGCTGTCTGTCAACTGCTTCTTGTCACCATGTGCGCTACACCTGCTGGCGCAGGGCCAGTTCTGCACATGTGGCCCACGTGTGGCAAAAACCAAGGACGAGAAGACGCCAGGGGCCGCTGGCACGGCATGAATATGCCTCTGAACGACAAGTTATCCATGCAAATATAAAATAGAGAAGCAACTCCAATGGGTTCGCTGAATGGACAATTTGCATTCTGGATAGCTATTTAGTTGGCATAAAGTCCAATATTATGAATAGATATAATCTACAAGCGACCAGGAGGAGCTCTTCGCTTGCTTCCTACTTAAGCTAACGTAAATATATCGCATACAAATCACATTGAGGACTGCAAAGGATCAAGACCAGCAAGCGAACGCGACAGGTATTTTTCTATCGCATCAATTTTAACTTGAGTACAAAGCCGCAGTGCCGACAATTGTGAGCCAGCTATTACAACAAGCCAGCCCAGGTCCTGCTCGAAAGCGTAGAGTGCAGAAGCTGCCGGAATTTCGCTTATCCATCGAGCCAGCTGGCAAGACCTCCAACAGCTGTAAGTGTTTACATATAAACTTTCCTCACCTCCCTCCTTCCCTCCTTCCCTTCTTTCCCTTCTTTCCCTCCTTCCCTCCTTCCCTCCCTTTTTCATGCTTCCCGCCTTCACGTAGGTAGAGAGAGGCTTTGACCTGATCAATCACATCAAGTGCTCCTTCACTCGTTCTTTTCCCCATTCGTTGAGATCGTTGCAGCTCGTAGCAAGGTGAGAAACCACTCTGTTTATTTTGCTCCCCTGAACCTGCGTTTTGATGTCTTTGCTGAGCCTATGCGAGCTCCAGCAGCTTCCCACGCTTCTTCTGCTAAACATCCGACTGGAACCACTGCTGCAGCTGGGTTTTGTCGAGCACGCAGAGGCTGAAAACTGACTCAACTCTTAGAACTCGCCTACTGCAAGTAGATACCATGGCGAGCCAGGTCAAGCCTGCCCCTGCAGCCCCAGGTGCCTGGGTTGAACCCCAAAAAATTGACTACTCGGCCCTGAATGGCGATGGCAGCCAAGAAGTCGAGCATTTTGATGGATCTGCACCGATTTATCAATGGAACGACGACTTCGGTGATGTAGGGCCCAAGTTTGAGGCCCTGGAGCTGGAGCTCTTCGGCGACCCGGAGACTCGTCACGATCGCGCGGGATTGGACTTCTCCAAGTAAGTTTTATCATACACTATCGGTTCAAATCCATCTAACATCGCCAGGATTGAGCAGATCAGCGTCGAACAGGAAGGACCTGTCAGGATCCAGCCACTTCGTACCTTCAAGGACGCAGCGTTGCATCCTGTCATGGCGGAAAACATCAAGTTGATGGGATATGACGCTCCTACGCCTATCCAGAAATACACTATCCCATCAATGCTCCAAGGTCATGATGTGATCGGCATTGCCCAAACAGGTATGAAATGAACCACTCGACAGACTATCCTCATCGGCTCAAACGAATTATATTAACGCTGCCGCCATTTACAGGATCCGGCAAGACAGCTGCCTACCTGATTCCCATTCTGAGCAAGCTCATGGGCAAGGCCAAAAAGCTGGCCGCTCCTCGCCCTAACCCGGCCACCTACCGTGAGGGCATTGATGCCGTCACGGCAGAGCCATTGGTTTTGGTGGTCGCACCAACCCGAGAGCTAGCTGTGCAAATCTTCAACGAAGCTCGAAAATTCTGCTATCGCTCCATGCTACGTCCATGTGTCGTGTATGGTGGCCTGCCTACGGCTCAGCAGATCAGTTTGTTGAGCAAGGGATGCGACATTCTTGTTGGCACGCCTGGGCGGCTAGTGGATTTCATATCCCGTCCGCACATTTTAACTCTTCGTCGCCTTAAGTATATGATCATCGATGAAGCTGATGAAATGCTGGATTCTGACTGGAACGACGAACTAAGCCAGGTCCTCTCGGGTGGAGGTAGGTGTGATTTCTTGTTCATATCCGAGAAGACAGACTGACAATCTATATGCAGAACAAGACGAGGGCAACGTCAAGTACGGTCTTTTCTCAGCCACGTTTCCCAAGGCTGCTCGTGACCTTGCCAAGGATCATTTGTCGGCGGCTCATGTCCGATTCCGAGTTGGCAGAGCTGGTAGTACAACGGAAAACATTAAGCAAGTGATACTGGCCACAGAGCGAGATGAGAAGCGCGATACCCTTCTTCGCCTTCTTAATCAAATGACCGGTGTGAGAACCATCATCTTTGCCAATAGCCGAAGAGAAGTGGACAATCTGGATGATTTCTTGTACAACATGGGGCTCCCGGTCACCTCCATGCATTCCGAACGAACTCAGAAGGAACGTGAGGCCGCACTGCGTTCTTTCCGTGCTGGCCAGGCGCCGATTCTCATTGCCACCGGAGTAACTGCTCGCGGTATTGATGTCCGTAACGTCATGCATGTCATCAATTATGACCTCCCGTCCATGGAACATGGTGGAATCGAAGAGTACACGCATCGTATTGGTAAGTAAGTTATTGAGAAATGCAAGTGATATTTCTAACTGTCTTTCCAGGTCGAACGGGACGTATTGGGCATCGAGGGTTGGCCACCTCCTTCTTCGATCCTGTGAATGATGATTCCATGGGTAGCGTTCTCACTAGGACCCTCCTTGAAACAAAGCAGGAGGTCCCAGAGTTTCTGCAGGTGTATCTTCCAGAAGGGGATGCGGCGGTTCATCTTCGCTTTGAGACGGAGTCTGACTATGACCCTGCCGAAGCACAGGGCCAAGAGCAAGCCAATGGTACCTCGGGCAACGACTCTTGGGGAGGAGGGCAAGCAGAGGATACAAATGGTACTGGTTCTGGATGGGGCCATTCCAACACCGATGCTGCGACTTCTCCGGCTCCTGCCAACAACGGCTGGGGAGGTGAGGCTGCTCCAACTGCTCCCGCTCCTGCCAACAACGGCTGGGGAGGTAAAGCTGCTCCAGCTGCTCCAACTGCTCCAGCTGCTCCAACTGCTCCAACTGCTCCAACTGCTCCCGCTCATGCCAACAACGGCTGGGGAGGTGAGGCTGCTCCAACTGCTCCGGCTACTACAAGCAACGGTTGGGGAGGTGAGCCTGCCGCGCCTGCTCCAGTTCCTACCAATAACGGTTGGGGAGCTGGTGCTCAAACTGTGTCTGTCGGTTGGTAAAACTCAACGGACAATCATGTTGCTGGTCTTACGTTATGGTATGACATGTCTTTGATGCAAATATCGAGAATTGAGACTGAGAGATTGTGATTTTACGCAAGGTCATACACAGGCATACCTTTGCCCATAGTAACAGCAGGTCTCAGGTAGCTAGTCGCAGAGTAAATGCTAGTCAATGCTTTTGTTTCGCAAATTCAACCAAGATGTGACCAAGCGGGCTGATGCCGTGCCCTCGTAGAACCTCCCAGCTCGAGAGATTTTCGGATTTCAACCTGGAATGAGCGTCAAAAGACCACCGCCGTCTTTGGCAATTCGGGAGCATGCATTAATTAGTGATCATTAATGAAGGCCTTGATATATACAAGGCAAGTTTAGAAGATGCTGTAGTTACAATGGTGGCAGGGTTACATGTTTCCCAGTATCTTGCCCAAGCCCTTGACTTTTCTCGGACCGTCTCCATAGCCAACCTCCACAACACCTTGGGTAAACGCCCAGCCCTTTTTCTGGCTGGGCACAGGATACTGCACAGGCGGGGGGATGCCGGTCCGAATACCCATCCACGCAAAGCGATCCTCGCAGACGCTCTTGATATTACACAGGCCCCTGAGGCCTTCCTCGCCTGCGAATCGGCCGTAGCCAGAGCCGGCAACTCCACCAAAGGGGAGTTGGACGGCATAGTAAGCGGCGAAGTCGTTGACAGCAACCATGCCCGCCTTGAGGCCACGGACGATGGGGCCCATGGCGGGATCGCGCTCGGAGCCGTGAACGGAGGCGCCGAGGCCAAAGTTGGGTGCGTTTGCGACGGCGAGCATGTCCTCTGCCGAGGAGGACTTGGCCCTCAGCATGGTCAAGACGGGGGCGAAGCACTCCTGCTGGGCGATGCGCATGTCGGTGGTGACGTCGACGAGGAGGGTGGGCTGGAAGTAGTGGCCCCTGGGGTAGTCGGGGTGGTTGTATCGCGAGCCGCCGGCGAGGAGCCGGGCCCCCTGCTCGACGGCCTCGGCGATGAGCTCCTCGAGCCTGTCGAACGAGGCGTCCGAGATCATGGCGCCGACGTCGGCGTCGGGGCCGAGGCGGAGCGCCCTGACGCGGGGCGCCAACATGTCGACGAGCTTGTCGTAGGCGCCGGCCGCCGCGATGACGCGCTCGACGCCGATGCAGTTCTGGCCGGCGGCCTGGAAGGTGCCCCTCAAGATGACCTCTGCTATCCGCGCGAGGTCCCCGGCGGCCGAGTCGAGCACGATGAAGGGGTCCTTGCCGCCCAGCTCAGCCACGACGGGCGTCAGGCTCCGGGCCGCGCTGGCGGCGACGTGGTGCGCGACCGACTGCGAGCCGATGAAGGTGATGTGGCTTATGCCCGGGTGCGAGGTCAGGTGCCCTGCCGCCTGGGGCCAGCAGGCGACGGCCTGGACGAGGGCGGGATCGTGGCCGTGGGCGGCCAGCGCCCCGCGGGCCACCTCTGCGAAGTGGGCGCTCGACCAGGCCGTCTGCTCCGAGACCTTGACGACGATGGCGTTGCCGGCGAAGAGGGCGGCGATGATGGGGCCCATCATGTTGTGGAAGGGGTAGTTCCAGGACACGAGGGCCGAGACCACGCCCAGCGGCTCGTAGTGGACCGTGTTCCGCTTGTACGCCATGAGGAGGTTCGTGGGCCGGCGCGAGGGCCGCAGCGCCTTCTCGCCGTGCAGCAGCGTCCACTGGATCTTCTCGACCGTGACGAGGATCTCGCCCAGCTGCGCGTCAACCATGGTCTTGCCGCTGTCGAGACCTGCGATCCTGCAAATGTCCTCGGCGTTGTCCAGGACGTACTGCATGAGGGAGCGGAGGACGGCTCTGCGCTCGCGAAACGACGTCTGCCGCCATGCCTGCTGGGCGGCGGACGCGGCGGCGACGGCGCGGTCGATTCCGTCTGGCGTGGAGGGGTTGACGAGGCCGAGGAATTGGCCCGTGGCAGGGGCGTAGCATTGGATGGCCGAGGTCCCGGGGATTTTGATGCTGGTCTGCTCAACTGTCGTCTTGGTTTCCGGGAGTTTGGGGGGAGGGACGCGGTATCGAACGGGTCGGGGGCTTGAGTTTGCGTGGGCGAGGACGAGGAGGCGCGTTACGATGGAGGAGATGAGGATGGCGGCTACGGCGCACCCGATCTGGAGGGTTGTTGTTCTGTGAATCTCAGGCGTAGTTAGTAACTGCGTCGGAAGGAAGAGCTGGACGAGAGGTTTGGAGAGGTGCGTACGAAATGTCAAGTCTCTGCGTCGTATAGTCGCTGAAGTCGTACCACCGCGACGCCAGCCGCTCCAGGGAGAGGGTCTCCATTGGCTTGAGCCGTTGAAAAGTATTCCCGAGATACAAGTGCACGGCTCTTCTGTCGGATTCTGAGCGGCCACGGCAACTGCAGAAGTTGGTGTTTGCACAATGGCATAGCAGGCTTTGATACTCGAGGGTGCAGAGAGGTCTGGATTGTGAGTGGAATTCAATGCTGACAGGTGGGAAGTTCGACCACCAACCAAGAGCTCATGTGGGGCTGACATGAAGACTTCAATGTGGGCGACTTCAAATCTGCTGTGTAACTTAGCTACTTAAGTAGATAGCTACTTCGCAGATAACACCGCTAATGCTCAAGTACTTGCGCACGCAGTCCGCAGAGCCGCACTGTTCCAGTGCATTACAAGCTAATGGCTCATTTACTTGCCAAGAGCCACATACAGCTGATGCTGCAGCTTGTATATGCTGAACGTAGCAACTAACCGTGCGTGCTGCCTTGCTCACCCGTTACAGTCACATCGTCACGTCAAACGTCAGCTATGATCAATATCTATACTTCTTTTCCTCTCCAAAAAGAAAAAAATACAATATTCACATGTACAGCACACCATATCCAGGGTTCCTTCGGGCTGCCACCTCCTTTATCGCAGCATAAACACCCTTCCATAATTCTCTATATCGCGCCTCCGCTGCCTCCCAAGAGTGAATCAAGACAAGTGTCGAAGAAAGCCATGCCAAGGCAAAATACAAGGAAAACAATGATACTTCAGGCGGGACGGAGCCCTCACTTGCCCTCCCTTCCTGCCTGCCCATCTCTCGCGTAGAAATAAAAAAAAGAAGAAAAACTCTAGGTGTAACAAGGCGAGAAAAATATATAGTGTAACGCAAGAAACAATCAGGATCGTTATGCTCCAGCCCGCAGAACGCCTTGCAAAGATAAATTTGTTCCCAAACAGCTAAGACAGTGCAATGAAAAAAACTCTTTTGTTGTGCCGCCAATTATCGCTTTTTTTTTGGTCGGATGTGGGTGATGTAAAAGCGGTGCTGTGTGAATGTTTGTCATCAATGGACTGTGGGAAAGCATTAAAAGAAAAAAGTCAAGTGAGAGTCAGAAACTCATAGATCGCTCATGCAGATCATTAAAACCCATGGATGATGACGGCCCTGCTGTGTTTCGTATTCTAACGGGTATATGATGGATTCTCTTGGCACGCACACCCTGGCGAGCGTGTGGGAGGGGGTATCACGCAGAGGTCGACGCCAGTCGGGACAAGAAATATACAGTAACTGTTCAGGGATATGGCCGTCGCCGACCAATTTCGAAAGACCCCTAAACGTGTGCACTCTTGGTCAAGGACAGTCCACGAAGTCTTGCCTTGAACCGACCGCCCTGGGGTTGTTGAGAGTGAGACTGGCTCGATTCAATCCGTGATAGTCGCGCTGCCGAAGTAAAGTCATTACTCGCCTCAAAGCTGGGTCGGACGCGATCCATTGACATGCGCATTCGGTCGTATGACGGTCTCGCACGCTCTATCGAAGGACGACCTGCAGCGGGGATGTCGAGCGACATGCGGTTCGCTGTGTAGTTTGTCGAATCGCTGCCATTCTGCGTTCGATTGTGGGTTGTGGTCCGTGTGGCCGTCGACGGCGGATATATCGGTCGCAGGTCTTCGTCCACGCTGCCATATGTCATGCGCTTTGCTTTATTCGGGCTTTCGGTCCCTGATTTCCCACCAGTGCTCTTTTCACTGTCGGCTTCTCCTGCGGCACCTTTGTCAAGATGAGCAAATAGGCCGGCACGCTCCTGTTCCCTGATGATATCGACGTCGTACGGCCAGTAGACCTTTTGGAGTGCCTTGATAGCGAACCGGGGAAAGAGGCAAATGACAGGAACAAGGAAGAAAACTGCCCAGAAAGTTGCCTCTCCATAAACCTGAGCAGCGGTGTGGTAGAAAAAGCCAGACGAGGTGAATGAGGTGTAGATGCCTGTCCAAAAAAAGATGAAAACATCACTGATAACCACAATGAGAAGCATCAGCCAGTCCCAGCGATACGTATTGATCAAGATGTAGCCGTTGATGGCTAAGATGGCTGGATGAGCAACGTATGCACCGAATCGAAGCCTGTCCTCAAGGCCGAGTCCATTGAAAGTCACTGATTTAGCGGGAATAAAAAGTAGGTAAGGAATGAAGAAAACCATGACAGATTGGTAGACACCATCAACCATGTAGAGCCTGTGGTGTTGTTAGCACTCGGGTCCCCCAAGCGAATGGGCTATTTCCACAGGCACGTTTCCAACTTACCAGAACTTCTTCTGTGTCCATTCCAGGCGCTCAATGCCGCGGCGATAGAGTTCAGGGACAGCAAGGGAAACCTTATCGGATACATCCTGGTCGAGGACACCCATAATAGCAACAGGGACGGATGTGAAGAACAAATTGAACATGAGAATATACGTATAGTCGAATAGATATGTCATGTCGTAATCGCAAAAGGTCTCGTACCAGAAGATGGCAAACGTCCAAACCATGTTTTTGTAGAAGAAATTGCTGATGCTCTCTGCCAGCCTCCGGTAAGACCATCGACCGTGAACAAGGACCAGTCTTTGAAGGAAACGGAACTGCGCAATAGCATAATCGGAAGACATGGCGGCCTGTCGACCTTCCAAACCAGCAATACCAACGCCGACATCGGCTTCCTGAATCATGGCCACATCATTTGCACCATCGCCAATGGACAGGGTCATAACATCCAATCCATTCTTGACCATGGCAACAACGGCAGCTTTTTGGGCAGGGCTAACGCGGCAGCACAAAACTGACCGACATTGCTTGCACAACAACAAGAACTTCTGTTTCAAATTGTCGTGCAGTGCCCAGCGAAGCGTAAACCCATCCACGATAACCCCGTGGGTCGGGCCAGGTGGTTCGTGGCTCTTTCGGGCCAAAGCAAGATCTTCGTCACTTCCCGTTATGCCAAACACCTGAAGGTATTGATCAAGTTGCTTTTCAACACTCGTGAGGAAGGTGTCATCTGCCGTCTCCCCGCTCTCGTCTTCTTCAACTTTCAGGTGAATAAGCTCCATGTCGTTGTTGAGTAAATTGCATGAAAAGCCAATGTTGATGGCCGTCTCAACCTTATCGCCAGTCAGAACCCAAAGCTTTATACCAGCCTTGGCAAGCAGGGCAATAGTATCGGGCACGCCATCCTGGAGACGATCCTCAATAGCAGTACCGCCAAGAAGGTAGAGTTCTTGTTCAATCATGTCAGCTACGTTTTCCAGCTTCTCTTCGCGATTTTCCAGAGCCGATGCGGCTGCATCATGCTCCTTCTTCCAGTGGCGGTACTCCTCCTCAGTCAGGTCTTTACGAGCAATGCAGAGCGTACGAAGACCTTCGCGAGCAAACATTTCAAGATGCTCGGCAGTATTGCGTCGAAGTTGCTGCTGCTCTCCTCGCTTCAACCGAGAATAAATCACTGAGTCGGCGCCCTTACAAATCAGGACGATTCGACCATCGGGCATTTTGACAATGGAGCTCATTCGCTTTCGGCTAGAGTTGAATTCGATGGTATTGAGGATCGGGTAGTGGCGTTCTTCGCCCATGACGTTGAGGTTGATGCCGTCACCTGAGTGGCCCAAAACGGTGAATCCCATATCACGAGCTGTAGCTACCAAAGCCTCCTCATCGGGTGATTGAGCCTTGAATGTCATTTTAGGGGGGTCACCTGGAACCTTCTCTGCAATGACCGTGTGGCAAAGAGCCAATGCCAGCATGAATTCTTCGATAGCTGATTGCTGTTCTTGGCCATGCTCTCCGGCCAGGTCGGAGACAAAATCGGGAGCAATGAACGTGAGAGCATCATCGTGCAGATATGGATTGTCGTTGATCTTACGAAGGCCTTCGAGGGCTTGGACTTTGGCCTCAGCGATCTCGGCCTGAATACGAGCCCCCTCCTTTTCTACATCCACACCCATTCTCTTTTGCATACCGGCCTGCGCCTCGGTGTATGCTTCGCCATAGGGTTGTCCATTGATTGTCGCCTTCTTGAACTCCATGACGTTTTGGGTAAGCGTGCCAGTCTTGTCCGAAAAGATATACTCAATCTGGCCCACGTCGTCGGAGATGTTCCAGGATTTCGGGATGCAAGGCTGATCGATGGGTGCATAGTACATTTCGACATCGCTGAAGATGAATATGGCCTGAAGCGTCCTCACGATTTCCAGTGTGATATAGAGAGAGATGGGAACCAAGTTCTGAAACAGAATAATGGCAGCCCAAAAGGTGATGAAACCACTCATAGGGGCGCTTCCACCAATGGACTCAAACTCAAAGAAATGGAGAGAAGCATCAGTCTTGGCCCAAGCAACACCGTTCACAATGGCGGCAAGAAGGCACATGATGAGAAGAATTCCAAAGTTGCAGATGACGTTGAAGTTCATCTCTCTGGCAATTCTGGCGCGCTTGCTCGGCGTAATACCGGCATTCATCATAATTCGCGTGTCATGGCCTGTGAAAACAACGACACCAAGAATCCACTCAGTATTGCGCAAGTTACAGCCGCGAAGCATAAGATTGTCAATGGTGATAGGCTCCGTCATGTCTTCGGGGTCATCATCCGGATATCCCGGTACAACCTGCTGCCAGTGAATAGCTCCATTATACTTGTAGAGATTAGGGTGGGGAGCTTCACTCTCAATCTTGAACTCAGCACGCTCGGCGTCACGGGCATGCCTAATCGATCGGCCACAACGGAGAGCTTGTCGGACCTTCAGGTTAGTCTCACCATCCAAGTTCTTGGTCTCAACGTAACAGGCTCCGTCTGGATCGGACGTGGACAAGATGATGATATCGGCGGGCAATTCGTCGTCGTTGTAAATACGCACGAAATCACCAACTTGGAGGCCTTTCCAGGTATCCTTTTTGAAACGCGCGCCTTTGGATGGCTTCATGTAATTAATCAGGTCGGATTTCATGTCCTGAATAGCAGCGGCACGCTTTGCATCCTCTTCGTCAGGGAATCGAATGTGGGGAACTCCATTTGCAGGCGTCGGGGACGGTACTGGTGTCATCTGGATCTCTTCCTGAGCATCAACAAACGATTCCCGGTTGCCGAAAGGAGAGGCGAGGGAATCGCGAATTGATCTCCGTGTTCGAACCGTTTCTATGGAGGGTCGGCCCTCCTCTTCCATTTCGGGATTTTGTTGGCGTTCCTTTCGCTCAGCTCGCTGCTTCCTGGCCTTCTTGGACCATAGGCTCTCAATGGCGTGCCAGATAGACCCAAAGAACCGTGAGTTGGCCTTTTTGAATTGTCGCCAGGTTGATACATTGTCTTCCTGCACATTGACGTTGTTCCAGTTGTGCAGCTTATGGACAGAGGCATTGTTGAGCTCGATGTCCAAAATGGTCCTCCGGTAATCTTCTATGGCGTCTTTCGCTGCTGTGAGGACAATAATGACAATCAAGGGAACGGCATTCAGCCCCGGATTGACACCACCAAAAATGGGGAAAATCTACAGGAGAAGGTGATTAGCACCCATCGATTGCGATAAGGCGTGATTAAGGATCAAGTAAATACGAAGCACAGAGAGAAGGGCCTCAGATACATACGACAAGGATAACCAAGAACAAGAAGAAGATGTTGGCCACATTGTGAAACTGAAACCACAAATTCTTGGGAACAAAAGACAACGGCGTGTATTTTGCGGTGCGGATCTTGTTTCTGGGAAAGGAATATATGGGATGGCCATCTTCGAGCATGTCGTCAGGGAGAGGCAGGTTGAAGTACAGCGTACGAGTCGAGTCCTCCTCATCAGACTCGTCGTCGTCTGCCTCATCTTGCGGGTTGTCATTGTGATGCTCGTTTTCGCCGCCATTATGATGGGGTTCGCGGTTGTCGAATGGCGCGCCGTTTCCATCGCTTCCGGCAACGCTTTTCTCGGATTGAGTTCGCTTGTGCATGCGGTTCAGGAGAGACAGCCGCTTGGTGTGGCTGCTTTTCACCGTCATCTTGCGAGTCGCCCATCGTGCTCTCTGCGTCTGGACCTTTGATAACGTGGCATCGTGGCCAGGCTCTGGGCTCGTTGGGGGGGTCATGGTCAGCGTGAAGTTGCGGGCGAATGCCCGTTCAACCCGGGAACACCAGCCAGTATGCGGATCGTGGGGGGCGTGGGAGAAATCGTGAGGGCGAGTTAGAGTACGGGACCTTCAGCGCGGCCGACGCGAAACAAGGCCACAACGGGTGCAGCTGCAAACAGACGAAGCAGCGCCAGAATTCGACGGCTGAGGGTCGACTTGACGGATTCAAGGGCGGCGTCGACGTCGTGAGGAGGAGAGGGCTGGTTGTTGGAGTTAAGTGCCAACTACTCCATAGAAAGTTTAGAGTGCAAGGTGGCCAGGCGGGAGCAATGGGAAACGGGCAGGCCGCAATTTCGGGCCCGTGAGCACATGCATGGAGTCAAGTCTACTGGCACATGGGGGTTAACTGGCGCGGCCTCAAGCTGGCTGTTGGCACGGGGAGTGGCCCCTGGCGGCAGGTACACGTAGTATTGCACTCTATCTGTCAGCGATCTGATTGTATGGGGCGGCGTCTGGTGCGGCTGGTCCTTCAAGCCCGGTGCACCGTTATTCCAGCGTGTCCGGACTTTACGGCACTGCCAACTTGGGACCATGGGGGTGGGTTTCCAAGTACCTCGACGCTTGCTTCAGAGTACCCCAAACACAGAAATCACGCGGCCTGATCATCAAATATCGAGTATTCAGTACCTAAACACTCGCGTGTCGGTACGCGGACCTTGGGGACCACACGGTCTTCACCTGAATGCGCAGGTGCAGTGCTGCCATTTAGCGCGCTGCAGCCCCCTGTTTCCTGTTTTGTCAGTGCTGTGTTCAATAATTCGAACCAGCATCTCACAAAGTGCGATCAATTGATCCGCCACGGCTTGGCTATTAAGTCAACCGACATTGAGGCGCTGGCCCTTTCTGCATCAATGCCTGGGACATATCTGCATGTCCATGTCCTTCGTGCTCAAGTACGAAGCGCCAGTTGACTCGCGAGTCGCAGCCAGCCTCGTCGCCGCGAGGTGCAGCATGTTCGATGTTTGATGTTGACGGGCTGGAGCGCCGCCGCGGCACCTGTCAGCCCCAGCCCTGCTTGGTGGTAACATGGAAGAGATGGGTGGCATGGCAAGGGGCATGGGTACATGTACCACCCAGACAGCCGACGGTGGGCGGAGTAAACCACCAATGGCTATTGCTATTCGGATTGGCCGGCTTGACGAGGCATTGCCCATTCTGACGGACATAATAATAGTTACTACTACTCCCGACTGTGTAAAGTAGAGAGCGGAGTGTGCAATGGCCGCCTGTGGCATTCGACATGTCAAAAGAGCAGTTACTGTACTCAAACTCCGTGCGCAAAGCCGTTACATGAGCATCGTCGGCCACGTCGGGGCGCCAGTCAGTGTTCCCCCCTCTCACCCACTTAAGCGGCCTCTGCGGGTAATTTTTCGAGGCTAGTTCCCGGCCCATCCGACCGAGTTTTCGCAAAGTCCCCACAGAGGCTTTGTCAACTGTAACAATATTTCTAGATACTATCTTGCAAAGCATCTACCGCAGTTTTCAGCGCTGTGCCGAGTAGGAAGGCGTCCATAGCCCATGGTTGGTGACGGCTGTGTACGGGGCAAGGTGTGCTGATCCGAATGTGTTTGCCGGTGGCTTATGGGCAGAAACATCATCGGTCAGCGGCAATTTTAAAATAGCAAATTATCGCGAAAGCAAGCAAGTTCGGAGGCATTCCCGTATACTGCGCCATACCGTTGGCCCAGAATGGCTGTCAGCATGTCCTGTAACATTGGTCAGCACCACTACAGAGCCAGTCAACCGATTCATCGATTGGAAATACAACCGCCACGGGTCAAGCCTTTACAGAAAAGCCACAACCTTGGCGGCGAGGTCATGGTGGGCTGGCTAATTACTAGCATCCGTCCTTTTGTGTGAATTGCTGGAACGTTGGAAGCTTGCTTTTGCAAGTGCAGCAAGTCATTTACCAGCCTTGTTGAGTGTACACGAAGCGCCACAGAACCGATGATGATGTGGTAACGAGGCGGGCAGCCCACGGCATCACCGCCTGGCAATGGCATCGATGCCCTTCTTGCATTCTCGCTGAGTCATTCTTCCTTATTGCCCACTCCGTTCAAGCGCGCCTGGGCACGCATTGGCACACATGAGCATCCGCTCGCATCCCGTCATACCTGTCTCGCCCCTGACAGGTATTCAAGAGCCCCTTAAATGCAAACCAGGGACGCGGTTCACGCATGCCAACCGATGGCTTCTCCAGTCTTGGTTCTCGTTGGATGGCCGGGGTCAAGCTGGTCATTCGCTTGAGGCAGCAACGCCCCTGGCTTAGCCAGACTTGCCATTTGAGCCCTGCCTTTTTATTCTCGAGGATTTTGCTTACAATGAAACTCGCTTCCCGGTATGGAAAAGTGCAAATGAGACACTCGCGCATTGTGCACTCTTCGCATCCTTTGGCCCAGCGCGCTACAGCCGTTATGCATTCCTGTGCCGAATCCTATTTCCATTGTCGCTCCAATTTCGGCCTGGTGACTCCCGACCGCAAATCCTTCTCCTTCGGACTGCTGTCATTCTTTCATCCCCTGGTTTGACAGCAATCGACGTTGGTGGCGCCTCGGGGCCCGACTGCGTACCGGTTGCTCCGTTGTGCGTTGTGGCGGTGGGGGAAGATGTTCCCGATGCAGGCGCCAACCAGATGGTTGTCCGGCATCAAGCGGCGACACGGGAACCCTCTACATCCGTAACAGCGAGATTGCCAATCTCGACCACTGCAAAACTCTCATTGTTGGCCAACCCAGCCGCATGGATATTCTGGTGTGCTGACGGCTGTGTGCATGGTGTAACCTGGAGGCAGCCTGGGCGATCGTGTCCAATTCTTCGTTTTCCAAGTTTGTACGGAGTACTCCGTACCTAGGTAAGCCTGATGAACAGTGCTCGAGACTGGCGGAAGTGTTTTTTTTTGGCATGACATCAAGGCTGCAACAGGCTATGAGACAGGTTCGTGGCTGACGGGGGCCAAACCAGCTTCATGTTGGTCCAGGTTCCCTAGTTGCTTGGGGTTGCTTGGAGAGAGGCTCAGCCTCACTCACCACTTCTTAGCTGCGATGTTCAATGGACACGTAGCAGGAGCAGAGAGCGCCCAGGTACGTGAAAGGAAGGGAGCTGCCAGTCATCAATGCAATTATCGATGATCTCGCTGCTGACCGGGTGGAGATGCTGCCCTCAATGGAAATTCAGTCTCTCAGTCTGAGAGTGGACAGACAAACAAAAGACAATCTCTCGCTGTCCAGCCAATAAATGCACCTTCCCTTCACATGAACTGTTCCTTTGGATGCAATGAACTACTAGGTACTCCGTAACCACCTACCTAGGTGCTTAGAGGCAGTTAACATCTCGTAGATTTGAATCGCGCCTTCCGTCAAGGTCTGGAAGTCCGGCCCATTTCGTCGCAAATGCCCCTCTAGCGCAGTCTGGCGCAGGGAGTTACGGGACCGTCTCCACTCGTGCCGCCTGCCACCCTGCTCCTGTATGATATTCACAATATTGCGTGTCTGGTGCTTTTCAACCTATGTAGGTTCCTGTCGATACTATTCAGAGCAAAGCGGCTACGGTTCATCCAAATAAAAACGCTTAAATGACTAGATGAAGACTCCACGCTTACCATATTCGGTCCGCGGTATAATCCTAACGCGCCGGCGCGCCACTTGGTGATTTTCATCATGTCTGGCACCACCCTAGCGCGCACTTCGTCTCTGCCCCCCAGATCTTCGAACTCCTCCTACGTGGGGTAGTGTACTCCATTGTCTTAGGATGAGTTTCTGCAAGCAAAAGTCATGACAGTGTTTCGATAATACACTGTGAAACTTGGCGTTTACCCCTGCCTCTTTGTCCCTGATCCTAGGAAAGTCCAACACGCCTTGTGTATTGGCTAGAAGAAGTCATCTGCTGAATTATGTGACATATGATTATACTCGAGGGGAGGAATAATGTTGGACCCACGGAGTGCACACATAGTAATGCTAACAATCTTTCGGTGCCAGTAGCACCACCAGTTGCAGAGACGATGCTTTTTTATATAACCGTGCAACACATGCAGTGTGCTCTGAGAACTAGCCACATCACTGACCAAGCATAACGTCATGTCGTGTTTGAAAGGGGGGGGATTGTTGGAACCACAGCAAAGAATGAAGCCTACTGTCACGGTAGCAATGTCGATCAAAATGAGCTCCCTGCAGCTGACTATGATGGCCCTGCTGACAGGCAGGCAGCCGTGCCAACACGGCCCAAGAATCAATATTGATGCGGCCATGTCAACTTAATGCATGGCTGGGCATTCGCATACTACTCGACGAACTCGTCAAGGCGAAAGTGTGAGCTGGAATGCAGCTCTGTAATTTCCATGTTTCAGGGTTCCATACCCAAGATCAATGCATGAGTTGATTAAAGCGGCTGTATTGTGATGCACCGGCAGAGCATAGAATACATATTTACAGTCCCATTGTTCGTATCAAAATCGCCTACGGCTTGCGTGATAACTGAAATATATCATTCCGTAATATCGTGCATCTGTTGAATAGTCCGCGGAGTCAAGCAATGTTGCCGAATCACGTGCAACTGAATATTGGAACAAGGGCAAAAGCTATGCCTGTACGAAGTAGAACTGATTAACCCACAAGAACCTGTAGAACTAACAAGGCAGCACGAGCACATGTTGACTGAACCCAGTGCTGTTTCACACAAACAACTTGGGTTGAAAAATCGAAAGGTCTTGAGCCACAACAGCACAAACTAGCCTGATTGGGTCTCGACGCGGTGGCCACCTCTGAGACGCGACCTGGACCCTGCATCCTCAAAGTGCCTGACGTCAGGTCAAATGGATTTTGTTTTACCGGAATAAGCACATCGAGCACAACATAGCCAAGGAATACAACTCGACGTTGGCTGCGGCAGGCCCGAGAAGGCACGCGTTTTACATTGTCGCCATGCCAGCAACAGGTTCAAATAAGAAACCTCGAAGCGGAGGCGGGAGTGGAAACATCTTGCGCTTCTTCAAACCCGTCACACAACGACCGCCCTCACCACCACCAGCACGTCCCCGAAGCCCAACTCCGGAGTCGCCCTCTCCCTCTCCGCTGGCCTCATCCCCAGAGCGGCCTGTCACGCCTCAAAAACGAGGGCCAGTAGAAATAGGGGCTTCCGATGACGACGAACAATCCGACGGCGACTTCTCAGACGACTCGCTAGAAGACCTCTCTTGTTTACTCAACCGAACCAAGAATGCAGTCCCTGCGGAACAGAAGCCCCAGCATAATCCGTATGCTACGCCAAGGGCGAAAAGAATGGCTGTCGAGTTCCCCGCGTCGCCGTTGGCCATCATGCCAAGACACAAGTTTGACATGAAGGCTCTTGCAAAGGATGCACGGCGGGATGATGCCACGACGGCGAGCTCGCTAAAAGTGAAGGAAGCTACGAATGCCGCCCAGGCAAAGGGGGAGAATGCCTCGTCCTTGTCCACGAGTGATGCTATTGCCGGGATTATGAAAGACAATGGAGGGCAGAATGCCCATAAGGTGCTCCGGGCTGTTGAGAGATCCGGTACCTCGCAAGCACAGCCGAGATATCTCTTTTTCAAGGAGGAGTACAAGGCACCGTCTGCCCCTAGGGCTCCAGAACTCGGGAGAAAATCTCCGTGGAATCTCCTGACGCAGGGCAATGCTAAAGCAAGGGAACAGCATTTGATATCAGGGCTACCGCAGACCATCTTGCGCCTGCGCAAAAACGGGGACCTCCCTGATTCATTGTTCGACTGGATGTTGGACTCGTTGTGCACGCACCCTTCGATTATTGTGAGGCAGGAATACTGTAACATGGTGGCTAGCTGTGCAGAACAAGTTGAGCGTCTGGTAACACCCGAACGGTTACGACAGTTATTCACACGGCTCGGAGCGCAAGATTCCAGAGAATCGGGTCTTCATCCAGAGTTGACTGTATCCAGACTTGATCGCGAACCGTACGAGGGCCGTGACTGGTCCTGCCTCCAGTCCTTCATCTCGCTACTTGGACTCATTGCCCGCCATTTGTCAGTACAGGCGGCAGAATATGCCACTCAGACACTTCTCCGACTAACATTGGATAAACTTTTGATCTGCAACATCCAGGTCCTGGCCGAGTTTGAATATACAATCCAGGAACTCATCGGCGCTCTGCCAAGTCCCCTGTGGAACAACTTTGTAAGCAAAAACCTCGCTATCGCTACTCTTGCCTGCCGGGGGCTTGTCTAACAAAGCACAGTGCTTCGAAACTTGTTCTCTGCTCAGCTGGGGCCAAGAATATCGCACCATCAAAGCCACGTCTCTTCTTTGTCTCCCCATCTCCAGCAAACGGGTGCATGACCTGCGTAGGAGAATGGCCGTCGCAACACTCTTCCAGGACGACTCTCTAGCCCGCAGCAACTCGGAGGACGTCGTCACCCTCCGTGGCATCATCGACATCCTCAACACCGACAGCTTCACAATCACCCCCAAGACAGACTTTTCCGATCTCCGCGCCAGCATCATTCTTCTCGACATAGCCATCGACGATGGCTCCGTCGTCAAATTTAACAACGTCCAAGACGAGAAAAAGTTCAATGAGGAGGTGGACGAACTAGCGGGCATGCTGCAGGAAATTTGGAGAAAGACAAACGACTCTGGTATGAAGTTGGCAAGAACCGAGGCAAAGAGTGTGGTCGAGTGGGTGCAGAAGCGGCTGTCGCATAGCGTGCGGACTCGAAGAAATGCCAGGAAGAGCGTGTTTTATCTTCCCGAGTTGAGTGAGGATCCTTTTCTGCCGAGACAGAGGGACTACATGAAGAAATTTTTGCAGAAGCCGGCGAGGTCGCCGGTTGTTAAGGAACCTCCTGCTGCCGAGACGGAGCCAGACACAATTGTATGCGCAGAAGATTAGGTGTCTTCTCTCGAGATTGACGAGTATACCATCGTGTGTGCCGGGGGATAACTATTCTATGTATGATTTATGACTATGATTTAGGAACCTTGTGTGTGTCATGCAACAAGAAACGAGGCGTTGAAGGAAACGAGAGCTTATACCCAGTCTAGACATTATGGACAATCAAGATATATCAAGTTTATAGTACAGCCTCTAAGCTACGATCGCACGGACTGGACACAAATAAAGACAACAATGCAAATCTCTGATGCTACTGTGAACACGGCGCTTTTTCCGCACCAACAGGCCATTCGTAAACAGGTCGCTCGGCAATGCCCAATGAGGTACATGTCGTCGAGCGAGGTACTACATTTGCGTTTTCCTCTCCCATTCAACCGTGACATACGACTAGTTTAATCAAAGAATTTTCGGTTGGGGTTCTTGCCAAACAGGGCTTCTCGGACGGCAGGAGCAGCAGAGTCCTTGAGAAGTTCCAGCCGCGTCTCAAAGGTGTTGTTGATGTCGATTTTGCCGCTGCCACTGAGGATGATGACGCCTCCAGCTCTGTTATCCAACTGGTTAGTTTGGGCATGACTACTCAAGAAACCGGGGGGGAAGCACATACGAGCCCTCTGGCAAAGGATTCGCCTCATCAAGCTTTCCCTCAATGTCTTGGCCAACCTCCTTCTTGTATTCCTTGGCAGCCTCGTCGATGGCCTTCTTGACAACGTCATGGTCCTTCTTTCTGGCCTGGACCTGCAGTGTCGGCTCATTCAGAGCATAGAAGCCCTCCAGGATAAGACCCTTGAGGACCTTCTGGTACTTGGCCTTATCCTTGGCACCATCCGCCAGCTTCTTCTGGGCTTCTTGGAATATGTCATCGAGGAGCTCCTGTCGAGCGCTGAGGACCTTGAGCCGCGTCTTGTTGGAAACGGTGGACCGGGTGATTTGCTGCGACATGGTAGCCTGTTTGAACTTCTTCTCGTACTGGATGTCGATGGCGTCGGTCTCTTGGCGGACGAGCTTGGACTTTTCGATTTCGAATTCCTCATTGGCTTTGATTTCAATCTCGCGGGCCTTCTCCATGGCTTCTTGCTTGATGAACGCTGTCATCTTGCGGAGCTCATTGTCGACCTGAACATGATGAAAAAAGCATTGTGCTGTTAGTATGATTGCGGGTGGTGAGGGGGTATGCGCTGTAGTGGGAAAATGCAGAAATGGATGTAAATGATATATGCGTCATGGTGCTTGATGACGCTGGACGAACTGCGTACCTGCTGGTCGGACAATGCGTGTTGCGACATGCTGGGCGAGGTTGTGAGGGGTTGTCTATGCCTCTGCGGGAGAGAGATGGGCGGCAAGATGGGATGAAGCAGCTACAATACTTGCTAGCTGGCTGGCCTCGAGGAAGTCGGATGATGTGCCGCGGGATACGGGATGTCGTCTGGCTGGAGAGTGGAGGTGCGTTGAAGCCGGAGGCAGCTGTGACGCTACGGGTGCAGCCAGAGAGAGCTTGGCTGGCTCCTGCGTTGTACGGAGTACTACTTCGTACGAAAGCTGCTCGATCCAGATCACCAGCCTCGGGCGGTGACCAGGATTCAAGCCACAAAGTGACCAGCCACACCAGACACGTTTGGAAAGACAGCACCCCGCTACGGAGCGCAAATGCACATGACGTGCATCACATGACTTGGACCAATAGGCATCCAGCCACGCTTGTGCGAAGATGAAAGGGGTACCGTTCACCACGGGACAGCATGCGAGCGTGTGGTCACTAATCCACTAGTAGCTTTAGTGCGTTAAGCGCCTGCTAGCGCCCAGGCAGTGGTCTGCTTCAGGTGCGTGCACCCTGACCTCAGGCTGTCCAAGGCACCAGACCATCAATGATTGAACCGACATGGACCACATGCAGACCGTTTGGCTCGGGGGGTCTTAGCATCGATGTCAATTGATGCTGGCCTTTCATCTTTCCGCCTGCATGTCTGCACCACCGCCAGGCCCCAGAGCCCGTACTCCGTAGCTGGCACAATAGGCCCTTGTCCCCATCGGCCCAACATTGAACGTTCAAAGGTCGATGCTAGACCCCAGGTGCCCCTGTTTGATCGATCTCATCCTGATGTCAGTCGGATGTTGGCTTTCGGCATCCTGCACTCTGCATCATAACCCTCTTAACACAAAACAGGCACACCCTAGCTCGCCATTCTCCCTCGGGTCGCTCGACCAACGGCATAGTGTATCGTGATATCGACAGCCTGGGCTACATACCGGATTTTATCGAGGTGCTGGCAACCTCGTTTCTGTGCCGCTGTCTGCATAGCTACAACAACCCAACATTCGTGCTTCACGCAGGCCTCAACCCGACCGAAGAGATTCCCGTTCCGACCCTTCTTGAATGATTGCCTAACCCGTCACACTCGATAGCGGTTCATAGGCGACAGGCGGGCAACTTCTATGCAATCGATTAGTGCCATCCGTGCCGTCGTCCACCGCCAGATGCTGGTGCCTGCGGCAGCCGCGAGATGAGAACCACGGGGAGCATCTCCCCTGGCGGGAGTATAGCTGTATGCGATACCCAGGGATAAGGCCTTGCCATTCTTCCATCTTGACGACTATATGCTAACGGGTGTTGGTGTAGCTGGGAATCCTTGTCGGCTTAATATCGACCAGCGTCCAGAGTCTTGGGCTGACCTTGCAGCGCAAGTCGCATATTCTCGAAGATGAAAAGGGACCGCATGATATTCAGCGACCGCCATACCGGAGGCGGAGGTGGCAGCTGGGGATGGGAATGTTCGTCGTGGCGAATCTCTTGGGCAGTACAGTGCAGATTTCCACGCTGCCGTTGCCAGTGCTTTCCACCTTGCAAGCCGCCGGTCTCGTCTTCAACTCTATATGTGCGACCTTGATCCTTAGCGAACCGTTTACGCGATGGTCTCTTTGCGGTACCCTCCTGGTGACGAGCGGCGCCGTCTTGATTGCGATATTCGGGGCCATTCCGTCCCCAGCTCACGACTTGAACGGCCTACTCGTCTTGCTGCGGCGAGGGCCCTTTATAGCTTGGATGGCATTGCAGGCTCTATTCGTCGTGGGGCTCGGCACGGTTACCGATGTTGTCAATAGCATGTCCAGCATATCACACAATTCTCGATTCAGGCTTGCCCGTGGCATTATATACGGTGTCATCAGCGGAGATTTATCTGCACACGCGCTGCTCTTCGCCAAGTCAGCTGTGGAACTGTGTATCAAAACCATTGGCGGCGACAATCAGTTTTCTCATTGGGAGTCGTGGGCGATTGTTCTCGGCTTGGTTTCCCTGGCGCTTTGTCAGCTTTACTACTTACATCGAGGCCTAAAGCTAGTCTCGACCTCGGTTCTTTATCCGCTTGTGTTTTGCGTATACAACATCATCGCCATATTGGACGGGTTAATATACTTTGACCAGGTGAGCTTGATTCCGCCACTGCATGCCGGGCTCATTGCTCTCGGCACGATCATCTTGCTCTCTGGCGTCTTCGCCCTCTCGTGGCGGCTTAGCGATGAACAGCATGCTCCAGGCGTCGGGCAGTCAACACTAGCTCCGGGGCTGGGGCTCCTCGACGACACAGAAGGCGAAGAGGAGTCTTTGCTTAGTTCAGAGGTCGCTGTGGAGGAAGGGAGCAGCTCGTCGGGTTACCAGACATTCACAATTGCGAACGGCGATACCACTGTCCTCATACCAACCCCGAAAAAGGAGTTTAGGTGGGCAGAAAGGGCCGAGATTTGGGGCGAGTTGGAAGACCAAGAGGAACCCATCACTCCAACAGGACGGTTACGTTCCGCAACTTTACCTGGACAATCAGAATCATCTCCACTGCTGCCTCCAAGGAGGTCAGCCAGCGGTAATTTTACGGCTTCGGGCGAGGCTGGCCTAAGCAACGAGCCCGTCTTTCACAGACCTGGCAGGCGGAGGAGGAGGAGCACAGGGTTTCCCGGTCTGGTGGCGCGCCGGAACATTCGACAGCGGCAGTCTTCCATATCAGGATCCCTGAGCGGCTGGCTCCAGTCCATACCGTGGCTGAGAAGACGAGAGATGCGAAGGTCAATGAGCAGCTCCTTCACGGCAGACGATGTATCACGACAGCACCATGACGACGACGAACACGATGCCCCGAGTCAACGGGGAAGAGCGGGCAACGATTCGGCTGTATAAGTAGCGCATTGGACACGCCGTCGTTGGTTGTTTGCGGAGGCGAGGCGAGGCGAGGCGAAACTGGCGTACTAGACTGGCGTATTAGATATTTGAACCATGGCGATTGGGTATACCTTTATACAACGAGAGGAGTCTTGAATGGGTTCAAGAAATATTTGGGCAAGGCATTGAACAGGTTCCACCTCTGGCATAATATCATTTTTTTTTATTTTTTCATCATGTTAAGAAGCATCAAAATACATGTGCTGAAGACTTATTACAAGCAATTTATTTTAGGGTCTTGAGTAATTGACAGCTGTCACCTCGGATGGGTTAGAGTGACGTGTAGTGTGCTTCTTGTGGTTATCAGTGGGTGTCCCTGCTGAGACGGCCATCGCTTGTCTAGAAAAGAGTTCAATGTTATCTGATGAACCGAGTCGGGGTAGCGATCTACGGCTCAGACTCTCGGAGAGTTGACGGTGTCCGCCTCCCGGACTACCATCCGATTTGTTACAGGACTGCCATAAAATCCCTGCACTTCCAAGAAAGCGAGTACAAGAACGGTATTCAAGATGAAAAGAATGACGCAGCTTGAAAAACGTCTTCCGACAGGCAAATTTATAGCCGTAAATGTGGATGTTGCAATAGGTCACTGATAAAACCAGGTACAGGGTAGGGCTATGCCCAAAAGCAAGAATATATTAAAAACGCTAAGCACCGCTACCATGCATCTAACCATGTCTACAATGAGTCAAGAAAAAAACACTAATTATGCCCGGACAACGATATGCAACTTAAACCGCTTTACAGAGTCATCAGTATAAGAAGCCCACCGGACCTGGATCGCGAAATACCCGCCCACGTTTATCGACCATGAGCCAGACCGGGGCTGCTCCTAAAACTGCCTGAAGCCACTCTTCTCGTCAATATGGCGATATCGCTCGCGCTCCTTGCGCTCCTTGAGGAGACACGCAATGGAGAGGATAAGAATGGCGTCGAGTCCTAGTTCCCAACTAGCCTTAGCATCGCTACACAACCTACACCTTGTTTCTCGCGAAGGGGGGGGCCAATACATACCGACGATGCCAAAGAGCGCAGTAAAGATATTGTCGATAAAGGTGTTGGAGAAGCTGGAAATGGCCGTCCCGCAGCCTCGCAGCAGCGCTGCGGCCGCGGGCGAAGGACACGTCGGATCCGTGACAAACGCCGGCGTCGTGGCATTATAATAGCCGCAGCATTGGAACTACCGGCTCTTCGTATCAGCAAAGACAAATCACCCAACATCAAGGCTCTGACAAGAAAAAGAGGGAGGCGCGTCAGTTCTTACCGACTGCTGGACGAGGGACTGCACGCCGGGCTCTAGCTCGAGGTACGTCGGGAAGAAGCCGTCCTTGAGGCGCAGGGTCATGATCCAGAGGTAGACGCCGAGGCAGAGGGTGAAGAGGCCGCACATGGTGATGAGGTAGCCGCCCGCCTTGAGCCACGACCGCATGGGCGACATGAGGCCGAGCAGGGTGAAGGCAAAGGTGGCCAGGGTCGCGGCGCCGTTGGCGATGCCCGCCGTCAGCGGGAACATCTGGTACAGCAAGTTGCGCACCGCCTCCTGGCCGCTCTCGGGCCTGTTGCTCATCATGTTGCGGACGACGAGGGAGAAGCCGAGCTCGAGGCACCCCGACGCCAGGAAGAGGAGGCTTATGCCGAGCGTCGTGGTGAAGACTTTGTTGGCCATTTTGGTGCTGCCTCCTTTTATCCGTTCACTCGGTTGTTTCGGCGGGTTATATTGTATTTTTTTGGTTCTTCAGATCGCCTTTCCCCCCGGGCGCTATTTTTTAAATATACGTTTTGGAACAGGCTGTGGCTCTTCCCCTGGGGTCTCGAGATGCTTCCGGCTGGTGGTTTGACTCGGGGAGGATCTTTTGTCTACTTCCGGTTCGGGAGGGCGTCCTGCGCCAGGTGTATATACAATGTTCTAATGCGGGAAACAACGACGGGAGAAGATGAAAAAAGAACAAAAAAAATTATGTCCAGATGGAAATGAAAACGCAACTCCTGGTTTGGCCGAGCGTTTCGAGTCCTGTTCCGGTCATCAACGTCATGGGCTGTTTCGGCGTAGTCGAGCGACAAGGAAGAGGAAAGACGGCGGTGTAAACCACAGAAAAAGGAGATGGAAACTGCAAAGGAAGAAGGGTATCCGGATACCTGAGGTGAAGGAGGCAGAAAGGCGCACAGCGACCTGCCACCAAGAAAGAAGGTTTACAATATTAGTGAGGGAAACAGGGCAACTGGCGAGTGGACACACGACGACTGTGCCGGCTGTAGATACATTGCACAGCAAACTCCATGTCGCCGTTTCTGCAGCAGATTGGCCTGGTGCGACTTGGTACCCAGGATTGAGCACGGTCTGACGGTTCTCGTTTCAGGGCGGTGTCAAGACTCAGTGCGCACCCCTTGGCACGGGCCACTTCCGTGGTCGGCGGCCAATCAGCGCGCGCCATACGCTCCCAAGTCGCCTGATTAGGAGGTTCTGATCCATTTTGAGTTTGGGACACCCTGCAACCGGTTTGGGCGGTTTGGGCGGTGATTTGGCGCCGGGTGCAGAGCGGCCTGCCAATCAACATGGAATGAGCATTGGCGAGTGTCGGGTTCGCACGGGCTAGCACGGGGCAGGGCGGGCTTGGAGCGGTATCATTCAATGGCAATTTTATTGCTGTGGGAGTGCAGAATACGGAGTATGCTGGCGACGAGGCCGTGCGACCACGTGAAGGTGAGGCTGTCAATGTCTACGTGCCCGTGCCCGCGACGACAAATGTATGTACATATGTCTTGCGGACATTATTACCTAGTAATTCGACTATAATATCAGATCCCAGTGCCAACCACGGAAACTGCGGAACTACTAGTACTACTAGTACTACGGAGCAAGGCCATCGAGATTCAACGGCTGAGTGCTTCTCCCCATCTCTGATCTAATTAATACAACTCCGCCCCAGCCCACTGCCGACTGCGCCTTGGGACGCATGGACGGTGCCTCTCATCGCCCACAGGAACTTAATTCTGATAGACGTGAATGTTCTGGATACCACACCCGATAGTCTCTACCTAGGCATGTATGTGCATGTGTCTAATGTACGTGTATTACATACATACATACACAGTCCCTGCGATGGACCTTTTTTATCTTGGCAGACTTGCCAGAACCGCACATGCCAGATTACTACTACGTACCCGCAAGCACGTGTGGCCTCCTTAACTGACATAATCATTGTATTAGCAACGGCCTAAAAAGGCTTGACAAGACCCAAAATCCCGGCGTTGATCTCGCCAATGATCTGAGCAACGACTCCTCGAAATGGAAGGGACGGATCATCCGGTCCATGGACGAGTCGAGTCGGGCTTGGCATTGGTCATGCACCGCGGTATACCGAGTATCTGCCTCTTTGTAGTACGTACATACAACAACATGCGGAGTATACTCGGCATGCTCCGCTCAATAATTATTATATGTACGCATGGTAATATTTGCCTGTCAACACCGTTAGCCTATCCGAGTCCATGATTATGGCATCTGACAGACGCCTTGCGGTATTATTAAAACGGCTTGCGAGCCCTGCACTGTCTGCTCCATTGTCGCCGATTGGCCTTGTCCTCTGCCCTTGGGTGCGCGGAAAGGGGCCAAGATGGATAATTTATGGTAGGATTAGGATTCGCATTTGATAAGAAAAATTTTTCTATCTCCTGATGGATTTCATTCAGCGAAATGCTGAGCTGAAGTTGCCTGCGACTCTCTTGCTAGCTCAACTAGGGGATGATGAGCCCTCACAGGGTCACCAACAATCGGGGTTACTTACTAGTACTAGTATTACTAGTATTGCCGGAGCAAAGGGCGCCTCTTTTTTGGTTGTTCCAGGGGAGTACTGACATAAATAACTGCATGCTGTTGTGCATACATGCGAGGAAGTATTACCTGTGCAAAAGCCCTCCGCGCCGAGTATCCCAATAGCCTTTGGCCCATTGTTCCATCGATGCATTTGGTCATTTGGGTATTGGACCATATGTGTATTATATTATGCCTTGATTTCACACTGATAATGCCGCGGCATGTGGCTGGCGACTTGATTCGATTCACTAGGACATCGAGGTGTCGTGTTGTTTGTCGTAGTCTTTGCCGATTCCCAAGTACACAAGCAACACATCTATGTACCACCACCGCCCGAGAGCCGGATGTCGGCCGGCCCAACTATCAAGTTCAACGAAAATAGCAGACCAAACAGACAGACAGACAAACCCCCGTGTCGAAGCAAACGGAGACACCATCCACAGTGTTTATTTGCCCCTGGTTCTCGTCTTCATGGGTGATGCTTGAATCGCCAACCGCAGGAGCGTGCGCACACTGTGCCATCCAAGACTAGCTGCCGGAAGGGGGAAAGCGCCTGATCTTCCTCCAGCCCTGGCCACAGTCGTGCATTTGACAATCGGGGTGGAACCCCGGATGCCATATGTATTGCATTTATGTACCGAGAGAGATGTTGTCTAGTTCGATACTCCGTACCTCAGGGCTGCCTAGGTACTAGTAGTAGTCGTTGGACAGGTTCCCTTGTCGTTGTGTCGTCGCCAAATACTTTTGTTGAAATTGTGTCCCAGATAAATCCCCAAGTCCATCCAATCCGGCGCAGGCAGTTTGGCAACGGCCGTCTCATCGCCACACATCTATCATCGTACGGCCCAACTTGGGAGCCAAGCCTGCCGTCATTCGTTAGCCGACTTCTTCATCGAAGCTCCAGCATGGACCCAGGTCCCGCTGTGGGTTTGCCAATAATCATGGACAGGCCAGGGAAGAGACTTCAATTTCTTGGTCACAAGTCCTCCTGCAACTCAGCAGGCCCAGCTACCGCGTCGAGGCTCGGAAATGGTTCTAATAGCTCCAGGCTGTGCTGTCATCTGCAAACTATCGTATTGAGGCCGCCTTTGATGAGCAAAATGGCCAAGTGTGTTGAACAAATTGTACTGCTAATCTGTGCAATGGCTCCATCGTGAGGTAGTACAACAGCAATACTCTTGCGGGGTACGGAGTACTCGCCACCTCTAACTCCATTACGCCATGTCCAACTTGGGTCGTGTTTGGCAATTGTTCTAATAGTACGTAGTAGTACTGGTGGTGGTAGCTACTATTCTACTAAGTCAGTACCTTGTCTTATGTTTTCGATCGCTCCATCGCAGCCATAGGCGTGGTCAAATGACCCGATAGCCGAGATTCTGGCAACAGCTCGCCGCAAAAGCTGCCCTAAGGCGGGTTGTCTCGTTGTTCCACGCGCACAAACTCTCTCTTTTTTCTTCAAAGAACGGCTCGTTCGGGGCCTTTTGTTGCTCGTCCATCATGCCAAATTTTGAAGGTTAGAGGTGGCTTGTGAGCAAAAATCGTCATTCCCGAGCACAGTTTCGATCTCCACAGTCTGCTACTACCTAGGTGATGCATGCACGGATAAATTTGTTGGCGAGGATAACGACGACGGGTGAGAACAACTCATTACCGTGTCCCGCCGTTATTGTACATATGTATGTACTTCTCAGGCAAGTGCGCTTGCGGTGGTACTTGTTGGCCAAGGGATCATCATTGTACATCTCCGCGAACTAGCCAGGGGGGTTTGTTCGGGGCCTCGTGCTTTGAAGACCGCATCAGCCTCGATAGCCCCTACAATGCCAGCATGTGTTTCGAGTCAGACAAGAGACATGCTGGTCAACTGGTGTAACCAGTACGATGTAGGTAGGGTATTGACGCACTGAGCGGCTGTGATGAGCACGTTGTCGGCTCAAAAACTGTGGATGCATTAACTAGCAGTGGCGACCTGCGCCTAGCGATGCGAGCTATTTATCGGCATCCTATTTGCTGAATTTGCGTGAGTTGGTCTTTTGGGGGATTGTTTGATGCGGGAGAGACCGAGACCACAGTCAATGGGGAGTACGGAATATTAGAATGCTTATCCGCTCATTGACAGCCGAATCAACCAAACACGGCACCGCCGCATCCCTACCTCTCTCTTCCATCTAACAACTCCGTACTCCGTAAAAGGTTACCGTTCCACGTGTGTGGAACATCCGACCGAGTCCTTCCCACGCCTTTTACATCTTCCGGGAGAAGACGTGGTGCTTGGGAGCATTTTCGGCAGAAGGGCAGAAGGGCAGAAGGGAGGCTGGTGCACATGCATAGGCGCGACCCGTGGCTCATGATAGTGGCGAGCGGGGCCGAGTCATCCTGGGGGGAACTTTGGCGGGTGGGCCAGACGTCTGGAGACCTGTGGCAGTAGTTAGCGTGCTTTTTTTTATCTGAGAGGATTGCCAGGACTGCGGCTGGCTAGCTGGAATCCACATGTCTCTAGGGCTTGGTCAACGACTCCAAGGTCCTCTTCTACTACTACTACTACTAGTATTACTATCACCCCGGCATGCATGTTCTCTGGCCCTGCAAGAACAGCCGCGAGGAAAAGCATCTGGCCATGGCCTCCTAGTAGTATTACCAGCCAGTTTCACGGGTTAGTGGGACCACAAACAAGAACCAGTTCCGAAACAACAGTCAGCACTGCCCCCGAGGACAGGATACTCTTAGGGGTTTTTGAAGGAACCAGGGCCAGCATTTTGAAGCAGAAAACCGACGTCATACAAGCCAGCAAAAGCCGTGTATTGACTCCTGAATAAAAGGCCGTACTCGTGTTCATATTGTATAGTGATGAGGATTTCCGTTGACATGTTCGATGATGACATGTTGTATTATGATGTGGATTCTGCATGTACAAGTATCAACATCCAGGTTCCCTCTGTCGGCGGGATGGATAGAGATGGTGGCTTGATATGCTTTCGATTGGGGATGCTCGGAGCCAATGGCGTCGGGATGACGAGGGAATCTTACCCGATTCTCGCCCCTGATGACCCGCCGTCCTGTTGGTAATGCGAATTTCTATCTGGTGACCAATTAATTTGGCCCAGTCTCCCAACTGCGGGCAATGCAGGCTGCAATACAAGTCAAATTGTCCAGGTTATATGCGAACTATCGACGGGCCGGCCTGGCACATACATACGTATTCCGTACATAGCTTGTATGGGCTGTCTCTTGCCGATGAAAATCGTCCAAGGAAGCGCAGTGGTTTACTCGGGGTTTGTACTCCGTACTCCGTAGACTACCTTCTATTACCTAGGTAGTCAATATCAGCAAACAAGGAGCATGCATGGATGGAGCATGGAAGCCGCAGATGTGCACACCTACTGCAACCTGGCCGTCAGCCCTCCACAACACAGGGCTGGGCGGCTTGGGTGGGCGGTCCTAGTAGTACTATTTGCTGGTGTTGAGTTGCCGGTGGGTTTTTCGCTTCCGCGTTTCTGCGTCGTTGGATTTCCGCGTCTCTGCGCCTGCGAGTCAACAGACTTGACAAGACTGTCTGACGTGACTGTATGACTGACTAGGCGGGTACCCTGTGCCTGGGAGGGAGAGATGTTCCGAGGCAGTCAAGACGGCTTGACGGGGGCATCTGGCGACTGGGTGGTGTGCGAGAGTGCGCGAAGGAGGAGGATGTGGGATAGGAATAACGTGCGAGGTGTCAGTCTGGGTGTTCGCATGATGGCGGCTCGGTTGCTCTTTGGCTGTCCTCTGGACTCGCCCTGCTGTCGCCAAGTCAAGTCAACAAGACATGAAATGCAATATTGTCGTGTAGCAACTGATTGCAGACATGAGGATGGCTCGAGCCGCAGACACACTGTGTAACGACTGTGCACATCGCGGCTGACATCCCATCTTTGCCATCATTTCTAAGTCGACCACCGACCCATGCCTGTTTTGGACCCGCTTGAACCCACCCAGCCAACGGACCTTCATTCCAGCACAGGTGCAGCAATGCAAATGCTTGGTTCACGGCATTGGACCCCACCAGCCTGTTCGACAAGCCCCAGCGAGCAACCCCAGCGAGCGAGAAGAGGAAAAAAAAAGGACCACCAGATTGACCCCAGCCGGTTCCTCCCCCTGGCCTGCCACCGCGCCACCCTCTCCGAAGTTTGCCCAGTGCCATCATTCTCGTGCCAGTCATTGTCACCGTCCTCTCCACCCGGCCTGGTGAATCTGGGCGGCCAGTGATATGCCCGTCTGCCGTCGTCTCTCCTGCCTAGTCCCAATTTTGTCGTCAAGGCGGAAGAGGGCAGCACGGCCAGCCAGCCAGGTGCCAGCATCTGCCATCCATCATCCACTTCTCATCATCCCCCTCATCAATCCCCCCATCCCCCCCTCATCACCATCTCAAGAATCCACCATACAGTACGAGATAGTGCGTATGTAATAATATCATGTACATACCTACTCATGCACTGAATGTACTCCGTACAATGTACATGCACTTACATCCATCGCTGAGAAAGACACTCAGTCGGACTGGTCGCCATCCGTACATGCAAGCCCAGGCCGTTCCTTCCTTCTGGGTGCCTCGTGCTTTCCCTGTACCGTGCCTTGTTATCGCCTCCCCCGAGCTCGCATATCGCCCCGTCGAGCGCTCCGTCGACGGCCAGGTTTCGTGCGTCAAGGCCATCTCTGTAGTTAGGAGTGACAGATGACAAGCCGTTGCTGCTGGAACGATGCAAGAGACGCTGTCTGGCGCAATAAAGGCATTGCACGAGACGGCCAAGACGAGCAACACGGGGACGCCAACCGAAACAACCTCTCCGGCCTGTTGCCTGTGCTCGCTTCCTTCCGCCACGCGCATCCACCCCCAATCCACTTCAGTCGTCACGAAGACGCCAGACTCAATCCAGCAGACCACGCCCCCAACCCGGTCCTGTCTCTCGTGCCTGTTCTCAAGTACCAGACTGCCTCGCCGGCGTCCAGCGGCAAGCACCACAGTGTCCCAGTCACCGTCCGCCGGTGCCAGGCCCGCTGGGTCTACTGGCCTGCCTCCCCCGGCCACCAGACAGCCAGACGCCAGGCTGCACGCCCAGGCCGGCTGCTGTAAGCAAGTCGCTTCTTCTGCGACACAAAGCACGCGAGGGCTCTCAGGGTATTCAAGAGCACCGCGCTCGACCACAAGGCACCTGCCTCCCTCCCTCCTCCGCTCGCACCGCCAGATCCAGTATAGATCCATCGGCACCACGCTCAAAACAGCATCTCCACCACTTTGTTCCCTTTTCAGTCAACTTTCAAGACGTCGACTTGTACAAGAGCTGATTGTCAATTTGGACAGCTCTTTTTGCTGCAAAGCTGCTTCATCTTGGGCCTCGTCGCGCTCTAGCCAAGTCCTGCTGTGCGCGAATCGTCCGATTGACTTAGTCACCGTCTCGTGGATCTACTTGGCCGTTGACTGCTGCTCCTCCCGCCACCCGACTTTCTCTTTCCTCATCATCCCCGGAACTAACGTGTCGAGAGATCGACAGCTGCCGCGTTGGACCCTTGAGCTTGATCCAAAGGAGCAATAAAAAAAGAAAACAGCAATAATGGCCGACATTACCGACCAGCACGACCAGACCTCGCCTACCGAGCTTGACGAGTCGCAGTCGGTTGGCAACGGCAGCGCCGCCGCAGAGAGCCGTGGCATCAAGCGCCAGCGTCAATCTGCCGGCGACGACGACGATGACGACGACGAGAAGGGCGGCCGCGAGCGTCGCAAGATTGAAATTAAATTCATTAGCGACAAGAGTCGCCGTCACATTACCTTTTCGAAGCGCAAGGCCGGTATTATGAAAAAGGTTCGTCCTCACCTAACTTCGGCTGCCCCCCCCCTTCTCTCTTCGGATCTGAAAATACCACTGCATTGCCAACTTTTGGATTTGCCATCTCATATGAACCTCAATTCTGTTGATTCATCATCATTCATCGCGTCACGCATCTTGCTCCGAGCCGAGATGCAAATCTCTGCTTCGCTAAAATGATGGTTGTTCGCATTTTGCTGACTATTTGCACGCAGGCGTACGAACTCTCAGTTTTGACCGGCACCCAAGTTCTCCTCCTCGTCGTTTCTGAAACGGGCCTCGTCTATACCTTTACCACCCCAAAATTACAGCCGCTGGTCACCAAGGCGGAAGGTAAAAACTTGATTCAGGTAGGTCTATATTTTCGCCTGCAGCGGGCAGCAACATGCACGGATGCACCTCTGATCTCGCGCTTTGCGCCGTCGAGTGGACCATTCGTTTTTGTGTTCCGACATTGCGCTAGACCCTCTGGATAGCTTCCCTTTCCTCCTTTCAGCTGACAAATGCTGCGATTACAACCTTTTTGCACTTGGCATTGCTCTGTCTCTTTGATTCTTCTTTATTGTACTTGGAGGAAACGCAATACGCTAACATTGAACCTTCACAGGCATGTCTCAACGCTCCCGAGCCTACGCCTGGCAATGAGAACGGTGTGGACGGTGGGGACCAGGTTGAGTCGCCCGAGGATTCGGCCGCACAGCATATGCCTCCTCAAGGCGGCAGACCGGGCATGCCACAGAACCCTCACATGCCAGGGAATTACATGCCCAATATGCCCATGGATGCTCAACAAGCTCTCGCTTATCAGAGCTATGTACAACAGCGCAACCAAGGTTACGGCTCAGGAATGCCTCCGCAGGGAGGCATGCCGCCTAGCAGCCACCACCAGTCATGATTAGGATGATGAGCGGGAGTAAAATATTGTGAGGTTGCCGGCTGGATAGAACACGGGCGAACTTCGGGTGCAGCGCGTGGCACACCAGCGGTAAACCTTGGCCATATCTTCTGGACGTTGCCATATTATTTTGCGGGGCTTTGGTGATTCGGCGTTGATGACGTGTTGGGATGCTGTTTTTTCGTCACTTTTTTTTTCCCTCAAAAAAACCTCGATTTACAATTTGTCGGACCGTTCTTTGTGTCATCAGAAAACCAAAAGAATTTCTCAAGTCGCAAGGATTGTTCTTTCCTGAGATGTCCTTTGCCATGATGATTCTTGGCAGTGCTGGCGTTGATACCGTCAAAAAATGAATGGATCCCATTCCTCGTCTTTGACCTATCACCTGGGGTACTGTTCTATCTCGAGGATCAATGAGGTGGGTTGGTTGGGTGTGTTATGGGATGATTGCGATTACGCACCGAACGATGTGAAGCGAGAATCACACAAGCTGTCTTGGTGGCTGCTGAACTAGTCACTGCATGTTCAAGGGCGGAGTCTGTGGTTCAAGCGCAGATGAATGCACGAGGGTACGAACTTTTGACGACGGAGCGGTGAAAACAGTTCTAGGTCAACCTGGACAAGTCAAAAATACTGAAACGTCTTGCAGAGCGGTTGAGTACCGCTCAGGGCCCTCGTTTCGACTTGTTTGTCTTGCCTGGTTATGTAGTTCAATCGCTTATGGGCCTTGCCTTGTTTATTCTCCGACATTTTTCTTTTTCATTTTTCTTTTCTTTTTATCTAATTCAGTACCTGACGACGTGGCGGCAGTGGTTGATTTGCTGAAGAGAGAGGAGAGGGTCGATGGTGGTCGGTTGCCGACCAAAAAGTGTACGATACTTCCTTTAGTCCCTTATGTAGTAAAGTCTACTCCATAGAGAAAAGACTCGAGCAAGTGCGTCTACGCAATTTTTTTTTTCTTTAGTTGGGCTACCTCTTCGAGTCGGTGGTGTTGCATGCATATGAGACCACCCCGGCCTCTCGATGAATTAGGCGTGGGCGTGGGCGTTTTGGCTTTTTGTCGTCGATCGAACACCAATGTTGACATGAACTGTCCAGATGCGGCATAGAGCGAGCTGGAAGTGAATTTTTGCCTCTGTAAGGCTGAACCGCATCTTGCTTGATTCGGGGCGCTGGGGGCTGATACGGAAGGAGTAGCCCATCTCCCGACGCGCTTTCACATGGCACCAGACCAGACCTTGCTTACCTTGGCGAAGGGGGCCGATGGAGGAGACGCGCCATGCCCGACTTGGACGGGTTGAAAGCCTGTGTCCCCGTGATGTGTGGCGATGATATCCAACATGAATGGTGGTAGTATGTAAGTAGTATAAATGAGAAGAAGAGACGTCGCCGGGTCTGGGTACCCACTGCCGAGTTTTTTTTTCTTTTTTCTTTTTCTTCTTGTTTGCCAGAACGCGTGGCGCGGGAGGGTGTCTGCGAGGAGTTTGGGGGCCACGACGACCGCATTGGGAGCACTGCCTTTTTGGGGAGGGAGCCGTGTCGTGATTGGGGATGGCGCGGGACGGGCCACCCGACGGGGGATCTTTGGAGTTGGACGGGTTGACGATGTTGGGGGGGTGCGGGCTTGGTTAGGCAGGTTTCCGGGACTGGGTTTTGAAGAAGCGGCGCGTGTCTTTGAGCCTGAGGTGGATGATTATGATGGAGGCGGGCGTGCTGTTTCTTGAGAGTGGGTTTGGCACTATTGGGTTTGAGTTGTGGTGGTTTTTGTAAAAGGGCGATTTACTGGGGGGTGGTTTGGGTGCGTGTAATGGCTGAGGCGGCGGCTATGTGAGTATGGAGGTGTATATGCGGTTATATTTGGAGCGAGCAATTGGTCACAGACGAACGGCAGAAGAGGCGTAATTAATTGGTAAAAGACCAAGTTGGTTATGGTAGTTGCGGGTGAAACTGATGTGGTTGATAGTGAGTGGGTGAAGGATGACCTGCGCAAGTAGGTTACTATAGGTAATCAACTAGTTGCAATAAACACCAACTAGACACTAGTTTAGACCAGCGGATTTAGGACCATCGAAAACCTAGCCAATGTCAGTTCTGCCGACTCTACCCAGGTATTTCTGTCGTCCAGCTTCGACGTGCATTCTGCGTTCCGACAGCACCTCACTTAGTCATCATTGCAAGTGCCCCCGCCACGGAGTAAAGTCGCTCCAGTTCCGCATGCGGCCTGGTGCTTGAGCACATTTGAGAAGGTTTTTTAACCTCTGCCCACTTGGACACATCCACAAGGTACCTGTACAATCGGTACTTCTTTTTTTTTGCGGCACCGCGACATTTTCTCATGAAGCCGTTTCGCTTGTTTGTTCTTCACGAGGGACTTTTGACGAGCCAACTTGACCTGCCAGCGGGGTGGAAAACGATTTTCATTAAATAATTTGAAGCTCCATCACCTACATCCAGGTAGGTCTACGTAAGAAAACAAAGACTGCTTGTATCCACGCCCGCTTGTAAAATATGCCCAGCCCAATGCGCCGTCTCGCCCGTGTAGTAGTACCATCATCGTCCAGCCCGTATCGTGAGAAGCAACGGGGCTGTAATTCTTCTAAACTGCATCACTCCAGGAGTATTGTACCCGGTGTTAATGCTCTCCTGCGGCGCTATAGCGACCGACGGCAAGACTGCCGACAAAGACGCCGGCGAGGACGGACATGAAGTAGCCCACGTTCATGGTCATGACTGCCAACATGCTATATCAGACAGATGTTAGTTCTCAATATTCCTCAATAGATGAAGAAAATTTGTAAAGAAAAGGAAAAAACAACATACAGGAGATAACCAACTCCAACAATGATAGTGTCCATGGCGGCGCGCACAGGATCGACACTGAATCGCCACGGCCTCGTCTCACACCCGGGGCGGGCGACGACAACGACACTCTCATCGACGCCGTTGGCCGTCAGCGTCATGGGCTTGGCGAGCGAGTCGCTCGAGACACGGTCCGACAGCGAGGCCTTGCCGTGGGCGGCGACGTAGCGGCGCTTCATGTCCTTGTCGAGCCAGCGGGCTTCCTGGATGCTCCTCGCGGCGAGGAGGAGGCGGCCGATGACGGCGAGCACAACGAGGAAGATGCATGTCCCCGCGTAGGCGCCCGCGCTCTGGGGGGTCCACGAGTCGGCGTACAGAGGAGTCGCCGTGTTGGTCTGGAACACCATGGCCATCATCATGGAGTGCGGCGAGTCCATGCCGTGACTGTCCGTGGATGCGGAGCTCGAGCTGTCGCTCATATCCATGTGGCCTTCGTGGCGAGAGAATAGAGACATGTTTTCGTTTCCTGACGGTTGTCCAAGTAAAAGAGTTTGCATGCGTGTGTATGGTGATTCAAGGGCTCGTATGACAAACGGGGGGGGGTTGGTGTAATTGTTTGTTAGAGCGCGATCTATCTGGAGGACTGGCGTTGCGCTGCCGGCAAGGACTGGGTTAGAATTATATATATTAAGAAAAGGATAAAAACGAGGACAAGAGACTGATGCGCCGAAACGGGAGATGAGTCGAATTATGTGGGAAGTGTGGCCCTGCGAGGTTGATTGAGCAGGTTCTCGATACAAGTAGTGAAATGCCTCCGAGACACGAAACCGTGCCCGAGTAAGCCCGCACGAGTATCTGACGAGAACAGCAAATCCAGGTATGGCGAGACGGCCGGGAGGCAGAATGTTTGAGGAGAGGAAGGGAAGGGATTGCCTGCGGAGAAGAGAGAGCCGGGGGGGTTTTACAAGTCATGCTGAGCATGTTGTTTTCCGTGCGCCACTATTCATGGGGTCCAAGTGTCGGCGGGCGCGTTACCACGGTTTGCTGGTGAATGGCGCCGGGGCCTGTTAGTGCCGTGAGACAGCTTCTTGCCGTATCGGGAACTCGACGAGATGTCGGGTCTGGGGCGGGTCGGTGGGGTGCAGGGTACCGGTACTTTTGGCTGGTACCACAACGTCACTCCATGCTCACTTGACTCTTTTTTTCCCTTTATCATGCACCTCGTTCGAGAATTAATTCAGACATTGAGTCATCTACATCACGCCTGGCAACACTCAATCTCATGCAACTCATTCGAGCACGATTCAGACATTGAGGAGCCGTCTGCATCAATCCAGCTACAGGCATATCCCCGATGTGAATTTACCTGTCGCTTCATGGACGTCGCGCAATAGAGCGGCTCTTCAAGAGGACATTGGAATCACTGCAACCAAAAGTACTCGCTACAACTTGTCCAACCCTTCCGCCAAGTCCTGCCTCGCGGTGCATCATCAGCCATAATATAAATCACGTCGCAAGATTTGTATTTCCCCATACATACAACCCCGCGAGATGATTGCAATTGAATTCTGGATCGTCAGATGGCTGAAACGCCACCCAACTAGGCTGGCTGTCATCCGGCTGAGAACGCTGGTGAAACGCCCTCACGTCTCATCTGTGGCGAAACATTCTCAATGAGAAGTGTCTACCGAAAAAGCTCGGCGGGCATTGCGTGAGATAAGTGACACGTAGTCCTATTTTCTAGATTTGTCGATGAAAGCATGTGCAAGAATCTCTGTATATTGTATTTGCTGTGCTTCTTGCGTTCTCGTTCGCCATCATCTCAAGTCGTTCCCTGCCCTTAGAAGTTATTTGGTGACCAAACTGTCATGTTGGATGATGCTCTCTGCCCTGGATCTACAGGTGAAACGAGATCTCCGGCGCGAAAAGTATATTCAAGCCGTCCACCCGTTCCGCGCCACAAGACGGCAAAGTCAACGCTGTCAACACAATTACACATGTTTGTATGGAGGGGTTTAGACGAGAAAACTACAGAAACGATTCTCGCTTGTCTGCGGAGAAGATGCCGGGGTTATAAATAGGAGTCAAGTCAAAGCGTCGTATTCGTCGACAAGGCTGGAGACGCCTTCAGAAAGCCACATGTCGGGACTCGGTCGCATACGAAGCCTTGGCCTCACAAGGCCGTTTTAAGGTTGAATTTACTCCTTACATGTTTTCTGGGGTCTGGGGGAGGTCAAGCCGTCAAGTTTCCGGGGACTCAACACCGAAACCTCGTGGGTGAAAATGGCATGGCTATTCTAACCCCTTCCTACAATCGATGCCATGTGAAGCCAAGTATTTTATGTCTTGAAATTACTTGGCCATATACTTGGCTCGGCACATAGTTTCATCCAACGGCGTTCGCGTGGCGTCTGCTGCACCATGCGGCTGCCTGTCTTTGCAAGAGTCTGAGTATTGGTCCCAGCAGGCGGCGAACCGTTACATAATTGCCTTGTCTGAGAATAAATGTTGATGACTCTACGTGTAGGCACCTGCGGCTTATTACCATCTACCTTGATTTTCTGTTTCTAATCTTGCAGGCGCCACATTTATTTATACACCTATGTGACAAGGGCTGGTCATGAGGGCTTGGAGCAAAAGGGCTCACTTCAGTAATAATCTCGTAGGATAACAAAGGTCCTGAGTTGCTTAGAGGAAGGAGGGGAACAGAGACCACTATATATACATGAAAGGAAGGCTCGTGCCTAGGGCTCTTGCCCGGGCAAATGTTTAATCTGTGTCACTAACAAGTCCTTTGTCGGTGAAGCCCCTTTATTGGGCTTTACGATCTGTTGGGCCTTTTCCGTGTAACAAATTATCACATAGGTATGGTATTACAAGTGCAAAAAGCTCAGACCACGCGTCACGGAATTTGAAAGGAAAGATTGTAATTATCCAAAACCGGTTCCTTGTTCTAATAACTCCCAGTACAGCACATGTGTTGTTTCCCAAAAACCCAGCTGATCAAAACAGAAAGAGAAATGACAAAAAAACTTGGCAAATCGGTTCAATCGTCCTTTGCTTCGTAGCGTCCACCACCAGGGCCGTATTAGTCGTCCATGCCCTTGACGAAAGATGACTGTGCCGCCTCATGTTCCTCCCCTCCCCAAACCTCGCTGATTGTGGCCCAGAATGTAGCCCATCGTGGTGAGTGCGATATACGTTCGTTCATCGCCGTGATATTGTCCTCGACATGTGCCCGCACGATGGCTGCCGCAAGTTTATATGTCCCCTTTGACTGGGTACAAGTTCCCTTCCTTTATCATGTTCCTCCGAACGCTCATGCTCGAGATACACTGTGTTCGTCGCGTAAATCAACCTAGTGGTTCCTCCATTCCTTCCCACATGTATGGTGTACGGCAGCGCCTGTAGTACACTTGTTTGTGCACATTGCTGCGTTGGTGATGTTCGCAATAGCCGGTAGAAGTTGAAATGAATACGCCTTGAAAATGGCCTTTTTTTTTTTCTTTTTTTTTTTTTTTTTTTTTTTTTTTTTGAAGAAGAAGACGAAAAGGAGAAGACGAAAAAAGAGTAATCAGCCGACGAGTACTCTAGCCGATTTTTAATAAAAATGTTGGAGGTGTCGAGACCCGAAAGTGCAAGGGGTCATGAGAGCCAGCAGGCAGCGGCTTCGTATGCTTTGTTCTCACACGGCTGCACACTTTCGTTTTCCGGTCCGGGCATGAGTGAAACCGCCCAAAATAAGAGAAAGACGTTGCGTCGACTGTTCCAGGTAGATGGGCAGAAGTCTAGCAAACTCTACCCGCGTCGTGGTGTAATTCTTTGATAAATTTGGCAGAAATGAAGAGAAGAAGTGAAAAGACTTGGCCAGTCTCAAGGCAGGTAGGTGACAATGACTCGGTGTCGGCTGCCATCTGTCGGGGGTCTCTAGGCCACCGTCGATCTCTGCGGTTGTGAACTAGATCTAATTCATCAACTGATCCCCCTCCCTTGTGTAAAATACAGGTGGTGTACACCGGCCCAGGAGGTATGTGTCGTTGGTTCTGACGCTGTATTCTGTCACGCCGCAAATTATCCCACTGACTATGTCAGCGTCAAATTCAGGGCGGCCGTCCAGAGGGAATCCGCGTTTTATCGTGTTGACTACCTTCACGTCGGTTATACCATAGTAGTCGTTGTAGCAGCCATTTTCTTTGTCATTTCTTCTTTCATAGCAGGCCTTGCAGAATACCCGATGCCAATCGTCAAAACGCACATTTCTTTCGACTCCTTTTGTCTCAATGCAATTAGGGTCCTCGCATTTTTCTACCGTCGTCGCGCAGAGCGTTAACCAAATCTTATTGCAATCTTTCATCCAGCATGTCACGTGGTACTTCGGAAGAACACACATTGTTCTAGTCGTGATTTAGGATTCGTGCTGAAGCCCGGTAAATGCCCGTTGGTGTGTTGAAAGGTATAGGGAGCCGGTTTGTTGTCTGGCCAGAGGTGTTCTTAAGCTAAGAAGCAGATGCTGATATGCTCAAGTGTCAAAGATGAAGTATTTTGAAAGGTAGAGGGAGGTAGGCAAGTGTAGCCAGGTGTAGTTGTGATGCCGATGAGGAAGGAAGATTCCTCCCAGACCATGGGCGATATTGCCATCCTTATATAGCCAGCCAAACGACCCGGCGTGACGTACGCCAGAGTTGTCTTCATCTTCTGTGCCTTTGACAACTCCCAGTCCATCTTCTGTTCAACTATCTGCCTCGCGAGCAGTCGTCAGAGCTTACGCCAAGCATGGACTTTGTCAGAAATAACATATGCAACATCAACATGTGCCGGATATCCGTCACTAATTTTAGAGATTGGGCTGCAAGTCGGCATTCAACACAGCCAAACAGTCAAAGAGCAGTCGTTGTTCAGCTGTGCCATGCGTTAAACCAAGGCACTTTGTTTCAGCAGCTCCCCCTGTTGAGGCCAGAGATGTCGGCGTCTTGCACATGTTTGCTTGTCCCATCGATGTGTTCATTGCGTTCAGTAGCCAGACGCGCCGACTGCATCTCACACATTTGATGTATCAGTTTCATAAAGCGGCCCTTTTAGCATGCAGTTGGTATGCAGCTGATATCAAGATGGATTTCCTTGGCTACAAAGACGGACCGCACATGCGTGGACTGAGCAGATGATGTTCACAAAGGACCATGTAACATGTAATTATTACAAAGATGACATTTTTTTTTAGACAAGGACGAGTCACATATATACAGCCCGTAGCTGCGGCAAACATTGCGTAGATGGAGCGGATGGTGTTCAAAGAGGACCCTTTCACATGTAGTTGTACAAACATGTTGCTTCTATTTACAAATCACGTTCATAGAGTCCGTGGCCGCTGCGAACATTGTATGCATAGAGCAGTTGATGTTTATAAAGGGCCACTTGATATGTAGTTATACGGACATGTCATTTTCTGTCAAGGACGAATCACATGCATATAGTCGATGGCTGCCACGAACATTACATGAATAAAGCAGCAAGCGTTGGTGGAGGACCACTTTCATATGTAGTTGTCACGAATATGACATTCTCATCTAGACTAGGACAAGTCACACCCTTGAGCTCGGTAGTTGCTGTGAATCGTATATAAATAGAGCAGCTGGTATTTAAATGGGGCGTTTTTGACACGCAGTTGTCACCAACGAGTCCATTTTTATATAAGCACGGATCTCATTTATCAAGTGTGTAGCTGCTACGAATCTTACAGGAATAGAACGGTGAGTGTTGAAAACACACTTATAACATGTAGTTGTCACGCACATGCCAAGTTTTACCCAAGCATGACTCACACATTCACACATTCACACATCCTCTTGCTATTGCAAACCCTGTACCAACAGAGCGGCCGTGCTCAAGCAAGGGCCTGCCTCTGCCTGGCGTCCAATGTCGGGTGACTCTCACCAACCGCACGCGTTTCAAGCGTGTTACCAAGCAGCTTCTCCCAGTTATCCCTTCACTGCTCATTCACCCCCACATGATGATGGAAACCATCTGTCTATAGAGCAGAATCACATGAGACGCCTCTCCGATCCGAGTCCCGGGCCATCGAGATACAGCAAATTGGCAGAACCACCGTCGCCGGCATCACACACGGCACAGCGCTTCACAACGCACATTCTCGGCAGCCAGCCAACTCCACCAAGCCGACGACGTGACGTCCCCCTTCAAACAAAGACCGACTCCCCGGCCCCGGTGCCACGCCGGGCACAAAGCCCACACATACTCGCCCGGGCATCAAACCACCACCCTCCCCCAGGAACCCCCCAAAAAAGCGCACCATCCAGAAAAGAAAGGGTCGAAAAACAAAAAAGGCAATCAACACCGTACCCACCCCGAGAAAAGAAAGTAGCTGTGGCCCGAAATACGGCCATGTCAGCAGCATGTCACGTCACCCAAGGCTGCCGTGTAACCAATCCCCCAATACACGCACGCCCCTCCCACGCAACGAGCAGGACAAAGATGTATGTACTCCGTACTCAGTACGAAGGAGCCCAGGGGGGGGGCCAAGAACAAAGACGGCCCTTGTTCCCTTCTGTTTCTTCGCCCATGGCAGTCCACCGCGATGAACTCCTGCCGTTGCGCCTGTCCGCGAAACGCCCCCCCAAGGAGGAAAACCAAGGCACATAGAAACGCTCAAACCGTCTGCTGGCCCGTCGTATCATCGACAGCAGACAAGAACGCGCGCCTCGGTCACTGACGCTGCGGGCCGTTCCCCAAGCACGTCTAAAATAAGAACAGAAACGCGAGTACTCCGTGCTCCGTGAATAAAAGGGGGCAAGGCAGTCGTGCCCAACAAAGCGACTGCTGTAGAACCTCTGTATTTAAGAAAAATTACGATCCGCTCCTTGTGCCATGGACAATTGTGCGAGGGTGAGGGTGGACGAACCCTACGCGGTACACGTACGCCGTCCTCCGTGTGTACATGGCGACTCGGTCCGTGGCGCATCCTTGCCGAGTACATCCGAAGGAAGATGGAATGGATGGATGCAAGTAGCCGCGTCGTCGGGAGCGGAACGAGCCTATTTGGACTTGGGGGCGCCGAGGGCAAATCCCCAAGGGATATACATGCAAAAGGGGGTGTTTCTGCGCAGGGCGGCACCAGGCGCCGAGACGAGCGAGGAGGAACTGGAGATTGAACTGTTGTTTATTTCTTCGAATTCGGTGTATATTTCCAATTGCCGCTACGAGACGAGAGAGATGTTTATTTTTTGGAAAATGTCGTTTGAGAGTGACGATATAAAGCACCGAGTATGTTTAGCTGGGGCACCAGATGTGTGTTCGGCAGACACACACCCCCGGCCCCTCCCTCCCCCCGTCGAGCACGCATGTAGTTACAGTACCGACGGACAAGGACGTGGACGCGACCACGATGCGATCCTTGCTCACCGAGTTCCCCCCAAGGCACAGTGCATGAGGGCCCGGGGCGCGCGGTCGGCGGCGGACGGTGCGCCGACGCCGGAGGCCGAGGGACAAAAGGCGAAAAAGACCAGACGGACGCATTGAGTCGCCCGTCTGCGCCAGGATAGAAATTTCGTCGGTTCACCTCTGGCACGCCCGCCGGGGTTGAGAGAATCTAAAACGGGGAAGCACGAGATTGATGAAACTTGAAATGTTGTCGCGACTTTTTCTTTCTGGACGGGCAAGTGCGGTCACACGGCATGGTGGCGCTTGCCAAGGGGCATACACACGCTGCGGGAAGACGACAGGCCGGGATTGTGCAGCGTGGGATTGCGATGGGCGCCTTTCAGCTCGGTCAAGTGCTGGCACTAGCCCAGTTGGGACGACGAAGCTGCAGAGTCCGGTCTTGTCGTCGTCGTCGTCGTCGCGACTTGCAGCCGGCGCACGGGGAAGACATTATGACAGTAGCAGCAGCAGCAACAACAAGAATTTGCCCGTGCGCAGGGAACAACAAGACAAAAATGAAAGCTTCCATGGCTTCTCGTCCCGCAACCCCTGTCTTGACCTCCGTCTGGCCTATCCCACGCCAAAACAGATAGATGCCACCACGGATCAAGACTCCATAACCTCTCTGAACAGGGACAGAAGGACTCGGGAAAGTCGTGACGCCGACATGGACGACATGTGGCATGTGCTGGCGAAAGAGCTGGTCTGTCTTTCAGAACATTGAGGCCATCGTCATCGGGTCAAGCCTCACGAAACCATCAGGCCGAGGGTCCGCGAAAAGGCCGTGGCATCAAAAGAAACATAAATAACTGGACAGGATAAAAAGACACATGCAGTTAGATTGTTGGGACGACAAGATGGGGGGACATGTGCATTTCCCAGCACACTGCGCTAAAGGAGATGGTCTGTTTCTATAAAGTACTAATTAATTTAGCTTCTTAATTTAATAATAAGGCCTTATAAAGCATCTTAACAGCTAACCTGGCTCCACCTTTGCCTTTACGTTCACCGCAGTTCCACCAAGTGCCAAGAAGTCGACTTGACTGGGTGCAAGTCGTGAACCCTTGATAAGACAAATTAAGAGCAAAACGACAATCAACCAAGATGGCCGAGTGGTTTAAGGCGGTAGATTTAAGTGCTTTTTGGCATAATCTCTACTATCGAAAGATGCCTGGGTTCGAACCCCAGTCTTGGTATTTTTTTACTTTTTTTTTTAAATACTTGTTTCCTAGCTTAAAATACTAGGTTTTATACTAATATTTTGGGACAGGCCGCTATAGTTGAGCGGTTCGAATCCCGTGTGTCTTATAACCAATCCACATTTCCGGTGATTTTATTAGAAGGCAACTCTTGGCAGCCCTAACCTACTTGGCTAATAAGAGGGATCGCGTGATTTACAGGAGATCCTTTATGAGTCACGTGACTCGGAACCCCTTTTTATTGTATTAAATCTACTATATTATATTCACTCCTATAATTAGGCTTTAGGGTTTGGGTTAATAAGATTTAAGCCTTCAGGTTAAATTATAGAAGCAGACTTGTAGCTACTATATTATAAAAAATAGAGTTTTATTAATTACAAAAAGAACCTACACCTCTAACAATTCAACTAGACCTTTCTGCTATAAACCCTGTTTTACAACAACCAGTTTCGCAATACACCAGCTCCGGAACGCCACGCCGTTCCACTCGCGCCAATCCCCCAAAGCCGGTTGGAGTAGACGTCCCCAAAATGCAGAGCTTGCCGTCGCACAGCACAACAAAGGCCACACAAGCTCGACCACGGCCGCCTCCGGCAAGTATGTACCCCTCGACAGGAATCTCGCCCATCTCAAAATCCCACCGCACGTCCTGGCTGCCACCCAGCCCGGCCCACAAGCAATGCCACTCTCTCCGCGCCGCATAAATACCTGGGCTTGGCGTGCCCAAGAGAGGAAAAAACGGGGGGCCAGCCAAGATGCGAAAAATTACAAAGTGGTAAAAAAACCAAGAAAAAACCCCGGATTGACCCCCTCCGCGCCCCGGACAAGAGTGGGGCCTGGCTCTAAGAACGGGGGGAAAGGGGGGGCCGACCGCGATTAAGTTAGAGTTTAGCCAATGCTTGGCCTTGGCCCTTTGCCTACTCCGTACTGTACAGACGCTCGTCCATCCTGCTGACTCACCAACCTGACTTGACATCTTGTACTCGCATAGCAGGTAGTAAACCAAGGCCGGTCGAGAAGAAGAAGAAAAGACAAGAAAACCACTCATATCCAAATAGCCTCGCCCACGCCCTACAATCCGGCAAAATAAAACTCCTCGCAACTCTCTGGTACGTTCTGGTATTCTTCACGGCCCCGCGTGCCTCCTACCAGCACAGATCGCCGCCGCCCCATCCATCCAGTCGGCACGCATACTCCGTACATATGCACGCGCCTCCCAGCGGCAGATAGACGGCCACTGACCACACCCACCAGCCCGGCTTGCACACCTTGTACAACCACGTCTTGCAGCAAACTCCCAAAAAGAACGAGAATCACGGAAACAACCCCCTCCCAAATCACTCACTGCAGACTCCCTATCCCAAAGAGCTGTCCATACGCCCACACGTACTCCGTACAATGAATGCCAGCGTTGAACCAAACCCCATCATGGTTGCCTTTCCAAAACAAGGCCCATGACTGACACAATACACATGGAAACCCTGCCGCACCCCAAGTACGTCTTGGGCCTTGGGCCGCCTTGGCCCAGTTGCTCGCGTGGCCACAAGACAAGAATGAAGAATGAAAAAACAAAGCAATAAACAACATGTTCCTGCGCAAAAAAGCAAGCTACCCCTTCCTTACCGAGCACCCTGATCACATGGCGTTTTTCTTCATCCATTCCTCTGGGTTGGGCCGGACCCTGGTCCCCGAGATGTCAAGTGTCTTTGTTCCCAACGAAACAGAAACTGGCCCCAAGTCCCCTAGGTCCCCGGTTCCCCCGGTCCCCAAGTCCTCGCGTCCTCACGTCCCCCGGCAACTACATCCAAGACACATTCACATGCACCCTTTGACCGAGTCCACATTATCGTGTTGAAAAAAAAAAATACTTGGCTCCTCTGGTAGCCAGAGGGAGGTACTACTTATTCCCGTCCCTAACCATACAAACTAGGACAAACACCAAAAAAAAAGCAGCAAACCCAAAAGAACGCATCAAAAAGAAACAAGACAGGAAAAGTCATGTCACTATCCGAAAAGTTGCCCAAACCCGGTCCAAAAAGCAATGTACAGAGAAGTATTTGCGTGAGCACACAATACATAGATACACAGGCCCAGTCTGTTCCGAGAGACTGTGTAGACTTTAGTCAAATCCCGACTCTTAGTTACACAACTCTCAGAAAACCAGCCCTAGGCCTCTCCTCTCACGTCTCCGTCTCCCTCTTCTTCCCCCCCCCTCTTGCCTTTTGTTTTCAACCAAAAAGCCATCGAGGATGAAGAGTGGTAGACCGGACCATGTGAGGCTCGCGTTGCCGCCACGTCTTTTTTCCGTTTTCCTGTAGCAAAAAGAGCCGCAAAAAAATCATCTCCCAATCCACGTTGGTGGAGATGCTTTGATTCTCACTTTGCAGAAAACACCCGGTTGATATACCAGAGCCAACGACAAAAAATAAACCATCCTTCAACACATGAAGCCCTTCATTGCCCAATCTCGGTCCGTAAACCTGATACTGTACGTCCGTACCTAGGGCTCGGCTATTGCGCGGGCTCCTGTAGTGCCGCCCGGTCCATGTAGACATTACACCCCGGTGCTGCCGTTCCTGGGGGGATTTCAAAACAAAGTTCCGAAGACGCCGGTAACCCCAGTTTCCCATGATAATTTCTGCTCCCTTGCCGTCTTTAAACCGTCCGTTCGCCGTGCTTTCAAGACAAAAATCTGGTTACACCCTACTCCGAGAACCCATCACACACCATGCACATAAACAGTCCAACTTGAATGTTAAACCTCCTTGCCCAGCGAGGATCGGTCGTCGTCGCCTTCACCCGCTCGCTCTTGGGCGGCAGCATCATCAGCAGCCGCCGCCTCGTTGCTCTTGTTTTCACAGCCCTTGACGAGTCGGTGTCTCTGTAAGTGAAACACACGGTCAGTACGGTTCCATGGCCGTGTTGCACACGGGTCACACACGGCAAGCTGCGGAAGGGGGTGGACCACTAACCTTGAGGGCGTCCTTGCGAGAGAAGCTCTTGCTGCAGAACGAGCATGGGAAAGGCTTGACGGCCAAGTGGATTCTCTTATGCCTCTTCAAGTCATGGTTTCTACTAAAGGACTGCGTGCACTGATCGCACTTGAACGGACGCTCAGACTGTGGTTGAGGCTGAGGATGGTGACCATACATCATCTGGTGATTGTAGCCAGGTGGTACGCCCATGGCAGGAATCATGGATAACTGTGATCCGGGTTGGTGAATGTTGGACATGACAGGGCCATTCATCGTGGTCAGTGGTTGATAAGAGCCATATGGTCGGTAAGGGGGCGCCATGGCTGAGTGACCCAGGCCCCGAGATCCGGGGCTGGTACCCGTTGGAGACGGCTGCTGAGGCCCAGCATACGACGAGAAGCTCGCCTGCTGCGTCGCAGACGAAGCAGGGTAGTAGCTCGGGTTGCTGGGTGGTCTGGAGTGAGAATAAGGGTCCACGGGAGCTGGAGCACTTCCCGCCGCATGAGGTTGAGTTGAGCTCAACATGGCGCCCTGTGGTGGCGCCTGGCCGGAGATGTGGTGGCCGTCCTGACCGCCGCTTCCGCCCCCTCCAGAAATCGACGTTTGAAATGGCTGATGAACGCCGTTGAAGGGAGGCGGCGGAAGACCTTCACCCCCAGTAGCAGGAGACTGTGAACTGCGTGGATTTCCAAAACCCATCGTAGGCGGCTGGCCATAGATTGACGAGCGATGGCCGCCGTAGGATTGATCTGGCGAAGTGCCGCCAACGCTGTAGTTCGAGGTGCCTGGCGTAGGCCATGTGCCGTGGACGTTGGCGCTGTACGTATACTGCATGTTTCCGTGTGCTTGGGAGCCTTGAGAACTGGCGGTATTTACGCTAGACAAGCCTGGGCTGAGACCATCGCTAGCTCCTGGAGAGGAGGTCAGAGGGCTGGACGGGAAAAAACCAAACGGGGACGAGGGACGGTGAGTGAATAGAGCCATACTGGGAACTTCATTTGGCGGTGGCAGAGAAAATGGTGGTAATGAGCCTGCCGCCGAGCGTCGAGATGAAAAACTGGACGACACTTCCATTGTAGTTCAGCTTGTACCAGCGGTTTCGAACGTGGTGGATTCGAAGGCTGTTTGTTCAGCAAAGTGATAGATTACAGTGTCAATAGGATGACTTGCTTGTCCACTTTTTCCAACTGTTGTAGACGATTTATTGCGTTGGTGGATTAATTCTCTGTCACCAAAGACGGCGCCGAGAGCTGAGGTCGGTTCGGAGGCTCGTTGTGATCAACAAGAATCGAGAATACCCGACAGAGAGCAAAGATTTGCGGATACAAAGGATGGTGTGTCAGGCGAAGAAGGTAGGCGGGTTCTTCACAGGACTGGATATATATAAGTAGGTGTTGCGACGCAAGCACACAAAGTCCGTATGGGAGGTGAGGCACCACTACTGAGTGCCAGTCGGAAAACCACAAGACTGGGACGACGGGCAAGCTTGATCTGGGATTGAAATAATTCGTCTTTGAAAGAGTGCCACTAGCTCAGAAGATGAAAAAAAAGAAAGAGCAGTGGGTGAGGTGGTCTAAGTTGAGAAGAGCGCCGGCGACTGCCTTAGTTTGTGCCCGTCGCAGAAGTTTAAAATCAAGGTTGCAGGCCGGTCGCAGGTCTTCACCTGTAGTCGCCTGGACAAGCGCAGAAACGTATTGTGAAGTAGGTAATTACCTTCTTCCCGTGAAGGGTAGCGAGACGCGAATAGCAATAAACTTGCCAAGTTCGTCAAGCACGCTGGCTAGGCGAGCCCAGACAGGTTGGGAGACGGAATACCAAGAAGGTCCGTTCGCAGTATTTCGGGGGATGGAAAAAAAGTCAAACCGAAGCTCAAACTCGCGGGAGCAAGAGCAGGAGCGACCCAAGTATGAAAAGAGGTCGTACAAGTCAACAGCCGACTAGGACAAGAGCGAGACAAGACGACTTGACTGTCCGGGAACGGCCAGACTCGACTCTTGAGTATCGTGCCGCCAGGCGGAGGGGCTGACCCTGGTTGACGGGAGTGGGACTTGGAGGCGTGGATGCCTGTCTTGTTTGGTATGCAAAAACCGACGGCCCAGTTCTGGAGCTGAGGGAGTCGATTGACTTGGCCAAGACCTGCAATGCTCGCAAGACAGACAGACCGGTCACAGAGACTGTGCGACTTTTTGAGGTGAAAAAGCTGCGATGGCGAGTCGTCCAAGCCGAACTCAAAAAGACGTCAAAAATCCACTTGGCGGATCCGTCTGGGCCTCTTGCCTTGAGTTTTGCTTGGAGAGAGGGAGAGAGGGGTGTGTTCGGGTGCAAGCGCGATGAGACCCCCACGAGCAGAGAGTCGAGGGTCGCAAAGTCCCCAGGTCGAAAATCAAGATGTCAGGAGCGAGAGGGGATGACAGCTGAGGATCCTACCGACACTGCCCGCGTCTTGGTTGCCTCTGGACGCAGCGCCAGACTGTCGGTGATGATAAGTCAAGCCCTGAGTTGGCTGTTCAGGTTGCGGCAACTTGAATGCTCACTGTCCAACCCAAAGGTATGGTATGATGAGTGAGCGATTCGGCGGCGGAGTACTCTTCTTCGCAGGTTGCACTACTATCTCGACACTTCGCTCCAAAGCCCAAGGGTTTCTGCCGTCGCTTGTGCTCCCTCTTGAGTCGAGAACTATCGTAATTCTGGGCCGAATAACGCTCCGAGAGAGAGAGAGAGAAACTTGTATCCTCGACCGGATGTGGGATGCTGTTTTTAAGGTTTTCGGTGTCTCTTTGGGAACCTTGAGTAATGGGTACAAAGGTATACGAGAGGTGACTGGATGCGCACAGCGCTTCGAGTTGAAGTCTGTTCCGTGCCTCTACTGCCTTGAATCAAATACAAAAGGAAAAGAGACAGAGGCAAGCACCGAGTGTGGAATATCCAGAAAATGAAATGTTGGAACTTGCGGGTGTCACACACAATGTATATATCTTTGCTCACCCTCTGTAGCTGAAGGTGCCAGGTCTCAATTGGACGCATGTATGTACTTCATACTTATCTCACCCTGGTTCAATCTCTCTTCTCGCCGTCCCTTTACCAGCCCCTGCCCCCGGAAGCCGGGTGGTACACACGACATTCTCTCGTAGGCTTACCTGACCGACGACGACGACAAGCGTCCAGACACCAGAGACGGTCCGGGGGGGTGTCGTGTCGTTTGGGTGCTAGCGTCCTTGACAGGACATGGGTTGCGACGGGATGCCAAAGTACAGATACAGGCCCCCAGGTCGTCCTCCCAATTGTCCAGAACGTTCAAGCAACCACCAGAGAGACTACTGATACTAGCTCCGAAGGGCTGAACAGCGAGACCCAGAGCCAGAGCCGGACAGCCCGGGGGGTGCAGCAGAGCGGACTGTCCTTAGCAGAAGGGGGGTGGAGGCAAGGTCTGGGCCTGGGAGACCTGAGAGACCTGAGAGACCTCGCAAACCTTGACAGTGGATCTCATGCCGTGGTGTGCGAGCGTGCAGTCAAGTATTGACATGTACTCCGTACTCACTACCATACCGTTGACATCCATGGCTGAGGACGGACTCTCCCTACCAGCGTGCCAGTTGCTGTCGTCAACCTTCTTGCCTGCGCGTCTGCGTCTGCATCGGTGTCTGCATCGGCGTCGGCCTGACCTGGCATCAGAATCAATACGAATGAAGCAACTCTCGAATACTGTCTGTACATCTTGGTGCTGAGTAGTACTCCCTCACCTAAAATACCATACATACAGTACTATGTACATACCTAGGTCGTGGACGTGGATATACTTGAGCAAAAGCATCTGCTCACCCCTCACTTGAGTTAACCCATATTTTGACAAGGCCCGCGGAGCCCAATATTCAACCTTCCTTCCCACCTCAGTACATCAGTCGCCCGCGTTGTCAAACGTCGCCGATGAAGAGCTCTGGCCACGGAGATACGTCCTAGACAGCCTCTGGGCTCCCCAACACAAGCAGCGAGGTCGGTGGAGCCCGACAGGGGGGGCCTATTCCTGGGCTGGCCTCCTGATCTCTCTGGCAGTTCTAGTTGCTCTGTTGCTCCATAGCTTTTTGCTCTTGTTTTTTGGCATCAAGATCCTGGAATGAGGAGGCGGGGGTAAAGGTTGGCGGTACCCCGTAGGAAGCAACTTGGGAGATAATGGATTGAAATCGGCAATCAAAGTCGCCTCCCTACGCCTCAGAGCCGATGAGAAAAAGACGCTGTACTCGGTACAATGTACGAGAATTGCAGGCTTAAGATGCTGCAATGAACTGGGAGGTGGAGAGGAATGTTTGCGCGCCCTGCCCCTGCCACATGTTGCTCCAAACTGCACCTACTCTGTACTCCATAGTACTTACTATTCATCCGTCCTGTGGTCCATGCAATCCATTCGGCGCATGGCTTCCCTGTTGATGAGCCCGTGCTGTGACAGAAATATGCCTTCACTTTCCCGAGTATGCGCACAAAGCAGGGTCCGTGATGAATCCATGCCATTTCGATTTGCTTTGTCTTGGACTGCGAATCTCTTTGCCGTCTATCAGGGGTCACGGCAGGCTAGCTGAGGCATTACTATTGTGGCATCGGGCAATATGTATACACGTAAGCCGCATTGTGATTGCTTCGTGTGCTTTCGGTGGGAGATGAGCTCGTGGAAATACTTCAAGTCCCTGTTTATCGTGTTGCTCGCGTCGCCATTCGGTCAACTGCCTAGGTAGTTGTGCCGGGCGGTGACAAAGCTCTATCACCCCTACCAAAACGTGTTGTTTGTGGAACAGTCTTCAAGCCGTGTGCCTTTTCCCAGATTAAGCTAGTAGTACTCTGTGGCCAACGAGGGCAGAACTGGGCTCCCGAGTCAATCAGTCGGTGGTGAACCCGGCAGCCTCCAAATCATCACACTCCTCTCCGGCCAGGGGCGACGCCTGCTGAGCGTGCACTATTTGCATGGTCCCTACAATGAGCGACCACCGAGAGTGTGTGTACCGGAGGCCAAGCTAGCTCCCTACCTACATACCTAGGATGCCTACCTAGGTACCTACCTACAGTGGGTGTAGGTAGGTAGGTAGGTGGGTGCCTTGGGTGTCAGTTGATTCGGGGCTGCACAATACTAGATAGATACTGTTGACCGCATTCCAGTGAACAGAACAATCCTCGTCGGAATAGCTGAGGTACATGTCCCGCCGAATACAGGATATCAAGAGTTGAAAATTTGACGGCCAATCCCAATGAATCCAAAAAATGCGGCTGTGTCTTCTGATATGGGGCAGCATTTAACTACCCTAGTAGTTCTCTCGTGTACTCCGCAACCAGTCAACAGTAGCACTTCGAGTGGATGCAAAATGTTCCCATGTACTACCACCACCTGCAGTCAGTTTGCCAAGGCAAGAACTGGAGGACCCAGATTGAAGGAATACCCACAGGATGGGAGAAATGGTCGGATTCGCAACGGCTCAGGGTTCCAGAAAGATGAGGAATGCCTAATTATCTTGCGGTTGGGCTGTCTTGGGGAGGACACAGGACTCTGCGGTCTCGCAAACAATCCCGCACAGTAATAATAGCCCAGAGAAACGGCGGCGGTGTTGTCCTCAATAATATGTGCGTTGAAGTCCCCAGCTGAATGAACCTCCACGCAGGTTACGGTTCAAAGCTTGGGTGTGAAAGTACATAATCGCATCAAGATCTTTTGTGCCGCCTTTCTTCAAACCCAACAACAGGTGGCAAAGAGCTCAAGGTAGCCCAGCCCTCGTCCTTGAAACAGTGATACATATGTCCATGTACGTGGTACATAGAAAATCTCGGCGTCCTCAGCTATTGGATTGTAACGGTTACAGGGGCAATTAGAAGCCCTCAATCCTCATCACCATGCATTGGAAGTCTGGCTGAGCTGCATCCAGATTAACTATGCGGGGGGTCCTCCACATGGTACAGGGCTCATAGTTGAGAGAAAATGCTCCCAATGATGTTGTATGTACACCCGCTGGAGTCTCGGACAGTGTCACATTAGATCTTCCACGGCTGACTTGTCAAGGTGCAATAGTAATCTAATATGGCAATCTGGCTCGACTCGATCCATAGCAATGTCATATTAGGGCTCATCAGCCTGACACGCTCCTCTTCAACTTCAACTGGCCAAGCGAAGGTTCTAAAGGTCCATCCTCGCCCCAGGCCACAGCTTGGGATGCCCAAGACTCGTACCGATAACAGCATTGGACCAGGTGGAGGGGGTTAAGAAAGTATGTCTGGATGTTGAGAGATCTCGTGTGGATGGGCAAAGAAACACCCGGCATTCTCGTCCAGCTCCTCAGGAAGACCGCATCGACTTTGACACTTCGTGAATGAACCGCAGGCTCGTGAAATATCAAAATCATCCACTCACAGCTTTCCCAAACCTATTGGTGTAGTTGCTCCACTCACACATCTTGGTCGATACCCTTGCTATGTCGCCCTGGTGCAGGAGAAAAGATACCATGTATGTAATAGGTAGATGGGCGGCTACCCCTCCTAAGATCCCCTCCGCCAGGACGGAGCAGTGCTTCTCCCAGTGGATCCCAACTTGGAGTGCGTCTTTTATCCAAAGAGAACTTGGTGGGGAAGAGACACATAGTTAATATGTCTACGACTCCTCAGTCGTCGTCTTAATCATAGACGCCAGTTTGGGCCAGTAACCTAGTGTGTTTTGCTAGTCTGAGGCCCTCGGATCTCCGTACCCCTCTAAAGGCTCTCGTCTCTGGGTCGCCACTCAGCACGCAGCCACCACGAGGACTGACCCACGCGGTTTGTGCTTTGAGAATACAGGTTCGTGAGGGCTCTATTCGCATTTGAAGCATGTTCAAACGTCGCGGTGGTGTGTGTAAGTCCATAAACTGCCCAATGAATGCGCATGTTGAGACATGACATAATGTTGAGTTTTGCGTATTGTGCAATTGCTGAATCAAACCTTGACCCCAAATTCTGGTTCCATTGACCCAATGGACGGAATGAAGCCCCGGTCATGTCGAGCCCGAGGTAGTGATGCAATGTCTTGGTAGTAGAAACAGCAACAATGGCGTCCGCAACGTCAATCTGCACAACATTCCTACCATGAGCCAATTGGGAACGACTGCTGAAGATAAAGATGCCAGAGAGAAAAAAACGTTCCTCAAAGTAGTCGTCCATTATGTACGTCAGATTCTTGTTCTTTTGCTCTCAAGACTGTGAGCGCCGACGTATCGTGATTTCGGATAAAGGCATTTCTCAGGTAACAAATAACGTGCATACCTAATAAGCCCAGAAAATTACATGGGCCCGTTCTTTCATCCATGAAATCGCGCACAATAGGGTGCTGCAGACCTCTGTGTCTGACTTGGCCTTGAAAATTATGGGTACAGTGAAAACGGTTCAGATGCCATATACAGAGTACCAGTCATTATCAACCTGCTTTGTAAAATCCCCGACTCCAGGAGCAAATATCGCTCAGAGCAATTGGGGCATGGTGCCCAAGGTGCCAACTTTGGCCAGGCCGGAACTCCAAGAAGTGCTATCGGAGAGATCTCCAACCTGGTAAATAATACCAGCGATATGCCAGGGCTTGGGCAAGATCCAGACCACCGCAGACCGGGTTCAGAGAGGCAAGATCGGCAACCAGCTAAGGGGCAGCAGGAAGCACACCCGAAAAAACAAACAGTAAGCCTCGCGGGCAAGGTGGTGTTTGGCACAAAACGATTTCTCCACAGGCTTCACGGCTAGTAAGCTTTTCATCGATGAGGGTGCAACGTCGTCTCCACAGAGTTGATCGATGTGGCCACAAGCCCCGTGAGCCACTTGAAGCGAGTTTGGTTTCTCGAGGTTCGATACAGGTGACATAGTTGGGGGCACGCACGCACGCGCGCGCCACAAGTGATGTCCAGGATGGAGGTATCAAACTTGCGACGGTGGCTGGCCTATTACGGTATTTTCCGCCTAGTGAACCTGTTCACAATGTACGCCTCCGTGCCGCCTCTCCCGAAGCGCCAAGTTGGACAGGAAGGATAGCGACAGCCGCAACAGCTGCACCTATACCAAAGCAGAGGGCTTTGCACATTAATGCGATGCTGATCCCATAAGACAAAGGTATACCTGGTCTGCCCATGCTCTGTGTCCTGCATTTATGAAGGTCTCGAGTAAAAGAGGCGTTTACCAGAGAGAAGACATCCCGGCTATGCACAGCTCATTTTCTGTTTGGATGGTTTAACTCAACCACAAATACGCAGAAAGGCCATGGAAGCACTTGAGTGCTCTCTTCGAGATTTGGTGACATGAAAATCTGTCCCTGTGAAGAGAGTTCTGTGGATTTGTAGTCAGGGGAGCAAGTACTTAGGTACGCGGTAGTCAAGCTGTTAAACGTTAACTGACGATAATGTAGACGTACATGGACTGGGACGCGACATACGTAGAAGTCTCCTCCTCTCACTGCATCGCTGACAATTGCTGCATCATACTCCATACAGCAGTCGAGATTGATTTGTTATACTCCGTAACAGTATCATAGCAGCATCATTGCTGTTTTGATATGTGCAGGTCTGAACGGTCCATGGTGGCGCAAACTCAAAAACCCGCATGTCTTTGACTGTAGGGTGTGGAAAGCAGAAAAACTGATGCTGCGTGAACGAACCCGTTGCATTTGGAAACCTCAGAGAGGTGGAGACGGGGATATGGTTCGTCAAGTAATATCCATGTATCGAGGACTAGCTGTCGGTAGCTTACAAGGCGTCCTTGCCTTGTTCTGCAATCGCTCAAATTTGTTGGGAACATCATTGAGGCTGGAAGCTCTCTGTCTTTTGTTGTCGTTACTTGTTTTTTCCCATCCCGGTCTTGCTTTGGAAACGCATAGACTACCGCGGCATGACTTTCGCCGACAATTAAGGAGACAGCCTGACCGACATGCCGGTCAAGTGAATTGCTAGCCCTTGCACGTACGCTTGCATTGGGGGCTTCGGGAGACGTACCGCCACAACCAAAGCCAAGCAACTGACAGAGCACCATGGCGCAAAGTACGATCCGGGGATTTGCAAAAGGCGTGCTCCGTAATATTATGGGCAACCAGCCACAAAGATCGCCTCTTCCCCAAATCATGGGGGACCTGCCGATGGGCTGGGGACGACAGCGCCAGACAAACCAGGGTATCCTGCGCGAAATTAGCAAACAACCTCCTGGAGGGGATATCTGCTCAATATCAGGAGCGATTAGCGTCAAGGGCCAGCTGACGGCTCAGCATGGCAGCACAGTTGAATATCGAACTCGGAATAGGAACATGTCGACACAATTCACAGCAAAAGATGGAGCTGGAAGTGGTTTCAGCGGTGCAGTCGGTGCAAGCGGTTCTTGATAAAACCGCTTCGATATTCGCACTAGAGGTCCCAAGGTTCAAACATCTGGGTCGAGAACATTGCGCCGGAGAGGGAGAGCCAGAGCAGATGCCCAGATTAGGCGGCAATCGGCACAGTACGGATTACTCGGCCACATACCCACATACGTACCGTACTCCGTAGACATGCGACCTGGAGCAAACATTTTGAGCAGGAGCGCAAGACCGCGGGCAGCATGGGCAGCATGGGCAGCAAAGGCGACAAAGGCAGGTGTTTCCTTCCGTATGGAGCGCGTGGTGGGGTAGCGGAAGAGGAGGTACCGTGTTACAAGCTCTGGAGCACGGGGTACATACGGGTACATGCGTCTGTTCAAGTGCCCGCAAGCGAGAGTAGTACTCTAGCTATTGTCCTTGTGCCCCGTACACCTTGCGGATACAATGGAGCGCGCTGTCATAGGGGCTCTTGAGCTTGTGGTGACATTGTTGTATGTACGAGACTCCAGACGTCAAGTGCAAGCAGAATTCTGCGCTGAGCGACTTGGCATCTTGGCGACTTGCAGCTGTCGGGATGTGGGACTCTCAGGTAGTAATCAAGCAGTGACGTCCATGGTGTATTTGATTGGTGGAGGGACACAAGCTCAACCTTCTCTCCTTCCCAAGTATCGATCCATGGGTCCAAGTCTCGGTCCCAGCAAGACTTGCACGGGAACAGCAGCTCTGGGCCTGATGGGAAGTCCATCATTGAAACATTTGATTTGACAAAACAGCCGTACCTTGGCAATCTTGGTTGTTGAAAGCGGGAATGGAGTAAACTTAGAAGCAGCCCCAGCACCAGCACCTGCCTGTCCTTGCTGAGGCTGAGAAGAGACCCATTGAACAACTCGACATTGGCCAGAAGTCAAAGGCCCGATCCACTTTCATCTTTGGACTTGCTCCCCACACCTCCACCCCTCAACTTCCTGCAACATCTTGAGCGCAAGAGTGCACAGACAGGAGCCACTCACTACCAACTTTGGGGCCATTTGCTATTGTGCGAGCGTCCCTGTGCTGAACTTCAGACAGGGACCCCGTGGACGAATATAGCTGCATTCTAAAGTTGGAATATGCGAAGTCCAGTCTAGTCTACTGCGAGACCTCTCTTCTCTCTCTTTTCTTTCTTTGGTTTTGGTGAGCTTGTTGCGTAATCCCAGCTGGTTTGACGGAACATGTCGCTGCGCCTACGCTGGTCTCATTGCAAAGTCATGCCTTTGCATTGCCTCCTTACCAGTCATTGATATCTTGCAAGTTGGAGAGTGACTAGCTCGAGCAGATGTATGGAACTACCTAGTAAGTTACCTGGTACTCCTATCTTGGCACTTGGGGCATCTGGGTTCCTCGGTCCGGTAGCGGCAAAGCAGGCTCAGCACTGCCAAGAGCACCACAGAACGCACTACTCCGTGGGAACAGCCCAAATCGAGGCAAGTGCGGCTGGCGTGAGTCGCACTCGCTAATTCCGTGCTTATTACGCGCGTACAATCGACTTGGAGCCAACTTTTACCAGACGACGGCACGCCTGACCCAACATCAATCAATGGTGAAGCGCGCGCCATTCAATGTCCAGGCGCTCCAACATTCAAGGTTTCGGAACATTGGACCGTGGGCCCTTGCCACCACCATCACCGATTCACCACCACCACCACCACCCACTACTCTCAGGTGCCATGATCGTGCCATCTACATACAGCACAATGTTGCGCTACCCCCTCTTTCGCCTATTGGGCTTGGCACGAGGCTTCGGGACTGCGCTTGGTTTCTCCGTTCTGGGACAAGTCTGTGACGGTTGATTTAGCCAACCATGACAACTTCCCCTAGCCTCCCTCTCTTGTGTCCATTGAATCGGCGACCAGCACCTGCGCGCTAAATTATCCAATTTTCGCAAAAGCTCGTCACGGGAGTGTCAGTATGACACCATGTTACAAAGTCCTCCTGGTAACACCAAATGCGCAAAGTACAGCATGCATTTCGGCCCGGATCAATAAGGCAGCTCGTCAATACAAATGAATTTGAGAAAACTCAACTGCCCCTCCCATGGCTTTGGGCTCTGGGACAAGTCTGGGGGGGGAAGCAAACAGGTGATGCTGGAGTCGCCACCCCTGTGATAAAGCTCGTACAATGCATTTTGCCATGTGAGTCCATGCAGCTTGACGTGGACGACCGTTACATGCTAACATTGGCGAGGGGAGACGACACACGCCAGCGTTGGCACGATGTCGGAGATGAACCAAGCTCATGAATCCCCCTAGAGCACCTCGTTCAGCAACAGCGGCATCGTCACGATGAACTGCCTCCACCCGACAGGCGCGGGAGTTGGGTATTCCGCGCTTGATCTGGTGAACACTTCCGCTGCTTTGGCACCCATGTCCTCACCAGCCCTCGCCATGCAAAATGTTACAAATCATGATGCTCGGCTCATTCACACCTTCTTCGCTCCCTAGGCTCAATATTTCGCTGCATGTTGATTATGTATCACTTTGACCTCGTCTTGACCCTGACAACCCTGGTCTAACAAGGCCTGCCTTCATCCGCGGTACCCAACAGAGTGGTCAAAACCCACCGGGCCAGGGTGACCCCAGAGGACGCGACTGAAAGCTTGTTGCAATTCGCCTGGTCTGTGTTATGTTATGGAGTACACGGAGCACAGCTGCAGCCGCACCTTTCTTTCAAGTTGGAAAAGCCCAATACCAAGTCCCGCTTCTCCGATTCGCGGCTGAAATGGGACGACGGACCAACCTCACCTAGGGCAAAGAGCAAGCACTTCCTTGGAACCGCTCCTGTATCGCCAAGCTTAGCGCGAGATAGACTAGGATAGACGATTCAGCAAAGGTCACGGAATGGCACCGCTGCGGGACTTGTCGCATATCAGACTTTTGGTCCTCGGCCCCATCGTTCAACCACTGTCACTGAACAGGCAATAGGCGCTATTAAAGGAGCGAATAAGAAGGATGGACTGCCATCCCGTTCCCTCGGGACCAGCTTGTGCGCTGTGCTTGCATCTCTAGCGCTTGGCATACCATCACCCCCTCCCTGCCGTGCTTGTTTTTGTCTTCAAGTACGCAAGGTATGTAGCCAGGCCCCCTAGTCTGGCAGCCATGCAGTGCAACGTCGGGCAAGAAACCAAGATGCTTGCCCTCCTCACGGACCGCCACCCCATCGCTCATCTCATGTCAGCTTCCTCTTGGCTCCGCCCAAACTCCACCGGCTACTCCGTACAGCGCCTCATCAACCTGCGACTTAGGGGAAGCTCCTGCATGATGAGGTCTGCTCCTTTGTGGCAAGAGTGGTTCCGGGTCTGCGTCTGCCGGTTCCCATGACGAAGCTGATTGCTACATGTACATGTTTATGCAGACAGGCTGGCATGAATTGTGTCCAGGTATTTCCCGTAGGTCAACGGCTCTGGAGCTATGTACATGAGCGGCTCGCACTATCATACACAATGTACAGACCAGTCTCCACGAGTTACCCCGGAATCATATCAGTGTCCTCCAGGCATCTCTCGAGCACAAGGGGCACCGTCTTGGAACTAATAACCCAGGTTCACTTGTGGGACTAGCAGGCACGTGGAGTAGCGTCTTGGCTTTTAGAGACAAAAGATGAAATGACATAGTATTGTACTTCTTCTTGCAGAGTTCGCAGTACGTATGCCATCCAGTCCGGCATACGTACTAAAAGACGAAGCCTGTACATGGTTACGAAAATCCATTGGCCCTCGGCAGGTCGCCTGTGGTTCCTGGGTGTTTGAATGTATGCCGTCCGTGCCAAGGCATACATACCTGGGTACATACAGGAGTGTCAAGTCTCTGTTCTTAGGTATGAGACACGGAGTGCGAAAGACTCTGCCTGGGTGGATCGATGGTATTAATACGATGATCGCCTCCTGACATCCGGCGCCAGCATTGAGGGTGACGGCAGAATCCCAGCGTGGATCTTGCACCATAGGATACACATAGTCGATGTTGTATCGTTCCGGGGATGTATCCACAGAGGGCATCAAGAAGCAAAGCAAAGCAACCTAGCCAAGTACCTACCTAGGTCCTTGCGCACGCATGTAGGCACACAATTTGGACACATACATACTATATACGTTTTGGTCAGTGCTAATGTATTGGCCCAAGCAGGTACCACATCAGTGATATCGAGTTCGGTCCCAAAAACCGTTCCAAAATGACGCCGTAACTAATTTGACGTGCATGGCCTAAGCTCAAGATTTAGCCCAACTGCAATGTATGCAGTACATATATACACAGTTGTCCGTGTTTCCTGCATTTAGCCCGCCTTTTCGTGATTGAGGGCACTTGCGCGACGGAACAGCCACTTCCCAGCAGACCGGTTAGGGGGCGTCTGGTATAAACCATAAGGCTCTGGAGTCAATGAATATCGGATCCATCATACACCCACACACTCTCGAAGATGGCCCAGACCGACTCTGATCTGATCAGTCCCTTCTACTACTACTACTAGTGGCCTGCGGCACCGTTGGCTGGATGTGGCTGACCCCAAGCCCGCCATATGCGCAGAGTGCCATGCGAGATTCCGGTGCTACAAACGCCACAAAACAAGGGTAGCATGGAAGTTTGTTGATCAGGCCATGTCATATTGCAAGAGGTCGTTACAGTGAGTTTCCAAGACCTCAGCTACCGTGGGGTTGTACTACTTGCGGCATCTATCAGAAATTGGTTGCAGGCATTAGGAGGCGGCGGGAGCGTCGTTGAGGACATAAGCCATGATTTGCATGGTTAATTTGAAAGTTGGGCCTGTCGGTATGTAATTTCAATCTCACTCGTTTCACTTCAAGTGCCAGAAACATGAACATGCACATCCACGCCCAAATATTGATTTTCAAAGTCGTCGCTCTAAGCCAAGTTTGCCATGTCCAAGTCTAATATGGTCGAGAAATGAGGGGAGGACAAAGAAATGACCGAAAGACTTTGCAGCATTGGTTGGAAGTAAGAGAAGCATAATTAGTCCACATTTTTCTCCAACCCGCACAGTACACTGCCAGTCATCAATGAGCAATTTGTTAACTCTCTGTTTTAGTGAACAGAATTTCTCTTGCTCGGACAGCTCCGTTTTATCCCCTCGACCCTGGTTCTCTTCGCCCTCGTGCCCACTTCCTTCCTTTCTCTTTGGTCTTTGATATTCTAACTATTGCATCATCTTTTTATACCACCCGGAGAATTATGCCACCATGATGGCTCTCGCCAGATTTCCCTTTCGGCACCGCCTCATCTGTGGGACAGAAGCAAGGACACAGACACGCCCTGCCACCACAGATCTGGGGGGGGGGAGGAAGGGGGGGGGCACATCAAAATGTGTCAGACATGGCGTAGGGCTCTGGAGCGGCGAGTACAGATACCGCGTGGTAGGGTCTCGTGGTTTCCAACCTCTTGGCATAAATACCGGACCAACCGTTGTTGAAGGCGTTCTTTAGCGTTCTTGTTCTGTATGAAGCTGGCGGCTAGGCGACTGTCTGGGCCGCAGCCCAGCGGGCGAGGCGTGCAACGGCGCCGCAGCCACCGACCTGTCAAATCAGTCCTGGGCTGGTGTTTGCCAGTGTGTAGCCCTCGAGAGCAACTGGGAGGTACTTGCTGGTACTGGAGCAGAGAGGGAGGCATGGAGTGCGAAGGCGCCGGGAATCTATCTGCCAGGTGGTCCTTTCGCCTTTGCGCCCATGGGACTGGGCCCGAGAAGGGGGTGGGCAAGTCGACGCAGGGTCTCGATAGCGCCGGCTTGACAAGTCTCGCACTCCGGGTCCTGTGGTTGGCTGGTGGCGATGGGGGGCGGGAGGGTTCAATGAATTCAGATGGAGGCTGCTGCGACTGGCAGAGCCAGAGCGATTGTCATTGCCAGCAAGTCAACCCCGGGAGGGTGTGCGGCTTGGCTCTGAGTAGCATGACAATGGGCACGACCGCCCGTCTGCCCGCTCACAAGATGATGCCACTAAGAGCCTTCGCATATACACGCATCTTCCAGTGGCTCGAAACCGCATCATGTCGATTACGTATCAATGGAAACAAAAGGGGACAAGACGAGCAGTGGAACTGTGCCAGAGCAAAGTTGAGGCAAAAAACGAAAGCGGCCGGTTTTTCCTAATCCGCCCGCTGGCGGAGCACTCTTCGCGACGCTAACTAGAGTCTCGAGCGATGCGAGAAATTGATTCATCTCGGTTACGTGGGAAGAAATCAGGTTTCTTGTTGGAATGCGAATGAGTTCAAAATGCGCGGCCGCACACTTTCGGAGTTGATTCGGGGGGAGGCCATGGGACTCATGGGAGCCGGTTGACGTCGGTCTTGTCCCCCCGCGAACCGGGGGCCTGATATCAGACGGGAAAAGGTCGAGTCAGTCAAAGCAGCAAAGGGCCGTGTAAATGGGAACCGGGAACGCTCTCTGGCCGAAACAGCGTACAGGCCCGGGATCAAAGGTATGGTTCGTCGGCGGCCCATGCTTCAGCCATTTAAACTCCTGTAATAGCGACAATGTGGGTGGCAATTCCTCAATTTCCCTCTAATCGAGATGCGGGGCGGGGGGTAGATGAGATGACTCGATTCAATAATTTTGAGTTTTGGGGAGAGGGGGCGATACCCGCCATGATTCAACAAGTGTGGTGTCGTGGTTGTCCGGTTTTGCAGATGGGAATTTGGACACGATGAGGCCTAGGGTAGGCTATGGCTGGGTGCTGGTATTGTTGATAAACTACACAGAAATAGTTGGACTAGATACGTGACACCTGACCTGGATGAACTATCTTCTATAAGCGGCAGATGCTCGAGGCAGAGGCAAGTTTTCCAAAGGGACAATTACCGAATAGCACAGCGTGGCATACAAGTCTTGAAGCTAGAATTCGCGCCAGTGTTAAAATAGGCTGCCCAAAATAGAGTCACAAAAATACATCAATTCCTGTCCAACTGCAGTCTTTCCATTTCCAAGCCGTCACTCGGTAAACCCATGTCATTGCCCATGTTTTTTTCTTTTTCAAATCTCTAATTACAGCTTAGAAGCGGGACTAGGGGTGCCAACCTGCGTGATTTCATTGTAGAGCAACCTGTTTCACGATTTAGCCTCAATTCAATAGTGTGACACAGCGGCAGTAGCAAACGGCCAGATTGCCCCCAAGTTGACGTCTTTTTCAAGTCATATTTCCACTCCCATGATACTGGTAACATGCAGAGCCAAAAAAAAAAGTGACAAGAGTACGGGAACTTGGGGGCACAGCCGGACTGGGGGGGGCCCAAATAAAGGGGAAAAAAGGGGGCAAGTTTTGAAAAACATACGTTGTCAGGAAATCGGCATAGTCCTCGCCAGTGACTTGGCCGGCAAAGTACTGCGCGGCAAGGTGGTACTTGTTGCCCTTGCCGGCCTTGGAGGCCAGCTCGTCGGTCTGCTCCTTGAGGAGCTTGAGGGCGTAGGCCTTGTCGATGCGCTTGCCCTCGGCGGTTGAGACGCCGTGCCTCACCCACTGCCAGACCTGGGAGCGGGAGACTTCGGCGGTGGCGGCGTCCTCCCTGCGTGGCGGTCGTGTTAGCGGGTATTCGTGCCGGTACTACGGAGACAGACAGAGAGAGAGAGAGAGAGAGAGAGAGAAGCACGTACATCAGGTAGTTGATGGGCACGCAGCCTACGCCGCGGATCCAGGCCTCCATGTAGCCCAGGCCAATGTTGAGGTTCTTGCGAATGCCGTCCTCGGTGATGCTGCCGGGGACGTTCATGTTGAGGAGGTCGTTCTGGCCAATCTGGACGTCCTCGCGGCGCACAAACAGCTGGTTCGGGGTGGGCATGTGCTTGTTGAAGATGTCGGTGGCGATGGAGGCCAGGGCCGGGTGGGCGACCCAGGTGCCGTCGTGGCCGGCGCGGACCTCGCGCAGCTTGTCGGCGCGGACGTTGTCCATGGCCACGTCGTTGGCCTTCTTGTCGTCCTTGATGGGGATCTGGGCGGCCATGCCGCCCATGGCGTGGACGCCGCGCTTGTGGCAGGTCTGGATGAGCAGCTTGACGTAGGCGTCCATGAAGGGCACCGTCATGGTGACGCACGAGCGGTCGGGCAGGACGAAGTTGGGGTTCTGGCGGAACTTCTTGATGGTGCTGAAGATGTAGTCCCAGCGGCCGCAGTTGAGGCCGGAGCTGTGGTCGCGCAGCTCGTAGATGATCTCGTCCATCTCAAAGGCGGCCAGGATGGTCTCGATCAGCACGGTGCCGCGGATGGTGCCGCGCGGGATGCCGATGTAGTCCTGGGCCAGGTTGAAGACGTCGTTCCACAGGCGGGCCTCGAGGTGGCTCTCCATCTTGGGGAGGTAAAAGTACGGGCCGTAGCCGCGGCGCTGCAGCTCGACGGCATTGTGGAAGAAGTACAGGCCAAAGTCGAAGAGGCCGCCCGAGATGGGCTCGCCGTCGACGGTGACGTGCTTCTCGTCGAGGTGCCAGCCGCGAGGGCGGACGATGAGCGTGGGCAGCTTCCTGTCGGTGCGGAGCTTGTACTCCTTCTGGCCCTGCTTGAAGTCGACCTGGCGGCGGTTGGCGTCGTACAGGTTGACCTGGCCATTGATCATGTTCTCCCAGGTCGGGGCGCTGGAGTCTGTGAAGCATGTTAGCCCGTTGTCGCTGATGTCGTTTGGTCTCGGCATCAAGCTCGGTAGGGGTTCCACATGATCCTCGGCATATCATTCCATTCGGTTGGATAAGCCGACGAAGCAGGCAGGAACGACTCGAGCTGCTCGGAGCTGCCTGAAATTGCTGCTAACAAAAGAAAAGACCCAAAGCAAGGGTCAACAGAGACAAGTCGTTGCATTTAAAAAAAAAAAAAAAAAACTCACCCTCAAAATCGGCCATGTACGTATACACGTCGGCATTCAACGCATTCACAACCATCTTCCGGTCAGTAGGCCCGGTAATCTCCACGCGGCGATCAACCAGGCCCGGCGCGGGCGGCGCTCCCTTCCAGGTCGGATTCTCACGAATGTGCTTCGTCTCGGGCAGGAAGTCGGGCAAGACGCCGCGGTCAATCTCGGCCTGGCGGATCTTGCGGCGCTCCAGCAGCTGCTTGCGGGTGCCGTTGAAGGAGCGGTGCAGGAGGGCAAGGAACGCGAGCGCCGGGGGCGTCAGGATCTTGCGGTGCGCCTCGCCAACCTTGCCGGTGACGGAGACGCCCTGGAGGATGGTGTCGGTGGCAGCCATTGCGGTTTCCTGATGTGCGTGTCTTTTGCAGAGGTTAGCCGAAGGGCCGGTGATGTGAGTGCTTGGGGACTGGGTGAAGCCGGCTCAGCGGATGGTGAGAAGCAGGGCCTAATCCGAACGAAAAAAAGCCAACGTCTTTTGAAGGTGTTTAGATGGAGGATGGGAAAAGGGTGCGTTCAAAAAAAAAAAGAGGTGAAGACGAAATGTGTGTCGTGCGAGAATTGCCGAAATGTAGTTTCGTCACAGCCATGTATGTCGTCTCCGGATCTGCATGGCTTTTCACGTGTCAACGACGACGGAGCTAGTGGTTCCATCCACACCCGAGCGCAGGCAGACGGGTATGATGGGAGCGCCGGTCCATAGGGAAATACAATAAATGAAATAAGAATAAATGGAACCCACCTCGTACGGCCGTTGCGGTTCAAAACGGTAGAGATGAGTGCCTGTCGTTGCCTCACGTCACGCTGGCGATGGAATCAGATTGGTCACAATCGGGATAGCTTTAGTTGTTCGTTTTATGGAAGAGGAGGAGAGGGGGGGATACCGAAAATCACCAAAAAAAGAAAAATAATACGTCAATCGGGGAGAGGGGAATGTACTACAGCTCTGGCCTTTCTTATATTTAGCTCCCACGCGCGTATGCGCCCACGATAGAAGGGGGTTTATTCATCGAAGCTTGCAGACCGCGGCTACGGTTCTCACGATGCCCATCCGCTTCTCGGCCACCATCGGTCTGCGCTCGGAGGTACGGAGATAAAACAGAAACATACATACATGCGATTCAGAGGCGAATCTTAAACACCTGGGAGGGCATGGATGAGCATATCTGATACGTAAGTAGGGAGCACTGCGGCATTGGCCTTGACCACGAGTGACAGTTGACGGAGGTCAAAGGCTGCTTTGTGCCACCGGACCAGTTCGACTGCCTCTCCAGCCTTGGCCGTGGTGGGGACGCATCGGACGCAGGTGGCCAAGTACACACGCAACAAATGCAGGTACCGCGGCCATGCTTCTCACACGTCCGCGGGACCTGCTCCGCGATCGCCCATACCTCCGATCCCACGCAGGACGCCACCCCACCGGAGCCAACGCGGGGTAGCCCAGCAAAACGGCCCAGTCTCGGCCCAGCGCACTCTTCACTGAGCTCTGGGAGCTCCCCATGCTCCAGCGCCCCTTCGCCGGCCGGCGGCGCGCGTGCAACCTCCAGCCTGCCACGCCGCTGCCAACGGGCCTGGCCGATCTGGACATGGACACTCCAAGCCGCGACATGACGGACTGACTTAACCGAGTTTTACCACCTCTTGATTCAACTTCGTCATCTCTACCGAACCCATCTATCCCTCCCTCCCCCTTGAATAACTAATAACTAATAACTACACATCCTCCGCACCCGCCGCCCTCAAGCTACGCCTCGGTCATCCCACCGTCAGTCCCTATCGTACCAGCAGTACACGGTGACGCACCAGACCCTGCGTATGTACGTAGCTGTCGGAACCAGAGGCGCCTCCCACATCCGAACCGGCCAGCCAATGCCCTGCCACCGATCCATCGAACCAAGGTGTGTGTTCGCGAGGGCCCACGATCCAAAAAGGGCAAACATCCCCACGGCCGACAAAGGACGATTTAAACCGAGGCTTCGAATGGGGACTCCAGAGTCCAGACGCCATGGCCTGCTGTGCCGCCGTGCCCCGAGTCTTTCCGCCCTTCAATGGGGCCACCGATGACTGACCCGCCGTCATGTCCGTATGTCTCAATGTTCACACAAATGTTCTTTGCAGCTTCGTCGTCCCGGTAGCTCTGCCTTCCTTCAAAGTTGCATCGGTGACTTGGCAGGGTTCCATGTTCGCAGCGGCAACAGAGAAACATCAATGCTTTTCTGTTGTGCCGCCGCCCGGCCGTCGTTGCACTCACACACCAAGTCAACACATACCACCGTCCCGCCACCAATTTGTCATGATGATGCCTCTTGGTCTCAGCATCCATTAATACCACCGATGCCGGATCCGGTGACGTGCATGCCACTTAACCCCAATTAACCATGTCCATTACTAAAACAGTCGTCGTGACACTTCTCTCCGTCACCCGCCACGTGCTAGATTTCTTCTTGATGATTCTTTCTTCATTTAGTCCGACAAAAAGAATACACTTGAATACACTTCAGCTGAAGCAATGCCAATTACTCTAATACATACACTGATAAACAGCATCAACTCCATTCCTCCCCGAAACCTTGTTCAGCCATGCAAGAAAACCACTTTCCCCGTTGTCACAGCATCTCGCCGTGAAACATCGAATGACAAAATAATATGTGCCTGATTAGCAAGTACACCCATCTCCCTTGACTTTCCTACGGTCCGCAATCCAAACGCCTTCCCTACAAGCCAAAACGGACGGTAAAAAGGGAAAGAAAAAAAAAACCGAGCAATAAAAAGCCTGTTTGTGTCCGACAAACGAGCCAAGAAGAGGGAAATCGCAAATCCAATAATAGCCCTTGCCTGTTCGCCATATTCATATTCTGTTTGCTCTTTGGGGTTCAAAATTACCATTTACCCACAGAGGAACATCCTCCCTTCTTCATTACAGGTTTGATATCAATGAGTATTATGTTGTCGTTATTAGTCATAAGTTGGTGGTTTTTGCTTCGTGTGAGTTGAGCGTATTGATCATCATCTTCTTCTTACTTTTGTCTGTAACCAACAGGTGTCGGCTCTCAAACATAACCTTCATCGTGTGAACAATGCGATGCAAAGTGCTTGCCGCGCCGCGTTCTTGGGTGAATCGGACAATGCAGAGTGGCTGCTTCTTGCCATGCTCAATCACCTTCATGATCTCCGCAGCAAATTCGACTTCTCTCAAATTCAAGTCTAGTCACTTCGGTCAGCTGTGCTTCCCCAATGTCCTACCGACCAGTGAGACACCTACAGTTCTTAGCTCTCAGTCTTCCAAAGACGATGTTGCGCTGCTTGTCAACCTGCGCAATTCTTATGCCATAACGCCGCCAATCGCGCAACAAAATCACAACCTCCTGGCGAGCTCGCTGGCAGGTCAAGGTCATGCAAAGATGGCCAGTCGCTGGCTTGACGCGGAATAGGCGCGTAAGCCAATTCTGCTTGACTTCAATATGCCGGGTGCCACCCGAGTTTGATCCAACCACGCCGGATCGTCGCTTTCGCACGACTGCCCGGCCCGACTCTTGCTGCTTCTCAGGCACATCCTCCAGACCTGTACATCGGTTAGTCTCCATGGGGCTCGATTAAAAAGAGAAAATCGGTGTCATTAGTACCTTCAATAGTCATACCAGTTTCCTTGCCCTTGTTGCTCTTCCAAAATGGAAAGGTAAAGTTTCTCTTCTTGCTTTGTTCACTAGACTCCTCGTCGGAACGATGTTGCTTGGAGTCTGTGGAACTGCTTGCCCGGCGTGCTCCGCTGTCACTGGAACCGGTGCTGGATTCTGCTCTGGAGACTCGCTTAAACCAAGATGACTTCTTCTTCTTGGGGGCGGATTCCACATCGTAGACATGATCATCGTATTCCATATCATCGTAGGAGAGCTGCTGATGAAGGGGATGCCGAGAGCCTCCATCTCTGTTCGCCGACTGGGTATCAACGAGGCTCGAGGATCTGAGCGGGTTTCCAGGGGTGGGTGAGTTGACAACCCGAATAGTACGTTCAACCCTGCTAAGATAGTCTATACTACTGTTCTTCTCATTTGCTCGTCTCACAGGGCTCTGTGGTGGAGCGGACACAATACGAGCTCCATCGCCGTGAAGTCCAGCATTTTCATTTATCGAAGGCAGCGTAGAAAGCTTTCTATGTGTCTGGGTGTAAACCGGAGCTGAGACGGCCCGACGGTCAACCTGTCTTGGGAGAGCAGGAACTTTGCTGACTGCTTCCACGTCCCCATTCTTGGCAGAATCTCTGTCCGGTGAGATTCGACGCGCGGTAGTCCTCTCTGATACTGTGGCTTGAGTCTGCGTGCTGACGACCTTGGGTAGTGGAGGTAAAGGACGGCTGTTCCATGAGTCGCTGGATGCGTCAGTCACTGGGGAGATGGTCGTCGTTGGGCTATCGAGGGATACTGAGAACGGGTTGGATTCCCGGTGTCTACGGTCACCCTCGGTAGTCGACGAGTCGCACTCTGAATCGTATACGATAATGGAGGTCTTGAATGCCTCGTCGCAGTCCTTGGCACAGGTGTTGCTGAATTTGCGCAGCTCTTCATGGAAAATCATAGAAGCACCGTGTTTCTTGGGAGATTTATTGTCAGGGCTGCCCATGGCCTTAGGGTACGTGCCATCAGCTTTTCTAGCCAAGTCTGGACTTGCACATCGGCCGGCCGGTGCCGATACTCGTTGAACCGTTCCGTTACCAACAACAACCATAGGAGATCCAGTATTGAGATTGGCTGCCCGCGGACCAGGTCCAGTAGAACCGGATCCCTTGCGGATATGAGAGAAGTCTACACCTCGTTTGTGGCGGAGACTAGGCACCCGTATCTTGGGAGTTCCTTGTCGACTACTTCGAAGTGAAGCAAGTGATCCACGAGAGGATTGTGGCCGGCTCGTAAGCGAGGCTCTTGTTGAGTTTGCCCGCATACGACGGGTGTTGGAGCCGCTGCGCATTCTATTCGTTTGTCCAGTTGCAGTTGTGGTAACAACCTCGCCATCACGATGCACAGTAATCTTTGCATGGCTGACTTGCGTGTCGCATTGTTGTAGCATGCGACTGCTCCGGTATGGGTCATAGTTGTCATTTTCTGTATCGGGGGCGTTGGATATCACTGTGAAGCGCGAAATAGAACGCCCGTGTCCATTCGCTCTGGGTTTCTCAAATTGGCAGGTTGAGACACGCCTCTTCCAAATAGCCGGTTTGAGATGGTGGTAGTCGCTCATGGAGTGGGCCAATTCTGGCTTGAAGTCTTCCAGCTGCTTGTTCCGATAGTTATAAAGCAACCAATAAAAGGCCTTCTGGTCATTTGGCCTAGGTTCGATATTCTGTTAGTTATGCATACACGGGAGGACACTTGTTGGGGGTTGATGCCACCGATTGCTACTTACTCTGCGGATGTAAGGTTGAGGATTAGATCCTGCTCACTGAACATGTGCCACATAGATCGAAGTTGTCGAAGGAGTTGGGGGTCAATGTTGGCTCTAGCTACAGGCGTATACTGGAAACCTTTTCGGGTGTCTGGCAACTGGGCGGTGTTGTCTCCGAATTCGTCCAGGTACTTATATTTCTGAACCAAGGGGTGCCTCCAGATATCCTTCATGGTAATTCGGCGTTCAGGATTTACCTGGAGCATTCGTCGTATCAGATCCTCAGCCTCGGAACTGAGACCCTTAGGCATCTCATAATGTCCCTTCTTCGTTTTGGCCATCATGACCCGCAAGTCAGGGTCATCAAATGGTAAGGTGGCCGACAGCATTGCGTAGAGAATGACGCCCATGCTCCAAATATCAGCCCGGTCCCCACGATATTGCCTGTTTTTGAGTAGTTCTGGAGCAGCGTAATGGGGGCTTCCGCAAGCCGTGGCAAGCTGATGTGTAGCGGTTTGGTGAAGCGCAGCCATACCAAAATCTGCAATCTTGATTTGCAAGTCTGCAGTGATGAGAATGTTCTCGGGCTTTAGATCACGATGGCACACATTGAAAGAATGGCAGTAAGAAATGGCACTCATCATCTGTCGGAAGAAATGGATGGAAAGGTCCTCTGGGAGTCGTCCTCTGGAGTTGATAAAGGTAAAGAGATCGCCCTGATCGATATACTCGAGAATGAGATATCTGTTTTACGTCAGCAGATGAGAACATTGACCGGCAATGTGGAGAGTGGAAAGAGAAGAAAACTGACATTTCAGAGCGGTTCTCCCATATGTCGTACAGTTTCATGATATTTGGGTGTTCGATAAGTTTAAGAATTGCCACTTCACGCTCAATTGCCATGGGAACGCGCATCTCTCCATTGATCTGGTCAGGGAGACTGTTGTCCCATTTGCTTAGAGCGGCCATGGAGCTATCTTGGACCAAGTAGGCCATCGTTCTGTTCACAATTTTGACGGCAGCAAGTTGGTTGGTGATGTTGTGTCGGCAGAGGCGTACACGAGCTGATGAGCCTTTGCCCAGCGTTCGTCCCAGCTGCCAAGGCCCAATATGCGTCTTGTAGTTCTTCTTGCTTCGACTGCTCGAGGTTGAAGCATACGAAGCTTGGGACATTCGCTTATCGGCCTCTGCAGGTTGCGGATACGGATGCTGTATTACACCAGACATTTGGGTGTTGAGAGTGATGTTTGCTGGAGCCATAGCTTGCCGGCTTTCTGGTCTCGTATGTGACGCCGGTTGGTTATGCTGGGGATGAGCCACTTCGGACTGGGCGTAACGCGGCGCCTTGTTTGACTGCTGTTCCAACACAGGGATCGGGGAGTTCATTCGGTTCGTCGTCTCGGCCAAGGGCGAGCGAACCTTGGCAACCATCGTATCCGCCATGTTGGTGTTGGTGATGTCGTAGGAATTAGCACATAATATTCGGGGTTAGCTATTTCAGTTCGTCGACGTCGTGTTTCTGGCCGTTGGCGGTGATGTTTCTTTTTTTTTCCTCCTCCCAGTCGCGCTGGCTGTTAATGATAGCAGACAATACAGGTCGAAAACGAAGTTTATGGAAGGCAACGCGGTGGAAAGTCGGAACCAGAGGGGCCAAGATCAACCCGACGAAGGCGAAGGTTAAGTGTCGGTGGCGCACACGACAGCAAAGAAAGAGAGGGAAAGAGAAGAGAAGAAAAAGGACAACTACAAAGGTCGAGGACCGTCTGGTTGGGAGGAGCAGAAAGGGCAATGGAGCCGAGTACGTAGATGAAGCAGAGCACTGGAGGACAGGACGGGGGACCAAGAATGCGACACTGTCTAGGTCATGAGCTGAAGTGGAAGTATGTACGGAGTGGCAGAGGCGTAGAGTGGAAGCGCAATCCTCTCCACCGACGTGGAAATCTGGAATGCAATGTTTACTTTGAGAAAGTGGCGGCAGGTGTTTTGGACCAGATATGCCATGGCGCAAGGGAGACGGGATGGTCAGTTGGCTGGCACTCGGCTGGCACTGGCTGGCACTGGAACTTAAGAGGTCAGACCAGGATAAGTGACTGGCATCTGTAGAAATAGCGAAGAGGTGCTGCCAGCTGTCGGCACTGAGAGAACCTGGCGGGTGGGGAAATGTTTAAGAAGCATGAGAGAACAAAAGTCGAGATCATGACGGGGATTGGCGATGGTGGCCAGGAAGGCATACTAGGCGCACCATTCTTGGCCGCATTCCAGTTGCCAGCGCCGACAAATGGAATCCCGCCAGCAAAAGTCCAGCCTTGCCGACTTGCCCGACCACTTGACTTTGCCAGCGTACTTGTTTGCCTGCTGCTGCTGCTACTTCACCACTCCGGCGGCGGCAATGAGTTGTGCAATTGGGACAGAGCAAGAAAAAAAAAGATGAAGCCAATGATGCGTCTCGTTCGGATGGCTTACTTGCTAGGCCAGGCACCTCCTTCCTACATTGTCTTGGTACCCATTATTGCCCACCGTACTGTACCTGCAATAATGGGGCCCGAAGATCCCAAGGCCGCCAAGAATTGCAATACTATTGCAGCTTGCAATTTCCTTAAACTCTCCCTGGTGACAGGAACAGATTCCAACGACCACCTTTTGCACCCAAAATAGGGTTTGGTAGCCGACGAATATCAAGTCGCCAGGGCTCGGCGGGTGATGTGTCGAATTTGGTAATATGTTTGTTTGTTTGTGCCCTCACTGGTATCAACCGTCAACAACGCAGTACCAAAAATAATGTTGCCAACTGCTACCCTTTCGACAACGAGAACGCTATGCCCCGAAGGAGCGCGGCGGGTGTGGATAGCAGTCACATTGCCGAAGGCAAATTTGAGACTGGAATTCAAGGGATGAGATGATGAGATGATGCTGCCCCAGATAAACAGCACTCGGGACAAGTCCAGTTATGACTAAGCAGCGGCTCGTGGTGGTGTGGTGGCTTTTATTTTGCCGCGCTCTCTCACTCTCTGCCAGGCTGCCTCAATCAAAGCTCTAGCATTGGGCCATTACTTGACGCTCCTTGATCCAGAATACGGACATCCTACGACCAAGAGTGTGGAGCCGTGTGCTCTGTATGTACTACATCGTACAAAAACGAACCACGAGATCCGCAAATAGAAGCCTTCGTCGAATTGGCAATCAAACGTCACACGTCCAGTTTGTGGTCTCGCGAAGTTTGGCGACACGGCCAAATGAACGCAGGTTGATAGTCCTTTTATCCATTTCGATGATGCTTCTATTTTGCCGCTGCTATGTCTTTAGCTCCATTGCTACCGTTCCTCGAGGACGGGTTGGAGGATCATGCTGAGACAATTATGTCAATACACTCAACTATCGGTTGTTAAAGCACGACTGACCCGGCGTTGGACCACCGCTTCACTGCCTGTTCGTGCTCATCGTTGGACTGAAGCCAACAGCTAAGCTAGCCTTGATGCTTGATTGATTCCCCAATACGTTTAAACCCTGTGAGCCTAGCCTGATATGCTTCTAACTCGAGCTGACGTCCTCACATGACGCAACGTTAGGCCCAATGTCTTTCCCATTCGTTGCTCCATGTCTAGACATCTGCATTAATCCATGATTTGGTAACTTGCTCCACCGTCCCAGGTTTTCGGGTCGTTCGCAATCCCCGTACCAGGTTTCGTGCTGCCCACATTCTCCAGGTTTTCAAATAACGATGATCGGGGTGATGGCGCGCTATATACTTGAATACAGAGCCGTTCTATTCGCAATTTCCTTCTTCTTCCCCCCAGTATCTTGCTCCTTGGGCACTGCAGCCAGGAATGTCGCAGTAGTGTTGGTAAAGGGATGGACGAGGCCCAGCACAAGAATTTTGACGAGTCCCCTAGTGGCTTCAAGCTTTTGTCTGGCGTTTCCCCTACCCTATAACCACACTCATCGCAGGTTAGTCCCTTGTTTGACCCCAAACTCATCGTGTGAGCACCTCCTAGGATTGGGTAGACCTCTGTAATCTTGGTATACGGTATTTGTCTAAGTTCACTATAGTTGCCAAAATGTTGTGCTTATTGTGTGTTTCCAACGCGATAAAAGGAGCGAGTTGAGTACTATGTATCTTAGGTATCCACGACCATGCTTATGCCTACCTGGGCACTTATATAAGCAGGCAACAAAGCAGTCAGACACTTACAAAGAAGGGCGGCATAATGACAAAAGAGGTACATAAAGAGGAACCATGATTTTCGAATTTAATGTGGCCATTGACCTCTAGGCCGCAACAGAGTCCAGGGAGCCGACAGTTCTGCGGAGAAAGTCACTCAAACTTGATCGAGGTTGGCTTAGCTCCGGGAACTAAATGAGGGAGCATTCTTAACTACAAATTAGACTGTAGATTCTCAACAACAAGCAAGCGTAATTGGTTTAGTGGTAAAATTCTCCGTTGCCATCCGAGCAACGTCGGGGAGCCCTGGGTTCGATTCCCAGATTACGCAAGCAACTTAGCTCTTTTTGCCTTCCACTGTGGGACGGTCTCCGGAAAGAGGGTAAACTAATACAGATTTATTTGGCAGCTTTCTGGCAGCCTTGGCTTATTTTTTTTTATACAACTTAATACTTGTGATCTTATTTGATTTCAAGAGGGAAATAATAAGTCATTTAATATAGTAGTAATACGGTTCATGGCACCGAGCGTGGTGATCCTTTTTCTGTAGCGGTCAGGGGCACTTGCTTACCGAAAAAAAGAAAAAAAAGAAAAAAAGGTGAGAGCTCTCGCGCCGTGGAAAGAATTGGATTTGGCTACGGGTTACCGCTTGTTCCGAGCAGGGCTTCAAAGTCCATTTCAAGGGCTACCCCAGATAACATACTGGCATATTAATCCTATGGCCAACTTCATTATTCTTTCAGGGCTTTTGTGACTTGGCAAGGTGCTTGTCCTCCTTAGCCTCATAAAGCTCGTGTTCCTTCTAATACTGCGTGTAGTGCTCACACTTTTTCGCCCGACGTTGCACCTCAGACGCTAGAGCTCCATTGCCATCGTTGTGAAGCCTCTCTCAGACGAAGTTGAGAAGATTCTGGCCGATTCTAACAGCCTCTCAAGTGATGTAAGAGAGAGCTTTTAGATGCCAGGGAGGTACATGTATCTACAATGGTGCTTACAGGCGAAACAGGGGTCCATCAGCCCCACTTTCCCTCCAAGCCCGCCAACACTTGGTGGGGGTGAACACCGCGTGCTCACGCGTCTCCAAAAGTCGATTTCATGAGTTTCCTGAATAGTGGCGCTTCATCGCACATCCATACGGGGCCGAACTGCAAGAATCTCTTCCCCTCGAGGCGCCATGCCGCGCCTTACGTCACGTCGCCGCAGGCGCTCTGATACAGGAGACGCAGAGGATAGCGGCGATGTCTGGAATGGCTTTGGGTCGCAAGCTTCCGATTCGTCCAAGCGGCGACGGCTTGATTCCGAATCAGACTCGGATGGAGATACTGGACCATCGGCCCCGAGTGCAGGACTGGTGAATGGCGTATCGAACGGCGACATCATGCAGGATTTTCAACCTGGTGCCATTGTGCGTGTGTCGGTTCAAAATTTCGTCACTTACGAAAAGGCAGAGTTCTTTCCGGGACCACATCTAAACATGGTCATCGGCCCCAACGGTACTGGCAAGAGCTCGCTCGTTTGCGCCATTTGTCTTGGTCTGGGCTATAGTCCGAAACACCTGGGACGCGCAGGATCCGTCAAGGAGTTTGTCAAGCACGGAAAGGACATAGCAACCATCGAGATCGAACTGCAGAAGAAGCCCAGGGACCGCAGCAACTACGTCATCAAAGTGCAGATCCGACGCGAACAAAACAGCCAAAAGTGGTGGTTGAACGGAAAAGAAACGAGCCATAAGAAAATACAGGAGCTGATGAAGTCAATGAAGATCCAGGTCGACAATTTGTGCCAGTTCCTGCCCCAGGACCGCGTCGTTGAATTCGCCGCCTGTACGCCCATTGACCTTCTCCACGAGACTCTTCGTGCTGCAGCTCCGGAAGAAATGCTCCTGTGGCAGAGCCAGCTGCAAGAAATGCACAAGGAAAAGAAGGGGTTGGCCGACGCCGTCCACTCTGATGTCGATGCACTGAGAATCTTGGAGAATCGCCAGCAAGGTCTTCAAGCAGATGTGGATAGAATCCGCGAAAGAGAAGAAATCCAAGAAAAAGTCGAGAACCTGCAGTCAGCCTTGGTCTTCGCCAACTACTCAGAAGCACGAGAAAACCACAGCAAAGCTAGAGACCGGAAGAAGGAGGCAGAACGAACCTTGCAGCGGCTAGAGTCCGAAAGCGGACCATCCCTTGAGGCTGTCAATATGAAACAAGAATATGCTCAGCAAGTACGGGCTGTAGTACCAGCCAAGGAGAGGGCCCTCAAAGATGCCGAGAATGCTGTACAGAGTGCTGCCCGCGACATCCACGGCGCGGCGGAATTGGTCAAAGAAATGAACAACAGGCTAGAGGCTGAGCGGAAAGGGTTCGAATCGAAAAAAAAGGACCTGGCCGCTTCAAGGTCGAAAATCACAGCGTTTCAGGCGGATCTCAAGAACAGGCCAACCGACTTCAACGCTGCTGATTGGAACCAGAAAATCCGTGCCGAGGAACACAACTTGAGAGAGATGGAGGGAGAGCAACGCCAGGTGTCAGCAGACAGAGATGCGACCAAAGAGCGGGTAAGGCCTATGAACGTCGACATTCGCAAAATCAAGACGGATATCGATGCTTTCGATACTCAGCAGGGTCAGCAAATGTCCCTTATGCGCAAGCAGTTCCCCGAAGCCTCAAATGGCTGGGAATGGATAAAGGAACACCAAAATGAATTTGAGAAGGAGGTATTCGGGCCTCCAATGATCAGCTGTTCCATGAAGGATGAGCGGTACGCGGACCAAGTACAGGCTCTCCTCCAAATGGACGACCTACTATGCTTTACCGCGCAGACAAAAAATGACTACAAGAAGCTTACTGACCAGCTGTATCGAGTAATGAGTTTGTCGGTTGTGGTTCGAACCTGTTCAAACCCTCTATCTGCATTCAAAGCTCCTGTTGATCGTGCTCAAATGGCCGAGCTTGGATTAGATGGATTTGCCATTGACTATCTAGATGGACCGGAGCCCGTGTTGGCGATGCTTTGCTCGGAGAAGCGACTACACATGTCGGGGGTTTCTCTCAATGACCACAATGAGCAAGCTTACGACAGGCTCATCAACAATGGCAAAATCAACCAATGGGCAGCTGGAAGACAATCATTCACGATCCGCCGTCGCAGAGAATACGGTCCCCAGGCCATGACGACGATTACTAAGAACATTCAGAAGGGACGATTTTGGACGTCGCAGCCGGTAGACATGCAAGAGAAGAGGGAAATGGAGCGACGACTAACGGAATTACAAGGCGAGAAAGGTGCACTCAAAGAAGAGCATGACAGGCTCCAACAGAAACTCGACACCATTGAGGAGCAGAAGAAAGAGATTTCTGAGAAGATTGTGGGTGTTTTACATTGAATTCTTGTCTTGCAGAACTGCCAACTGACTCGTCACACAGACCGCATTACGGAATGAGAAGAGCGCGTTGCAAAAAGAGTTCCAAAAGTGGCAGAGCCTACCCGTGAAGATAGGTATGCTACGAATGAACTACCCTGGTACAAAATAAAACCTAACAGCCTGAGAAGAATCAGAAGAGCGGCAAAAAGCCATGCACGAGGAAGCCATGAGAGACGCTAGAAAGAACATGCAGGAGATTCAGTATGAATGGGACAAGGCGGTTCTTGAACGCGCAAAGCTCGTTATAAAACACAAGAAGCTCACCGACAAGATCCGCGAAGCACACCTGGCTCTAATCGAGGCAAAAATCTGGCTCATCGAAGCGAATTCCGATGTTGAGGGCCTCAAGGAGCGCAATGCTAGTATCATGGCCCAGCTGGAGGAGGAGAGGCGGAACGTACAGGTAGCTACAGAGGAGACAAATCGCACCAAGGAAATTGGGCGCCGACTGGGCGAAGATGTTAGGGAACTCATCTCCAGGGATCCGGACAGACGCGACTTGTATACGCAACTCGCTGAAGGCAAGTCACCTCATGAAGTTGAGCTGGAAATGGCAGCCGAGGAAGCCAAGCTTGAGCTCATCCACGCCGCCAACCCGAATGTGATTCGAGAGTTTGAACGTCGCGCGGAGGAAATCACCCGACTGAAGCACAAGATGGAGGGGGCCAACGAGAAGCTCGAGACACTGAACAGGCAGCTTGCGCGGGTAATGAGCAAATGGGAGCCCAAGCTGGAAGAGCTCGTGTCCCAAATCAACGACGCCTTTGCGTACAACTTTGAGCAGATCAGCTGCGCGGGCGAGGTGCGCGTGCACAAGGAAGAGGACTTTTCACAGTGGGCTCTCGACATCATGGTCAAGTTTCGGTAAGTAGCCACGGCCCTAGCCGGTCGACTGTTGAGAGCGGACAGAGCACCTAATCAGGTTTGGCAGGGAAAACGAAGCGCTGCAGCAACTGACGGCACATCGCCAATCCGGCGGCGAACGAGCCGTGTCGACGATTTTCTATCTCATGGCGCTCCAGTCTCTGGCGCAATCGCCGTTTCGCGTGGTGGACGAGATCAACCAGGGCATGGATCCTCGCAACGAACGCATGGTTCACGAGCGCATGGTGGAGATTGCGTGCCGCGAACACACGAGCCAGTATTTTCTGATCACGCCCAAGCTGCTCACTGGGTTGCGGTACGATCCCAAGATGAGGGTGCTGTGTATCGCGAGCGGAGAGTACATGCCCAAGGAGGGGAGGAAGGTGGACTTTGCGCGATGTTTGAAGATTCAGAAGAGGCTGATGGCTGCTGGATGATTGTATTTGATTGGTATGGTGCTTAGGTAGGCAAGGGATGGGGGAGGACATGGCGTTTGGGAACGGGAAGACAATGGTATATGAATGATGAGAAGGCCGAAGGGGTGAGTATATGTAATCATGGTCAGAGCGACTTGGTGCAAGCATTGGCTTTTCAGACTCGCATGACAAGCGTGTGAGGTGTATAATGGCCGTTTGGAATATACAGTTCCTCCTTTCTTTGCAAGACTTGCCATCATTGATGGGTACGTACGTACGTTTAGATTCGTGCACTTATACTATGGTGGTCAGATGTCGTCGCAGGTCGTGGCACGATTTTCAATCTGGCCGGTGTTTATTTCCCTCCTTTGAACCTCTTTTCTAATCAGGCCCCCGTCTTCTGCGGCGCAGCAAAACAAGTAGAGACATGCACCGTGCATGCGTTTATGCAGACGCTCCTCTGACATTTTCAGCCTTTCTCCCGCGCCTTGCTTGCTCCCTGGACGGAATCCCCGCCGCCAGGTACTCGTCGTTGACGATGAGGCTACAGCCAGATAATGTGGTAGTAGTCCGTTGGGAATAAGTTGTACCTAATATAATACTTGATATAAAGCACTGGCAAAGTATTGCCCTGACCACTTAGCTGAAGTGTCTTGATTGAAAGTTGCACTTTAATAATTAGCTGTATTAATCCTATTAAATGTGCAAAGGTGCAGAGCATTTGTGATTTAATACAAATTTGCCGCATTGTCTTTGATGGGTAAACCGGAGGTTTAGTACTTCCATCGCTGGCAACTAGTACGTATAGTTAAGCCATGGTTTAATTGAGAATACAACGTTTTGTGCATAAATAAATTTGTGTACTTATAGACATTGTACTAAATTTGCATTGCGCGACGCTAGTATACAATCATCATTTTCTTACTAGAGCTTCTCGAATGTCGGTGCCTTCTTCGACATTAACGCCTTGATAGCGTCAGGAACGTCCTTTGTTTGAACCACTGCCGTATTATAAGCCAGCTGGTACTGAAGCCCTAATCAAATTATTTCACATCAGCGCTCTTTTCTATAAACGGAAGCACCGGAAGCAGGCCTGATACGTACCTTCTGCAACAGTGCGACCTCGACTGTAATCCAGGAAATGTTTGACCGCCTGCACGGCCACCGGGCTCTTTCCGCCCAGGCTTCTCGCGACCCTGAATGCTTCCACAAGAGCATCTTGCTTTGTCGGGAGGACGCTGCCCACAAATCCAACACGGTAGGCCTCATCCGCGCCGAAATTCCTGCCCGTCATGGCTACTTCCTTGACCCAGGTATACGAGCCTACGACCTTGGGTAGACGCGCCAGAATCCCAATATCAGAGGCGATGCCGAGGTCGACCTCTTTCACGCAGAAGACCGTGTCTTTGGAGCATATGCGAATATCGGCAGCCGAGCAGATGTCGGCTGTCACTCCGAGCGCAAAGCCATGCAGCACACAGATGACAGCTGGATGGATTGTATCCTGTTAGCGAAATCCTACAGTTGAGCGCTTTTTTCTCAACTGGTAAAAGCGACCGGATACTAGGTATTGCAGGAAAAGGATGCGTACGTTTCTCACACTTCTCAATACTCGTGATACAATCCTGAAACTCGATTCCGAACCGTCGAAGGGCAGCTGCTCGTCTGGCGGGGTCCGCGTACTCCTCTGGCCGCGGAACGAAGGGTGAACCTTCCTTGGCAACCCATTTAAGATCTATGCCGACGGAAAATGCTTTTTCGCCGGATCCTGAAAATACCACCGCGCGAACAGAAGGGTCTACAGAGAGACGATCAAATACAGATCGCAGTTCCAGCCATACCCTAAAATATATTAGCACAGATGTGATGAGGGGCATTGTAGGTTGTAGCCGTCTACTTGCTCTTGGGAAAGTGCGTTTAATTTGTCAGGTCGATTGATTTCAACATGAGCCACCCATGGCTCGGGAACGGTGACTCTGAAATGGGTGTAGCCGTTTTCTCCCATTTTGATGGTTCGCGCACAAGATATAAAGAGTTCTGCTGTCTGCGCGGGTGAAGAAGTAAATGGAATTTACACGGCACATTGATGGATATAAATACTCCTCCACGTTATTCTTGCACAGAATAACCATTGCCTGGTTCCTCGGCCTGGCGCTGTGGGGATCCGAGGCTGTATGCGGAATTATTGCGAAAAAATGGGCGTGGCCACGCCACAAGTAATTGTCTGTTGATACCCCCTATATCCTGCGACAGGAATTCTAAAGTCGCGGGTCCCCGCAAACTAGCGCTGCCGCGTCGGGGTGATGACTTGACAGTGACATGTACCGCTACCGGCTGTAATTGTAACTATTGTCGGAAACACTCACAAAAGTCGGGTTGATTAGTGATCCCGATGTAGACCTCGACATGCTCTGTCCTGTCGCTGCCGGCGGGCCGAAGTGGAGAATCGTGTCGGCCGAGATCTGGTGGCCCGGGTACGCCACCACGTCAACGGCCGTGTACAGCGCTGGTTGGCTGGCCGTCGACCCACTTACGTCCGGGCTGGAAGATTCAAAGTGTGGCTTGCCATTGCCTCTGAAAGGCTACAGTGGTCTCTGTCGCAGGATGTAGGGGGTACTAACAGACAATTACATGTGGCGTGGCCACGCCCATTTTTTTGTGCAACAGCCTCCATGTTCAGGTTCCACCGGTTTCTGTCTAATGGTGTTTGTTACACAAGGGATGTTATAAGCGGTCAATCCTTTGGGCAGCAGCTCAGGCCCGCATTAGGAAAACCTGCCTGCTGAGTAACGTGCCAATTAGGCCAGCGCCCTTTTACCTCTATTTACAATACAGCTGTGTGTAAAAGATAAACGAGCGGTGGAACTTTGACCTGCAAATCCTGCTATGCCATTGTGTTGGCAAAGGCATTCATTAAACCCATAACAGGGGGAACAAGGGTCAAATACATACATGCTGTCAAACTCACTTGCTGCATACTACAGAGTCGACTTTATTAGAAATAGTCCTCATACAGCTACATGTAACCTTCCCAAAAGAAGGACTGACATTCGAGAGGTGCTTGATCGGCAGGACCTCCTCACAACAGCCCTTTAAATCCGCAAAAGTGCGTTGAGTTGGGTGTCCCAAACTTCTGTTGCTTGAGACGTACCAGGCCTACGTACGGAGTACTAGTTGCCAGGTATTCCGGAAAAGTGTAGCCAACGCATCTTCGCACATGTAAAGGGACGGGGGAAAACATGCCGTGTTAGGTGATGCCTCGAATAATCTCTGGCGCGTAAGATATCCGGTTGTCACACGGCCAAGGGCCCTGAACAAAGGTATCGGACCGCAAAGGTTACACAACAACAAAGAAAGGTATCACGAGTGACCGGAGCCGGACTATAAGTGTCGCACCAAAAAATGGGCGTGACCACGCCACATATACTCCGTATTGATGTGTTGGTACCCCCTATGTCCTGTGCGACAATAAGCAAGGACTGCCTCAGGCAGCAGCCCTCATCTACTTCTTGTATTTATAGACTTCCAGCCCCTCACCGCCTCCCAGAAATCCAAGGACCTTTGATATCTTTAGGTCGATTATTGAATTGATGATGTTTAAACACACGTTCTGAGCCCAGTTACCTATCCTTGTCACGCCGGTCTAGTGCTATTACTCACCTACAGATGTCACGCGTGCAACTAACAAAGCGAGCAAGGAGAACCAGCACAACATCGAAAGAACCAGGATCAATGTCCGCGGCATTGAAGTCCGTGGTATTCCGTGCGGAGCCGCCGGGAGTGCGCCGAGACCTTGCATACGTAATGCATGTCAACCGTCCCAGTACCATCTCCAGATGTACGGTGCTTGACCTCTTTGGAGTGATCAAATAGGGGTAAATCAGCGTGCCAAGTGTACCAGACTTGGCTCGTCTATTAATTACCCCAGCGATTGTCTCACACCTACAAAAAAAAACATAGGTCTCAATAAATAACTTTGTCACCTACACAGGCAAAAAATACCGAAACATCCAAGCGGCAAAAAACGAAATACGACACCTGCAGGATTCGAACCTGCGCACACGAATGTAATGCCTGATTCAACACGCCTGTTCTCAGGCTGTAGCAGGGCATCGCCTTAACCACTCGGCCAAAGTGTCATGGTTAAAAACCGGGGCTTGCCATATCTCGCTCCTAATTAGGTTTTCAAAGGTGCGACTAGCGAAAGTGGAAGATGCAGATACAGTGGCATCTGGTTTGGTTCTGTTGGATTGCACCTGCCACGATTTATGCATGTCAATTTGCATACTACCTAAATCGTCACGTAAGTGATGGCAAGCTTCATTTTATTATTGGTGAAATGGTGTATGGAGTTAAATCAATCTGACTTTTTGCTCAGCTCCACTGCTCGCTCGTTCCTCATAACACCCTGCAACACCCGGCCCTCCAACCATTTTGGCAAGACGGTGAAACCAACGGTTTGCAGTGCGTGAGACCAATATCCAATGACACACCCGTGCCCATAGCCAGCCCGACTGAGAGCAGCGCGTGCCATATCTTGAGCGCTGGGCGTGAATAACGAAGGCTCCTCTTTGTAGGCCGCCACACCCGTCACCCTGCCAACTCTGACCCCAAGCAATTCAACCTGATCCGATCCAGGGCCGTGGCCAAGGGGCATCTCAAGAGATACGGACCGGGTTAGAGTCATGAGAAACTGCTTACTTGACCCGTAGGATGACAGCAATGGAAATCCAGTATCCGCCAAGGAACTGATGTTGATGATGAGAGATGGTCCGTTGCGGCAGAGAGTAGGGAGGAACTGTCGCATCATGTGGAGTGGGAAGCTGGCGTTTAGACTGACGTTTCTGGTGATTCGCTCCTCTGACGAGTCCATCAACAGTCTGTAAATGGGACTGGTTGACATGCCACCGGCATTGTTGATCAGGACGGTGAGATGCAGACCCTCCAATTCCGCTCCTATAGCTTTAAAGTCTAGAGCCTCGCTGTTTTGGCCATGTTGCTCACTCGGGATGCAGTTGGTACAAGCCACTTTGCTGGCATCCGCGACCAGGATCCTGAAAGATCTGCTGGGATGCTTTTTCTGCAAACCATCCTTGACAGAGTTCAGCTTGCCGGGATTTCTGCCATGCAGCACCACGTTGAATCCATGGGTAGCGAGTTCTTGTGCAAATGCTGCGCCTATGCCGTCTGATGCGCCCGTGACCAAGGCCCACGGTGAGTCGCCATTGGGGGCAACGTGAGCAAACCGATGCAGCCGCGAGGGAAGGATATAGATGCCAACTAGGTGTATTAATTTGATCAGAATATAAGAAGCCGTGAGCCACCCGAGGGCGACTATTGGACTCGGAGATTGCGGCATTGGTATTGAGGTGACGACGGGTTCGTGCTAAGCAAGGGCGGGAGAAGGGGCTGGCGTTTAGCAACGGCTTCTGTTCAATCCACCAACAGACAATGGTACGGTGGATGCGTTCGTTGATTCGAGCGGCAATTGTAAAATTGGTAGAATTGAAACAGGTGAGAGTCGAGCGAGGAGGTGGTGAGGTTACATATGGGATTGGAGCTCGGTATGTTCATGTGACGACGACGCCATTGAACGACGCCGCAGTGTGAAATGCCTGGGGCACGTTGTGCAACCCTCAGTACGTATCCCGTCATCAACCCATTTCTGCAATCTGCTCCAGCATCATGGATCGTGCCGCCTCAACCGGATCTTGCAAGTCGATATTCCATAGCCCACCTGAATCTTTTTCTTCAATTCTGTTTCAGTTTCTCGGAATCATCGTCGATACCCTCGTACAACAGACACATTATTTCGGCGTTCTTGCTGCTGTCACCACCCGTTGGCTCCGCAGCCGCCTAATGTTATCGTATGCATAAAACGCCCGCTTCGTGTTCTAGACTCATGACAGACGGATCAGCCAGAATTTCGGCCAAGAAGTGCGCCTCTTCAATGGCTTGCCGGCGCCAGCCCTGGCGAGGAGTCGTTGCATGCGTCGCATCTCCCAGGATGGCAACTAAGGTGGAGATATCTGGACGCTCGACCAAGGCCCGTTGCGGAGACACCAAGGCAAGGAAGGGTAAGGGGAGTTCGAGTTTGTCACGTGATATATCACATGGGCAACCTGCTCTTGAATCTTCGCTTCTGGTAGCAGAATTGCGGGGATTGTAGGGCACAAAGCCCCCCTCTCGCGTTGACACTAGCGTCGCCTGCGGAAAAAAAAGAGAAAGCTGTGGCCCCGATATTTGCACTCGCCGCACTCGTTGGCTCAACTTGGACTTTGGACTTTTTCCTCATCACGCCCATCGCCAACAGGTAGTCGACAAAATGGCCCGCGGAATGTAAGTAACACAGTCAACAGAACAAAACGAGAAGTCAGCAATTGATCGTTTGTGTTTTTTTACACACCGTTTCCAATTGTTGACATTTTTTGCTTGTCTGCGGATTCGAGATGAACATCCTGACGAAGCCCGGGTTTACTAACATTTCGGCAGCAAGAAGCACCAGAAGCGCCTCAGCGCCCCCTCGCACTGGCTGCTGGACAAATTGTCCGGCACCTACGCTCCCAAGCCCTCTGCCGGTCCTCACAAGCTCCGCGACTGCTTGCCCTTGATCGTCTTCATCCGCAACCGCCTCAAGTATGCCCTCAACTACCGCGAGACCAAGGCCATCCTCATGCAGCGCCTGGTCAAGGTTGACGGCAAGGTCCGCACCGACATGACCTACCCTGCTGGCTTCATGGACGTCATCAGCATCGAGAAGACTGGCGAGAACTTCCGCCTCGTCTACGACACCAAGGGCCGCTTCACCGTCCACCGAATCCAGGCCGAGGAGGCCGAGTACAAGCTCGGCAAGGTCAAGCGCGTGCAGCTTGGCCGTGGCGGAATCCCATTCTTGGTTACGCACGATGCGAGAACGTGAGTGTTTTGGCTTTGAAAGAACCAAACCCTGTTCTGTTAGACATCATTCAGTCGTTGGATCAAGCTTTGGTCGATTCTTCTTCTTTCGAGGACTCTTCGTGTCTTTCTCGAAGTCCACAAACTTTCCACCCCCGTCTCCTACCATGTCGATTGATTATATTGCCATATAATGTGTTGGTGTACGATTTTGGGACTAGGAAACGTGGACCGGAAAGAATGAAGAGCTTCGAGAAGAGACGAGACATGGCTTGTTTCAACGGCTGTAATGTACCCCCCTCGGAGAACCCCAGGTTGGCTAACTGTAAATCTCTTTTTGCGTAAATTTAGCATCCGTTACCCTGACCCTCTGATCAAGGTCAACGACACCGTCAAGATTGACCTCGCCACCGGCAAGATCACCGACTTCATCAAGTTCGACACTGGCGCCGTTGCCATGGTCACTGGTGGTCGTAACATGGGCCGTGTTGGTGTCATCACCCACCGTGAGCGTCACGACGGTGGCTTCAACATTGTCCACATCAAGGACGCCATTGACAACAGCTTTGCCACCCGTGAGAGCAACGTTTTCGTCATTGGCCAGGATAAGCCCTGGATCTCCCTGCCCAAGGGCAAGGGTGTCAAGCTCACCATTGCTGAGGAGCGTGACCGCCGCCGTGCTTACACTCAGTCCCACTAAGTGTCTCTTGATACATGGTGCCATATACCCTAGGTAGTGTACTTGGATGACATGTGGGAAAGGGGGTGAGACGACGGGAAATAAGAAAATAAAACTTTTGTTTGGCATGTGGAACTGGAGTCTCGGATTTGACGAATTTCTTCCTTCTGGGGCCCATGATAAACCCTGGAGAATATAGCCGGCCATGTGAGGCTTACGAGTAAAAAGAACAATTACGCAAAGCTAAGGCGTTCCTTGTCAAGTGATCTTCACTCTTCCTCGTGACTGTATCGTGTTCTAGGCTACAGTGTGAATACTGTTTCTTAAATGTGACGCTGATGGCCGTTTCGTTCGAGCTGGCCTTGGGAACAAGGCGGACTGACGCGACTTCTATAAAAACATTGAGAGGCCCATCAGGCTGGTTCAAGTCCTACGAAAGCGGCCATCGGCATTACACATCTTATACTGCTGGTGTTTTCATCGCATGTATGTTTACTATAGTGTCACAGATTTGATTTGTTGAATTCAATGTATACATATGCACAAAGCAACAGTTTGCGTGGAACAACCCAGCGCAGTCCGCGTGTGATCAGATTCCTGGTAAATCACATAACACATGGGGCCGCAGTACCTTGACATGATCCGTGATAAAGGGCCACGAGGGCTTATCGTGCGTGAATCGATGGACTGGCCTAGCGAACTAGCAACAAGAGTGTCATAGACACATCCTGGTGTATGAGCAAAAAATAATTATACCTCACCATCGGCGACCGGCTCGGCCTCCGAAGTCCACACATTATCGATGCATGGTCCGTAACTCTGAGTGAGCTGATTCTTTCCAACTAACATCCAATGACTGACAATCTCGTGTACCAGTCAAAGGCGAAGTTCTACTACAGAGGTATGCATAAACATAGACATGTAAGGCAAAAAGCATCTGACGTAACAAGGTATCCGCACATCACACCGCAGACTATTACATGCTGCAGTGTATGACCGCCACTTAGCTCATGTCCAGCTTGTCCTGATAGGAGGTATATTCTCACCGGATCAATTTGTATGAAATTCGCAAATGTGACGTGATGAAGGCATTCTCGGGACGTAGCGGAACAGTCATTCCTAAGTGAATATGGCGACGGTTGTGCTATGAGTACTCCGTAGCTGCCCTCACCATTTTCGCCTCGTCTGCCGGCAAGACACAAACCGTGATTCACTAGGGCAGCGATAACGAGAAAATACTTACCAACTCAATGTGGAAGAACTTCCCGCGACCATCTCCTTGACAGGTCGTGCTGGGAACAATTCCCTCGTCCTTGAGAATATTCTGGCCTGAATGGGGATCATGGACGTCATAGCCTCATAGGTCACCCACCCAAGGAGTCGATGGGAACGGCGCCGCCTCTCAAGTGCTCGCACAATATGCTAAAATGCTTGGTGGCCGATCCCGCAGCAATGACCCACGAAACAATGCTTCGCCGCCCGAGTTCCGCAAGCTCCATCATCGTAGACCGAGACGGCCCCAGCAAAAGACCCAGTACTCACCTAGGTACGGATAGGCTCGTCATGGAAAAATCACCAGATTTCGGGAGCCTATTATCCGTGCTAGTTGTCCAAGATGGTCGCCATCAACATCTACCCAAGTCTCCGCCCCCGAGACGACACTGTTCCTAAGCCCGCGGTGTCTGAAGAAACCAGACCGTGGGCTTCGCCATTTGACTGCATCAAGGTGAGTACAAGGGATGATAGCCGGCCATCCGGGTTCCTTGATAAGTGAGGACTGACTGATGTTGATCTTCGACCAACCGTAGCCTCGTCTGCAGTCGCCGATTTCGGATGCTCGTCTCGGCAGCAAAGGACAAGAAATAAATGACGGTGAAACATGTTGGTGGTAACAATTGGAGGAGGCATATTTAAGAGTTTCCTCTACGACGGATACGGAGCCTTACGTTGAGTAAATCCGCGGCGGCTCAGTCCGCTCCTGCCGGCAGAAGTACAGGACTCCGTCGGCAACCGCCAGCTGAAGCTCAGTGACGTGGGAAGGAACCCCGCCCCTCCCTGGCTCGTTCCTCACGTTGAGCTGCCCCTCTGCCTCCACCATGCAATTCCAAATAATTCTCCCAGACACCATTGCGTATTTTTGGGCCCCTCTTGCTAATTGGAGCTTGAGCTGTTCCAAGTGCCACTTGGGCAGTCGAATATAATGTGTTTTTCGGAGGCCTTTGTTATGGGTCTGGAGCCCTGTTGCCCTGACTAATGCTAATGCATTTGTTAAGGCTGTTGGCGTGTTTGTGGTCCCTTCAATCGTAAACCGCAGCCCCTCCGAGGGGCAATAGACAATTATATAATAACCCTCTGCCGTTCTTGCTTTCGTCTCATGCTGCTCAATTTCATACACACCGTCGCTCAAACACGTCAAAACAAAACCTTCCACCCTCCATTACCGTCATCATGTCTGGACTCAAGGTCGGCGATTCTTTCCCTGAGGGTGTAAAGTTCTCTTACATCGAGCCATCTGGCGACGACATCAACACATGTGGCATTCCTGGACCCTTTGATGCCAGTGCTGGTATGCTTCCCGCAGCGAGCTCCATGAGCTCTTCATCAAGAGTCAATTGCTAACAGGTGTCTGTCCTTAGAATTCAAGAAGAAGAAGGTCGTGCTCGTCTCCGTCCCCGGCGCCTTCACCCCCGTCTGCTCGTCTGCCCACCTCCCCTCATACATTGCCAACCGCGACGCTCTCAAGGCCAAGGGTGTCGCCCAGGTCATCATGATTGCCTACAACGACGCCTATGTTATGTCTGCATGGGGCAAGGCTCACAACATCAAGGACGACTTTATCCTCTGTGTCTCGGACCCTGGCTTTAGCAAGTCCATTGGCTGGAACGATGGCGAACGCACCTCTCGCTACGCCATTGTTATTGATCAAGGAAAGGTCATCTATGCTGAGAAGGAGACAAGTGGCATTGAGAAGACTGGCGCTGAGGGTGTTTTGGCCGCCCTGTAAATTAGACTCAATACTACGATAGATCGGGACTAGGCTGCCGCGTGTTCAGCAGCTGCAGATAGAATAGACTAGATTAAAGATTAGAAATGAGGAACTGATGAACTTCAAAATATTGAAATATTCGGGTTGCATTTCGTGACAATAACCTCGATTCATGTGGAATATTCTGGAGTCGCCATTGGGCTGTGTTTTGACTTCATCCTGGACCAGCTGTGTCCCCTGCCGCGCAGGACTAGCAGCCGTACAGACAAAATGCCCCTCGTGCCAAATAGCCGTTCGTCATTGCACCCTATACCTATTACCGAGTCACCAGGAACCACAAAGCATGCAACATTGAACGAGAAGCTAGTGTTTTGACTTTGAATCATTGCACAGGTATGTCATTTGCTCAACTACCAATGCACCCTATGGCATTCCATGCACCCGAGAATTTGTAGAAGAACCGGCCGGAAAGGACACAAGAACCACATACTCCACCACTCTTCCCGTTTTCTCTTTAATTCATACCGCTTTTTGCACCAAACCCCCCAAGACAAATTTCAATATCTTAGCTTAGCGAGTTCGGGCGGCAACCTTGACTGGTGCACCCTTGGCACCCTGCTTGCTGACGTTTCGCTGGGTCTGGCCCTTGCCAGCGGCGGCAGCGGTCTTGGCCTTCTCAGCCTTCTTGGCAGCAGCGGCAGCGTTCTTCTTCTCCTTGCTCTCCTTGATAGCCTGGGCACGGGCGGCAGTTCTGGCCTCGGGGCGCATGGAGCGTCGCTCCTTGATCACATCGAGGGAGGCACCGACGATGGCACGCTGGGCCTTGACGGTTCGGCGGGTACGCTTCTTGGCAACTTCCTGTACAAGGCATTAGCATTAGCAAATGGTTCAACTGTGCCGCCAAGATCCCGGCATATATCCCGTCAGACGAAGAAACCGAGCCTCCGTTGCCGTCTCCTGGGTTGGCTGATGCCCCTTTCATGTGCAGATAGCCCCAGACTCAAGAACAGCAACGTCATCTCGGTTCTGTCTCGGAACATGTATGCCGGTTGATGTAGTCGGATCGTACCTCAGAGATACCCTTGCGGTGCTGTCGGCGGTACAGAACAGTCCAGGCGATGCGGCGAGGGTTCTTTCGCTGCAGGAACAGTGACTCCGACTTGCCATTCTGGAATCGGAACACCTTGCTGTCGCCACGGACGTAGATTTTACCCTATCAGACGGCATGTTAGCAAAACCTGTCTGCCGAATTGTACCCTACTCCCCCTCGTCATGATGTCTTCCGGTCCGCGATAAAAAGAATTCCGTTTGTCCAAACAGTATATATCCGTCGTACATCCATCTTGTACTGCCTCTTCCCTCTTTTATATCGATTTTCGCCCGTCAAGGAACCCATTTGCGACCGGAAACACAACCATGACGACGGGAGTACTCGAAAGGGAAAATGGGATCAAAAATAGTCGTACCTTGCCAGGGTAAATTCTCTGGCCCGAGAAGGTATCGTCGTAGGTACGCATCTTGTCGCGGTTGTGGGTTTATAGCGACAAGGTGTATGTGTCGAGGACCGTAGATTTGGCGGGTTGGCAAAAGTTGAGCAGCGTGATACGGGCAATTTCTCGAATTGGAGGTGTGTGCCATAATGACTAATCGGTCTAGGGCAGACGAGGCGCTAAAATCGGGTGACTGTGCGGCACATGATGGGTCACGTGTATACCTGGCAAGCGACGTTGATGGGAGGGAGTTGTGGGGATTTGGCTTCCCAGTTTGGGTCAATTGGCAAATAGGGCTCCAATCCGCCAAAAGTGTCTCAAGGCCTTGTCGCTTCATGGACCTTGTGAAATGAAACTCATATATCTTGAGAATTTACGAGGATATTCAGCTTCAATTTCTTCTTTTGTAGTTTGAGATTGTAGGCTCTATGAGATGAGCCACTATTTGCTCTTAAATGCCAACGACCTCACGAGCGAATGTCATCGCGCGAACCGTCATATCGCAGTTCCAAAAGCTACCAGCAAAGCGAAAGCCTACAGTCCGAAATAATGGATTGCACGAATGGGTTCCGCTGAGTGGCATTGTCGCCGAAAAAGATGGGAAATGGACCTGTTTAGCTTTGGCGTAAGTACCTTTCAGATGGGCGTGCAACTGAAAACCGTAAATCACTAAAGAACTTTACCACTTAGCACAGGCATGAAGTGTCTTCCGGCGTCCAAACTTCATGAAGCAGATGGCAATGCGATTCACGATTGGCATGCCGAGGTCCTCGCTATCAGGGCTTTCAACCGATTTCTGATAGACGAGTGCAAAACTTTACAGCAGGGGAAGTCTGCTTCCATTCTGCAAGCCTGCGGCTCGCATGAGCCTAAACCGTTCCGCATCAGAGACGGTTTGAAGCTTCACATGTACTGCTCTGAAGCACCCTGTATGCTCTCCGTATCGTGGTCAAATCTTACATAAGGGTCTAATTGCTTCACCAGGTGGAGATGCAAGCATGGAGTTGATAATGGCAGCTCAAGACGACGCATCGCCGTGGGATATCCCGCCGTCACCCGCGACAACAGAATCAGGTGCAACTGCGGCATCGCTTCCAGGTCGAGCCTATTTCTCCCAACTGGGTGTTGTTCGACGCAAGCCCGCGCGCGGCGACGCTCCTCCAACCTTGTCCAAGTCCTGTTCCGACAAAATCACACTCAAACAATGCACATCGCTCCTCTCATCACTGACATCTCTCTTTGTCGATACTTCCAGCGCTTACATTGACACGCTGGTGCTTCCGGGGTCTCAGTACTCAGCTACAGGCTGTCAAAGGGCATTTTCGGAACGTGTGAACAATTTGATGAATGTATCTTGGCCCGGGGGCTACCAGTTCCGTCCGTTCACCGTCGAGACTACTGATGAAGAGTTTGAGCTTTCGAGGAAGACAATAAGAGAAAGGTCTGAAAACATTGCGCCAAGTAACATTTCGGCTGCGTGGTCTGCCACAGGTGTGGAAGAGACGATATTGGGTGGTGTTCTTCAAGGGAGGAAGCCTTTCGATGTCAAGGGCGCCAGTAAGATGTCTAGGAGACAATTGTGGTTAGCAGCCAGAGAGGTATCCAACAGTTTGAATGGCTACGGTGGTATAAGGCAGCTTCTGAGCTCCAAGACCTACCAAGACGTCAAGAACGGAGAGTTGTTAGCGGATAGGCGACATGTCAAGCAACACGTTCGGACAACTGCCTTGGCCGGCTGGATTCCAAATGTCGGCGACTCAAATTTCTCGATCTGTACCGGTGCTTGAAAACAAAGCCAGGGGCAAAGAGCACTGGCAGGTATTGGAGAATACTGTTTACATCATTAAAGATTTGGCATTTTCCCTAGATGCGGTTGGGGTCTTTGTCCGAACCCGAACCTGCTAAAGACAGCTTTCACGCTCCCGTGTCGCTTACATCCGCCGCCACACTCCTCATGTCCCGACAGTTCTTGCAACAACTCCTTTTTCTTTCCACGTAATAGACAAGAACATTGGCAAAAACGTCGCAGACAAATTTCCTGCAACAGGCAGAAAATATGTGATTGGGGTCCTTTCCACGATGAGAAGAAAGCAAACCAGAGTAAACCCAATTGAAATAAAAATCACCAAGCACCAAGTACTTCATTCCAAGGCCAGCCTGACGGCACTTCATTTCGCAAGAATACGCCACCCTAGCCAGTTCCCATCTTGTACTAAACCCCATCCCCTCCTCTTTCCCGTTGGTCATCAAACAATGTTCGTGCCGGAGAGGAACTCTTCATAAGATCAAATTTACTCGACCTTGCTCTCGAAATTCTCGCCCTCAACGAGGTCGGGGATCTCGTCGTCGTCCTCACCCTTCTCGGCCTCTTTCTGCATATTCTGGTAGCTCTCGGCGAGCTTGCGGAGGGAAGCGAGAGAGTCTGGGCCCAGCTGGTTCAGGATGCCGGGGACAAGCTCAGTGAGCTCCTTGTCCTCTCCATTACCGTAGATAGCGAAGGTGTTGGAGGGAACAGCGGCGTGGACTGTACGCAAGGGCGAGGTGTCAGCAGGAGATCTTGTGCTCCGTTTTCCGGCCCTGGATTCAAGTATATGTACGCACCCTTGGGAGCAGAGAAGTGAATGACATTGCCATCCGACTTGAACATGTTGACCTCCTCAATTGCCTGGATGGGCTGAGTGTTCAGCTTCTTCAAGGTCTGCTGGAGCTTCTTGTCGTCGGCGCCGGATCGAGCGGGCGCACGCTTGACCTTTCTTCGGGGAGTACCTTTGCCACTGCATATTGTAAAAAGCAAGCGGTTGATTAGCTTCGGTCGGTGAGTCGATCGTTGGAATTTCAACTAGCGTAACATCATGCCATCGTCAGATATGCGGTGAGAACTTACCCTACGTAGGCGAGTTAGCAATCTCCAGAATTTCCCATCACCCCTCTCCAGGAACTGAATTCCCCCCGTCTAGCAGTCCACTCACCGATACGGCCAGCCTGGCCAAGCTTCTTGAGGCGCTCCTGGACGTCAGCCATGTTGAGAGGTTATGAAGGAAGCGGAGGAGAAACTATATTCGCCCGTCGGCTCGTCAGCTCAAGACGTATCCCAAAAAATCACCTACGGCGCCCAGGATCAAGTACAGGATCAGCCGGACGACGTCGGGATGAAAAATGCCGAGCTACAACATCGGTTGGGAGAGTCACTACGCACCGAAAAAAGATGAGGGGTTGCGTCAAAGAGGCTGATTTGTCGCCGACGGCATGGATTGGTGATGGAGCAAAGCAAGAGTCGTTTTTGTGCGTGCCAAGAGTTTTCGCCTGTGGAAAATGTATTGCCCGAGAAGGAGGCCCCACCGGCGCTCGACGCCACGGTTGTTGGAGGCTGGCCAGAAATCTGGGGCTAGCTAGCCCGGACGTCCATGGCCAACTGTCAGCACAGTACGGAGTATTCCGTACGGAATAGTACCGCACATGACCACCATCCAACATCACCTACAACGCTGTCCGGAGTAGAAGCCCTGCCTCGTTATTTTTGATTATAGTCCAAAGGGAATGTCGCATCAAGGCTCACCATATAGCAAGTCATGGGTCCCTGCAGCACTTGGCATATTCACTCGGTTCGTTTGGGAGAATTACCACAGTCAGGTGTGCCATGCAGCATTTCCGTACATCAACATAGGTCCATGCCCATAACTCTATGTTCTCATAAGGTGGGTGTTTCATGAATTATTCCGGTACCATTCATGATTGTTCTCACGTTTCACGCTTCATTCAGTACTCTGCTTCTGGGTGAATTCAATATATTCAACTTGCTGATACACAGCACTGCTCGGTATCTACATCATGTACGCATTAACGGGTATGGATAAACCCCCCCCTAGAGGACTTCAACATCTCTTTCTTCGTGTTGCCCCTCCCTCGCCTACCACGTGTCAGGGCCGAGTGGTTTAGTCACATTTTGGATGAACTTCCTTGTCACGGCTTTGCCTTGGGCATCCAAGGTTTCTTGCCAGACAGTGGTACCCCACCATTCGGGGAACTCAGTCTCGCTTAGACCAAGACCAAGGCCGGTAATGACAGTGCAGAGAGCAGTGCCGATGTCAAGGGCACCAGATAAAGCATAAGTGTAACGACTCCACCATCCAAAGAAAGCCCTGCGGATGAAAAGGTTGAAGATGAGACCAACAATGACCCACTGGAAGAGGAAGTAGAGGGTGGCAGGAGGAATCATTCCGGCAGCACCAAAGAGAGCAGGAGTGATGACGTAGCGTGCCCAGCTGCGAGGGTATCTTCGGGCAATCAGATACTGGATCACAGGGCAAATAAAGCCAATGAACCAGAACCAGTTTGTCCAAGAATATCTACATCCTAAGTTAGCATAAATCAAGAGTTTTGGAAGTGCAAATACTCACATTCCACCGGCACCAAAGACCTTCTTGGGGCCAATGACTCCCCAGATAACACTCGCATTATAGAAAGTTCGCGCACCAGGACAGGTCAGACCTTGCTTCTGGGTTTCTGTGCAAATCTCACTGATGTTACCCCGAAGGAAGTTATAAGCAGAAATCTGAACAAATGAGAGCCAGATAACAGCGAAAGCCTGAGCAGCAAACATGCTGCGGGGAGGAATCTTCATATAGTGGCCAACCTTCATATCAGAAATGTAGTTTAGCCCGTTGTATGACAACATGTAACCGTAACTCTTGAAGAGCATCATGGCCACGGGGCGACCGGGCATCATGTATCCAATAATCATTTCTGTAATGATGTTCAAGCCGGTTTGCTGGTTGGTGATAGCCTGAACCATGCCAATCGGAATAAAGAGGACAGCGCCAATAAGAATACACACAATATACGCCCACCAGGGTAGGTGAGTATCCCAGACTTGGCAGGCAATCATACCAAAGGCGAAGCTGACCGCAAAAATACACATGAACCACCATTCAGGAGCTTCCTTGTACTTGCGCATAAGCTTCATATGCACGTCAGGCTCATCGTGTTGCGAGTTTTTGGCCCGGTTCCATACATCCCGTCCATAAAAGAGGATGATATGCATAATAGTAGACATAAGTGCAGCAAAGCCTAACCCATAAGAAAGGGAAAAGGTAGGGCCGAGGAGAATAGGCGAGTATTGCTGGTAAGCCGTCTCGTTAACAGTGAAGTCCGGAGCGAGGATACGGCTCGTGTTATAGGACTTGGCAAATCTGTCAAAGTTTTTGTTGGCGCTAATAGGGAGGTATCGGTAGTACTCGGGACCAGCAAACGCAAGGCCGGCCGCACCTATGGTCATGAGGCAAATGCCAGCACAGACATTGAGAATGGCAAAAGCGGGAGTCTGGAGCGGTGAGCTTAAGAAAGCGGTAACGGTGGCCCAGTCAAGAGACATTGGCATAAGACCGAAACCAGTATTGCCACCGAAAATTTGGTTAACAACAACATTATTCGGGGCAATCCAAGTAGGCCACATGAAATAGCTCAGAAAAGGAGCAATGACCAGAGGGAACCATTCCCAAAGAAAGGTGCAGCCAGCGACAAGGAGGAAGAAGCTATAACGACCAATCTTCCACCCATTGGTGGCAGAGGGATCGGACGGGCGATGGTCATGAAGCGAGTACATGACTGTGCAGGTAATGAGCGTAGCCGGCCAAACCATTGACGATGGCCAGATGAGGAATCTTCGAGCAATGCCGGCAACACCGAAGCCCATAGCCTGGGTGGAAAGCATGAGAAGAATTTGGAAACCCCACCTATATTTAACATGTTAGCAAGTAGTAACATAATAAAGAGCTCGCCGGGCTAAACCCTACTTGAATTCCTGCTTGTAAAAGATTTCCTGTGCAAGGAGAATGTCGATGGCGTAGCTAAGAGAGCTGCCCGCCGCAGTCATCATGGTGATAATCGTATGCTCCTTGGTATTGAAAGGGCCAGGATTGAGCTCGAGAGTGCGACCGAATACTTTGAACGTCTTGGCAGGCATGAACTTGGCCCAGCCGCAACCAAGCCTGGGGAAAATGGTTAGGAAACGGCCCAGACTGGACTGACATGAATGTAGTGGCATCAGGACTTACGGATAAGCGATAAGCTGAACGACGGTAGACGAGATGGAGATGGGAGTGCGACGCATGCTAAGCAAGACGTTGCAAGCAGCAACAACGGTGCAGAGAGCAGCTCCAATAGTCCAAGCTCGAAGAGTGTTGACAGGGACATCAATGTCAGTGGGAGGAACCTGTGGCCAAGCCTTGTTAGCCCATTCAACCACATTTTGGGCCTGTCTGGGAGCGATATAACGCTGAGGCCGAGCCAATTGAACAGTCCATAATACGTATACTTACCGAGTTGCGGACCTCTGGGTAAGGCGAATCCTCCTGAATCAGAGACTCATCAATAGCAGCCTCCTTCTCGGCATTGCCAGAGGCGAGAGCATCATCAATGTTGTCGAGCTTGTCAATGTCCAGGAAGGGATCCCACTGATGTTGGCGTCTGAATCGGCGCAGCTCGCGCTCGGTGCCCTCAGCGTTGGGGAGGACATCGGCGCCAGTTGTCTCACCCGTAGTCTCAGTCGACTTGATACCGAAGCGTTCCTTGAGGCCCATGGTTGCGACTTCTTATTCCTGCACTAGTGACTTGGACTAGATGCAAGACGGACACGGATATGCCAGTGCACAAAGGTAGGTAGGCAAAAACAAGGAGGGAAAGAGCGAGGGGTGCCGGAGTTTATATCCCAGAAAGAGACGGGACTCGGGAGCACGACATCTGCTCAAGCGAGCGCCAGCACAAAGATGACACCGTTCATCCTCCACAGACCGCCGCACCCTTGCCTCCAGCATTCATAGCCGACCGAGAGCAGAAACAGGACGACGGTTGTAGGGGTACATTGCCTGCCCTTGGACACGATGCAACATCACACACGGATTCGGAACGGGGGAGGATGTGCGGGTATGAGGACATAGCCAAGAGCCGAGACAGACGCCGTTTTTGGAGCTAATAAGTACCAGGCAAACCATGGGCCCATGACAAGCGGAAGCAATGCCCTCCTCTGCATGTCTCGAACATTGTCGGTGGCCAGCTCTGTTTCCGGTATCTCTGTGTGCCACATCTGAATTGTGGGTGGCAATTGTTTGTCGGCAGGTAGGGGTGTGTTGGAGGCAAGGGACGAAGACCCTGGCGTGCGCATCACGACAACTTCAAAGTTCACGCCCTTGTACGAAAGAAGGCGGGATGAGCCCATGTGGCACCCCGCTTCCACAGCGGCCTCGGCGCCCCCAGCTCTGACCGAACGTTCAATGTTGGTCTCTGTTCCAGCCCAAAGCAGACGGAAAGATTATGATTGGAATATGGCACGCCGACCTGCCTAATACAGCCGCGGAGCTATTTCGCAGCTGAGAGGCATCTTGTCTACCACTGCTATTCTCGTGGCTGTACTCCGTAGGGCGTCATGGATTCATCTTGACACATGTTGTACGCCTTTAGAGCGGTCTGTTCGAGTTGCTCTGTTACTCGGTGTAATAGTCGGCCTGCGCGCCCTGGTCTGTTGGCATTGATATCATTATTCATGCGACATTGCAGCCGGTTGCTTGCTCAGTATGAACTACATACATACGCCAGCCAGGCTTTTTACCAGTACGTACCGACCAGAGAGACGACAAAGCCACGTTCTCACTCGGCGAAATCAATACAAATCGGAGCACGGGGTACGGAGTAATATGGCTCGAATTGGCCTATGATGACAACCCGATTTCACAACACCATGGCCAACCAGACGTCATAAGAGCCTTCCTGGAGGCTCTCTCATACAATTGTTTCGCGGCAATCTAGCCAGGGGGGCCGCTCATCCAGGCAATCAGGTCAGGCTAGAGAGTTTGGTGTGAGTGGATGCTTCCATTCCGGAGTACTAGCGGCTTTCTTATCTGAACTGTGAGGATCTTTTGCCAGCCTTCAGAGTTGAGCTAGGATTGCCGCCTCCAACCTATGATTACTGGCTGGAAGAATGACGGTGCCCAATCATGGACAGACATGCATCGGATACCCAGTGTCAGTGTCTCCATAGCACGAAACAAATTGCTGTTTTGCTATCATGGGCACGGGATAAGCAAGATGGAGCTTCCCGTTGGCATTGCTGGCTACCTGGCGAAACATGCAATACAATTACATCTTTTTTATCCTTCTTCGGTCTCTTTTCGCCGCAGTTGATGAGGTGGCCTGTGGGCTATTTCGATTCCGACTTCGACAGCGGGTGATGAGCTGCGACATGTCTTGCCACATCGCCAAAAGGTTGGTCGGATGCGGTGAAGCACAAGGCATACCTAACTCCCCAAGGTAGGCACCTAGGTAGTTGACAGTGTATGCCAGACGAAATGCTCCATGTTATACAAAGGCCAACTTTAAGGTCGCAGCCAACACGGTCGCAGCAAGAAACCTCGGAAGCCGGCATCTCAAGCTCGAGTGCAGGAAAAGAGGGACGAGCTTGAGAGGCTTTCCTTACCACCGATGCAAAACGAGACTCTCACGTAAACTGAAGGGGGGGCCATTGTGCCTGAAGCTACAGCCACGGGCCGTGCACCTGGCTGTCGCTGCAATTCACCAACTGACCTCGATGCACGGATATCGAGTGTTTATGGTGTTTGTCTCACTAACTTCGTCACCAATCGAAGGGACCCTGGGGACACCATTGATAGCAGCGCAGCCAGCTAGCCTCGAAGCGGCAGGCAGAGGTCGGAGCACTTGAGCGGCTGTTGGAAAGCCGACATTGAATCCACTAGTCATGGTTCCCCAGGTCATATCGGGGATGCTAGCTCATACTGGACCCTTGAGAACTTTTGTTCTGTCGCAGACACAGACGGGCAGTTTGGGGCTTGTCGCGTGCAACCAGACTTTAACTGGCCTTTTCAAATCATACGGAGGACGGAGTACAAGCGACCGGGCCAGTGGGGATCAGGGCTCTTCTGCTCCTTCATTCCAACATGGATGCCTCTAGTTGATCTTGGCAGGTCCTTTGATCAGTACTATCTGGCAGGAAACAATGGTGTTTCAACCTGATGCACATGTCATAGTATACTGCGTACATACGGCTATCTTCCCTCGCACCATGGTCACTCGTCGACGCTCAAGACGGGACAGCTGATAATTGTCACGAGCTCCTCTTGCAATGGACACGGGCGGCCTGCACAGCCCAATTCAGTCAGTGCTTATTTCGATTAAGCATTAAACATGAGAACAAGAGTGAGACATGTGATCAGAGTAGTAATTGCTAATTTTATAGGTACATATGTACGCAACTCACCACCTAGATGCGCAGCTACTACTCCGTAGTACTATTCCATACAGTACATATGTACGAATGAAGCTCGGTCCGCAGGGGTGCTTCCCTACCAAATGTCGATAGCTCTATGCCTCCTGCAAGTGCCCGCGCCGTAATCACGCAGCGCAGGCTTCTCGTGGCCAAGTGTTTATGAATGCCCCGTCTCAAGATTCCAGATGGTCATTACTATCGGGTGTCGACAATCAGGCGCCATGGCTTGCCGCGGATCTCTGGGCGTTTGCTAGGCATCGCCAAGCAAGTGCTGCCAAGTCGGCTGGCGGATGCCGGGCATGCACAAACTCTACACAATAATTGCGTGATACACGCCTGTGGCTGCAGCAAGCTGTTACTTTTCTTTTCCCCAAAACGAGCCCGATGAGAGCAGTTCTGCAATTCTGCAATTCTGCAGTTCATCAGTTCATCAGTTCCCCCAGCTTCGTCATTGCCATGGACATGGCAAATTCCTCAATCAAGCTAGCGCGTATGCACAATCATACTTGGAATTAAGGTGTTTACGGCTGGGGCGAGTCGACCACTAGCAGTCACGGCCGGATGACCAACGTTGCGCCGCATGTGCAAGGGTTGGTGATGATTGAAGCGCCTGGCCTCGGCCGCAGCACTCTGCGTCTTGCCACCTGGATCTGGTATAGTGTCATCCCGACTTATGAGATCCAGACCCCGACCATATGAGGTCAGGTGGCGGCCAATTCGCGCAGGGACATCAGAAAGGAGGGCGAGGAACAACAGGCACAGACGATGAAAGACGTGGCTAAATTTGACCGGTTATCTCGTTGGACCATGAGCCATCTGTCGGGATTGGTGAATTGTCAATATCGATTACTCCGTACTACTACTCCACAACCGCACCGAGGCACCAGCAAGTACGGATAGCCAGCAGGAAGATACGACGACCGTCTGCCAAGAGGGCCGTTTGTCGTTGGTACTACTGTCAGCTGGTTCGCGCTGTTTTGGGGAACTTTTTGTCTGCTGCCAAGACTAGAGGCGGAACATTGTCGCTTGATGCGGAGAGGGCGCAAGGTGGTTGGTGTGGCACAATCCGGCCATGCCAAAATCGAGGGACTCTTCCGATCTGGACATCGACATGCACACGGCGTTTATTGTAGGTGGGCAAGGGGGCAAAGACCATGGGTACGCCGATAGTCGAACCGGTTTTTTTGGCAGCAAAGCCATCGGGCCGCACCACGTTGGTCTTGGTTCTTGCCACCAGACTCGATCAATCAACATGGCTCACTAAAATGTTCTGTCCCTGCCATACGGGCAACACAAGTTCCTCAGATACTGGGCATTCGCTGCGGTGAGACGCCACGTCTGATCCGTATGTTACACGGATGAGTGGACTCGGTAACAGCCACCGCAGAGGCCAGCAGTGTCGATTCCATGAGCTCGGCTCAATGAAGAGAAAGCCCAACATGGCACTCTTCTTTTGCTGGTTGAATACTGAATACACCCCCAATACGGGGTAGATCTAAAGTCGTATTGGCATGTCAAAGTCGAGATTGCCGCCTGAACCCGCCTCCGCATGTTTACCCCAGAAACCATTTCCCCAACCTGTCTCGTCTCGACCCGTTCGCATTGGCACTATGACTAACAGTTTTGCAAAAGGTCCTCCTACCTCTCATATGCCTTGGCAGTCTTTGCTAATTATCGTACACTTGGAAATAACAAGGCAAGTAGTTGTACATGGATGAGCAGTGCATCCTGACCGTATTCCTGCATGAAAAGTTCCGCACCCCCGGCAGCCTTTCCGCTGTTGTACACAAAATCAATCCCCATTCATTTCCCCCCCAAATATTGCCTCTGGACGAGCCGAGCCTCGTCTGTGCTCCCACGTTTTTGCGTACCATTCATCCCCTAGCACAGCGACCTCTGTGGGATCCCAATCTGCAGATTTTTTTTGATTTTTTTTTTACTTGGAGCCCAGGCCGGCCTCGCGTCGCATTTCTTCCCGGCGAGCATCCGCCTCTTTCTGCTGCACCTTGGCCGCTTCCAGCACGGCCTTTTTGCGCCTCTCTTCCTCTTCCTTGACCACGATCCAGACTAGGTTGGGGGAAAACACGCACCCGTTAGCTCTCTTGGTTCCCAGGGATATGGTCACGTCACCTTCCCTCTTCCAAAACAACCCTGCCGCAAGAAAGGTAAAAGGTAGAGGAGGGAGCGGGGAGGGGGGGAGATCATGTGCGTGAGCTCGGTAAGGGGGCGCGGAAGACTAACTCGGTTTATCCGATTTGGAATACTCCTTCAGCCTCGTCACGAAATCATCGAATTCTTGCTGTCGCTCCTCCCTCGTCTCGATGCTCTTCTTGAGTAGATCCGGGTTGTACTTTGCGCGCAGCTCGTCCTCGGTCGGCGTGAGTCTCATGGTCAGTAGGGGTCCTCCCACGCTGATTGCTACGCCGCTGCGGTCGCCGTGTTAGCCGTGTGCGCAGCATAATTCCGCTTCACGGGGAGCGAGGTACCCGACTAGGACTTTGGTCCAGAGGCGCCAGTTCGTAGGCTGCTTGGGCGGCATTATGGCTGATGCCTCGGCGTTGCGCTGTGTGTATGCACGGTGCTGGACTCGGCGGGGAGCGTGGTTTACGTTCGCGTCGGCGCGGGCGTTGGCTCTCCTCGATGATGGGTTGATCGCTGCGATTGCGATGATGCCGAATCGTGAAGTTGAATCTGTTTGGTGGCGGGTTTTTGAGCAACTGGTGGCTGAGCACCGCCGCTGTCCAAGGGCCTGTGGCGTCGTCGGTCCATACAGTGGGGTGATGGGTCTGCGATTGCTCCGTGCGTCATCGGTTTACTCGACTATAATTTTGAGGGATGCTCTTGTTATTTGGGCATTGCATTCCGTAGTGCTGTTTCTTGGAATGTATCAGCGAGATCTTGTGGCTAGATTCCGTCTTCCGTCCAGGGTTGCCTGCGCAGTCCCTAACATGGCGTGGATTTGTGACGACTGCTTGCTACCCTGCAGACATACCACAGCCCAAAGTCAAGATGTTGAAGCTTAACACGGGGAAATTTATTCGGATCAGGGAGAATAATGCTCGTCATTTTTATGATGGGGATATTGTATTAAATTGGTACGTAGGCATTTATCTGTTCGGTTTTTGTCGCAAAAAAGACACGCGGTATACCCTTGGTCTGGCGAGACTATTGGCATCGTCACCAGAGGCATGCACATCGTTTCACAGGACAACTTATCTAGAGCCATTTTCCAGTGTAAATACATGAAACGTGAATTATTACCCGTGTCTTCTTGATTCTTCGACTGAAATTTGTAAACAAGTGTCGACAATATTTGGACTCGGTTCTGTGATATCCATATCCGAATCCTCAAACATCCGTGGGAATACTCTGCAATTTGACCCAGCAATTTTTCATCGGGAGGGCAACTCCACCAAGTTTCGTCCGAAGTGGTAAAAATATTGCAAGTTTCATTGATTCAAGCAGAGAGTGATGTAGATCCTACAGAGGCAAGTGATATTCTTGCTGAACCAGTAGTAAATATCTACTATTTTAGCATATATCTCTTCCCACCAGCGCATCTCGCACGAGGAGAAAGGCTTAGACATTCTACTCAAGTCGTAGGATTCACCGCCAGACACTCGCCATCCACTCCAACACCGTCTGCTGCCTCCTCTTTACCGGGACTCTGATTCTCCATCAAGAACCGCATCCTTGACCCTGCGTCCCCTTCCTCTCTCACAGCATCTCAACCACACCGAACCGCCCAGGCCAACCTAAACAAACCGCTCAGCGACGTGCCTCGCGCCCCCCCCAAACATGGCCCTCAAATCGGCCACCAACGCCTCGGGCCTCTCGCAGGCCGCGAAATGCCCCCCCTCGCCGTGAACGCGCTCAAACACCACGGGCCACGTCCTCGGCGGCAGAACCAGGTCCCTCGGGAAATACGACAGCCCCAACGGCACGCCCGGCACGTACCCGAGCCCGCGCCGCGTCCTCGCCGCCCCGGCGTGCCTTGCCTCGTAGTAGATGCGCACGCTGGCCGCCGCGCCCGCCGCCGAGAACTGGTACACGCACACCAGACCCCAGGTGAGCACCTCGTCGTCGGTCCAGGGGTACCCCGTCCGCCCAGTCGTGCAGCTTCTCGTACACCCAGGCCAGGAGGGCGACGGGGTTAGTTGGCCACTTGACGGGCTTGCGAGAGTCGTGGACGCCGACGAGACGGGCCGCACGTACATCCGTGGCAGAAGAGGAGCGGGATACTGCCTGGCCTCGGGCTCGGCTTGTGCACGAAGTGAACGCGGAGCCTTCCGAAGCCGTCTACGTGTATGGTCGTCTTGAACTGCGGCAGCTCGGCGTTGAGTTTGGCCTCGTGGGCGCGCCAGTCGTAGCCGTCTTTCCAGTACTTGGTGAGGCGGAGGAGTCGTCTCGGGGCGCTCCGTAGTTCCAGTCATTGGAGAAGTCAACCTCGTCGGGGAGATCGGACAGTTCCAGCTTGGCTTTCAGCTTCGTGATGGCGGCGTCGGGGACGGCAATCTTGAATGGGGTGATGCTTGCCATTTCTGCCCGTTGGTTCGCGACTATTGTGCTGTCCCTCCGTGAGTCTGTGTGATTTTCACGGCCAGGGAAACTAGCAGCGAGAAACGAGATAATTGAGCGGGGGAATTCATCCTCAATTGCGTGATTTGTAATGAGCATGCATGTCGCCCGTTGGAGGCGTGGATGATGCAAAGGCGGTGGTTAAAGGCGTAGCCTCACATTGGCTGCCGTCGGGCGACTAGGTTTGCCAGCAAAACGATGAATGCGGGCCGGGGCACGACTGGGCGTGCGTCTCCCCAGCTGCTTCCGTGTTGCCGGCCCCAGTTTTAGCCGCCGGATGTAGAGCGGATCGGGGGTGGGGGGATGCCGATCCCGAGTCCCATTGCTTCATTTTAACGCTGCTGTACCACACGTAGTTTACTACTTTAATAGCGCCGGATTGCTCAAGGGGCTCACTGCCATGTCTTCCCGCATAAGGACCATCTGCAGCTGACCTTGAGATACGCCTTGGTGAGTCAGCTTTCAAAAAGAGGACGGAGCAGTCACTTCGACTCATAGTGGCTCAGTCCGAAAGGGGCAGAGCCAAGTGGGGCCGCGCCGCGTCCAGCCTCCGCTCGGAAGCAGGAGGCAAGAAACGAGAGAGCTACTCCGTAGAAAGCAAGGAAGCTCCCCGCGTCGCAACGAATTGACTGCAGGACCGGCTCCTGAGACTGGTCAATTAGCATACATACTGGCTCGTGAGTCACACTGTTCGCCCAGAATGGAAATGCGCGCCGCCGAAACGGGGGACCTGGACTGAACGAATCGGTAACCGGCCTTGGCTAACGTGATGATACTTTTAGCAAGTTGACTTATATAATTGTCCGTCGCTCTTGCCCATAATGGAGGCAGAGTTGACATGAACACAGACACAACAATCTCGTCGACAACGACACCGTCTCTGCTAAGCTTCAATACTCGCAACGCTACGCCTACATCGTCCATATCCGAACACACAGCCAGCATGACAGACACAAACACCGGCGTTGTCGTGGACCAGCTGCCCCTAACCGTAGCGCAAGCCCCGTCCCTCTGCAGGCTCTGCAACATGCAATTGCTCGGCCTGCAGACGTGGCGAGCGCATGTCAAAAGCGACGGGCAGTACGTTTCCCCCCTTTTGCTCCTTTGGCTGGAATAATTTTTTTAAATTTTTTTTTTGAATCTAATCCCTCTCGGGCAGTGTCTATAAGCTTCGAATCAAGGTAGCACAACCAGGCGGTGCCACACCGCCGCCGCCGCCATCCCCCCCTTCAACAAAGCCGGGTGAGAAATGCGCCGCACCACCACACACTCGCAAGTCGCACGAGCCAAAAGTCGGCGCTGGCCAAGACCAAAACGCCGACAGTGACAGTGACAGTGACACGGAATACGAACCGTCAGTGCCGGAATTCAATCCCGGGCAGTGCCTCTTCTGCGCGCAACAGTCGGCCGCGCTGGGCGACAACATGGCACACATGGCCGCGGCGCACGGCTTCAGCGTGCCGTTCCGCGACCGCCTGGCCGTCGAGCCCGAGACGGTCGTGCGGCACCTGCACTTTGTTATTTACCGCCGCCGGGAGTGCATATGCTGCGGCGCGCGGCGGAGCACCGCCACCGGCGCCCAGCACCACATGCTGGCCAAGGGGCACTGCCGCTTCGACGTGTCCCCCGCCACCGGGGAGCTCTACGAGATGCCGCAGCGTAGGGATGCCGTGGCTGAGCGGGTGCGGCGCGGCGTGGACGTGCCGGTGCGCCTGCCGTCGGGAAAGCTCGTCTGTCGCCGGGGGAGCCTCGACGCGCATGAGCCTCGGGCCGCGAGGCGACCGGAGTCGATGCCGGGCCGGGCGCTGGACCCCGTCGCCGAGCGCGAGGCGACGTGCCCGAATACTACTACTAGTCTTGTGGTCGCCCGGCGGCGGGCAGGGGGCGGAAACGGCCAAGTTGTGCGTACGTGTGGCAGCGAGGCACTGCTTGCCGCGCAGCTGTCGAGGCTGCAGGTGGCGGGGGATAGAGCACAGCGCAGGGTGGAGGAGCGCAAGCGGGGGAGGCTCGAACGAGCGAACAATACCATCTTGTTCAAGCATTACAGACTAGATGCGGGTGATGGTCGGATAGGTCGTCAATTCTAGGCTGGCGAGTGCCGGGCTCTTCTTGTACAAATGCATCCATGTCACTCGGCTTGAGCAAACGAGGGCCTGCTCAGGGTATACATAGCAGATTAAGTTACTTTTTGTCCTTGCATCCTGGTACCGCCTCATCGTATGTATGTACATACTGGTTGGTCCAGATTTGGCCGCTGTCCGCGATGCCATTGGACGTTGGGCACACCGCTTCACAGAGAGTATTTGAGACGGGGCCATTCCTGAGTCGAGAAGATAACTAGTGACGCGAGTCCTCAACAACCACAACCTTGAACCCGCGACAAAGACAGCACCTGACATCCTGTCGGCCGAGACGCTAGTCCTGAGAGCGCGCGGTGGTCAGTTAAGGATCAGTGGTGAGACGACAGTAAATGCAATGATGCAGTTGCTCGAGTTTAACACGCCCTGGCCATACAATTCGCAAAAGGAATGGCCAGATTCGTCACATGAGCTCGACCCCAAGATTTGGAATGAATATACCATGGTGGCTCCTGCCGCAAGCCTTGGGTCGGCGGGCTTACAGCGCTGGACAAACACAAAATCCAAACAATTTCAGCACGGCACGGCACCTCTGTAACCAATATTAACAGAATTGGATGTCTTCATGCTTGTTTTCTTCAACTTCTCCCCTGAAGCGTCAAGTTTTCCCTAATCCCCCCCTACCCCTAGAGGCCCTAGTAACGTGACCAAGCCTACTCCTCCCCGTAACACCTGAGCAAATTCGTCTTCCTTGTCATCCATTTACTTCCTGAATCTAACGCATACCGCCGTGGCCAATCATTATCTGAACTCCCTGATATACTGGCACTGCATTGATATTTTGTATCTAGATATCACCCTAGGGCTGCTAATCGCAAAAATGCAGCCTCACCCGACTCACCGCTCATTGCGTAGTTCGAAATGTCCTCCTTCGTATCATCGTCTTCATCATCCTGTTGTAGAGCTTTGTCACCGGTCGTCATGGCGTCAGACGACTGGACAGGATTATTTTCCTTCATATTAGTGGTCTGCCTACCAACAGTCTCTTGAGTTTTCTGCCCATCAGAAACAACCCTCTGCTTCGTGTCTTTATTTGTGTCAACTTGAGACGGCGTCTCAGCCGCTGCAACACTGCTGGTCTCAGACTGACTTTGCAGGTGTGAATGGCGGTTAAACAGACAAGTCCGCCGAGCTGCGGCTAGAACGGATGCGCCTGGCTTGTACTTGTCACCCATGGCAAGCCGAATCATGACCCAGTGAAAAATCCACGGGAAACTAATAAAAGGCACATTAGGTCTTGGCTCTTCGCCTGAGTCGGTCTCGGCTTGATGACCGACTGGTTCATCGTCGCCACCATTGCGTGCCTTGTTGACCTGTTCCTCAGTAACTTTATACATGGCAGCAACAAACTTGTCCAGCTGAGGCGCTTCGCTGCCTCCGGCGATATTGCAGCACTGTTCTCTGAACCGCTGCTTCACAACGTCGAATTCGAGACCCAGGTCTTCCTGTCTCTTGTAGTTGCTCGATATGCTGGTATTTGACATGACCCAGCCAGTGTACAGTTCATACTCGGTTTCGACATGGTACTGAACCATCAGCCGTCGTATGGCAGAATCGTACTGCGCCTTGATTTCTCTGGCTGCGGTAAGAGTGCTCATGTCGAATTCATATCTCTCCAGGATTCTCTTGTCGAATGGGTGCTCCCACTCGGGACGAAATTGGAACGTGTGCTTCACCACTTCGTCATATAAGGCCCCCAAGGCTTTCCTCGACCGATATGTCGACTTTTTCTCCATAAAATGCGGCCACCGTTCTGGTTGCATCTTGTGACCAAATTCTGCTGGTTCCCCGGTTTTCGCATAGTCTACGGCTTGAGAGTGCAACTCTGCTAGCCTCAAGCCTTTAATACAGAAGATTAGCAAGTACTAGTAGCTCACCGAAGAATGCGGACGAAGCCACTTACATATTTGTGACTTTGGTCCATGCATGTCCGCAAATGCTAAATGTGCGACAGCAATCAGACCCAAATTGTCATTCTTCATGTAGTTGACGAAGAACTCGCGTAAATCATCAACAGTGACGTCCCGGTCTAGTTGTAGGGGATTTGGGGCTTGGTAGTCCATGGGCTTGTGATTCCATTCCTTTGGAATAAGTCTGTCATCCCAAATAATAAAAAAATCATCGCCATCAAGGTCACCCCCAGATAGCATGGCCGGAACCGGCCGATCTCCCTTTGATGGGAAGACGATGACATCTTTCAAGTGTCGAAGCTTGGGGTTATTCACGGCCTGAACAACTCGAATATCTCCTGGGTGAAGCGACGGATTTCGTCCCACTATGCATTTCCCTTGTATAGTGTTGGTTTTACCCTCATGACTTGGGTCCGTGAGCTGTAAGAAGATCTGAGGAAGTTTGTGTTCGTCGAGCTGATCGGAACTGCTTTCAGTCTCGATAGAATGACCTCGTAAGCTTCCACTTTCGTCCACACATCCGAGGACAAAAGCGCTCTTCGGCACATGTATTCTCGTCTTTTCTTTTAAAAGGCGGAATGACCAGGATAGCCAGAGATGAAAAATATTGAGAGTAAATGGCTCCCGGACGTTGTCTGTCATGAACCCAGCCTTCAAAAGTTCGGCAAGAACCAGCGAAGACTGGTTTTCATCCACAAACTTGGTGAGTAACTTGATGGCTTCCGAGGTATCTTTTGCTGCATTCTCATACCAGTTGATTTGTTCCTTTAAAAGCTCCATGAACATTTTCTTCGGCACCCCGAGACTTTCCAATATTGTGATTGTTTGACGATTTAGAGTCGCAGTCGAACGAGCTGCGCAGCGTACAATCTCCAAGCCCTGGAAATCGGATTCAAACTTTTTTTGAGAATTCCTGATGTGGACTTCCATACCCTGGGCCTGTGGCCAAACTGCAAGAACCCCTTTACAGCCTCCCATACGGAATTGAAATGCTGTCGGTTTATCAAATATATCCAAAGTCATTTCTTCTATTATGAGCTGGGAGAGAAACTTTGATATAAGTCCCACGCCATCGGTGAAGCATTGGTCATCACGCTGTATGTCGTCAATGTACTTGATATCAGGCTCCCATATGCCTTTAATATCCCGCGTCGTTGAAAAGCATTGGCCTATACGTGCTGCGTATTTGGCAACGCACTTGATGTGGTCAAATTGTCCCATCCATGCACGAATATCTTCGCAGGATAAATGGCCAGTGGGGCAGAAAAAGTATGCGCTGCTCTGTCTTAACTGCGAGCTCCCGAATGCCAGGAATTCGTATTGTCGATCCCCAATGCGAATACCTTGAGATAAAGCTCTCTCGACGCGTTTCCAGATCTTGTCATTCTTATATTTGGTCTTCCCAAGCCGAACCAACTCGGACTCCTCGACGAATTGCACGCGTAGAAATCGATCCTGCAAGTGGCTGTACTTCCGAACGACTCGGTTGGATGTCTCCACGGTTGGAGAGTTGAAGCGGATGGTAGTCGGTGTTATAGACGCTTTGCGAACATAGGTGCAATAGTGCGGAATTCTTGCGGCAGGAACAAAGGCTGTAGCATCTTCCATACTGAAAAGCTTCATGGGATCAAATAGTATTTCATTCTGGTCCACAAGGTATTCGAGGCGGTGGGTTGCATCCATGGTTTGGAGGTTGTTGAGCTCTTGCAAGAAATCAATGCCGATTGCATATTCATTTAAAACGCCCCGGGATATGCACACCTCGAGCTGGTAGCGGACCTCAAAAGGCAAGTGTATCTTTTGAGGCATACTGAGCAGAGCAGAAGGCTGACTGGCGGTTACGGCCAGTGGATGCTCAAGATAATCCCACAAACTAGGGGCGTCGGTCTTGGTGTCAAAGACACAGCCTGGACGGACCAAAACATTCAAGTCGTAGAAAGCGGCCTGGAGATGCAAATATGATGCCGAATTTTCTGCCTTTTCGGGGTCAAAAGATAGGCGGAACGTCGTCCATCGCCCGATATCGATATAGTCGTCAAACTGTGCTTCATTGTGGATAGAAATTGGATGCGCATCATTGCTAGCAGGAGAAATATCTGTAGCCCGTTGCCAAGTATCGCTCAGACTCCATTTTTGAGGATTTCCTTGGAACGTATCCATAATATTGTCTACTTTCTCAAAATATTCTGGAGGGTAGGGCAGAGATATGACCCAATGTCGTAGCTCGTTCTCGTTGTCGGCAGTAGACTCCAGGATTGTTTTAATATTGGAGATCTTAAATCTCACTTGACATTCCTTGGAACTTTTCCGATTATTGATGTGAGAAACGGTGGTGAACAATACGCTCATTATATTGCTTCTCACATTGAGTTCTAGAGGTATGCCTCCTGGTGAATTGACGGTTTTCATTACTCGCATCAAAGACGGGCTCAACATACTACCAAACCCAAGAGAGTTCAGCTTGAGTGTGATCTTGTCTGGGTATCTAGGACTTTTCAGTGTGTTAACCGGTGGCCGCTCGTCAAGAGACACCATGAGCCGGAGCCCATTTGGATACTGTCGAGTATCCGGATGGTCGACGCGGACGGGTCCTAGGTCCCAGATATTGAGCCGGGGGGGAGGCTCAAAACGAATCTTTGCAGACATGCTTCCATTGACAGACTTGGGGTCAAAGAGATCTATCCACAAAATGTTGCCTTCTGATGCAAACCATCTCCAAATATACTCTGCGGAGATGTCGACGGGCAGATTGTTGACTCTGATGATTACATACGGTCTTGTGCACCATTCATGTTGGGAGTCCGAGGATGGAATCGAGGTAGTCCTCAGTTCTTGTATGCGACCTCCACTGCCTCTTCCGTGAGAAAGAGGATTCTGTTGCCGAGGTTCTGGCATTATTCGTTGCGGAGGCATGTTTAGAATGAGCGATCCGAGTCCCGATGCTTAAACGTGAACCAGTTGCTGAACTTATAAATAGAACAGATTTCGTGGAATTAGAGTGTGAATTCTGATGCGTGGCAATGTGCCCGAGCTATTTGCTCTGGAAACCTAGGAGTCTTGGGTCGTTGAGATTGAAGAAACCTGCAGCTCGGTCAGTATGGCTTTTGCGAATTCGGCTAGTGTGCAGGAAGAACCGAATTGTGCCTGGCACCTTGGCATAATGCGCAAAGAATAGTTAGGGATCGTTCGGCCGCGTGATAATGGGAAGGCGCGATCTGCACCTCGGGTTGGTGTTTTTTCTGGAAGGAGATGTGGAGGTGCTCAAGCGAGGTTTGTTACTGCGACTCGTCGGGGTTTTAAACAGACCAGCGCAGAAACTTGGTTGCCAGAGCCGCTTCTCCTTCTAGTGAGGAGTAAAGGTGGCAAAGTTAATGAGACGGGGAGAGAAGGCAAACGCATATTGTGCGTCGGACAGGCAGATGGTCCATGTGCAGCTGCGTGACTCACTTTTCGCTCACCTCGGCCGTGGAACTCCAGTATTTAACGAGCAGTAAGACACTCAGCATAAAAAGAATTCACAGACTTATTGAAATTTGTTTGATTAGTTATTAACCAGATATCAATATGACCTACCGCACTGGTGGTGTACATCCCGTTGTGCAATACCATCTCCCGTTCTTAAAAGTACTCAGGTGGGACTCCAATACTAGGACATATGGCATGCTGAGGAGTACTTTGTCCAGTATAGAAGCTGTTTATGAACTACAACTGTTAGCACTTATGGTAGGTGGCTATAGTATACTGGCCCTTTCAACAATTGCGCCATGGCACTAGATATGCGCCTTTGTTGCAAACCCTTGAGCAACCTTTGCTCTCATCTACATTGTCCAGAAAAGAAGTACATCGCACGTGTATTGTGGCAGTTTGAATATTTTGGTAAATCGGCACATGATAATAAGGCAGGCTCAGGATTCAAACCGGGCGCCGTCTGAAGTCTATGTTATGGCTACTCCTGAGCCGTGGGAGACACAAGAGGAGTAGTTCCGTACGCTATGGGCGGCCTAGCAACGCTAACCCATGGGGTCTGATGGCATATAATCGTCAAACACTGCGTCTTGCATAATCGTCTGGAGGAGTAGTCTTATTCACCTTGTGAATGGCACGCTTGCCCGAATCCCTTTTTTTGAGACTCGCTTCTCCGTACACATTGAATAGGGGCAATCAACGTTGCGTTGGTCAGTAAATGTGGAGAATTTCCTTGTAAGCCGCTACAGCAATCTTTGCCAGCCATCATGTGCATCATGTCGCGTGGTGCAAACGGTTGCATTCCACGCTCTTTGATGATGCAGGCATTGACTGGGGAAACACACGATGTCTGGTACGTACACATGCCCTGCGTCTGCCCAGAATGTGTGAGGGGGGGCCGTAACAGGACTAGCGCAGAACGGCACAGGGGAAATGACGTTGCCGACGGCATCAGTCCCGCCAGTCCCAGTCCGAAAAATTTCACGTCAAAGAGAAAGCAGGAGCAGCTTATCAAGGGAAACCCGCTAGAAGAGGAAAGGCCAGCGCACGGCACGCAGCACACAACTTTCACGAACCTTGCTAAGTGTCCTGTACCGGAGCATGTACCCGGTACTGCACTGCTGCACCCTTTCACACGCTTGAAATGGGTCATTTCACTTCAAAGAATACCTACCGGTACTGACACTCCATGCCACGCGACACGAACGGAACTCCGAAAAAAAAGAGAGAAGGCGCAACCCTGTAGGTAACGAGCCGCCCTCCCTCGTCAAGTCCGTCAACTCTCGACGATCCCCGAGTTTCCCTTTCCCCCCTCTCAACACCAGCATCCCTTTCTGTTTCCGGTCTGCGTGTCTAGAGTTCATAGTTCTTCGAGCGCGGCTCTGATCAAAGGGCTGAGTGCCTCTGGCTTTGGCTGACTGCTGACCTGACTCTTCCCTTTCCTTCTTTAGCCTCTGCTTCTTGGTTGAGCCTGCGATTGTCTGAACCAAGTCGACATCTGGACGTCCCACACCCCTTTTGACTTGACACCACTTGTTACGATCAACCCGCGACCACACACATACATAATATCTTGCGGCACGCCGGTTAGTTCTCTGTCAACTATCAGTCTCGCACGCGCACGCGCACGCTCTCTGACAATTGTGTTTTCGGCAGTTGCCCTCGCACATCGCCCAAGATGGTCTACCTTCGACACAACCAGCTCCCGGCGCTCAAGGAGTACAAGTACTCTTCGGTTGATCGGTCGCTCACGTCCAAGTACATCCTCAAGCCGTTCTACAATAATTTCGTCATCAAGCTGTTTCCCATGAGCATGGCCCCCAATTTAATCACTCTGACTGGATTTGTGTTTGTGGTAATCAACGTCTTGACGCTCCTGTGGTATAATCCTACCCTCGACCAGGACTGTCCCGCTTGGGTGTATTTCAGCTGGGCTCTGGGTCTCTTCCTGTACCAGACTTTTGATGCCGTCGACGGTGCTCAGGCGTGAGTCCATACCCTGTGGTTCCCGGATAACCTGCTCCTTGTCGCATCTCAGCGTCAAAATCAGCCAAAACTGAAGAGGAGTTCGAGCCGATGGTGGACATTGACAACTAACGCGACCCGTAGACGCCGAACCAAGCAATCCGGTCCCCTCGGCGAGTTATTTGACCATGGTGTTGACGCTCTCAATACTAGTCTTGAGGTTCTCATTTTCGCTGCTTCTCAGAACATGGGCCAAGGCTGGAAGACGGTTGCGACTCTCTTTGCTTGTACGTCCGCTCTCGCTCTTCCGTTGTTGATGCGCAGAGCTGGAAATGCCGATTGCTAACGTTTATTTTTGAATTGCAGCCCTCCTTACTTTTTACGTTCAGACCTGGGACGAGTACCACACCAAGACACTCACACTCGGCATTGTCAACGGTCCAGTTGAAGGTGTCTTGATTCTGGTCGCCGTTTACACCCTGACCGGTTTGCTCGGCGGAGCCCACATCTGGCAGCAGAGCATGCTCAAAGCCATTGGTATTCCCGAGACCTTGGGAACTCCCACGTTCATCTACGAGCTCTCCTTCACCGAGTGGTACCTAGTCCAAGGCGCCATCGTGCTAGTCCTCAATACCGTCGAGTCTTCCTTCAACGTCATCCGAGCGCGACACGAACGTGGTGACCGCTCCCGCGGGGCTCTTGTCGGCCTGTTACCTTTCTTCGGCGTTTGGACTCTGATAGTCACCTATCTGCACCTGCAGCCCAACATTTTGCACCACCACCTCGTCCCCTTTGTACTTTTTGCCGGTATTGTCAATGCCTACAGTGTTGGGCGGATGATCACAGCCCACCTCGTCAAGCTTCCCTTCCCTTACTGGAATGTCCTCAGCATCCCCCTAGCATGCGGTGTTATCGACTCTCTTGGTCCTGTTCTCGTCAAGCGATTCGGCATTGGTTGGCCTAGCGCCCTTGGACACGACGAATACCAGGTTTCTTTCGTTTTTCTCATCCTTGGTATTGCTTTTGGTGTCTATGGCAGCTTCGTCGTCGATGTTATCGTGTCCATCTGTGACTATCTCGACATTTGGTGCTTGACTATTAAGCACCCCTATGACGAGTTCGGCCCCAAGGCCAGCGGCGAGAAGATTCACTAAGGTGCCACTGTACTGAGATCAACTCTCCCAACCAACTTGGAAACCAAAAACTGGTGAGCGCTGTCATCAAGATGTGAAACGGTTGCGAAGAAATGCCTTTTTAATACGACAAAAAGACGAAAGAGCGGACAGATTTAGGGAGAGGCTACATGATGGTTTAGGACGCGTAAGAACGAAGGTCACGAGCACGAAAATATAAGCGACTGGGAAAACGTGCGGGGTTTACTACGCCAAGGAATTCGATAGTACGTCTCGTGCCGTCAGTACCGTTTTGTGAGATGGACATGGAAACTATGGCCTTGCCGTGGAAACGGAAAAAGAAGGAGGAGACCATGTGTTGCAATTTAGGGAACAGACATGTTATAGGAGTTAGGAGGCACGGAGTCCTTAGTTGTATTAGTTGCTTTTAGCTTTACATTGCGTGAATTCTCTGCATTGTATAATATTAATCCATATGATCCCGCTTAGGTTGGCCTTTCCGCTTTGTATTGCTAGTGCTCCGTACAAATCTGCAGACATATTCGTTAATAGCGGTATACAGTTTGCATGGTAGACAGGGATTGCAGCGGCGCATGGCCACTTGAGTCCTGAGACGATCAAAATTGCTGATACTGGATAGGGAGATAAGTCCGAAGAGCTAAACACTCTAGGAATCGCGACGTCATGCTGGCGCGATGCTAAGTTGAAGTGAAGACAAGTAGCGTACATTGCCCAAACATCCAACGGGGTCAAGCTGACATGTCGGTCATTTTTTGCATTTTGCGTCGTCCAGGCAAAAAGCATAGAGCAGGGTACTCCTTCGATCGGAGCCCAGCTTGGTGTGTTTGATCTTCTATTTCCAACAGTCGCCTGACTGCTCGTGCTATCTCTCCATCTTCGCCGACTCGTGGCGGAGAGCAACCGCAGCCTGATCAGCGCTTTACCGTGCATGGCGTACACCGTGAACCCTGTCGAATCCCTTGTACAATGTCTGCGAGCCGGCTTTCCTACGCGCGCAGCGAGTTGTTTCTCCGTATGGTCATAACTTTCTGCTGCCCCGAGTAGTAGCGCTCGCGGTCAGCAATGCACTGCATTACCATTCCGTCGTCAGGGGTACCTCTCAGGCACGGTTTAGAGTTTCGAGTTTCTAAGTACCTGTAGACTTGGCGTATAAGGCGTTCTAAGACGTCCCAGCGTTGGCATCAGGTAAGAGTCGTGGGATCTGAACGTCAACGGGGTCCCCAGTATTGGAATCGAATGCTACATGGTCGGTGCTCGGCCGCCGCTGGGCTCATATTATACGGCGAGTCAATAAACTCGACGTTGCCGTGAGATCTCAAGGCCAGGAATATGCCACCACTATTCATCATGGCGCAGGACGCAGGCGGCTTTCCCCTGCCTCTAGCCAAGACACCTAATCTCTCTTGTGATGCGGGTAGACGGCTACATCGCCATGGGGAGTCCCTAGGTTTCTAGTGCCGTGACTTAGCGGCCGGGCTAGTCTAGAGTCAACGGTCCTAGTTTTATTTAGTGAAAATGATTCCGTCTTGCCAAGATCCGAGCGAGTCATCACTTGAGCATGACTAAGAAGACTTCGTTTCGAAAACAAGGCTAAATGAAGACTGGCACGTCAAGGACAAGGACGTGTTGCAATGGCTGTAGTTACGACATAGGACGAGTTGAGTGGACGAGACTCAAATATCCCGGGAAAAGAATGGACTACAAAAGTACAGTCTTTATTTAAATATCGCTGTGATTATGTGTAGTGCACGGAAAAATTGAGTCAATTGAAGCTGAATAACAAAACGACGCCATTAATAAAATCAACAAAACTTTGCCCGCAGCTCAATCCTCCCCCTACGTCGGTCCAAATTTTCCACTCAAAAAAGAGACAATTATCCCGATCATAGCATACAGTCCAGGGAGTTCATTTGCTGGTATAATGACACTGAACCTGGCGGTACATCAAGGCTCCCGTCAAGCCCCTGTCCAGAAGTCAACGCACAACAGAGCTGCTGATATGGTGCCGGTTACCAATGACTGGAAAACAACAAACAATGGCCGGAGGCCATGTTTTATAGATGAGATCGGAAAGTGAATGCTGTGTTTACCAAGCTTGCGCCATCCATGATATCAAAAGCAGCCCAAAAGGTGGCAGCGTACCGCGCCGCATGCGCCGCCAAATACTGTTGGGTAGGGAAAAGTATGTATCATGTGTAGCCCCCCGGGCCCCAACCCAAAAGTGAAAGCCAGTCCGACGCCTTTTGTACCCAAAATGCCCCCTTAACCAAAACACCATGTTTTGAAGCCTTACGGCTCAGATATTATTTGACTTGCATCGCATCATGATAGACATGGCCCTTCATCGGACCAGTCCCAGAGGCAAGGCGTTGCATATGACGTCTTCAGCCCAAACCGGTTGAGCGACTATAAAAGGTCATCGGAGCCACTTGCCACGCTTTGTTCCATAGCATAGACAATCGAGCGCTCCGAAAAGACAGGGCCTTGTCCGTCGCATAAGGCACACGATTTCAATCTTTCACTGACATCACCAACATCGACCAGACCTCGTTTGTAGAGGTCATGATCGATGATAAAGTCCCAAGCTGCACCAGCAGCGAGCAAACGCTCCCCATCGTCAGAAGTGACAATACGGTGTGAGGGGGACTTGTTCTTGTGGTTTTGAAGAACGTTGGAGTAAAAGTCAGTAGGATTATACCTCATGGGGCCGGTTGTTGTTGGTTCGGGTGAGTGCGAAATATGATGTCCGTTGGTCACTGAAGACGTGGCTCTCAAGATCTCGTTTTCTGTTGAAACTTTTTGTAAATCCCGCTTGAGTCTCTCATTCTCGACCGACGCCTGCTGCTGCGCCGCTTCCATGTGTGCAAGTTTTGCTTCCAGATCCTTGACATGCTTCTCTTTCCGTTCACGGAACGCACGTTGTCTATCCATGGCCATGTTAAACATATTTGCTTCGGGTACGTGTATGAAAAATACGGCATTGAGCACTCACGCTGCACGGTTCTGCGCTTTGCGTCGCGATTGGGCAGGTGTCAGGGAATCATCGTCGTCACTGCCCCCTCGAGTATGACTGTTGTCATCAGCGCCATCGGACCTGGCTCCCGACAAGGTGCTGTTGAGGGGGCCATTCGAGCTAGCAGCTTGATGAAGCTGTGAGATTGATTGCTGGCTTGTATATGTCGCAGGATTCGGAGGAGTTGGTGGACCAGGAAAGCCTGGAGTCTGGTGTTGAGAAGGGTTATGGAAGCCTTGGTTGTATTCGAAGCCTTGAAACTGGTCGGTATTGGGAATACCGTCGAAACCATCCTGCATTACACGAATAACTGTTAGTGACGAAAGAATATTTGGGGTAATGGTACAATGATTTTGCATGCGGTGCAACTTTTTCAAGGAGGTGAGGGCAGGTGCACGCCGTGGTGGAAAGGAACTCGGTACAAAGCCGTCGGGTGCAAGTCCATCTGGAGTTGAGCCATGGTGGGGTGGGATGAAGAACAGGGAGAGAGCCAAGCGCGAGCATGGCATGACTTTTTGCAGACACGGGGAATCATGAGAAGGGTACTGACTGCAGGAGAAGCGGTGTTGTAATCGTCGGAGCCCGCAGAGTGAGAGTTGGACGGCGTCAGTGGGGGAACGCTCATGAAGGACTGGTAGGGCTGGCCAGCCGTGAAGGGGAACGGTTGCGACGAGAAGTCCATGGCGGTTCTGTGGCTCTGTGGCTCTGACTCTGTGACGGTTGACCCGTTGACGCTGTGCTGGCAGAACGAGACTGACGGGAACTGAGAGGGCGAGGGAATGCAGGAGAGGCGAGTTGGCGATGTAGGCGATGGAGATTGCGACTGGGAAGAAGCGAGATATAAGGACGAGATGGAGAGCGCAGGAAAGCGCAGGAAAGCGGCCAAAAAGTCGAAGCAGGGCCTTTGGGCATGAGACGACGACGCAACGGGCGATGGTGGGCTGAAAGTCGACTGGTCCCCAGTTAATGCGTGCCGGAGGTGAAATGGTGGCGTTAACCCGCTGGGCATGGGGACATGGACCTGATGGGCGCGAGCCTGCGGGAAGGCACGATGGGCGATGGCGGGCGTGCCGGACTTCCAGGAGTTGATGCTCTCAATGCTCCCGACATCAAGACGAGACGAGACGAGACAGGGCTTGAAGGCACATGGCCGATGCCGAAGGCCGAAGGCGCATGTCACGGCTCATGGCTCATGGCAGATGCAGCACGGCGATTCAAGTTGGAACAGAACCATCAGCGTCAGTACCATCAGGATCCATCCTCGGTACGCTTGGGCCGTTAGCCTTGTAGGCCCGGTTCCATGGCTTCTGGAACTAACCAGACACAAGTAGACGGGGCCGGGCCTAGAGAACATACGGGCAACATGGTCCTGGTTAGTTCGTGAGTCGTCAGCCTCTAGCTGCAAGAGTACACGCACATAGCATAGCCTTGTTATTTGACGTATGGATCCAGACAATTGATTGACAGCTCGACACCATTTAAACCTCATGGACTTGGCGAAGCAGACACGGAACTGCAGGAGGTGCCGCGTTGTGCTTGGGGTGGCGCCGACGGTTGTTCAATGTTGAGATGTTGCGACCAGACTGCAGAATCATGATTGATTCGTTAATTACAGCAGCCAACTGCCTGCCAACCAACCGCTCCAGTCGCCACATGCATCTTCTCCCAGCGCGGAAGGACCGACGATCAACGCACCTGCCAACAGTCTTCTCCAGCCGCAAATGTTATAGTGATACCCCGCCAAGCATCACACTTGGCAATCTCCATCGGCATCTCTAAATTCGAGCCTTTGACCACACAAGCATACCGGACTTCTCATCATTAACTCCGCTGGCTCATCGCCGCATAAATAAACCCTCCACTCATAATTCAAACCCCCGTACCAGGCCTTGTTTTCCCACAGGACACCACGCCGGCCGTCGCATTCTTCGTTTCACAAATTCTGCATCTAGAGTTCACATCAGGAGCCCAGCCAACTCCTGCTCCCACTCGCTGCTCTTCCAAGCCACCAACCACAATGAGCCAGGCCCTCCAATCTCCTCGACCATACCGCCTATCCATGCCGACAACCACGAACCACACAACTACAGAGTGTTCCGCAACCAACAGGCTTTTGCACAGAAGTTCTCAGCTCGAATGTCATTAGTCCCGGTGGATCCTCTGCCACAATCCTGCCAGCACGTCACTCCATGCCCCTTGAGCAAATGACTGCCTGCCAACAGCCTGCGTCGCCAAACCGAGACCAAGTACTCATAGTCACTCCACCCGAGACAATGCTGGCCATTGTGCATCTACTATACTGCACCTTGAAAAGCTATTGACTGCCCATTTTGATTGTTCTGGCAGAAATGAAAATGGCGATCACTGATTATATGGGAAACAATGCAGTTGCGGCTCCTATGGTGATCTGGTACCGAGGGCTACATCACTCAGAACACATCATGGACCAGCGCAACGAAGGGAATACTTGCCGAAGCCGAATCAGTAATACAATGCACACTCTTGGGAGAAGATGGTGGCGAGGGCCCTGCTGCCAAGCTCCCAAACCATCTCCTCAGATGACTGACAGCGTCAATAGTCGCTCAAATCTTGTACGACACTGAGTATGACAATCCGTCTTGTGTTCCACTCCATAACCCAAGACTAAGGCTCCCTCGTAACCTCCAGGACCATACTAGCGGCGATGCATCCAAGTCCTGCAAGTTGCCCAATGTTGCATTTGCCAGCCAACAGTACTGAATAGCACGTATGCCCGGTGCTAGATACTAGCAAGACTCGCGCATTACGACTACCTAGTTTCGATGTTCGGCACGCTTTGTTTCCGGTCTACCCGAACATAATAGGTGCAAACTGAACTCTGAATACTTTGGGGTTGGGATTGTGGTTGGCTGGTTGGTTGAACTTGGTTGGTTGGTTTCGTCTTACCTGCGGGATGGCAACCTCACAGCGCCACTCAACTCACTCATCGACGACCGATGCGACTTCCGGCAGGCTCGAAACACAATGCAGGCTACCCATGCTGTTCCTAGTCCATATTTGACGTAGATCGTGCAATGCATATCGATCCTGTCTCAGTCGCTAGCTTGTCTAGAACGCACACCCTAGCCCAGAGCCTGTCAGCTGTCAACTGTCAAAGCCAAGGACTCTTTTTTCGAGTCGGCCTTGTCTCTATCAGAGATTGAGGACCTCGGGCATGTCCTGTCGATCGCTCTCTTGTCCGAAGCATGTACATACATATGAACAACGGGATCGAGGAACCATGCAGCTCCACCCTCAAAGGCCTTGTTCAGAAGTGGAATCAAACCCGAGGCTTGTCTCACCACACTAACTTCATATGTTGGCTTGTAGTCAACGCCTGGAAGTAGTTGATTCCGTTGCCATTGCGGAATGATCTGCCTTGCCATGTCCATCTATTACCTTCTCTATCCGCCCGCCTGTTTGTCAGGCGCCAAACACAAAGGGACCAGCGGAAATGGGCTTGTAGGACGCAATCTTCCGTGCCTTGCCCTCAACGCCCACATGGCTTCCGGATTACTACCTTTGACACCGAAATCTCTTGGCCATCTTTGTGGCTCGACAAGCCCATTGATGCCCTGTGCCAGCACCTCGATGTCTGCCACCTATGGCACAGGCTTGTCAGAGATCGATCTCTCGCTCCTCCTATTCAATCTCTTGTCCCAAATTCGTTAGTCAACACATGGGTTTGTGGACACCACAATATAGAGTCTCAAGTGGCAATATTATGAGCTAGGGACTTGATTGTTATTTCTTTTCATTTGTTTCCATGCCGTTCCTTGTCCAAAGAGTCATTTGATGCCTCGTACCTTTTAACCAAGCCGTGAATGGCCATGGCACATTCATGATCCGTGACATCCTTGTCTATTTACACGTGTCTTACTTCCAACTCGCTGTCATTGCGCCTCTTACGGCATCGATCTCTCGGTGGAAGTACGAGGATAATAGCTAGCCAAGTGCATGCTAGTCAAGTTCGGATACCAAGCGGCGACAGGGTCAAGACCAGTGCCGCCATCACCGTGGGGAGGAACACCGGCATTTTGGAAAATGTACACGTACTCCTCGATACCAGGGCTGCTAGAATAAACGCCCCTCTTGACGATTCGGGCCTCTAGCACATCAGGCACCCAGAGCCTTGCCTTGAGGCGACGACATGTCCCTCAGAAACATTGCGGTACTCTTCAGGGCCCTCAGCACGAAGAAGAGCCTACCCTCGGCAACGAACCCCCTTCCTGGGTTCCGGTAACAGGCATTCTTCTGAGGCGCAGGCGGTTCTAATCAACGCGATCTGAGCAAGTGGCGAGGCCCCGGAAGGTGTAGAGAAGCACCGTCTCCAGCATCCCACGCACATCCAAGATAAGTCCTCTTCGATTTCCATTTCCAACCCGAGACCAGCAAGCTAAAATTGAAGAGAGAAGAAAAATATGTCAGATAATACTATGAGGAATACATTCCCCCATCAACAGGAAATGGTAGCAATAGACCCGGGGGTAGACAAACCTCAGCCATATGTCCAAGGGTGTTGGAATTCCTCAGCACGAAAGACGGGTTCAGTACTCCGTACAGTAGACGCGCTTTCTTCCACCGGTAATCCCAACATTGAAGATGCTTGTAGAACTGAGGAGACTGCAAGATTGGCCCGCTTCTTGAAATAATTCATTCCAAAGACATTAGAGCCGCCCTCAGAGGCAGACCACGAACCCCATACCAAGAACCTCAACACCAGGCGCAAAGCAGCACTTGGAGATGCGCGGCTCGTAGTTGGAAACGCACACTCTCACCAGCTCAACAAGGGGCTTCTCGATGGTTTCCCCCCACCAGGACAAAACCCTCGAGCGTCAGACCTCCGATCCATCTCACTATTTGCTTGGGAAAAGGCTTCCCACTCAGGGATAGCGGTCACAACGCCCTGGATAGCCCGGTTTCTCTCCTCGCGCAGCTCGACAAGCGCCATCGCTTGCACACTGCGTTCTCGCATTCTAAACCCGTCCCCTGGGCTTGATGGTCCTGTCAATGTGCTCCCACGGTCTTCAGATTGACCCTCTCAGCGCCCACCTAGTTGTCCGCAGCGCAACAGCGCTATAGTTGTCCGTTGCCAAGTAAATCGGCATTATCCAGCCACGGCCTTGGCAGTAGCCTGTTTGGCATGGTGCTCACTGCTCTGGCGCCATGAGCCTTTTCAGCCTCAACTTCCTTCTTGGCTTCTGCTTAGGCCTTTTTGAAGGGCCTTCTTGGAGGATACGTCTTCCCCTTCGCCCGTTTAGCCGTCGACACCGGCGGCATCGGGTTGCCATTTGAAAGCACGCCGTTAGCCATGGCTGTTTTTCGCAGATACGCGGGAGGTTGCTTCCATCTACCAGAACCAAGAAACAAGACGTCCAAGGACTTTAGTCCATACAGGATGGAATGGGCACACGCGTGCGGTCAAGATAGTTGCCGCAGCTTGGGGTGAGCCGCATCACTGGCAGTCGTGATTCCGTCCGTATCCGACGCTTCGAAAAAGAGAGCCCCCCTCCTTGGCGGGACATCCCGCCAGGTGCCCACCCCGCCATGCCGGCAGTCCGGCAACGTGGACTTGCTGGAGAAAACCACTGGATGAGTCCCGCTAGCCTCTTTGGTCAGCTCCACATTGGCCTTCTATGGACTTCAACATTGGACGAACCATGACCCTTGGAAAATGTAAAAATGTACACAGTACATGCAAGTACGTACTTACGTTGACTGCTGTACGTGTTACAAGTCCTTAGATGATCCAAGCGATCGTCATTGATGGAGTATGGGGTATTTAGCCCAAGAATTAATTCAGAAGTCTGCATTTCTGGAAATCAACGAAATAGAGAATAGATCTTCAGGTAGTGCCCAGGCATCTAGGTAAGCAGGGCAGCCAGCCCTTGCAAAATTTGCATTCAGCTTATTCCAGGCATAAAAGAAACGTTTGAGGAATGCTGTACGGAGTACATGTCGACAATACAACGCATACTTGATGGCAACGGGAGCCAAACATACCAACTACGGCGTCAAGGTCTGTCAACGGCAGATACAATCCAAGGCGTCATAAGGATACGGCCAGACAATGCAAGATGAGAAAAAAGTTCAATTAAGTACGACCTTGTCCACCTGCAGAGGGAGGTTGCACATCTATCAACTCCTGACGCAGCAAGTAAAACGAACGAGGCGCGCGCTGAACCGACTAATTCGGTATTCTGTCATCTAACCTTCTGAAATCAAGGGCAAGTCAGACCACCTTGGCAAAACCATGCTTTAAACCAAAAAAAAGTAAAACTGGCGCTTGTCGTGATAGGATGATTAAAGACAAACGGATGGGGTATATCATAGTGAATTGGACCGGAGTGAGTGTTTTTTCGGAGAAGATGACGGCTTCTAACCAAAATGCAAGGCTTCCGTTTTTTCGCATGTAAACAGGTTTATGTGATGATCGCCGCGCGCGGCACAGCCAAGGATTGGTCGATGTGGGTGGAAGGCAGTGGCTGCAATGGGTACTCCTCGATTTTGTTGGAGGAAGCTGGAGTATGGTTCGAGGCGAGAGAGTTCGTTGCCATCGAGGTTGAATACTTTGACAGCGTGTTGGGAAGTGCCACTATACCCGGATGTTAGTAAGCAATATTCGCAAGCTGGCCAAGCTGGTCAAGACTTACACTGCAAAGACGGGCAGGTGTTCATGTGTACTGGCCGTCCGCAAGGTATCTCTTGTCGTCTGGAACGAGTGCAACGGCCTATCCATCCGGATATCCCACACCTTGACTTTGCCGTTGCGGCTAGCACTGACGAGTTCGCGCTGTCCGCCTCGCTGCATGTGCACGCTCTTGATCCACTGTCTGTCTGATTCGTCCTTCCACTTGCGCACCATGGAGTCCTGAGGCCGCAGTCTCGTGTCGAAGACCCGGACAGCGCCGTCTCCGAAACCAGCAACAAAAATGTTTCCAGTCATTTGATCCGATGTCAATGAGGTGACGCACGATCCTGACCGCGCAGGTATGTCCATGACGCAGGTTTCGTGCGCCGCGTACCACACGCGAATAACTCTCACGTCTCCAGCAACGAGGATCCGGCCCGTTACCTGCTGCCAGTCAAACACCATACCAGAGTTCACGTTACTAGGGACCATGTGTGTCAATGCTCGCCATGAGGTTGCCAGTTCAATCTCCTTGTCGGAGTCGTAGTTGCGATATACGCGAATCACACCATCTGAAGAACCCGTCAACAAAAAAGCTTGGTCATCCTCGTTGATGAACTTCATGTCGCTGATGTTGGATCCTTGGGGATTGCCGTTTGAGAATCGGCTCAGACGACCTTGCTTCTTCCAGTCCCACACATAAACAGTGTTTCCGTCATCCGACACAGCCAAATGGTCCTCATATTGATGAAATGTCATCTTGGCCGGCTGAGCACCGTTATTCACAATTCCCAGCTGGTTGTTCCATTTATGGGTACCAGCCATTTGTTTCAGCGGCTGCGTCTCTCTCAGCATATTCTCGTTGCGAGCTCGTCTCCAAAGACGCTCATTGTACTCGGTGCTACCAGGTTCATCTGCCTCGCTAGGTTTCATCTGTGGTTCGCGGAAATACTCAATGGACCATTCAAGGAATCTGCTCTTCAGCGGCATGCTAGGGGCCCGCGAAAGGTCCCTTTCCTCATATGCCCCGGTCATTGGCTCCCGCGCCACATTATACGTTGCGGAGCTCAGGTCACTTTGTTCCGGGGGGGCTGCCATTTGATCTGGTGCGAGCTTGGATGGTGAGCGAGGAGGTACCGGGCTCCCTGGTGTACTTGGCCGTGATCTCTCCTCGCTTCCTATGAACGACTGAAAGAGCAGGCTCGCGGTCCTGCGCAAAATACCCGGAGAAGGCAGGGGTTGCGTTGCCTGCCCACCCACCGTGTGGGATTTCTGAGCAGCCTGTGCCGCATTTCTCAAAATAGCTGTTTGCCTTGCTCGTGTCTGAATCTCTCGCATCAAAAGCTGTGCTGCCTCGCCTACGGTTGAGTTGATCAAGGCATTGTGCATGTAGTCGACGATGATGGTCGCCTCTCGTTGGACCTCTGGGTGCGGGTCCACGCTGAGAATGAGTGCATGTTTCCAGCACGCCATATACACGGTATTGTGTGAGAGGCCATGGGCCATGGGTTTGATTGTCCCGTCTTTGTTTCGATTCTCTGGTCTTGCATAGTGCAGTCCCATCTTGTGGTCCTGACCATCGTCCTGCGGCGGGAAGATCAAATATTCCTTCTCTTCTTGAAGCTGCTCATAAGCTGCAACCAGGAACTTGCTCTCGAATCGAATCATGAAGTGAGACAAGAAGTTGATAAACTCCTTGCGAACCATGGGGCTGCCATCCGTGCCCATCTCTAGAATAGTCCAGGCAATAGACTCTTCAATACGAGCCACCTCATCCGTCAAATCGGGAATTCCCAAGAAATTAGTCATTGCATGAATCATGGCAGCGCGGACTTCACAGCAAGGGTCCCGCATAAGGTATGCCAGCTTGACATAGGCATTCTCTCTGATTCCTCTCCATTTAGCCTCTGGGAGGTCTTGCCATAGCTGGCTTATGCAGAGACATGCCCATTGTCGAAGGAGGGGGTTGCTTTCATTTTGTAGATGAGCCAGGCAGTAAGACATGATGTCCGTCTGGTTGCAAACCATCTGGCCATTCTTGTAATCTTTGCAGAGCATCGCAAGGATAAAGGCGCACATGGCCTTGTGCTCGTCGCCGTCTACCACGGGTAGCCCTTCAGATGGCTTCAAAATCTGGGCAAAGTAGCTGTATCCGCTGTCCTTGATAAGGTCCTGTTGGCAAGATATGTCCACAGCAATCAGCCTCGCCCAAATAAAAACCATGACGGGTTTCAGCTCTGCAGCAGCGGACTGCAACAGCTTTAGAACATAGGGGAAGATTCCTATGCTAAGTGCCAGCTGAACCGACCAAGGGCCGAGATCCAAGAATCTACCAAGTAAAATGAGAGCTCGTACTCTGTGTTGCTGACTGAGCAAAACCTGCAAGACTACTGGCAGTTGATCAGGGGGTTTCTGTGCCATCGCGTCGCCCCTTGTTAAATACACGTCGAAAGCTGTTAATTGTTCCGTAAAAAAGGTGGAGTTCTGATACTCGTATTCGATACTTTCGCTCTCCTTCCTTTCAAGCATGGGCAGCTGCGCCAGCGCCATGTCAACTGCTAAATCCCATGTCTCCCACAGGGGGTGTTGATGCGTATCAGGCAGGGCTGGGTACGATTGCGGATGACAGCCATAAACAGTCATGACTCTCTGAGCCAGGAGGAAGTTCCTGAACAACGCAGCCACCATCAAGTCTTGACGGAAAAACTTGCGGAATAAATCTCGAGGCAGCGTGGTCCATGCAATGCTGTCCGTAATAGCTGTGAAGATCCAGTTGAGCTCGCCAAGGGGTGTCCGTCTCTCTTGAAGACGCCCAGGTAGCTGCTTTGCGCGTTCCGGAGTAAGATTGGTCTTGAGGGGGTTTTGAAGTACAAAAAACCATAGCGCCATCTCGATGGGCGTTGTCAAGCATGCCGTAAATAGATCCGCCGGCAACTGCGGGTTGGTGGGAAGGTTTTCCTTGACTGCACAAGCAGCAAGATGAATATAGGGCCGAAAGCTGGTCTTTTCATAGTGAGGATCCCTATCCGCTGCTTCCTCCTCCTCCTCCTCATGCTTCTCAACAAAGCGGTGATAATTGTTCAAGATGTTTCCAGCCTCGGAGCAATCCCAAACAAAGATGGTCGGAGCCTGTAGCCATTGCTGTAAATCATACAGAGAGACAGGGATGTACTGTGTATATGTCTTGTTAAACACCCAAATCTCACCGGATGCGGTGGGTTTGGGCACGCCATGGCCATTGTAGTGCAGCAACACTCGCTCATCCTTGGCATTTCGTCTTAAAGATACGCAAAACTTCTTGGTTTCCTCGACGGACGGATCCAGGTACTGTTTATAGCGAGCACGGATAGCTAGCGTCTCATACTGAGTCTGTAAAGCCTTCCCTATGTTCTCCAGGGCCTTCTGGATAGGAGGCACTGTGGGGTCGGTCCAGGCCTCGAGTTTTGCTCCGGGGGTCGTCTTGAGCTGATCTGGGGGCTCGACTCCGATATTCAAGCAGACCGCAAGAGCAGCAGACACGGTCTTGAGTCTATCTCGTTGCCTCCAGTCTTGCAACTCATATTCTAGGCGCTTCGGCTTGCCAGTGGTCTCATGGCGTTTATCGGTAAAATACATGTACCAGTTCTGGGACGGCATGATTAGCAAGCGCATAAGGGATCTCTTTGCATACATAATTTTGGCTTGCAAAACAAGATCTCGGGACGGTATAATTTTTGCCCATATATGCAGGGCCAGTGTTTATCACAAGAGTGTGGCATCACAACAAACGCCATGAACGGCACGTGTCCCATTTGCGCAACTCAAGAAGCGCCAACAAGGGTAGAGCAACAGCCCTCGAGGAGGGTGGGATGGACATAACATACACTTGCTAATTGTGAGATGATGTGTTCGGACTGATAGTGATCCTCGAAGCCATGTCGAGCTCCCCACTCGCTAATCTCCTCCTCGGTATCGGACTCTTCGACAGAACGCGGTGCAAAGTCGCTCTTGGCTCGTAGTAAAGGCGGCTTCACACGGTGGTTCTCTGGCCGCTCTCCCAGTTCATCTCCAGACTCGACAAATACAACGCCATTCTTTCTACCGGGTGCGCTGGAGGGGCGAATATTGTCTCCGGTGCCATTGGAGAGGTCGTCGCGGTCGGGGCTGCTGTCACCTTGCCCGCGGAACCTGGAAGTGGACGTCTCTCCATTGCCATGACCGATGCCATTGGTGGTTGGGGCGGACGGCAACGACCCGTTCAAGTCGGATCGCAACGTCATGGTCGCAAAGCTTCCATGGGCAAGCGAGGATGTTCGTCTCGTCGCGCGGGCGACGACGCTCTGAGATGCGGGCTGCTCAAGCGTCAGATGGAGATGGAGATGGAGATATGGAGGAGCTTGGTTGCTCGGCGGAGACGGGCTGGGGATGGCAACGGAGCTACGGCAGCATGTGGCGATGGGCAGGCGGCTTGGAGTGCGCGCGTGCGAATGGATGCAGCCAGCTCTGGGTTCGGAGTGGGTCTCGAATCAGGACTTGACATTGCTGGAGCAGTCGACATAAGCGCGTGGACAGGTGCCAGGCTGGACTGGCAGCGTCGTGGTTGCTGCGCTAGGAGGTCAATGCCTGCCTGCACATGTGTCACCGGTGTCTACCGTAATTGAGCCCGCATGTGGTAGTAGCTCAAGTGCTGCCACGGACCAGACTGTTGGTTGCTGTCAAGTCCATTCATCAATACTCCGTACTAGTACTACAACTTACCACTGCTTAAAGTATGTAGTACTCTGTATTCGTCACCAGTCCACATCAAGTATGGAGTGTGGAGTGGCTGGCGGAAAGACTAAATTAAACTGCTGTCGACCGTCATAGCCACATGGAGTTCCATGTTTTGAGGTTGGGGAACATTGAAACCATCGAGTCGTCTTCGCACTAAACAGCTCAGGAACACAAAGTCTTGTCGCCTTCGCCTTCACCATGACCGAAATTCTGTCGATGGATAATTGAGCATTCTTGAAGAGCCTAATTAGCAACTCATGTAACTACCTAGGTAGTCATGACAGGGTAGACACGTCTGCCAGCCTTCGTCAAATCTGCAATCGGTCCTCCGTCTCAAATGCATTCCCAGGCTGCCGTGGACTTCTTCACCGAGTACTCCGTACGAAGGGCGCTTTGCTGCCTGCCCGTGGTGTTCGACGATTGGCGCATCCAGTACGCTTGTCATGCACATGACAGTCCAACAGCATCAATCGGGCGACGTTTAGCCGGCATCGCCGTGCGCCCAACCAAAGAGGGCTTGGATAATCCCCTTTCCCTTGCCTATTTTATTTTACAATCGATGCTGTCTACGAGGCAGATGGCCCCTTGCTTGCCAATACGTCTGGTATCATATATCAATGACGCACAAGCTAATAATGGCTTTCCCCGGATTCCAAGATGCCAGGTAGCTGCGGAATTCGGAGTACCGCAGCTTACACCAACCAAACCTAGGAGATGTGTATTTGAAGCACGATGGTACAGGACTAATTGTGAAAAGCTTTGGTCTTGGTGGCTCTTTGGAGAATTGCCACGTGACCGGCTCAGCGGCGATTCCTGCGGGCATAAGTTGACTTAATATCCGTCTCCCGTTTGTTTTCCTGTGAACGACCCTGGGGCCAATTTCTCGGTAACACGTTTAGATCAAATTCCACAAACTCTATCTATAAGCTCATTTTGCCGTCCTCTTTTCCCTGAATCGGCCGGCCACAAACCCACAACCCATCAAGCGTCGTCCCAGGCCGTTCTGGGGCAAAATGTAATGACGACCTGCTTGCCTGAAGCACATGGCTCCGCGTTTTGAAACGGGTTGCGAGGTATACCAATCCCCGACTGTCCTGAAGGGGCGGCACTGTCGACCGCTACTCCAGCAGTACTGTTCTCCGGGCGCAACCAAGGGTTTTCGCTGTTTCACGATATCGATCTTCGAGACAAGAGGAGTGCTAGCAGATGCGAGCGGGAGACCCACATGCCGCCTACTTGTGACTGATGGTCCCATGTTGAATGGCTGCTGGTCAAAGTGCCTGCATCTCGACAGACGTGGTGCTCAACCATTGATCTTCACATTGGCGCCAAGTCGCCGTCACAGTGGCCGGCTGTGCCGCTCGGACGAGCTTGTAGAGAAGCGGGTGGTGATGGTTGCTGAACCGCCTGTTGACAGTAGTGGTTCACAATGCGCATAATCACTGAACAAGAAATAATCATAATCAGTACTCCGTAGACTATATTTGGTACGTCGCCTTTGGAAGGCAACAGCCGTTTAATTACGACGACACAGGGCCAATCTATCCGTCAATGCCGTGTGACAACCGTGCCAAGCAGCATCAATTGATCCTTTTAGCTCCACGTCCATACGTCCATGAGCAAGGCACTGGCCATCACACAATGGCTTGACTGATGACTTATGCGTGAGGGGGTCGACCATTCGAGTTGCTTTGGATCGTAGTATGAGCAGAATGCTGGTTTCGAGCGCAGGTTTATTTATCAGAGCAACCAACTTGGCACTATTTTTTTTTTTTTTTACATATTGATCCAGTGCCGCTCTTGCCCCCAACAAATGCGGGCTGGCCAAGAACTTTGGAGTCTGGTTAGTCCCGGGCCAGGCTTAATATAGCAACCAGAACAAAGAAGATCAACCCAGTTCGTCCGAGCCCAGGAACAGGGTTCAAGGACGAAGCAACCAGACGCAATTCCCTCCCATCTCAGCGGCTAGGCTCTTGTGCGTTTCGCAAAGCCCTGCGAGGCGCAACTCCAGGACGGGGGGATCCGAGGACGTCCGAGGAGGCTTGCGGCTGTGGTAGTACATACTTCCTCTCCCTCCGCCGAGTATTCCCTACTGTGTGCATCAGCCGCAAATGTAGGGATCATGGACGCCAGTCAATAGGCAAGCTTGCCAGCCAAGTCAACCGTCAAGCTTGCGCTTTCGCATGACGTTTCCGTGAGTCAAAGGGCACAAAGGAATACACGCGAGCCAATATCGGAGACATGCTCCTCTTTTCCAAGAAGAGGTGCACGAGGGAGGTTGTGCCTTGATTTCCTGCTCTGTGAAGTGCAGCGACGATCTTGACTGAAAAAAAAAGGTCAACTTACTGAAGTACTACGTACTATCAAAGTGCGCCAGAGAACTTGCGCAGGTGCAAGTGGATGCGTGCGAACCCCGGCAGCCCCTGATTTCCCCTGGCTTTCACACCGAGCGTTGGCTCTCCATCTCCTGGCCGCTGTTGACAGCAGCTGGGAATGTCTGGTCTCGGGACGAACGCGGGCCAATTGATCAGAGAGGAACTTGGTCTTATTATATACAAGCAAGACTCGTGTTACACACATTCATCCCACGCGCATCCATTCCAGTCGAAGGCGGGCCGGACATTGAAGCAATCCAGAGCCATTATTGTGGTCGCCAGCTGGTACCTGACACGGCCATGGCAATCTTGTCCACATGTACACAGCGCCACCTTGGCACCATGCTTCCAAGGCCTACGGGTTCTTGACTGTAGTATTCATGAGCTTATCTAATAACAGATTCAATGGGGGGAACAAAGTACTAGTACTACCTAAGTAGGTACTAGTTGTACATATGTAAGGTTGCCCAGAGTATTTGGCGGAGCATGCCCGTTTAGGCCGGAAGAAACAAGCGCCATCATTGGCCAGCGGGGTCGGAATCATGGGTGAACCAGGTGCTTGGGGCTCAAATGTTCGCTGGACCCAGCCTGAGGTGTCAGTGCAAGTGCGTACATGGCGCTACGCCAATAACATTTGAGGGGTACTTGGGCTCCTTGAATTTGCTGGTCGTGCTGTGCAGCTTCCAACGCACTGTTCAGCGACAGACCCGCCCTGGCCAAGACTTTCATCTGCCCCATTCGCCCCGTTATTTCTGTGGCTGCTGCGTCGTCCCTGTTCTTCCCCAGCCCTCAGCGCTCATACAAATACTGCTACGGAGTAGTACGACCGTCGACATGTATGTACATGGCTTAATCAAGATGCCCAGGTCAGGAGCTTAAAATGGGCTTATATGCTGCGGGCTGGCAGGTGGTTTGGGCGGCTAGCAAGGGGAGTTGAGCCATCGCGTTCCTACGTTAAATGACATGGTTTACCGTAGGGAATGCGGAGAACGGAGAATGAACAACATAGTGCCAGGATAATGTTGATTCCTCATAGTAGCCGTGGTCTGAAGTCACCTCCAGCCTCACTTGGGTTTTCGATGACTCGATTCCCAGCCCAGACCTGGGGTAAGTCTGGCGTGATTATGGAGGACCGAATAGTATGCATGTACATCGGGTGCATCGTGCGGGTGCAAGCACTATTACCAGTGCAAGTTGCTCCTTCCCACTTTGAAAGCTGCGTCTCCTATTTTAGCTCCTGGCGCCTGGTCCTGGCTCTTTCTGACTGGCCAGTGGCCACAGACGTGGACTTACCGAACCATCGCCAATCCCCCAAACGTATGTAGCGCACCAGACTCCTTTCAATGTTGCCTTACTCACCCGTTGGCCCTTTTGCTTGGCTCGCCGCATTCTCAAGGCAAAACACTCGCCCTGTGTTGATCTCTTGATCCCCTCCTTTATAATCGCCATCCTATGGGCTTCGCATGTAATACCTTGATCTTGATCGATTCGAGAGCCAACCAGCCCCCCTCCCCTCTTCTCGCCGGCCGTGGATTCGAGCACCAGCACCAGCACCAGCACCAGTTGACCTCCGACTCCATTTGCCCATGTAGCCTCCCCTGACACGCCCCTCTAGAGTCTCACCCCCGAAAAAAAAAGGGCGGCTGGACTTGAATCCGTTGACAACCTCCCGACTTCTACTCCGTAGAGCTAATCCACCAGACCTGGATGCTTTTACCAGCCTTCTCCAGACTCGAGCGCACCAATTTCCTTGCTCCTGTCTGCAACTTTGCGTCGAGTTGCTGCCGCCGCTTTCGTTCCTTGGCTCCCGTTTCCCGACGTGCAGTCCCGTCCGTGTTCTCCGTCGCCCTCGAATCGAACGTCCAACGTCCCAACGTCGCAGCACGCGGTCAACAATTCGGGCGCAGCCATCGCATCGCCTGACCAACTCTCAGGGAGCGCTCGGGCCAGAACCCTCATTGAACGGGTGATTTTTCGATCCGATTCGAAATATTCTTCCACCACGATTCGGTTTTGACCTGATCCCCTAACCTCACCGGTTAGCCGGTCTCTGGTTAATCATGGCGTTCCTATTCAAGTCCAAGAAGAGCCAGGACCGCGCATTATCAAGTCGCGATGGCAACTCTGGCTCACAGGGGTCCATTCAGAGTACCAGTTCTCGCTTGGCCCGCGACGAGAAGAATGCCGCCGCACAAAGAGCTACTCCCACGGGAAGCTTGAATTCCGTCGACGAAAATGGTACTAGTAGCCCGGAACAGCTTCGCAGGGGAGGGAGTTTGGAACAAACTCCGCCATCATCAGATCTACCCGTGAGCCCGTGCCATATTTCCATACCTCTTTTTCAAGCCGGAATCGCGCTAATAATTTCCTCTCATGATTGTCTCAATAGCTTCGAAACACACCACCAGCCTCTAATCCCAATGCCTCTCTGTACCCATGGTCGCAAAGGCGGCTAACATATACCCCAAACCACCCGAGTCCTTTCCCCCGATATGGCGCTGCCGTAAATGCAACCGCGTCGAAAGAAGGCGACATATACATGATGGGCGGCCTAATCAACAGCTCCACTGTGAAGGGCGACTTGTGGCTGATTGAGGCCGGGGGCAACCTCGCTTGTTACCCTCTAGCGACTACCGCCGAGGGCCCAGGTCCAAGAGTTGGCCACTCCAGTTTACTCGTCGGCAATGCATTCATTGTTTATGGCGGTGATACCAAGATTGAAGAGTCCGATACCTTGGACGAGACTCTATATTTGCTGAATACCTGTAAGCAGACTGGCATGCTTGACAATACAGTAGGCAGGTTCTAACAGGCAACTTAGCAACGAGGCACTGGTCCCGCGCCCTGCCGGCTGGCCCTAGGCCGTCTGGGCGATATGGCCATTCACTTAATATCCTAGGCTCCAAGATTTACATCTTTGGCGGTCAAGTCGAAGGCTACTTCATGAATGACCTTTCCGCCTTTGACCTCAACCAATTGCAGTCACCGAACAACAGATGGGAGATTCTCCTTCCAGGCGATACCTCTCCAAAGACGCCGGCCGCCCGTACAAACCACTCTATGATCACATTCAACGACAAGATGTATCTGTACGTATACCTCGCTTTCTTCCGCTTCTTAAAATAGCCGTAATGTACTTACGTGGGTAACACAGATTTGGTGGAACGAATGGCTTCCAGTGGTTTAATGACGTGTGGTGCTACGACCCAGCTGTTAACAAATGGGCTCAGCTAGACTGCATTGGCTACATTCCTGCTCCTCGAGAGGGACATGCTGCAGCGCTTGTAGACGATGTCATGTATGTTTTTGGCGGTCGCACCGAAGAAGGGACCGATTTGGGCGATCTGGCGGCCTTCAGAATATCATCGCGACGATGGTATACTTTCCAAAATATGGGGCCATCACCATCAGCTCGATCAGGCCACAGTATGACAAATGTGGGAAAATCTATTGTTGTCCTAGGTGGTGAACCGAGCTCAGCGACAACTACTATCAACGATTTGGGCATCATGTATGTTCTGGATACGACTAAGATTCGATATCCCAACGATAGTCAGCAAGGTGCTCAGAGGGTAGCCCAGGGAATGCGGAGGCCAAGTGGGAGTGAAGTACCGAATGCCACCGTTCGACAGCTACCCGCTGCCTCGAGTGCCCAAGAGCCACGGAAACAAGGCAATGCACCCGTCACAGCCGCTACCGCAATACCTACTACTCCTGCTAACAAGCCTTCGAACGGGTACCACTCACCACCACCCGGTGGCCCACCCGGTGGCCCTGAGCAACAGAATACAGGCGCTCCATCCGCTCCCTCTTCTAGCACGCCGCCGTCCAAAGTTCCCAGAGCCGGTGTCACGCCGAGCCCTGCTGGTCCGCCTCCTCAAGGACCGACGCCAGCCAAACCTACCGTTGAGACTTCGGCCGTGGGGCGTGCCCGAGGAGCTTCGGCAGATCGTGCTGGGGCACCTGGGTCTCCACAGGCAACAAGACCGCCGCAGGCTGCAGTTATCGCCAGCGAGGTTGATACAGCAGCTGTCAATGGACGACGAACACCGACGACTCAGGCATCGCCCGTTGCACAACCAACAAGAAATGGGTCCAAGCAGGAATCGCCGGCCGGCGATGCGGGCAAGGCCCATCAGAGGGGTCACCGTCACCTGCAGGGTTCCGTGGATAGTTCCGCCGACTCTGGAGCTCGGGCTATCCGACCGTCATCGCCGCCGCCACCCACAAGACAAACGAGTAATCCTCTGTCTCGACGTTCGTCTGGCAGAAATTCTCAGACTGTTGCTCTTCTAAAGGAACTAGATTCGTCGAGAAACAGAAACGCGTGGTACGCTTCCGAGCTGGAGTTGGCGCGAAAGGCTGGATATGTGTCAAGTGCCACCATGGCTCCCCTTGATGCCAAGGCCGCTGAAACATTTGATGATGAGGACCGACCACTAATCGAAGCTTTGTTGGCTATGAAAACGGAACTGGCAAACGTACAGAGCGCAGTGGACAAGCAAGCTGTGGTGGCCGCCAAGCAGATTGCCGAGGCTGAGAAGCAACGTGACGCAGCGATTCAGGAAGCGGTTTACGCCAAAGCCAAACTGACCGCATACTCTGGAGGAAGTTCATCGAGCACGCCTCAGCTGGATGGCGAGCGAGACGATCCGGCGGACCGATCTGGTGAGATTGGCAAGAAACTCGCGACGGCCCTGCACCTTCACAAGGACTTGAAACAACAACTGGAAAGTCTCAGGACTGAATTATCGGCAGAGAAAAATGCTCGCCAGCTAGCTGACGATACTACATCTGCAGCCCAGAAGCGTATGGCCGATCTGGAGACTTACAGACAGCAAACATCAACAGAGGTTGAGCGACTGAAGGCGGAACTACATCTTGTACAGCGGGAGGCCAGAGAGAAATCCGTCGCCTGTGCCGAGGCTGTAGCAGCCTTGGAGCTGATAAGAGTGGAAAGAGGCGAGTTCGAATCCAAATATAAAGAAGCCGTCGGCTCATCAAAGGACCACAACGCAACATTTGAAACTTTGAGAAGCGCCATCGCCGCCTCACAAGACGCCAGATCACACTTGGAGAAGAAGCTCGAAGAAGAGAGACTGGCTCGTGAGTCAGTGGAAGACAAACTCAATAAGTTGAAAATGGAGCACGAAGCTCGTGCAACGGAACTGGTTGCGTCAACGCAACGGCTACGCGATGCGGAAGAGCTGGTCGAAAAACACTCAAACGAGGCCCGAACTCATCGGGAGGCACTGCTATCTGGCCTTGGCAAGATTACAACCAGGGACTTGGCGAACGGAGGCAAGGGCGACAGTGGGCGTCTTGTTGCACTGCAGAACCAACTGGCTACAGCAAACGAACTGGTGAAGAAGTATCAACAGGAGGCTGACGCGGCGGCCGATAAGCTGCGTAGCGCCGAAGAGCGAATCGCAGGGCTGGAGCAGTATCAGGAGCAGTCAAGCAGGGAGGGTGTGGCCATAAGAAGACAGCTCCAGTCTGCCTTGAGGGAAACACAGGGCCTTCAAGCCGGTCACACCGATTTGAAGAACAAATTGGCGGCTCAACAACTCGAGACTAACGCAATGACTGTGCAACACAATACTCTGAAAGATATCCTGGCAGAACGTGGGATTAGTCCGACGGGTGGTGCCGTCCGCGGTCGTAGCCTGGCCAGTCCCCGAACTAGCTCCCCCGACCAAAGCCGCGTGCGAGACTTGGAGATGCAACTCGCCAATGCCACTGCGGCCCATGAAGAGAGCCGACATCAATTTGCATCTCAACAACAGGAGTCAGAGATGGCGTACCGCGATAAACTCCAACAACTCGAGAGCGACTACCAATCAGCAGTGCATTATGTCAAGGGAACGGAAAAGATGCTGAAGCAGCTCAAAGACCAACTGACGCGTTACAAGACGGATAATGGACGCCTCAAGTCGCAAATGGAGGAGCTGCGAGGTCGACTTGAGGAAGCTGAGGGTGATGGACAGCGATCAGGGTCAGCCCAGGCAGACTGGCAAGCCGAGCGAGATGCACTGCATCAGAGGGTGGAGGCCCTCGAGATGGAACTGAGGACTTCTGGATCTAAGCTGGAGCAGAGTCTTGAAAAGCTGAAGAAGGAGCTGGCCGACAGCAAGAAGCAGCGCGATGAAGCTGTCAGGGATCTTGACCTGCACAAGAAGGATCTAGAACAACTTCAAACCGAAAACGCTCTTCTTGAACAGCGGACCACTGACGCGGAGCAAAAGGTGGCGCTCCTACTTGACCAGGTCGAGCACTCGGTTGATAACTATCGACGCCGCAGTCGGCAAATTCCCAACATAGCTATCGAAGGCACGAATGGCGGAGCCCATGGACATAGTCGCAATGAGAGTTCCGAAAATGAGAGTACATACGAGGGCAACAGTCTGGATGCTAGAAACAGCGCGGCGCTCGACAACCTTGCCAGCGAGCTCGAGACCCTGCGAAGTCACTGGGAAGCTACTAACAAGAACTACCGGCTGAGCACCAATTTCGACTTTGACTCTCCTGCAGTGGGCAAGAAGGCGAATGAGGGCTCGACAGATGGTGGTCTGAGTGACAGTCTAGCCGATTGGAGAAAGAGACTCGACACTGAAGACCAGCACGCCGGCAGTGATAAGGTTTAGAAGAGGAGAGCCTGGCCATCCGAAGTTTTTTAAAAATTCAGGCATTCACGGCCAGAGATTTCTGGATATCGCTACGCATTCATGACAAAGACTATATACCCGGCCGTCGCTACATGTTAGTCTCGCAAAAAAAGCAAACTGGTTTTTTTGGCATCCATATGTGTTGTACATTGACGCAGCCCAAGTTTTCTTGGCAGTTGACGCAGGGAAAATCGGAAGCAACCCGGAGTTTGGGAATCTAATCTATTCTTGTTTTGTTTTATTTAATTTTTTTTGTCGAATTTTGGTACATTTATTCTATCAGGGGCTCGGTGTGAGTATGAACGGTTGCGCCTAATAACGCTCGCAAAATGACAATGTCTAAATCATATTGATGGCAAGAATTCCTTCCCCTTCTCCTACCCTTTTTTCTTCCTGTACTGGTTCTTTTTTTGCCAATTTGGAAGGTTTTTTTTTTCCTTTCTTTCTTTCTTCTCTTCAACTTTACAACAAGGACTCAAGTACGACTTTGTCCGGGTATCTTCCTAATGAGGGGAGGCAACAAGACAAAAAAGGGGGGGGGGTCTACAATGTAAACTTTATGGTGAAAGTGTTGGATTGGTATTGAGTTTGTCCAGGATGATGAGCAGATTGATATCACCGTTAATGGTCGGTGGAGTGGTTGAGGACTTTTTTCCAGGTCTTTTGCGAGGTTTTGCTTTGTTGTGTATACGATGATATGAGTTGCTCAAGATGATGAATTGAGTCTGTTTTCCAAGTAGGCTGCTGACGTGACGTTGGTGTGGTGATGTATGTACATGGTGGTTGGGGCCCGTCTTGGTCAAAGCGTGACTGGCTGCCTTTGAATCATGTTAGTATTGTACGTGGATGTTGTGCTGCAGCATGAATGGCAGATGATAAATGGCAACATTAAACTCACTTATACGCCGAGCCTATGTGCGGCATAGCTTCGGTATCGCTCCCATACTTTCCAGACGATGAGGATGAGGGGAGGGATGTTGACTAACACGCCCACGATGGCGACGATGGCTTCGGGGGACAGGGACATGGCGCTTTGGCTCAATGGTTGGATACGTGGAAAGAAGCGTAAACTGTGACTGTACCGAGTACTCGGGGGTATGAATTGAAGAAGATTTTGAGCTTGTCCTCGCGAGATGGCCATGGTGGAACTGAGCAAGGCATATTACTATTTATATAGGTTGACAATGCAAAGCAGTGTCGGTGAGGACGTCGACGGGCAGAAGTCGCCGGAATGCTGAACCCGGGGCGGCGGCGCAAAGGTCGTCACTGGTCAGGTCAGGCAAAGAGGTCGATCTTACTGCCTGCATATGCGTCTCGCTGAAATGTTCGCCTCCATGTCTGCTTCGTGCAGCAAGTCATCTCAAGCAGCCAATAGCTACCCCATCATCGGGCGCGTCAGTGCCGACGGACGTATCCGTGATGCTTCGCGGCAAGCCTTTGTACGTCCATGGCCGCTCAACGAAACTGTTGGCATATTCTGTGATATGACGCTACCTCCTGCACGCCTGGTTGGGAAACAGCCTCATTGTCAACGACGAATCAAATTGGCGGGCCGAACTGATTCTGGGAGTAAGCCACAAACCCTCCCCGTCTAATGGCAATTTCCTATGCGTAATACAGAGTAGCTAACATGCAGAAAAGGCGTCAAGTAACAGGGGAAGACGCTCTCTTCCCAGCACCTGTCTTTGACAGGGAAAAATCCTCTTGTACATGCGCTATTCTTCAGGTGGGTTGGGCCAGCTATCTTTTCATCGGCAAATATTCTTCTTGTGTATCTGAGCGTTTGACCTTGCTTTTATGCTACTGACTAGTTAATAGTTATACTAATATAAAGTTCCACCGCTCGTTTGCCTTTTACATATACCTAAGTAGCTGTATTATCGTCGGTTATAGAAGACTGTTTATATGCAAAGTCCTAAAGCGCCTGGTATGGCCCGAAGTGCCCTGAGTATTCGACCTCTCTATCATCTTGCCAAATTAGAGCTGTTTGGGGCGTGTAAAATGTAACAAAATATCCACTCCCTGCTGTCTAAGGGCGTTGATGCGAACCACAGAGATAAATCGGGGCAGACAGCACTCATGTACGCGGGGATACAGAATATGCCAGAGTTTTCAGAGCCTCTTCTCCCCGACTCTAGAGTCGATCTTCACATTCGGAATCACTCTGGGACGGCACCTCTTGGGATTGCGTCGTGGCACGGGGACCAATTCATGGTGGCGCAACTTTTTGAGTATAGCGATAATGATGTTAACCTTCAGAATGTCGGTGGCGAAACTGTTTTTTGCATCGCTGAAGCTTGTCTATCAGCCTCCACTGGACTTGGATTTGTCGCAGGAAGAAACGCGACACAAGGGAGGGAGGGGAACGAGTAGTTTCATTTGCGTTGTCTGGCGCCTCCATGAAAGAGGGCTTTTTGTTGAGGCCAGGGTTAAAAACAGGCAATCTCTGGGTGTGCAATATTACGCGGTGTGTGGTTATGTATTGTCTGGTGCTTCGATATCGGAGGAGAACGCTGGAGGAGACGGGGAAGTAGTTGAAGCCTGTCGCGGGTAATAGTCGGGGGAGTTCGAATTTCGGACAAGAGTGGGCGAAGGTGCAGGTTTTGTACCGGACAAGTATATGGGCCAATAAGAAGCTAATTATTTACAGGTACGTAGCTTCACGAGGAAATAATACGATGATATAAGTACTGGTAATCTCCAGATTTACATAAAGCTACATTATATCCATCGCAGCTGTTTTAGACAAGAAAGGTACCCCGGAAGTATCACAAAGCCGTGGGTGGGTCCGCTGCAAAACTGCCCTTGGTATATTCAATAGGATCGATAAAGTTAATTATAAGTTGGCTCTAATCAATTAAGACACTTTGGCCGAGTGGTTAAGGCGGTGCCCTGCTATCTTGCTTACGTAAGTTACATAAGGCATTACTTTCGGGTGCGTAGGTTCGAATCCTGCAGGTGTCGATTTTTTTGCTTTTCAACACGACTTTCATGTTAATAGATTGCAGGATAAGGGGTGAGTGTTTCTTTGCGGAGGGGGAAAGCGGCGCCTAGGTGTATTTTCTAGGCTTGCGTTTATTTCATTGCATGCTCTCTGCCGGTTCTGGGAGGAGCTGCCATTATTGGGCATTTGGACCTCTGGTGGGCAACAGATGGCTTCTTCACCCGAGTTGCTGAAACAAAATTATCTAACAGTAAATGTTGGATTCTGGCCAAATATCAGTTCTTTCCCGAAGTCAACCGTTTTTTTTTTTTTTGCCTTTTAGGTTGACCAAGAAAGAGATTGGCATTAAAGTGTTGAAGCTTGAAGTTGGGATGGCCCTCTTACCCTATAAGAACCCACAGAGTTGTGACAAGATTGACCAAGGCACTGAATTTAGAGACGGCTATCTCACAAGACGCAACATTTGAAAACGAACCCCCTGCTCAATCTGTATTATCACATAATCATGACCCCCAGTACTGGGTCGCCGCATGCTCTTTGGAAGACTGGGATAGACTCTATTTGGGCAATTTCGCATGGGATTTCGCATGGTGCGCGCAGCAGCCGAGCCAGCAGCAATAAGGGCTGTATGTTGGATTATAGCACAGTCTCGGAACCTAGTCGCAACAAGCGGCATAATGGTTACGGGACCGTATATGAGAGAGAGCATGGAAACTGCAACCAAAAAATTAACACTATTAGAAACTGGATGCCGCACCGGCTGTTCCATGTTGGGTCAAACGCTTCATTGCCCGGTGAATTACGCCCAAGCACACGAATGGCTGGCAATTACCTGTACGACATGCCACATTAAGTCATTACTGGCGCCATGTAAATAAAGCCTCGTAAGCTATCGCAGAATACACTACATGCGTTTACACAGGAGATTCCTCTACGAGACTTGCTAAAATTGTTCCGGGACGCTGTCCACATAACTCGGAGATGGGGTTAATAGCTTATTTCATATAATGATAGTCTTTGGCATTACAGGTTCTTAGTTTTCCTTAAGGCCTAGATGATCGAAGAGCTTAGTCTATGCGACCAAGTCGGCAAGAGCCTTTGCCCTACGTCCCGTTATCGTAGCCCTCGTGTAACTGCATAACAACTATTCAGAGTATTGTGTCCATGATAATTGGGTCAAAGAAAATAACGGAAAGGAATTGACCAACAAAATATAAAGAAGAAAAGCAGGATAATTAGTATAAACTTTGAAATCAGATACCCAACCCAGACAGGGAATAGTTCATAGCATGATAAATAGCCGGTAACACCTCCGACTCAGCAGGAAGAGAACATTTTCGTGTGTCAGACCGACAAGTATTCATGCTACCGCCAGATTCAACAAATAGTTTCTTGTGGTTTATAAGTACGCTATCTAGTCTTGACCTGGTCATGTGTTCAATAGTAGAGGGCATGTTAATGTGCCGTATATACAGATCTTGGGAATCATGGTGGCCTGTAATGGGATAGATAATTGATTGAGAGGGTTTGACATGCTGGATTGTCGAAGGAGGCCCACTCAAGCGTGCTTGTTCAAGAGACTGAATATGTGGCAATAGCATATGGCCCTTTTGCTGCCCGGCCTCTCCAGTGTCGTTGTTCATCCCGACAGCACGTTCGGACTGGCGCTTCCGCGGAAGAATCTGGTCTGAGCCTATGTCTGCTGCGTCGAGCGCTCTTTTCACAGATATTTGATCTCGCAAAGATTCTGTAGACGGCTGTACAAGAAGTAGCTCGGTATCAATCATGTTGAGCAACTCAACACACTTCTGTTGCATAAAATTTCTGTCCGTTTTGCTCTCAATGTCATCGTGACGGCGAACATGTCGAATCCATTCGATCAAAGTTCTTGATGTCCATGGGGGTACACAAATCGGGCATGTGCGCTCAAGCTTGATATCTGCAGCCAGTAAATCAGTACGCAACATGTAGTAATTAATGCTTCATCTTACGCGTTCCGCAGTGCTCTCTAAAACTAGCCAACTTTTCGACGGGTTTGACGCAACAATTGTCTCTCGGGCACTAATAACCATTTTGATCTTTGTGTTTGGTCAGCGGGTTGTGCTGGACTGTCTGCGAAGGATCCGCGGCCAGAAGAATATTATCCTCGGCATTCGAATACGAGAGAGACTGTCCAAGGTGTTGTTGGAGGTCGAATGCTAGCTGTCTCTGCCGTAATCGTTTGACTTCTTCTTCTTCAAAGTGTGCATCACGTTCTTCAGAGCTTGCAAAGGTAGCTAGGCAGGTACATCGAAACTCGGACGGGTACATGCTCAAAGTATAGCGATAGAACGTGAAGATTACAATCGAAGGAATATAATGCAGATAATAGCTATATCGCAACTACTCCTCTGTCTTGCCGCTAATAACGCCCTCCTTGCTGTCCTGCTAATAAGTACTAACAGCTATACTGTATATATAATTAGTTAATTTATACTGCTTAGGGACTTTATATATAACTATTATACGTTATCTAGGTACAGCTATATATTTTAATTAGGGGCTATAATATTACCTGTTATTATTATTACTTTTATACTTATACCTATTTCTAAATAACTAAATGACTAACTAACTATTCTTAGTCTTATTTAAATATTATTACCTTCCTATTTTATCCTATTGTTTACCCCAACCTACTGCTACTATTTAACCGCAGTATATATATTAGCAACTTCTAATAATGCCATCGTCAGCATCAATCAAGCCGCCGGCCTGTCAATGCGCCCGATACAACACGACAGCCAGGATTGTACGTATTCGGAGGGCATTCGCAGCTTTCTCTCCATCGCTCCATCGCTCGACACAGTGCTCGTTATTGATCCTCCCCTCGGGTTAGCAGAAGCTGTCGGCTAGCATCAGCCTCTTCTGGTTCAGGGTCCCTTGTGGGGGTAAGTCTAGTAAAGTGAGGAGACGGTTGACCTCTCGTTGAGATAGGCGACGAATCTCTCCCCTCGTTCTTGGACAGTTTTGGATCTCATTCCCTGTAAATATATTTTGAAGCGGGAGTAATCGATGGCGTGGATTTATTGTAATTGCATTTCGGTTTAGGTTTTTGATAATCGAGTTATATTCGCGAGCATCTTGAGTAATCCGGTTCTGGTGAATCTGCCGTAGAAATGAGGTGTTTTGGTCTTGAAGTGAGCTCAATTGGGCTATAATTTGGTTCAAACTATCATTTATTAGCCGAATCTTATTATGTTCGTTGCGAAGTTGGTTGCTAAAACATTCTATCTGGCTGCTAAGACATCTGAACTGGATCTGAGTCGTATCAAATGAGTTGCGAAGCTTGTTGCTAAGATATTTCCATTCGTTCTTAAGACTATTAAGTTCGTTCTTAATACTATTAAGTTTGTTCTGGATATTAAGTCGGTTCTTAAGACGATCAAGTCGGCTCTCAAGACGATCAAGTCGCCGGCTTCAACCACAGGCGGAATATTTGAAAAACGCCTAAATTGTACCGCTGCGGCCTCCAGGTGCTGGCCGAGTGCGTTAAAATCAGGTTGCTGGTTTGCCATCATATAGCAAAGTAAACAGGATGCAATTTGAGCGGTGATGGGATTGGCTGTGAAGTGGTTTTTTAAGCAAAACGCGGAAAGACAAAAGAATGCGCCTTCCAGCTTTACTTCTTTAATAAGAGTCCCGGAGAGATGCGCCATCACAATCACAAGCCTTATAGTTTGAGCTTAACCTAAAATTGGTCTAGACGACCTTCGATTACTACTATTACTAGTAGAAGCTTAAATTTTCATGCCGGCACGTATCTTTGTGGATTATCGTGATCCTGCCATTTTAGTGTTAAAGGCGGACTGACACCAACAGCGCATCGCGAGCTCTGCAGGCGGCCCCCAGAAGGGAAATGAAAAAGAAGCTCTAGGAAATGATGCTAGCAGCTTCAACGGGCCCAAACCCAAATTGAACCTTTAATTTTGACCCGCCCGGCTCAGCGCTTTGCTTGCACCTATGACAGCATTGAAGGACTTGATTTCGTGGTCATCGGACCTAGTCATGATCGTGAAGTGGTATTATTGGGCCGGCTATTATTCCGGGCCACTTGAAAATAATGATGTTGACGATGATGATGTTGGAGGAAGAAATATGCTGCGGCTGCCTTGTTGTCTGGGGGGTTTAGTGCACAGCAGTGATGCCCTTAGTCAGGTCACAATAAAATCACAAAGAAACACGAAACTAAGTAAATATCGCGATTTCCATTCAAGATCACTCGGAAATTACATACAAGGGTGTGGCAGACTGGATGTGTGCACCGCGTAGTTATCATCTTGATGGAGCGATGTGGGTTACAGCGCTCATGCTCACAATACGGAGTAGACGGACTCGTTCTTCTCTGCTAGCTGCACTGCCAAGACCCCAAGAGATGTCAGCCACACATCCAACGCCACAGTCCCATAGACTGGAGTAACGTTGTGGCGCCACACAATGATGACACTCGTCAAGTTGACTAAACCTACAACCGCATCAAGTCTCAAACCCGAACCCTTACCCGCGATAACAACGGTCCCCGTACGACATTATGCAGATGGGGGATACACATCTGTACCTCCATAGGTGTATGTAGCTTCTGGCTGGGAAGTGCCGTTGCTAGCGAGAGCCAGACTCCTTTGATCGAGGATCACGTTGTCGCCACCCGTGAGCACATGACAATCCCAGGTTGGCCGGATGAAGCCCTAGGACACCATGTTTGTCGCCGCGACGCTCTTAGTATCCGCCTTGCTGCCATGGATAACGACGTCGATGCGGGCGGATTACTTGGCGCAGTTGCGCCAGGACACGGTCGACATGTTCTATCACGGGTTCAGCAACTACATGAAGCATGCGTTCCCAGAAGATGAGGTATGGCGGTGAGCAGGGACTGATTGGTTAATAGATTGCTAATTGTCGATTTATGAATAGCTGCGACCACTAACGTGTGGTGCTTTAACTCGAGACCGCGACGACCCGACCCGGATTGAATTAAATGATGCTCTGGGCAACTATTCTCTTACCCTAATCGACAGCTTATCAACGCTCGCCATATTGGCAGGCGGCCCGCAAGACGGCTCCTATACAGGCCCTCAAGCTCTGAGCGATTTCCAAGATGGGGTTGCCCAGTTCGTTCGTCTCTATGGGGATGGTCGACGCGGTCCGTCGGGTGTGGGTGCGCGCGCTCGTGGCTTCGACCTCGATAGCAAAGTTCAAGTCTTTGAAACGGTGATTAGAGGACTAGGCGGCCTTCTGAGTGCCCATCTGTTTGCTATTGGAGAGTTGCCCATAACAGGGTACGATCCAAAGCCCGCAGAAACCCTCGCTGAAAAGGATCCATTGGAACTTGCACCGATTCCCTGGCCAAACGGACTCAAATATGATGGCCAGCTGCTCAGGCTTGCTCTTGATCTGGCAGAGAGGCTCTTGCCAGCATTCTACACCAAGACTGGAATTCCCTACCCCAGGGTGAATCTCCGGACCGGTATACCCTTTTACGTCCATTCTCCTCTGAACGGTGATGCAGACAGATCCAAGGATGAGGAAGGGCGCTTAGAGACCACGGAAACTTGCAGCGCGGGCGCAGGCAGTTTGACTTTGGAGTTTACGGTTCTCAGTCGGCTAACGGGCGATCCGAGATTTGAGAATGTAGCCAAGCGAGCGTTTTGGGAAGTTTGGCGGCGGCGAAGCGAAATTGGCCTCATTGGTAACGGAATTGACGCGGAGCGCGGCTTTTGGATAGGCCCTCACTCAGGCATTGGTGCGGGCATGGATAGTTTTTTTGAATATGCCTTCAAGAGCCATGTTCTTCTTTCGGGGCAGGAGATGCCTAATGTGACACGGTCTCGAAGACAGAGCACGACAAATTGGTTGGACCCGAATTCTCTTCATGAGCCCTTACCGCATGAGATGCATTCGTCTGATGCGTTTCTCCAAGCGTGGCATGAAGCGCATGCGTCTGTTAAACGGCATATTTACACGGATCGAAACCAGTTCCCCTACTATTCCAACTCGCATCGGGCGACGGGCCAGCCGTATACCATGTGGATTGATAGCTTGGGAGCCTTCTACCCCGGTCTTTTGGCTCTAGCTGGCGAGGTGGACGAAGCTATTGAGGCAAACCTCGTGTACACGGCGCTGTGGACAAGATACTCGGCGTTGCCCGAGCGTTGGTCCATTCGCGAAAACAACGTCGAGCCTGGTATTGGCTGGTGGCCTGGTCGACCGGAATTCATAGAATCGACATATCATATCTATCGCGCGACTAAAGACCCATGGTATCTTCACGTCGGCGAAATGGTCCTCAAGGATATCCGGCGTCGCTGTTACGCACCCTGTGGTTGGGCAGGGCTGCAAGATGTTCGAACCGGGGAGAAACAAAACCGCATGGAGAGTTTCTTTCTCGGCGAAACCACCAAATACATGTATCTCCTGTTCGACCCAAATCATCCTCTTAACAACCTCGACGCCGCGTACGTCTTTACCACTGAAGGCCATCCTCTCGTCATACCAAGAGGCAAGAACAGCAAGCCCGTCCGTCGCAAGCGCCAATCCAGCAATCTCAAAGATGTATCCGTCTCCAGCTACTACAACGAGAAGTTTACCAATACATGCCCAGCTCCCCCGCCCTTGCAAGATCCCTTGACTGGGTCTTCCACTGCCGCCAGGCCCGACTTGTTCGGTGTATCTCGCTTCACCAACCTCTACAACACACCAAACCTTCAAGGCCCTGTTGAAGAAGTCCTCGTACATGACGAAAAAAAAGGCCTGATCACCAAATACCGCGCCACTTCCAACCACACCATCTTCCCCTGGACATTGCCTCCCACTATGCTCCCAGCAAACGGGACCTGCGTCGCTCCCCCCCAGCGAGTGATTTCAGCCATTGAATTCCCGACCACCGACGCTGCAAGCTCGTTGATTTCAAGACTCGGTGCGCACATTGCATGGTATAGCTACCTCGGCCCAACAGCCACGAATCTGGAGGGCCTCCGGTTGCAGCTTGAACAAGAATTCAGCGACGACCGAGGCGAAAACGTCTGGAGGATAACACACGTGGGCAACACACAGCTCGGTCGTCATGAAACAGTCTTTTTCCACGGAGAGCACGTCCGGCATCTCAAGGATGAAGCATTTACATGCCTGCGGCACAAAGACTCGGTCAACATACAGGTCCTTGTTGAAGCGCCCCGTCCCTCAAATTTCACCACACCTCCGACCTCTGAAAACACCAGTCCTCCATCATCTTCCTCCGCCATACTATCTAGCAATATCGATACCGACCTTGACGCCGCCGACCTGGGTGTGATCCCATCCGAGTCGCTGTTCAAACATCTCCTCCGGGCAGTAACTTCCGTCTTCGACCCCTCAGAGACAGACGCCCCCGAATCGGAAACCCGCGACTCCGTCTCCGCATCCTTTCACACGTGGCAGGCATTCACCTCTGTCGGCGCAGGGTCGTACCCCGTGCCCTCAATCCTCGACAGCCCGATCCCCGGCTCTCCGACTTACAACTCTCACGATCCCATGGCCAACTTCCCCTGGAAAGCAATCTACATTGCCGACGAAGCCTGCTCCGGGCCCCTCCCCGACTCGGCGCCCAGAGATCACCAGGTCATCGTCATCAGGCGAGGCGGGTGCTCTTTTAGCGACAAGGTCGCAAATATCCCGGCCTTTGCGCCGCGCCGAAGCTCGCTACAGCTGGTCATCGTGGTCGACGAGGCCGACGAGCACGGCCAGCACAGGGACGAGCTGCCCCGGCCGCTGATGGAGGTGGAGCAACTCACGCCCAAGGGCATGAAGAGACTGCACGGGGTGCCGCTGGTGCTGATGCGCGTGGCAAGGGGAGAGTACGACTTGTTCCACAGCGCGCTCGCCGTCGGCATGCGCAGGAAATATACCATTGTGAGCCAGGGGCTCATTATCGACAATGCGGTAGTGTTATAGCAGTATGTACATGGCTTCAATTTAAATATCGATTCGAGATGTATTCATGACGGAGTATTCTGGCATATATACCGCGGGCAACGCCGCGCAAAGAATAAAGCAGCGCGTATAAAACGAAGGGGGTGGACAATGGGTCCGAATGCAAAGGACTTGCTTGCCCGGCACACCGCATGCTACAATGAGGTGTGCAGACTATCTGATCCGGTGACGAGCGAACGCGGCCGGGCCCAAGCCAGGTTGAGCACCCTGCGCCTTTGCCACGGGATCCTTGGTCCGCGTTATTCCTCATACTTGAAGTGGCGCGCGGCCAGCCGTCCATTGGACGGGATATAGGCATCGTCCTCTGGCTTTGCTCGGTCTGCCTTGCAGGTTCTACGGTGGGCGGCGATGCGCCCCTGGGATTCCTAGCCTTTCATGAGAAACTCTGCTGGGGTCCCCCATCTCTGGTTACAACGAAGCCGTAGTGGCCCTCTTTGATCTTCTTTCATGATACATTGTCCAGCTCGAGATTCGTCTCGCCCCGGATGCGACGCTCACCAAGCGTAAAACCCTTGTTTCTCTATGGGATGCCACGGTGAGTCCACAAGCAACACAAACTGAAATACAGTCTGCCCTACCAAGTGGTGCAGGTGGTGGAACTTGTGAGACCAAATGCCCAGATACCATTTACGGGAACCACTGAGCAGAAAAACGTTGTATCATTATTTTTTCTCTCTTTTTAGACGGGGTAGATACAGGCGCTTAGGTTGCATTTTCCCATCACCAAAAGAAATCTATCAATCATCAAAAAGAAACCAGATCTCTTCTCTCATTCATGTGTTGAATCGCTCCTTCAGATGCTCAAAACGTCATCATTGTCGTATTAAAGACAAACTCTTTTTTTGCTCGTCTAGTTTGGCTGCGCACCAGCTTCTCCAAGTCCTCATATTCGAAGCCGATCAAAGGGTGTCCTCAGAGGTTTCCAACCAGGTTTGTGGGGTTTCTTGAAATTATTCCGTCTATACCAATCGAGAAAAGAAAACACAAAATGCCACCACCCATCATGAAAATAAAAACAAAATTGAACTTTTTTTTATATAAAACATATTTCCAAAACGCCTCTGGTTTAGGTTTTCTTGTGTCGAAGTCGCACCCGTGTGTGAAAACTCGCAACTCGTGACAACCAGCGCAATGGAAAAGAAGGTGTTTGTGGCCATGAGCCGTGCCTTTGTGCAATTATTCGCCAGCTCCGTCGCTAAAGGCAGGAGAATTAAGGTGTTGATATCGAGGCGTGGCGGTAGATCGGGTCGTTGAGGGTTATTTAAACGCCCTCCAGCAGGATGGCTGTAGGGGCCGCGCCAAGTTTGTCACGGCCGTCGAGACCGGGAACTTCCAGAATGAACAGATAGCCCATGACTTGACCCTTGAGTTGCGTGACGAGATCAGCTGCGGCTTTAGCAGAGCCACCTAAAGTCATACTATAAGTTTCTTTCCATAGAGATAGCAATTGATCGGGTTGTTGGCCAAGCTTACCGGTTGCAATAATATCGTCCACAATGAGAACCTTCTGCCCCTCCTTGATGGCATCTTGCTGCATTTGGAACAAATCCTTGCCGTACTCTTTGACATACTCAGCAGTGACGCAAGGGCCGGGAAGCTTGCCCTTCTTGCGAACGGCAGCAAAGCCAACGCCAAGACTCAGAGCAAGGCCAGGGCCAAAGAGGAAGCCGCGGGCATCCAGCCCGACAATGATATCGGGCTTTACGTTGTTGAAGGTCTGGGTAATCTGCAGCTCGAGAGCGGAAACGAGAGTAGCGTGGGCGTCGACATTGGCGAACAAGGGCATGATATCAACGAAGTCAATGCCAGGAATAGGGAAGTCGGGAAACTGGCGAAGGGTCTTGCGCAGGCTTATCTTTGCACTGGCGAGTTGGGCGGCGGAGGAGGCGGCGGCGGCGGGCTGTCGTCCCTCGGCATCTTGGGCAGTTGAAGCAGCGGTTGTCTGAATATTGGACGACAGGTCTGAAGTGTGGTCTAGGGGAGGGGGCCCGGTCATTGTGAGGCGGTAGCAGAGGAACGAAGAAGGGGAGAAGAGGGAGAAGAGGAAGAGAAGCAGGCAGGCAGAGTCAGAATCAAGCAAACGGAAGAGGAGGAGTCAAAGGGTCAACGGCAAGGCAAGGCAAGGCAAGGCAAGGCAGAGAGGAGTGGCAGAGGAGTGAGCCAGCGAGGATGGTAGGTGTGTGAGAAATTTCAGCGGGCTGGCGGGAGCTGGCGAGCTAGGATGCGCAACAGGTACTCGGTACTCCGGCCTCCGTACTCCGTACACAAATGTTCAGCAGCGCCGCAAGACAAGACGCATAAGGGAGGAGTGGCCCGGCACACAGCAGGAGCCAGTTGCCAGCTCAGTTTGCTGGTGCCAGTGCCACGCCTGCCCAGTCGTGCTTGACCTTCCCGGACATATGTATGCACCATGGCACTGTCTGGGCCAGCAGGCAGGCGCAGGCTGCCCCAGCACTCCGTATGGAGGGGTGGTGGGGGGAACGACATTGGAAGGGAAGGAGGGGGAGGGGAGACAAGACAGCTCATCTATCCCAACCCGGGCAGGAACCGCTAGTCACCCAGGCTGTCAGGAAGGAGCACTTGAGGATAAAGACTTTTGATGGCGCCGCGCTCGCACACGGCAACCTAATGCCTGAGGTCCAAGGTCCAGTCCAAACTTGACGTGGGCCACGCCAGGCCACGCCTGGCCGCGCCAGGCCGCACCAGGCAAGGCCAAGTGCATCACAAGTGAAAGTCGGTGTGCATTTTTTTTGTATCTTTTTTTTTCAACTTCAAGATTGTCTCCTGTTATTCCATATCTTTGATGCCGGCCGGCTTAGCGATGAGCGGCAATCCGGATCGGCCCACGTTGCAATCAAAGGCATGAACTTGCACCCAATGGCTCGTGTACGAGTCGACCGGGTCCCTCCAGGTACGGAGTACTTCTATCCGTCAGGTCACGGTTACTGTTACCGTTACGGCTTCTTGTTGTGCTTTGCTTGTACTCTTGCATTATTGCGGCAATCAAAACATTCCGGACATGCTCCCCCCGCGGCCAAACTTGGTGTCCTGGTGCCTGGCGTCCTGGATTCTCAACCAACTACTCCGTACCGCACGGGTTCCCAAAATGGCTTGAGCTCCCAGCTACCTTGCGCATAAGTATGGCGCGCATGTTATGGCATGGCTTAATTAGTGCCAGTGCTTTTCGGCTCACATATTGACTCCATCAAGTATCTTGGTTTGAACCAGCTCTTGTTATTGACTATGGCGTTTGTGGCCCACGGTAGCACGTGTGTGCGTATGTAAGTGAGCTTGCGAGTCAAAAACCCTTCTTGGCAAACAATCAAGGTCAGATCGGTTCCCGAATAGCTCTTGGGTCCCGTCGTCATCATTGCCCAAAAGTCCAAAAATTGCTGCAAAAGAACAATGCCATACATAGAAGCCCTGACTCAACATGGCATATCCCCCCGCCGCGTCATTCTCTCTCTCATCTCGTACGCGAAACATACAATGCATCTACAGATGGCTGAACTGCAACCTTGCGGGCTGCGACACAAAGAAGAGCCAATGGATCGCTCCATGCTTCAGTCGGGCAAAGTTCTCATGCTACTACTCGCTCAGTACTCGACCCAGCAATGGATAGCTGTGGGGTGGACAGGGAGCATCAGCGCGGACATACGGCCGGCGCAACTGCAACCAGGTGAAAATTGAGTGCTCCATTGGCAACCATCACGGCCTGGCACGGACGCAAGCCACGGTCGAAATCTTGTGGGCAAATGGCATGCTTTCCAATGCGCAGGTGGGAGTCATTCCGGTCACAGCGTCTGCCCACGTCGACACGACGCGAGGGTGAAGTGTTAAAGCGCGAGGTGTGAGGTGTTATGATGCAACACGTACTACCCTGTTAGTCCAAGAAAGGGCTGCCATAGCTCTTCTCCAGCAAACATGAAGAAAGAAACACGACGGCCCCGCGGGCCCGGGCCTCCCTACACGCGGTGAAGTGTATTCCTCTTGATTCCGATCGGTCCGGAGCGGACTGCGGAACCATTCGTCCCCAGTACACATAGTATTCCTAGGCTGATGTTTGAGAAATGTCGCACCACGAGACGGTTATTATCCTTACCTTCCGCCTTTCCAAAAGAGAGCCTGCGACATCCCACTTCGTCCCGCCCAGCATTTGGCTTGCATATCTCTGCGGTGGAGTGCGCTCCAATTAAAACAGGACTTTGATGCGCTGGTCCGGAGCGCACCATGTCGTGCGTTATTGTTCGTATACTACGACAACAATGGCGTGAGCCTAGGCAGCTTGCCAGGTAGCCAGGCTAGCGAGGTGCGAGCGATATTGGGGTATCCCAGCACCCTGTGAAGCCATGAGGTTCAAGACAAGACGGATGGAATATCAAAGCGGCGGTGACTTTTCACTGCGATACCAATCCTACTACGTACACATTACGCTTTACATATGCAGTTACGAGTAATGCAAGCCTCTCCTAGTCACTAATCCTCGACTACCCGACAAGCGAGGCATTTTATCATGGGCCAAACAACAAGAAGATTGGACTGCCACAGGATACCGGGGCCGCCAAGGTGCCAACCGGGCCATGCCGACCACTTGGTTGCCTGAACATGGGATTGATTCCATTCTTAACTTGATTCAGGTTGTCGTCTTGACTTGGTTCGGTTGCAGCTTCTCCGTACAGACATGCCTGCCTGTCCTATGGTTTGCTTGTCCGGGTACATAGCCATGAAACTGTATTTGAGCTATGACCGGCAACTATGCTCAATACTACTCATCATGCTGGCGCATACCATTATCAAGCAAAAATAAGTCCAGATTAAACGCCAAGGCTCTCGACTCGGCTGGCACCGGTCCGAAGGAGACGTCACCCTCGCTTGAAGCCGCACTTCGGGATAGTTGGGCAGATGTTATCGTTATCAAAATAAGGCTTCAAACTTGCGTCTACGCCCGGGCAAAGATGGGCAAGGTCAACAGGTTGTTTGTCGCCATGCATGGGTGACGATGAAGGCCGGTTTCGACATTGACAGCAGTGTACGGACTACCAACAAAATATTGATAGAAAAGGTCATTTTACAGCTCGACGGCTTGACGAGCATGTCTGTCCGAAGAACGCCTGTTCTTAAACGCACTGATATCAACCAAGAGAAAAGCCCGCCGCTGACAAGACATCAAAAGCCTGCTTGCCCTGCACCTTGGGCTCCAATGTGCGATACTTGAACGCCCTCACCACCACAAGGCGGCGCAAACCGAAAAACCACATCTCACGTCCCGTATCCCTTCCCGACATCTCTTGACTCCAAGCCCTCCGCGCCAAACTCTCCAACAATTGCAGAAACCACCCTGCGCACCGACATCGAGGTTCCCCCTCGTCGATTCTTCCTTTCTTGGAATCCTTCTTCCTGTCCTCGTCGCCTCTGCGGGGAGGGAAGCGGAAACAACAGCTCAAGCCCTGTTGATGCGCAACTTGCAGCGCATATGATGTGGCACGGCGTCATGCAAGCCTCAAGCTCGTAGGCAAACATTTTTGATTTACTTGTGTGCCTGGCAGTGTTTAATCCGCCTTTATGTGTGTTTGTGTGAAACTCCTTCGTTTGGTTTCAATTGAGTCCCTCGTCCCGTCTCTTACACAGATTGAAACAAATCATCACGTAGCAACAATTCATGCATCCAAGAGGGTTTCAAAAGTAAAGTAGATCTATTATTGTGAGGTATCTATGATATGCTAAAGTGCTTGTCCCAGAACAGCCAACCCAAAAATCACAGTTCAGAAAAGGGGGTATCAGTCTGTCACAGGGACAGAATAACAACAAAACCAACCATCTAAGTGAAACTGCCGCTCCCCCCTTACCAAAAAAGGAACCAATGCATCAAGTCTAGACGTTCAATATTCAAACCCGCCATCCACGACTCCCACCCTTCTCTTTCCAAAAAAGAAAAAAAACAACTTGTCTGGGCAATCCCCCTGCCAAAGCTTGCTGTAACACGATAAAGACTAAAAACCGGGGATGTCTGCATTCCACCCCCCAGACGCTGTACCAAGTATCACCGCTATTATGCAAAGCAAAAAAATGCCACCACACAGCCATGCCTGCCTGTGCGGGCAGACACATGGTATATCTTATCGGGGATTCAACGGAACTGGAGCCGTATTATAGAAAACAGCATGTTCTGCAAAACATGCAGTATCACAGCCACACAAGTCGGCAGGAGTTCTGGCCACACCGTGAAATCCAACTTGCCCTCCAGCCCAACGTCCACCTTGAAGCAGAGCCTAATGAGCAGCCGTACCGCAAGACTGGCAATCAGCTCGCACGCCCAGGTAATCGAGGACGCAGAAACGGTGAGGTTGAAGTTTTCAAACGCGAAAAACGGGTATACGGCTTTATTGGCGCCGTAGTGCAGGACAGCGACGCTGCCCAAAAAGGTGGCCATGGACGTGTTTTCGGCGAGGAATCGAATAAAGACATTGCGAGTCTGGAGCTTTTGGTAAGACCCGTAGCTGAGGCCATTGAGGCCGAGGACGGTCAGGATGCGGTGAACAAACCGAGTCATCATGATGGGGGTGATGACAACGAGGGATGTGGACGAGAGGATTTGGAGACTGATGAACTGTCCCGGAGAGCGAAGTCGGGCGTATAGGGCACGGACGTAGGTCTGGTAGGTCAGCATGAAGTAGCTGTAGCACATTGTGTTAGTCTGACTGTCAGATTATCATCTTTCATGGTCACGTATAAAACAGAGACATTTGCCCAACGCCAACCAAATGTGGAAACGAGAATGGCCATGTTCGTATACACGGAATCCAGGAATGACGCACAGCTTAAAGACCCAACTCAGCGGGTAGCTCCCGACTCGCTCGCCCTCGCGGATACCCAGCACCCAACCCGTCAAGGCGTCCAGAAGATGCACGGTGGCGACCCAACCATAGACATAGACGACCGTCTCCAGATTGTTGTGCGGCAAGGTCTGCACATACAACTCGGCATATGCCTCTCCGATAACATACACCATGAAGCCGACAAACAATGCGACGCAGAACCAGAGGAACCTCACAAAGCTCGCTGGCAACCACCTTCGTCTCATGGCTACTCGTTGAGAACGCAATGGCGGGTTCACGTACAACATGTCCGGCTCCAAAGACTCCGGGGCAATGTTGTTGCGCCAGCGTCGATCTCGCCTCGGAGGCAGCGTGTCTGGGTCACCAGTCCACCATGATGATGTAAAGATGCGTTGCGTCTCGGATAACGAGTGTCGCAGACCAATGTGTCTCTCATTGGTCATGAGTATGAGAAAGGCGATTGCTACAGGGGTCGCCATGATGATGAAGGTCCATGAGATCCACGACGTGTTGTGGACGGTAAGCCAGCGAGTTTCGGGTATGTAGTAAATGGGAATCGGGACGGCAATGGACAGGATGGCGATGAGAGAGACAGTCACGGGGAAGCCCAGCGACTTGGGCCACCAGTTGAGACTGTACAGGTTGAAGACCTTGGTGATCCATATCAGCGCAGTGATGTTGTAGAATCCGTAGTAGACAAAGAGGAAAAACCAAAAGTTGACTTGGACTTCAGCAGAACCGTGACTGGGGGGCTTGCGGGCGACATCCCCAGGGGAGCTGCGATTGTCGTCTTCGGGTAGAGGGTATTGGGGGAAGGGTATGGCACACCATCCGATGGCCTGTGGTTGTTGTCAGTATAAGCCAGCTCAACCCGCTCGACTCGTCATCAGACTTGTCCGAATACGAGCAAAAAGAAAATGGAAAACCCACCAAGGCAGTGGGCAAAACCACCAAAAGGCCATACCTGCTCCACCACCTATCAACGGTCCTCTTGACGGCAGTCTGCCTCGGGTTCACCCACAAGTCCATGATCCAGCGTTGCCAAACCTTCTGCCACATGGAAAGGTCGTCATCATAGTCGTCGTCGTCGTCTATGGCGGCATCGTCATCAGCCTCACCGGCGAGCTGTGCAGCCACCAGGGCGCCGTAGCCAACGTGAACACTGCCTCTCCCATCGCTTAGTCCTGATGTTCGATCCGATAGCAGCCCAAGCTGGCTAGATCGCCGCTGCGTCTGGCCCGGGCGAGGAGGCACGGCTCGGAATCGTCCTAGCAAGGGCGATGTGTCGTTTGGTCGGACGCGAGACTCTGTGCCTTGTGTGAACTGGAAGAAGCTAGGCATTGGGGCAGATTAAGTAGCACGGAGGAGCACGGAGTAGCACGCGGGCTACATTGGACACTGTTCTCGCGCCAGAGAGGGTTTGACGACGCGAGAGCCAACGCTCCTTGTGCCGGGCGAAGGAAGGGGGCCAGCGAGGGCCGGATATTTGAGGCCAAGACGGCCGCTCTACCGTTAGACTTTGTATGTGGCGATGTTGGATGGCCAAACCGGGGCTGATTAGGCACAGACGCAGTTCGTGAGCAGGTTGGGCCGAAAGGCTCCAAGAGACGTCTGGGTGTTGGAGGACGGTCCAGCCGCGTCAATCACGGGGCAAAGGGCTGGAGATGCAATTGGCGGTGCCGTTGAATGTTGGCAGATGGGATGGACGACCTGCCCCTGTGACGACGACGGGAGCTGCCACTGGCGCAAGGCAGGGCAGCCCTTGGGCCCTCCAGATGTCCAGTCATTCCAGACATGACGTCCCTGCCCTGCCCCATTCGCCAGGGGACGACCGGCCAGTGGACCCTGGCAGGTACCCGGGCAGAGCGCGCAAGAGCGGACGCCGAGTGGGCCGTGCATATTTCAAGGTTGAAGGTCGAATGGCGGCCGGCTTTGGACGGGTCGAACCGTCTTGCCAGCCTCCTTCGCCATCGTCTGATCGCGCAACCCGACGACAAGCTCACCGTGTTTTTGACTAGGTGGTTTGCCAGGCACCTGCGGTATTTTACTAGTAGTATGTACATTCCCTCACCATCCCGCACCATCAACAAGCCAGCAGTTCCGGGCCTCCCGGGAGCTACAGACATTATTGTGTGTAGCTATTTATCGAAAGAAACCCGCGCATACATGGCAAGCTTTGAAGTTTGGACGAAGGGAGGGAACGCCCCTCGTTTGAATTCGCTCGAGCGGCGTTACCCGTCAGCGTATCGTGTACACTACAGACTCTAATATACATGAGCATTGCATTGGCAGCCATCTTGTCTCGCCAATTCATCCGTCGTTTTGACTGTTCAGCTGTGAAATTCTTGGCCACTTTCCCCGAGCCCTAGACCAAACCCCTCACCGTGAGAGAGCCAGCATGAAACCCCGCCCTCTCAATCGCCGGCGTCCGAACCGATATCGATATCAGACCCGATATCAGACGCCTCATCCACTATGTCAGATCCCTCGTCAAATCCTTCGTCAAAGTCCTCGGCCGAGCTCTCCGCAGACGTTTCCTCCGGCTCCAGGTGTTCGCGCGGAGGCACTTGCTCTTCCAGAATGCCGCCTGTGACGTCGTCCGTGAATGCAACCGTCTTGGCTGGCGCCGACCTGAACGACACTACTGCCGGCTCCAGCACGTCTCCGCTCCACGGTTTGCACTCTTTGACGTGCTCGCCACACCGCAAGCACGTCCAGCCTTCGCCTTCCTCCCTCTCCAGCCGCGTAGCCAGGCAGACGAAGCAGTAGATGCAGCCGCATGGGATCGTCTCGTAGGGGTTCGTGACATCGGTTTGTGACGAGCCAATTACACCGCTTGAGGCTGCAGCCGCCATAATCTCCGTTTCCGTCGTGGCAGAGTCATTCTGGTCCTGGTAGCAAATAGCGCATGTCCGCTCCGGCAAGAAACCGTATTCGCCATTGGCCGACTTCTCACCCTCGGCGCCAGTGTTGACAATCTCTTTGGTCTTTCGCCAAGTCTTGCTCAGCCAACGCCTCCATTTGTTGATGCCGATCAGGGGTAGAACAAAGAGTAGAAACTCGGTGAAGGCGTGCCAAACAAGCTGGCGGTTGAGATACTCGAATGACACTTCCCGGCTGACCTGGCTTGTCGGCGGCGCCAGTCGCATTCTTAACATTCGATCCAGCAATGTCCTGTAGCGGCCGTGGAGCAGGAACACCAAGAACGAAGCCAAAGCCGCAGTGGAATGCATGGTAGTCAACCGTGACGTCCAGAGAGATAGGCGACGAACTCGGGGGCTGGGCTGGTCGTAGCCGTCATCTTGCTCCAACAGCCAGTCCTCCCACCGCGTCCAAGCATACTTTCCAAAGACGGTGATCAGACCGTAGAGGGACTTTTGTACCCTGGAGGGAGGTGAAAGGACAGGGCCGTGTCTCCTCGCGTCTGTGTACTTGAGATTCTGTAGCGCCGCACCATATGTAGCGTCGTGGTCCCAGACGGTCAGCTTGAAGAGGATGGCCCTGAGAGCCAACAGGATCTCGGCCGACCAGTCGTCATGCAAATGTCCCCCGCCAAAGTATTTGAGCGCATCGCAGACCTGGTCCTTGAGAAGGGCAACAAGTTCCTCATCGAGCAGCTCGGCATCGACCTGGGCGACACGAAACGCAGGCCGAGTGCCTTCGCGCGACGACATGGCATCCCATGCAGGCGAGAGTCTGTTGAAGGGGAATGGCAGTCGCTGAAGCTGGGAGCTGGCTCGGGACGCCTCGCGCTGGGCGGCAAGTCTGGCGACGGCTTCAGCCTCACGAGCCTGGCGCCGCGCCGCGACTCGTTGTTGCGCTTGGATGAAGCTAGAGTCGGTCATGGGTGCGGCATTGGAGATTGGAGCATCGACGAGGGAATGGAGGAGAGCTGTCGGCTCGGGCCGAAGTCAGAAGCTGTGGTCGTTCGCAGCAGTTGGCGGCGCAGGGAGAGATCTCAGAGCGTAGGAGGCGGCCGCATTGACGACTGGCAGTTTGACAGACAGATGCCGGAAGGTGCGGTGAGATCTTGGGTGCGGGTGAAGAGTCGCGGCATGCGTGATGTATGACAGCCGGCTGCGGTTGTATGCAATGGCGACGACGAGCCGAGGCTTTCAATGTCTGGTTGGATGTGGCACCGACGGGCATCAAATCGACGGGGGACCGCTGGAGCCCGCCAAGCTTCCCCGCCAGCTTGTGATGGCAGGAGCCGGGGCAAAGTGCCACTTGCAGCTTCCCAACATTTGGCTGGTACAGAACTACTCCGCACTCGGCAGCTGAATGTCGAGTCTCTCTACATCTATGTATATGCTCCGTATTGAGTGCATCTCGAGATGCGATGCTTTGGTGCGTGTGAGATGACACAGCTAAACGTCACTGCCCGACCCTGAAACTCTCTTGCCTTGTCCCTCGAACAATGGAGGAGGCCATGGATACTCGATGCTCCAACCGTTTTAATGGCTTCAACCATTGTCAAATGCGCAGGTCACGCGCAAGCCTCATCATCAGCCAAGCAAGGGATCTGGGCACACTTGGCCATGATGCCTCAGTCCATGAGAGATACACACCGTATGTGCCAAGCACACTCCGTACTCCGTGAAAAGACGTATTACATGCAGGCACCAGTTCATCGGCCCTGCATGAGCCGCCCGCTACTATTACCGCCGCCAACGATGATTGAACAAGCATTGAACAAGCATCGACCAAGATGGGCAGTAGGAGCCTTTGAATGCTCGACTCTCGGCCAATGAGCGTCCGTCACATCACCAACCCATTTATCCCTGCATGCGACAGCAACAACCATCTCCAACCTTCACTCACTCAAACCGCCATTCTGCCTGCGCATCGTCATATTTTTCGCCTCGTTTTCAACACCCCTACTGCCTGTGACTCATACATTCCTCACCGAACCAGGCCACAGCTGTCCAAACCTGGCATTTCCAACTCCTATATACACCCATATGAAGCACGGCCGCCAGCTTCTTTGTCTGTTTCCTTCGGCCGGCAAGCTCTTCTCTCTGTTGCCACCGCAACCCTCGGACGAGACACGCACCGGTCCGCGTTCAGGCCAGTCGGACAGTAGTTATTTCTTCGGGTGCGAAATAACATTGTTGCGCTTGTCTTGTTTGGCCTTGGGGTTTCATTAAACTCGAAGTGCCCGTCTCCAAGTTCACAGATACATCACTCGTCGTATTCAAAGGCGCCACGTCATGTCCTCGTCGCGCCCGCGCGCCCGCCGCTCAGACAAAGCCGCCGAAGACAGCTCACTTCGGGACAAGCGCTCGTTGCGTATTGGTGAATCATGGAGCGTGGTTGAGGGTGAAAACGAAAGCTTCGACGCTAGACGAGCGTCATTCGAGGGTGACGAAGGCGATGAAATCCTATCCCCTTTGTCCAGTGGTCAACCTTCATCCTTTTCCTCGCAGATGTCGTCTCAGGGAAACATGGGGATGAGATCAGGCCCCAGCTCTCAGGACAGTATCCGAGACTTCGCGAAGCACCAGAACGAGGATAAAGCCATTCTTCGAATCCCATTTCCGCCAAGTATTGGTTCACCATCGAGTTCAAGGACGCAAAGAGGCTACCGCACAGAAGACCCGCAGTTCAAAATGCCTCGGATAGATGTTGGCGGTTCAAGACACGGTAGCGGTAGCAGCTCTCGCACCATCCGGCCCCTTGGAAGGGGGACGAGCTACGATGGCGAGGATGAAACGTACCTTAGGAGACGGGGCAAAAGCTCATCATTCCAGGATGTTTATAGTCAGAAAGGGCAATCTGGCGGACTCGTGACAATCAGCGACATGGCCACGCCGTCAATGTCGTCTGCTTTGCTCAACATCTTGGCCTGGGCCGGTGAAATCATTCTCATTGCCCTCAATTTTGCCAAGTACCCTCTAGGGCTGCTTCTTGCCGTCTACCTTGTCTTTGGCGGCGCCATCATTGTACAAAACATGGCCACCAGATCCGTGTACACCGCCGTGTCACCCATATGTCGCCTTCCAGGAACATCATATCTTAACCTACCATTTTGTCCGCCCCCCGGAGCCACCGACTTCAGCGGTCTTAATGCGACAGCTGGTCAAACGGTAGAATTCGACGATCTCATGGGCGTGCAATCCAAATTCGAGCAGGTCCTCGAAAGAAGTGCCGACGGGGCCTCGCTGCCCTTTGAAATGAAGCGCTCAGAGACCGCAGTCAGAGATCTACGGACCCTTGTTCGAAACAGCGATATCCAAGCTCGGCACGAGCTAACCTTAGAGTTCGACGGGTACATTGAAACCGCACGATTAGCAGCGTCGGACCTGCAAAGGTTCAACACGCACGTCGGCTCGGCCGTCGACTCCGTCATTAGTATCAACCGCTGGACATCGCGCTACATCGACTCTCTCTCCCTCGAGTCAGACACGCCGTCATCAGTACTCGCGGGATGGACGCACTGGATCTTCTACCCTTTCCAGCCTGCCGACCAGCCATTCAGCGAGCGCATCATTCTCGACAAATATATCGAGCACACCGGCCTCGTCTCGGAGCGCATATCGGCTCTCATCCTCGAGGCCCAAGCCGTCCTGCGCCTTCTCACCAAAGCAGAGGACCACCTCAGCCTCATATACGACATCACGTCCCGCACCTCCGCGAGCGTCTCCTCCCGTCGCGAAGAAATCTTGTGGAACATATGGACTCTTGTGGGCGCCAACTCCCGCAGCCTCAAGAGCCTCTCGAAACAGCTCTCTCTCCTGCAACAAGTGGATTCGCAGCGCTCTACGGCCGTCGACCAAATCAGCGGGCTAATCATCGAGCTGGAATCTATTCAAGCGAATCTGGGCGACTTGCGAGACCGTGTTGCAGAGCCCCAGCTCCTGAGCGACTCGGAAACAGTCCATATCCCCCTCAGTGTGCACATCGAGACGATTGATCGTGGTGTGGAGAGGTTGCAGGCTGCCAGACGGAGGATCCGGGCCGCGGAAGATGATCGTGTCAGAGATGTCATGGCCAGGGGAGGGCTGAGAAGCGATGACGGTCGTTTGATTGAGAATGGCAGGGGTCAGTAATGAATTTTGACGATTTAATGAATCAATGATGCAGGAGTCGGGCGCTACGTCAGCTCTGTACAATTTTGTACTCCGAGACTATTCTGCAGCAGGGTGTTATTGCTCGTATTAGCACGCGACGTCCTGGTGAGGACCAATAGGCGGGTGTGCGCATGTAATTTAACGGCGTTGTAATGGGTGATTCCATGAGTTTTTGTCACGACATAAAGAGCAGACGAGCATCGTCAGAAATATGGACTGAATAATACTTGAGCCGTTTTTTTATTTCACCAAGCGGCCATGTGCGTATACGGAAGGGATATCTCCACAGGCCTGTTCCAACGCCGAGTTCCCTCGCCAAAAGAATAGGGCTGACCCAATGCCCACCCCATAAACCGTGCTTATAACCCCCCTTCCAGCCGACTCCAGAGGATATCAGAATCCCGCATCACAAGACAGGGAGTACAAGACTAGTTAGTGTAAGCCAACCAAAACCCACCGCGTCAAAACTCCCAAGTCCAAAAAACAATACATCAAGTTGGCTCTCTGATACATGGATTCTTTCAGCTGCATCCAACAGAACAAACTTTGGTACCATCTATAGCCAATCCCAGCTCAAGGTATCCAATTCGTCATGGAAGAAGAATAAAAGACGCCATCCTCATAGCGATCAGATGAGTTCCATGCAACTCTGCAATCGTAAAACGTCTGTCGTCGACAAAGTAGTAAAAGGTGCCTTCCGAAAAAAGAAAAAACGCCGCATCCCATCAAACCCATGATATGTACCAGAATATGACCCCATCTTCAGTGTTCAAGTAACCTGAGATAAAACAAAAACGCCGGTGCGATGCATGCCATTATACCCCAGTTCTAGTTGATAGCCGTATCATTCGTTAAGGTATGCCGCTAATGCTACACGTTATAGGTTAACTGAACCCAGGGAACGCCTTCGATATAACTCGCCTCCCTATCGCAAATAGATTAATACGTACGTTACTAAACAGTTGCCGAATGGCCGTGCTACTCTCAAGTCTGGACTCACATCTTGGTCGAGATTTGTCAGGGTCATCGAAGGGTGCGTTGTTGTCAGCGATTTCTCGCATCCGTTCCCGAGCAAACGCCGATGGGCTACCCCGCCTATTCGGGGCTCTATCACCCATATCCAAGGCAGCATTCTCGGGTTGAGTCGGAAGCAGCCTAAGCATTCGCGGCTTTGACTTCCTAGGTCGAGTCTTGGCTGTGGTGGCAGCCACTTGAGGCAGATCGGTAGAGTCTGGAGTTGCAGTGTCTGCCGTCCGATCTGGTAATGAGGACGAACTGTTGCTTTCCTCGCCTTCTATAGGGTTCTGACTTTCTTCTGTTTTTGTTGTGTGTTTCGATTTCAGCGGTTTCATTTGTACATCGGTCTTGGTAGGGGATGTGTGGCTCGGGTGTGGGGAGGAGCTAAAGAGCTTCTTGCCCCAGGACTTCAGTCTTGTGTCTCCAGATTCAAGTGATAGTTCTTCTATATCAACTCTTTCCCTAAGCCGCCTCAAGGCTCTTTCTCGTCGAACCATTCCATTCGTTATCTTGGGGCTATAGCCTTTGGGGAGCATGCAGTGTTTGCACGTTGGACATAAAGAGCTGTTTTGTATGAGAAACTCGTCAATGCATTCAGAGTGAAATATGTGGCCGCATGGTAGTTCGCGTATGACTGTAACGCGATGTTCGAAGCTGGCTAAGCAAATGTGACAGGTGGGTTGGTAGTTAGTGGCCATGGTCTCGCCAGTGCCCGTCAGGCTCGATCGCTTGCTTCGTATACTGCGGACGCTTGGTGCGCCAGGGCCCATTGTTTCTGTCTTGGTGCCAGGTTCACGCCGTCTCTTCTTGCGTGTCTTTCGTGTACGGCCAGAAGGGGCGGTTTGTGATCGAGGGCTCAACGGCAAGTCATACAAATCGGGCTCTGCATTGTAAGTGAAAAGAGGAAATTGCGCCACATGAGAAGCAGGCACGGTCACACGCTTGATACCCATCGCCTCCAGATCGACCTCGCCGGATTGGACCCGACGTTTCAAAGAGTTGCGGTTTCGTCTTTGAATAAAATGCATAGCAATGGAAACAGTGAGAATTACAAAGAGTAGGGCTCCAATGACAATAAGGATGAAGGCCCAAGTCGCAGGTGTGTTTGGCGGTCGATCCAATGTAAGCTTCGTCCATATGCGCAGATACGTAGTCCCGTGAAGATTGTACAGTCGTTGTACCTCTTGGCCGTGGGGGACTTGGGTTATGGAGCCTGAATACAAACTCAGTTGCGTCATGATCTTCTGACCTTGGAGGCCCGGAATGGCGAAGATGGGGAAATGGTTTGATCGCCAGGCACCGCCGTCGCCGAGGTTCCAAACCGGTGAGTCGCCATCCTGGGGCTTTTTCGTAGAGTTATTGGGTTTGTAGAAGATGAATGCTTTCACAGGGCCTTGGAGGGCTGCATTGAGATAGGCCTGGGTGCAGTCACTGCTAAACCACGGAGCAATGGCCACTAAGTTGAAATTTGCAGGCGGCAAATCCTTTCTACGGGTGATATTTCGTGGGATAGAGTCGTATTGTTGCACATCGCAGGATGGAACGGACGTGATATCGGGGACAAATAAGAGGCCTTGAATGGAGTCGTCGAATGCGGAGGTGGATTTTGATAGTGTTGTTAGATTTGTGTCGATTCGTTGTTCATAGGCTAACTGGCTCTAGTTGATCGGGTCTGGTTAGTTTCGGGAAGGGCATTTGTCGTGACGGAAGGGGGCAGCATAATCAGGGTGCCTGAGACGAACCGTTTGCTGGGAGAGATTCTTGGATATGGTCGATGCGATTGTTCCCTCGCCATTCCATCCTGGATTGCTGAATAAGAAGCTGGCTGGGTGTCAGTATCGATGGTCCCAGTACATGGCGGCGCGACGACTCGGCAACACAGCAACGAGGGAGTCGAGCGGTATCAATCCTTGACACGGCAGTCAAAGAAGTCGGCGCTATGGGTACGATTTCCAGGGCGGGCAGCGACGAGGCACATACATGTTGTTTTGAAGGTCCGTGAGCGCTGGCAAAGGTCAGCACAAGCAATTGCCCAGAGGCGAGCGGGTTGGCTATGCAGGGTCCTGTGATCAAGACGCACGAAGGCAAAAAGGAGGGCGGGCAGGTGGAAGAAGGGTACAAAGGAAGAAAGACCATTTACAGGTCGAGCGAACATACACATTCTTTCAACTCATGTCTCATTGCCGGGGGGGCAGGAAGACCATTGCGGGCAGCGACAACGCGACGGCGGATACTATGGCTTTCGAATGGCAGCGCTTGCGTACAGTAATAAGCGGAGGAAGGTCCGTCGACGGCTGGCGAGGGCTTGGGGAAATCGGTGCAATACCAAATATCGTGCAGAGGGAGAGTCGCGAGCGAGGAGCAGAGGCTGACGTTTGGCGAAGTCGTTGGTAAACGGGCGGCGGTTGGCGGTTTGGGCGGTTTTGATCTGGTTGGTATTAGTACGCTGGTCGGTTTGCTTAGACTAGAATTGGCTACGCCGTTGACCTTAGCGAGCGAGCGCTGAAAGGTCAGCCTGGAAGTGGGTGAGCTGCCTGGTGGTACTCGGTACATGTGCTCTGGCACTGGTGCATGCGCCTACTCCGTACTGCTACCGGCACATTGAAGTCGGGGAAGCCACATGTCTGGTGCTGCCCTGGAGTTGCAATATCGCTACCCGCTAGCCGACAGACGGGCTGCATGGACTGGCCGCCACACAAAGAAAAGACGGCGTGCTGTACGCGTAATAACTGGCTCGATGCCAACCAGGTACCTGGATATGCACCAACGCAGCAGGGTGATACGCGATACGTCTGGCCCCGGCGACCTCTGGGCGCAGATGAATGGTGAGCACTTGACCACAGTGGGCGCAAGTGGGCGGTGGGCGGAGGGTGGTGGGCTGTAGGCGGTGGGTTGTGGGCACAGCTGTTCCAGGAAAGCGGGGCGAAGGGTGGCTGCGGATCCTCCAGCTACGCAAAACCACCAGACCACACTGACCACATTGACCGGATGCCCGTCTCCCTCCAACCCTCGAAGCAAAAAGGCATTTGCATGGGTCGGGATTGCCCGTGGCGCCGGGAATTTGCCAACAGGCAGAGCGAGCATTCAAGTGAGATGCAACATTGCATCAAAACTGGATCTGCTTGCTATGGACCTGCAAATGTATTAATTACTAGTAACTAACTTATATGTTGCCCACCCTGGCAGCTGCGCCGACACGTGCTAGTAGGTACCTACACGGTAGGTGAATCGTAGGCACTTGATGGAGTACCTGCCATATTGCATACTGAGATTCCAATCTTCACCAACCAGGCCCCTGACTGCCCAAGTCCAAGTGGCTCAAGCCAAAGATCAGTTTCACTTTCGCCATCACCGTCACTGTCAGCCATCAACAGTAGGAATCACACTACTACCCCCAGACTCTGCCCAGCTTGCTATCCACGTACGGTACCTAGCCGTCCACCATCAATTAATCTGGAGTCCATGCTCCTAGCCTTCTCCTCCCGACTCGCCAGCAACTGTATATCTAACTACAGTGTGCTAGACACATGTATGGCATTGGTGCCTCCTACGACCAGGCATTGCACCATGTGTCTCCTGCTACAATCCAGAGGCCTTATGGCACCTACCTTGTCTTCATTCTGCTCTCTCTCCTCTCCCGTCTTCCAGCATCCAAGAGTCCAGCACCCTTTTGGTGTTTGTGAGACCTAATGGTACCCAGATTGCCAGACCGGCCCGGTAAGAGAAGCCGGAAGGCTGATATGATTATATGCAGATGCAGATGCAACGCGCAGACACGGGAACATGATCGGTTTTTGAGCAAGTTGGACTTTCCAAGTTGCGGCCAGGGAAATCCTGGTACACCACGAAAGACGGAAATGACACAAGCAATACCCCCGGGCCGAATACCCTCGGTGCGCTGCAGTCCAAATGCAAAGCCAAAAGGAAGAAGAACAAGGAGGAGGAGAGGGAGACGAGGGGAATTTTCTTGAGACATCAACGTATGATAGGGTACGTGCGGAAAACAAGAATCTAGAACCCGTGGAAGAACAACACACGCCCGGTACTGACAGCGACTCCGAGTCCAACTCTCGACTACGAGCATCAATACCTACCCAGGAAACACGGATATCCAGACTCAAGGATTAGTGTAAGATCTGCCAACCCAGCCACCAAACTATAGATAAACGGACAAGGTCTGCATCCAACGTTTTCATCTTCTGACCCTCCCCAGCAAGATGCCACAGCTTCAATAAGCCTATTCTACACGCCGCAAACCAATCCTACCTTTCATGCACGCTAATCCGGCCGACGCATTGAAATGAGTTACAAACTGCTTTCGCACGGCGTGTTCTAATGTCTCGGAGAAGGCATGATTGTTGCTATTGCTGCAACCCGTTGAACTCTATATAACTATCGCCTGGACGACTCTTTCCAGCGTGTGTATCCTTGTTTAACCAGGCGACAGATATCACACCTGACTAGCGCTTCGAGACATCAAGTCCTATGCTTCTTGTGGAAAGTAATTCATGAGAAGACCGCTCTCCCGACAGTTCAGCCACTAGTTAGTTACTGAGCAGAGCTGTTAAATCTGGTTGAAGCACTCCGCATTACTCTTGTCATGGCGGCTAGATTCCGTCGAATCGGATCAATGGGCAACGGGACCATGGTGCGCAAGGAAAGCTAGTCCGGCTGAACACCCTGGGACGCACGCCGTCGATCAACCTGGAAGGGTAGGTGTGGTGGGCCAAGCCCCTCCCTCCCATAAGAATCATGTCGACGAACATATGGCATGCAATTCCGTCTACAGAGTCTCTTGCCTCAAGTGGCCGTTGAGGGAGTTGCTGGGTTACCTCCCAGAATGTGTGACTTCGTATAACTGCTCTATCTATGAGTTTTACTTTTCAGCAAGTTGCTATTCTCTTGTAACGCCATGAAAAACTGTGCTTGTCCATGGCAATATTACCATCGGCAAGCGATCGCATGTTAGCAGCGAACACTCTGTACAAGGCAAAAATCGTTGCATCACATCCTCGAGGCATGGCCGCTGCAGTTGGAGCACGAGATGTCATTTCGATCATGCGCGTTGATAACCCGTCGAGCGGGCGTCAAGCGGGGACCGACATTAAGTGACGGGAGTGTCAAGCGACAGCTGGGAAGGGTTGCCGGTTCCGTGGTGTTTGCGAACGTTCGGTCCAGGTAGCAATTTTTCTCACAGTCCCTTGGTGTTGATCTGGTCGGCTGAAACTACGACACACGGCACAGCGACCGCGACTTGAGGTAAGAATGGAAAGTCAGTCCACTCTCCAGGATCCTATCTGCACCTTTTTCTTTGTTTCGACGGTGAGGCATTTCCGTTGTCGAGTGGGCAAGATCCATGCCTAGCTAAACGATTTCAATGGCATGGTACTCCGTACTCTGTACATTTTTGGCTCCCAAGCAAACCAAGTTAGAATAGACCAAGTCATGCGCCCAAACAGCTAACTAGTAGTTAGCATCGGCAGAGGTGCAGTAACTTGACGACCAGGCTGCTCCAATATCAGATGTGTCTAGAGTTAGGACCAGGGCCAAGGGGGTCATTACTTGTACCATCCAACTTGAACGCTCATTCGTTCTCCTCAAGCAATAAAATGCAAGTACTCCGTATAAACCAGCTTTATGCTGGGCCCCCGCCTTGCATCATCATTTTTCCTTCTCAGCTCTGGCGTTTATGTACGAACAATGTTCGGCGGGCGCTGATCGGGTTTCTTCTTCAGGTAATGATCTCGGCCTAAACAAGGATCAAGTAGTTTTGGAGGACTGACTGTCTGTCGGTAAGCCCGGAAGCTGTCGCGGCGGTGGATGCTCAACCGGCCGTGATAACCAGCAGGTAATATTGAATGCCTCGTCCCGGAATAGCCAACACCCAGCGAGGTACCCCCGTACTTAAGACGGCCCTCGACGTGGTCTGGCGGATGCATCTATGGCAGTCGAGTATTTTCAAGACTTGACGACTCAACATAGAAGAGCGATGCCGTTGGTCGCCCTGCCGATTTCCACAGTGGCTTTGCGTTCCGTGGCGGGCCATCTCACGCCGATCCCACAAGATAGAGTGTTTGAGCTCGGAACGCGCATAACCACCTAGGTACTTAGTAGTTAGTCATCTACGTACTACAAGAATGTCCGTCGGCAATGAAGGAGCTTGGGGGACAAGTTCACCCATCTGCCGGGCTTCCAGCAATAGCTCACTATCTACAATTCCACGTTCCGTCAACAACACCCACGTGGGCGCAGCATTGGCATCAGCCCGAGGTCGCGGCACTCGCTCCTGCCAAGGGCCACATCGACCTGCTCCCGTTCGTTCCCGGCAGCGCCATGAAGCCACCGACGGATATTTACCGAGCAGTCCGGAGTGCATATAATACCCGTCAGCGACTAAGTGTTTTTTCATGGGAAAAGCCCACTTAGTTGCCAACGGGTACGGAGTAGATGGCGGTTGTTCCAAGCCATGTACATGCATAATTCGGCATATTTCCATCTCTTCGCTCTCTACCGCACTTCCTCCGGACTTCCTCCTTACCGCATCATCCTTCCTGCCCCGCTAGAACCCGGAAGCTGTCGCAGATAAGCACAGCCCAGTGGGGTCCGAGGAGATAAGCTTGATTCCCGCAGGCGCACCTTTGTCCTTGAACTCCGTGGACACTCGGTGGTTTTGCCAGCTTTAATACTAGTACACGGTAGTCTAGTAGCTTCGACCGGCCTTTGGTCCAGCAAGTTGCATAATAACCTACGGAGTACCTACCGGGGTGTTCGTTCGGCGATGGTGCTTAGTCATTGTGCCTTCACGCGACGCGCCAACGGAAAGTCGACGCGGGTAGTCCTACAGGGTAGGATCAAACATTCGACGTGCACTTTGCAGTGACTGAGAAGGTCTGCATTTAGTAATTCAGTGTGTGTTAAAATGAACGTGATGCTATATCCTTGTTTGTACTCTATAGTTTTTATTCCTAGGGGTGCAGGAATTTTCCGCCAGGTTTTATGAGACGTCCCCCATCTCACTTGAGCTCGAAAACGAGACGACTCCTCGACTTGACATTGAGCACATGGAGCATCTACATGGAACATCCCAAATGGCAATTAACAAAGTACCCACTCGGGAAATTGTACTACATGTCATCAATCTATTCAACCACTACATACTGCTAGATACCTAGTCATCATCATGCCCAGCCCAGCCCACTGCTACAACACGTCTTTTCGCGAATACGACTTTTGTCCGACATCCCCTACGCGCCTCGCTCCCCAATTGCATCATTCATCTCTTCATCAACCAACGCACCTGGCGTATCAATCACTGCCTCACAGAAGCAGCGTCAAGACTGTACCCCACCCTAGTAGCCATGCTCGTTATCGCGACGACGCCCATGGTGTTCGCGACGACCATATCCCTCGTTGTCATCGTCGTCATCTCGGCGGCCATACGAATCCTCGTTGCGACGACCATGGCCGCTGTTTCCGCCAGAACCACTCTCTTGACGGCCGTAGCCACCATTGCCACCGTAGCCGCTTTCCTGGCGCCCGTAACCACCATCCTCGCGTCCGTAGCTACTCTCCTGTCGGCCATAGCTGCTATTACCACCGTAGTCTTCCTGACGACCGCCGTGGCCACTTTCTTGACGGCCACCACCGTAGCCACCACTGCCGCCATAGCTATCCTCTCGTCCGCCATAACTGCTCTCCTGACGGCCATAATTGTCATCATCGCGACGGCCGTGGTGAGTGCTGCTACCATGGCTACTTTCCTGACGACCATATCCGCTGCTTCCGCCATAGCTGGATTCCTGCCGGCCACCGTAACCTCCGCTTTCGTCGTCATCGCGGCGTCGGCGGTTGTTATCGTCATGGCGCCCGCTCTGCTGGCTGTGACCGTAGCTGCTGCTCTGCTGACTCTGACCGTAGCTGCTGGATTGCTGGCTATGCCCGTAGCCGCTGCTCTGTTGACTCTGACCATAGCTACTATCCTGACGTCCGTAGCTCGACTGGCTTTGCGAGTAGGAAGAGTCATTATCGTTACGGCCACTGTCCTTTCTCTCGTCTTCGTCCTTGCCAAATGCGCCGCCAAGAATGGAGCCGGCTTTGCTCAAAAAGCCTTCGAGCCCGCCCTTTTCTTCCTCCTGTTGGTTGTGCTGTGAGCTCTGTCCAGCGGGCAACTTGTAGCCCGTGTTCTGCTCGACAATGCCCGCGACTAGTCCTGTAGCTCCAGAAACAATGGCATCGGCAGCTGCCCCTGCAATCTTGTTCTCGAGAGTGTCCGGTTCACCGTAGAGTTTTCGCATCTTGAGCTTGCCAGCGCAGCCATGCCCGTGGCCAGTATCGTCGACACCCTCCTTGTGGTTCTCACCCCTCATGACGCCATCGCGAGACAACTTTGAGCGGTAGGAGTCCTGCTCACTGCGGAGCTCTTGCCACCACGACGTCACTTCCTTGAACATAGTGTTGCGGGCCTCAGAGACGCCATCTCTACCCATGTCTCTCTGAGCTGGATGATGCAAGATACCGTTGATGACGCGATCACAGAGACGATTTACATCGGTGCTGTCATCATCAATTGCATCCATGATCTGGGGAACCGCCCAACTGATCATCTTAGCGGCGGTTCGACCGGCGATCTCATTGAGGATCTAATCAAGACGGTTACCTTTTTTAAAATTCTAAAAGGCGCAATGAAGTGAAATGGACAAGTATCAAACTACTTACGTTGGAAAAGTGATCCTTGGACAGCATGGAGTGAGTAGGATCTGTTGATCGGTCGTCATTGAAGACGACGTGTTGCTCGTTCTCACTGCTCTTGATGACTTCGCCAGAACCGGTGGCCAGTTCGCTCTTGATCTGGCGGATCAGGGGCACAACAACTGGTGCCATGATTGAAAAGACAAACCTGGAAAGTTGTTCCTCCAACTGTTCAATAATCTTTGGCAAGACCGGGATCTTCTCAACTGCCGAGGTGATGCCCTTCATGATGTCGTCGTGGAATTCAATGGCAGGCATGATTTGCTTATATACCTGCTGAACGTAGGCTGTAAATTCCTCTGGGTTTCGGGGAGAAACAGACATGTTCTCGACCTGGGACGCCGAAGCATTCTCTTGAATCTGATCAATTCGACTCTTCTGATCCTTGCCACCAAGGAGACCTTCAGGAATCTTGTCCAGGAGCTGACGCAGCAGGCTGGTATCCGAGTTCTTGCTATCCTGAAGAGTTCCCTCAAGCTCTTCAATTTCGTTCTGGGTCATCTTGTCGGATACTTGGGACAAAATTATTAGCTTTAAAAAAACCTCATAGACAAAGCACATGGTCAATACTAACCTTCACCAACGACGGAGTGGAGGAAATCTACACCACCAAAGGTACCAGTGACGATGGGGTAGACATCGCCGTTGGCGCCTTCGAGGCGAATGAGGGTGTCTCGTCCAACATGAGGGAAGATGTCTCGCTCCCCCATTTCGATGAGAGCCAGTTCGCAGTAGTTGCTGTGGGCGAGGAAGTCTGTAGACGGCTGTTAACATGCATATTGACGGCTTTCATGGATCCCACGAGAACGAAAGAGAAGCGGCTTGACATTGGAGAGGGTGAGCACAAACGAACCTTCCAAGCAGTGAAGGCCAGTTCCCAAAAGGCGAAGGGACTCGTAGAGATCCTCCTTTCTCCCTCCATTCTTGTAATTGCGACCAAGCTCGATGCATCGGCCAAAAAGATTTCTCACGTGCTTAGCGGAAGTCATGATATCGGCCCGTTCGTTCGCAATGTAATTTTTCATGCCAGACTCGGGATCGATGGACAACTCTCTAGATTCATCAATGGGCCCTCGAAGGCGGCTGTCATACTGCCTAGCATCCTGGTTGTCGGCGTAGTTTTTGGGGTTGTCAATGTGATCTTCCGGGCGATAGCACCCAAGACGGTCAGCAGTAACCTCGAATTCGCCAGAACCATAGCCAAAGGTCAAGAAACCGAGAACGCAAAGGAGGAGTCGGATGGCTTCGGCAGAGACAGACTTGACAGTGCCGACGTCGATGGCTTGAGAATAGTCTCGGAGCCAGTTGCCAAAGTAAACTCTAGAGACCATGATCTTGTTGAATTTCTTATGCTTCATAGCACGAGCCATGGCCAGTGTGAGGAGGGCATCTTCGATATCACCGTGTCGCCCTGTATGAGAGCAACAGAGTTAGCTCGTCGTGGAAGCGCAAATGATGCTGTACCAGTTTAAAGCACACGAACAATTTTGGCCCTCGACCTTGGAAGTGGAAGCAATGTTTCCAGCTCCAAAAGCTGCCGCTGGGGTAGCTAGAGCTACAAGAACAATCAGCCCCAAGATGAGACCATGATTGCGGAGGTCGATCATTGTCCCGGAGGCTTGCGTTTCTTTTAGAAAAGGGGGATGTTGTGGTATGTTGGAGTTGCGGAAGCTGTGGTGGGGTCGTCTGGGCTCTGAAGCTCTCACTCTTCTCCAAGTGGATGAGTGCAAGCTGCTTTGGTAGTTATCTACGTTGATGAGAAAGTAGGATGGAGGAAAGATAATGAGAGCAGGGGAAGTATGATGGATTTAAAAAGAGGAAGATAAGGGGCTCAAGAAGGTTTGGATGTGAACAAGAGGGAGCCAGGAGGGGCTTTGAAGGAGGGGCAGCAAAGATGCGGTCTCTGGAGCAAGGAGCCGAGCAAGCGGGAGGGTGGCAGCGATATCCAGGGTCCAGAGCGCTGGGTCTCAAGCATCTGGATAATCAATGCGCATGCCACTTAGTTCTTGAGTAGTCGACCGGTTGCTTTTAGCAGCCGGCGGATCTGAGCTGGCCCCATTTAGTAGAGGGGACAGGGGACATGCGCATGTGAACTTTAGAAGCCTCCGTGACAAACCACACCGATCTTTAGTAGATCGTTTCCCTCGTCTTCTCTGGAGGAGACGCCGTTCCCGACGAGAAGGAAAGCCCGGCGGCTGCAAATACGGTTGGTGTACAACAATGTAATGGTCCCAACGATCAGGCACAGCATGCGCCGTTTGTGATTGATGATGTCAAAACGCCACGCCACGCGGCACCCCTTGTATCACATACGGAGTACTTGGTGCTTGGGACGGCGAGGTTCCTTCAAACAAGTTTGTACAAACAAGACGGCTACGCAAGCGCAAACGTCTGATATTTCTTGGACGCCGATCCATCCCATCTTGTTTAGCGGGGAACGCGCAGTTATTATATTGCATTAGTTGCTCGGTGCTGAGAACATCTCTGAGCTTCCCGCCTGAGAAGCTTGGACAGAGGGCGGTCAGGGTTAAGCATAATGTACACAGGTGCCTTCAATTTTGATGTCGGCATATGAGCCACGGCTCGTTTCAGACGCAGCGGCTCAGGCTGGTGCTTTAGCTTTAACTGTGGCCAACAAGCTTAAATCAGAGCCAGTCGACATGCAGCCTGATTTTTTTGTCGTGCTAATAGCACTCGGTCCGGGTGCCAATGGGAACATTGAAAAGGGCACTGGGCTGACATGAGCAACATTGACTGACATAGAAGACGTGATGCAGGGATCACTGGCTCTGGATCCCTGCAATCCCCGTACCGCCAGGTGCAATACCCACTCAAGAGAGTAACGACTGGCGACTCGCTGACGAGGGTTTCTAGCCGCCCCGCTTGGTCCCCTCCTCATCAATTCTAACGATTCTTCGGCCCATCCTGTGGCTGTCTGGTGTCTTGGACGTCAAGCGTGAAGCGCTGCCAGCATGACGGACAGCTCAAAGGTCCCACTTGACCGATCCTGAAACATTTAGGATCCTACGACGTTCAGCTGCTCAAGCGGTTCAAGGCTGCCTGCCAGAGTGGTGACTAAGTGGTCCGACCAGCATCGAACCCCGCACCCAGGGGGCGCGGTAGACGCTCCACCCGCTTCTTCTGTGCAGAAGTGACACGCAGAAAGCGTGGGCACATGTCGACGGAACAAGCAGTGTCTTGGCCGATTTTGACGGCATTTTGATTTGATGCGCGTCTTTCACGGAGAGCCGTGTGTAAAAAGACAATCTTATAAGCAGTATTAATGTGAAATTGTACAGACTTGGATGGTCTGTACCTGAGCACCTAGGTACCTAGGTAGTTGGAACACGAGTGAGACCCGGGCGGGCAAATACTCTGCTCACATACATCAACAATAGGGTAGCTCTTGGGTGGCAGAGATGAGCGTATGGTGAACATTCATGCGGCACGGGATATCATAGGAGAGCGCGGTTGCTAGGTGCTCTGCCTTTTTACACACGTGATTGTCCTCAACATATATTAGATGAGCAGGGTAAGGCTGTAGAATGGAGGTGCATTGCGACCTGGGAATAATTATAACAACACGGAATGTTCAAACGATGCAAAATATGTGCCACAAAGGAAGATGAATGGGAGTCGTCACAAGAACGAGATTGGCGAATGGCCGAGACAAACCCAAGAGGCACTCTGAGTATGTATTTTTGAAAACTCCAAATTGTACCGGGTGCAGAACAGGCAGTTTCAAGAAAGATAGTGCAGGATGAGCAGTGCAAAGCCTGTTGCCGCCTCTGTTTCGAGACCAGGCGGGACCTACGATTCTCACTGACACCAACTTTGCAGCACATTCGAGGCGAATAGACCAGACAGCACTCGGTGCGACGCCCAACATTCAAGGCTTAAAGTCACAGCCCAAAAATGGAGACGAGGAGCTGGGCGAGTCTGATCTCTGCCTCTAGGGATACCCGTCCAGGAATCATGTACTCAAGTATGTATCGATATATTTCAATGTTAGCACCCCGCCGAGCCTCAGTACATGTGCTGGAAACGCAAGCATCGTCAGAGTGGCAGCTCCAGCAGACCAGTTGACATGGCATAAATCGCAGTGGACTGGGAGGCTGGCAGAGAGCCAGATGGCCGAAACCGCCAGGAAGCCTACAAGCACGGGCGCCGCAAGCCCGCCCCGGAAGGATGAGCGGGTTTGCTCTATTGCCCAACTCAACAAATGGTGATGCGTCATTGATGCTCTCTGACAAAAAGTCTTTTTTATCAGGGGCGGGAGGACAGAGGACAGCCATGCACGGAGTACTCAAGTAGGCAACAGGACAGCGGGCGAGCAAACGTGAGCGACAGATGGCCAAGGAAGGACATCAATTTGATTGTGAAACAGCACCAGTGGCACCAGTCGACGGGTCGCCCTTCTGGGAGCAACGCCGCCTTGAGAGTCAACATTAGTTGGGACGAGCACTTGAGGAGACTTTGTGCAGAGCTGCGGAGGCATCACCAAGGCAGGTACGGACGGACATGGAGCACAAAGTGCAGGAGTGCCCAGTAGGTCGCTGGGCGCGAGGACATTTGCCAGCACTCCGTGGCAATGGACCAGACACATTGCACAGAACATTGAGCAAAATGGAGGCACCAGGCGCTCTCGCCTCTCTGCTCCATAGGCCGTGCTGAGATGTACACCCCCGAGCACGAAGGTGCTGGAACGATAGCGGGGTCAAGACGACACATGCATGGATTGACGGATGCCATCTTCACGTCTGGTCCATCAATGATCAATTGGTGCTGTTTGCATCCCCAGGCATTAGAGCGCTGCCATTGGCGGGGGAAGTGCTGTGTCACCTCCTCCATCCCGGCCGCGTCGCAGCACAGCGAGAGAAGCTCGAAAACAGCGACTTCAGCGACTCCCCCCAAAAGGTCGCTCAGAGGTCCCTAAGCAGCAGTTGGGATGGAAGAAAAGGGCCAAAGCCGCCAGCAACGAACTGACGCCCACCTTTGACCTGTTGAATTGGCACAAATAAAAACCCATGCCGCAGTCACACAATAATTCGGCGCTGAATATGAATAAACATTGATTTATCACGCAGGGCTTCAGAATTTGCAGGCCGTTCATGATAGTGATGTACTGCAGAGATACGCCCAACACCGGACAGCGAAGTCAACCGGTGTTTGCAAGAGCCAAGAGCCAGAGTGACAAGACGACGTCTGGAGCTCAAGTGGTGTCTGGTGTGGCAAGTTTTGGCACGACTAGAAGACTCAATGGTACGTACCTACCTAAGTATGTGCCATGAGGGACAAGATGGTGCACCAGAAGGGGGGGGAATAAAGTCAATGTGATTTAGCGGCAAAGTGCTGGAATCAACCAAACCAGACTCTGGTTGCGCGTGTTCCAGTATTGATTCATTGTTCTAGCGGATTCGGGGTGCTACTGGTGGTGAAAATTGCTGGTTGAATCAAGATGAGGAGAGACCAGACGCCAGTCGAGTCGTTGGCCTGGCGCCTGGTGTAGGGGAGCTTGAGAGATGGAACCAGACCAGAGGTTTCCGGGATGCCTCCCGGGGGGCCTTTGGCTGACGACGTGTACGCGAGAGGACAGACAACTGGTCGTCGTTCCACAAAGCAATGAGCCGTGGTGATTCACAGCGGCTACTTGCGGAACACGCTGAGAGGCAGCGCAGACGGGCGTCGGGGCACTGCAAGGGGCACTCAGGCATCCGACGGGCAAAGGGGACACATGCAAACATGGAACATCTGGAGGAACCAGCAGTTGAGCTGGCGGCGCTGGGAGGATCAATGATGGGACTGGGCACAGGAACAGGCACAGGAACAACAACAAGAAACAGGAGGTCAAGTGGACCAGTTGAGGTGTCAACGGTTTCCTCCCAGCTGGACCTCTAACTGGCCACTGCCACGCTGGCGAGTGCTCGGGGGCCGAGCCCGAGGGCATCAAAGTAGAGGGATACGCCGAGGTCGACGGCTTAGCGTGTCAGTGATGCCAGCGGCATCTTTTGTTACTGAAGACATCAATGCGAAGTGCTGGCGAGATGTGATGTGACCAGACATCTGGAGGCTGCAGGCTGGGGGCAGCTAGACAGGGGAGGTGACAGAAGAACGATTCAATTGATGCAGAGCGAGCATCTGGGCTGGGGCCTAGAACACCGCCGGGCCTCCAACCTGGGTCGCAGCACTGGGATGAAAATTTCAAGCCAGCACGACTTGTCTGCGCAGTCTTGCTCGCCCGGCTCGGGCGGCTAGCAAGAGGCCCTGTGATGCAGCACTCGAGCAGCAGGCCCAATGTTGAAGCACCAGACCAGACCACTTGAGCACCACTTGAGCCTCCATGTCCATCCATGCCATGGGCCCGGAGCAGTGAAGCGCCAGAACGGCACCAGGTCCAGCGCGTGCGCACATGAGCACCTGAGTGCCTGGAGGACCAGCCGCCCCGCCCAAGCCTCAATCCACTCTCCTTCTCGCGCCGCCAGTTGGCCACTCAGCACGCTCTCTGCTGCCCGTCTGCATCAGGGTGCTCCATCCTCGTCCGCCGCCCACTTGCCTGCGTACCCGCGCTCACACTGGCCTGGCTGATTTTTCGATTTTTTTTTCCCCTCCCCTTGCTGTGGCCTGGCCGTCAACGGGCGACGTTGGAGGTTGCTGATTGCGCGCGGGTGCCAACGCCGCAGCATTCCTACATATTTGGCACACCACCCACCATCCCGCCACCCAGCCCCCCGAAATTTTCCCTCCTCTCTTCCCTCTCTTCACGCTCCAGCGGTCAAAGTGCCTCCCCCTCCCAAAGTCCAGTCTCAGTCCCCAATCCAGGTCCCCAATCAGCCAGGTCCCTCCAGGCTCCCCCAAAACTCCTCCTCGCCCGCCACAACCTCCCCTTCTAATCCACCACAAAACATCGCCATCGTGCACCCGCTGTTAGGTCAACACAGGCGTCGCGCTTCTCGCTACAAAACCACCACCAGCGCGCATCTCCAGCGACCGCCTCGGAGCACTTGTCGCGCCCCCAAAACCCACAGCTCGTCCACAACCACCAGCTTGCCACATTATGCCGCGCCAGACCAAGAAGGCCGACGATAAGAAAGTTGCCGTCGCGCCCGCACCAACCATGATTCCTGCGCCCACAGCTGGAGTTATTCCTCAGCCGCCCATTCCCATCGGCGTCACCCAGCGCGTCGTTGATAATGAGAGCTTCCTCCGGGTGCGCGATTCGGTAAGTTGACCGGCCTTTTTTCTCTTGCATCTATCTATGCCTGTACGGTTTCGCATATGTCCGCGTGTGCCTCGAGTCGGATGAGCTCTCTCTGCATGCCGACGAGCTTTCAAGTGCATTCATTTTTGGCTGAATAAGCTCATGCAAGTGCTTGAGGCTTCGAACGAGTAACTGGTGCAGACGGCGGTTTATGCAATGGTCTGTTGCAGAGACGCGAAGAATGGCGGCCTGCTTTCTACGCTCTCTCTAAGCTCGTTCGGAGCTACCCTGACGGACCATAGCTTTCTGCGATGAGCTCAACCACGCACAGTGCTGAATCGCTCGCGCAGAGTGAAGAATTCATCACCAGTACCCTTGAGAGAATTTCCAAACCCACAATGTCCTTGTTATTCTTTTTACTATTTTTTCTCTCCCCTTCCCATTCGGTGCAAGACCGCGACTGTAGCTCTCTCACCCACCCACCTTTGTTTACATTGAAGACCCCGCGCCGCGTCTGCGCTGGATCCGCCCCGCCATGAACCATCAGCGGCTTAGCTCTGCACCACGTCTTGCAGGGGTAGCTTCAGCAGCCGAGGAGCTTGAGCATGCTGCAGCTTCTCCAAGCTATGCCTGATACGGAGAGCTTTTGGAGAGATGCCCGCAACGCGATTCGGTCGTGATGCATGGTGTTGAGGCACAGGACCATTACCTCCCCGGATTTTCCTTTGACACATGCTGAGCGCGTTATTTCTCGAATTCACTCATATCGAACCCTTTTCTCAAATTGGTGCTGTTGCAATGCAGAGTGCTAACCCGGACAACAGGCTGTTGGCCGCCTGACCACCATTCTGGAGCTCCTGCGGTCTTTCACCCAGGACTACATCCGCCAGACCAACCTTTTGCTTGGTGAGCCCACCGCCGAGGGCCAGGGTGACCTGCTCAGCTCTTTCGAGACGGCTGCTGCTCAGCTCATGATGCCCGTTACTGGTGACATGGCTGCTCCCGTTGAGGAGAAGAAGGAGCGCAAGAAGCGTACTCACGACCCCAACGCCCCCAAGCGCCCTCTCACACCCTACTTCCTGTACATGCAGCATGCCCGCTCAATCATTGCTAATGACCTTGGTTCTGAGGCTCCCAAGGGTGCCGTTCAGGAGGAGGGTCAGCGTCGGTGGGCCAACATGAGCCCTACAGAGAAGAAGGGCTGGAACACTGCTTACCAGTACAACCTGCGCCTCTACAATGCCCGTGTTCACTCTTACAAGAACGGCAATCCTCTAGCCAAGAACATGAGCGACGAGGAGGCCCTCAAGTATGCCGACGAGTTCCAGGTTCCCATGCCCTCTATCAAGGATGAGGCTGCTCATGAGGCACCCGCCAATGAACAGGAAGCTATTACCGAACAGCTCCAGGACGAGGCCAAGACACCTAAGAAGGCTGCTCCTCGCAAGCGCAAGACTGCCACTCCTGCTGCTGACACCACCATTACTGAGACGGCCAAGGCCACGCCCGCCAGCCCTGAAAAGAAGCGAAGACGTACATCCACCAAGCCCGCTGAAGATGAGCCCAAGAAGTCTGGACGCAAGAAGACTAAGAGCTCTTAGATGCCCTGACGTTTTGGTTTTGCTTTTTCAGCGCTCCCTACTTTTGTTCTTGGTGGTGCAAACAACACACGTGACGACCTATAATTGCTCTCTGTATAGTCACCGAGGGTTCTGGGTCAGCAAGCACCAAATACGCCTTTATCTACAAATTAGATGAAGGAATGTGATATACCCATGCGACATCTCTAGCATGCTCATGCTTATGCTGTCAAATCTCTTAAATGGCTTGTCGGAAGTGTTGGGAGCACGTCTTCTCAAATGCTGCTGCCATTTGTCTTTTTCAGGGCAGGAGTCTTTGTTTATTTAGTATCTTAGGGTTGGCTGGTGTCTTATCGCATGCGCGGGCATATTCTCCATGCTTTGGTCATGGGCCCGGGCAGGGTGGGAGGGAAAGGGTGTAAAAACGGAGACGCCAAAGGGAGTGCGGCTCACTTTTCTTGTGAAGGGATCTGGGATAACGGCTGGGTTTGATTTTGTTTTCCCCCCGTCTATTACAGGCGCGGGCATGGGTTGGTTTTTGTGCCGTGTATGTTCGATACGCATGGACTGTACTCACAGTTACAGTATTTTGATCGCAATGCCGTAATGAAAGCAATGATTATTATACTATGAGTTTTGCTTGCACAGAGCTGAGCTGGGATATGACGTGCATTTGCAACCGTATTGAACATGATCCTTGCCTCTCGTTTTCTATCTTGTGCATGGTCCAACTTGCTCGCTTTTGCTATACATACGCCCATGTCTCGACTGTTCTGATCATCTTGGTATTTACGCACAAATGACTTCAAAGCTCACACCAACTTGCAAGAAGTCTGGTATAGCTGGGGGCTGTGGGTAGCTACTTCCCAATTTGGGGCAGGTGTGGCCGTGATGGTCTTGGGGCTACGCCTGGACACGAAGAACTTGGACCTTCAATAAACCTTTTTGCTGAGGACCTTTGTTTTTGGTACATTGAGACGTACTCCGTTGCTATCTAATGTAACGTGTGATATCGATAAAAAACGCCTAACTACCACGCTATGAGCCCAAACATGCTTAAAAAAACACCGTGAGTTTTCAACCCAACGCATTCTTTGTCGTTAACTCCCCCCTCCCCCCCAAACACTCGTTCCATATCTAGTCCTCCCGGTTTCCAATATGGTGACGACGGCATCCCAACATTCCTCTCTTTAGACGCAGGATTTCTTCAACACTGCTAGTAAACGTACCACGTCTGCGTCAGCGGCAACGTCTCCGCCGGTGCGGCGCTGCACACTTTGCCATCCGCCTCGACGACATAGCTCTCGGGGTCGACCTTCATCTTGGGCATGGCGTCATTCAGGCGCATGTCCTTCTTGCCTATGTCTCTGCAGTTGCGGACGGCCTCAACGCGGCTTCGGAGGCCGTACGACGCGGCCGTCCCCGAGGAGATGCACGCCTCCGAGACGAAGAGCACCTTGGTGCTGGGCACGAGCGGCGCGTACATGGGACGCCCGATGGTGGGTTGGATCGTGGGGATGGAGCCATTCGCGTCGCCCTGGATAGTGTGAGCATGTATGTTCTGGGGAAAAAAAAACGCAGAAGGAACAAGGAAGACTGACCATCATTGCCCAGGCCGCCATTCCGGCCTTGAGCACAAGCGACGGCTTCGTACCGAACCAAGCCGGGTCCCAGATGGCCAGGTCCGCCAGCTTGCCTACCTCGATGCTGCCGATGAGGTGGGAGAAGCCCTGGGCGATGGCGGGATTCACCGTGTACTTGCTCACGTAGCGGCGGACCCTGAAGTTGTCGGCGTCGGAGGCCTCGTCCTCGGGCAGCTTGCCGCGCTGGAGCTTGTTCTTGTGCGCCGTGTTCCAGGTGCGCAGGATGACCTCGCCGCAGCGGCCCATGGCCTGCGAGTCGGAGCTCATGATGCTGATGGCGCCCATGTCCTGCAGCACGTCCTCGGCGGCAATGGTTTCGGCGCGGATGCGCGACTCGGCAAAGGCCACGTCCTCGGGGATGTTCTTGGACAGGTGGTGGCACACCATGAGCATGTCGAGGTGCTCGTCGAGCGTGTTGTTGGTGAAGGGCCGTGTCGGGTTGGTCGACGCTGGCAGCACGTTGGGGTGCTCGACGACGGAGATGATGTCGGGCGCGTGGCCGCCGCCCGCGCCCTCGGTGTGGTACGTGTGGATGGTGCGGCCCTTGAACGCGGCGATGGTCTGCTCGACGAAGCCCGACTCGTTGAGCGTGTCGGTGTGGATGCAGCATTGCACGTCGAGCTCGTCGCACACGCCGAGGCAGGCGTCGATGGCTGCCGGCGTCGCGCCCCAGTCCTCGTGGACTTTGAGCCCGCATGCCCCGGCTGTGATTTGCTCGCGGAGGGCCTCGGGGGACGAGTCGCATCCTTTGCCTGTGAGGCCGATGTTGAGCGGGAGGGCGTCGCAGGCCTGGAGCATGGCGCGGATGAGGTTCTTTCCTGGCGTGCAGGTTGTGGCGTTGGAACCGGCGCTGCGTGTTTTGCCCATTATTAGCATTGCTGAAGCTTAATTTTGGTTTGAGATGCATAGCGAAGGAAGAAGCAACAAACCTCGGACCGGTGCCGCCCCCCAAAAACGTGGTTATGCCCGAAGCCAAGGCCTCGTTCGCCTGCTGCGGACAGATGTAATGGATGTGGGTGTCAATGCCACCGGCGGTGACAATCTTGCCCTCGGCGGCGACGACGTCGGTACAGCTGCCGACAACCATGTTGGGGGTGACGCCGTCCATGACGTCCGGGCTCCCGGCCTTGCCAATGCCGACAATGAGGCCGTCCTTGACGCCAATGTCGGCCTTGTAGATGCCGGTCCAGTCGACAATCAGGGCGTTGGTAACGACGACGTCGAGCACCTCGACGTCGCGGCGGCCCGTGGCCTGGCCCATGCCCTCGCGCAGCGTCTTGCCGCCGCCAAACTTGCACTCGTCGCCGTACGAGGTCATGTCGCGCTCGACCTGGATCCAGAGGTGGGTGTTGCCGAGACGGACGAGATCGCCGGTGGTGGGGCCGAACATGGCGGCGTAGGCGGTGCGGTCCATCTGGAACATGTCGATGTGGACGGCGTCGCCGCGCGGGTCGGCCTCGGCGACATGCGCGAACCCGGCCGCCTGCAGACCGGCCACGACGTCAGCCGCGCGCCGGCGCTCGACGATGCCCGAGGCGAGGCCGTTGCCGCCGCGCATAACGCGCCCGCCGCCCATCTCGACGAGCGTCACCGTCTTGGTGTCGCCCGGCTCGAAGCGCACCGAGGTGCCTGCCGCAATGTCCAGCCGGTAGCCGTACGCGCGCCCGCGGTCAAACTCCAGCTGCGCGTTGACCTCGATGAAGTGGTAGTGCGAGCCGACCTGGATGGGGCGGTCGCCCTTGCTCGTGACGCGCAGCCGGATCCTCGCGCGGTTCTGGTTCAGCACCACGCGGCCACGCACCGCCACCACGGCCCCGGGCTGCTTGTCCAGCGCGTACTCCGAGTCCGGCGGCAGCGGGAACGCCTCCGTGTCCGGCACGGGGAGGAAGCTGCCGTACAGCGCACGCCGCAGGTCGCCGTCGTCGGTGGCGATGGGGTTGTGGACGGTGACGAGATATGTGCCCATGGGGAACGTCCCCTCCACCTGGATCTCGCGGAGCGTGCTGCACACCGCCGGGAGGACGTGCCGCCGTCCGAGCATCGTCGCGCCGAGGGCCATGAGATCCGCGACCGAGTGATTGCCATCGCGGATGAGTTCATGGAGGTTGTTCGCGATCAGGGCCTTGGGACACCCGTGTTAGTTGACGAGCTTTTGGTGTGGGCAAAATGCGCCGGCACGAAAGGGTGTCAAACCGGCTTTTCGTTTTGGATTTTTTTTCCCCTTTTATCGTACCGTAGCTTCCGAGTGATTTAGCCTAACGCCTCTCGCAAGGCGCCGTTGAGCCAGCAGGCCCAGCTGCGAGATGACAAGCTTGTCGAGCTAAAATTCCGCGTCGCACAGAGTATAAGCAGCAAAGAAAAGGCACACGCGGAGGAGTCGCAGTACAGAGCTTACTTCCTTGGGCGACAGGTACATTGCCACCTGTTACGGCTCCTCGGGCTTCAGAGAAGAAGCTGCCGCCAAAAAAAGTGTTTCGAGATCGGGCAACCGAAAGAGCCAAGTAGAAGAGCCTCTTCACCTCGAGGGGCAAGCATTTCATGCACAGACCGAAAAAAAGAAGACAAGATCTAGAAAGGCGGCGAGAATTGAAAAGAAGAAAAAGAAGAAGGAAACCAAGAAATGAAAGATAAACGCCACGATGGGGGATTCTAGCTTCTCTCGCATCGCTTTTGGCCGAGCAATAGCTTCCATTTCGGCGACGGTGCCGGGCGACCCGACTTCTTCCTCTCTCTATTTCCCACCCCCCGATTCACCGCCAGCGCCTGTTTCTCCAGTCCAGTATACCTTGTGGTTTCATTTCCATTTGCCTACTAGACAAGATACTAGCGGGCTCCAGAAAAAAAAAGGGCAGGGCGGACACCAAGTGCCAGAGATAAGAGACAATGAGGCCACTCACTTGCCAGGCTACCAGTGGACAATCGGATGTCGCACCTTATCAGCAGCAATGCGAGTCTCTGCCTCGCACTAGACCCCTAAACACGCACGCACACACCCTATCTATGTACTAGGGAGGCATGGGACATGGACATGGACACACGCGACCACCCAGGGGGTGGTCTGGTGTGGCGGCGTCCAGCGCGCCCATCAATTGGCCGCAGGCGGGAGGGCTAGAACTCAGGACGGCACCCTGTTTCGACTGTTTACGTAGTCTGGACTCGGGCTTTACGTACGTACAGGAACGCGTGAGGGTTTTTGCGAAAAAAACAAGACTGCTCATATGCCTATCGCGAAACATGTCGCCCCCTTTCTCCCCCCTCCCCTTCCTCTTTCGCTGCAGTCTGTCCTAAAAAGATGCACCAGGGACCCGATAGAGCGGACATCGTGGATTCATGCGCTCCGTCTGCGTTTGTAAAAAACAAAACCCGACGTATCGGAACGGAATTGGCTACTCGGATTGGCGCGAGGCGGGTGTGCCAAGACTCTGGGGATCGTGGGGCCGCCTGTTCCCAGCCTTATCGGCGCGCCGTGACGGGTTGGATCGATAGGGGCCCCTGGCGCAACGATGGTCAAGTGCTTATTACTAACGCGAATGCCCTATCGCCGCGGAGAGGGGGGTGGTACGAAGTTTACCTGCATGTGCAGACCGGTTGTCGGCGCCCTTCTGGACCCTGGTGGCCTGGCAATCTGTACCTAGATATGTATCTATGTTGGCCATCTGATCTCCGTACAACACACGCCTACATGTACATGAAGCCCGTCTTTGCATTCACCCGTCGTCGACAGTTGAAAACCGTCGGCTGTCCCACGACACGACGCGACACACATGTGCGCACATACACCGCTCCTTACTGCAGTCGCCCGTGGAATTCTCTACAAATGCGCTCGCTCTGCCATTCAGTCGCCATCTATCTACATGCGCACGCGCGCGTCGCTTCCTTCTCCAATGCTGACAAGAACCTCTGCGAGCCTTGAACCCTGGCGCCCCAACCGGCCGGTACCCCCATAACGCCTCGTTTGCAACCCAAAAAAAAAGAAGAACAAAAGCCCATGAAACCCATCTGACGTGGCATGTGTCGTGTCAGCGCTCGCAAACTTGTCGTTAGCGCATGTGGTAGTCATTATTGACAACTCTGGTCTCAACCACCTTTGTCTGCACTGCGACATGGCATCCCTCTCCATTCTGTACAGAACTGGGAAATCCTCGCCCTCCCTTGTCCTTGAATCCCCTTTATTCCTCTTCAACCTCTTCGTCCCATTGCCCCTTCTCCCTCTTGATAAGATCTGCCATGATTTCAGGCTTGAAGATGGAGCTGTCAGGGTTCTGCTGTCTCGGCACTTTGCCCAGGTTCTCATCGTCAAACACCGACCCTATCGTGTCGATCCAGCGCTTCCTCCGCTCCATCAGCGTCTTAGTCTGGTCCCCGATGCCTGGTCGTGCCGTGCCTGCAGCACCCCCCACGAAGTGGCTGCCGCCACCTGCCCCCCCGGGACGCTTCGTCTTCTTGCTCTTGCCCATGGTCCGCGTGCGCTTCAGATAGGCTGCCTGGACTTGGGAGTCGAGATCTTCGAGAATAGTCTGGTACTCCTGGTGGGCCATTCGCTCACGAACCAGTTCTGTCAGCCGTGCCTTGCGGGCTCCATTGATCAACATTTGCTCCTTCAATCGGGACTGTAACAGTCGTAGTCGGCCCGCGACTTCATCGTCGTAATGTCCGTCGTATTCGCTCTCAAATACTTCCTGGGGAAGAAACCCGATATGCCTCAACTCCTGCTTCAGCCGCTCGTCAACCTGCGCATACTCGAGTTTAGGGTGGGTCGCCTTCTTCCAAGCTTCCGTCGACGATTCTGCCATGTATGTAGCTGGCGGGAACGAGTTCGTTTTATCTTCACCAGCCTGGTCCTCCCCATTGCCATCGCCGTTCATGGGAACATCACCATTCGTCACGCCATTCACCGCTGGCTTATCATCAGACCCTTGCGAACGGGCCTCAGGTCGCAGCAGTTGTAATAGGCGTGAGGCCAGAGGCCCTATCGACAAAGAATCCGTCTCGCCGATGCTGTCGCTCATGTTGTCTATGCTGCCTCTCGGCTGATTGGGAGGAAGCTTATCACGTCCCTGTTGTGGCGAGTCAATAGACATGGCTCCGTCCTCCTCCGCCCAAATTTCCGTGTAGTGCCTCTTCCCCCTCTTAGGCATGACAAACGGCGTGACGCGGTCGCCGCGCTCTCGTAGAAATGCCAAGTCTTCCTCCGAGAATGGTCTAAAATATGGGTCGATGTATGTTGAGAATGTCGAAAAGTTGATCTGACTGCTGGGTTTGGCATTACTAAAGTCATTGTCGGGTGGATCGCCAGCAATGAGGTTCGCCAGGTCGTTTCTGGGATAGACTGCCACCGAGTAAATTTCCTTCCTTCCCTCGTCAGACATGCCCTCGGGAACAGGGCGAATTTCGTAGACGGTCGGGTCAGGGAACGTGGACGGATCTTCGCCGAATGTTTGCGCGGCAGGGAGTTGCCGTTTCGGTGGTGCGCCTTCGTCTTCGGAACTCGATTCTTCATCCTCTCCATCCTCCTTGTCCTCTTCTTTCGCTTTCTTGTCAACGTCCATCGCGGACGGCGACCCGGCAGCAGGCGGCGATAGAGACGAGCTCGCAGAGGCTCCTCGAGAGTGCTTGCGCTTGGCGTCCTTGAGAGGTGATGACAGATCTGCGGCTCGTGCCTGTTAGCATGCATAGTGACTACATATATTGCAGCGGCGCTCCCACCAAACTGGGAGGGGGCTTTGAAAGTTGGGGCCGCGCATACCTTCTTGTCCCAGAGAGTCGGAGCCCTTTTTTCTCTTGTGTTTGGTTCTCTTCCCTTCCGGCTCGCCGTCCACGCGTATATCGTAGTCGTCAGGTCTTTTCTTTCGCTCATCGGCAAGATGCCGCATGCCCCGGTCGTAGAATGTAGATCGCTTTTCCATTATGTTGACCAGGTTTTTGAGCTTTTCTAGCATCGCGTCGACGCTCTTGGAGTCGGGCACCGTCGCATTGACGGCGCTTTGGTCAACCAGATCATCATAACTAAGGTTTCGAAATAGAATTACCCTCGTGTTAAGATAATCTGGGTCGTAGAATTCTTGAGGCGGTAGGCTGGCTGGGGGCGCGGGGGCGGGAGTGGAATTGCGGCTCTGTTTCGGCATCGCGGCGGCATTCTTTTTGCCCGAACCGGCCTGGCTCGATCCGGGAGCCATGCTGGAAACTAATCAATGATGAGGATTGAACTTTTCATGAGTGCATTTGATGCCACAAGGTAACTTGGCAGTTTGGTGATGGAATGAGCTTGTCACAAGAATATCGTCGAGGCCGCAGTCGCGCCTGCACGTCACAGCTGGCACTATGATTGGTGCAAGTGGGCAAGCCGACCAGCCTGGCATGCAGCATGCAGGCAGCGGGTAACATTATTGCGGAACCGGAAAAATGAATTTTCCTGGCCAGGGGCTAATGGTAATTAGGTCAAGCTACTCCATACCAAACATTCAATTCAAGACGGGAGCTTTCATGTCCCCAGGCATCTTGCACGGCACGCGATAAATGCCCCTTTGCGTCCCTGCCTCAATAGTACAAGACTAATTTGTGAGCTGTATCCTTGCCGGAATACGTACCAAGGGTGCAAATTATACAAGCTACCAACTGCACGCCTAGGTATTTCGACTGGCGATGAAATCGCTGTGCCGTCTCTGCTATGTCGTTTCTCGCCTGTAGTGGCTCGCAATAAGTCGCGGACCAGTCAAGCCTGGAGCCGGAGAGACGGGACAAAAGCCGTGCAACTTTACTTAGACCAATAGAGACTGGAACTTCGGCGCACATCGTCTCTGTCAAGGTTCTCCGATGCGTCTAACCATTCCGAGACATGCACAAAAATAATAAATGAAGCCCAGCATGTTTCAAGGCTATTATTGATTTACTATTTCGTGCTGATTGTGATAGCTACGGCATTTGGCGTTGTGACGACTAAAACTGGGTGTCAAGGCACAACTTGACTTGGCCGGACTTTGAGCTCGATTGACTATTGGCAGGTTTCGGTCTCAATCGAGTTGAGTGAAATGCTCTGAAACAGCCAAGAACTGGACTATTTCGTAGCATCTCGTCTTGTATCGGGCAGAGTCCTCCGTAGTCATCATTATCGCCAATTGATGTCGATGCCGGCTACAATACGTTGCCCAGATCACTCCCAAGACAGAGGGACCCTAGTCGGTATCGGTAGCATCCACGACCTGGCGATGTTGCTTACAAATGAAGTTAGCGACATCGGTCCCCGCCACCATGTTCAACTTCAGTCAAGAACCTGAACTGAACCCCAATTCAGACCTTTGAAGCTCTTATTTTGTCAATTGAAGCTCAAAGAGGGTCTGTTTTGCAACATGGCGCCCACAATTTTTCGCTTTTCAAGACAACTCATCCGGAGGTATGTAAGTCGCTACAGCCTGCACCCACAGCAGTAGATGCAGCGACCCTGCACGTATAAGAAAACGAGAAAAAAGAAGGAACAAAAAAAAAGGAAGAAGAGAAGAAACTGACGAAGTCTCTAGGCGCTTACCAGTGGTCAAGATCTCAAAGATGAGGTTTATGGCTACGGCGGCGTCAGTGAAGGAGGCTGAATCCAGCTACAAGATCATCGACAAGGCTGTAGATTTTGAAAAGGCCCAGGCGACGCGTCCCGAGTTTGATCACTCCAGGACGATTGAAGTCACCAAACACCCTAATCCGGAATGGACCTATGGCCAAGGAGTCAAGACGCACGACGCGTCTATCCAGCACAGGGAAATTGACCCCTACGCCTCCAATCGTCCCATGGTGAACAACTACCGCCTGCTCGTGGCGGGCATCGCGCCCCGGCCTGTAGGGTTTGTCAGTACCATCTCGGGGGATGGCAAGTCCAAGAACTTGTCTCCCTTCAGCTACTTCCAAGTCATCGACCATGATCCCCCAATGTTCATCATCGGCTTCTCGTCACGGCCGGGGCGAGAGAAGGACACATACCGCAACCTCAAAGACACAGGGGAATGCGTTATTAATTCCGTGTCGGAAAATATGATTGAGGCCGTCAACGCTTCGTCTATAGATGCGCCCTACGGCGTGTCAGAGTGGGACGTCTCGGGGTTGCACGAGGCCGGCACGACTACTGTCAAGCCATCTCGCGTGCAGGAGAGTGTGTTCTCGATTGAGGCCAAGGTGGTGGATATCAAAGAATTCGCAAGCCCCTCGGAGGGCATGAGTCTGGCTGGATTGGTCCTCCTCAAGGCAACACGATTCTGGGTGAGGGAGGACGCAACGAACTCGGATGCCAGCCATATCGATTTAGAGAAGCTGAGACCTGTTGGCCAGCTCGGTGGAATTTCCTACAGTCGCATCGTCTCGACATTCGAGCTGCCGAGAAGAAGGTGGGAGGATGAATACCCAAAGAGTGAGCTCCTGGCCGGTCTTGCATCCCGCAAGCCCAACAACAGCGTGGATGAAGATACAACGAAGCTATCAGGCCAAGGTGCTGACTGAGGTCTGCTGAGGCGGCGGCAAATCTGCATGCCTGGGAATTTAAGCAGATAGATGGATAGATAATAGATAATAGATGACTACCTTCCTAGGTACGCAGTAGGTATACATGCCCAGCAGCCATGACGGGGCTTGACATGTGTTGTTGTTTCTTGCGGGCCGAGGTGTCTCGCATACGCCAACTGGTCCTTGTCGAGTGAGTCCTCAACAGTTTTTCAGCAAAGGTGACGGTCTGTTCTGTGTACATGCATTGTAGAATCCTACAATTGCTCCATGTGCATTCCAGGCACAATCCTATTGGCACTGGGCGGCAGCTCTGCCCTCTGGAGTTAGCAAGTCGAGTCAATCCATGTCTGGTGCACGCCGCAGTTGGCAGTTGAGCGCCTTGGGGCTGTTGGGACTGGCGCTAAGACCGCTTGGAAGGGCCCCTCTGTCGGCCGACAGGCCCCTCTGAGGCGCTAAACCCTCCAGGTGGCGGTCATGTATGGAGTAGTCATGCAATAGCATTCATTGGCTGAACTGACACCTGAACAGTCAATTCCATCCGTATCCATGTTGCATGTCTTCACATGTCAGCGAAGGGCGAACTTGTCCCTGAATGCATGTCAACAGTCCCCATCACCTCACCCCAGCTTTCACCAATCACTTGACGGTATTCTCGAGCTCTGGAGCCCAATGCCATCAAATTTCATATATTCCCAGGTTTATGGACCGCATCTACGTCAGCTTCCCAACAGAAATGGCATGAAAGCAAAATGGTGAGACCTGCCTGAAAGCCGATGCTGTCCACAGGCGACACGACTGGATATGCGGGAGAAACTGGAGAAACTGGAGCAGACAGGGCATCAGAGCTACGACTTGGCCGTGGTAACTTGTTACAACATGGCATGCGAAAAGCTAGCGGGGAGACCAAGACCGTCTCTTGGTTCCGATCGACTACTCGGCACAGCACGAACCTCCGTCTCCAAAGCCAATTGGCCCATTCGAGTGCGCAAGAATCGAGTTTCCAGATGTCGAGTTCGAGTTCAAGTTCCAGCCAGCCTGAGCATCGTTAGAACGCACGTTGCACAGCCATGTGCCCCAGCCATTGGCCCACGCCTTGCTGGCGTGCTGGGGCGCCGCCGAAGGCCAGGGCCATGGCGATGTCTTGACCCGCTTCAACCCACGATGATCCCGGGGTTCCTCAAGCTGGCCTGCTTGGTGGGGCCCGGCTGTTGGAGGGACGTATGACGGAGTAGCATTCGACGGCATCAAAATGCATTGTGTAAGTTAAACAGTAAGCCAATGCTGGGAGCGCTGGGCGAAGTACTGCAACGTGGGCGGCGACGGGCTCGTCGTTCGCATCTGGCTTGCGCAGCCATGTTCCCTCCCAGGGTTCTCCAGAGGCGTGGCTTCTATGGGCAGTACGGGACTCTGCCAGAAGGCAAGTACTACGTTCAGTTCCTGCTGCTCCAGTCCATGGTTGATCGATTGATGCTTGAGAAGCCAATTCGGTCCAAATGACACCAGACCCCGTATAGCGAACCTGGCACATAGTAACGACAGCTACGGAGCAACACCAATCGACACCTTGCATCTTGATGCGCCCTGTACGGCCCTGGACGTCCCTTGCCTTACCTGGTCCTGCCCGTCCGTGGGTAGGTACTAGGTAGAGCTCCCCTCATCGACTTGTGTCCCAAGTCCGGAGCAGTATCTGTCCTGCTCCAGAGGTCAGGGTCCGATGGATCATCTGCCCTTCTCCCCATCCAACCGGGGCGTGTCTTATACCATTTTACCGGGTAGTCAAGTATATATCTCTTCGTCCCCAGTCCCTCGTGCCTCATTTCCTCTTCACTGCTTCCACCTCGTGTCACATTTGAGAACTTGTTTCAACCCTTCTCTGCAGCTCTGAGTGTTCAACAACCCCCGAGCTACCTTCAATTGACTTGAAATCTCATTGTCTTTCGTACAATGAGAGAATACCATGGCTTCTCATGTGAGTTTGAGTCTGGACTATAGACCTGCCCCTCATTGAACAATCCATCTTCCCCTCCCTCTCCCCATGTTTTGCTTGACACAAATCTGCCAACTGACACGACCATTATCGCAGGGTGGTAACCTTTTCCCCTCTGGGGTTAATGTTCAAGTTCAACCGATTTATGCTGGACTAGCAATTGCCGTCCTAGGCGGCATTGCATTGTCCCGCCTTTCGTCTCGATCCAAGACCGATGACGGCGCGGCCCCGGGCCTTGTACAATCATTTTTTCTCTTCTTTTACTCCTCTTTTCTTAAACCTCACCAGGGCGATTCAAAGGCCAACCAGCAGGATGCTCTGGAGAGCTTCTATAAGAAGCAGGCTGGTGCTTATGACTCCACTCGCAAGGTCCTCCTCCGAGGACGCGAGGACATGCTGGGCTTAGTTGTTGCCCAGCTCAAGTCAAAGGCGGAACAAGCTACCGCTGCAGGCAAGAATCAGAACAAACGGATTTGGGTTGACGTAAGTGCTACTATGCTTGCCAGAAAAAAAAAAGCCCCCTTATTCAGTGACACTAAGGAAGAGAATTTACACAGATTGGTGGCGGCACCGGGTGGAACATTGAGGCCATGGGCCGCTTTGTCAATGTTCCCGACTTCTTCACCAGTGTCTACCTTGTCGACTTTTCTCCCTCCTTGTGCGAAGTCGCTCGAAAGAGATTTGACAGACTTGGATGGAAGAATGTCACCGTCGTCTGCGAGGACGCGCGCAAATTCCGCCTTGAGAACTATGAAACGGGCATGAGCCCAGCTCAGAATCCTCTCCGTTCTCCGGTTCTTAGTTACTTCAAGCAGCAGCGTCCCGAACACGGTGGCGCTGATCTCGTTACCATGTCTTACAGTTTGTCCATGATTGTGAGTACTTGGTCCTAGGCAAGAAACATGGTCTTATCAAGTATTATGTGTTAATACCCTTATGTAGCCTGATTACTACTCCGTCATCGACTCCATCACCTGCTTGCTCTCTCCTCATGGAATTTTTGGTGTTGTCGATTTCTACGTCCAGAACAGAGTCGACTTTTCTTTCCGTAACTATACCGGCGGTGTAGTTGGCCGCCATGTCAATGCTCTCTCTCGAATGTTCTGGCGTGCATGGTTTGACTTTGATCGTGTCGGTCTAGAACCAAGCCGTCGTGACTACCTCGAGTATAAGTTCGGCACAGTCCTCAACATCAATGAACGCAATAAGACTCTGGGCTACATTCCATTCTACGTCTGGGTTGGCTGTCAGAAGAAGCCGTTCTCACCTTCGAGTTTGCCTCATGAAATCATTGAGCGAATCGATGCGCTGGCCACGGAATCGCCTTACCTGTACCCTGTCAACCAGGGTGACGCTCTGACTCGAGCGATTGAGAGATCTGCTCCAGAGATCCGCTCCAAGGCATTCATTACTGCGGTGCAGAATTTGTCTGCTAACCTGCCGCTTCCGTCATTCTTTTATCAAAACCACCACTGGCGTATCTACTACGACGACCAGCTGCAGAAGCACACTCAGTTCAACGACGAGTATATCTACGCCTTCACATGGGAAGATGCTCGTGTCGATGAACGCATTCTGAAGCTCGGCCCAGAAGACAAGGTTTTGGCAATCAGCTCTGCTGGCGACAACATCCTGTCGTATCTTGCCCAGAGCCCAGCTCGTGTCCACGCGGTTGACCTCAACCCGACCCAGAATCATCTCTTGGAACTCAAAGCCGCTTCTTACACTGCCCTCTGCTATGACGACTTCTGGATGATTTTCGGCGAGGGCAAGCATCCCGAGTTCCGCGAGATTCTTATCAACAAACTGTCTCCTCACTTGTCTGCCCGTGCATTCCAATTCTGGCTCAACAACACCCATGTCTTCCAGAACAAGAGCGGTTACGGCCTGTATGATACCGGCGGTTCCCGCCATGCCATCCGGGCCATGCGCTGGGTCTCCCGTCTCTTTGGTCTTCGGGGTACTGTGAAGAAGCTCCTTCAGGCAAAGACTCTGAATGAACAGCGAGAAATCTGGCGCCAGAAAATTCGCCCGGCCTTGCTATCCAAGCTCGTGTGCAACCTCGTTGTTGCCCAAGAAAGCTTCCTCTGGACCGCCCTTGGTGTACCCAAGAATCAACTTGCCATGATTGAGAAGGATCATGCCGAATCTGACCTTGTCAAAGGTGAAAAGCCTGTCGCGAAGAACACTCGATCCCACGCTATCTGGCATTACATGGTGAACACTCTAGACCCTGTCGCAGAGGAGACACACCTCGCCAAGGACAACCCATACTACTACGTCTGTCTCGCTGGCCAGTTCTCTCGCGACTGTCACCCTCATTACCTCTCTCGTGAAGTTCACGCCAAGCTCTCCAAGCCTGGCGCGCTGGACAGTCTTCGCATCCATACCGATGAGCTTGAGGAAGTCATTGCGCGTATTAGTCCTGGAACCCTAACTGTCGCCGTTGTCATGGACAGCATGGACTGGTTCGACCCTGGCTCCCCCGCTGCCGCTGCTCAAATCACCAAGCTGAACCGCGCTCTCAAGATGGGTGGCCGTGTTATGCTGCGTACTTCTGCCTTGACACCTTGGTATGTCAAGGTCTTTGAGGCCCATGGCTTCACAGCTAAGCGCCATGGTGGCAGAATTGACGGCGCCTGTATTGACCGTGTCAATATGTATGCCAGCTGCTGGATCTGCACCAAGGTTGAGAACCTGCCTCCCCCAACTCCCGAAATGGACCGCATTGGCGGCCAGGAGATGCCTAGCTTGACTATTTGATTGTAGATGCAAACACTTGCGATTCCAATTTTTCGAGAGATACGGGTATCGTCCAACACTATACCCTGAAAAAAAAATATAAAGCTTAGCTGGTCATGAGGCAAGACGACGACGAAATTGGATAATACGAAGAGAGAAAACGTGGCGTATTACGGACGAGAGCCAGTAACAAAAAAAAAAACCAAATCGAAGTAAAGGTCGTAAATTAGCGTTACTTGAAAATGAATAATAACCACTTTCAAATGACCCTATATGCTATCATCGACATGATTGCACGCGTGATTGAACTTGTATCGACCTTTGCATCTCACTGTTAGCAGACTACCGGGTCATATCTGGCCGCTCGAGAGCTTTTTGAGTCGTGGTTTTCTTCCATCCTTTGTAACGTCACTCTGCGAGAAGTCAGTAGATCGGTGCAATGCCCGATAATTTGCCAACATGGCGGCGCCGCAGGATCCGGAACATGGCACTCCAGCTAATCGACAAAGGGAATAAATTCCGTTTCCTGTTTAACAGACAGCATCTATACACGTGCGGAGACATCCCAAATGCGTCCCAAGCGCACAATTCAAAATCGAAAGACCACCCCCAATGAGCGCCCCTTCTTCCGTCTTTACACGTCCTTGCTCCCCTCCCAATGCTCCGCATCAAAGTGCCTCTCCCCATCTATGCCTTCCACACGCGCTTGATAGCCTCGGTGACGCCGACGTCATTCGTCTCGAACTCGTACAGGCCAACGCCTACGACGACGGTGGCGGCATTCAGCCCCCACCAAAACAGCCTGCGCAGACCGGGGTATCGCCTCTTGGGGATGTAGTCGATGATGACGGACTGGAAGCCAATGTGGGAGTGGATGAGGACGGCCGAGCACAGGATCGCGTCCATGGTGGGGTTGAGCGAGCCCGATGCAAAGGGGGCAATGGTCAGAGGCACCAGGCCCGCGGCCAGGAGGCGCTCAAACGTCCAGTGGTACGAGCCGTGGGCGGCCGAGGGGGGAGGAACGGGAGCAGGGTCGTTGACTGGAGGGTGTTAGCTGATGTTGAGAACGGAGCATCGACGTGCGCGGAGAGAGGGTGGGTGAGCAGTTCGGGGAGCGTGTTCGTACCTCCACCCTGGATTTCCTCTATACGATGATGTTAGTAAATGATATGAATGCGATTGACACCGGACAAGGGACAAGTATACGCACGGGGTCCAGGCGGCAGGATGGCAGACTTCTTGCTTGAGCTGTGGAAGGCGGCTGCTCTCAGGGCCATGGCGCTTCTGGAGCGAGCGGCCAGCGCGGACTGCCGCAGCAGCGAGGGACGCACAATCGATGCCATTGTCGTTGTATTCGAACCGAGCAAACCGCGGGTGTTGAGGGCAGGTTTTCGCGAAATGGGTGCGGTTCAGAGGGCGCGGGTGGTGGTCGGCGTGAGGTAAGAAGCCAGGCCCTTTCGGCTGTGCTTGGTGCTAGGGATTGAGGATTAGATTGCCGAGGGACTCGAAATACCTACTTGCTGATTGGCTGGGTGCGTTCCGACTGGCTTTCATACAGCCGAATTGTCGGGGGCGCAATAATGTGCTTCCGCTGCACGGCGCTGATTGGGTCTGGGGGTGGGCGGCATGTGAATTTTCAAGGAGAGCTGTTGGCGCACTTGTCTAAAAAAAGGACAAGAGCTGGGGGTCCTTTGATATTGGCACTATAGGTTGCGGCGGCACGTTGATTCTTTTTTTGACGGGCGGAAGGGACCTGTTGGGCGCTGCCGTTCGTTTCCTCGGATGCTGGCTGGCATTCTGGATTTGGCAATGGCGCCACGACTTCAAGCTTCGAGGTGCCTGGCTAGGCGTTGCGTCGCGTCACGAGGCGCGGTGCCGTTATCGTGGTCTGCACGCGAGCTGCAGCAAACGAGGGGCATTGCGACTTCGTATTTGAAAAAGGTTGCTGACGGCGAGGAGCGGTGGGAGAAGAGAGCGCAGCAAATTCAAAATGGGGAGCTGCCCCATGTTTGGGATGTTCTTGATGAAAGAGGATACATCAAGGACGTTGCTGGGTATGAGACCGCTGTAACCCTCATGAGTGGTCGAAATGACCTTTTTCTTCTTCTTTGCTAACGGTGAATTCGACAGCACCCCGGACAAGATCAAAGAAGTCATGCGCATCAAGAGAATAGGCGCCTACGTCGGCGTCGACCCAACCGCCGACTCGCTGCATATCGGGCATCTCCTCCCCTTCATGCCTCTCTTCTGGCTCTGGTTCCACGGATACCCGGCCGTAACGCTCCTCGGCGGCGCCACCGCTCGAATTGGCGATCCTACCGGGCGGCTGCAAAGCCGCGAGCACATGGCCAACTCGGAGATTTCAAAAAACGTCACCAAAATACACTACCAGCTCACCAGACTGTGGAGAAACGTCGTGGCATTGCGAGAAAAGTATGGCTACGAAAAGGACTGGGCTGCCAAGCACCACCTGCTGAACAACAACATGTGGCTCCAGGGCCTGTCTGTATACGACTTCACGAAGCGGCTTGCGCGAAACACTCGAATCGGACCCATGCTCTCCCGCGAAACGGTGAAGCGCAAGATGACCGAGGGCGATGGCATGTCCCTCGGAGAGTTCATGTATCCGCTCTTTCAGGGCTGGGACTTTTGGCACATGTACAACAAGCTGGGCGTTCAGATGCAGATTGGTGGCTCGGACCAGTATGGAAATATCGTGGCGGGCATCGACGCCCTCAAGGTTATTCGCGACAGTGAAGAGGCGCCGCACGCCAAGATGCCCACGGAGTGGCAGCACGAACCCATGGGCTTCACGGTGCCTCTTCTTCTCGACTCGGCGGGAGCCAAGTTTGGCAAGAGCGCAGGCAACGCCGTCTGGCTGGACGAGTTCAAGACGTCGCCCTTTGAGCTCTACGGGTACTTTATGCGCCGGCCGGACGACGAGGTGGAGAAGCTGCTGAAGCTGTTTACGTTTATGCCCATGGCGCAGATCCAGGAGACCATGACGCAGCACTGCGCCGACCCCTCCAAGAGGGTCGCCCAGCACACTCTCGCCTTTGAGGTCCTGTCCCTGGTCTACGGCTCGCAAAGGGCCCTCCAGGAAGCGCAGCAGCACAAGTTCCGGTTCGGCGGAGAGCTGCCGCACGTCATAAACGAGCCCTCCAAGGACAGCGGAATCGTCACGCCCAACAATGCGCCCCGAAGCGACATTCAGCTGCCCCGATCCGTCATGAAGCTCTCCCCGGCGAAACTTCTTTTCGCAACTGGCCTGGCTAGTAGCAACAGCGACGGCCAGCGCCTCGTCTCCCAGCAAGGCGCGTACGTGGCCGCCCAGCCAGGCCAGACCCGAGGCCTCGTGCCGGGCAACTTGTCTTGGACCCCGATGAAGATGTGGTTCCCGGAAGAAACGGCCAAGTACCTCATCGATGAGAAGATTCTGATCCTCCGCAAGGGGAAGCACAATGTGCGCATCGTCGAACTAGTTTCCGACGAAGAATGGGAGGCCAGCGGCAAGATATACCCCGGACAGCCGTACACGGGCATGGTGCGCCGCATGACGGAGCAGTTGGAGAAGGAGGCCGAGGCGGCTGGCAAGAAGCTGAAGCCGAATGAGCTGAAGCAGTTGCTCGAGGAGAGGACGCGCGAGCAGCAGGCCCTCAAGGTAGCTAACAATCCCGACATTGAGCTGCCGAGCAAGCAGGAGATACGGCAGAGGAAGCAGACCAATGGGCGCGGGAGCCAGAACAAGTCCAAGTGGTAGACATGCACCGATGCAAAGTGGGCGGGCATGTGTGTAACATGGGATGCGGAAATCCATCCGCCTGTAAATTCTTTTTTTCTAAAAAACCATTTGTACCATTAGCTTGTAACATAATCTCTGATACCATAGATCCCCATCACCGAAGAGAAAAAACGCCGGATTCCATATTTTCATCTGTACAGCACCGTAAGATCGCCCTTTGGAACAGGCAATACCTTTAACTTATCCATTATCTCGTCATTCGTCAAATTCTGCTCGGTGATAATCTGGTCAAAATGATGGCTGCCGTCGGTATATTTCTGCAGCGAGTCTCCCCCCGGCACAGGCCGACTCTCGCCCGACGCCAGCGCGGCGAGATGCTGCTTCGAAAGGACGTACTTGTGCACGCGGTACAAGCACCCCTTTATAATGCCAAACTGCACGAACCGCCGGACATCGACGTAGTTCAGTACATCGAAGCCAGCTTCCTGACTAGCCACGATCCACTCCTTGACGCTCTTGCTCGGGGCAAAGGAGGACATGAGTTTGACGAGGTGGTAGTTGCTGACCCTCCCGCGCCCGTGGGAGACGTAGCCGGCGCACTCGTCCACAATGCCGTCCACGTTGCAGATGAAGTCGTGGACCCCGGGCCGCGGGGCGTAGCAGGAGCTGAAGAAGAAGATGTCAATGAGGAGAATGGTGTCGTAGTAGAGGAGATGGCGGAGGGCGGACTTGGCGAGGTCCAGCGAGACGGAGGCGGCGTGGGCGATGCGGCGCACGTCTGAGACGCCGTCGATTTTGGCGACGACTTTTTGCAGCGTCAGGTCCCATGTCGGGTCGACGATTTCCGCAAACTTGACCTTGGCGACGGGGACGTGCCACCCCTCGACGGCGGTGGGCGTGCGGTGGTGAGGGAAGAGCTTCATGTTGATGGTGTTGGCTTCGTCTACACCACTCGATTTGTTTTCTTGTCAAGAGACGTGCCGGACATGAGAAGGGGAAAGAGAGGGGGACGTGGTACTCACCCACGGGAATCATGCACTCGCCGTAGTTGTTCAGATCCTCCTTGACAATCTCCAGCAAGCTCTCGATGGGCCGCCTTGCCTCGTGGTTCCTGAGCCCGTCGCCCTCGCCCTGGCTTAGATACTCATTTTGCTTCTCCATCTCGGAAAAGGTGGCGGCGAGGTACCTCACCACGCCCTCGTAGGGAGCCTGGTCGACATCGGCCTCGATGAGGATGCCAAAGTTGAAAATGAACTCGTTGCGGAGATACTTGGTGTGGGCGATGACGACGGGGTAGCCGAGCACGGTGTACTTGCCGTCGGGAGAGTTGATGGTTACGTAGCGGTTGCAAAAAGCCTGGCGGGGGATGATGTATTCGTGGAGGACGTCGAAGTCGATGAGGGGCTGGCGTGTGGTGAGGGCTGTCTCGGAGGGGGTGATGCATCCCGGAGGAGATTGGGCGACGATTTTGGGGCCTACGGGTGGTTGAGTGCGTGAGTTGATTTTCTGGGTGGAGAGATTTCATGTAGGATGCAGAGTGAAGAGTGTATACCTTCTTGGGGGAAGAACCTTGCGTAAAAGATGCCTTGGATCATGGTGGTGGAGGAATCGTATGAGATGAGATGTGACCTGAGGTGGGAGCTGGTATCAAGGGGAGGAGGTGGAGGGGTGAGAATGAGATGGACTCATGCTGCGGGGAATTGATTGTCTACACGTTCATGGTTGGGGTTCTTTCAGCTCATCATGCGTGGAGAGCTGGAAATGGAGCCGCTTGATATTGATGTGGATGGGATGTAGATTTGGGCCGTGGTGATTGAGATTATGGTGTTGAGAGACATGCATACAGTCGAGCCTGCCAGTACGTAACTGCATGTGGAGCACGGGAGCACAGTGGGAGGTAGCTAGTGGACGCTGGAGCACCAACAGCGAAGGCAGAGTTTGCAAGATACAGTGGGTGTACATAGGCTTCCAGTTGCATAATACGCAGGCCGGCAACCACAGATCATCCCGGGACCACCTGTTCAAGTCGGTGACATGGAGAGTAGAGCAAGAGCCGATGCATCAAACCACAACCTAAACTTGTCGAGCATGTCCGTGAACGGTAGCGTCAAAGTCTGTTGGCTCCTTTGAGCTTGGGTGTCGAGTACCTCGTGGCAAGAGCTAAAATGAAAATGGTCATGGCCAGCGCCATGTAACGATTCAAGGTGGCCGTCTCCCCAGCTTTTCAGGGATGTAGAAGGCTGCTCCTGTGGCAGCCGTGGCCCAATGTCTTTTGAGTGTGGAAGGGATATGCTGTAGCCACTGCCCGCATGTATCACTTTATGCCGAGTATTATTGGGGAAATGATCATTGGCCCTTAGCTCCTTGTCATCAAGCATCCAAACACGTGCGGCATAAGTGGTAAAGCCAAGCCTACGAAGCATTATCCGCCGTGGCTCGAGCCCAGCTAGCCCGGATTATTCATCAACGGAACGGGAGCCGGAGACGGACAGTCCCTTCTGTTTAGATAGGACCGGCGGTCAATAAGATGGACAAAGATGACTGTCCATGAAGCGTCTGGTGTATGTATACAAGGTTCTGGTGGCAGTTCTCCCCTTAACTGGTGGATGGGTACGGCGTACAGGTAAGATTTGGAGGCAGGTGCAGAGGAGCTACAAAGGGTAGGCACTTGCTTTCGTTGTGAGACACGGATGGGCCCTCGTCTCACCCTCCAACGTGTTCTGCTTTGTGGCCTCGTTTCCCAAAATTCCCGACTGCCTATGATGCGCCGTGCTGGTGTTCCTCAGGCCTAGAGACCCTTTGTTCCGTCTGGGCCTTGACCACGCACCGTGATGCTGCGCGACATACAGCATATATTTGTCCTTCTTCCTACATCGTTTTCGACCCTGTGCGTGTTGGCCTCGAGTACTCGGGCCCGGCCACCTTGCTAGGCCGTTTGTTGTTCGTCGTCTTGGCTGCTTCCCAGTCTGCGCAGCCAGCCAGCTAACTGCCCCCAGCCTATTCTAGTCAACCGCCGACGCCTCCAGACCCACGTCGCCTTGAGCTGTCGAAGGCCGTGGGCGTCTATCGAACATTCACCTCCAAAGCCCTTTGAGCCGTCCTTCAGCGCGTGGTCCACCACCGCGTGTGCTCAAGAACTCCTCCGAACCGACTGCCGAGTGCGGACCATTACCAAGAGGCCAGCCAAGGGGTTTGGTCATCGGCCCACACCAGGCAATCGCCAGCGTCAAAGGTGTTGCATCCTCAACCGCAGACTCTCTGTCCTCTGCCCTCTGCTCTCTGTTTTCTTGCCCTCTCCAAGCAACACCTCGGTCGGTTGAGGACATTTTTGTCGCCATACCCAATCTCTACCCTCGAAGCCACCGTCCGGACCTCCTCGAGCAATACTCGCCTCCTCTTGGCTGGCCTTGTCCAGCCCCAGTCGCATTCGTTTGCCCCCGCGACAAACGACAACGGTTCGCTCCCACCCGCACAGGCGCAAACCAAACACTCGACGCTTCTGACGGCCTCAAGAGACAAACCGTCGCCATGGCCGAAAATGCCGAGACAAGTGGCGATAAGCACGTCACCTTCAAGGTGAAGACATCTGCCGACAGCAACCACACCATCACAATGGCCGAGTCGGCCACCGTCTCGGAGCTCAAGACCAAGCTTGCTGGCCAAGATTTCGAGCACATCCCTGTCGAGAGACAACGCCTCATCTACTCTGGCCGCGTCATGAAGAATGACGAGACCCTCGGATCCTACAACATCAAGCAGAACAACACCATCCACATGGTCAAGAGCGCAGCGAGCAACCCTACCCAGCAGACCTCGACATCCGGTTCCACCCCTCGAGCCGTTCCAGACAACATTTCGGCTGGAACCAACCCCAACGATCCTCTAGCTGGCCTGACCGGCGCCCGTTACGCCGGTCACCAGATCAACTTCCCGGGCATGGACATGTTCGGCCCAGATGGCGGTGTACGCCCTCCTTATCCAAGAAACCACATCTCCGGCACTGACTACATGCTAACCGACATCTCTAGATGGGTCCCCCCATGGACGAGGAGCGCATCCAACGTATGATGTCAGACCCCAATGTTCAGCAGTCCATGAACGAGGCCTTGAACAATCCCGACTTTGTCAACATGCTCATCGAATCGAACCCAATGCTCCGCAACATGCCCAACGCAAGAGAAATCATCACATCCCCGTTTATGCGACAGATGATGAGCAACCCACAGATGATGGGCCAGGCCATGCGTATGCAACGAAATATGCGTGGGGGAGACTCATCTTTCCCAGCCCCTGGCGCCACCGATACCACGCCAGATGCTGCTGCTGGCGGCAACCGATCCGCTGGCCAGGCGAACAACAACCAGCCATCAAATCCTTTCATGAACCCATTCATGATGCCCGGAATGATGGGTGGTGCTGCTGGGGGTAACAACGCCATGAACCTTGCCCAGATGCTTCAAAGCTTAAACGCCATGAGCCCCAACCCGACTGCCCAAGCTACAACAACCAACGCTTCCACCACTGGAAACTCCCAAGGAACCACGCCAACGGCCGAGTCCCGAGAGCACCAGCCTGCTACTTCAGACACTGGAGCAGAAGGGGCTCCTCAGAACAGTCAGACCCAAAATGCTGCCAACAACCCCATGGCTCAATTGTTCGCGCTGACGGGGGGCAATGCGCTCAACGCCCACCCGAACTTTGATCTGTTGGAGCAATTGTCGATGAATCTCGGAGGCATGGGCCCAGGTATGCCAGGCGCAGCCCCCGACAATCGACCGCCGGAGGAGCGATATGCCGAACAGCTGCGCCAGCTGAACGACATGGGGTTCTACGACTTTGACCGAAATGTTGCGGCCCTGCGAAGGAGTGGAGGCAGCGTGCAGGGCGCCATCGAACACTTGCTAAGTGCTACAGATTAAGAAGCATAGCAAAGGTTTCAGAATGCAGGATTTCATTTTCTAGTCACAAAGCGTGGTCAGTGGACAAATGCACGATGGCCACGACAATTGTACGCTTAGGAAAGACGAAGCGGTATCAGTGTATAAGTTATTCCACTTCGAGGTTGAAAATGATGTGTTCCAGGATTGATAGGAGATACCTCAGCATGACAATACGATGCAATAATGCAGCAAAATATGGACACACGGACCGGATGGGCAAGTGACGAGTGACGACTAGTGATGAGCGCACTGGCGTATACTTGATCAGAGATTGTACACAGACACTGCTACGCACTTTTGCGTTATGATGGCATGAATCAACCGACTCGGACCTCTTGACTCTATGCATGTCACCATCTATGCTGTCCAAGAAAACAGCCCAACTTGATGCTTGTAGATAAACCGGGGAGATGTCAAATGCCCGGTATCAGTAAACCGTACTGGTACTAGCCCTAAGTTGATGTGTAACTTGTCGTCAAAATAACCTTGTGCTAGTAGTAGCAGGGGCGACAACTAGCGAACCCCTCTCCGCCCGTTCTCCGATCTTTCTACACAGTGATGATCCCAAGTGACATCATCGGGGTTGCAAGTGTCGCCACATCTCCGTCACGGAACAGCTTACTATTGCAGAAATATCTCTTCTATAAAGACATGCTAAAGACATGCGATCAAGTGGAAAGAAACGAATTTTCAAAACAAACACTTCCTCTCAGCCTACTCACCCCATCAAACCCAGCTAGCAACCGCGACAAAGACCCAAGTAACTTACATACTAGTATAACAAACCACGACCCTACAGCCTGGCCAAGACCACGCCGGTCTCTTCAAAAGGGAACCCGCCGCGCCTCACGCCAGCAAACGCACATGCTACCAAGATGCTGCGGCCAACCCTGCAGCGCTGCGCCCACGCGGCAAAAGTGACGGCTGGCAGCGGCGTCGGGGCCAAGGGCCGCGCCGCAGGCGGGCAGGACCTGGGGTCGACGGCCGAGGGGGCGCCGCGGAAACCAAAGGTGTTCAACTTCAGCACGCCCGGGGCGCCGGGGGGCGACAAGGGCCTCAGCGAGGCGCAGAGGCGCGAGGTCGACGAGCACAACCGCGAGTTTGAGAGGACGCACGACGGCGGCGGCGGGAAGGGCCCGGAGAACACGGTGGACGGTAGGTTCTGGGGCGACAAGGGGAGGAACAAGGGGGGGAAGGAGTGAGGTTACGAGTTGAGGCTGCTTGACTTGGGTGTTGCGCGGACGTTACGGGATGGTCATGGTTTTTATTTTATTTTATTTATTTCACTAGGTACGTTCGTTGACTCATTATACATTATGGGATATTTTACACGAGTGTAATGACTTTTTTTGGTGGACACCGTTTTGCGCTTGGAGATGATGGTGGACTGAAACCGGAATCCTGGGTAGCTGATCGCTTCGTGACGCTGTCTGATCCAAGGGGATGCCAGTGCGGATGTATACGATATCAGCCTTGGTAGGTGTGAATAAAGCGCCAACAGCAGATGCCATGTTGCGGCGTGGTTTTGACCTCTGCACCCGTAGAATGGATCCCACAGCCTGCTGAGATGCAAAATGCCACCCAGAACCGGGGCGTGAAGCCAGCGCAACAGTGAAGGGCCATAGCGCGGTTTTCCTTGTCCGATATTATCCACGGCAACGGCTGTGTCTACGTGGAACAGCCAAGCCGGCATCTCGCGCACGCGAGCAATAGCACGATATTTGTCGACACGACATCTCGGCTCGTCTCTTATCCTTTCGACCTGCCAAGCTCACGGCCGGCCCAAAGCATTCGACCCGGCAACATCGCCAATCACACCCCGGACGTAATCGACGACGGCCTTGACCATGCCCTGCGGCTTCGCCCGGCCGTCGGCGCCGCGCACCGGCTCGGTGCCCATGGTGGGCAGCACGTTATCGCCGGCCGACAAGCTGACGAAGAGCGCAAACGGGACCAGCCATACACAGAGGCCAAAGTAGGACGCGATCATGGAGAAGCTCGGCACGTCGACCTGGTCATAGTACGAGGGCCGCTGGTACGCGCGCGTCTGGGCGTCAGAGAAGTGTCGGAACCAGACGTAGTGGTCGACGAGGACCAGGACTATTTGAGCTGTCAGCTTCTCTTCCCACACGGGAGCCGGGCCGCAAGGGGAGGGGAGGGAAGGAAACATACCGCATGATAGCAAGAACAGAGGATCGGACAGCTTGACAAACGGGAACCTGCGCATGTTGCCCAGGTAGACGACGTGGGCAAAGACGCCCAGCATGGTCGCGCCAAAGGGGAATCCGTCCACCAGCCACAGCGCGACCTGGACGCCGATGAGGGTGTAGATGAGGCGGGTGAGCAGGCGCTTGGCGATGACGGTGTGCTCTTCCACGAGCTCGGACAGGTAGTACAGGCCTGAGGCGATGGCGAGCGTCAGGAAGCAGAAGCCTATGATGGCGCCTGCGTAGCCGATCAGTGGCAGCATCCACATGGCTGCTTGTGTGTCGAAGACGAGGTCGGGGAAGAAAGGAGCGGGGAGGAATCAAACGTGTTATTATCACCACGGGGGGAGAGGCGGAGGGTATGAAAAAGGACAGATGGCAAGGTGGTGGACGAGATTTGGAGTTTTGAATGGCGTCTGGTGTACGGAGTAGTACTAGTAGTACGTACTAGTAGTACCAGGCAAGTGGACAGAGGACGCCTTCAGGGGTGGCTTGTCGCTTCCAGAGCGGGACACTGCTTTCGGCATCAATTCCATCTCGACTTTGCGTTCGCAGATTGTCTGCGCATGGGCTCTGAGCGCGCTGCCAGATGCCTCCGCCGTGCTTTTGAATATTCAGCCGCGGGGGAAACTACCCACCGGATACATTATAGCCAACCCCCCCAAAAAAGGGTAAACCCTTGGTGTTGAGGACAAGTCACAACTAAGCATATAAGACTGCGTAGCTGCCGTGGCTGTCCCTGGCCCGGCCACGCCAAGTCCGTGTGGCTAGTGCCGGTGCGCCGCTGCACCCCGCCACCCCGTCTTATCGATAGCTCCTCGTCCACGGAAGAGAATAAAAAAAGAAGCGTCCCAATGCCAGCTCCAACAGCGACACCAAATCACCACCCAACCCGATGTCAAGCGCTCAATCCCACGACCACAGCCAACATTACACCACAGTGTAATCAACCACCAAGAACCGCCCATCATGTCCCGCCCCGAGGACACCCTGTATGGAAACCCTCCCCCCCCGCCTCACCGACACTGCAAAACCCCCAAGAACTAACCCGTCCCCCCGCCCACCCGCAGCGCAGCCGACGTGCACTACGATGACACCGAAGCGCGCAAATACACCACCAGCTCGCGGATCCAAAACATCCAAGCGTCCATGACCCGCCGGGCCCTCGAGCTCCTGGACCTCAAGTCGCCCTCGCTCATCCTCGACGTCGGCTGCGGCAGCGGCCTGTCGGGCGAGATCCTCTCCGCCGCGTCCCCCTCGGCCGGCGGCGGGCCACACACCTGGGTCGGCATGGACGTGTCCCCCTCGATGCTCGACGTCGCCCTGCAGCGCGACGTCGAGGGCGACCTGCTCCTCGCCGACATGGGCCAGGGCGTGCCCTTCCGCGCGGGCACATTCGACGCGGCCGTCAGCATCTCGGCCGTCCAGTGGCTCTGCAGCGCCGAGACGAGCGACACCTCGCCCGCCGGCCGCCTGGCGCGCTTCTTCAACGGCCTGTACGCCGCCCTGCGCCGCGGCGCCCGCGCCGTCTGCCAGTTCTACCCCAAGAACGACGCCCAGCGCGCCCTCATCACCCAGGCCGCCGTCAGGGCCGGCTTCGGCGCCGGCGTCCTCGAGGACGACCCGGGCACCAAGAACGTCAAGCTGTACCTCGTGCTGACCGTGGGCAACGCCGCCGTCGCCGGGGGCCAGGGCGACATCACCGGCGTGGTGGCGGGCCTCGACGACGTGGACATCCTCGACGCGAGGCGCGGGGTCAAGACGGCCGGCGCGGGGCCCTTGAAGAAGGGCAGCAGGGCGTGGATCGTCAAGAAGAAGGAGCAGCTGGAGCGCAAGGGCAAGGTCGTCAAGGCTTCCTCCAAGTACACTGGTCGCAAGCGCCGTCCGGCCTTTTAGAATCGATGGATTTTTTTTTGGGGGGGGGGGGGGGAAAGGTTTTACGTGAGAAATGGTCATGGAACCAGCTGGGGATTTCGAAATTTTCCGAATTGTGGGAAAGGGCATTGCATGGCGTTTTGGAATGGGAACAGTATAGTGATGACGTCTTCTCACACGAATATAAAAGTTAGATACCCTTTCACATTATTTGTTTTTTTATACCAAGCTCGTGTTATTGTCGTCACTGCATTCCAAGACTAGAGCGCCATTGACTATCAAACAGATGGCGACAACTTTCAGTCCAATTCATAACCGCAAAAATTCATCTCAAAGTATGATGTCTTTGCCAAACTCTAGACGACTGGTCTTGAAAACTTTATACTACTAGTTTATTCAGGCTTCATAGTGGGGAAGGCGAGAACCTCACGGATGCTGTAGTTGTCGGTCAAGAACATCATCATGCGGTCGATGCCCATGCCCCAACCGCCAGTGGGAGGCAGAGCATGCTCGAGAGCCTGGCAGAAGGTCTCATCGGCCATCTGGGCCTCGTCATCGCCCTGGGACTTCTGGCGGGCCTGCTCCTCGAACCGGAGACGCTGCTCGGCAGCAACGTTCAACTCGGTGTAGGCGTTGACAATTTCCTTGGTGGAGACGAAGACCTCGAACCGCTCGCAGAGACCGGGGGTGGTGCGGGAGTCCTTGGCGAGGGGAGACATCATCTTGGGGTGACCGATGATGAAGGTGGGGTTGATGGCTTGGGACTCGAGGTATTCGCCGACAAGGGCGTCGAGCATACGGGCGTTGGTCAGAGGCGGGCTGCACTCGACTCCAGTCTTGGCCAGGACCTTCTTGAAGAACTGGTTGGCCTCTTCGGTGTGAAGAGTGTCCGCAGGAGGGAACTTCTCGCCGACGGCCTCCTCGAGGGCGGGAATCATTTCAATTCTTCGCCAGGGGCCCTCCCAGTTGATGCTGATTTCCTCGCCCTTGATGGTGTGGTAGGTGGTCTTGTATGAGCCGTGAATGTGCTTGACCAGGCCGCTGACAAGCTCCTCGGTCATGGTCATTAGATCGTAAACATCAGCATACGCCATATAAAATTCAAGGGTGGTGAATTCTAAACAACCTTGTTAGTCCGTGTAGTCTTGAAGCAGCCCACACTGGGAAAGGGCGACAAAAAAACATACCAGGGTTGTGAGTGAGATCCATGCTCTCATTTCTAAACTGCCGTCCCATCTCGTAAACACGGTTGAGACCACCGACAACAAGCATCTTGAGGTAGAGCTCGGGGGCAACACGCAGGAACATGTCCATGTTCAAGTCATTGTGGTGGGTGACGAAAGGTCTGGCAGTGGCACCACCAGCAATAGGGTTGAGCATAGGGGTCTGCACAGAGACGAAGTCGCGCTCGTCGAACCAGCGGCGAATGTATGAGTCGACCTTGGCGCGGGTGATGAAAATTTGTCTAGACTTCTCATTCATCATGAGATCCAGGTATCGTTGGCGGAAACGAGTCTCGGGGTTCTTGAAACCATAGTGGTCGTCGGGAATCTGGGTCGCGTGAGCAAATTGAATCATGACATAGAGCAGCAGGCTGGAGGGACGGAAGGAAACATACTTGATGCAAGCAAGGAGACAACAGAGTAATCTCGACAGCAGCAATCGACAGCTCGCCGGAATATTCACCTGAGCCCTGCTTGGTCTTGGGGTTTGTGCGGGTGGGGAATCCACGAATGCCGATAATGTCACCTCTTCGAAGGTTGACATGCTGCTCGTCAAAGCTGGGGGCCTTGTCGTCGAGGTTGTCGGCCTGGGCGAGGACCTGAAGTCTGGTGCCGTCGGAGCGGATATCGTAGAAGAAAAGCTTGGAACCAGCTGAGCGGCGGACATAGATTCTTCCAGCCAGCTGGATCATCCTGGACTTGTCGGTCTCTCCGTTCTTGAGGTGCTTGAAGTCGTCCTCGAACTTGCGGATGTCATAATCGATGTGGTACTGCATGAATTAGACCCAAATTGTTCGCCTTGTGTGTATGCTCATTGAGGTTATCTACCTTGTGGGGGTAAGCCTTGCCCTGGGCATGGAGTTCGTTGACTGTTCGCGATCTAATCTCAAAGTACTGATAGGGTGAATGAATGTTAGTCGACCAACAGTTCGTCTTTTCTTTCTCCATCGAAATTAAAGGGCAGGGTCTGAATGGGTTCGAATAGCTGCGCACCTGATTGGGAGTGAGCTCCTTTTCAGCAGCCTCAGCGTTCTTGGTGCTGGCAGCCGGGGGCTTGGGGTTGGCAGCAGCCTTCTCCTTCTTGGCCGCCTCCTTCTCACGCTGCTTCTGGCGCTTCTTGAGTTCGGTCTTGGAGATCATCTCGCCCGTCACTTCGTCGAGGTGAAGCTTGGCGACGGCGGCGGCGGCCTCGGCGGCGGCAGGCTCGCCTGAGGTAACTGAGTTGTCCGGCATAGTGTAGTTTGCAGTTCTAAGGGTATCAACAGGTATGGTGTGCTCTGGGTGCAAATTGCCGTTCCTCTCGCGGTTTATAGTTTTTTTTCTTGTCGCAGGACGAGTCACGCCCGAGCGAATGACGGAGGGGCAGAAAATACAGTCACGTACCCCGCCATACAAATTCGGAGGGGCATGTCAAGCCCTGGCCGCCGCCTTCGCCCTCCAACTTTTGCCAGGCACTGGACACCACCATCTGTGCGGAAATTTCGATTGGCCGGGTTCCCCGTGAGCCACGGGCAATCTTATTGGACAGGCGGCGGGCCCTCTGGGACACTGGCCTAAAAACTTCTAGAATGGGTGGTAAACACGGGTTGGGAAGTGAATTTTTTTTCTGATTAAAAACAGTTGATTCTATGCGTTGCTATGTGGGACTCTTTGTACGAGATTTGGACCTCAGTTCGTGAAATGTGCTGTTTTGTACTGGCATGTCTAACTTGTACCATTGACGGACGGCGCCGGGCGGTGTTCCGTTTAGGCGACGAGTTTGACAAGGTAGCAGTGATCAGCACGGCAGGCGCGATGCAGTGTGGTGCAGCGGCGCTGGCCAATGGGCTGACCCTGCATCGAGAATTGTGCAACCAATGAATCGACGTCGGAAAGCCGTGGCCAGTTGTATTCAGGGTTGGCTTTTACAACTCTGCAAGGCCTGTGATTTTCAAAACATAGCAAATGCCATTAGCCATCATGGAAATAACACCATACGCACGGAGTACGATGATGCCGTCTTTGGCCCCGCTGTACAGACCCTCGCCCTCCCCTCACCCCGTCTACCAGGGTTCCCAATCGACCAGGTCTGGCGCTGAGATATATCCGTGTCCGCAACTCCATTACAGGCTGGATTATGTCTCTATATCCCCCTGAAAGCCTTCCTCTGTTACCAACTCTGGATTCCTTCATGCCGTCGCCGGACTTGAGACTTGTACATATTATTTATATCCTCCGTGTCCCCGTCCCACACGATGGCGCTCTCAACCAGAGCTGTTCAAACGTACCAAAATGCCTCTACAACAGACCAACTCATCATGATGCTCAATAATCTGTATGATGCGGAAACCAACCCAAACGGCTACGTGAGCCTAGGAATCGCCGAAAACTCCTTAATGCACCATGTTTTGATTGACCACATGCACAAGAACATTGACATTCCCGACCTGGCGCTCACCTACGGCGACGGACAGAAAAGACTCAGGAAGGTAGCCGCTCGCTTCCTCACCAGGCACCTCAAGCCAGTGACGCCCATTGAACCGTCGCACATACACATCAGCAATGGATTGGCGCCGGCCATCCAGAACATAGCATGGGCCACTGCAAATCCCGGTGACGCGCTGCTGCTGGGACGGCCATACTACGTGGCTTTCAAGCCAGATGTAAGCCGCCGCACCGGGGTGGAAGTGCTGCCCGTTGCCTTTGGAGACCTGGATCCCATGGGCGTGGAAGCGGTGCAAAAGTACGAAGATGAAATTCTCAAGGCCAAGGACCGTGGCCAGCGTATCGCCGGTGTCATCCTCGCCCACCCGCACAACCCGCTGGGCCGATGTTATCCCCGCGACGTCTTGATTGCCTTTATGAGGCTGTGTCAAAAGCACCAGATTCATCTCATATCGGATGAGATTTACGCCCTGTCGGTTTTCGAGAACAGGGTAGACGAGGGTGCCACGGCCGTCCCCTTTGAGTCTGTCCTGTCCATCGATCCCGAGGGCATCATTGACCCTAGTCTGATCCACGTCCTCTGGGGCATGTCAAAGGACTTTGGGGCCAATGGACTACGGATGGGCATCACCATCACGCAGCACAGTCCGAGCATGCAGGCGGCTTTGATGTCGGTGTTTGAATTTTCGTGGACGTCTTCGCTGTCGGATCTCGTGACGGCAAACGCGCTCGACGATGACGAGTGGGTGGAAAGCTACATCAAGGAGAACCAGACGAAGCTGTCGGAGCATCAGGAAAAGGTGCTTTTATGGGCCAAGCAGAATGGGATAGAATACAGCAGGGGCAGCAATGCCGGCTTCTTCGTGTGGGTTAATTTGGGCGCCGTATATAGCAAGCACCATCCGGGTGAGATTGAACATCTCGACAAGGCTGTAATTGATGCTCTGTTGGCGAAGAAGGTCTTCTTGGCAGACGGCATCGCCTTTGGCGCCGAGAAGCCGGGCTGGTTTAGGATTATATTTTCACAAGAAGCGGGCTATCTGGCAGAAGGCTTGCGGCGCATCATGGCTGCCGTCAAGGGAGAGTAACAATGAAGCAAGACGTCAGTCATATGGGATCGTGACAATTCGACAGAGAAGAGTATTCACTCCAACACGACGTTCCATATTCACTACCCGCACGCGCCCCCAGTTCCATCCTCAACCAAAAGCAGGCTCCTGCTTGGCGCCGTCACAGCTCCCCAGATATCCAACGCGGTCCTTGGTGTAAAACTCAACGCCAATCTTGTTCCCCAGGCTCGCGGCCCCGCCGTCCAGCGAACCGGCCTTGATACAGGCCATGTCAGGCATGACCTCCAGCTCCGTGTACAGGCCGGATCCGCAGTTCCCACAGAAGAAATGCTTGTTGATCTTGCCCGAGTCACCCCTCGCATCCCACGTCTTGGGTGTCCCTAACTCATCACCGTATCAGCCTCCGCTTACAACATCGACTATTTCCCCTACTTTATCAAAGGGGGCGGGCTCGCAACGTACCCTTGGTGACCTTGAACGAGGTCCGCGGCACAACAGCGTTGGACGTAAACGCACCACCGGTCCACTACCCACACTTCAGCATCGTCCACACCCGGGATCAAATAGAGCCGGACAAGATCTCTTTACCTTCTGGCAATCGGTGCAGTGGCACAACGCCGTGACCGCCGGCTCGCCCTCAAACTGGAACTGGATCTCCCGGCACGCACAGCTACCCGTTGTCGTCATTTCGGCAGATTACGAGGACCCCCGAACTAGTTTCTGCTGCTGTTTTATTTCCAAAAGCGGTATCCGTCGAGGCTCGACAAGTATTCCGATTCGTTCTGTGCAGGACATCAAGGTATGTCCCACGACGGAAGGGTGTCCAGCCCGCCCTCTATTTATACGTGCGACTCTATACTACCAAGTGTAAGACGAGTGAATGCGGGGTTCTTTGCGTTTTACGTACGGGCAGCATTTTGAGTGGAAACGTGAAGGCTTGATTCGTTCTTCTTTGTTCGGGGCTGCCTGTCTCCGGCCGATGGTCCGATGATGGCGGGTGGTTATCCGACGACCGCTTCTGGTCTAGTGCTCTTGCTGCTCTACTGTCCTTCTTGACGTACGGTGTACATTGGGGATAGGATGCAAACTGGCAAAGAACATTGAAGCGAGAGGACGTACGGATGGCGTCTACTTTTACATGCTCATGTACGGGCCTGCTTGAAGACCGGTTGAATCGGCTATCCATTTACTTATGCAACGGGGGCTGACTTGACCCTCTGCAAACAGAATACCGGAATGCAAAGGGTACGACTTTCAGGCTTTAGAAAAAGCAGCATGGCCAAAAAGAAGCTTAGGAGGAGATGAAGTAAATACGCAAGTAATCGCTGTAGACTCTTGGAGCGTCAACCCAATCGGGTATACGGAGTACTTGTACCAACACATCCGCATCAAAATGACCAGCTGATATACAATCACCCGTTCCCGTCAGTAACGCACGGGGAGATGCCGTCCGCGTAGCCGATTGCTCTGTTACGCAGCCAGAACTACCTACAGGGCACAGCCTGTGTTTCCCAGTGGTAACGCCAGTCCGTTTCGGCCTTACACCGTCGACCTCTATTAGCCACATTATATTGAGCATGTCAACCAAGGAGTACGCCCTCAGGTGCTCAGGAAAGTCCATCTCGCAGCGGCACCCAAGGCACTCCCGTCGTCCAACAGCCAGTATGCGGTGTTAAAAGCGGCAGGAACATTGTGCAACAGAACAGCAACAGACAAGACGGCGTTTCGGGAAACCGTTTGGAATCTCCGATTGATTCCAAATCAGACGCAGTGGTCATGCAGGTCATCACTGATGCCTAGAGGCATGCACGCACAGCTCCTCCCGTCTTAAAGGCGTAGTTGACCAGCACCCCCCCCAAGCACCGCATCCCTGTAGAGTCTGGTACATCACGACGCTCCACCCGGTACCAATGCTCCGAAAATCATGGGAAACATTTCTATGCATTCATAAAAAAAAGGTTATAGGTTGCAAGGCCATGCTATACATTACACTGGTCACGGCATCCCTTCCCAATGTCTTCGCAGCGCGAGCGATGCCGTCACCGCCTCCCTTGTCCAATCCCTCGATTCCGCACTCCTCCCCAGTCGCCAGGTCTTGTCTGCCGTCGCTCAGACTCTATTGAGGTATCAAAAACATCTTCCAGTCGCTCTTCCCGCACTGATCCACAAGAAGACGGCGGCAAACGTTTGAGTAACATCTTTTTTTTTTCAATTTTGAACATTGTGAATTTCCCGCTGCTTCGGCTCGAAACGACGGGTGTCGGGGAAGATAAGGATTTAAATGGCCTCCATCTTGTCGAGGATGGCCTTGGTGAACTCGTGGGTGGTTGATTCACCGCCCATGTCGCGGGTGCGGACCTTGCTGTACAAGTAGTCAGTTTTCTGCAAACGCGGCCAGAGGTTCAATGGCAAGCAAGCTGTACGTACCCCTCGGCAATAACGGCATAGATGGCCTTGGAAATGCGGTTGGCGTGGTCGTCGAGACCAAGGTGGCGCAGGAGCATGCTGCCAGACAGGATCATGGCGGTAGGGTTGGCCTGGTCCTTGCCCTTGATGTCAAGGCCGACGTGTCGGCACCCGGGCTCGAAGACGGCAACGTCACGGCCCATGTTGCAGCCGGGCACGATGCCGGGCCCGCCGACGAGAGCGGCACCAATGTTGGACAGAATGCCGCCGTACAGGTTCGGCATGACCATGACGTCGAACTGCTGAGGGCGGGAAACAGCCTGCATGGAGGCGTTGTCGACAATCATGTCGTTGACCTCGAGGGTGGGGTACTCCTTGGCAACGTTGTGGAAGGTGCTGCGGAACAGCCCGTCGGCCAGCTTCATGATGTTGGCCTTGTGGATGCACGTCACCTTGGAGCGGCCGTTGGCCAGGGCGAAGGAGAAGGCAAACTTGGCAATCCGCTCCGACTTGGCGCGGGTGATGATCTTGAGGGACTCAACCACGCCGGGGACGCTCTGGTGCTCGAGGCCAGAGTACTCGCCCTCGGTGTTCTCACGGATGATGCACAGGTCCACGTCCTTGTGGCGCGTCTCGTAGCCGGGAATGTTCTTGATCAAGCTGATGGAGGCGTAGATGTCGAGCTCCTGTCGCATGGCGACGTTGAAGCTCTGGTGGCCAGATCGGCTGATGGGCGTGTGCAGGATGCCCTTGAGGCCGAGCTTGTTGCGCTTCAGCGAGGCGACCGACTCGCGGAAAGCGTCTTCGGTGCGGCCGGCGCCGTCAATGATGCCAGACACCTCGATCTGCTCCCACTCGATGGGGACGTTGTCGGCCTTGAAGATGGTCTTGACCGACTCGGCAACCTCGGCGCCGATACCGTCTCCGGGGATGAGGGTGACGGTGTACTTGCCGCCAAACTTGGCGGGCTTGAAGATGTCGGACTGGACGGTCGCGAACGATCTAGCGAACTGGTGCTGGCCGGCGGCGCTGCGCAGCAGCTGGGCAATCCAAGGTTAGCAACCAAACTCATTTGACGTTTCGCACGCGTAGAAACAATGGCGACGAGGGGCTCGGCTCGGCGAATGTAATGTCGGTCGTAGGTGTCTTGTGCTGCCACAGGTTGCCACTCCATGTCTCGCAACCAAAGGCCAGCTTTGACCCCATTCCCAACCGGCAACACCGCTCATGGCCTTCTCCGCAAAATTGTCCTCAGATCCTCACGCCAACCCGTGCAATTCGCACTCCCCAATGACCTTGCAGCAGCCCAGCCTCACCAAGTCCCGCATTTAAAACACGGGGAGCAAAAGCGAGCCAAAAGGGAAAAAAGAAAAAAGATACATACCTGCGCTGTTCTAGCAGAGCCACGAGACAACATCGTGCCTAAATCCAAAATAAAATTCCAAGTAACCAATGGAGTTCAGCAAGAGACAGTGAAAGGAAACCCAACGGCGCCTCGGGGACTTAGTACAAAAAAATGTAGCGATAAGGGCGAGAGACGAGAGTCGGCAGAAAAAAGAAAGGGAAGAAGGGAAGTCCAAGTGCGGAAAAAAAGAAGCTTCGGTGTCGATGATGGTGTGGTTCCGTTGTACACCGTGGTCTGGGGCGGCTCTTGGTTCGGGTCGTCTAAGCTGCTACGGCAAAGTTAAACTGGAGACTCTTGTGCATACCACTACATGCTAAGTACTGTACCTGGGTACGGAGTAGTAATACAGCAAACCTGCTGTGTTTCCCAGATGGGGCGCCACGGCAACGTTTCCTCCAATCGACCCGAGAGGCCAGTGCCGGTGCTTGATGTCCCTTTACGACTTTTTTTCTTTTGCCCTTCCTACGCTTTCGCTTTGCGCGGCTTTTGCTTCTTGGGAAGCGCCCTTTTTTTTGTCCCTCTCGGCCGGCCCGCATGGAGCGCGGGTTGGTTCGGAAGAAGAGCGGAATTCGATCTACTCCGAGCCTTAGAGCCGCATGGTTCGTCGGCGCCGACTAGCCTGGTTTGGGACCTGTGGATCCTTTTTCTTCTGGTTACGGGACTACGACAGGGACAGTGACGTGACTTTACTTTTACTTCTCATCAAGGTATAAGCACTCCGTACAGATAATAAGTATTGGTACCAGGTATCTTATATATTAGTAATTCTTTCCTTTCTTCTAGTTTTGGGACTAATTACAGCAATATATTTTTGACTTTCCTTTTACTCAAGTATACATATACACTCCGTACATAATAATATCAAGGTAACCCATGTATAGTCCTCTTCCTTTTTCTGGTTACGGGACTATGACAATGACGTGACTTCAACTTCTGCTTCTCATCGAGGTACAAGCACTCCGTACATGCACAAGTATACGGGGTACCACATGTATGTTCCTTTCAATGGCATAATATCGACTGCCATCAGTTCAACGCACTACAAACATGCGCCAATCTGGCCGTATATTTACCAACAGCCTGTACGAAAAAACCCTATCAAAATTCACATCCGATAATGCGCCTACAGGTCCATGAAACCGTGGCCCATCCCTTACCGCAAGCATCGCGTACACAAGCAACGTCCAAGGCATAAATCATCCGCATCAATGCACTGTCATCCGCCTTGCGGTCTCACAATCATGTCATGTCACATCTCCTCCTCGTCCAATGGCTCAACCCGGACAAGAATCTCCTCCAGCAATCCCTCCAGGAAATTTCCCACCTCACGACCCATGCCTACAGGCTCTGCTTTGTCGCACTGATCAATCTCCTTGCAAACATATGCTAGTTTATACACCAGCTTTCTAATCTTTTCGTGCGCAGCCTCTGCTCGTTGCTGGTTTGCTGACACAGGACTGCCGTTTTGCGCCGGTCTATACATTTGTTGTAGCCGAATCTGCCGCCTCTTAAGCGCTTCTTCGAGCGCAGGGAAAATGACATCATTGAGCGCATCCAGCTCTCCATTGGGATTAGCAGGAGCGGGAGACGGGAAAGATGACGGCTGAATAGACACATCGGATTGTGCTGGCGAGTGCGGATTTGGTGGAGGTGTGGGATTGCCTGCGGTAGGTGGCCGCGGTGACTGTGCTACTTGTTGAGAGGGGACCCTCGATGCTGATGGCCCCCTGTATGGAGGTATTTCTGGAATCGTCATTGATGATACGCGAGAACCAGGCTGTCTTGTAGGTGAGTCTTGCTGCACTCGTGGAAGCGCTCTGTCCGTTGGGTATTGTGAGTGATGGGAAAGACTGACTGGTGACGGGCTCATATTCAGATTGAGGAGGCCAATGTCACGCTGCAGCTGATACTGGAGTTCCTGGTCATACTCCGGCGACTGTGATGTTGGCGCAGGCGGCAACGGTCGTTGTGAGGGATGATGGCTCGAAGGTGTCTCAGGCGTGTCGCGCGTCAACGTCTTCAGGGGACTCGCCGACGGCGGCAATCTGGTCGGTGATGCTGTAGTAACATCCGCTGGCACCGGCTTCCGTTGCGGACTTGACTGCCTTGATGTGGCCGCGTTGCCGGCCTTGACCGTATCGCTAGGCTGCAGAGCAATGTCTTTGGTCTTTAATGGGCTGGCATCACGACGTTTTTCGCCCTGATCATTGGAGTTATCCAACGGTCGTGAGGACCGGGCATTGGTCGTACTCCCATCGACCACATGCAAACCCGGTCGACGAACCACGCCGCCGCGATCCCCAACCAGCCTGACGGTGCCAAAGTCCCACATGTCCTCATCCACCGTTTCTCGTTCTGTGGGAGCAGCACCTTCCTGGGCATCCCAATGTTCCTCATCATCGCCCTTGTGTGTGACGGCCCATCGGCTATGTCTTTCAATAAGTTCTGTGAGATATGTCGTCTTCTTCGCTTTTCTGATAAAGGGATGTCTCAAGAGATCTCGAGCTGTCGGCCGGTCCTTCGGGTCCCGCTGCAAACAGAGCTCGACAAAGTCCTTGAATGCTTTGGTAAAGTTGCCTTCTAGCCGAGGGGCAGGGTTCTTAGGGATGAGGAATAGTACTTTCATAGGATGTATATCGGCGTAGGGCGGTTCGCCATTGGCCAATTCTAGAGCCGTAATACCCAGCGACCAAATGTCGGCCTTGTGATCGTAACCAGATTGCTTAATAACCTCCGGCGCCATCCAGAACGGGGTCCCGACAAAGGTATTCTTCTTGGTCATGGTAGCAGACAGTTGGCCGGAAACACCAAAATCTGCCAGCTTGACCTGACCACCAGCTCCGAGCAATACGTTGGCAGCTACCATCAGTCAGCCACGCCGCAAGGCAATCGGCCCATATGCCGTCCTCACACGTATCCTCCGAGTGAAGCACATACCTTTGATATCCCGATGCAACTTTTTGTCAGAGTGCAAATAATCCAACCCCAGCAGCAGCTCCCTCAACATAATAGCAATATAGTCCTCCTCAATCAAGCCTGGCTTCATCAAATCCGCACAACTACCACCGGCACAAAACTCCATGACAATCCATAACTCGGCACCCTTGGCATACGAGCCATAATACTTGGTGACGTACGGCGACTGCAGTTCGGACAGAATGGCGATTTCTTGAATAATATCTTCGACTTCGTCCTCGGCGTTTTCGATGTCAATAATCTTGATGGCAACCGCCTGGCCGGTCCGCTTGTCGACTCTGCACGCATGTCAGGGTTTTTTCCAATTCGGCAGCAGTCCATCGACCCAAGAAGATGTCTTCAAGGCGATTTGGGGGGGCAAGCAAAGGGAGGGGGAAGGGGGAAGAGGGGTCATCACCAACGAACCCTTTGTAGACTTTGCCAAAGCTCCCACCGCCTAGCTTTGTCAGCTCAATCACACAACCCGCCACAGACACACGCGTAACCGACCAATGCAGTATTCCTTGGAGTACAGGAGCTCCGGGTCCAACGCCTCGTTGGCCTCGTCGTCACGAAATCTCTCCGCCATCCTCAGAGTTCGGCCCGCCAAATCGTCCAGTTCAAGCGGTGGAAGCTGGCCTGTGCGCTAGCCCTAGCAACAAAGCAAGAGTCTGGTGAAAAAAAAAGAAAGAAAATTCAACAGGTCGTTGCCGAATTCCGTCCATCAACATCGAGCAGGCGTCGATGCTCGGTATCGTTATCGTTATCGCGTGTAACCAAAAGTCTGTCTTTGTTCCTGGAGGCCAAGAACCCCTCCTTTCGAATGGCCGATGCAAGTAATATCGCCAATCGAGCGAATGTGCAGAAGAAGAAAAAAGAAATGTCTGACAAAAGGAAAGTAGAAAAAAAAAGGAAATTCTATGAGAAGGCGGGAAAATAGTCAGAAACAGGCAAATTGGTCTGCCTCACCTCTTCCCCATGCTTCACTTGGACCCAGGCGTGTGGTGAACAAAACAAATCGAACCCGGGGGGCCTCGATCTGGGCGGCGGCCGTGTTTACAGGAACCAGGACCGTGGCTTCGCTGGTGATCAACGCCCAGATGGTCCGGGTGGAGCAGAGCTGAAGCTGATGCCGGCAAGATGCACCAGACATGTGGTGGGAAGTGGGAAAAAAGGGAGCCAGGGAAGGTACATACGGCTGGGGCCAATGGGTTCAGGCACAGGCACCGGTTCCGAGACGAGCAAGGGTCAGCACTGGTCAAGAGTTAAAATGATACACGCTAACTTGGTCGCTGACGGGTAAATGGGGAGTACCAGACGGACATGGAGCCAGAGTGAAACGGCGACACCAACAAGGACACCTAGGTTTAGACAACTGTTGCACACGCCCCGGAAACGTAAAATATGTAATGGCCGTTTTTTTATCTTGCTTTGGGCTGCGATGCAGCCGACAGGGCTGACGACGAATGCAACATGGAACCACCGCCCAATCCTGGCCACAACCGGTCAGGACAGTGGCCAAATGTCTGTCTGCCTCTCTGGAAGCACCTCATCCAATCGATGCCTCTGTCTCCGAATACCCTGCCCATACCGGTGTGCCGAAGCCCGGGGACGACCCGATTCACATCCACACGCGGAGGCGGCATCTTGTGCAACCTGCGATTCCAGCTCGACTCGTAATGGCTTAGAAAAAAAAAGAAGATATCTTCTCTATCATACGGAGTAACTTGATTGGAGATCACTGCATTATCTCTGCTCCAAATGTATTCCTGGCCGTCAATTGTCCTGGCCTACCAACGCCTGAGCACTGTCATATAACCGTCTAATCAGTCGCAGAAGTAAGGAAACCACGTATGCATCATGGTCATGCTCCTCGTAAGCATCCCCTTCATAAAGGCTTGCAAAGCAGCCAGCCCGTCAGCAAACCATGCATACAAAGTCTATAAGCAGATGTTTCATCCCTGCTGTACTCGACTCGTCCTGTCTGGAGACATCAGTCCTCAATAAATTCAATCATTACGGTGCCTTGTTTGAGTCCAGTCTCTTCAATGGTGCTGTCCACATCTCCAATCAGATCCTGGCCTTGTGGCATCTTCTTCAGCTCGAACTCGACGCCGTCTTTCCCTGGCATCGGCTCAGCCTTGAGCCACTCGTAAATCCGGCGCACCGGATCTTGCAGGTTGAATCGTCGAATGACACGGCCCGTAGGGTGCCTAAACTGTATTCTGGTTGTTGTTGCGGGATTGTTCTCCGGTTCCGTGTGCGGCTTCCCGCTAGATATCAGGGCGAAAACAGTTTGCTCGGGTGCTACTTCGGCTTCTTTGCCCTTGCCGCCATCTCCCACGCCATCACTGGGGCCGGGCGATTTCGTAAAGGCATCTGGATCTTGAATGTTTGGTGTCGATGTCGATCGACTGCTTTCGCCGCCACCCGCGGCAAGGCTATTCTTCAAGGCCATCTCCAGCATTTCGTCTTCAGTCATCCGGTCTACATCCACCACTGCCGGCTTTCGCGTTGTGGACTTGGCAACGGGATTTTTGCTGTTGGCAGCGAGACTGTATCTGTCGAGGAACTCGGCCAACTCGGCGTGAAAGTCAGCTGCCGTTGGGAAAGGCCGCCCGCTCCATACTTTGACCTGTTCTCCAGTTCTGGGATCGACGATGGAGACGTGTGGGTAGTTGTCTGGATTCTCGTGTGTTCGATTGGGAAAGTAGAAGGTGATGTACTCTTCGGCATCTGGATAGTCCTTGTCATACTGTAAAAAGATAAAGTTCTCAGATACAAGCTCCTTAATCGCTGCATCTTTCCATATATCTCGGTTGAGGGCCTGGCAATTGAAGTCGTTCATGTCTTGCAGATTGACCAGGATCCATTTCTTGTCTTCTTTCCCCAGCGTTCTTGCTTCGTCCCAGCTAACTCGGGCCATCAGCTCATACGGTGGTCGAAAGAGGTCCTCTAATCGTCGCGCGTGGGTTCCATTTTCCGTGGCGCTGGGCGGTGTCACGCCGGCAGCATCGCCCCAAATTCGCTGAGCGAACGGGCCGCCACTACGAGCTACATGAGACGCAAAATCAGTAAAAGGGGCGCCGAGAGTAATCTAGAGACAGAAATGCCCCATGGTAGTAAGAAGAAGAGACTTACGAGGGGGGTGTCTTCTATTCCGCAGCTGCTCCAGAAACCTTTGGGTCGTCTCGTCATCGACAGCACCATCCCAAGCAGGATCCGGAGCAACAAGTGTCTCTGTCGTTCGTGCAATGGGAGCCCTGACATCATCGGGTGCTCCTGGACCGGCCGAATTACCCTGGTACAGCTCTTCCTGCAGCCGCTTTGCCATGGCGGCATCCTCCTCTTCTTGCGCCATGGCAGCCGCGTGTTGAACTGCAGCTCGCTCGCCATCGTCACCACTTCTCGCATCATCGACCATCATAACATCGTCGTCGTCATCGTTATCATCGTCGTCGTCACTTATGTGAATGATGCCGCTTGCGCCCTCGTGGCCAATATTGGGGCGGCGCCCCGATGAAGATGTTGGGTTGGCTGGACCAGAGGTCGGTTCGGCGATGCCAGCTCCCACTCCAGAGGCAAGCTCCGGGTTTTCGTAGAATAATCCAATGGCTCTTTCGAAATCACCGTTTACTATCTGAAGAAATCCGCGAGCCACGTCCGCAGTTGCCCCTGTAATAGCGACAAAGGAAGAGATGGATTCGTCCATGTTTGCCACTGATAATTCCGGACAGCGAGCTTGCTGATGGTTGTCCTCGTTGGCGGCGGTTATTTCGGTAGGCCTTGCGCCGTCCCTGTCAGTCTCGTTGCGTTTGCCAAAGTGTTTTTGTTGTTTTCGAGTGAGCTCATGGGGTTGTGGTATGTTTGGGTGAAGTGACTTGAAAGTCAACTGGCCGGTTCGGTTTGGGTTGGTAGCTTTGTCAGGACAAGGTCCTCTGCCCCTCACCTCAACGGTCAAACTGTCGGAGCTCAGTCGGTGAGTGGCGGCTGCTGTTTCTCCAGTTTCATGCACTGGCGCCAAGGTGCCTGCTTTCCAAGAATTGCAGAGAATAAAGCATTCAAGACGAAAGATGCACAAATAAGGTAAAATACAATCAAGTCGAATGCTTTTATCTATTGCGAAACGGAAGACGTACACCACCCTGGCGGGGAATCTCGGCGGCTGAAATGCGGAAGGTAAGTCTCTCCAGTGTCGTCGGGATATTGAAGCCGGGCCATGCAACTGTTGTACAGTCGGGTGGGTTGACAAAATGTAAGCACCAGTTGACATCTTACTCAGTACACTATGACTAGCCGCCATGACGCAACACCCACAGGCCGCTGCAACCAAACGTCACCAACGTCACAGCCTAATCACCTCATCTCTTCACCATTTCATCCACCTTGTAGCCTGGCGCCCCCCTTGCTGAGACTGTCGCACATCAAAATACACTCCATTCAGCATTCCAAATCTCAACAGCTGTTCTATACGCTAAATCTATGCTTCCCTAGCTTTGAGCTAGCCTAATCTGCCCCAGAACCTCCCTCCACGCCTTCTGCACATCAGCAGATCTCTCCTCCCCCAGAGCAGTTGTCACATCATTCTCCACTGTGCCCGGAAAATCCGCCTTCCCAAACACACCCTTGGACCTCGCATCTACTATCTTAGACAGTGCCCGAACTCTCTTTGTCCGCTGGGACTCCGTGCCAGTCTCTCCCCTGTCAATGTCCAGGCTCGCCGTGTAAGCGGCAAGTATGCTCGATCCTTCAAACTGCACGGGTAGTGAATCCATGATGTCTGTTAATTTTGCCGCATCCGCCATGAGGTCATACACACACTCATACCATATTTCTCTCTTAATAAGCTCAAATCTCGCAGCAGCAAGATAGGGTTTCAAAATACTGATGATTTCTCCAAGAGAAACGCGAATATCGATGGTCTTGGAGCGGCTGTATCCTCTGGCAATGGCCTCGAAAGCGTTCTTGGCCGTCTTCAAGTCGAGGTCCTCCTTCCGGTTCTCTTTGGAATCTACGTCCATCTTGTCTTCATCCTTGTGTTCCTCAAGATATGGGGTGGTGATATCAGCAATCTCCTTGAGCATATTCAGGTCTGGACGAGCCTTGGCAAACCTCCATAGACATCGGAAGGCATGAGGTCGGTACTCGTCATTGTTGCGTTTTGCTTCTCTAATGGCAATCTTCTTCATCTGCGCAGAGATCACACTGTCATTCTTCCAGAGAGGCTCGCCTCGCTCGACGAATAGAGGGTATGACTCGAGTAGTTTCTCCTTCCCCGGGAAGGTCTTCAAAGCCAAGGTCTTGTCAAATACTGGCCAAGTGGCCTTCAGGTTGGCCTCATCAATAACGCCCGTAGCTTCGCTAGCATTGGCCAAATCAGCCACCATTGCAGCAACCGTGAATGCGCCTGTGTGACGGATAGCCCACTGCGTAGTCTCCAGGCAGCGCTCTACAAGACCGACAATCTCTCCTACATATCTCGTGACGGTACGACTGCTTCCTGCATGCTGGTTCCAGACTTCCTTGAACACCTTTCCGGTGTATTCATCCGTATCGTGAGAACCGAGATACGCAAAAGGCAAGAGCTCTGTTTCTTGGGCGGTGAAGTGATCAGGCGAGACCTTGGCCACAGCCACGATTACATCTGCAACTTTTTGCCGGCGACTCTCGTCCTCGGCTTGGAAATACATGTTAATATAGCGCTCGCAAAACCGGATCTTGGATGCATCGGGGGCGGCTCGTATCATGTATGCAGCTGCCCTGGCGTATGCCTGGCTCACTTCATCGTTCTTATCCATTGTCTGTTTCTCCAAAATCTGCAGGAGCTTGCCCGCCACCGGCTGAATATCATTGCTGTGACGAGTGGCGAGTGTTGTGATGACCCTACTACATCCTATCTTAGTCGGCATGCCAATCGCACTTTTAATTGTGGCCTCGAATTTCGGAGCAAAGGCTGTCATGACTTCCGCATCGATGAAACGAAGACAATTTTCAATTGCCTCCGAGATTGGCGACTGGTTGACCATCTGCGACCGTATCTTATCAATTTGGTCCCGACTCTCGAGCCCGGCGCGTTGATAGGCGTAGTTGATTTGCTGGGGCTCAATTGTGCTCAGCAAGCCGAGGAGCTGCGGAATCATGTCTGGAATGAAGGGTTTGAGAGCATTGCCGCCGTGCTTGGCAATCTTCATCACAGTAACGGTTGCAAACAATTGGACGTCCTGCACGGTGCTCTCGACACCCTTGTCCGATAGCAAGAAGGGAAGAGCTTCTTGCATCATTGCCTTCGCAGCAGCAGCATGGTTGCCCTCTTCCAACTGTCGAACTAGCCCATTCGATAGGGCCATGCAGAGTCGCAAGGCAGCCTCCCTTACGCTACCCTTGACATCGTCCAAAACCTTCAGGGCAGAGGTCCATATGTCGCGATAATACTGTTCGTACTGTGGAAATGGCCGGCCCTGGATAAGGTCAGAGATGGCCGCGCAACTGGCTTCTCTGACTCGCCACTCTCTACCTAGAATGCTCTTTAGGAGATCTTGAATAATGGCGTCAAAGTGATTATCAATAGTGGCGTTTGAATCCTTGACAAGAGCTTTCCAGATGTCGTCCATTGACCGTTGGACGTTTCCATTAGGATCAAATCGATATCTGTACAGCTTGGGGTATAATTTCGGGTCAACCTCTGATTCGGACAGGATATTGCTGAGCCCAAACCGACCAAACGCGGATCTCGTGGACCAAGTAGCTGCATTGGCGGCAAGGGACATGAACTTGTAAACCAAGCGTTGATCCCCAACTTCATTGGCCAAATTGACAATATCTTTGTATGAAGTGACAGAGTTGCCCTCGCCGGTAGGTAATGCCCCCGGTTCAAATAGCTCGGTCTCTTCCTCCACCTTGAGTTGGGTTCCGCTACCAGTGAAGGCGGAGACAAGGTCCTTGACCAGCGCGGATTTGAGGTCGGCGTCACCACGCTCGTATACCAATGACAGCCCACGGGATGCTGTCTCCTGCACAAGCTCGTCTCGTGCATTTAGAAGTCTCATGAACGCTGCTTGGATTTCCCGAAGTCGTGACTGCACCTCGGAAAGGTGGGAGCCGAACTGCACAATAGAGAATAGCCAAATGCCGGAAGCTTTAAGCAAAGACGGCCTCGTAGCTTTGGAATCCTGCAAGAGCTTCTTCAGGACGGCTTCGATGAGAGGCCCTCGAGCACCAGCAAAGTTTGCTGGGTTTCTAGCTTCAACATCCATCCTTAGTTTGACGCTATTGGAATCCCATCTTGCTACCGCGGCGGTAATGGCATCGCCAACGGTGAATTGAACCTCGACTCGCTTGATTTCATGAAGGGAAAACAAACTCTTGAGAATGTCTCCCAGGACACCGGCAAATTCGTCGCCCGTCGCTTGACTGCTGCTATCAGCCTCCAACCCTATGGCGAGACTTCCCAAAGCTGTGATTGCTTTTTCGTTGGCCTTCTTTGCCTCGGAGGTCAACTTTTCGATAACCTTTGCTAATGAGTGCTCCCCTTCCATTGGAGGTATACCCAATTTAACAACCCATAGTTGAGAAAATGCCTCCAAAGTTGAATCATATAGAGAACCGTGGGCCGTCTCCTTCAATAACAGGTGCAGTGGATACTCGGTTGGCGCAGAGAATGGACGGTCGTAGTACACAGACCGTGATATCAAATGGCTGAACGCGAGCAAGGATCCTTCAGCAGCATTTGCTTCGGCACCAACCAGCTTTTCGGCGTTCACAAACAACGACTTCAGCGTCATGAGCCAGTTACTGACAGAGTCAGCATCATTGGCGGGGTGGCCTACAAGAACTCCTAATGCTCTTGCGGCTAATGAACGAATTTCTCTGTTGTTTGACTTGATCAAAGGCAGCAAATTTGTACTTGTATCCGTGAGATAGCCCAAAGGACCGCCAGGACTCCATGCGGCCATCTGAACAAAACACCGGAGACACTCTTCCACGATGGGTGAGTCCTCTATGAACGCGCCCTCCAGGCAAGCTTTGAGGTAGAAGACGATGTAACCGCTGTCAATGGAGCGTAAATATCCGCGTACCTTATCCCTAGTTGCTACGTCGGTCGTGATTTGCGCATCAAGTATCTGCATCCAGTCCGGTTTGATATCAAAATCATCAAGAGCTGCGAGTAGCATCATCTTTCTGCAATATTGAAGAGCTACTGGAAAAGCCGCAAGACGGGTTCCTTGGAAGTTTTGGAACACGGTCTTATCTGGAACAACGACGGCATGGGCATTTCCCTGCTGCTCATTACCCAGCTGCGGCTCAATGGCCAAGTCGAAATACGTAGTCGTCATTTCTTTCCAGTCAGGCAGTTGCGGGTTTGTGTCAGTATGTGCAAAATACGTCCACGGGTCCAGCCCCTTCTGCCCCTGTTCAATGACATCGTTCCGCTCATTGTTTCTACCTGCAATAGCCAAGATATCGATCCAACGGGCAACGACGTCTGAGAACGGGAGGCACTGGTTTGCCCACTTCACAACGGCGTGCCTGGTACTTCGAACAGCAGGTGTTGCATCGGGCAGTGACATGTATGTCAGAAGCATCGTCTTGAGTTCAGAATCAATGCCGCCAACACTGGCAGGTATAGCTGCTGCGAGGCTAGAAAGAGCCCCATCGATATTCACAACGGCCTCCCCGGTGTTGTCTTCCGACAAGGAGCGGAAGAGCCAAGCGCCGAGATCGAAGCGTTCCTTGGCCGGCTGATCTGCGCTTCGTGCCACCATGCCAATAGTTTCGTAGGCCCTGCATCTCAAAGCGACGTCATCATGCGAGGTCTGCTCCGGGACCGGCCATCCCTGGCTCTCGATATAAGACCGCATGGCGCGAATGAGGGGTGGTCCAATGGTGAATTCTGACTTTGCTGGGCCTACTTGAGCTACCCACGCTAGGAACTGGAAAAGAGCTTTGTGTAGCTTTGTCCTCTCTAGAGCACTAGCTGGCTGCAAGGAAGAGGCGCCGTCAGAGGTCTGCGGCAAGAAGTCCAAATTCACAACAGCCATGATGCTGTCGGACTTTCCAGTGGCAATGGTTGACTTGGACAGAATTGACAGAATACGCGCACGATACGGCGCTGGAAGCTGGGAATGGGCTCGGAACAAACGGTTCACGAGGTCCTCATCCTCCATAGAAACACTGCTCCTTTTGATAATCTCTTCTGCTGTGGAGGCCACTCTATTATCAAAGCCCGATGCGGCAAACAGTGCTGGAAGAAACCGCTCCTCGTCTTTGAAAGCTCCACTTGCGAGCAGTGTGACCGACTTGGATTTCAGTTCGGTAATTCGCTTGAATATTTTCTCGTTTTCAGGAGAGTCGGCAGGGAAGAGAGTCAGTTCGGTTTGAGACAATGCTGGATTTGATTGCGCCAAAGTTTGTGTAGAGTTTGGTGTTCTGAGACGCAGAAAGATGCCAATGGCCTTGGCCAGAAATTGCGCATCAGCATCGTCACCAAGCCCAACAGCTGTTCTGAAACCCTCATCATCCTTGCCCCCCCGAGGCGGTATGCGAACATCCAGCAAGAGTCTGAGAATGATGTTGAACACGGTTGCTGCCCTCGGCTGTCCCTCATCCTGCGCAAAACCCGCCAATGCAATAGGGATAAGATCCCGCCTGTCGTCTACATCGAGTCTGTCCAAACTATGCAAAATAAAGGACAGGTCCAGTTGCTTAATGACACCAGAGTCTGTCGATTTGTATTGTTGTAGCAGTGCCTTTACTGGCAGCACAATCCTAATCCCCTTGTCAGTCAATTGGCTCGTCTCTGAAGCATCATCTCGGGCACATACTCGGGAGACTGAATGAAAGTCTTTAGCCGTGCAAGAATTTGAATCACCTATTCAAAGTCAATAATGCTTCCCACTGCCTCAAGCCATGCAGCTATTACAGTTCATACCCTCGCGCGGACCGCAGCGTGGTCACTGGCCGCCTTTAGGATTAGTGGCGCCAGATACCGCTGTAGAAGCTCATGCAGCTTATCCTCCTTGTTTGCAACACCCAAGATCCTAAACTCGACACTTTCCACCAGCTTCAACTCACGCTGCTCCGTGGATTCAGCGGCCATGGTGGGGGGAGGTGGACAGCAGTGCTGTTGAGGGGTATCGAAATGCTCATCAACGGGCAATAAAGAATAGGACGCCCGGGCGAAAATGCGATTCAGGTTTTCTGGGAAGATGGGAGTGGCATGGAATCTATACGCTACATGCAGTATATTCGCGAGAAGCAGGCAACCTCAGCGTGACGACATGGTCGAGACAGGTTTGCATGGTGGATTCACCAAGTTGATAGCTTCCCCAGCCAGCAGCACTGACGCAACGGCCATTACTAAGCAAGCATCACCAGGCGGCAGGCGGCAAGCTGTCACAAACAGCATTTTGAAACCAAAACAAATTCATGGTCATGATAACATTTCAAGTGTGGACGATATATTTCTTCCCATGTGACGGTGATTACAGTCGGATTGAGGTTGCCCAGACGTCATGCGTGTGCATTAGCACGAGTAGGAACTGGTTGACAAAGCTAGGGTGCGTCAAGGGGCAGTCAGGACTCAGGAGGACATATAAATAGTACTATATGCTCGCAGACACTTTTTGATATTAGTTTCGACGGCACACCATTTCCTTACAAGCAAAGGAAACCATCTCCGCCTCTACTCCAACAACGAGATATATTAGTACCACCCATTTTAGGAGCACGCCTACCGACCACAAAGGGCCAATGGACTAGCCGCGCAAGTCCAGCGTACAATCCCCATGAATGGCGGTTTATAGCCTCGTAAGCTCAATAGCAAGCACACGCGATAAAGGCAGCGGCATTGCCTTGGAGACTATTGTTGTGGCGTCGATGGCGGCCAAGAAGCAAATGTATTATTATTCATGGTGGTATTGCAGGGTTGAGCACCGTCTTGGGTCACGGGCTCTTTGCACTGACTGTAGCCAGACCCTGGTGCCGCGTGAGAAGAGAAGAATATGAACATCATGAGACCCAAAATAAACTAGCGCGGCGAAGTGAGTTGCAACATATACATACTATTACAATGTGTACTACAAAAAGTCGTCGCAAATTTGTGGGCTGGAACAAAGAATGCAGCTAGAAGATGCCCATACTTTGGTCAGTGCATTCTCTCAACCCACCCCGAGTCTTTTCTTTCAGCTGAGGATGGCCTGGGCCCTGCAGGGATCCTGGCCGATCTTGCAGGGCAACTCGTTGTCAGGCGGCCGATGCCCGAATGTATGCAAAAAACAATGCATGCGTGCAAGTATGGAGACTATGCGTAGTCGGCAAGGTTGTCGTGAGAGTTGGACCCTTCTTCACTGGATGCCCTCGGATCGCCGAATCAATCGATATACGTCACAACCTGCCGGGACCTTCATTGATAGATCTAACGGTATATAGCTGCACTCGTCCCGAATGCTGCCCAGGAAATGGCTAGGTCTGACGAGCCTCTACGTCTCGAGGAACTTGCCTAATACATGGACTCGTTTGCCTTCCCTCTTGCTCACCAAGAGAGGACGGCAGTACCCCGTACAGTACAGCATCTTGCATCGTGAATGGGGACGGAAAGATCGCTGCATGTCTTGGCTGCGAAAAAGGTGAAAAGGTGTGTCAATTAGCCGCCCTGGTCAGTGTCTGAGCCATTCCTCTCTTCTTTTGGATAACGAGGCGGTACGAGCTTTGACCCGTATTTCAAAGACTGTTCTCGTGTTATAGAACAATAGGCACGGGTGGATTGTCGCCTGCAGATTAAGGACTGCCTTGGTCCATTCTGTCTAAACTCAAAGCACCTATGTATAATGTAGACGTTGTGCGCGATTTTATGCACAACCAGAGGATAATAATAACCTTTTAATAGCAGGGCGAAGACCGATCCGTGGCATCGGTATTGTGCATATCAAGGCATATTAGACATATGACTGGGTGTAATTTGCTGTGAGACAGGCTCCCGGGCCGGCCAGATAGACGCTGGACTCGATGAGAATTCCTTCCGTATCCATTAGAGTCAACCCATGAGCAAATATTGTATGTCTTATGAAGCTGAACGGGTTGCAACAGCTTGCCTACCTAGGTAGGTAGGCAAGTAACTCATGCATGTATATACGACCCTCTCAAAAAAAAACAAATCTTGTCAAAATGCTATGGATGCTTGCTTAAACTGCTCAAAGAAATGATGACTCAAAGTGTATTACACTTGGTGATGGCAAGCCGAGTCATGATAGGACCGACTCTTTACTGGCCCAGCTGTTTATTTGCCACATACGGAGTACTTTATGCATGCTCGGCGGCCAAGGCTGGTACGTATCTACATCTACCTAGCATATATTATACCTACTAGGTACGATAGGTAGTTAGTAGGTGTCTTGTACGACTGCCTACCATAGGTAGAACCAAGTTATTTGCAAATTCAAGAAAAGCCATGCTGCTCGTTTTGAAACACGGCAGGGAGCCCTGTGGGCACAGGTACAGACCACTCTCTGTTATTATTCTGCTTCTTTCCCCGGCATCCAGACTTTGGTACTGGCAAAGGCAAAAGGCAAAGGCATGCAAGGGGACTAGAGTGGCGTTTAGCCCGAGACAATGTCGCCATCATGCCAAATTCGGCTCCGGAGAATGAGATGAACCACGGGCAATGAAACAAGAAGCGAGTGCTCGGTACTCTGTGCTCTGAACTCTATAAGCCTGCGCGCATATCGAGGTCCACGAACTGTAAGTTAGGCGACAGCTTTCCTCACTTTGAAGCAAGCTTGCCGCCTCTCTGCTTCCACTCTGGCTCCTCGTCAATTTCATGTATTATTGGTTACGAGCGTGGGGCAAAAAAAGGCAAAAAGGGGTGTATGTGTTTATCGGTGCCAAAATGGTGCCAATCACCAACCGGATTCGATGGGCAGAAATTGTCGTGAACTCTATTGTTGCTAGCGCATCTAGTAATCAGACCACGCAGTCCATGGTAGTCGAATCAGAGATGGCAGATCACTATGACGGTTTCGACTTGGTCGGCGACCGGAATTGCCAAATAGTAAATGACAAGGAGCCGGATGATGCTGCTTCAGGGACTCCGAGTTTGCTTGCCTGCCTGCCCAAGGCGGCGGACCAGATGCTGGAAAGCCGGGCACTTGGAGCTTCTTGGATCCACGATGGTGGTTTGACACGGCCTGCGTGGGACAAGCAACTTCCCAGCTTCATCCCAAGATCTGAAGCTTCGAATGCCACCCAAAATGGGTGACTCCTCAAGTCGCTGTCGTCATTGAACCGTAACACGGTGCAAGTATGTACCTAGGTAGTCGAGCGTTTGCGAGGAGACAGTGTATTCATCGATTAGTACAAAAGTCCAGCATCCACCATTCATGTCGACATGCAGAAGCGACGAGCCAGTCAGAGGCCGGAATAGCCCTGCTGTTGTGACCCTTGCAGCACTCAAGTCCTTGATCAGGCGAAGAGGTTCCTGATAGTGGCACTCCTGGACAGCCTAAATTTTCAGTCCGACTTGCGTTATCCTGCGAGGCCAGAGGCGCTATAGATGCGGAGTACGGAGTACGGAGTAGCACTAGGAAAGGTACGTTGTATTTCAAATGTTTGAGCATCACAAGCTGATGCGGTGATACGCCATGTCTAGAAGGTGGAATTATCAAGTCTGCCCAAGCTTGACATGTCGCAGAGACGCTTTTAGATAGGCTTGAAGGCAAGTGCCGAGTACTCGGAATACGACAATAGACTTTATTAGCCGCAAGCCACCTGTGGCCGTTGCAGCTCAGAGGCGGAAGCATTTGGGCGGCGTTTCAATTTCCAACCAGACCGGACCATAGCCACGGCAGTATCATGACACCAGGCGTTATCACAACCGCAGCGGGCGATAAGCTGTTGGTCCGATGGCTATACGTGGCACCCCGTGTGTTTGTACAGCGCTCTTCAGGTTGTGGAAAGCTCCTTCGATACTCCGTGTTGTACAGCCCGTTGTGTTGTGTCTTGCATCGTAATTCTCCAGTTCCTGGCTGTGATGTGTATTTCTAGCAAGCGGTCCGGTCCATGCGTGGCCAATGGTCTTGGGGCGCGCCGGAAACAGCAAGAGGATCTGTTGAACAAACCGGGACTCGGTAATACAGAACCAGAAGGACGTATTCGAAGCCTATTCACATTCTCGAGGGCTCGCGGCGGCCGCTGCGCGCACACCCTGAAGGTGTTGTCGTCGCGCCCCCCTCAGGGCCCCCTCCCCATCAAATGCACGCCATCCATCCATCCTGTACCAAGCCCAGCACCCAGTCCCACCCTCCATTGCACAATTCGTTTGGACTCTTTGGGCCTGTCTGTCCGTGTTGGAACATGGCGATCTGGGGGTTTATTTTGGATTGGTGCTTGATGGCTGCTTGCCGTTCCAATTCCGATCCCGAGTCGAGAGCACGTCGATGGCACGTCGATGGCCCATCGAGGGCGCAGGCCGAAGAGACGGCGGCATTTCATCAAAAGCAGTTCCACGGGCATCTTGGTTTCTGGTTTCTCACACCATTATACATATTTTTTTTCCGTATTGTTGTTGCGCTTCGTTGCCCCGTTGCGTTGCTGCATCGCCTTGCATCGTGCGCCGTGTGCTGCTTTTCGCGTTTCGACCAACGACATCTCAGAGGCTGGATACACGGAGTTGAAGGACGGTACATTGACGTCCCTCTTTCGCCGGTTGCTAGACGAGTGCTTTGGGATATCGATTTGTGCCGACGACTTGACGAGCGTACGTAATACTGCGTCTTGTATTGCACGTGTTTCATTAGGCGGAATACTGCACCAGGAAGCAGAAAGCCGATCGGGTCCTGTCAACCAGCCAGCAGCAGTCTTGGAGTGTCGCACCCAGATCGAAGCATCGGGCAGCCAATTGATTCAAGTGATCCCTGGCCTGATTGGCGACCAGAACCACGCTAGCGGCGGGTTTATAGGTACCGAGGTAGGTAACTGCCAGACGCCCTACCAGTGGCCCCTTCAGCACACAATTCATACAGACATGCCGGGCATCATTGATGCTTGCATGCATTGATGCGCCATCAATTGATACGGGCATAACGGGCTCACACGATTCCCGCTTGTCCTGCACCGCGTGCCCCTGTCACATGCCCTCCTGCACCGCGTCCTGCCCGCCTGCCTCTCTCTCCCTCTCTCCCGGCTGCTATTAGTGATGGAGGCTGCTGCTGGCCGGGCTGCCTGAGCCGTGCAGCGTCAACTGATGGTGCCGCATTGTGGTGTCGCACGCTAGCCTTGGGCCCGTGTGTGTGTCAGTCAACTTGTCAGCAGCGTGCAAGTGCACACTGGAGGCGATTTCGAGGACGGGGCGCCACCCTCAGGCTGGACCAATGGCATCGTCGTCTTCGCCTGGCTGGGCCCCGCACAGGCCCCAGCTAAGGCTGCGCGGTCTCCAGCCAGTCTCCATTTCGCCATTTTGCCATTTTTTGCCCTCCAGCCTCCATGCTTGGCAGCCTGGCTCCTCACGCGGCCAGTGGCTCCATTTAGTGGCTCCAACTGCCCAGTAGTTATTATCGAGTCCCACAGATACATGGACGCGGGCGGACACAGACGAAGCTGACTCCCGTTGCAGTGTGCAGAAGAAAAAAAAGAGAGGGAGAAACGAGCGGAGTCGAGCACCACAAGGACCGAGCCTGGTAATCGAATCCGGCACCCGTTGCCTTGAGCAGAGAGAGCAGGGCCAGGCATCCCAGCGGACCACGCAGTCGCTCACCCACAAGCTCTGGCACGCGCACCAGACGCTCTGCCGCTCCGTCGACCACACCAACTTGCTAGTCCACAGTGCACACCCAGCAACTCGAGTCCACAGCTCTCTTCCTTGCCCCCCCCCCAGTCGGCTTTGCAGGAAGAGAAAAAAAAAGCTCGCCTGTCCTTCCGGACCGCCGTGCCGCGATTTTCTCTTTCTTCACCTCACCTCCACCACCTTCCACGACTCTTCCTTTGCGCGTGTTTCGGACATTGGCTCAGAGTTTCGGTTGTTTTTGCCGGCGCCTAAAAGTAAGTCTTTGCATTTGTGTTTCGCGTGCATCTTGTTCCTGCTGCCCTCGGGTCGACCGCCGCCAATTGTACGTGCTGCGCGACCGCTTACGCTCGATCGCATTCGCTACCTTCGCTACCCCTCGTGACGATGACGAAATCGCCAACCCACGACAACTACAAATTCCTGGCCTGCGTACAATGTACAACAGCTGTTTTGGATACTCTGCTTCTTCCCTTTCGCCACCTTGATGGCCGTTTGTTGCCAGGTTGTCGCCTCCGTCCCCGCCGCAAGAACTGGTTTTGGGTCGCAACGAACGAAAGCCTGCTTGTCCGCCTAGTACAGCCATGAGACTGTTGGTGCAATGGCGGGCGCATGCCTCATGCTACCGGTCGCTCGCACATTATGTTACTTTGCGGATGGATTATGCAAATGACCCTCGGCGCTGCAAATTTTTGAGGCTGGCTGGCATCGCTTGGCACCCTCCCTTGTCAAGGACTCAGCTCGCGTTGCCTGCATGCAGTGGCGGCCAGCTCCAATCGTTGCATCTATGATGCATTGACTATTATCAGGAGAGAGGGGAGTCTTGGGGGCCTTGATGCGTCTTTTGTTATCGGATGATGGCTGAGAGGCTCAGGCTTTCGACAACCTGACACCTGTCCATATCACTGCATGGCACTTGACGGTTGTCATCTAGTCGGAACAACGGGGCTATTCGCTGCACCTGTTTCGTGGTCGCGTATTGGAAGCCGACACCTCTCTCTGTCGATTTATTTCACAATGAGAATAATGAAAACTACCCGACAGCATTAAATCGCCAAAAAAAAACCGAATATTCGATGTCGCAGCGACCACCCGAGAGCACAGCGCAGCGGCAGCCGTGATTTTTTTCTCATGGAGAGATACTGACTTTTCGGGCATAGGTTTCTATTGATTTCGAGAGCGTTTCAAGTGTTTTGCCACGATCCCTCGGAATCTTCGGTAGGACGGACGTTTAGTTCACGATCTCTTTACGGATATACCGCTTTGTATCATTGGCATTACAGTCACCGTTTAGACGCTGTTTTGCCTCTTTAAACGCTGCTTTTGCATCTTGCGGAATACTCCAAGCATTTTCTTGCAAGTTTTACACGTGGCGTGACGGCGTCTTGAGAAATTCTTGTCTTTACGACTACTTTCTGAGTCCCGGCATTTCGGTCTGGATACCGCCTTTCTCGATTCGTTTTCGGTTTCCGTTTCGATTCGATAAATTAGCATCCTTGGGAGGGCTAGAGCCTTACTGTAAACTAAAGGTATGCAAAGCCAGAGGCTGACTATAAATGTGATGATGGGGGATGTGGATACCAATATGTCCGAGGAAATGTACTAATTTGAATCTGTAGATCTTACGATTTCAATATCTCAGGATCTTCCCCGGTTTCGATTCCTTTATCTGTATGCTGGTATATTGGGTTTTCAACGAAACAAAAAACTGAAACTAATTGGCTTGCATAGTTCTCAAACGTCGCGGTGTCTTGATACCTTCATAACTTCTTGTAGGTTTTTCTTGTTGCACACACCCGAATACTGCAGCACGGGTGAGACTTGTGACCCTAACAATTCTTAGTGACATAAAATTTCACCGTTTCCTACCCTTCTCGAGACTTTCCCAGAAATTTTTCATTCATTGGTGAGTTTGAGGATTACGTTTTGTCCTGCGGAGAACTCGACGCATCTGCGCTCGGGAACCGCACCGCAGATGGAATAAAACGGCAAGTTGACATTAGTTTTTTTTTGTTGCAGATAGCGAAATGTCTTTCCCTAACGGAACTCCCCCTGCCCCTGACATGGCTGCCGTGCCCCCGCCCGCTGGTGGCCCTGAGCAACCCAAGACCACTCTCTGGTAAGGAAATTCACGTCGTTTGTACTATGGCGAGAGCATTGGACGCTGACGCTAGGGGAAAGGATGGGAGAGCTGGAGCCTTGGATGGACGAGAATTTCATTAAGGGCGTCTTTCTGTCCGCTGCTGGAGAGACTGTCAATGTCAAGGTGATTCGTGACAAGAACTCTGGGTACGTTTACTGTTCCTCCTGAGTGCATCATGCCGGGTTCTGACAATGACTTGTGCAGTAATGCGGGCTACTGCTTTGTTGAATTTACAACGCCCGAGGCCGCTACTAAGGCACTTGGCCTCAACGGCACGCCCGTTCCTAATAGCTCTCGCCAGTTCAAGCTTAACTGGGCGTCTGGCGGTGGGCTTGTGGACCGACGGTGAGTACCCCCTGGGAGCTGAGGCTCAACCTCCTATGCAACAATTCGTCGTCGAATATACTGATGGACGCCGTGTTGGTGCAGTGATGATCGCGGCCCCGAGTACAGCATCTTTGTTGGTGACCTTGGCCCCGAGGTCAACGAATACGTCTTGGTCTCTCTCTTCCAGGCTCGCTTCCCCTCATGCAAGTCTGCCAAGATCATGACGGACGCCATGTCCGGCCAGAGCCGAGGCTATGGTTTCGTGCGCTTCTCCGATGAGAATGACCAGCAGCGTGCCTTGGTTGAGATGCAAGGTGTTTACTGCGGTAACAGACCTATGAGAATCTCTACTGCTACTCCCAAGAACCGGTAAGCCCCTCGCGCCCCTCCTACTGGGGAGGAGACCCCGACAGGCGAGGTTGCGCGTCGCTAACAGCTGATTCAGCGGTAACCACGGATTCGGAGGACCTGGCCACCACGCTGGCGGCGGCGCTCCTATGATGGGCGGCGTTCCTCAGCAACCCATGTGGGGAGGGATGCAAGGCTTCCCCTACGGCGGCTACAATCCTGCAACCCAGATGAACCAGTTCACCGATCCCAACAACACTACCGTGTTTGTCGGTGGGCTCTCTGGCTACGTCACCGAGGATGAGCTCCGATCCTTCTTCCAGGGCTTCGGAGAGATCACCTACGTCAAGATCCCCCCTGGCAAGGGCTGTGGCTTCGTGCAGTTCGTGCACCGCCATGCTGCGGAAATGGCCATCAACCAGATGCAGGGCTACCCCATTGGCAACTCTCGAGTGCGCTTGAGCTGGGGTCGCTCGCAGAACAACTCTGGAGTTGGTACCCCCTACCGTCCTGCCCCCCCTCCTCCCCATTACATGGGCATGCCTAACCACGGACCTGGTCCCTACGGTCCTCAGCACTTTGGCGGCCCTGCCCCTGGCCCCCAGGGACCTGCTGGACCTCCCGGCCCCCCCGGACCTGTCGTGCCTCCTCAGGTGAGTGCATAGAGCGAAGGGGTTTGTGGATGGATCAATGCCCCCTTTTGTTGGCTATACACCGTGTAAGCTAACCGTGGTGACCAGTAAACTGGAGGAAGTCACACTTTCACTCATTTCGACATTGTTGACGGACTGGGAACAAGCCAGACCAAGGCAGACTTTGGGGGAGCTCTTTTTTGATGTTCTTCTTTTGTTCTCGGCGGCCGTTCTGGAGGCTTTGCCTGGGGAGAGAGAGTTGGGGCGTTGGGACTGATTTTTCCTTGTCAGAAACGCTCGTCGTCTTGACGCTGTTTGTTCAAAATCAAAATCTTTGCTCTGCTGATACTACTATGACACAACGCACTCGATTTTCTTGAGTCTCACCTTATGAATTGGCGTTGGAGATACTAGTCTACCGGGGATATGTCATCAGTCAAATTTAGTACTTTGCTTTATTCCCTCACTTGTTCTTTTTTGTTTTGTTCTTGTTTCCTCTTCTTTGCCAGCTGCCCTTGCGGTGTACATTTAATTCTGCGTGACGTTGATACCTGCGTGAATGAATTTTAAATTTTCGTTGAATTGTTTTTATTGGGAACCTACCCTGTATTTGTACTGTCGTGGAAGGGGTTGTCGCTCATTCGCCGTCTGGCGTATCTGGTAAACCGTCATTATAGTTTGTTGCGACTTGGTCGGACTGTCGTTATTGCAGGTTGTTTCTTGTTGCAGCCATTTCAAAACTTGACACGAACTGTCGTTATTGCAGTCTTGTTGCAACGGGCATTTATTTATCTCTTCTTTGTGCGTGCTGCAGTCTTGAAAAGGAAAATACATTGACGAATTTGTTGCGACGGGCATTGTGCCAATGTCTTTCTGGTTGTTTGCAAAGTCAGAAATACTGAGACTATATGCGGGGATGAAAACAGAAAACTGCTTGTATCCGCGGTCAAGTTAGCAGGCTAGATTGGTAGAGATGAATATGACTTTTAGAGCGAGCGTTCACATGTAGGCGTCTGGGGTGTAGCAGCCTTTGTTGAACTTGGCCTTGGAGTCAAGTGGTTTGTTAGGCAAAGGAGTGAATTGTAGTTGGGCAAATCAACACGTTGGCAAACGGAGGCTACGGCTTCCTTTTGCCTCTAATACGATATAAGAGGCCATTTTTAAGTATTTGGTGAATTAAGGATGAAATACTCTTTGACAACTAATTAATGAGAAAAGCAGCGCGACTCACGTAGCGTCGTGAACTTCTGAAAATCTATGTGGTAGTATTGATTGCGTTGAAGCCGGCCGCAGGCCGCAGCTCGCCGCAGGCGGCCCCCGGCAGGGTCCCCGAAGGGATAATTAAATGAAATGGAAAGGTTAAATTCGTTATCAGCGGCAATCCAAGGGGCCCGAATTCGACGACAGCAGATATTCAGCAACAACAGCTCCCCAGCTATGAAGCCCGCAGGCGGCCTCGGAGGAGATAAATTACAGGCTCGGGCTTCAACGCTGGCTCTCTACAACACGCCGCCGGCATCAGGGTCTACGACACTTGTCGGACGGCTAAAAGACGGCCAGCGTGTTTGGCGGCGAGCCAAGACAACAGGGGATGTTCAACGGCGCCGAGGTGAGCATGAAGGAGCACCAATCCCACAGCCCGCCGATGGACATGCCCTGCAGGCTGAGGAGGTATTTGTGCAGCGCTACAACGTCAGTCGACGCCTCGAGCAGGGAGTGGACAAATCTACGCAGCTAGAAGCATGCCCTCGGTCTTGGGGAGGTCGAAGTTGGGGACGGATGCGGAATCCACGGGCATTTCGAAGCGATAGGGCACAGCGGGAGTTTCTACAAAGATAGCCTTTGATGTCCATGGCTTTTTGAAGATGGGATGACGGCTTGTTTTGCAGAGACATCGTGGTGCTACGTTGTCTGGTGGGGGAAGAAACGCTATGATTCTTTATATTCTCTTTATATTCGATTTCCTCGGGTCATTACGAGGTCGGAGAGTGAAAGTGAAGTATGCTCGTCACATTTGCATTTCCGGTTCGAGGAGGTATCATAGGTAATACAACCCGAGGCGATGCCATCATGATGGCGCCGCGGAACGCGTGGGAAGCGCAGCATGCGTGGTTCAAGGTAGGGTTGCATCATCATCTGAGGCACGTACATGCGAGCCGTCAACCCGTCACTGCGCTGGCTGCTTCCATCTCAACCCTGACAAGACGTCGCCAACTGCAGGCAGACAGACTCCGTGACTCGCAATAACCACATCGCCAAGATGACAACGGACGATAAGCCAAGCGTGCCACGTCCTACCCCGACCCGAAATAAGACGGTACATCATCCGCATCGCAGAGAAATAGAACCTCGCCGATAAGGGGGTTTTCCGCACGCAAGCCCGCACATATGACTGGATCAAGGAGCAGAAACGCCAGAGAGTGCAGCTGACGCAAGATCGCGGACTCGGAGAGCCGTCCGTCGACATGGCTGTCACGGCGCAGTTTGCCATCATCGCAGGAGGCGTGCTCAACCGCCCCCAAGACACCCAAGTTTCCTAAGCTCGACACCTTCTCCGGCCAGAGGATGCACACCGGCCGCTGGAAATACGACATATCCGGAGGCGCTCACCGGATGAGCGTACCCTATCCGGCCTCAAGGGGAAGAAGGCCGGCCTCGTGGGCACTGGAGCCACCGCCGTCCAGTTGGCAGTCACCAGTGTATGCCCGATGGGTAGACGAGCTACACGTGCTCCAACGCACGTCCTCCAGCGTTGACGAACGCGACCAGAGGCGCACAAACCCGCAGGAATGGCTGCAGGCAGGCAACGAAGACTGGTGCGGCAGGCGGGCCACGCCATGGGCGACAACGCGATACAGGACCGATGGAGCGAATCCACGACCAGACGTGCAGACACCTCACCGGCCGGCGGGCAGCACGAGCCGCACACCGCGGAGCAGATACCAGAGCTCGTCCGCCAGGCCCTAGCCAACGACCGCCCCTGAACAGCGCCCCGAAGGCCTGGTATCCCATCTGGTGCAAGCGGCCGAGGCGTGGGCAAGTCGTATACTTGACAGGTCCGTGTTCCACTCGCCCATGGGCATATGCGGACCGAGCTATTTCAACGACGAAGGCGGTACGAGGACCTTGTCCGCCGGGGAGCAGACCAAGGCCGCGACTCGCGAGGGGGAGCATCTGCCCGCTTGGGATGGTACTGGCACATGTATCCTGGAGCGCTGGAGGGCGCAAGGGACGATGGAGGGTGTGAAGATTGCTCAAAGAAGTGATATGTGATTTGGACTTGTCTCGGCATAGGTGAATTTGTACAGAGTATTGCCGGTTTGAAACCTTGCTTGCTGAGACGAGGCTGTACAGAGTACTCCGTATGTCTGCCGCGAACCTTGACGAAAATTCTGAGACACTGCGGAAATTCTGTATGCACTCCAGACACTGCCCAATGGACTTACACAGATCTGCGTCTCCATGCACATGCGCATTATGCCCAGGTGAGACACGTGGCATGGCAGTCGACAAGGCTATGCTGTACCGATGAGGAAAGAGTCTCTCGGGTTGATCCGAGCACAGCACATAGATCTTCGAGGAATTCATTGGCGGCCAAGTTGGACGAGACAACTAGGTGGGCGGTCCGAAAGCCGATCAAGGTGACGTTTCTGCCCAAGCCAACCCAATCTCAGATTCTGGGGGCATGTTGTGTAACGTTTGGTTTCATCTCCCCTTTGATTTGTGATAGATGGGCATCGGGGATCATGGTCCGGCGGTCATGTCTCACACCACACGGAGAATGTTTTGGTTCACCTCAGCAAGCCACTTCCAGCTTGCAACATTGCAACCGACTAGCAACTAGGCCGTGTCTGCCATTCACAGTTGTGACTCCCGACATGCTCCATGGTGGAATTTTGGCCTGTTCAATTTTATTCATTTCAAGGTCCTATGAATCTTCTCATGACTGCTTTAACGGCATAAAAGTAGAGGTCCACACCCTGATCAAACGCCTGCCCAAAGTCGCAAAAATTATATGTCTATATGCAACATATCCTTTTTTTCTTCTTCCTTTTCGGTATTTGTGTCCCACGGGACATTCGTCGATGATGTTGTTTTCGGTCTTGGTCGATTACCAACCGCGGGTGGCAAGCTTCTCCTCAGGCTTCATGCTGTCACAGTTGATACCGACCATGGCCTCACCGAGACCGGTGCTGGCCTCAGCAATAATCTTGGCATCCTTGAAGTGAGTGGTTGCCTGGACAATAGCCTTGGCGCGCTTGGCTGGGTCGCCAGACTTGAAGATGCCGCTGCCGACAAAGACACCGTCGCAACCGAGCTGCATCATGAGGGCAGCGTCAGCGGGGGTAGCAACACCGCCAGCGGCGAAGTTGACAACGGGCAGGCGACCGAGCTCGGCAGTCTGGCGCAAAAGCTCAGCGTCGACCTCGAGCTCGCGGGCCATTTCACGGATGCGGATGATGCCCCCCTCGGCGAGAGCAGCCTTGGCCTGAGCAATCTGCTTGTTGACCGTCTTCATGTGGCGAACGGCCTCGACGACATCGCCAGTACCGGCTTCACCCTTGGTCCGGATCATGGCAGCGCCCTCGGCAATGCGGCGCAGGGCCTCGCCCAAATTGCGGCAGCCACAGACGAAGGGAGAGTTGAAGTGGCTCTTCTCAACGTGGCTCTCGTCATCGGCGGGGGTCAGAACTTCACTCTCGTCAATGTAGTCGACACCGAGAGCCTCGAGGACCTGGCACTCAACAAAGTGGCCGATGCGGGCCTTGGCCATGACGGGAATGGTGACGGCGGCCTGGATCTCCTTGATGACAGTAGGGTCCGACATGCGGGCAACGCCGCCGTCCTTTCGGATATCGGCGGGGACACGCTCGAGGGCCATGACGGCGCAAGCACCGGCCTCCTCAGCGATACGGGCCTGCGCGGCGTTGGTCACGTCCATGATGACACCGCCCTTGAGCATCTGAGCGAGACCGGCCTTGACGGCAAAGGTGGACTTGGGAGCAGCGCCATTGGCAGCGGCGGCGGCAGTTTCGTTGGCCATTGCGATGGTAGGTGATGTGGTGGTTGCTGTGCGTGGAGGGTGTCGGAGGGGAAGAGCAAAAGCTGGGGTATGGAGCAGTAATAAACGCCCGCGGAGCAACTGTGGAGGGGGAAGAGAAGGGGAGGAAAATATCTACAATGCCCGTCTCGTGGGAGGGAGAGAAAAAAAACGGCAACAATGTATTTGTATTACGCTCTTTTTTTGCCAGTCATGGTGGGGTTAGGTGTGGAAGGAGCAGACCGATGGAGGGGCAGCATGCAGGACCCAGCCAAACGAAGAAAAGCCAGGACCCTCGGGGATGGGCTGGCCTAGCATGCATCACAGGAGGGGTGGTGGTCGTGGAAGGTGGGGCAGGGGAGGCGAGAACCCAGTCGAAGCCTCCCGTTGCGGAATGGCATGGAAAGAACGGAGCAGTTGAATTGGGCAAGTACGATCCAACTGCTCCGTGCTCTAGGCCGGGCTACATTGCCTGGCGCTCAAGCTCCGTTATGCCATCTTGACGTCTGGGGGAAGGCGTCGAGATGACTCGGAAGCTCACCGTCTGACCGACCGACCGACCGACAACGGAGCACGCCAAGGCCGTTTCTCGTCGAGCGCTGGTCAAGCCGGTCAATCCATTGCCAATAGTACCTGACCGGTCGACACCTTCCTGGGTTTCCTGTCCGGCAGCATGTTTTAGGCCAGACTGAGACCCAACATTGAACCCTCGATCCCACCATCATCTCCAGCTCTGAAAAATCCAACTTGGCCGGAGCCGCGGTCGGCGCCGCCACTGTCGCCGCACACAGCAGGCGACCTCAGGGACCAGCTGACGCCTAGCATCGAGGCCAGTCCGCCACAGGTCCTCCAGCGGCGCGGCAAGCGTCGGGTTCCGGCGACGATTACGAAATGGTCAATAAATGCAGCAACGGCCCAGTTGCTAGCGAGCGCAAGTCAGCCGCATCGCAGAGCTCCGTCTGCTGTAGAACGTGGACGAACATGCAGTACACTCATTCAGCCCTGCTGGACGTGGGGCCGGACAAGATGAAGAGCCATGCCCAGATCTCGACATTGGGGGCGTTCACGTGGCAATCGGATGCACTGAATCTGGACGAAACAACACTCGTATCGGGGGAACGAATGTGCTGGTAGTCTTGGGCAAGAATTCAAAGGCCAGAGACTGGCGCCTTGTTGAGTCAGGAGGCCAAATCGATGCCGTCATGCGTCAATACATCCGAAGTAGAATACAGGCACCAATGTCGTGGGTGCCATTCCATCTGATGCATCCCGATATCGACTGTCTGGAATGACTCGGCAGACATGAAAACCACGGTGGGCTCGAGGTCAAAGAAAGGGCGTGCCTGGCGCACCTGGAAATCGGCGGCGGCCATCGCCTGGCAGCCCCGCACCCAGTATCTGAGTACTATGTCCGGTCAAGTACTCCGTACATCTGATGAATCGATACATGATTCCAGAGCCCAGACAGCAGCTTGACCACTGCGCACGCCACCCAAGGTATTGGCGCATCTATACCTGGCGCAACACCAAATGGTGACTGCAAAGGGGAAGAAGCCAAAAAGAAGCCCATGAGACTGACTGGTCTCCCAAGGCCACGACTACGGGCGCGCCCTAAGCATCATGCATGCGTACGCGGATGCACCTTGGCTGTAGTCAGAGGGGGGCTTACATACTGAGTACATCGATTGTCCCTGGGCGAGCGCCGGTTGGACAGCCGTGGCATGCCGCCTCCCATCTCGACATCCGACCAGACTTGAGTCACTTGACGTTGAAATGTCTTGCTGCTTCAAGACGGTCCGCTGCAGGCCGAGGCTGCCGGTGCTTGCATTAGCGACTGCATGCGCGTCTGCTGTGGAATGTGACCCATGTGCGCACCCTGCTGGCGGCGGCATGGCATGGGCCGTTTGAACCCAGCATTTCGGAGTTGACGTTGTATTGCGAAAAAAAAAAACCCATACAGCGACTGCTAAGGCGGACCCGCCGCCCGTCTCGCCAGTCCCGACTCTCGCCGTCGCCACGGCACTCGCACCCCAAGATGATTTTTATGGAGTCATGAAATCGTTTGCGTTAGTCATTTTATCTCTAGGTGCTCCGTACCGTACCCGACCACCATGTACGGAGTACTCCGTACTATCTCCCAGGCACATGGCTACTTTGCCTTTTGCCCATGAAACTCATCTCATCTCATCATCTCGTCTCAACTCATCTCATAGATTGTCCAGCTCCTGCGTGCTCAAGCCTCATTTGCGTCTTTTTCACTCCCTTGCGTCCTTTCCTACACTCGCCTTGCCATATTTTTGCGCCAAACCCTCCAGGCAGAAGACTCGCGCCGCCGCCATGATCCTCCTCACCATTGGCGTCCTAGCCCTCCAGGGCGGCTTCATCGAACACATCAACCTCGTGCGCAAGGCCGCCGACCGGCTCAAGCTGCACGTCTCCGTCATCGAAGTGCGCACCGCCCAAGAACTCGCCCGGTGCGACGGCCTCATCATCCCCGGCGGCGAAAGCACCACCATCTCCCTTGTCGCCGCGCAGTCCGGCCTGCTCGAACCGCTGAGAGACTACGTAAAGTTGGTCCTCCCTTTCTGATCTCCAACTCACCACACACGCTCACCTCTTGCAGGGTCCAGAAGAAGCCCGTCTGGGGCACATGCGCCGGGCTCATCCTGCTCTCGGACCAGGCCAACGCCACCAAGAAGGGCGGCCAGGAGCTCATCGGCGGGCTGGGCGTGCGCGTCCACCGCAACCACTTTGGCCGGCAGACGGAGAGCTTCGAGGCGGACCTGGACCTGGCGTTTCTCGGGGACGACGCCGCCCCCTTCCCGGGCGTCTTCATCCGCGCCCCCGTCGTGGAGGAGGTCCTCGGCGACGGCGTCGAGGTCCTGGCCACGCTGCCGGGGCGCCTGGACAGGGCCGCGGCCGGCGTCTCGCAGGCCAACGCCAAGCACGGCTCGGGGGACATTGTCGCCGTGCGCCAGGGCAATGTGCTGGGCACGAGCTTCCACCCGGAGCTGACGGGCGATGCGCGCATCCACGCGTGGTGGCTGAGGAGCATCCTGGGACAATAGGGGGCATTACTTGGGCGTTTAAGCATTGGGGGGCGGGTTTTACTCGGGCACTTGACTACAGGCGTATAGACCGGTTGCTACTATTATACTACGTACATGGATGTTTCTTACGCTCCCTCTCTGGAATGTGTTCCCGTCCTCACGAACTCGACGCCTGGTAAGTTGGGGGATGGACTCCGTCCAAGCCCAAGATGTGCAACATGTCGGGTCGGCTTGTGCCCGCGGCTTCCACGGCGCGCACATCGACACTTGCCCCGTGCTCCAGCAGCAACTTGACGAGCTCGACGTCCTGCCTGGCGACGGCCTGCACGAGGGGCGTCTCACCCCGCGCACTGGCGGCGTTTGCGTCCGCCCCGTGCTCCAGCAGCATCCTCGCATGGGCCGTGTGCCCCTTTTCCACGGCATACAGCAGCAGCGGCTCGCCCGCGCCCGTGGCGGCGTTTGTGTCTGCGCCGTGCTCGACAAGCACACTCGCCAGGTCGGGCGTCGCGGCGTCGAGCGCCAAGCAGAGCGCAGGCGTGCCCGCAAGGTCCCTGGCGTTGGGGGGCGCGCCGTTGTCGAGCAGCCGTCCGACCAGGTCGACCTTGTCGCCGGGCTTAATGCGGTGGCTCTTGAGGACGGCGAGAATAACAGGCTGGCCCGAGGCGTCGTCGCTGCCGCCGCTGGCGCCGTGGTCCAGCAGGACGCGCGCTAGGTCCAGGCGATTCCGGGCGAGGGCGTCCACGAGCACGGTTGCGCCGTAGACAGTCGTGCCATCGACGTCGGCGCCGTTGTCGAGCAGGGTCCGGACGGTGCGGAGGTCCTCCTTCTCCGCGGCCACGGCGAGGACAGAGCCGCCCGTCATGTCGGGGGTGTTGGGGCTGGCGCCGCGCTTGACGAGGAGCTCGACGAGCTCGGGGTTGCTCTGCGCGACGGCCTGGGCGAGGACGCGGCGCCCCGAGATGCTGGACGAGTTGGGGCTGGCGCCGTGGTCGAGGAGGAACCGCACGCCGTCGAGGCTGTTGCTGCCGACGACGTCGACGAGGTACGGCTGGCCGGTTATGCTCGTCTCCGTGGCCTGCACGCCCCGGGCCATGATGAGCCGGGCGATGCCGACGCGCCCGGCTGCGGCGGCCTGGAACATGGGCGGCATGCCGTGGCCCCATCCGCCGGGGGATGTGTAGTTGGCGCCGGCGGAGAGCAGGACCTCGGCGGCGTCTTGTTGGTCTGCCGCGATGGCACACTGCAGCGGCGTTTTGCCCGCTTCCCCCTTGCCGTCGATGTTGATCCCCTGTGAGAGGAGCCCCGTCACCTGCTGGATGTCGCCGTTTGTAACGGCCTGGCACAGGGCGTTGACGAAGGGGTCGGGCTTTGGCATCAGGGAATGCGCAAACGCTTTCAGGGTTCTCCCGAGGGAGAAGCCGCTTGGACCGGCCTCGGTTTGTGGAGGCGTCGGGCCTTGGTGAGAATTGGACGAAGGATCAGTTGGCGCGTATGGCGGCGGCTCATCCTGTGGCGTGTCTTGGTTCTTCGGGCGGTGAGGGAGATTGTTCAATGTTGAAGGGCTGCAGCCCTGTCCGGCGTTGTCGTCCAGCAGGATACTTGTGGTTTGGGATGCCGCCTGCGAGGCACTGTCTGCTTGTTGAATCAGTTCCTGGGCACTGAAACTAGTTAGGTTGGCGTCTTGGGCGTCTCTCTGATGACTATGGGATATTAGCTTGAGACGCTTTGCCCGAGAAGCAGCTGCGGCACTGCTCACATGGATAGTGTTTGTGAGAGATGCTGGAATAAGCCTTGGTACGTCGTCAAGGCGGCGAGGTGCGCCGCGACGAAGCGAGCGTCTACATCCTTCAGGTTCTCTCGGTGTAGCCGCATCATTTGCTTGTGTAGTCTGGCAGCTAGCGAGTTGCACGAGGTCACGTTTTCGGTGAGGACGCTCTGCATCCGCGCAGAAATCGCGGCCGCATTGTGAAGCGCGTGCTCCAGGTGCGTGACGGAGACACTGGCCGCGTTGAATGACGCCGACAGCGCGGCGATTTGGCTGGTGATTTGATTGCTTTGCGGGGCTGACTGGAGGAGGCTTTGGGCTTCGGCCGTGCTGGAGACGGCGTGTTGGGTTATGGCAGAGCAGAGGGGGTAGAGGGAAGCGGGCGAGAAGCTATCCATGGCGAGGGGTTGTCACTGTTGATGGCGGTTGGCCGTCGTTGCGCTCATTGGCCACGATTCGCGACAACTAGGAAGGACACGCCGCCTTTAAAATGAAGTGTAAATCACGAGGCGTGAAATAGCGGCTGTTTAATGCTTATTTCTTTCGTTTTTTGTTTCTTGTTTAATTAAAAAGAGGGAGAAAATATACTCCTGGTGTAGGATGACGGCTCGTCAGCTCTTACGCAGCGCCTCGCCAGGAAGTGCTGCGGGGACACCTGGAGGCGGCTCGATTGGCTTCGGGCGCCGTAAGGCTGAAGACGGAAGGGTCAACGGTGGATTCTGGAACATTAAGCTGAACGACAAACTCCAGGGGAAACACGGCGGCGTCTGGAGTTACGTGGACATGGCTGCTTGGCTTCAGACCGCGTGTCCCCACGCTCACTTGCAGATGCCAAGTGACGTCTGGTGGACATGGACATGCGAATGCAACAAGATTACCATCATTGACAGAGTAGCATGTGCGCCACCTCTCGATACAAGCTGGGATTTAGTTGATTGCTCTACAGCCTCGACATGATGAGCCCAAGACCGGCATGTCGGCGACAATATCCAACATTGAACCTACACGCTGGTGTGAGTTTGTCTCGAGTGCACGCTGGCTTATCTGTGCACCAAGCAAGCCAGAGCAGAGTCATTTGGGAACACCCGAGCCAACATTCAACTGATGGTAAACTTGACATGTCAATGACAACAAGGTCACGCGCAGAAGTGGTAACGGGTCAGCGATGGACCACCGTCGATTAATCCGGCACAAACTGAACGTCTCGACGCTGCGGATCCAACAGTCTCGACATGTCGAGACCGCCCTAGGTAAAAGATGGGCCAACAGTTACAGAGCGCTCATGTTGCCGTTGCAACAAATCAATGGAGTGCTGAGAGTTTAGCCTCCTTCTATAAGAATAACATCACAGCACCAGTTCCTCCTATTACTTCGGAAATCCGACAGTACATGGAGCAGAGCCAACAAGGGTTAAAAAAATTGGGGGGGGAGGGGAGAGGGGAGAGTGAGAACCGTAATAGTGGCGATATAAATGACGGGCTTGTTTTTGCCAGAATGTAGAGGCAGAGAGCTCGTAATATAGCTGGCGGGCTGGGAACGTGTAGCCGTCTCAGTCGTCTGTATTTCATGACCCAGATCCTCTGTACGATCGACAAATACTAGCTGTCCTTTAACCTCTCAAGTGCGCCTCTGAGCTCGCAAGCGCTTTCCCTCGACATCCGCTCGAAACTTTCTGTCTTCAGATTAACAAGAACATTTTACATCGTTCCACACCGCGTTTACTATCACGTTACTTGGTACTCACCATCTGGTGTTCCGTCTAGCGTGATGGCGTGCCAGTTACCCGACAGCCAGAGCATGGCGGGGCTACATGTAGTGTCGCAGCTTGACCGGCCCAAGTTGCGGAATATGTCGATGCGAGGAAGAGGTACAGATTCTGCCGTGCGTCAATTTAGGTCAAGCCATGGCGTAGGCGTGGCAGCACATACCATGTGCAAAGTGGTGAGAATCGTGGTGAAATTGGAGGGGGAGAGTTTGGAAGTGACTTGTCGCGTTGGGCCCAAGTTGTCGGACGATCGCGAGTTGAATGGCCTTCCCAATCTCTGGCTCGACGTATACATAGCTCTCTTCAGGTTCGCCGATCATGATTCCGGTATTGTAGGAAACAGGTACACCTTTTGGATCGATCGTGGTGAACTTGGCGATGGCGCTGTGAAACGAACGAGGCCAGGCATTCGACCGTATTATGAACTGGCTGCGATGTGGTAGAATGCGGATTGGACGGAAAGGGGGCATCGTGTTCGGATGGCTGGTTGGGTGATTTCGATCCAGTCGCTTGGTTTATGAACCGGTCAAGTCCAAATTCGTTAGAGGACATACGGCTAGTACCTTTCTATTAGGCGAACGCAGCTCCATTATTGCATTATCCATCCAAGAGCAATTCGTTTATATGATTTCCGAGGTTTTCACGAAACCCACCGACTCGCGTCTCATTCGTCTCGGAAAAGAAAGTGTCGCGGACAATTGCCAAATCCAGAGAGAACATGGCTTTTGCGCCGGGCCATATTCGCAAGGCCTTTTGACTTCTCCATGTCGTGTACAATCCCCTATTTATCCTTGTATCCATTGTCTCTTACCGTTGACTTACACCATCAATGGCACATGCAGCTCTTAGCGACACGACGCCCGCTGTCGTCCCCGGCTTCAGCGCACCCCTCACTATAAACGACATGAAGCGCGGCCACCAAGTGTCCGGTTAGGCTCCATGTCCTTGCACGTAGTCCTCTGCTCTCGCGGCTGCAGCTACAGTCGACGGCCTCCCCCACATCGAGACCCGCCACGAAGCACCGAGGAGATGGACCGCGCCGCTGTCCGGGCTGCTCGAGATCATCATCCGCCATCGACGGCCTAGGTAAGCCGGCGGTCACCCCAATACCGCCGGAGAAAAGGCTGCGCGGCCGCCCCCTCCCCCAAGCCCGCCTCCAAACACACAGCAGCCAGCGCGGCTCCGCGGCCGTCCCCATCGCTGTCATGTCCATCGGCCCCCGCAGCAGCCCAGGCCCCGTACATGACAAAGAGCCCCAACACCCTCGCGGCCTCGACGTCATCCGCGTCCAAGTGACGCCCCTCAAGATAACGGCCTAGCTCCGCGCAGAGGGTCTCGTAGAAGACGGCGCGGAGGCGCTCCTGCCGCGGGTGCCAGATCCAGACCCCCCCGCCGGTGCAGATGCCGAGCAAGACCTCGAGCGAGGCGATGGCGACGCCGAACGCGCCGTAGCTGGCGTTTTCCCAGTCGACGACGCCGGCAATACCGCCCGACGCGTCGTCGACTTGTATGTTCATCTCCACCAGGTCCGCGTGGTTCAGCACCTGCGGGAACTGGCGCCCCAAGATGGCGGGCAGCCGCGCGCGCACCTCGGCGAGCTTGGGCTGGAACCGCGCCGGCAGGGCCTCCCACACGGCCAGCTGGTCGTATGCCTGCGACAGGAGGGCGTCGTCAGTGTTTTGCCGCGCAGTCGACAGCGAGGACGCGACATAACTGCCCCCAGACGTGGTTAGCTACAAGGCGGACTTGTGACGGGGAAGAGTGGAGGGGAGAGGGAAGCACAGACGAGGCAAAGTCGGCCACCGTCACCGTGAGCCGCTCGGCGCCCTCGTCCTGGTACAAGTTCCTCTGGGCGGCGCTGACGGCGATGCCGCCGGCGAGCGTCATGAGATAGACGTGCGCCTTGTCGCCGAGCCCGCATGTGACTACGTCGCAGGCGGGAATCACATGCCCGTAGGTCCTGCGCGCCAGGGCCATGGTGTCTCTGCTCAGCGGGGACGAGAGATCGCGGAACTGGACGACGCCCAAGTCGCCGGGGCGGGCGTCGGATCTGGTCACGGTGAAACTGCTTGCGCCCTGGACAGCCGCGGGAAGGATGCTGCTGGCCGGGCAGCCGAGCACCTGCGCGGCCTGCTGGACGCAAATCTGCTCCGTGAGGCCTGGGTTCCGCTTGAAGAATTTCTGACTCAGGAAGGGGGATACCGTCAGCACTGCGGCGCGAGAAGGGGTATATCTCAAAAGGTCTTCCATTGGGATACTAGCTGTGCGTGCAGCTGCGTAAATACATTTGATCCGGAGAGAGGTGTTCAAGGGCGCAGTATGGTGTCGTACAAGTAGAGAGAGAAAAAGACGGTGTGCAGAGACACTCTGAAGAGTCGGCGACTGCAGGAATCGAAGCGAGTGCGTTGTTGCTGACCCGGGCGTTGGTCTGAACTTTGAAGCCGACACAGCTGGGGCGTTAAGTTGACGTCTTTCTGCCAGCATGGATAGTTTACTTTTAATATGCTTGATTCAACTAAAACATCTGCTTTCATCTCGACGCTGCTTGTGTACATGGTGAGAAAAAGGGCAGCGTCTCTTTTTAAAAAAATTCGTATCTTTAATTCGGCCTTACTTATAGTGTTATGATACCGCCAGTCTTATTAAGGCCGGCCAAGAGCGTCTTCCACGTGGCTCCGGGTTTAATTATAAGTAGTGTACATATTCCTATCCCATCACTCGCCAAGAATTTATATATAAAGCTCCCACAGGCCACCGGCTAAACGTTGGCTACTATTCCCGTGTTACACACCCAGCAACGGCCGCGCTGTTTATGTACATAGTGAGACAAAGGGCAGCATTTCTTTGAAAAGTCAACGTGTCTTTGATTCGGCCTCACTTGCAGCGGCATGGTGCCGCCGGTCTTGTCAAAGCCGGCCAAGAGCGTCTTCCGCGTGGCTCTGGCTTCAATCGTAAGCGGTGTACACATCCTTGTTCCATTATTCGCCAAGAATTCGTGTGGAAAGCTCCCACAGGCCACCGGCTGAACGATGGCTACTATTCCCGTGTTGCACACCCAGCAATGGCCGCTATGCTTGGCTACCATGGCTACTTGTTTACCAAGACTGCTCATAATAACCAATCGAGCCCCAGAGACTAACTATGCCATAAAAAGAGCCCCCTCTCTGGCAGAACATACTCGTGACAGACGCCGGGAGATGGGACAGCCGAGTCCCCTGAAATGTATACCTCGGGTTCGGCGTCGACGCTCCTCCTGGCAAGTATATCCATAAAGACTCAAAAACAAAAGAGGTAAAATAGTCCGACGGAAGGTGAGCGTCTCGCCTAGCAAAGGATGATTATATGGCAAACGCGTGCTTTTGCTTTCAGGCGCGCTGATCCTCTGTATGATTCTCTGGAGCGACTTCACGTTGAGGCGTTTCATCAGCGGCATCCATTGTCCACCACTTCTGAAAAATATCACGTTCCACATTGACGGCGCGCTCGATTCCGCCATCGCGCACGTGGTGAATAACCCAGTTCTCGAAGAATGTAACATTCACTCCGACCTTGCCGAAGGCCTGGCGGATAGCCTCGACGAATATGTCCGACCCGTCGATGAGGGGCCCGAAGGGTTGCGGGCTCAGGTATTGGAAGTTTTCAAAGTAGATGCCGTTAGTGGCTGTGGGATAAAGAGGTTTGGAAGGCCAGGGTGTGGTTCGCGCCAACTCGAAGAAGTTCTTTGCCATGTTCCACATGTAATGGAACCAGCGTTTCGTCTTCAGGGCCATCGACTTTGGAGGTACATAATATCTATTCCCCATACAGTACATCTGCCTCAGCGTTGTGAGACCATCACGCGAGTAGAAAAGGGTCGGGACGCGTACGATATCATCTTCAGTGATTCCAGTTTCGTTCTTGATAACGTTGACGTTGTGTGCAATGCTCTTTCCGGACCACTCGGTCGTTTTTCTGACGAGAGGCAGCCGAAGAAGCTGACTAATGGTCATTTTATCGCAATCCTTCTCAGGCTCTGGTCTGAGGAAGCTATGATGAGATATCGCTATATTCTCGCCATGGCCGTCCTTTTTGGCCTTCTTGAACAACTTGAGTGTGGCAACGGGATCGGCCACGATCATGGCCCATCCTCGGGAGGTGTTGGCAGGTACGAACTGCATGTAGTCGGCAATCTGGCCACGAAAGAGCCAACTATGATCGAGGGTGAAGGGGTGCTGGAACTTCTGGGCCTGCAAAAATTTCAGCATCTTGGGCGTTTTGTGGCCGGACATGAAGCGGGCGAATCCCATGACTGCTCTTCCCGCAGGGTAGTTTGCGCCGTTGTGGGAATGGGGGGGTATGATTTCAATATTCCCCAGCTGGTCCGAATCTAACTCGGATGTCTCATGATGTCGAACGGCGCCGGCCGAGTCACCTCTCATATCCTCAAACACTCGTTCGCCCTCCGGCCCCGCTAGACAGCCCTTGAGATAGACGCGCAGGGAAATAGGCCCGTCGGGTCCCGGCATACTTGTATATCCGGCTTTGAAGTGGTCGTGGGCCCAGCCGTGCAGACTGTCGATCCTGGTCACAGGCTCCTCGAATCTACGATCAACCAGATACTTCTGTAGATGCTCGGCAAACAACTCCCAGTTTGGGTAACGTTTGTGAGTTGCAACCGACATCTTTTCAAGCCTTCGTTTATCATGAGGTATCAGGATGGGTGCAACACGAAGTGCGACTGTATCATTGGCAGACTGCTCCTGGTCAGTCAATACAAAGTTGACCATGGCCATCCCATCCCATCCCTTGGGTCGACCAACGTCTCGTGCGTCAATCCCCAGCTCTAGACCGGCCCGCAGATCAGGAGGACTGAAGACATAGCTCTTGTTGACATAGTTCCAATTACCGCCGCTCTTGTGGAAGATGCGGACATTTTTCTCGGCATATTTGCCAGGGACAAAGATCTTGCCCCTGGCTGCGTCGCTCAAGGCACCGTCAGCGACGGTGCGTAGAGGCGCCAGGTACTTGGAGTTGCGTAGGATGTTATCAGATGCGTCGTGGCACTTATCAAGATGGTGGGAATTGTTCCTAGCGGAGCATCGGCGGTTCGTATCGGCAATATTGGCCATGAAAATGGCTCCTCGTTCCTCCGTCCAAGTGGACTTTAGTGCATCATCTGAGTTCCCGTTCATGTCAACCTTTCCGTCTCGATTCGTGTCGGCAAGAATGATGGCCTGCAAAGCATGGCAAGTGATCGCCAGTACACCAAGTGTGAGAACCACTGCCTTGTGCATGACGACCGCAACAGGTGTAGTCTGCAGTGATGACTGGCTTGTTGACCCATGTAGCCACACACAGTCGTACGATATCGCAGAATAGTGATGAGGAGCAGCTTCGAATATTGTTTGGCGAGGTCAGTAGAGTCTTGCAGGCAGAACAAGCCTGCTTTATACTTCGAATGAACCGGACTCTTGCTCGCCTTGCATACAATGACCAAATACTTGTGTCAGTGCTGACGGAAGAGTAACAGGCAAGGAGACGGTTTCCCAGAGCTTGGCGTCATCGGGGACAATAGTCTTGTACTCAATGCCACGGCTAGGGACCGAATCATATTTTAACGCATGGCTGTATAAAAACAGCTTCCATCCGTGTTAGAAGTTCCACTACGCATTTATACTTTGAGCCATGCAACCTACTTGGCTGTCCGCGGTCCCCTTGGCGGCATTAGTTCACCAGGCAAAAGACGGCATTGAACGATGCCATCTCAGGCGGATGTGGCTAAAGGCTGGCGAAAGAGCCGGAAGGCGATGAAGTAGCTGTAACAAAACTTGTCGCTCAATCTGTCCAAGCGAGCACTCATCAAGCGTGAGAGATTGAGGGCAGTGTTGATAACCGTGAGATATTTGCTGCAACGGAAACTCGGAGAGCTCAAAGTTGGTTCAGCTGAATCTGGATCGAAATCAGTTGGCATATGGCTCTTCACTAGCAGTAGTGACTCCAGTCCTTCGGCATCGAGGCGTCTTGTAGAAGCTCAACTTGACGAAAGCCAGATTAGCCGCCCCCAGCTCCCATGTCTCTTTGGGTTAGCACATGGGTATCATGGGGCCCCAAGTTCCACATGGGACTGTCGTATCGTTGGCCCATTCGATATTGTGTGGGCTTCTTGGCCCAAAACTGAGTGTGGCCACGCATCACAGGTTGCAAGATGACTGATTCTGAACAGACAAAATACTCAGCTCGAGCAGCCCAGCCCACAAGCTAAACAACTAGACGTGGGCACAGCCCGTGCAAGCAATGACTTTCGACGACGCAGCCATGGCCGCAGAGCAATCTGGCATTCTCATAGAGCAAATCAACACGGCCGAAGACATGGTTGAGGCAATCAACCCCGTCTGCGAAACGTTCGGTAAACAGACGCATGATGGCTTGTGGACAGCCATGAACCCAAGCTGGGACACTCCGCAAGGAAAGGCACAGGCGACCTCTCGTATGGTACATCGTTGGCGAGCAGCCACCAAGGATCACCAGGGCCGTCCGAATACAATATTCCTCAAGGCAACGGTACCCCGTGACGGAGCGGCTCCAGGAGGGGCACGCAAGATTGTCGGCACAGCCATTTGGCTCCAACTCTCCAGCGTTGCCGGCCACGGCGATCTGCCCGCCGAAGACCTGAGCAAAGCCCTCGATCTTGACAAGATATATCCGGGGAACGAGGCGGAGCAAAGGTACCTCTGCCAGGCGATCCATTCTCTTCATCGCCAGCGTATAGACCTGGTGAAGAAAAAGGCCGACTCCTTGCCTCCCTCTGCCATGGTCCTTGACTTGTGTGTCGTCGACCCGGCCTACCAAGGCAGGGGCATCGCAAAGCAGCTGGTTCAATGGGGGCTGGACGAGGCAAAGACCAGGGGAGGTTTGGAGTGTATCACGGAGGCTTCAGTCATGGGGAGACGAGTGTATGAGAAGATGGGGTTTCGACAGGAAGGCCCAGAAATTGTCTACGTGGTTGATGAGCAATTTGCGCATCGTGATCGACCTTCGAATGTTTTCATGAGGACTGGGAACGGCGAGCTGGGCTCGCTTTCGACAGTCTAAAGTCCATGTCGGGCGGGTTTTCGAATTGCTGGTGATGTTTGGGAACAGCTTTAATCTTGCAACGCGTTGCAGTTCCGGGTACATCTGTAAAGATAAAATTGGCCTTTAAAACACCTGGTCGCGTAGGATAGGTCTAGTGCAAACTCTCTTGGCAAGTTACGCCGTGGAATTCATCCCGTCACAGGGTAGGTGACGTGGCGTGCAAACCTTGTATGGTGTAAGGGCTCTTGGGGTGTCATTGACAGCATGTCTTAGCTTTGGCGGAGGTTTGCTGCTCCCAAGGCATAACCCGATGGACGAAGGATCAAGCTCTCTCCAGTTCTGGGCGCCAGAGGTTTTACAAGGTCGACTGACCGTTCTGGGAGCGGGAGCGTACCCGTGATCGATCAATCACTGATATCTGGAAGTTGGCGAGAGTCGCTGCAGCACTGGGCGACGCAAGCAGCCACGTGTGGATACGTGAATCTAGGAGCAGGAATTAGTCAGCGCCCTCCGAGGATCGACAACTCCGAGATTTCTTGCCTCGACTCTGGGTAGCACTCAAGCCAAGGAGTAGACAGCCGTCGGCGTCACACAATGCATGAAGCAGGAACCCATCGTGCCTTGACGCCGAGATCCTGGTCGGAGCCGTTCGTCCCATGCGGTATCGCCACGACGTTGAGTCACTGCGCTACCGCGATATTGTGCGGAGTACGGAGCAGCTGCCAGCCGTCGGCCGATATGGGAAGGTGAATAGTATTGACCCAGTGGTGGAATATCTGGGACAAACGATCCCAGCGAGGATTGCCAAATCGAGGTTTATTGGTGGAGGCAAGCTTGAATGCATCATGGGCACGTCAATTTACGTGATGCAGGCCCAAGGACAAGACATGGGGTTCTCACTCCGGTTTGCGATTTGCGAGGAGCACAGAACAGAGCCGGGAGGTTGGTCGAGTCCGATGCAGCTGCGGGTAGGAGGTGGTCCTGTCTGGTTGGGATACGAGGTTCGTTTCTCCTCTGTCTTGGATGAAAATTGAGCGAGATTCCGCATGCAAGAGTCCTGCATCATTTTCACCCTCCCGAGAGATTTGCGCAGCCTTGTCGGTCGTGTACTTGGGGTGTTCTCGTTGGGAAGGAGCCAACGAGGCCTGAAATTGCCGTGTGCAGGCAACTTGGAATTGTCGAGTGAAGGAGGGAAGGAAGGAAGCCCCGCGTGCATTTGATCCTTGCGAACAACGTATCGCCACCCATCGCGCGCGACAGATCAGACCTCGACTGCCGTCATCCTCTGCAACGGCGACAGAGGCACGCGAGAGATGGGCATCGCTGTTATTGTTCCACAATGTAACCCGTCTATCTACACCCTGCGCCCTTCCGCCTTACTCCAACCTTGTTCTTCCTCGCGAAACTGCCTCGCTTCGTCCTGCTGGTCGGGCCGCAACCCGCGACACTGTCCAACATGCAGCGTGACCTCACCGTTTGCTCAAGTGCAGTATGTAGTGCTACCACCATGCACCTTGCTGAGTTCTGTTGCGGGACTTGGGTACAGCTGACCGATAGACTGCCTGCCCGTGGCCTGAATGGGAACCGTACTGCATATCATAAACATGGCGGCCGGGACAGGCCATGATGTTCGGGCCACTCCGCCGAACATGGTCAACATTGCTATCGAACAAAAGTTCGCAGTTACACCTGCCGGATCTAGTCAGCCATGGTGCTCTTCGAGTATGTACGCTTAGTATATTCTTTTTCTTGGCAAAACGGCACTGACAGCAGCTGCAAAGTGGAGTGAGCGGCTTTAAGACGAGGCACAAGACCCTCAACCAGAGACAACGCCAGCCAAAATGACAATGGACACATGACTTTCCAAACGGGCCAATGCCGGGGTCTACGATAGGGTCTATGTCTCTCCTATTACGCTATGTAAAGAGTTACCCGCTGAAAGGTTTCAATCTGAAGCTGCCGCCCCCCGGAATATAACCTGCAGCAGCTTGTTCCCATGTTGATATGAGGTTGCTTGCAGTCACCAAACAGGGCAGCTCCAAAAGAATAAGATGACTACCCCACGGCAGGGGCTAGTACCTTATGCCTTCAACCGCTTCAGAGTGGGGAAGATGCAGCCGCTGGACGACCCCAGGGTCTCGATGTCAACCTTGTGCAAGGATTGTAGTGATCCCCACAGCACAATCTCCAGGCCGGGACAAGCAAAGCAACTCCACGAGCCGACTCCAAAACCAATTGTTTTAAACATTACCCCACAGCCCATTTGATAGAAACGGGCACCAGCGATATGTTGGATCAAGAAATAAGGATCAATGAACATACAGCGGGCAGCGAAGCCTTCAGGGAGCTAACCTCGGTGGCATGGCTGCTCAATTTTGCCAGCGCCGATCTCGGAGATTGGTGCGTCGTCCAAGACGACTGTTTGGGCCATCCGAGCTTTCTTTTTCGGTGTTTCGGTGGTCGACATGCAGTGTCTTGACATTCTACAATGCAAGTTTGACCGTCGCATGAAGGCCACACAGAACGGGAGCCTGTTCATTCGACCGGGAGGGAGAGCCAAGTCTCGTGCTGAGACCGCTGGGCGCCGTCTCGTTGGCCCCCCTTCCAACCCAGCCTTGCGGAAATCGACTGCCCATCTCAACAGTCCTCGTTGCAGCTCGTCGTGGCCAGGCTATGAGCTCTGCCACGCCAAGTCACCTCGCTGTTCTTGAATATTTCTCCCGTTGGACAATGAGCGAGGAAAACCATGTGCCGGGTCAGACAGCCAGCCCATGGTGAGGTAAGGCGATCCACTGTCTCACCAGCCGACAAGCCGTTGAGCGGGCCGCGACTGGTGGCTAAGTGCATCTGTCGATGGCGATTGAAGTTGTTCTCTGGATTCCGCGTTTGTCGGGGCATACTTGCTCTATTACGCTTGGCCAATATTCTGGGCGGTCACGCAAGGCTACAAGCCGTGCCTAGATGCACGAATCCACATGCCCAGCGACGCACCTTCGGGCTTGTCTTGTCTAGTCCCATTTCCCCGACCACTTGGTGAGCCTCTTGTGCTTTCTGGAAACGTGGCCAACATGTCCCCTCGGGTTCTGATCTGCGCTGTTTAATGTGCTACTGAGTGTTTTCCAAGCCTATCTGAGTACACAGCGCTTGCAAGTCGCTGAGATGAGCAAAGAACTTCTCACTACCTAGGTCCTACATAGAGACATGACTCCGCACGAGGTACGACGGGGGTACCCCTACGGTCGCATATTAGCTAATCTACAACACTTTATATGTATAGAAAAAAGTAAATATAATTACTAAAGGCACGCGATAAATATGCACTATGTATACTGTTACAAGTGCAGCCAAAGGAGCCAGCTTCTTTGAGCCCCATTGGGTCATACATATGGGAGGGAGGTGCCGCTTGCCAGATATAGTAGGTGATACATGTAGCCAGCCAACTCAGGAACCCCACTCCACTCCCATCTAGATATGTTACTTGACCGTCCTTGTTTTTTCTCGGTCTTGGTCTCATCCGCCGGCGGTGGTGAAATGGGCTCTTTGAGGCTTGGAACTCGTCTCAGGCACCCGTCTCCGGTAAACAATGGGTCTGGCGTCTGTGCACATGTGCTCATATCGCCATGCGCTGGGTCCTTCTCTTCCTCTCCGGGCAAGCTTCCGTGTTCCAAGTTCCAACCAACGCGATGCTCTGTCCACGGGCCACGGCAAGTCTCGAGGAAAGCAGTGCAACGCATTGGAGTCTGGAGCAGCAAACAACACCACGCCAACACTAAAGTCAACCCCTGCTCCCCGGGAACCGGGTCCTTCATGTGCTGCAACCCAGAGTAGTGAGCTTGAGCACGCCTATCTCGCTTTTGGTGTCGAACATTGCTCACTTACATGACCTAAGACCCCAAAGTCCCTTGCCGGACCATGCATGCGTGACCAGGGGCCGCCTCTCCATCCCGACCCTAGTTCTGTACTTGCAGATTGTTGGAGAAGGCCAGTCGGGGGACTGCCAATTCGTGGAAGAAGCCATGAGCCGTAGGATAAAGGCCTCCTCGGTGGCTATATAGTAGGCTGCCATGGCCCCTCCTCCTTCTTGAATCCAGTGAAGCTGGTCAACTCCCCGATTTCCGTCTTTGTAGTTCACAGCTTGTCTGTTTCTCTGTTTCGTTGCTGCCATGGTGGGACTCTCACTTGTCGTGTCGCTCGTGGCGGCCGCTGCGTCCGCCTTGGCCGCAGATGCTCAGGACGATAAAGTTGTCAAGACGATCGTTCCCGGCGCGTACATTTTCGAACTGGAGGCCGGCCATGTGAGTTGTTTGTTCCGCCGGAACAACTCTATACGACCCAATGGCGTCATGTGTAGTTTCATGCGGCCTCGGCTAATACTCGTCTAGGACCCTGCTGCTTTCGAGCAGACGGTTGGCAAGGATGGTACGACCCGAATGAAGCTCGACTATGAGTTGTTCAAGGGCGTCTCGGTTCAATTGCACGACGTCGACAAGGCTCACGAAAAGGCAGCCAAGCTGGCCGATACACCGGCTGTCAAGGCTGTGTACCCGGTCCAGCTCTTCAACATGCCCAAGCCCAAAGTCGAATGGATTGCCCAGGACGGCACCAAGGCGCCGGGTGGTCTCCTTTCCTCGAGGGCTGATGATGGCGCTGACACGTTTTCCCCTCATGTCATGACACAGGTGGACAAGCTCCGTGCAAAGGGAATTACCGGCAAGGGCGTTAAGATTGCCGTTGTTGATACTGGTGTAAGTGAACGCATTCAAGGCTTCCCATGCCGTTCTGGGAGCACATCCGCGACGAGGCTAGGAATTGACCTCTACTGGCGCAGATTGATTACAAACACCCAGCTTTGGGTGGCTGCTTCGGCGAAGGCTGCCTGGTCGCCTTCGGAACAGACTTGGTCGGCGATGCCTATGACGGCTTCAACACGCCTCACCCTGATCCCGACCCCATGGACTGTGGTGGCCACGGTTCGCACGTTGCCGGCATCGTCGCCGCCCAGCCCAACACGTACGGGTTCACTGGTGCCGCTCCTGGCGCGACCTTGGGGGCCTACCGTGTGTTTGGCTGCAAGGGTCAGGCTGGTAACGATGTCCTGATTGCAGCTTTCAACCAGGCTTATCAGGATGGTGCCAACATCATCACGGCATCTATTGGCGGGCCTAGCGGTTGGTCTGAGGATCCATGGGCTGAGGCTGTCTCCCGAATCGTTGATAAGGGCGTGCCTTGTACTGTTTCTGCGGGCAATGAAGGTGCAGAAGGCATCTTCTATGCTAGCACTGCCGCCAACGGCCGTCGCGTCTCAGCCATTGCTTCGTATGACAATGTCCAGACCCCTACTCTCATCTACAGCTCCCAATATCAGGTAGACGGCGATGCCGATACCAAGTTTGGCTACGTCCCTTCTGATCCTGCTAGCTGGGACGGCGTCACGCTGCCGGCATGGTCCAACAGCCTCGACCCTACAATCCCCGACGATGGCTGCGACGCTTTCCCGGCCAACACGCCTGATCTCAGCAAGTATGTTGTTCTGATCCGCCGGGGCTCTTGCTCTTTTGCGCAAAAGGTCAACAACGCCGTGGCCAAGGGTGCCAAGTACGTGATTGTTTACAACAACAATGCTGTCGGTGCCATTCCGATGGACCTTACGGGAGTCCCTGCTGGTTCCATCAAGGCAGCATCGATGATTGACGGCACGACTGGTGCAACATTCATCAATGCTCTCAAGGATGGCAAAAAGCTTACACTGAAGATGGTGAGTCCTCAGAAGACGGACTCAGAGGTCAGCACTTCCAACAACACCGTTACTGGCGGCGCTCTGAGCACATTTACCAGTTGGGGCCCGACTTGGGAAATGGATACTAAGCCTCAGTTTGGTGCTGTTGGCGGTAATATTCTTTCCACTTATCCCCGAGCCTTGGGTAGTTATGCTGTTCTCTCCGGAACATCTATGTCCTGCCCTCAGACTGCTGGTATCATCGCTCTGATCCACGAGGTCCGCGGTACTTACGACCCTGAGCTGATTCAGAATTTGCTTTCTGCCAACGCTAACCCACAGCTGTTTAATGACGGCACCAAATTTTACGATTTCTTGGCTCCCGTTCCGCAGCAAGGCGGTGGTCTAGTCCAGGCATATGATGCAGCCTATGCCACCACTCTTCTTTCGCCTTCCAGCTTGTCATTCAACGACACGGACCACTTTGTCGAGACGCTCAGCTTTAAGCTTCAGAATACCGACAGTAAGGGGATTACTTACAAGATCACCCATACTCCCGCCATGACGATGTATGCGTTGGGTGACGGTTCGCCCAGTGTTCAGCAGTTCCCGAATGTGGCGGTCCAAGCCGTTGCCACTATCAAGCTCAGCGAAACCAGCGTTACCCTCAACGGTGGCCAGTCCAAGTCTATCAGTGTTTCCCCTACCCCCCCTCAGGGGCTGGATGCCAAACGCCTTGCTCTTTGGTCTGGTTACATTGTCATTAACGGCACCGATGGCACGTCTCTGTCTCTCCCCTACCAGGGACTTACCGGCTCCCTGCACAATTCTGCGGTCCTAGGTGCTAATAACACCTGGATCTCCAAGTCGACCGACAAAAAGTCCAACCCGGTTCCGCCCAACTCGACTTTTGTGATCCCCGCGCCGGGCAACGCCGGCTCCAACGACACTCTTCCCCAGCTCACTGTCGAATTGTACCTTGGCTCTCGAAAGATCCGCGCTGACATTGTGCCTCTGACGACGTGCCCTCCTAAGAACTTGACGACTGAATTCCAGGGCATCAAGACTATTGGCCAGCCGTACAACTTCCCTGCCCTCTGGGGAACTCGTGGTCTCAATACCTTCCCCTGGGACGGACGTCTTGACTCTGGCAATTACGCTCCTCCTGGCAAGTACAAGTTTGTTGTGCGTGCCCTGAGGATCTTTGGCGACGAGAAGAAGAAGGACGATTGGGACGTTAGCACGTCACCGGCTTTGCACATTAAATATCAATAAATATTACTGTTGCTAGTAGCTACTAGCCATATAAGACATTGGCCGCAGTGAATCATTGTCCGCCTCGCGGCTTGTTAGGTCCCACAAGAGGCAATATTGTAAGATTCTGCGGCGATTGTAATTTTGGTGATAAAATGCCTTTTATCTCATAGAATTAAAAGATCAGAGGTGGCATATCACGTGAGGTAAGACGCACGTCACACATAATACCCAGGTACGTGCCTAGGCACCGACTTATCAGCGGAGTACTCCGTACTCGTGTCAGACCCAATTGTCATTGGATCTGCACTTCGCCGCATTCCAGCGTAGCCAACCAATCACCAAATAGCAGGCAGCCAATCAGACGATCAGGAGTCCAACTTGCATCTTCAGGCAACAGCATTTCCCTCGCGGGAAGAGGTTCGAGATGGTCGCTCCTTCCCCACAATGCGGCCGAGTTGGACTGTGCACTTGTTCCATCCAGGCTCATCGCCTTCGTCCCCATTACAGGCAGCCAGATAAATGGCACTAGACAAAGGGATTTTAGGCTTCGCTGAAAGCTAAAGGTCGAGGTCGGCTGCGGCGACGTCGACGCGGTTGGCAAATTCCTGTGTCTTGTCCGTCTTCATCATCGCCACCCGCATAATTCATTGGTATACTTTGATCCCGGGGCCACCGTTGGACGTTGGACGTTGGACGTTGGAACTTGGAACAACCACCACGACCACGACTATCACCAAGGATTCCAGCTTCGCAGTAACCGCTGCAGGAAACCAGACTCTTGAGCAAGTATTCGCGCTGAGCATTGAGTTCGCATTGAGAACGGGCGCGGGCCCAGTGTGCGCCATCAATATACTCGCTTCAAGTGAGACGTACCATCTAACATCCGCTCGCATTTCACACTGGTCGAGTAAATTCACGACATCATGGAATCCTTCATCCCCATGGGCGGCTTTCAACTGCCGTTTCAACGCCGACTCAGCCGCCTCTACAACGACACCAAAAAATCAAGCGACTTTGTCAAGGAGCCCGTTCAAAATGAAGAGGACCCGGAGATGAAGACACTACATCGGAAACTGTGCATCCAAAAGGATCGCCTCGTCAGCTGGGGCCTTGAATGGTCAGACCCGAGCCAATCCACAGAAATTGACGAATCCCTCTCCAAGGCCGGCCTGAGCGAGGTCGTGGGAAGCATCATGTCCACCATCAAAGACATCCTGGCTGAGGCGGAACCCCTTTGGCAGAGTTCGAGGCATGTTGTTGCTTCCAGCAGGGCATCGCCGGACAAGAAACTCCCCCTAGTTCAATGGGATAAGACTCGGTTTGAGGACCTTATTCGCGATCTCACTGCCTCAATTGACACCCTATATGACTTGTCGCGGACGAGGTCGTCGGGATACTTTCCTAGACGCATGTCCAAGACTACATACAAGTCGCTGGCTGCCGACGAGTTTAGACCATTTGAGTCGAGTCGTATGCAGACACCACAGCACATCGACCCCATGACGCTCACGTTTCTGGGACCCAAACAGGAGGATGTATCCGCAGTCCCTCCGAGGCAAGTCGTCTTCATGAGCAAGATTGCATATTCCGAATTGACCCAGGGCACTACGACCAAGGCACCATGGGCCCCTCTACTCCTAGAGTATGCCACGTTTGACTCCATTTACTCCGTGACTGGAATCATGCCCCCAATGTCGCGATTCGAAAAGTTGTCGTCTGGCCTACAGCAAGACCCCCAGCGTGCTCCAGGGACCTGGACGGGACTACCGCGTCTCTTGGGATACTTTGAAGACTTGGAGAACTCACGAATCGGCCTCGTGTACAGGCTCCCGCCTTCCTTCAATGCCGTCTCCTTTGAGCCACGCACCAAGAACCCGCTGTATAATCTGCCGACGTTGCATGACCTTCTCTCTCGCCAGGATGAACCACCCTTGGAAGCAAAGTTCAAATTGGCCTACAACCTCACCAATACCATCTTCGACATGCACACTAGGGGTGTCACCCATGGTAACTTGGCTGCTAAAAACATCTCTTTTGGCAATGCTAGTACGGAAGGCGTCAATGCAGAAGATGGCGTTATTGACATCCGCCGACCTCTTGTATCTTCATTCGACATCTTCCCAGAAGACGAGGTTGCTTCCAAGCCGTCGCCTTGGAGACATCCTTTGGATCCTCACAGCTCACGAGGGTCTCCCGTTAGCAGGACTACGGATGAGCGTGTTCTCGAACTGTACTCGCTCGCCATGGTGCTGCTGTCCATTGGCTTGTGGACGCAGCTTGAGGCACTGCTCCCCAACTCGACGTCCACCATTGTTCCTGCGTCCGCTTTGGATCGATTAACAGTGAAGTGCGGTACACTTTACGTGAAGGCGGTCCAATCCTGCTGGCACGCGGTTGATGATGAGTTGAATGGACAATCAGGCGGGGAGGTTCTCTTATCAGCGATACAAACGCAAACTACGCGGTTCCTGGAGACTTGTTGCATTTTGGATGGCGTGAGTGATCTCGAGCAGCGTCTAGACCAGGAAGTGCGCGACACAGCCGTGACGCAGCAGCAGCAGCGGCTTGAACCTACCAAGGATACCAAATCTCCATCGGGGTATCCTGCAGACAAGAAAGCCTCGGTGCCGCCGCCTGACTCTAAACGAAGGCTAGTGGGACACGTAGACCTGGCGGGGGAGGATGTCGACGGTACAGAAACCTTGATGACTGATTTAGCCTTGTCCTCGACTAACATATTGGCAGATTCCCCGGGCAAGCAGAAAATGAGGCTATATCCTCATGTACCACTCCCGCCCGATGTTGTCGACAAGTGGAACACCATCTTGATGCCCCAAATCAACCAGGCTCTTCGCCACTTTTATCGAAAGCACCCCGAATCTGTTGAAATCTCTTTAGAATCAGTCGGGACGAGCCCCCAGGCTGCGCAGCCGACCGTCTTGGTTGTTTGTACCTCGGTTGGAAAAGTCCGCGCTATTTTGAAGAAACGAATTGGCGAACTCTTTGACGGCACGACTGGATTCTCACTCAAGGTGTGCCGGGGCCACGTTCTCCGGTCCCGGCGCTTCTCGAAATCAGTTTTCCGGTCCATGGCCCGAGCAAATGCCGCCGACGGCGACAGCGAGGACGAGGTGGAGGCAGTAAATCCGCAATATCAGGAATACCCGGGGAATGGAGCCAGCATTGGCGCATGGATCGGCGACCGACATTTGCCGCCAGTTAGTTTCGGCGGCCTTGTCATGGTCGATGATAAGCCGTATGGCATGACGGTCCATCACATGCTCGATGACCCGGACCCGGACCAGGCTCAAGTAGACACCCTGCGTAGCAGTGCGGCTCCAGGCCATGACTGGTATGCTGGGTTTATTCAGGGCAGCGGGGATGAAGAAGATTTTGCGTACGAGTTGTCAGACTCGGAATCTGAGCCATACTCTGAAACCGACATTACCAGCGACTACGGCGACGATGAAGAAGAAGAAGGGGGAGAAGACGAGTTTGAGCCAGGCGATATTCCAGGAATTGAGCCGGGATGCGGCGACGGCTATGTGGTAACGCAGCCAGCTTTGGATGACGTCGAGAAGGGCTTCTATCCTTGTGCAGAAACCGAAGACGAAGACCACCTTGACACCTACAGCTTGGGCGAGGTTTATGCCTCTAGTGGCATCCGCCGCAAGCAGGCACAAGGCCTGATCCATGAAGTGGATTGGGCGCTGTTTGAGTTTGCCGACGGCCGCCTCCCCGGGGAAAATGCCATGCCTCGTTGTGAGGACGGCAAACCTCGGTCAGATTCGAGCGACGACGTGGCCAAACTACGGCCTACAACAGTCGCGCCCTCATCTTCGCTGCCGGGGATGGAGGTGCAGTGCGTGGCTCGAACGAGCGGCCTGCAAAGCGGTCAGATTCTGCCCGCCCTGACCAGTGTGAAGATATACGGCCGATGCTCGCCAAGCCACACGTATCAAGTTGCAAGCACGCCAACGGCTGGCGAAGCCAATTCCAAAAAGTCCAGTCCGCCCATGGGCATTCCTGGCGACAGCGGAGCTTGGGTGGTGGACCGTCGCCACGGCCAGCTGTGTGGCCACGTACTGGCCTGGAGCTCACGGAAGCGAGTTGCCTACATTTGCCCCATGGACGTCCTCTTGCTTGACGTCGCGCAGACGCTCGAGGCATGCGAAGTGCGTCTTCCAGGAGGTGAGCCTGTGGTGACGCTCGGAGACCCCAGCCAGTACCACGGCGCGAAACAATCGAAAGAGGGCGAGGATGATGACGACGATGACGACGAAGATGACCTAAGAGACTTAGTCGAGTCCGAAGACGACGACGACGCTCCGGAATTGGCTCCAATTTCATCAAGTGCAAGACAGGGCGACGCGGAAGGCTCACCCACCTCAGCCAAGGGCTCTAGTCGTCAAGAATCGTCCAGTCCACTGCGACTAGAGACGTCTACTGAGCTTCGAGGACTCGCAAGTCGGTTAGAGGATCTCAATATTGCGAGAACGCGGAGGATAGGGGTGAGCGGGTGATGGTCAGGCCATTCCTCTTCCTTGGTTGTCTGCAGATGCGGAATTGAATGTCAATACTCTGTACCAGGACACTCCTTCACTCGCGGCGGCCAATGCAGGCGTGCAACATGGGAAATTGTAGTTTTTTGTTTGTTGTATACCCTATTAGCCTCAACTTCAAGTCAGGCAGCGTAGCGAATGGACACTCTTTGAGTTGTACTTTTTTCCCCCCAACCTCAGCCAAGAGCATAATAAGTGCCGTCACATAAAGTCGTCTTCCCAGTCCGCCCCGCGATCGCGATTACTCGACCCCGCCATATTCTCCTCGGTAAACATGTCATCGTACGCATGGTCCTTAGCCCACTTCCTCTCCTTCCACTCCTGCGCCTGCCTCGCGTCCTCCTTTCTCTAATTCCCCACAGTCAAGTGTCAGCTAGGTCGGCTCTGCATCTTGGGGGGGGGCACGGGCACGCACCCTCGTCTGCGCAGCGGCCTGCTCCGTCCGCCGCAGCTCGGCCAAGCGCTCGTCCCGCAGCTGCTTCAGGTCCGGCCTCTGCTCGACCCTCGTCCGGTTGAGCCGGTTGACAATGGGGTTCTCGCGCGCCGCGACGAGCACGCGCCTCACCTTGCGCGCGTCCTTGAAGGACACCTGCCCGACGTCCATGGACCCGTCCTTGCGGAGGTTGGACCACGGCGTGTAGATGACGGCCACGTTGTCCTTTTTGTTGCCTTCTGGCAGTCAGCCACGGCTGCTCTCTCTCTCTCTCTCTCGCTCTCAATGGGAAATAAGGTACCCTCTATGGAATTGGCCTTTGTGAGCTGCGCCAGGTCCGCGAGGAGCGCGTCGGGGAGGGCGTCCCAGCTCTGACCCTCGCGCATCCGGAGGTAGACGTGCGCGCTGGAGAGCTTGTCGACGTGGAACTGCACGGGGTCAGTTGTGGTGATACGGCAGCGGGAGGAGAGGGAGAGCCCTACCCAGACGTCCTCGTCCCAGCCGTACCGGATGAGGTCCTCATCTGGGAAAGGGCGTCAGTTGAGACTTTGCGCGGAGGCGGGGGCGGGGGCGCGACTAGCTTTCGAACTTGTCCTTGCCGACGTAGATGAAGCCCGGGGGCTCGACGGCGCTCGAGGTGAAGTAGTAGACCATTGTGGGCGTGATGCTGGCAAAAGGACGGGCGGACGGACGGATGGTGGTGGTCTCGCGACGAGGCGGGTTGGAAATTTCGACGGGGTGCGGTTTGCGGCTCTGGGTGGGGGTCGTGGTGGCTAATAGCGGGCCGCGCTTCGATGTTGCTGCTGTCTGGTGGTTTTATTTTATCGATCACTGGTTGGATTTTGTGTTACCTTGATGAATGATGATGCAAGTATGATATCTGGGAATATAGCATTCGGCTATATTAAGTCAAAGAATAATAGAAGACTAAAATATACTATTTATATTAATTTATTACGATACTTGTATTATGCTCGTACTGTTATGTGTGTTGAGAGGGAAGCAACAATCTACTAGATTAATATTAAATTATTAAAAAAGAATTATTTGAAAAGGCCTAAATAGTCATGCAAACTACTAGTAGCATTGTGTGCAAGCCGTACCAGGCTAGGACCGTGACAAGCAGTGAGAATAGCACCAAGTACCAGACACTACACTAGCCCAGGTGGTAATTCATGACCGCGCGCCGGCAAAGGCCATCGCGACAGCCTCAGCCACTTACAGCGTGGAGCAAAGTACACGTCATGCCGGTGACTCAGCCCGAAAACTAACTAAACCATTAATACTAAACTTTATGCCAGTAACTCAGTTTAAAAACTTAAAATAGTTAACATGTAGGATAATGTAGCCACACACAATATATATCAGCGAGGTCTGCCCTCCGTATTCCAAGAGTCCACCCCGTTCATCTCCAAGACATCTGCTCTTCTGCTATCAAGTCCTACTGCAAGCAACCATTCGTGAGTCCCTGCCTTTAATGTTTGCAAAGCTCCCGGAAGCACTGCAGCTACTTGCTGACATCGGCCATAGCAGTAACCGCACAACAACACGACTGCTTCTAATCGTCGATGGCGTTTTAACCTCCGGAATAAGGCAAAACTACCAATACAGTATTACTTGGCAGCGTTTTTGTTGGCCTTTTTGGATACCTTTATGTTGCCTTATTCGCCCCCTTAGATGCTAGTCTAGCAGCTTCTTTGGTGCTTTTTTTCCGGCTCCGCTATTCCAGCCTTCTCTAGATCCCTGATAGCTTCATCGGGTGTCCTGCTTTCCTCAGGATCAGCATTCTTTTCCTTGAAGCTAGCCTCTTCTGCTGTGAGGATATGCTGTTGATACCGGCCTGGCATCTTTCTCGCCCTCTTGGTATCAAGTCAGCTTTGCATCCGTGAAGCTCCAAATGCCACAGCAACTTACTGCATACTTCTCTGGTAGTAGCCACTGGGGAAAAAGCACCAAAGATGCTGCTAAACTAGCACCCGAGGGAGCTAATAACGCAACTAAAAATAGTAACCAAAAAAGCTGCCAAATAGCACAATATTAGTAGTTTTACCTTATTCCAGAGATTTTATTTTACTATTTTTTCCCCTTTTAATAACCGACAAATCGAGCAGTGCGTTTTGCCAAACCCCCGTGGTGCACATTGCCCCGCGCACTTGTACAAGCCGCACGAACAGGCTTACGCATCACCGCCCACCAGCCATCACACGGCATCAAAGACAGTCCCGCCCGCAAAAAAAGCAAAGAGGCAGAAACCGCGGGTTCAGACATCGTCCCATCGAGCCCCCGGGGCAATCGACCAGTCCGGCTCAGCGGATCAGGGGCGGTGACAGCCGAAGCTGGTCCCTGGCGCCTTTGGCACTTGAAACATGATCGAAGTTGACGGCCCGGGGTAGGGCTGGTGTGCCCGTCACGCAGGGCGCCTCCGAAATATTTCGGAGTGGACGGGCGTGGGTATCCCGGCCCGAGGCGCGTGGGTTTTCGGGATACTCTGACAGCGGAAACATGTTCGACGAGGAGGAATATCCCCTTTTGGCAGACGAGCCTCCAACGATGTGCAGCTTTCAGGGATTCGGGCCTATTAAATTATTAATAGTCATGCCTGCTGACGGATACATCCATTACCGCTGAAAGTCTACCAGAAAAGAAGTATCTGCAATTCCATTACGGGGTTGTTGGAGCCTTGGCTGCTTTAAAGGGATGGTGGGAGAAGAGGGCGCCGTGCCCGGTTTGTAGCTTCTTGCCTGAATATCGTGTACTGGGCCATGTTTGCAGCGTGCCGTGGTTTACACCATCTCACTATTAGACGCTGCCCAATCACGAGCTACCGTTGGCAACCGATAGGGCTGTTACATGTGTAAATCAAGCTTTATTGTGGTTGGCACTGATTATGCCATGTGTGCGAGGAGCAATTCCTGCTGCCATTTGAACAAAGAGCCATGTGCTTGCTGCGTGTAATCAAGTCAAACCATACCCCAAGTCGTTTCCTCACATCCTGTGTCCATAATACATCGAGTTGTCGTCATTCTTGTTGTAACCACGGCGCCATTGTCCTGCGCGTCTGCCAGTCGCCGCCTGTCATTTAAGCGCGCCGGCTTCTCTGGCGATTTCCATCTTCTCTTCCTCTTCGGGTGCTACAAGAAGACTGTTAGATACATGCGAGTCGTGACATGCGTAGCTCTTTCGAGGCACGCCCTCTGTTGGGTTGACTTACTTGCTATAGCACGAGGCACCGTGTTTCCTGTCGCGTCTATATCCCTGCTCGACACCTGTGTGACCAGACGGAGGCCTTGCTCCATTTTGTAAATGTCGGCACGCAGGTGAAATGTGCCCTCCGTCGAGATCTGCGACTCCGGAAAGGCAAAGAGGTAGCTGCCTTCGGAGTCGGGCCGGAACCCCCCTTGCGCGCTCTTCGGCCCTAGAAGAGCATCGCTGACATTCTCATCATTCTCATTCAACAAAGTAATGTTTGCCACGTACGTGCTCTGAGAATCGTCTCCCGTCTTGGATAATTGCAGCAAAAACGGCGGGTATAGAGAGCCACCGCATTGTACCTTGACCGGTGGCTCGATGATGAAGGTGCATTCGACCGTGTGTTCCGGCATTATGTCGTCAAGACGCTGAAAGGAGCTTCTTTTCTCGGGTCCAAGTGAAGTGCTGTACAGTGCAATAGTGTGAATGGTGATACAAAAGGTATGCCTTCAAGTCCGCTCTCTGCTCTCGCTTGCAGTTTATATATGCCGTCATCCGGTCACTCTTATCCAAGAGATTCCGCAGAGTTTGTCTCTTGTTTTCCAAGAGGCATGTGATTCGCAATCTAGGACGTTTGAGGAAACACGCACCGCAAGGACTCCCGTGCAATGCAGAAACAACGCCGAACCAGTCGCTAAAGATATCGTGAGACACGACCTGAAGAATGGTCAAGCAGGCTGTGGACAAACAATCCGGATAAGCAGCAAAGTGTCTTTGCCTCCCTGCCCAATGTTGCAAGCACACAGAAAGGAGGGGGATACAGTCTTAGGACAGCCAAAACGTGCAAAATAAGCTACTTGCCTCGATGATGGTGTTACCACTGACCAGGCGATAGTACTGACTGGCCCCGTGAACCCACAACGAAACGCCGACGAGAAAACAGAACAATATGACGGACTGGTAGACGGCTTTGACTTCATTCGTTGTTTCGCAACGCACAAAGGGGAATCACAAGCCAGAAGCTCCCCGGGAAACGTTTTCGGTCAATGAAATATATCACGATGGGGCAAAGTGGCTATTTTGCTCCAAGAGCCGTATCGTATCCTTTCGTTACACAAAAGGAATCCAAAACCCATCCGCGTACGCACAGGCGAGAGACTTGTGCGTTCGGCCAACCCAATATGTCTAACGATTTTGGACAAACCTTTCCAGGAAGAGCACGTTGGCAGACTTGGATTGCCCACAATTTCGCGTCAAATGCGAGCTCTCCCGAAACCTCAAAGGAAGTAAAAAAAGGTGACTCGAGACATTTTGGGAAAGACAAGCGGCGTTGTTCGATTTTTCGTTATTAAGAAGGCGATGGGTTCCCTCTCTTCTTTTTTAATTTTCCCATTCGCTGTGTATATTGTGATTAATCACCCCATGGCTGCCCGGCAGGCGCATTCCTGTGTACGTTTACATGATATGCCGCCTTGTTTGCTTCGATTCACCCAGTACCATGCTCAAAGTAAGGATCGCAGAGTTCTGCTTCGCTAAGCAGGGGGCACATGTGGAATGGGGGTGTGTATGTTCGTGAGAGAGTGAGGATATATTCATCAGGCCACATCGCCCAATCATATCGCGTACCGACAAAGGTTCTCCAGAAGAAGAAAAGCAAAAAGAAGAAAGGAGAGAAAGAGAGAGTCAACTCCAGGGCTCAGGTTCACAAGGGTCGTTTCCAACCCAGCGGATCGACGCCTGTGTCACCATGCCCCGTTGGAAGGGCTTGTTTTAAACACAAAAGCTACAGCACCAAGGGAAAAACTGGGTTCAAGCTGTGACGAGATGACCAGTAATCCCACACCCCTGTATATGGCAATTGACATTTTGCATCTGAGCTGCATCGAGACATGCCAGCTCTCTGCTCTTATGGTGTTCCCTAGCTAGACTAGCTAGACCCACGACGAAGAATTGGTGTCGAGTTGGTGTCATGAACGGGGACTCTTTGTCTCACAGAGGGGCGTCACTGCAGGCCAATATGCTCGCGTATGGCCAACAATGGGAATCGCTGTACCCAAGTAGTCACGACACTCCAGGTATGCAGTCGTTTTGCTGACTCGAGAGAAGCATGAAGACAACGGCCACCAGCCCCTTGTTCTTTTCGTCGCCTGAGAAAACTGGCCTGTGCACAGATAAAACATCCAACGGGCGATATTTTGAGCACGTTTGTGGTGCTCGTTGCGAATTTCTGGCCTCATTATTTGCTTTGTTTGACTGCGGAGGCTATCAAATTAGTCGGCTCGGTTCGCGTTCATGTTGACTGTTGGTCATTATTGGCCCGCCCACGACAGTTCGAGGCAGACCAACCACTTTGCCTGCTGAGCTCTCTTGAACGTGAGAGGGTGTAAAAAAAAGAGGGCTTTCAGCGGTCATCCTCGTAGGACTACTGCTGTTGACTCTTGTTATTATCCAATTGCGACCATATACGGCCGACTCGGTTCAAGCCCACGTTAAAAAGACTTACACTGGCATGTCATCACCAGCCTCGGCAATGACAAGGATTGACTTACAAATATTAGAGTCACGAATTCGGAGTATTAGTACCTGCTTTGCCTCGTCTACCCATGTCTTCTTGCGCCAGAATATCGGTACTGTGGCGTACACTAAATTTCGCCACCCAGGGGGCAATAGTACATTCGAGCCGAAGCACACATCAAGCGAAATGCATCATTTCCCGCTGGACCCTGCCGTCGGGTTTTGGAATCAGGCGGGAGGACGCTGTGGTCAAGACGTCGTCAAGGATTGAGTGCTCATGCAGATTGCAGAATCCAATCAGTACAGTAATGGCCCATGCCGCGACGACAGAAACAGAACAACATGGAATACTAGTTGTGTAGATCCGGAAGATGTTGGTCCGGGGCAGCTGAACCTCACAGGGATGCCCCATTCAGATGCGAAAGAAGTACAAGAAGACCAAACGCAATGGGGTAAAGCTGCATCTTCCGTATCAGTCGCAAAGTCGGATACCAGCTCCCTGGGCGAGGTTCTGTGTTCACCCTTACTGTCCCATCTCGATCAGTGTCTTGGACTCTTGGCCCACATCGACAGGGCCGACAAATCCTTGGGAACCAACACACATACATCCCATGTCTCGCCCAGGTCGATCTCTCGCCTTTCTCAGTGCGGTGAAGAAGCCCCATTCATGTCAGTCTCGAAGAGCGCAGCTGAACAATATGGCTATATTCAGTAGCAGCTTGCGAAGCGTTGACGTACCAAGGGGAATTACGGAATATCTTTACCCAAAAAGAGTGCAACTTCGGCGCGCATGGCGTAGAATACTTGCCCTGCCGAGATGGCCTGTGAATATCAGTCATCGCGATGAGACACGAAGCGGCGTGCCAGTCACAGGCGACAAGATTGTAGATGTTTTGTGGGAATGCGATTTGATGGAACCCAGTGCTTCTGGAAGGTTTGAAGCCCGTTCGACGCGCCATGTTGATCGCCATGCATGATCTGTCGCATCATTGAATTCAGACTAGGCTCGATTCTTCGGCCTTGCTCAGATTGGCATCTCAGTATGCAGCCCGAGAGTGCATGGTTTGGTGGTGGGCCAGCATGGTTGTCGAAATGATGCTTGCTGGGGACTTGAAGTAGAACAGTTCTTTAAATGCTCAACCTTCAAGGCTTGTCTATGGGTATATTCAACCAGGAAACAAAGTTGCTTTTGTGAGGCATATACTGTGCTTTCTTTCGGCGTTACTCTTCCTGTCCTTCTGCTCCCTTGGCTCTTGATGTTGATTTATAGGGTAGCCAACTCCCGCATCACGACTGGAAGCTGTCTCGATAATACCCGTCAGCGACCAAGTGGACGAGCCACTGCAAATCTTCTTGCCTATAATATACCAACCTGGCTAGGAAGGTCGGAGATCATCTCAAATATCTATCTTGTCCATTACACCAAGCCAATCAATCTCTGGGCAAGTCATCTTGGCACTTTTTGTCAAGCCGGTGGCAGCCGCTGAAGGTGGGTAAGCAAGAAGCCACTGGCTGCCAGTCTCCGACATGAGGGTCCAACAGGTCAAGTTCGACTAGCAAAAGGGCCCTGTCCTGTAAAGCCCATGGCCGGGTAGTGTACCCTGCGTTTTCGACGAGAACACGTATGCAGCACTCGGTATGCGTGGTGGTTGTTTCCCCATGGCATGGTCCATTCATAGGAAATGACTGTCTGAGGTCGAGTGCGCAATTTGTCACGTTGCCCCGAGGTCGATGCCCCATCTGTGCCCCTGGTTGTGTTCAGTGTTCCGTCGTGAACGGTGGATCTCTAATCTGACCTCGGCCAACAAACATATCGTTGACACACAAATTCTTGGTTCGCGTTGTACTGTACCAGTGTCTTGATGCCGTTGGGTCGGCGTACGATCGACTGAGAAGATGGCAAAGGCGTACTTTGCGATGGGTGTCGATGCCTTATCAATGTCGCGAGCATTGACCAGGGCGGCTGCTGGTCCAGCTCGAGAAGCCTCAACTTGGCCTGCTTGGCCTTGCGCGATCGATTCATCGTCTCTCCGACAGCTTCGACATGCAGAAAATGGAAAGCTTGGTCGTCGACAAGGGCGTGTGAGGCGGCGTCTGCTGAGCCACCGGCCAGAATCACAATCATATTGCACGTCGTCTGGCCGTTTGGCGTGCGGATGTCGAATGGCAGGCCCCACCAAGTTGGACGCCAACTCCAACTCCAACTCCATTTCCATCTCCATAGATCCCGTCGCTACCCCTCCAACCCCTCCATTCTGGCCTGCTGCTTTGCGTCAAGCTGCATGCCCCCCAGCCGTACGCCATTCCCGTTGTCTGTATTCTTCATCCCTCCCCGCGCCCTCCTCTTCTTCAATACCATCAAAGTTACCCTGGGGACTTGGCTGTATAAATCATCACTCGTTTCTGCCCCTCCGACGGAACAGCCTCTTGCATTCGACAACCCCTCCATCAAAGTCACGCAATCAAACTCGTTGTATCTCGTCCATCGTACCACAAAACACCATGGCCGTCGAGGACTTTGAGGCTGTTCTCAAGGCCAAATACCCCGGCAAGACGCATGCCAAACGCGTAGTCGACCTCATCCGCAAGACCAAGCCTGATGCGAATGGCGTCATTTATCTCGAGGGCCGCATGACCAAGCTGCTGGAGGACAATGATTCTCCCGAGCACTTTAGGTTTGTCGCCTTCTCATTATTCTTTCATTTTTCTTTTACATCCCTGCCGCACTGATTACACTGCATGTTCCAATCCAACTAACCTCTCCAGACAACGCCGTTACTTCTACTACCTCACCGGCTGCAACCTTGCCGACTGCTCCTTCGCCTACGACATCCAGTCTTCTAAATCAATTCTCTTCATCCCTCCCATTGACCCCGATGATGTCATTTGGTCCGGTCTTCCTCTCAGCATCGACGAAGCCCTGAGCCGCTACGATGTCGACGAGGTCAAGTTCACCACCGAGGTCAACTCCACCCTCGCTCACCTCGCCAAACAGAACCCCAACTCGACCGTCTTTGCCATTGCCAATCAGGTCTCTGACAGCGTTACCTTCCTCGAGTTTGGAAGCAAGGACTTTGAGACTGTCAAGAAGGCCATTGAGGTTTCACGAGTCGTCAAGGATGAGTTTGAGGTTGCCATGATCCGCAAGGCCAACCACATCTCCAGTCTTGCTCACAAGGCCGTCATTGAGCGCTCCAAGGCTGCTGCCACTGAACAGGAGCTGTATGCTACCTTTTTGGAGCGATGTGTATCTCATGCTGCTCCCGAAATGGCCTACCATCCCATTTTGGCGGCCGGAAAGGCGGCGGCTACTCTGCACTATGTTGACAACAATGCTCCCCTAAAGGGTAAGCAAAACCTGTTGATTGATGCCGGATGCGAGTGGAACAACTATGCCTCAGATATCGTGAGTCCTAGGTGCCAAACATGCTCCTGTTGTTCCACGTGTTTTTTTTAACAGACATTAGACGCGAACCTTCCCCCTGACTGGCACGTTCACAAAGGAGTCGAGGGACATCTACGACATTGTCCTTAGAATGCAGAAAGAATGCACCGAGCTTATCAAGGGCGGCATGCTCTGGGATGACCTTCACCTCCACGCCCACAAGGTTGCCATTGATGGATTGTTAGCTCTCGGCATTCTTAAGGGCGACGCCAAGGAGATTCTCAACGCCCGAACGAGCGCTGCCTTTTTCCCTCACGGCCTGGGGCACCACCTGGGTATGGACACGCACGACACCGGCGGCAACCCCAACCCCAATGACCCAGACAAGCTGTTCCGCTACCTGAGATTGCGCGGCCACGTGCCGGCCGGTGCAGTTGTCACTGTTGAGCCCGGTGTAAGTTTTTTTGCCTGGTATCGGCTTGACAGTCAATACTGACAGGGATAGATTTACTTTTGCGATTTCATCATCAAGCCATATCTTGATGATCACGTCCACAGCAAGTACATCGACGCTGCTGTGCTCAACAAGTACTGGGACGTCGGTGGTGTTCGGTAAGTTGTCAACCATGGGTATTGCATTAGTCCATATCCTGACACTGACCCTGGCAGAATCGAGGACAATATCCATGTCACGGAAAATGGTTATGTAAACTTGACCACGGCCATCAAGGAAGTGAGCGATGTTGAAGCTGTGTCAGCGAAATAAGAAGTCAAAATTAAAACTGCGAGAATTGGATAATTATAGCTACAAATCGTCGTGATAAAAGACCCCGTCGGCATGAATCATCTCGATTCACCGACATCTTTTACTTCTTTTCCGTCGTAGATCAAGACCGCGGCCAAGCTCATTCCCATTGACAACAGAATGCTTTCTGGCATGATGTGTGCTTCTCATGACTGCAGCGCAAGTATTGAGGCACCCGTCACCTGAGCGCGGCAGCGTCTGTGATCCATTCCACTAAGCATGGCCTCTGCAAACAGGATGCTGTCCGACCAATGCCTCGTATTTATGGCGCGCAGGCAATCTCCTTGAAAAACGTATCCATGACTGAAGCCGTCAGTCGGCCATGGCCACACACGGATGCAAACTGGGCACGATTATGTGCATTGATGAATATCGACATCGACGCCACAATCGTCAAGGCACTTGGTCGAACTCTGCTTGATATGATATACGTTGTCGCGGAAGGTGTTTACGGCCCCGCCTTTGCAGGACTTTGTTTTGTTGCCGGCCAGGTGAAACATTGAAACGGGCATTTGGCTTTCCCGGCGAGAAGCTTGCATACCGTGTCGAGTTCAGCGTCGGGAAGGAGATCACGGGCGCCTGTGTTGGCTTGAGCGCAGGCAGCGAGAGGGACGACATGGACGCAGAATCTGGTGTTTCTTTTGATCTTGTTCTGGGCTGGGATGTTTCTTGCCAGGGGTTGAGGCCGGGACGTAAGCTGTAGATTCGGACTGCTACACGGGATACACGGAGTTGTTGCTATATCCAGGCACATCTCGGCAGTCTATCTAGACACGCCACTACAGTTATTCTGAGTAAAGAGAGGGGTGGTAGTTGCTACTGCATATTATGGCCGTCACGATAGTATGGACGTGCTGTGCTGATGGTTCGACTTGCACGACTAGTTGTCGTCGTCACACTCTGAGATGCTATGGGCTACGTCTGTTGGGTATCAAAGCGGTGTCCTGCATGGATTGGGCAGTTGAGGCGTGGTGACGCTGCCTTGTACGGGCCCGCAGCCCTGCCATTTCTGTGAGACGTGTGCGAGTGAATGCCCAGGGGACGACGGACGTGGAGTGCGATGGCGGTTGTTAGCCTGCGGGCAATCTTCATTGTTGAATCAACGACGAGGGCTGTTGGCGGTGACTGCATGCGGTGGATGTTTCTGAAGGCGACGGCGGATGGAAATGAGTTGCGTGGCCGTCTGCTGATGCTTTTGTGTTGCCATGCGATTGGCACGAGTTTACTAACCCGTATATTATTTGATGTTTTATTGCTTGTCGAAACTGTCCTGCAGACGTGGCGAACAAAAAAAAAAAAAAATTCCCCTCCAACAGAGGATATTGTGAGCGAAACCAATAGAAATGACTTTGATTGCGTCAAGTGGTAATCATGTGTGACGCCCAGAAAACGCACTCGTCCAATTATGCCATGGTGACATGGTCATCATCCCATTACGCCGTACTAGACCGCCCCCTTCAAGTCCTCTCCTTCCACCAGTGACCACCACAAGAACCGCAACGAAAAAAACCATCACAGGCGAATTCATCGCCGCGTCGTGGGAAAGTCGTGGGAAAAAAACATCCGTGTGGTCATTTACAATCAAGACCGCGCGTTAAATTGCCCCGAAAGAGCCTTGTCTCGACGCCATCACGTAGCGAAATGAGCCAAGCCGTTTTCTCCTTTTGCATGCCAGACCAATCGAAACAAACGTCAAACATGGCCCCCTCATAATGCCACGTCGTCTGCATCCGCCCCCTGACGGCGGAACACCTTGATCACCCTCATCATCTTGGCCATGCACACGCGGTAACCGTCCAGTCTCTACGCCAAAGCCATGGAAGACGTCCCCGGATGGAACGCAGGTCCACCACGGCGGCAACAGACGTCTCGCGCCGCCGCCGCCGGCCTTCACCTCGCCGCAACGGCGACTTCGCCCTCGCCTCTTCGTCCCAGTAGGTCTCTGGCAGATCTGCGCACGCCCACGATAGATGAACCGCCCCTGCCGCCTCTCCCCCCGAGATTCTACAATCCAGACCTGCCTCCGTCGCCGCCTCCCCCCTACGAGGTTCGCCGGGCCCAGAGCTCGTCTGCCCTCTCGCTCGATGCGTTACTCATCGACGCCGCGGAGCCGGACGCGCCGCCAAAGAAGAAATCCACGCTCGGTCAAAGGATGCATTTCACCATGACCGGCCTCATCAACAACCCCGTCGAGTCAAGCAGCCACTACAGCGTCATCCGGCACTCCTGGCTGCCCGTCATATACAACGGGCCGGACACGTCCGTCTCGGTAACCATCCTGTCGGACGCGCCCCTCCCATCGAACAGGACGCTGTGGCTGCGGCAAAAGGGGCTCCTGGGAAATATGGGCATGGCGCTCCAGGCAATGACGAGCTTGAGAAGCGACTGGATCGAGGTCACGCCCGCGCAGGAAGCCCAGGTGAAGCACATCCCCGACCAGAAGGAGTGCGTCATCCAGCGCGACCTTGAACGGTTCACGAGAAAAGCGCGGGACAAGCACAAGAGACACGTGCCCAGAGAGACGCACATTGTCCGGATCCCGGCCGCAGCAACGGACGGGTACTACTACCTGGTGGTCTGCGGGGGGAAGGATGCCACCAAGGTGCTCTGCAGATGCCCCGTCTTTCGCGTGGCGAGCATGTCCCAGGACGCGGCGGTCGTCCGGGGCGCGAGCCTGAGCACCCTGCCGCTGGAAATTGGCCTCAAGGTCGCCTCCACCGTCGGGACGCTCGTCGCCAAGAAGTACATTGGCGTCGCCGGCGTCGTTGCCGAGAAGAGCGCCGGCAAGTACATGGCCAAACAGTCGGTCAAGAAGGCCGCGACGGTGGCGGCCAAGAGCTACCACGGGCTCGGGGGCCCAGGGATCCAACACGTCGTCAAGGATAGCTGGAGGCGGCAACGGGCCGCCGGTGTGACGGCCGGGTACACGACCGAGCTGGCCGTCGCCGTCATCGGCCCCGACGACGGCCCCGAGAAGCCGTTCCCCGTCAAGTTCGAGGGCGCGGTGGAACGAGGAACCGGCTCCTCGAGCGCAGAACTGGGCTTTCCGACCGCCAACTTGTCCGGCGTCCCGGACGCCGTCAGGACACCGCTCTCCGGCGTGTTCGCCGCCTGGGCGAGGCTTCTCCCCGGAGGGAGGAACGTACCCGACGGCCTCTCGCCGGACTGGCACCCGGCCGTCGTGACCATTGCGCCTCCCCGCGGCGCCGCGCCCGCCGTCGCCCCTAAGAACGGCGTGCGCGTCCATGTCCTCCACGACTTTGACGACGTTGCCTTTTTCGGGGGCAAACTGGCCGTCCTGCTCATGGGGTGGCTGCACCCCGCCGCACCGCCGACCGCCTACTCTACAGACGTCGTTGCCCAGCACGCGCTCGACATTGGCACCACGCTGACGAGTCTAGACCGAGACAACTGGTCCCCGGAAAGGACGGTGGCGCGCATCAAGGCGCTCAAGAGCGAGAGGAGCTTGTCGGATCGCCTGGACGGCGTGACGGGCAAGGTGGTCCAGGGCGTCGACAGAATCCCGCTGCACCGCGTGGCCGTACGCAGCCAGTCCGAGGCCATGAGGGACCAGTGCTTCGGCGTGGGGGGCATATGGATACGCAGAGGATACTTGTAGCTTGCGACGTGGAAGTAATGTGTGAATTCAACCCGACTTTTGGCCTGGCCAAGCAAGTGCGCAAGTACATGTCACGACTGTGAAGGGGCAAAAGCGCCCACTGCCAATTTGTCCAACTCCATCCACTATACCTCCTCTGCTTCAATCAGAGGGATTAAGTGCCCAGTATGAGAATCACTTGAACTATTCCAGTGCCAGATGTACGATTTTCTTCGTATCCAGATGTCCTTTAAAAGGCACTGCCCGCGGACGCTCCACAGCTCCTTCGGCAATCGAGCGTACCCGCAACTCACCTGCATCGTACGTGCATCCTGCAACGGAGTTGAATGGATATGACGCACAAGCTAGATAGGGCGACGACATATCGTGGCGCCGTCACCGCTCTTTTCGCCCTGCCACCTACCTACTTAAGTATCTATCAATCAATGGTCACGCCCCCCCGTGACGAAGCGGCGATGCGGGGAACAGACCTGTTCGCACTTCCTTGCATACCGAGGCACTTAAAGTATGTTTTGCTTTTTATTTTACCAGAGTACACGGCCCGTAGCGCTGGATTTAGAAATGGACCGCTTGTGCCAGCAGCCAACATGGAATCGGCGCTTACAGTGTACACGTACAGTTCAGACAAGAACACTAGGCACCAGAAGATACAATGTGCAAAGTCGCAAAGTAAATTTCCTATAAAACCACTCCGATTACCCGGACCTGCTGAAATTGGTTCCGTTAAAAAACAAGTCGCTCAATCCCTAATGCCTTGGAATCCCAACGCTTGACCCAGCGTGCGTGCACCCATGCCCGGCCTCGTTAAACCCAAAGAACAAACTCCAGAGAAAAAGCCCATTATGAATTTTGTTGCCTGACCCAGGTCGTGAAAGCAGTTTGGCCGTAACAATGAAAAAAACAAAAAGAAAAAAAAACCCATGAATAAAACAAAAGCCCCCTGACAATGCTCTGTACCCAACGAGTGTCATTCCCACATGATGCCCCCGAAACGCCAAAATCAATCAATTTCAAAACTTTTGAATCTCACAAAAATGCACATTTGTGCTAAACATATCTGCTGGGCTGCACTGCGCGTATGCAATGAGCCGAGACAGCCTCTGGCGCCAATTTATCCTTGTATTGCTGTGGCGGTGTGCGTCTCTGTTGTCCAGGGGAAACGCTCAGAGATGACATCGCTGGCAGGAGTTCCAGAACAGGATGCTAAAGCTGGCGGCGTTGATCGTCCCATATCTGGAGCCATAGCCGAGGAAATCTTTGGTTCCTGCATCGTCTTCGGGGTTGCTGCGGCGGTGTCGGAAGCTGGAGGGGGGGCGCTCAACGATGGACGGAAGGGATGCATATGCCCCAAGTTGAGGCTGTGATGCGCAGCTGCACCGGCATGTTGCCGTGGAGCCGGGCTCTCAACTGAACCGTAGTTGGCCGTTCCGTAATTCGGCCCTTGCGCTTCCTCCATTGCCCCACGCTTAAGCGTCCCATCTCTCACAGGTGGGCTCGTCTGCTTCGGGGTAGAACCAAACTATAGCCATTGCCATGACAGTTAGTAAAACACGTCTTTAGTTGGGCATGGTCGATACACAAGCGCGACAAGGGAATTCCAAAGGGGGGGAGGCCAAGCCAGGGGGGCCGAATCCCGCAGACGAGTTGGCGGCTAGGGTGTTGCAGGAGGATTTTCGTTGAGGTTGAACTGGAGATCGGGAACACATACAAAGCAATACCTGTTGACGAGTTCCTCGTATGAGACGCTTGGTAGACTCGACGTAGATGAGTCCAACCCACTTGGCGAGCTTCCACTGAATGACAGAGGCGTAGGGGATTCAGACCCTCGAACGTTTCTCTTCATGTACAGAGTATCCTTCTCCTTGTCCCTGGTCTTGGATTGGTTCGAGGTAGTGTCCTTGGCCGCCTTGACAGCAGCGTTGAGAGACGCACCAAAGTCGTAGCGGTTAGAAAAGGCAGCCCCGCTGGGTGACACCGCATCATTGGAAAGATTATCACTCGCTAGACTCGAGGAAGACTTTGACTTGAAGCGGAGCCCACCGGCAGAGTCAGACTCGCCGAGGTATTCATGAATAGGCTGATCAAATTTGAAGACGCCATTGGAATTACCGAAGGCATCCAGGGATGCGGGCATAGACACCGGGCGAAATGTACTTGCGCCGCTTTGTCTCCGGTTGCTGCGAGGCAGGCCATTCAGAGGCTTGGAGGCTGCTCCCTGGAAGTTATGCTTACCATTCTGCGGCAAATGTTGTTTCTTGAAATCAACTTGGAAGTTGGTCGAGTTGTTGTTGTCCCAATACTCCTGGCCATTGACCGTGTAACGGATGCAAAAGAAGAGAGTCTTGGACTCTAGGTCGGCCATATCTGACAGCTTAATGGTAAAAGTGAACCGATCACGGGCTTCCGAGCCCTCGCGAGGGCGGATTTCATGACTGTATTCAGCGCCGACTTCCGACACCGTCTTCCAGTAGTCCGTGGTAAAGCGACAGACAACTGCTTTGTGAAACGCCAGATTTGCCACGTTGATGGAGCCCAAGAGGGACTTTTGATCGTTGGATAACCAAACCTTTTCTAACCTCACAGGCATAGTCCTGCGTACAAGAGAGTCGTGGGGAAAATTAGGAGTAGCGAGCTCCCACTCAAAGGGGGAAGTCTTGCCTCCATGGCTGCTCTTGAGAAATGGATATTCCGCGTCGCTGTCGTAATTTTCAACCGGCGATGATCCAGCGCTTACGGCAAGGGGTCGATCGACTTGCAAGAAATGGCGTACGTGCTCTAAATGAGAGTCAAAGTGAACAGCCTTCGAGAACACGGGCGTGCCCGGCATACTAGACGGGCGTCGATGACCCCGAAGGGCCGGTCGTACCAATTCACCAGACTTCTTCCGCACCATCTGGGGTTTGAACCTCAGATCGTCGTCTGCGTCCTCTTCGAAGGCCGCTGAGGAGGTGCTTTGCTTCCCCAATATTGAGGCATGGGGTTCGGTGGCAGAGCGCACGTGTCCGGTTTTTCGCCCACCCATGGGCAACTCGCTCAACGCACTAGTGCTGAAGCTCACGCGTAAACTGGGGGAAATGCCATCTAGCATGTGTTGTGTTTGTGAAGGGGGAGGGGTCGCAGCTTTGGACATTTGACTAACTGCCTCTCTCAGGTCTTTGAGGATAACACGTCGTCGACTCTTGATTTCTGGGGGCTCGTCTTCATCACTTCCAGACGTGGTGGACTCTGGAGGTGAAATCATGGCGCCTTTGGGAATCAATTCCCGCCCGTCGACGGCAGGCGGCGGCGATTGCCGCAGGCTGCCACCCAAATTTAGCATCGTAGGTTTTGTCTCCTTGGAACCATTGGCGGCGGGAGATGTTGCCGGAACGGGACTGATCGTAGTAACTGACTGTGTGCGTCGATGCTTGTTCAGGTAAGATGCGGAACGAGGGAGAGACGGCCTGGGACCGGACTGGAAGGACGAGCGACGGCTCACATCAGGTGAGTTTGACACTGAGGAGGCAGGTGATCGATGTGAAGGCGGAGTATAAGGCATTCCCAATTCGGGCACGCCTGGCACAACTTGTGATGGGAAAATGTAGGCTTCTCAGCTATGTTTGATGTAGATTGAGTGGCAGTCTCAAGCGCATTGATCTAATGCATGTAAGGAAAAAGATACAGTGCAAGATAAAGTGCGATCAAAAGGGAGGGGTATCGATGAAAAGCAAGAGGATTATAGGGATGCTGTTGGGACATTCGTGTTAGCCAACGATTACGATCCATATTGAATAAAGAGTGATGGCAAGGCAAAAATCACATTGCAAGCTCGAGAACTAGGGTCTGGGGGACGAACGAGGACCTGCTGAAGAAGTTGATGAGGACAAGGACAAGAACATACTCACCAGCACGCTTGGGAATATAACGGTTCTTGTGGTTCCTTTGGTACAATGCGTCGACAACAGTATACTCTGGCAATATTCCAGCAACAGAGTAGAGACTGAAGAAGCAAGGGAGACAGGAACCAACTTCAAGGGATGCAACGGAAAAAAAGAGAAGACTGCCAATCGAGCAGATGGATGAACGCCAGCAGATCCCAACAGAGCAGCCAAGGGTATACTGCAAAGAGCTGGTTAGGGCGACGACATGAAGCCCTGTCGACGCAGGAATGACGAGAGGCTCGTTTATCGTCGTGGGTCCCGGTTGCGGTTGAAGCGAGTAAGAATCGACCGAAATCCACCACTTTGCGTCAAGGCCGGTATCAAATCAATCGACCAACCAACCAACTCGATACTGTGTCTCAACACAGGGCCGCGGGCCTCGAGAGCGAGGGATTGGAGGAAGGCTTTTGAAAGAGACAAAAAGCGATTGAGAAGCAGAAAAACAGGAAGGGCCGGCAAAGGAGGTGGGGAGGAGGATGGTTTTCATTGAAAGCGATGCCCATGGCATAGCATGGCGTTAGCACTTGGGTGGACTGACGCACAGTCTTCCCTGCTTGGCCCGGACACAGCGGACCAGACTAGCCCGGTAGACTAGACGAGGGCATCTGGACTTTGGGGACCGGGGTCAAGACTGAACTGGTGGGCTGAGGCTTGGGGCAAAACGGGGGGGCGTGTGGTTGTGATTTGCACGGAGTACTCGCAGTCTAGTAGTAATAGCAGTAGCAGTTGAGTTCACTTGTTGAGACGGGCTTTCTCTTTTGCCAATGGATGGCTGATGCTGGAGGACGGTCGGAGAGCGGGGTGCAGCATCCAAATTATCAGCAAAGGGCAAATCAAATGTCCATGTTGACGCTGATGATCTCGCGGCGCTTCAAAACTATCACAGACCGTTGAAGTTAGCGGATGGCATCTTACAACCTGGAACGTTACCAACGCAGTCAAGCACCGCCTCATGTATCATCACCGGATGACAAGGCAACTGCCTCTAGCGAATTGACTTTCCAACGTGCCCATGTAAAACGTCAGACTTAGCCTTTGCGCTCTCTTATCCACGGTAGACTGTGGCGTGCTACGAGGCAAAACTATCACCATTGTAGAGCCGGAGCCGCCACCAAGCATCGGATCCCGGATCCCAACAACTCGAGGCGGAATTTTAAGCATATTGCGGGTCATCGCATATAGATGGTAGATAACAACGGTGGTCTTGGCGCAAGTTGATAAATGATAGTCGCATGCTCCGTACAGCAACTGCACACCGACGGCATCTGCAATTGTACATTACTACTACGGTAGTGTTGTAGTATCAATCGCCCGAGCCCGAGCTTTCTTGTCTCCCGGGCTGCTCTCTGGCTGAGACCAATCCAGTGCCTCTTTGGGTTTGATGAGCTGCAAGTCGCCAACTTGGAATGCGGCTCAGACCGGGGGAAGCCTCTGACGCATGATTGGAGCCAAGGCCCAAGGCCGTCCTCTTCTGACTAGGAATAGACTGAACTGCAGCATGCTCTGGTCACCAACCTGTCCACTCAACGTATCGGTATGCGCCGCGAGCGGAGAAAATCCTGCAGGCTTGGGTGTGGGCAGGGTGATGCCGTGCAGAGACAGCGCGGGCGACCTGCCATGGTAACGTACAAACGGTAGAGCGCTTGAGACTCGGCGGACCTGGTTCGGAATACGGAGTCGTGCCCGCCTGCATCTCTTGCGTGTGCTTGCGTTTCTGTTCGTATGCCGGCACGGTGGAGAGGCAAAATGCCATCGTCGATCCACGAGCGGAGATTCCGGGGCGTTTTGGCCGTGAAACATATGATAAACTTGGCAACTGGTGACTGTGCCCCGGTGAGTTAATTGCTGGGAATGGTAATAAATGTCATCCTGGTTTGCTTGGCCATGCTCACTCACCCCTCGCCAGTCTGTTTCGAAATCCTCGTCCTAGTCACTCTCGTGGCCACGGGCCTTGCATGATGGGATTGCAACCGAGAAATGGGGAAAGTCCGTAGCACTGCGATACTGATAAGCCACCTACCTGGTGTGGCTGTGATGCTAGACTGGCCCCGGACTTCTTCAAACGATCGTCATCGAAGAAGCATCAGTCGGTTTGCGTCTTTGTACCTGTGCGACTCCTGAGCGTTGTGCACGAGAGCCAAGTCGGCCGTCCTCTTTTTTTTTTTTTGTGACATATCAGGCTTATCCGTGAGGGAAAATGGGAAATGGCACTTGCACCTGCCTTTGGGTGCTTATTCCCGTCCTCGCTTTGCAAATACTCCCGATGTTGCGAGGAAGGAGCGACAACTTGAAAGCCCCCCCCACCTGGCAGCCCCTAAAAAAACTCTTCTGTATGCCATCTTACCATCCTCAAGCCACCCGTTTCCGCACCACGCCCATGCGTCCCGTTTGATGACCGTCCTCTCGTCTCTCGTATCGGATTATATTGCATGGACTTTTGACAAGACTCGCCACACTGTCATTTCCCGATCATGTACATGTGTTGCTTCCGGGCGGCATGCCGCAGATGGGACGACAAAAAAAACCCGCAACCCTGCGAATGCGCGAGAAACACGGCGACATGTCCTCCGTCCTCCATCCCCCATCTCCATCCTCCGTAGACGGGAAGCCGGCCCAGGTGGGTATGCAATCCAGTCTATCAACGCTAGTTTGATGGCTAATGTGCTGCTGTCATGACACGACCAACGGCATGCCGTCTGGCGATTGTCTTGTGGTGGCGTTTTCCTACTGACAGAATAGCATTCGACATCTCCGCGCCTCAGATGTCAGCCAATCCTTGACGAGAACCACCACACACGCCACCATTGGCACAACCACATCAATCCTCACCGTTTTTCACGCTGTGCAACCAACTCGGGACATTTGGAGCCGCAGGCAAAACTTGCATAACAACGCCGGCCGCACTCTGCTACACTAGCTGGGAGCGATTACGGACCTCATTCATGATGCTCGCCTCGCATGCCTTCATCCTTTTTGAATGAGACTTTGGGGGTAAAAAAGATGATGTTTTATAAAGAGAATGAGAGGGAGGGCAAGGGCGTAGGAAATGCACCATACACATGAGTTCTGCCTCTTGGTTCCGAAGTGACAGTCTTCATATTCTCTTTCCTGAACACGCCAGTTATTATAGTCACTCATCACCTAACAACTTTCCACTTCATATTCACACATGCATCAAAAGCAAAAAGGTTCTCAACCCGAGCCGCGCAAAAGCACCAGCTATTACATCGAAGCATCGGCGGTGCACTGATAAGCAGAACCGAAAGAAAGTTGCTAGCGCGACGGCCTCGCCTAGTGGATCTGGGCTATATCTTGGCACTAGAATTGCCCATTGCTCATGGCCCATGGATGCCGGCTTAGACTTGGTGTGGTGGGTATCCGAATTTTTACTCTTCGCTTGCCAATGCTTTTTTTCCCTTCTCTGGCACCGTCTCCCTAGTGCCTGAGTGACTAAAGAGAGGTATTCCAGTTGAGCATCTTCGACCGAATAGCTCACCACTTCCGTCTGCGTGGATTATGGTGTGACGGGAAGACTTGCAAGAACGCGGGCCTTGCAGTGTGACATAAAAGGACTCGACTAGGGGGGACGGCCATTTGTGGTTCCCTCAACCGTTGCTTTATTGCCGCTGCTCGGATTTTTAGTACTATTCCATTTATGCAATCATCGAAATGTGCCTCAACAACCGGGAATCCCGTTTTTTTGTTTTGTTTTTGCTGTACATGGGTCAATGGCCAGGCGCGAAGGACTATATTACGTACAACGCATATCTGTTCGCAGGAGGTCACGATACCCCTGCGGCCCTGCGCATCACAGCGTACTCCCTTGCTCGATCTAGCTTATTACCGAACATCCACTCTACAGCACTGTGACGTCGTCGATGAGCCCACGGGCCCAGCATTTACACACATGGACGACAAAGATGACTTATGGCCATATCTGGCAACTTTCCAGGCCACAAAACCATCTAGTAAGACAGCTTTGAGATATAATGAAAAAAAAAAAACGAGTACCAAGTCAGAGGCCTGCTCTTCATTGGAGGACCGAGATAACATACTTGTACATGCGAATACAACCTACACAGGAGCCTCCGGGGAAGATGAGACGGCACAAACCATCTTACAGTGGAGCGGACTAAAAGGCCCGTTGCCTCGCCTCCCATGCCTGTTCTTGTCTGGACAATATTGCTAAGGTGGGCCGCGTGCTTATGCATGTTCTTCAAAATCTCGATGTCATTTCATGGTAAAATACAGGGGCCTCATCGATGAAGCACCGAAGCGCACGAATTTGGTTTTAGAGGGAGGATGCAGAGCAATTAGGCGTTCAAATTGGTAAGCTTTGCAGCATTGGATTTTTTCATCGCCAACATTTTGGTAAGATAAAAATGACCACATGGAGCATCGCAAATTGACAATCACGCAACTTGGTCAACGCACAGGTCGATATGGTCACCGCGGTCTCTGTCAAAACTCGTGCTACTATTTCTAGGCGGATGATGACAAAGCTTGCGTGCTGGGAATCAATGTCCATCAAGGTGTGAATACAGGGCATGATACGTATTCATCACGCACCTTTTGAAGATATTTCGGCCGTGGTTTATCTACCAGGAGCCGGCTTTTCTTATGTAAATGGTATTCAATACATGTTACACAACCGTCAGTTCGTCCTTCAACTTGACGATGTGGTCCGCGACCCGGCCGTGTCCGGATTCGGCCAACTTTGTTCGCCTTCCACTGAGAAGGTCGGGCCAGAGATAAGAACAGACACCCCCTGTCATGGGTCAGGGTTACCTTGATCTAATGGGCCGTTGCTGAGGTGGAGCGTCAGCCACTGATAGGGGAGGGGTTGAGTCAATGTTGAAAAAGGGATCCTAGTACATAGACTAACAACTTAAGCCCTACTGAGTGCTCGCAGTTGGAAGCGTTGGCGGAAGGCTGTGATAATGCAAGTAACATCTCCACAGGCTTCCACGGTCACAGGATGGGGCATGGGGGAGCGGGGGAGGAGCAACGTCAGTTCAAACACTTGAAGCAGAACAAGCAAATCAGCCAAGGGGTTTAAGGACACTCGAGGAGTGCGGGAAGTGTGAATACCCGCGCCAATTTGGCTCCAACTGTGCTGACCTAGCGGATGGGCATGGCTGTGGTCGGTGAGCTCAATCATTCAGTGCTACTTGATGAGTAACATCTGGAAGGCCAGCTCCGCGACGGTGGATGCGACAGAGACGAATGGCTCCCAAGTTCCAACCGCCGTGTTGAACAGGGGCATGATGGTTCTGAAAACTCTCCTGGTCGTTGCGCGCTCGGCTTCTTCCTGGGAAATGGGCTCATGTCAACCCATCTTGCGGGCCGTGCAAAGAAGTTGAGTGGTTGGGGGAAAAACTCGAACTGCAACTACAAACTGGGTGCAAAACTTCAGAGAAGTGGCAACGCATTTTGGTACCCACCGCCGGCGCCCTCGGTGGCGACTTGCCGGGATGTCAACGAAAGCCAGGGACTGCATGCGGTTTCGAGACTCGATGCTATTCTGGGTAGGAGATGTCGTTGAAGGCCGTTGAGGGGACTCGGCATGCCGTGCAGGTGCGAGGATGCTGGTTACAAGCATTGCCATGAAGACATGCTGCGTTGCCAACTTGGTGATACACGGAGCACAGCAGCCAATGCCTCCCAGTCAAGATGCAACAACCATGGCAGCAGCAAAGATTGGCATGCCGCCAGGAGACTTCCGTGGTTGGCGCGGGCGGCATCGCGAAAAAGCTAAAATAGTGTGCGGTCCCGGCTCCCGCGAGGTGGACGCCATTTTCCTCAGCTCGTCAACAAAGCGCAAATTGTGCTTTTTTGACATCGATTCGGTCCTCTCCAACTGTTCAAGTCGAGCAAGTCGGGATATTTTGGTGGGCAGCGGCATGCCTAGTTTTGTAGCACTTGTCTTGCATTGACGGGTGGCGGTTTACGAAACACGAATTGATGCGCGTCAACTGTATCGCCGGGAAACCGTTCAACGTATGCCCTGGCGACCTTGATCAAAAGCGTTGTATTACTTTCCCATGGACCCTTGGGACGTCAATCACCTTGGTGTGTTGTGCGCCACAAGGGTCTTCCTGGAGTTCGACAAGGCTCGAATCTGGGGCACGTTGGTCGTCGTGGTGTTGAAGGTGGCGAATTTCTCGGCCGGTCAAGAAATCTCGCAGCTCCAAACCTGATGGTGCCCCAACAATGCAACTCAACCAAGAAACAGTTTGGTCTTGTGCATCATGCCTGTTTGGTTACGTCTGGGCTCAATGTGGCTGCACCATGGCGCAGAGAATGGAACATTGGCTCTCTTCCATGGCCATGTGAGTGAGGCCCGCTGCAAACGGACAACCCCCCTGGAATCCTCCCTTTGTGCAGAGTATTCCCCTCCCGGGTAGGTCGGCGTCATCTACGCAAAATGGCTTATCAATTGACACGGCACGAATATCTGTCTACCTAGGTAGTTGGTGTGCCGCTGAGCTAAGCTCCTCATGGATGCAGCTCACGACTCCATATCTATTCCTCCTGCTTTACAAGCAAACAACGGCCTGGATAAATTGGCTGGACTTGGTACGCAAAGATGCCATTGCGTGTTGGCCGTGGCGATAGAGAAGGTTGTGACGACTTGGGGCATCAAGACTTGGGACCGCTTTGATCTCTGAGATTCAAGTCATAATTTGCCATGGATGGAGGGGGCTCGCCCTCGCGATCTCGCATTCTCCTCAGTTCAAGCCTAAAAATAGGGGGAATCGCATCCCTCTTACATGAACTATAAAAGCAGTTTGGCATCGCTACACTGGCTTGAACATTCTTGGTAAAGCTTGAGGGGCAAGGGGAAAAAAGGACGTGCAAAACAGCCACGGAAACTATATTTCCGCCTTCAGCATGGGCATCGTCCGACAATGTCAGTGTGGCTGAATGGTAACAACCGCCGGCCACGACCAGACGCTAATGGATTTTTTTGTGGCAGCTGTGCCGCAGTAGCATCCAGCTGGACTTTGCTCTTTCAAGCTGCGGTTACTTATCGCCTCCCGGTGACTGAACTGGACCGCCTGACGAATGGTGCCAGTGCCAGGCATCGTTCGTGCCTCTCGGTGGTGGTGAAGCCTTACATAGTAGCCTCAGCCTGCCCCAACCCTTGAGTGCCCTTGTTTGAAGCTCGCATGGGGTTGAGAAAAAAGCGGCCAGCGCCCAACCGCTGTTGCATACGAACCTGGGAGAAGCACATGCAAATGCTGTGGTGGCGGATATGGGGTACATGAAGCAACGAGTTGTAGAATGTCGGCTAGCTGCAACAACTCGCATCTGCCGCGGTCTTGTTGTTGCCTCCCCCTCAACAGATAACGACCGCCTCCCCCTTTCATTCGCTTCTGGTGTCCATCCCTTGCTCACCGTATGCAGGTTAATACCAGTATGACAAGACGGGGTTGGCTGTACGTGGCCCGAGATCAACTGCCTCGTATACGTCTACTTTTGCCCTTGGTCGGGTACACGGCAAATGAATGATTTTGGCTGGAAATGGAACCCTTCTTTTCATCATGACGGCCGGCTGATCCTTGGCAGGCGTGGTAGCATACGTTGTCGAGGCAAAATGGCTTCAACACGGACGCAGACGAGAAAATCTCTAGGGTAGTGGTCTGGACTGCGAATCTCAGCAGTTCCCAATGGCCCATCTTTGCTGGCTATTGGTGCCAAAATGGTCATGTCCCCGCCGGCTTCATATTGCAGTTGTTATAGAGATGGCTCTATTATTGAAAGCTCTAACCCTCCTTTTGGCAGCGCGTCCAACGAGTGTTCTTGTAGCTAGGCGAAGAGTATTGGGCAACAACCTCAGGTAGCCGGTTATTGCCTACTATACTGATATGAAGAGCCCTGGAAACAGCTCTAAATCGATGCAAAAAGGAAGGTTCATCGATCGTTGCTACTGCCGATGCAGATTAGATGGGTATCCGCGGGTGCTTCACCATGCAAACACTCGAGTTCAACGGGTCGCCTCGTCATATCCACGCACCGGCTGCCGCCCCTGGGAAAGGGTTTACGACGGCGAAAAGTATGTCTGCCATTTTTGTTGGTCTCTGGCTTCTCTTGAAAGGAGCGTGACCAGGAAAGCCGTTTTGGGAGCTCACGGTAGCTTCATGCCTGTAGCACTCGAGTCAATTCTAGACCGAACCGAATGGCTCTTATCATCCGGGTCGCACAGTCTTGGAGAAACGACGATGTCAGCCTCGCGGAAGTGAGTTCCCCACGCCTTGGCAGCGTAGTCTAACAGGGTGTGGATATCCCAAACGTGGCCAGGTTCCTTAATCGCACTTGTCTTGAAAGATTAACATTGGCGTTGGGCAGATTCGATGCAGCGTCGTCACACATAGGCTTTCTGGGTCTGGTTGGCGGTGCATACTACTGCAGTGCCCTCGCGGCCGTTGAAGCTGCCTCCATCTGTGTATATAAGAATGGCATTTGGCTCACTGTCGATGCTATCCTGTGTTTGTCTGGTGCCTCCTCGGCGTTTTCTTGGATGAGCGTTTTCGGACCTGTCGACCATTTTGAGACGCGCGGGGAGGTTGATCCGATTCCTCTGATGTTTGTCCTCTATGGCCTTGTGTATCGCCTTGCGCTGTCTTGGACCGGCCCATGTTGTGAATCTTGTCCCCAGGCTCTATTATGCTTCTAGACTTGATGCTCGTTTCGACATCCAGGGCCGGTAGGCCTTGCCCATGCTCCCGCGTTTTGCCGTGTATGTCATGATTCGCGTTCTCTAGTTGGCGTCGGAACACACAGAGCATGTGTACATGATTTGCGGCACAGCGCGTCTTGGTAAATCTTGGATGTTGAAGAGGGAGGTCCATGTCGAGCTGCCCATCGGGGCTGGGGTTGTCTTGTAGTCACGCTTCACCTTGATTAGCTGCTGGATGGCACGTGAAAGTATGCCACCATGAATGTATTCCATATGGCTACGGAGTATTCATTTCAAATTTTCATTTCGGTCGTATTGACAAGTACACTCTTCTAGACTTGGAAATTCGTGTCACAGGCTGGCTGGCAACAAGCATGTACCATTTCTCGCCACAACACCTCTGCCGTACCTAAATTAGTAGCTGCCAGAGGCCTTCTGTCTCTGCCGTGTCGTCGAAACAAGACACGAGCCGTCAAGGGTCTGGTCTAGCTTTGGTCTGACGTAGCCTGATTTTTCTCGGGCTTGGCATCGGGATTTGTGAACTATTCCCATCTGTCCCCCTCGATCCCATTGAGAACACCCCAATTATGGCCGGCAATTCACCATTGCGCCTTGCTGCTGGACATTTATCCTAGTTTAGTTGCAAATTGGAATACAAGTTGTTGCAAACACGGGACGGCGTCCATGTAGTATCCAAGTAAACAGTAATAGTAGAAATACCTCGTCCCTAAAGATTATGTTATACTCGCCAACTACCTAGGTACGCAAGGCTCACTTAGTCTCATCGCGAGCGTCGTCGGCATAGTAAGTACCAAGCACCGCATTTGCGATTGCCGCATCAACAACGAAGAAACCATCGACAGCGGCAGCGCCCAACATTGACATGTCCTAATGACTCGTCTCCAGCGGATTGGCTGCCCTTTTCCCCAGAGGACTCGTATCGCTCTTGGGCAGTCTGAGTGGCCTGGCTCGACAACTCGCCGCAAAGTGGAATCTTGAACTGCCACGGCGCCGAACTCCCCGTGACGTACGGAACGCTCTACGCTCGCGATCTTGTTCTGGTTGCCAATATGACAGGTGTGCGTGCCAGTGGAAGACGAATAGCTGGCCGTGGCGACAACTTCCTAGCAAAGAAAGAGCGGACAGGTTGAATTTCCACGCCTCAAGGAGATTTGGCTACTGGCTACCAGGCTGCGAGTAATATATTGGGGCGTGGAGGCTTCCCGGGGAAAGGACAGTGTACCGAGTCCTATCCGCGTCTGTAGGGCCTTGATTCCTTGGAGCTTTTAGTGTAAGTAAGATGAGAAGACGATATGGATCAAAGCTGCTGTGGTTTGCTCTCCTGTTTTGATGATAAGCATTTCAGCTACCGTCAAATCATCTTGATACGTAGGGAGCAGGGCACGCGAATAACTCGCTTCATAATAATAATAGTTTCTTTCGGGCTGGCAAAATGCTCTTTTGTAAATCGATCGAGGTTGAAGCACCCCTTTCGGGAACCTATACTCAATCTTGTCGCTATCAATGCTTCCGTTTGCAATTTTCTGCGACTGATGCACGCGGCTTTGTTCAAATAGCATAGCTAGCTGGTGCGAGCTGATTCGCAGCACTCATAGATACTCGTTGGAGGTGGCCACGACGAATCCAACCTACTAACTTTGTTTTGTGTCTCGAGTATCGGCGTCGTCGTTTGTAGATGAGTTGGCACTACCGTTCCCGGGGAGTACAGTTCTACACTTGTTTTCGACCTAGACGGCCTTGGGCTGGTTGCTGGAAGTTGCTGGAAGTTGCTGGGATGTCTCTGTGCCGGTTGCGCCTTGGACTAGGTGAAGCCGGGCAAGCTGTTTCCACGGCTGCTGTCAGAGAAAACTGCGGTGTGTTTCTGCCGCATCTCTCGACGCATAGGCAGAAATACCGCCAGGTAGGAGCTTTCGACCTAGATTAAAATAGAGTAGTTACATCTGCCCCGTTTCAGAAATCAGGCATATCCTGCCCTAGGATCTAGGAGGAAGGCTTTGGCGCAAAGGCTGGCGTGGGCAGGCTCTCATCGTGGCAAAATATCTCTTAGGCCTGGCGACACGGGACCAAGAGCTGGACCCATGTGGATAGGATCACTGAGCAAGACCATTGTCAGTCTTGCATAACATCACTTTACATTGCGCTCACTCAAATGAGCACCGTATACGGAGTTATACCACGTGAATTCCTTGAAAAAAATCCAACTGTATTTCTATTCTGGACAAAACAACCAGCCCCTAAACGCGGGGTTTCTTACTCGCCTTGGACAGGGGGACCGGCGTAGTTCTTGTGACCCCAGACCCAGTACCAGATACCTGAAATGGCAACGGCCGCGACGAATACTGCAGGAGCGTAGTTGACAGTGGTGGCTTGGACGGGGATAGCCGAGGGCATGCAGAAGAGCGGAAGTGCAAGGGCGGACCAAGCTACACGATGCAGGATTAGCATGGGCATTTCCCGGAGGCGGAAACAGGCCACGATGAATGGCGATGAATGGCGACGACTTACAAATAGCAATAATGTTGGCAACGTATCCGAATCTGCCCAGCGAGAACTTGGCCGCCTTGACGGCCTTGCGACCATCCAGCAGGCTAATGACGATTGGGCAGGCGTATGAGGCAGTAAGCGAAATGACACCAACACCCGAGAAGGCATTGAAGGCGGCCGAGGATCCAAAGTAGATCAGACCAAGCACAATCTCAACAGTCATGCAGAGCATCATGGCGTTCAGAGGGACGTCGAGAGTGTGGTTGACCTTCATCCAGATCTTGGATCCGGGCACGGCACCGTCACGGGAAAACGCCCAGGCGCAGCGGGAAGAGGCAGTCGTGCAGCCGATGCCACAAATGAGAGCAAGCACCATGATTGGGAACAAGAGCCCAAAAGCACCGCCAGAGTTTCCAATGGCAGACTTGATAATAGGGGGCACGGGTTGACCAGAGGCAAGGCTGGCGAGCATGGTGAGATCGGGGAGGACAAAGACGAGCGGGATGAGGAAGAGCAAGCCGGCAACAGTGTTGATGCCAATGGTGGCAACCATGGCCTTGGGAACCTGAGTCGCAGGGTGCTGGACTTCTTCACACATGCTGCATCAACAAGTCAGCGGGAGAAAACGGGGCAAAGGAGCCACGGGCAGGGCAGTTCTCACGAGATAATCATTCCGGTGGAAGAGGTCGCATATCCCGCATGCAACAGACCAACCATGTATGACCAACCATCGGGCCAACCCGAGTTGTTCTCAAAGTAGGTGAAGACCCATTTGGCATCGTGGCGACCATTCTTGGCAATGGCAAGCACGCAGACCATGATGGCAATGACACCGGCAAAGGTCCAGAAGATGGCGGCAGTCTGGCAGCAATGGCATGTTAGCGCGGTACTGGGACATTGATTGGCACCTATGCTCTTTGACGGTCTACTTACATCAATCCAGGGAAGCCACTTGTTGCCGAGGGCAGAGACGGCGTTGCACAGAAGAGTGATGCCGAGGAAGATGAGGAAGACTTGGTAAGGCTTGCCCTCCAGAACCGGGTGGTCGTCGTCTTGGGCAAAGACGTTGACGCACGAGACGAAGAACAGAGTGGTACCAAAGTTGACGGCCAGGGTAATGGTGATGTTGCCGACCAGGTATGCCCAGCCGCAGATCCAACTAGCAATCCTACGCCATTTAGCGGGCGCAAGCATAAAGGCCTGGTAGTAGACACCTCCGGCGGTAGGGTAGACGCTGGTGATTTCACCCAGAGACGCGGCGACGCAGACAATAATGGCCGAGACAGCAACCCAGCCCCAGATGATGTCGACGGGACCGCCGCCGGTTATGGGGTAGACAAGGGTGGTTGCGAGACCGTAGGGAATTGAAGCCAGCACAAAGGACATGAAGGCAACCTGGAAAGTCGATCGGTTTCGCGACAGCTCGGGCTTGTACCCGAGGTTCTCGAGGATCTGGTCGGCAGAGTCATTCTCGTGCGAAAGGCGCAGATGCTGGTCGGCCTTGTTGTCGACGTCGGACGGACTGCCGTGCGAGTCCCGCTTGGTGAGCGTCATGGCGAGAGCGGTTTTGGCGGGGCAATCGGTTGGGTGTTGGCTGTCAAAGGGTCAAGATGGTCGAGTTTCGCGATGCGATGGGCCGATGCGACACCAGGTGCAAGCGGGAGATGGGCGGGGAGGAGACCAGACGCCGAAAAAACAGAACAAGCAACGGAAGGGAATGAAGCTATTGCGCCCAAAGGACCCAAGGCGAACGCTCAAAAACAAGGGACAAAGGGCGTCTTGATATAAGGCATGGACGAGCAGGTGGAGGAGAGAAGGGAACTCGAAAGAAGGGTCAGGCGGCGGTTCGGCGATATAAACATGGTGGAGCTAAACACCACCAAAGCCAAATATTGGAGGTGGCTCTTGTCTTGAAGAAGCCAAGCATCCCAGCCCGGTTTCAATGGTTCGGCTTGACTGGGGTGCTTGCAGGGCCCGCGCATGGGGACGTTAGATCGATTGCACGACTGACTGAAAACGAAAGCTGAGGTCAAGGGCCGCAATCTTCTTTCTTGTGGCGACGGTCGATGGCAGCCCCGGTCGGCGTGGGCGAGGGTTGGATTAATGCGGCTAGCCCCGCGCGCCAGACGAGGACTGCTGCCAATCGTCCAATCCGGCGCCGGGATAGCGGCGTAGTGCGGCTGTGAGATAATGTTGTGCGCAGTACGGAGTTACCTCTGGCTGGACGAAGCGAGAGGTCGCGTGCTCCCGAGGGTGGTGTACGTGGTTGACCAAGACGAAGCCTTCGAGACTCTGCGAAGCAATTCACGTCCCAAGCCATCTGCACATTGGACTCTTCTTGGTGGCGGGCGGAAGGCGTGATGGTGGACCGCGGGGTTGCAGACATCTGGGCGCCCTGCCAGGCGACGAGGAAGGAGCGCCCGACCATCAGTTTTGAGGACATTCTGACACTGAGACGGCACAAGCGCCACAAGCCACACCACCACCAGCCTCTCGCACTTCATGAATTCCTGTTCCGTGATGCCGACCCAACTCTTGCATCGCACGAGGCCAGACGGTGGCATTGCAGCCTGCGCCAGGCCACGGGTGCTCTGTCCAACAAGGCATGTTCCTCCGAAGTATTTTGCTCACACCTGTTAGTTGTATCCCATCCCGCCAGTGATCAGCAACGGTTGTGGGCCGCATGGTGGTCGTGGACGCTGGCATGCGATGCCATTGCTACAATCCCCTTGTCCGCTTCCACTGCTGGAGGGAGCCATTGACATTGGCGTCTTACTCGTGTCGACGGTCAGCCAACACTTGAGCAATCCCAGCGCCCTGGTGGAGATCACAAATTGTGGGTAGTGAACGTCAGGACTGGACAACACTTTTAAACATGGGGGCATCCAGGAGGCGTTGACATTTATGGAGCTATCGACAGGGAACACAGACAACGGTAGCGCCTCTGGACTCCTGACTGGCTGAGATGTCGTAACTGACGACTGCTACAGCGAAGCATAATGCCGAATTTTGGGCGAAATGCCTGTATCGTCGTCCAAACATTCTTTCGGCTCGCTCGCCAGAATGTCTTTTTCAAACACATTCGTGGCGGTATACTTTGAGCCTGCCTACACTTTAAGCTCCCGCCTCTTCCCGACAGCTGAGTTGATTGTCTAGGCCCCAAATGATTTCAAGCGCATGGCCGGGAGAACATAACGTTTTGAAAATATGACATTCGCCAGGCGGTTGGCTACATCTGCTACTACGGGCACCCACTAGAGGTGCAAGGTTGAATATTACGCTACATGGAACGTAGCTTGGTTATGACATGGATCACCCAACGCAATTACATACACTGATGCATGAACAACCTCCAAGGGTGGCTCGCTTCAAGGCGTTGCTTCCTGTCTTTTGTCCTGCGAGCCGTGTCAGTTCCTATTCCTTGTGAGAAACATAAAATGCCCACATGGACGACAGCGCACGCGAGAATTAAAGATGAATCCTCGCACAGCCATGAACTTCTCCACCGCAAGAGGCGGGCTGTGGAGAGGCATGCAACTAGGAGGAGTTCAACAATGGAGTCTGGGAGCCATAGTTTGGGGACATGGCCAACGAGAGCCTTGCCGAGACTCAGCAGAACGGGTCTCTGGACTGTTTGAAGATTTAACTGTGGGCTCATTCAATGAGAATCACTTGGCAGGGGAACCACAACGACGTCACTCTGGGTCTGGAGGATTTTCCGATCCAGCCCCTCCCATTCGCCTATCGTGAAAGCCAGTGTCGAGCTCCGAGACAAGCCGCTGAGGAAGGACATGTGTGGGAGGAGGTCAAGGGCCTGTCGTGTCATCACTGAGACGTTGAAATTTGACAATATTCTCATGCAAAGAGTCTGCGGAATAATAAACCTAAGCACCAAGCGCCATAGCCCAAGCGACGGAGTATAAAAGCGCCTGGGGCCATACTTTTTGCAATCACGGATCGAGCCGAGGCCAGCTCACCGACTGGTGCATTCAATGGACGCGACGATTGATCCTGGGCCGCAGAGCTTAAATAATCATCGTCTTCGTCTCTATGCCATGAAACATCTGTGCATAACGGCTGCTTGGAGACGGCCACGACGCAGGACGGCCACGACGCAGGAGGTCTTAGTCAAGGCATGCTAAGTACTACGTACAATTCTCACAAAGGTCGCATGTGGGCGGAGCCCAAACGACGAACCAACACATGCAGACTACTCCGTACACGAGCAGCGAAATGAGGCACCCGTTCTCTGGCTATCACGTCGCACCCTGACAGGTGCCCCCCTCCTGGTGGCTTGCATCGCTCCGATTATTAGAGTGTCACGTTGAGCAGGGATGCTCAAAAGTTCTGGAATGTGGCCACCGTTCAACACGTTTGTTTGTGGGCTGGTGGCTTTGCCCGCCGTGCACCAAACGGATTGGCGTCAATGCAAGCCTACTCCGTACTGTACATGGTACAGTAATCTTGGGCAGCCTGCTGGGGCAGACAGCCCGAGACAATGTTGCTCGCTAGTAACTTGGCTGGCTTGAGACCCTGAAGATCTTGGGTAGCATTTCTTCCCGCATGCTTGGACGGCGAATAGCTGCGAAGCAACCTCGAGCTAGGCAAACCAACTAAAAGTAACTGGGCAATAAGACGAGCTCAAATTGAACCACGCTTCTATTGTATGTATGTATTGCTAATTTGACCGACAGTGGTCGTCGTCTACAGGCATTTCCCAGCCCGTCAACTTTGAACTGACTCGCTCTGCTACGGAAACCACGCAAACACGAAACCCAACAAGCGTCCCCATGTCGGCCAATTTTACCTCGCCAGGCATTGATTGCTGTACGACATGCGCGCTTTTTACTCAGTAGTACTCCGTATGTTGAATTGATATAGCGCTCTTGCCAAGGTGGTGCGCTGTCCACTCAGCCTCGGCCTCCGTTGTAGTCGGCACCGCCAGCCTTGCGCAGTTTCGCAACCACATCCCTCTCCTCCAGCTCAGAGCGGTCACTGGCGGTAATGGCGATGCTGTGATGGGACAGAATGCGTTTGACGTCGCCGCTCTCGACGCTGACCCGTGCCTTGCGCATCACTTTGGTGTTTTCGCCAATCCAGACAACCAGGACAAACTTGACGCGTTTGCTCTCGGCGTCGTTGGCGTACTGAACACGTACATAACCATACTGAACCTGGGCATCGTCCAGCGAAGCGGCCAGTTCGGCAATGCCCCCCGTGCCGGTCTTACTCAGCGACAGTTTGTTCCCGGTTGCTGCCGCATATGAGATGAGCATCCAGTTGGCTTCATCTTTGTCACTGCGAACGGCATCATATGCAGCAGCGATGTCGGGGTGGTCCAAGCCACTCATTGTGCGGGATGGGGGATTTTCGACGGCAATGAAATCTGTGGAGGTGGCGACAAGCTTCAAGGCCCCGGTGTGTGCCCTACAGGGATTCCCAGGGAGGTGTCCGGAGAGTGAGCGGTTCAAATTGGCCGAGAAAAGTGCCAGGTTGTTTGTCTGCACTGTTTGTGCAACTGTGACCGATCAAAAGAGTCTTGCGAGGTTTTCAGTTACTACTCCAGGTCGGGCAAAAGGGGGAGAAGCAAAGGCACGGGGGTCAACTGCTTCGCCGCCCCACTTGGGGACAAGATTCATGGCGCAAACAAGAGCATTGTCCAGAGTTTCGAGCACAAGCTATGTCCAAGGCTAACCCACCATCTTCAACGCCAAAGGCCTCGGTGTCCTCACTGGGCCACTCTATCTGAACCAGACCGGACGACACTCGGTACATGGGTCGAATACCAAGATTTGCAGCGAATGGATGCAACATGCCGGGAAAGTAAAGCTACCTTCACCATGTATGAGAGTCGTGTACTAGCGCGCCTGGTCGATTCCCCCGCCAGCAACCAAAATGAGCTTGTCTGTCAGAAAATAAGCATAATCCGGATACCCTATTCTGCTTGTCCCCATTAAACCGAGGGTCCTTTTCTTAGAGAATTGGATCAAAACTACGACTCAGTTTACGGACCACGTTTCACAGCCTTGCTGCCTCGCCAAGTAAACTATAGGGACAAGCAGAGTACAGGTTTGCCACCCATACAAGCATGCGCATTGCAACCTACCATGAAGCTTCGTCGACATGGCGCCGCCCCGGCTGAAGAAACCCAAGCAAATGCCGGCGTGGCCGTGTCTCGGCTTTGTGTCGGGGTTGGCCGCTGGTCTACTCCGTACGGCGGGCGTAGATCAACTCAAATACTAGCCGCATGTGCCGAGTTGTCGGGACGCGGCAACCCCCCAGGGCCGACGGAAGACAAAGACACGCGTCGTTGTAGGCTATGCTTCCAGCCTTGATTCAATCTACGGAGGTGGCTTTGGCATTAGTTTGTGGTTCCGGGGTGGGAGGAGACCGCGGAGATAATATGACAAACAGAAACATCAACAGTCATGATATTCCACCGTCAACCATCTTCAACAAGCCCCTGCCGTACAGTCCCCGATTTTTGTCCGTTTGATCTGCATTAGCCTAATCTGGGCGTGGGATATCGCGGGGAAATGGAGTCACCCCCATGCAGCCTTTGCCTAAGGATGAATGATCTGGCCAAGTGCCGTCTTGGTTGAGTAGTGGCTTGACACCGTGCGAGGCACTATCCATGTCTGCCCTGCATCGAGTTCTCATGCGACGCATTGCCTGCTATTATTTACCATCGAATATGTGCTGCTCTAAGAAGTGTGGATAAAATGTGCACATTGCTCTCGCGAACTCGGTATTCTACCAACAAGATGAGTACAAACGGTTTATTTTCTAGTCTACATCATTATGACCCGAGCTTCTCTACCGAGGAATCGTGTAGCTTCTTGATTTGATACCCATTTCGCAAATAGTATCCAAAAGGCGTATTTTGGACTCTTGCGAATTCTCCCTCCTCCTCGCCGACAAGCGCCTTATGCAACATCACTCGACATGCGTCACGAGGACCCGAGCTCCCGCAGAAACGGCCTGCTCAGCCCCATTGTACGCAAGCAGGTTGAACGTTTCAGCGGGGAGGTTCGCGATCTTATCCTTGGTCGCAAGAGCCAAGATCCTGACCCAAAGTTTGGTGGCCGTCTTGATATTCTCGGTAGCTATCAAGTAAAGTGCCAGTCCAGCAACATGAAGAGCAGCGGGCGAGGTGTCCGACAAGACTCTTGTGGCCTTGCCAGAGCCCGTGTCAGTCGACATGACGTCCACGCCGGGAGCAAAGATGTCGACCTTGGGGCCGTCGGCATTGAAGCCGAGGGCAGCCCGTCCCCCCGAATTCCGCGTGGTTGGCGTGGATGCCTGAATCGATTACGTAGGCAAACATGTCCTTGCCGGCGGTCTCGTCGTACCGACACAGCTTGAGGCCCGGAGTCCCGCTGGACATGGTGCTTAGAGCCCACGGGAGGTCTATTTGGGCTGTTGATGCCAATGGGATTAGCTATGCGTCGTGATCGGCGGCTAATACCTACAGGCGACCGGAGTACGCTTTCTTGTGTGGTATTGATCATTCGTGCTGTGGAATGTACCTCTGGGTTATCCGTGATTTTACGAATAGGCTCTTGGTTAAAGGATCCCGAATATGCGTGAAAGGCACCGAGATCGTATGTCTTCTCGACGCCTGGTAAATCAAGGGCGCGGCTGCCTAGGCTAGCATCGTGCATGGCGCGCGCCCAGTTAACGTGGGACTCGACATGGCGGGAGGAAATGCCCTCCCTGAGGGTGACGTTGTATGTATCCTCTAGGGGCGAGGGGGCGTTGTCTTGTGCAGGAGCGGCCGCACCCAGCGAGAGCGTGACGATGATGGCAGTAGGATTTTCGGAATGGCCATGTTGTGTGGGCTTTGAATATTTACACTTGATTTATCCGACGGGCGAATCTGGTCCATCTATAAACTCAATGGCAGGGAGGCTCTCTTTATATAGTGCAGCAACTTACCGAATTCTCTTGACTAGCATGCCCCTGGTGATAGTGCACGATATGTATGATGACCCTGGCATACAGACTGCTTAATTTACGCGTCTTGGACTGACATAGCACTGTTGCGAGTGCCTCACGATCCTCTCAAGCCTGTGATAGGATCAAGTGAAAGCCGCGCGCTCCTAGGCCTCCTGGACTCTCATGTCGACTCGTACGATATTCTTTGCTCAACTCGCTACACTAGGACACAGGACAGCATACTTTATGCTCGATATCGACGCTACTAATGCTACGGCTTGGGTCGTGCGATATTCTCTGCCAGCTTCCTAAATCAGAACAGTGTATTCCATGCTCCCATTTAATACATGTACCAGAACGAAAGGGAGAATACTGGGCGTCGCTATTAGTACAGTTCAAGTAGCAGGTGAAGCGGAAGCACAGCCAATGTGTTGTACCAAGTCGTGGTCTCCCGTCTTTCGAATATAGTGCTTTCACGTCTTCACAACGTCGACATGTCAGCGGGTGTAAATAGACTGTTTGACATGTTTTCCTCCATTTGAAGGCCCTTGCTGTCCGCCGGAGATGTCGGCATCACAAACCGGCTAATAAAGGGAATAATGAAACCCTGGGCCTTGTGCGTTGTAGACATAAACGCGCTAATACGTGATTCGGAGCGGTGGCACTTGTGCTCCGCGCCGCATTCGTATCCAGGATGACGACGTCTTGTGCCATGAGCTCAGGTATTCCTGCTGTTTGCGACTCGAGGATCCAAGAACGTGCGGTGAAGATGCAGCAAAGCTGTTGGGTCAACCATGTTTAGCGGCAAGCGCAGTTTCAACAATCGTCACCGGCAAGGTGAATTCGTAACACGCTAGCTATATAGCCTATTTATTTGCCTCACGGCCGCTCCAGTTGGAGCGAGGTTTCATGTGTTGCACTGCGGATTCACGGGACCGACCCTATAGCGAACTGGGGTGCATAACCGGGTGCATAATCGGAAGTCTACGTCGGCTAAATACTACGTGAATTGAGAGTTATTCCAAGTACCGCAGGGCCGCAAGGGGTTCCGGGTTGTGAAGCTATTGCTATTACAATTCAGACCCTGTGAGTTTAGTCATGATTCATGAGGGACCTGACATGGGAGGTTATGGGGGCTGTATACAGAGACTTGCGTGTTAGCACGAGTCTTTATATTTGTGTTAGTGGTTTTTCACTATAATACAGGTTAGATCGCAGGGGAGTAACAGCTCTTATGGCAGTGACTTTATTAATACGAGATTTTGTCGCGTTATTAGGTACCCCTTACTACATATATACTCTTTGTAATAGTTATCTCTTCTTGGCTTCAACATTACCTGCTATGTCACACCTGGCTACACATTCAGGGTCTGAATTGTATGCAGCATAATACCCGATGAAAATTGTAGCGTGAGGGGGGGAAATCCAAGAGCAGATGGGAGAGATTTATTCATAAACCTAGAAATAGACTGGAACCTGTCGTTAACATCAGTCCCGTCGCTTATTGGCAGAGCTCCGTAAATAGATTTAGCAGAGTGGCTTCGACTCCAACAGTGCATATATCAGGTTTAAATTTTAGGGAATAAAGCAAAAAGATTTGTAATAATTAGCCATGGAAAGCATTACCAGTATCTGGCTTATAAGTGTGCATATATTGGATCTGTCTCTCTTTCTCTCCATAGCCTCTGACAAGTCACAAGATACCATAGAGAAGGCCAAGCTTATTCCCCGATTATATAGTTTCGAACGCTTAGCATAGTATAGTCTTGCCTCAATTTTCAAGATACCTGGCTTTTGAAACGTATGATTTCTGCCAATGCACCTATATCTAATGCGACAGAAATCTCAGGCATGGGCACTGTAATAATAGCAGGGTTACCAACCTCGAGATGTGTAGTTTAAAATTTATTCAATAACCAACTTTAAGCTATTAAAGGTCCTCGGTCTTCAAGAGGTCTCTTTAAATACAAGAAGTCGAAGTCGGTGCGCCCTGAGGCCTGAGGCAGCCCCCGCCAAGGCCCGACTCCAGGCTCTCGTGGTACCTTCCTCTACTATTGTGTAACCTCATTGTGCAATGTCTCTGAACAAGTCTGCCATTATTCGGTATCGCCGGAACGCCTCGCGCCACAGGCCAGAGTTACCACAGAGTCGGAATCAGAGACCACGTGATGAAGCCGGCCTAGCAAAGGCAAATCTAACAATAGAGGGACAACTCAGTGCGACACATTGCTCCCACTGTAGAAAAAGAGGCCTAATTTCCTGGCGAAAATAGACTTGATCAGTGACCAAGTGCTGTTGAATAGGGGTTGCACCTGCTAAATCGTGACAAAGACTATCAATGCCATTTTAGAAAGCTATTCCAAAGCGCGAGTCATCTTCACATTTGGCCCTGTCGAATTATGCCATGTGCTATTTGCTTGCAATAGAGATGCGTTGTTTGCGATGCGATACTGAATGGGGGTTACAGTGTGAAGTAGATGTGACGAGGCTTGAATAGAGTCTGGTGCGAACGCGGTGTTGGACCAGAACCCCACATCCAGTGCACATCACCCCTGGATGAAGAGACGTACCACTGCAACAGCGGTTGATCATTTGAAAGTTAATCGTGGTATTTATAAAGAAGGGCTATATTTTATTCATGGTTGGCTTGTGATCATTGTAGGTCACTGACTGCCCATCATTTACATCTCACCTTGCATCGTCCTCGTCACCCCCAAGTGCATGTAGCCTTCCATGAATCAGCATCTGTTGTTGCCCCACCATACCAAGCCTAATCTGGCAAGAGCCATAACTCGGATCGACTACGAGGCCGAGTCAGCTGGGCATACGCACGAGCAACAGTCTGGTGATCAGATCATCCGCCTCGATTCGCCTCGGCAGTGCAAAAAACGCAGTTTACATAATGTGTCCAAGGCCAGCCGGAAAACCTAAATATAAGCAGGCCCTCAAAACCCAAAAAGAAAAAAAAAAGGGTAAATCGCACGCCACCATTGTGCTTCAAGCCACCTCCTAGATGCGATACACGACCACCACGGATTCTCATCACGTACGCCGACTCGGTGCAAATTCGGCATCATGAAGCCCCTCGTCGGCCTGGCGGTGCTTGTCCCGCAGACCCTGGCCAGCTACGCCTTCTACGTCGGCAAGAACCTCACGCGGGACGGGAGCGTCCTCGTCGGCGGCACGGGCGAGGAGGTGTCGAGCCACTGGCTGCAGCTGTTCCCTGCGGCGGACCACGCCCCGAATGAAACCGTCACGGTTGGCGTCACTGGAGGGGCAAACATCCCCGGGGAGCTGATGCGCATCCCGCAGGTGAAACACACATTTCGGTACCTCAGCATGGAGTATTCCGACTACATGGGCTTCCCGGCGCCCCTGACCAACGGCGGCCTGAACGAGAAGGGAGTCGCCGTCAGGGACGTGTGGGCTACCAACCGCGCAGAGCTGATCCGCATGACGCCCACTCCGCAGCGCGGCGTGCAGTACAGCGACATGGCGAGGCTGGTCATGGAGCGCGCGAGCACTGCCCGCGAGGGAGTCGAGCTGATCCGGGACCTCATCAGGGACCACGGCGAGGCCACCTACGGCGGGAACACGCACCTCATTGCCGACAAGGACGAGGGGTGGGTGGTTTGGGAACTCGCCGGCGGCAGGGGGCTCTGGGCGGCCGAGAGACTGGGCGCCTCGCAGGTCCGCGCCCTGTACCCCGGCTACATTGGGGACTTTCCGGTCGACTTTGCCAACAGCAGCGATTTCATGGGCTCGGACAATATCGTCACGTTTGCCGTCGAGCAGGGGTGGTGGAGGCCGGGTTCCGGCGAGCCCTTCAACATCTTCAAGGTGTACGGCCCCCAGGGCCCCGGGTACACGGAGCGCGACGGAGGCTTCAAGTACATGTCGCAGGCGGCTCTGGAAAACGCCACGCTGGCCATGGCGCCCGTGTCCGAGGCAGGCCTCATGGAGAGGGTGCGCGATCACCGCATCGCAGACGACGAGGCCGGCTACGGGCAGGTTGTTTCCCTGCGCGAGGGCGTCGACCCGGACATGCTGAGGGTCTGGATCGCACCCACGGGCTCCGTCGCATCGCCCTTCATCCCCTGGTGGCTCGGCGGCCAGTCCGTCCCCCCCGAGTTTGGCCAGCACCGCTACCTCACGACCGGCGCGTCGAGTAGTTTCCTCGCGCCCGACTTCCAGCTCCAAGAGGCCTCTCGGTTTGCGGGGCGCATATTCAAGCGCGTCCTGTACTACATGTGTAGCGCGCCGGCGCTCTTCTTCCCCATTGTGACGGATGCACTGACTGCCTTTGAGAGCGAGTCCGCCAGGGACCTCGAGTGGGTGGAGAGAAGCGCAGAGACGCTCATTGCGAGTGGTGAGAGGGATTCGGCAAGGCGATTAATGACGTATTATTCGCATTCGAGGGCTGCCAAGGCCCTCGACATGGGCAACACCATGAACGATGCGCTGGACATGTATATCAAGTTGCGGGGGTTGTGGAGGGATCCCGTGGGCAAGGACATTAATGACGCTGGCGAGGGGGCCGAGACGGTCAATTGCCTGGTCGGGTTCAATCCTGATCGGCCGGCCAATCAGCAGGTGGTCCCCGGGAGTGGTAGGTTTGTAGTCCAGGATCGCTTTTGATGCGCCGTGTGCGGCAGCTCACATGTACATAAACCACGACTTGGATGCCGTTTTGGTGATATAGACGGTATGTAAATAGATGTAACTATAGCTTGGTACTCGTATCGTATGGTACAAATCATGTCTGTGATTCAGCAAAAGCGACGACAGTAGAGATAGATGTAGAAGAATGAGGCCAAACCCCAGTATTTGTCATGTGATACTTACCTGTTGGCGTATACCTTGATTCAGCGCAATATACTCCAGCCAGTTAATGTAGTTCTGTTCATTCCGCATCTTTCACCAACGCCCAGCATTTACGCATTCCCGTGCCCATAGACTCCCCTTCCACATCATCACTCCATCTGGCCCGATCTCCTATTCCACACTCAGCACCATTCTCCCCAACTCGGAACAAGTGCACATGCATGGTCAGCTTCAGATGCGAGAACAACCACGGCACACTTCCCAATTCTCCCATGTGCTTAGGGGATACACCGCCCAGTAACGTCTTCATGTGCGCTTTGGCCAATGCCGTACGCTGCTTCGTTGTGGCGTAATCGTCCTTGCTGGGCAGCGTCTTGCTTGGAAACTCCCATAGTCCTGCTAGCAGCCCCTTGTCTGGTCGACGGTGGAGGAGATACGACCCGTCTGGGCGGCGGATCGCACAAACGACGGTTTCTTCTTCGCGGACAGGCTTTTTGGCCGTTTTCAGGGGGAATTTGCGTGCGTAGTTGGAAATGGCTTCGGCCCCATTCTTCCCAGAGTCTTCCTTTTTGGAGTCGTTTTGTTTGGCGGGCTTTCCTCCTGTGAATGAGAATGCCGCCAGGGTCATTTGTTTCGGCCCTTTGTTCTTGTCTGTTGTTTTGGGGTTGGGTTTTGATTCTTGCAAGGCTGTTGGCTCTGGGCTGTTGTCGGTCTCCTCTTCCAGTGGCTCGCAGAGTGTACAGAGATCTTCAATGTCACAAATGTCGGTTCCTCTATTTTGCTCCGTGTTCTTCGCTTCGCTATATACACGACATGAGGCGGTGACGGGACATTGCGAGCAGTTTGGCTTCGGCGTGCACACCGTGCTGCCTAGTTCCATGAGTGCTTGTCCCCATCGACCGGGTCTATCGGATACCTCTGACTCGTCTTCATCATCGGGGCGGTCGAGAGCCACAGTCTGAACGAGGGCATCAGCTGCTGCCCAGATGGCGTCGATGACTTTCTTGTCCGTTTTGATGTTGCCGTATATGCCTAGCTGACGACTCAAGACGCGAAGAACGTTTCCATCCACCATTGGGGCCGCTCGGCCAAAGACGATTGCAGATATGGCACCGGCTGTGTATCTACCGACCCCAGGAACTTTGGCCTCCAGATCGTTCGTAGCTGATGGCAGCAAGCCTTGCATTGCCGGGTCCCCCACCACCAACTTGGAAGCCTCGTGAATTCGTGTCGCTCGACTGTAATATCCCAGCCCTCGCCAGGCAGCCAATACGTCCTCTGGGTCAGCGGCGGCAAGATCCTGGATTGTAGGCCATTTGTCCATCCAACGGTTCCAATAGTCGATAACCACAACAACCCTCGTTTGCTGCAGCATGATTTCACTAATCCACACCTCGTATGCTCGTCGCTCAAGCAATTTTCTGAGCTGTGATGCATCAGGTTCCGTGGAAGGATTGATCCAGGGTTTACGCCAAGGCATGGCGCGGGTCATGCTGACCGAGTCGAACCATGACAACAAGGCCTGCCGATGTTCGAAGCCCCGGCTATCACAGAGGAATAGCGGTTTGTGGTATGAGAGCGAGTGCTGCCGCCCCGACGAAGGGCAACATGGCTCTGGTGAAACAGTGCCGCAATTTTGGAATATGGAAATGCCGGTGCCATTTACCCTATTCGATCGAGGTTTTGAGACTTTGCGTCTCTTGGCGCTTCTCAATTCATTGTCGGATGGCTGGTTGTCGTTATCAGAACCAAAGCTATCGTCGCTGTGTCGTGGCGCGCTGAGACGAGCTGAAAATGACCCATTAGGCTTTCTTGGCTGACCGGACGATACGTTTCTAGATGACGGCCTCGTTGAGCGTTTTCCAACCATGGTTCGGATGTTTGCGGCTTCGTCAGCTGTGTTGATACATTGATGCTGTTGAATGGCGGTTTGAAATGAACGCGTCGTGGTTGGCGCGTCTCCAGGTCCACCGCGCGCGTGGAATGCCGATTCGTAGCGCAGCGTCACATATTGTGCATCGTACTTCAGTCTCAGGCACCAACGCAGGCCTGTGACGCACAAACCCGACGACGGCAGAGCCTGTAAGCAATTTGGAGAGATGCGTGTGCTGCCTTACTTTGCACCGAGGCAAAGTGCGCCCTCGCCCCAACTCCGTCGATTCTAATTGCGTAACCGTTGTCGACTGCTCCAATCTCCAATAATCTTTACCTTAGCATGGCACCGCCGACACCGGATTCCGCATGAGAGTGCATATCAAACCCAATGCAGTCTCAGGCTCGTATGAGATGGCTTGAAATTTACTCTGTCGCCCACGTGGCTACATGGGGGTCTTCAATACTAGTATACTACTACCAAAGTCGTTTGGCTCTGACGGAGTCTCGAGAAGTTGTTGCAGAAGTCATGCCTGCTGGAGTGATGCAGAACGCTCCTGTTGCCACTCACAACCGGAATTCATCCTGGTGGCGACCAACGCTCCGGCAGCCTGTGCCCTTCGGAAAAGGCCGCGAAGATCAAAATATTGTGCTTCTCAAGACCTTGAATTGAGAACGTTGAATAACCATAAAGCATCAGCCTTTACGCTGCAACAATGATGAAGCTGTTAATGCACAGGGGGCTGCCACGCCAATCACAACCCAGACCAAGCTCAATATGAAACTTCAAAGCCTAGCTGACCCAAAGGAATGGGACCATCAGCTCGTGGCATGGAGCCCCCGTGTGGGGGGGAAGTGCATACCGAGTAGTTATCATGCGCGAATGCGGAAACAGCTCCGGTCAACTCTCGGCGGAGCGTACCTGGCGCTGGCTTGTCGCATCAATTAAGGTATATGAAGGAGGTAAAATGGCTCTCCAATTCGCGGGGGAAGAGCTGTTCAATTCATGAGGAGAGTTTCTCGTTGAGATGAGGGATTGGGGTACGGTATCCCGATATCCCAATATCCCGATATCCCCAGGTGGAGAGTCGACAAGCCGGCAGCATGGAAGCATGAGCTGCTGTTTGCCGTAGAGGTTCATCAAGTTGGGTGCGATAGAGCATCTGGCAGAAATGCGATATCTGAGCGACGTTCAGCTTGGTAAGAATGGTAAATTGATATCGAATCCAACACGGCTCAATTCTTCAGACCAAGGTTCTTGAATGGGGGTTGCCAGTGGGGAGATATTGAGTCGACTGTAACCTTGAAGCAGGCGTGGCGTGCTTGGCGGCAACAATGAAGGGAACTGTCAATGTGCCACGATTGTCACCCGCACCGTGTTCGTCGTTATCCTTTGGGAAAAGGTGCGCGCAACGAACGCAGGCCCATGAAGATGTCGGCAGATCTTGCTCAATTCGATTTCGAAGGCATCTTGTCTGGAGTGCAGCGCGGGGGGCCTCGAGAATGCCAGACGTCGACGGGTGGCACAGGGAGCCACCGTGGGGGTCACCTTCCTCGCCGTTGCCAGAGTCAGGATTAGAAGGAGCTACGGAGCACCTGCCCAACGGCAGAGGCAAACCAAACAGATGACCCTGAGATTAGATGTCTGTTAACGCCAATCCACAGCCTTGGGTACTCACGCTATCAACCCTGCTTGAGCCTGTTGTCACGAGAACCCAGATGTCTGAAGAAGTATTGTCACGACCTGGTCGTCCACCGGCGTTTCCACCACCCAGGCACTGAGAGACTAACTACTCACTAGCGTTTTCAAAGCATGGCTTGCACACCTTGGGGGTCAAGTTGGGGGAGGGGTTCTCCGTGCCGTGACATGGAACTTGCAATTGCCGGCTGGTCACCCCAGCCTGCTGGGCCCTGAGAACCTGGGGGATGTGGCCAGTCGACGAGATAGATAAACCACCGTTTCCTACGTGGTTTTGGACATGGTCAAGACACTGGAACGAGGCTCTCACCCAGTCCGTCAATCACCAACGCAGCAATCACCAAAATGGGCCTAGAAAAACGAAGCTCACAGCCAACGGCCACGGTCGGCCATGGATCAATCCACGCCGACCCAGACGTCGATCCTGCCATGGAGAAAGGCGACCGTGAAATCACCCAGATCCAGGGTGATGCTCACTTCTACGAGACTGTCACGGCCGCGCCCTTGAACCCTTGGTCCAAGACCAGTCTGCAGCTCTACATGATTTTGTTGGTTGCCGCACTCAACGCAACCGCCTCTGGCTTCGACGGCGTATGTCCACGCTCCGTGACCCTACACTCATGCACTTGCTTTATTTCATAACACGTCATCTAGTCCATCTTCAGTTCCATCAATGCTATGGATCAGTACAAGGCCTATTTTCACCACACCGAGCTTGGGTCTGCCACCGGCATGTTTGTATTGCCATTCCTGTCCCATGTAAATGGCCCCCTTCGAACTTGCTAATTCCAAACCAGCATCTTCATGATCTACACTATTGGAAACATGGTCGGATCTCTATTCACTGGTCCCATCTGCGACCACTTTGGCCGTCGAGCGGGCATGATGACTGGATCTGTTCTGATCATGATCGGAGCTGCCGTCCAGACCGCTGCCCAGAACGATTCCTACCTCCTGGGTGGACGGTTTGTCCTCGGATTCGGTGTGTCTATCGGAACGTCCTCCGCTCCCACTTACGCCCTCGAACTCGCCCCTCCCCAATGGCGAGCCCGTGTTGTCGGTTATTATAACACTTGTATGGATCGACCCCTGGAAATGCGTACTGCACCTGTTCATGTGCCTGACACGTCGTTTTAGTCTTCTACACTGGATCCATCCTGGCCACCGGCGTGGCATATGCCTCTGCCAAAAACGACAGCGAACTCGCTTTTCGATTGCCCCTGGGTCTTCAGCTGATCCCGCCCGCCTTCATCTTCATTGGAGCCTGCCTCGTTCCCGAATCTCCACGGTGGCTCACCATGAAGGGCAAGAAGGAAATGGCCGCTTCCATTTTAGCCAAATATCACGGCGGTGGTGACATGGAACATCCCATGGTCAAGCTTGAGATTCGAGAATTCGAGCAGAACATCGAGCTGCAGAAGGCTTCCAGCGTGTGGAACTACTGGGCTCTTGTCGACACGCACAACGCCCGCTGGCGATTCGCCATGATGGCCTTCATGTCCATCTTTGCTCAGATGGCGGGTAACTCTGTTTTGACCTACTATCTGCCCTCCATGTACAAGCTTCTCGGCATCCAGACGACCGAAAAGCGACTGCTGCTTACCTTTATGAACTCGATTGTCTCTTGTGCGGGCGCGGTCGCTGGATCGGCAACCAATGATCGCATTGGCAGGCGAACCAAGCTGTGGGTTGGCAGTATTGTTCTGGCAGGCCTCTTCGGCGGCGTGACGGGATTCTCGAGCCACTTTGAGGACAAGACCAAGACTGTCAGCTCAGCCCTCTCCAATGGTGGTGTTGCCTTCATCTTCCTTTTCGGATGCGCCTATTCATTTGTCTACACTCCGCTTACCGCCACGTACTGTGCCGAAGTGCTGGCCACGCCTACTCGCGCCAAAGGAATGGGAATTCACGTCATTCTGTCCAACTGCGCCAACTTGTACAACACGTATGTTACCGCTATTGCTCTGGACTCGATCGACTGGAGGTACTACCTCATCTTTGTGGGCCTGAACCTGCTCTATAGTGTCATATGGTTTGTCTTTGGTGTTGAGACTCGTGGCCGCACCCTCGAGGAGATGGACGATGTCTTCAATGCCAAGTTCCCACCTCGTGCTGCCCTCCAGAAGGCCGTCATGGTACGACAAGGGGATGGACACTTGCAAGGACTGGACGGGGACGATGCATAGGGCGAACTACCGCTCAATAATTTCTGGAAGGGAGGTGTCTTGAATCAGCCTCGCGGCGACGGACATTTATAATTTAGCGTCGATGAATAAAGGCTGGAAGCCCACTCGGTTCTGCATGGTTTGCATCATGTGTGGAGTGTCCTGTTGCCGACCAGATGCAGAATACACACCCACCCTGTGCCTAGGCATTGTACTCACAACTAGGGCTAGAGAAGCGCTACATTTAAACCTGCGCCTTGTACATGTACAATGCAGAGGGTGATTTTGGTCAGTGATATCGGTTGAAGACGTCGTCGCTGTTCCAGAAATGGACGGCTCCTCTGCTTTCACTCTTGTAATAGCTGCTGCTACGGACCCCGTTCGAGGGCACACACCCGGTACCAACACCAACCCAGCTTCTAACTTGCGAACAAAGCGATATGACTCGCCCATGCGTCGCCGATTCCGAATACGAGCAAAGAGGTGCCAATTTGGCTACCATTGCGTCTTGGAGCATTGCTTGCCAATTCGTGCGACAGATGTACTACTGGTAGAGCTACCGACTTTAGAAGCCCAGACGTCTCTTGGAAGAGCAGCAACAGAGCTCGCGTAGTTTTATTGGTAAAGACACTCTATTACGGGCGAGCAGTACGAGAAACAGCCAAACACTTGAATCTTGTGTTAGCTCGCGTAGGAAAGTGACCTCCAGGCCATCCCACGCTCTGCCCGTGTGGCTGGCTATAGTTTTAGCTTGTATCATAGGAAAAGTAATGAAAAATAATACACGCATTTTCTTGGCTGTCCGCATTTTCTTCTGGCTAGATTTTATCTTTTCTAGGTTGGCTTTATGGCGTGGTAGTCTTATCTGAGCAGGGCCGTAATATTTATGCGAATCTACAAGACCAATAACAAGTATGCGCTTGCCCAAGATTGAATATCACTTAATAACCCTACAAGAGCTGCACTATAATACGGAGTATATAATAGTGGAATATCTGCTGAGGTGCGTTAAAGCCGGTCCTCGCCGGCACAAAAACGCCGTAATGCCAAGACGAGTAGTATTAATTGCATAAATTATTAGCAGGTATCCAATTTGATTCCATACTTTCCTGGTTGCGCAATACGTACCTATAACAAGCTCGTCTAGTAGTACGCTAGGTTTGTGAGTGTAAATATAAAATTAAGCATCTAACCTGCTGTCCCTCCAGTAAAAGTTCTCTACAACTACATGTCTGTATTTGTTATCATACCATCTACAACCCCAGAGCGCCCACACACTGTCCATCATAACACGCTGTCTTCACTATGCGCGCGCCCTCAGCCGTTCTGGCCATTGCATTTTCCCTCTGCCTCAGCAGCAGCGCGGCACCATTCAACATCGTCGAGGTTCCCACATTCGTTCACGAGGAACCTGGATTTCCGCTAGAAGGCGCCGCTCCGCCACTCGAAGGATCGCCAGAGGTTCCCTTCCTCGAGGGACCGGAAATATGGCGACCGGAGCTAGAGACTCCACCGGCGTTCACACCAGAAGGCTCACCGCCGCCCGAGGGCGAAATCCAGCCAGAGCGACAAGATGCCGCAGCGCCAGAGGGATCGCCGCCGCCGCCGCCCGAGGGCGACGCCCCCCCGGACAGCAATGAGATACCGAGATATAGAGAAGAGGACAGGACTCCAATCGACCCCAAGCATCGACATGCAGGCATTTGGGACCCTCTTGTTCCCGATGTTCCTGAAAAGGACGACGCGCCGACTACCCGTGTTTATTACACGGTCAAGTATACCGAGGGAGGCATCAAGAACCAGGGCGGGAGTCGCAACATAGCGGCGACGATTCACGGCAGCAACGAGCAGTTTATTATTGATAATATGAGAGAGTGGTCGGGCGACACGCTCGAGGCTAAGCGGAGCAAGAGTAATCCTCGTATTATTGTGGTGTCGCCGGTGAAGCCGGTCAAGACGATGAATGAGGCGATTGAAGTGAATAAATGGGCTAAGAACCTGGTGCAGTCTAATACTAAAGGCAACGGCAAAGGAAAAGGCAAAGGACCGAAGTGGTAAATAATGGTGTGCCTGGTGGATCTACTTATACAGGACCAAGATATACTGAACTGGTGGACTGAACACTATGGGTTTCCATTGAGACGCATTACAACGCGCGTACGGGGATTCTGCGGGAATTACATTACCAAGTTGCAAGACTAGAATATAGAATTGTTTTGAATTTCGTTGAATTTCGTCTGTTTAGTAAGTCTGAGAGTTGGGAGCTATTCTCTTCTAAAGACTTGGCAATTTTATCCCTGGCCGTGACGTTATCACAGCTTCTTAATAGCTACATGTATAATTTTAGTCTTTATACTTGCTACTAGTAGGTGCCGAAGAAGACTCCCGCTCGCTTCTGAAGTCATGTATCAGGAGCCGACAGAAGAGCTGGGCACGCAGTCAAGCGCGACCTTGGCGCGGCGGGATACTGGGAAGCCATACTCTGTCAGCGTCGCCGAGATGGCGAGCGTGGCGCCGGGCTCTAGGTGGTTCTGCGCGAGACGGGCTTTCATCCGGATGTTGGTGAACGACCAGGTTGGTTCCCGGGGGCGGAAGCAGTTGGACTGGAGCTGCATCACACTTTCGCTCTAGTCCAGCCCAGAGTTCTCTACGTAATTGCCTAATTCAGTTTAGATTTAGCGTTCCAACTTGACGCAATCTAAAGCTAGTCTAACAGCCCTCTAATCTAAACGGATTACTGCTAGGAGCATACGCTCACAACACGTTGGCATTTGGCAATGCGGGTTGCACCCTCAACGATTCGTCCTGCTGCCGGAAGATGTCGATGTCGTCACCATGACACAACTGACGAGTTGAGAACCTAGTCTGCCCTGTCGCCAGTGGCTTATGCACCTTTGGTTTCGACGTTCAGCTCTCGGCAGTTGACCAGGAAGAGGAGCCGAGGAGAACTTCATTCGTTTTCCCCTCATGGCCTGAGACTGAGTCCTTTAAACACTCCTTCCCTGCCCTTTCTGTCTGTTGCCGAATTACAGATATCTAGTAGCATTGAATGGCCGACGACGGCGCATACACACTAGACAGAGAAAGTTTATAGGAGATAGGAGGGTGTATCCTATACGATAAAAGGCTGCAAGAGCCATAATAAGTTTATAGTAAACTTTGTAGTAAAATTACTTCTAGTTATTATACTTTTTGGCTAGGTCTAACTACTTAATATTCTCTATAGGCAAGCATAGTTGCGCGGTGAACTCTATCTTTGTGGGGGGGAGGGGTTCAAACGTTATTGTAAGCAGCGAGTAGATTCTGATTGCCCAAATTTACGTGTCAAGACAAAGTTTCAACGTATAGCTAAAAATCGGTGTACGCTGCAGCTCTTGAGATTTTTTTGAGAGTACATGTATACCCATATAAAGATTGTTGGGTATATAAGACTGCCAACACCTCTCTTGCTATCTAACATATTCCATAAACAAAATCACACTTAGCACTTCCCCTTCTTGTTCTGACAGACATGAAGCTCTCTCTTCTTCCCAGTATTCTTTTTACCGCCACTGGGCTGGCCAAGTTTGTTCGCGTTCCCCTACCCGAGCCATTGGATTGGGTGGCCAATAAAGACTTAGACTCGAGACACGTCTGCAAAGACTTACAAGCACCTTATAGCCAGTATACTGCTGAAAGTTGGGCGGCTCGAGTTCTGCACGTGTGCCAGAGCACACTCTGTGGGTGCACGTCCACCCTTAGCTATTCTGGTAAGCCCGCTATTTAGTATACAATATAGGGAAATTATTAATATTCGTATAGAGCCTGTATTCCAGGGTATAGAGGATCGTGGTTGGGTTGGGCGTATGTTTACTGGTGCCAGTACTACTGAATGGGATTATGATAGGAAGCATGGAATTGAGGACTCAATTGCGTATACCTCGACCTCTTGGAAAGAATAAATGCCACTCATTTACGATGACGACGCTACTCTTATTTGCCGTAGATGAAGGCCAAAATTGATATTAGTTAAGTTGGAAGTAGCCTTCCAAACTGACATACTTTCATTATATCTGCTACTTTATTTTTGTTAAGATCAAGCTGTTCTTTCTTTGACACCCCAAAAAACCTCTCTTGCTAAATAGGAAGTCTCATAGTACGTAATAAATAACTATCCACTCTTTTGAATAAAAAATGAGTGTTCTTTTATTTTGCCTAGCTGTCTAAAGTTGAGAAAAGGGATAGTACCGACGATTTTTATTGAGAATTATAGCACACAAAGATATTTGCTAATAGAAGAACGAAAATAGTTTTTGCTAAGATTATATAAATAATACCAATAATATAAGTATATTAATAAGGGTAGTTATATTTAATAGCTAGCCGCTTGTAATAGAAGGCGACGCGGTATTATCAGACTGAGGTGTAGATCCTAGTATCAGGCTAGAACAGGTCTATTAACACGGCCGACGCGGCGATTGCAAATAGACTTATTATAGTATTAGTCGTGGCTTACTTATTTAGCACCAAAACTTGCATGTAGAATATTAAGAACGGAAACTAAGATGGTGTTATATATAATACCATGTTCTCGCATTAAATTATGCAATATTATCTAGTCAAGAATACAAGGTAAGCAAGTAAATATAAGAGGTTAATTAACTATTATACCCAACAATACTATATAGCAAGGTATAATAGCAAAAAAAGCGTATAACCGCCAAGAACTATCAATATACTTACTCGGATAGTTTACAAATTAAGTCAACTTATCTTTTGTGGTGGATGCTGCACTCGGGATGGTCTTGATCCATGTCGATTTCCATTCAGCCATGATATTCTGCCAGAATCGAACGGAGCCACGAGTTGCAGGCCTAAGGGACCTAATCTCACCCAACGACCCTTTTACTAGATCCAAATCAGAGTTTGTCTCCAGCGACGCCCACGGGGCAAAGACGGCGAAGCTGTCTCGGATCTTGAACGTCGAGAATTGGACAAACAGTATTGATTTCAGGTGGATTACTCGTTTCAACAGCTATATTATTGCCTGGAGATGGCTATAGGGATAGAATTTTGCCTAAGCCCTTTGATGGTTGTGGTCTGATGCGGATTGGAAATGAATCAACACTTGGTTAACGGCAGGCGGCGCTGCAGCTTCAGCTCTACCTTTTTAATATACTATAATAGGGGTGTTTTTAAGTATAGTATTAATTAAAGGTAATACCTGTATTATTTACGTGTAAATACATCGTGATCCTCGCACACGTCGTGTCATTCATGCCAAAGCCGACCGTGGGCCAGAGCTCGCCGCCCACAGTCCCCGGCTGGATAATAGAAAAGAGGCTTAAATTCAGCAGTTTATAAACGATCAATGCCATCAGATTCAGAAGGCTCGAGTCCAGCGGCGGTAAAAGCTCGAATCCAGCAGCTACTTGCCACACGCCTTTCTACTCGCCGCGGCGGCAGCCCTCAAAATAGCGCACTACATATGTATGCATGATTCTAGCCATGCTTCCACTGACCACTCACAGCATCCGTGGGGATTTATCCTAGCTCGAACGTACTGGGGTCTTTTACGGCTCGGATTGGTGCCCTTGTGCTTGGCTCCGCGGACACATGCAGAGAATCTCCGCGGCATTTGAACCGTCTCCATCTCCACGGTGGCCGAGGAGGGCGAAGATGGTCTCCAATGCATGTGCCGCGATGACTGCGTAAACACATAAAGGGCATAGGTGCCAAAACGAAATGAAGCACGGGCTACGCAGGCTTTTGATGCTGAATGATTGGTGATAGTCTTGGATCCTGGGAACCGTCTGGCCCCATGATATCATTATGAAACCATGGAATGCAAAGACGAGCCCAAAAGGCGCGCCCAACCGAGTGCATGCCACACGTACACTTGCTCTTTCAAATATCAACAGGCTTCTTTTGGCTTTTGTTGACCAGCATGATCAATCGGAGTCATTGTGACTCATCACGCCCTTGGTGCGGAATTGTTTTGAATCATGTCCCGTGATTCTAGCCGAATACAGCATTTCCGCGGGCACTGGACTGTTATATCTATCCAAAACGGGCAACAGGGAATAGAACTGCATGTTCAGACTGCATTACACGGGCAGAAGCTTAGCACAACGAATATCAGGTGTACCGTCCTCGCTCCAAGCAGACTCCATTGCGTATGGTAATCCACAATATGCCTCTCGAATCGAGGCTCTCGAGGTTTCCGTAATAAAGGCAACGGGTATCCCAAGGAGGCATCCACGCTGTTCAGACTATTCTTGTTCACCGTCAAGTCATCCTCACATACCTTTCCCGAGCTGCTCCCCTCCCATGTCCCTCAGTAGCCGGCATGAGCGAGGACTCTTTAATGGACATCTCATCCGAGATGGAAAGGCTAGATGCCGACTGTATAATCTTCTACGGGTCTGAAACGGGCACCGCCGAGAGTTACGCGACTCGGCTGGCCGCGGATGGTCGAGGGCGATTCGGCCTTGAAACAGTCGTCGCCAATCCCGCCGACTACAACTTTGACACACTCGACAAGGTCGCCAGTGATAAAACCGTCGTATTTGTCCTGGCGACAACTGGCGATGGCGAGCCGACAGAAAACGCCGCAAACCTCTTCGCCAGCGTTGCAGGAGAGGCACCAGCCCTCCTCAGGCTGGGAAGCTCGCCGCTCCAGTCTCTCCAATTCATGATATTTGGCCTCGGCTACAGCACCCACGACCATTACAACGCCATGGCCCGAAGCATCAACCACGCTCTTGTCCATCTCGGCGCAACACGCATAGGCGAGCTAGGCGAGGGCAACGACGGCGAGGGGACCCTGGAAGAAGATTTCCTCGCGTGGAAAGAAAAAGCATGGACTGCTCTCGAACACGTCAGGGTCCTACGCCGTAACGACCCCGAACACGTATATGCTTTGGACGTAGTCGAGCAGCCGTGCCCCAGCAAGGACTCGACTATAGTCTACGCCGGCGAGCACAATGAGCAGCAGTTGAAGGGGTCTACAAGCGGTCCGTTTGACAGCCAAAACCCCTTCATTGCCCAAGTATCAGAGATCCGAGAGCTGTTCCAGTCCCCGGAACGAAACTGCCTGCATTTGAACATCGACCTCGCCGGCAGCGACCTCTCCTACCACACGGGCGACCACGCCGCCATATGACCGACGAACCCCGACCCCGAAGTCGTGCGGCTCCTAAACGCCCTCGGCCTCGCGGACAAGCAAGACACCGTCGTCGAGATGCACCCGCGGTGGCCCATGCCGACCCTCCCGCCCAGTCCTACCACGTACGCCGCCCTCTTCCGGCACTATCTCGACATCTGCGGCGCCCCCTCGCGCGATCTCGTCGCCGCCCTCGCGCCCTTTGCGCCCGATGCCACGAGCCGCGCGGAAACAGCCCGCCTGGGCAGCCGCAAGGCCGACTTTGCCGCACAAGTGACCCGGCCGCACATGAATCTCGCGCGGCTCCTGGACGCCGTCGGCCGCGGCAGGCCATGGGACAAGACCCCCCTGCCGCTTCTCATCCAGGGGATTCCCAGGCTCCGGCCGCGGTACTACTCCATCTCGTCGTCTAGCCTAGAGCACCCGCGGCGCATCTCGGTCACGGCCGTCGTCGAGGCCCGCCCCGTATCGGGGCGTCTCTTCCACGGCCTCGCGACAAACTACCTCCTCGCGCTGAAGCAGGCGACAGACGGCCGCGCTACGTACCGCGTCGCCGGGCCGAGAAACAAGCTCCAGGGCAAGGTGCCCGTCCACATACGCCAGTCTAGCTTCAGGCTGCCTGCCGACCTATTATGTCCCGTCATCATGGTCGGCCCGGGGACGGGCGTCGCGCCCTTCCGGGCTTTTATCCGCGAACGCATGGCCCTGCGTCTGCCGGGCGCGTAGGTCGGCCCCATGATGCTGTTCTTTGGGTGCCGCCGCCCGGGGGGAGGACTTTCTTTACGAGGACGAGTTTGACGAGGCGGGGCGGTGCCTGGGCTCGGGGTTCCGGCTGGTGACGGCGTTTTCGAGGGGGGGCCCGGACAAGGTGTACGTGCAGCATCGGATCGGGGACGCGGCGGGCGGCATGGCAAGAGAGGTTGGGCGCGCGGTGGCGCGGGTTATTGCCTCGCGGAGGGGGGTGTTGCTGCCCGAGGCGGAGGGCGTGGTTAGGGACATGAAGGCGGCTGAGGTGTATCAGGTATGTGCTCTGCGTGTGGTTTCTTGTGCGTTGCTGCGGCTGGCGGCGATTCTTTTGATGAGGGAGGGGATGACTGACGAGCTGTAGGAGGATGTTTGGTCTTGACTCTTGATATTTGGTGTGTAGATGGACGAGAAGCTGGGGCTTTGGTTTGACGAGGGTTTTGATTATGCCACACTCTAGGTAGATGGGTGAATGGCTCTTTTGCGCGAGATTTCCTGCATTTTGCTTGATGTGTGTGACGTGCCAATGTTCAGCCAACTCTGACCACTTTGGCCGTCAGGTTATGTACCCCCGGCCTCCCTAGAAATCATCCCATGGTTCCGAGTTATCAATCAGGTTCGGTGCAGTGTTAGTAGAGGGCTTGGAGTGACAACTCGATTCATCTCATGACGGTCGTTTATATCAAAGGCCGGTGGGACTAAAGCGTCTGATTTGTACAAAGCGGCGGCGAGCCTTGGAGCCCTAGGGTCTCGTGGTGTAACCCTCGGTAACGTCCATGCGTCTAGTGAAGCCTGACTGGCGAGAGTGCAGACGAGTGATAGTGACCATGTAGGAGAGACCAATCTGGTCTGTCGTGTAGAGCTCAGGCCAAGGCGCAACCTGGTTTCCCTCCTCGATCTCATCGCGATCTGCACCACGTCCCCCTGAATTCATCGACAAAGACAGCAATGGCTGTGGGGTTAGCGGGGGCATCGATAACATGCTTGTCTGGACATGGCATGCGATATCTTGCCATGGGCCCGAACCCCGATTCTTCACGCCCAGATTTGTCGGGCTGCGCGACGAGTCTGACCACAGGGCCCAGCCATGACGGCATAGCCCAACATCAAGCCACCGGCAGACTGTGAAATTGCAGCGGAGGAGGCGGTGCATTTCCTCCTGCGCGCCCGTGATGGGACGAGCTGAGACAGGGGCGGAGCTGTCAAAGGATCGGCGACGGGCCCGACGGCCGATCAGCCCGGCGCCTTTTCCACTGGACATGTGCGTGCGAGATTTCCTAAAAGGGGAAAATGGACAAGGCCACTGTTGAACACGGACTGACTGCCCATACGGAGGCTGGACTTGTCCTGTATGCCATTGACATGATGGCAGCTTTTGGCCTTTAGCCTCGACCTGTGATCCCTGACTCGCCTGTCTCCTGAGTCCTCTCTCCTGAGTCCTCTCCTGAGTCTCCTCTGAGTCTCCTCCTTACCTGAAGCCCGCGCCACGAGATATCCCTGCTAATTCGCACGCTTTGCAGTGTGCAGGACATGTCAAGTTTCAGTCTCGTCAGCCTGAACCCCACTGGGCCTAATATAGCCTCGACGCCGGTTCCTCTCCTGAAGAGGGTATACACGTCGCATGAATGCATGAATGGGTGTTGGCACCGCCTCAACTCTGCGCGACTTGAGACGAGCCTGCGGGCCCAGCAAAATGGATTTCTCGTCGGCGGCGTTTGACGCTCGTCTCCACACGTAACCCTAACCCGACCGCAGTTCCGAGCAACACTTACTTGGAGAAGCCTCCAAGCCGTGGCAAGTGTGAATCCTGCTTTGCGAGGAAGTTTTTGGAAGCCGGAAGACGATCCGGACTTGGAAATCTTGATCAATTGGTAAAAGGCGACATGATAACGAGTGTGGCTCAAAAAAGTAAAGGCCGTTGATTCTCGGGGACGGCGCATAGCCTTGCATATGATTCTCAACCTTAATCTGACAGTCTATGCGGGCACATGGAAACGCAACGCAAACATTTCCGTCGAGTCAAGCTCTCTTCAGAAACAATTCAGGTGTGGAATTGGTACGGAGAAACGTCCAAGATGCTCCTGAGTCCTGACACCCATGACTCAAGATCAATACGTAGGTCGTATCATGTCTGCCGAGTCATGCCGTGGGCTCACATGTTTTATCCAAAAAAAAAAACGGATTTTTGGTGTTTTAAGCTACGGCAATGTCTCGACAACTTGCTCACAGGTGGTGCTATATATTAAAGTCCGTCTACCCTACCAGCAAGTCTTGCTCTTTAAAATTCACCCAGACGCTCTTTCATACAAGTCTTGTTTTTGCTGTTCCAACAGTCTCCAACCACCACTTTCCTTAAATTCACCTTTATTATCAACATGCTTGTCAACACGGCGGCGCTCGCCGGCGTCTTGGCCCTTGTAGAGTGTGCCTCGGCCTCGGCCCTCAAGAAACGCCAGGTCCTCAAGGATGAAAACGTCGCGGCTCGCCTTGCCGGAGGCGCCAACATCGGCGACCAGTGCCACCCGCCGGGCACCTACTCGCTCGGAGGCGACAAAGTCGTTCCCCCCTGTCTGTCAGAGCAGGCCATTGCCCTCAAGTGCGAAATCGTGACGCAGCTCAAGAAGAACACCACCTCCGAGGCCAACTTGAAGGCGTATGGCAGCTGTCTCAAAGACCAAGGCAGCTCCTACTTCAAAGACGTCAACGGCTGCCTGGCCTGCAAAGCCGCCCACAACCACATGTCCCAGGCGCAGTTTGAATGGTACTCGCAGGCGTGGGCCGACGGCCAAAAGGCCTTTCTCAACGACGCCGTGCCCAAGGCAACGGCGTGGGAGTACGTCCTGGGCGCCATCAACAACACCACGTGCCAGAAGAACGGCACAAACGAGAAGCTTACCGCCTGGGACTGCTGGAACCAGCTCCCCGCGGGCACGGGCGTCGCCACCAAGAACCTCACCATTGAGGAGTACTACAAGGACCGCCCCAAGACGCAGAACATTGGGAGCTTCGAGTTTGGCGGCAAGTCGTTTCCCGAGTCGTCCTCGGTAGAGCTGGGCCTGCTGGTGCCCACGTTCGAGATCAAGGCTGACATCGGCTACTTCTGCTCCGTCAAGCTGGAAAACGGCACAATCACCGGGAGCGTCAACGCCACCGCCAAGGTTGAGATCCTGACGCAGTACCAGGAGATCACGTCCATCTTCAACTTCACCAAGCCCGACGAGTTCACCGTGCTGCCCGTCATTAACGCGCCCGTGCCCGTCAAGGACTCGGTCACGACGGTCTCCAAGGACGAGGCGGCCGTCCTCCCTGCCGTCGTGTGCAACGCCGATTGCCGCGACAAGGCGACTACCATTGACAAGATCCAGGAGGCTGCTGCCCAGGGACCCAAGGAGGCTGACAAGGCTGTGGTTGAGGCCTCCAAGCCTGCCCTGCAGGACTTGAAGGAGAACAAGCCCCTGAGCGTCACGCACAAGGTGCAGATTATCACGGAGATCAAGACGGAAATCAAGGCCCCTGTCAACTTTCAGGGCCAGGGTCAGGCTCCTCCTCTGCAGAATGGTCCTGGAGGTTCGAATCCCAATGGCATTGAGGCCCCTGGCCAGCAGGGACAGGAGCCTGCCAAGCAGCAGGGCCCTGGACCTTCAGACTCCAAGGGCCCCAAAAGTCCAATCCTGAACGGCCCTGAGCCTCCTAAGCAGACTGGCTCTGCGCCTGCCAGCCAGAAGGGCCCCGAGGATGACAAGTGCGAGGAAGACAGTGAGGCTCCTGCAGCTCCTCCTGTCGGCGGAGCCGACAAGGGGGCGTCCAAGGAGAAGGCCAAGGAAAAGCCCAAGGAGACAACCAAGGAGACGGCCAATGCCACTTGCGAGCAGGGTGATCCTGCGAAGGCTAGTGTCAAGGTCACTATCTGCCAGATGCCCGGTGAGAGGGACTGCAAGACGTACTACCAGTAGACTAGGCATATCTTGCAAAGGAAATGATATCAACTGTTTTTAAAAGCTGTTTCGTTTTATTGATAGGAGTGTGATTTGGCCATGTGGTTATTATTGATTCTGTGGGTTGATACGTGGTGCTAGACCAGTTTGTTTTCTATGCTATGTAGAATCTACGAGGGCCCGAAATGAGCTACTGTTGGACTATTACTTACATGTTCTGTTTCTATTACAATAGGAGAATGTAGAATGTCCTGGATTACGATGGACTACGGACTAGGAAAATGCATGTTAGTGAGTGCAGCTTTGACGCTTGAGGATTTCCCGGAGAGGATGTATGCAGGGCATCTACTTGACAAAGTAGACTGGGCGTCGCGACACTCATGCCTCATCTAGTCCTGTCACTCTTGGGATGCTGCCCGGTACACGGATCAAGATGCGCGCAGGGATGGCCGAGCCCTGAAAATGGTTACGCATGTAGCTGAGTTGGCAACTGTGTTGGCAGATTCTTGCTCTTGATGCTCCGAGGGTCTGTGGGGGTAAGTGGGAGAGGAAAGGCCTTTGCCAGACGCCGTTCCCTGAGAGAACATGACATCCGCTTCATGGACGGCTGTCGTGGTATCATATTGACGCAGTGGAAATTCCAACGGGCTCCGTGCCGTGAGCGGCCTCTCCCGTGCTCTGGCGGTGTTACATGGAGAAGGCCCAACAGATCGTGAAGCCTAATAAAAGGGTTTTACTAATACGGGGCTTATTAATAATATAGCTTAAATACGGGCCTAAATAAGAACCTTAAGTATACATGTAAGCGCTCTTTTTATATATATTAAGTAATTATTATCCCTTTTTTCCCTCTTAATAACTTAAGACGTATAATATCTTGCGAGGTTATTATTGAGTTAAGCCCCTTTTACTCTAAGCCCTCATAACGAGCTCATGTCACAGGCGGTGGCGGTTTTTCGCGGGATTTTGAAGATATTGACTTGTCTTCGGGACATTACTGGCCTAGAGCACTTGAAAAGACAGGGCTGCTTTTGAGGCAAATGCTCTTGCAGCAGTAGCCTGGAGGACGGTTTGCAATCAATACCAGTTGACGCTTCGGGCGTCGTAGTCGTCACTCCATGGTACACGGAAAAGGCCCAACAGACGGTGAAGCCCAAAAAGGGGTTTCACCGACAAAGGACCTGTTAGTTAGTAGTTACACAAATTGAACGCGTGCCCGGGAATAAGCCCCTGCCATGGTTATTTCCTTCTTGTATATATAGTAGTTACTTATCGCTCTGTTTGTCTTGGAAAACTAAGGACCTTTGACACCAGACCCTACTCGATTATCGTTGAATCTAGGCCTTTGTTACAAGCCTTCCATGTTGAACCCTTGTCACATCACTCCATGGCTCGTGTTTTGCTGTGGTGTTGCCACAAGGGCTAGAGGCTTGGAGCAATTTAGCTCAATTTATCTAATAATAGTTTTTAATATTAAAGGTTCTCAGTTTTCCTGAAGGCCTTATTAACTAAAAGGGGTATTTAAATATAAGAAGTCAGTGAGGGACTTTGCCCTAGTCTCGTGACTGTAGCCCTTATGCAACCGGCTATTTCCGCGTGACAGGTGTGTAGCGGTGGAATGGTTCTCTTGCTCGCAAGACCACATGTAGCTTTAGTGCTGTCTTTGGCGTAGCTTGGCTCGGTACTTGTGGAATATAAAGAATACGGCCATTTACTTGCCGTACAAGTTCTCGTACATTGATGCTGATTCTGAGACATGATGGTTGGTAGTATCCGAGGACTTAGCTTGAGCTCATAATCGATAATGTCGTGCCATGAATACTTGTGTCCCTCCGCAATGAGGGGGTTAAACTATACTATAGGGTTATTTCCTTTTAACCAGTTCCCCGAGATAGTGCGTTTAACGCCTCGCGATGCGTTCAGTGTTTTTTTCACTGCTTGTTACTGTTCCAGAGCCTGGTACGGCTCCCATATTGTGTCGCTAGTGGGCCCTTGCGACCATATAGCCTTTTTTCGTTTTCTTTTTTTTATGTAAATTAATAATGAATACTGGTGTGTGTGCTCTTCACACGCCGGTCTCGCGGTGTACTTGCTGAAATAGTCTCTGGTCATCTCTGCTGGGCGTTATTATCACACGGAAATGGCAGGTTACACGAGGGCTACAATCACGAGATCTGAGGCAAAGTCCCTCATGAACTTTTTATATTCAAAAACCCCTTTAATTAATAAGGCCTAAAAAAAACCTAAAACCTTTAATAATAAAAAGTATTATTAGATAAATTAAGTAATTACTCTAAGCCTCTAGCCCTTGTCACAGTTATGCCCCCTTATTACCCTGGGCGGTTGCAAGTCGGGTTGGGAATAGCTGCATGGGCTGGGTACCCACAAACGCATTTACTAAAGGCTTGATAACGGAACAGAGAGCTCTGGCTCTGCAGACCAGTCATTTCACCGTACTACAAGGATTCTTCCTTTGGGGATGATGCGCTATAGCGTGGTAATCAGTTTCGAAATAACCAGACGAGAGTCGACGTTGGGGATACGATTATACGAACCCGTGGCCCCTTAGGTTACTCCATGTCAACGGGTGAAATACAGGGCATCTACAACTGAGAGGTATATAAGATTAAACAATAACAGGCCATGTACTAGTGTAATTACCCTTTCTTGGTGTGGTCAAACCGTGACACTCTAGTTTAGGTCTACTCCTCTTTGTGGCATGTGCAATGATACAACTACGCTTTACAGGCATTACAAATGCAATATAAGCAGACTATTCCTTATATACTATGTATTGGCTGTAATGAAATAGTTTAATGAGAAATATAAGCAAAAGGTGTGTTATAAGCACAAATATATAGCAGATCAAGGGGGTTTTTATGGCTGGATATATTCAGTCTTAAAAGCAGGATAAAGCGTGGGGTGGCCGGACTGCATAAAATTCTAAATATTCCAACATCTATAGTCATCAAGTTGTCGTGAAACAAAGTGTGCCGCAAGGGAAATCAGCTGGTTGCCTAGTTTGGAAGAAAAGTAAAGGTGCCACGGGATCCATGGGGTCTAGGAAAACGCAACGTATTTTTAATCACCTTGTTCATCTGTAGCTGGTCCGGACTGGTTCTTACCGCTCACTGGAAACAAGGCTCTATAGCGTCAAGTGTAGCTTGCAAGCCACATGGGTAGCGAAATCAACGGAAGAAAATGCAACTATAATGTTATGCAGCAGGTCTTGTGAAATAATCCTTGTTCCTGAAGCCAGATACCAAGAATACTGTCTACATGAATTGCTATGCCTTGTCTTGGTCAAGCAAATCAAATGTAACCAAACAAGAAGGTAACACGATTGCTGGTATAGGATAGTCTAATGCATTCCAGTTGACAATTTAAATTCACCTTGCCCCAGTGGAAACGTAGCATCGATAGAGTGACAAGTGCTGTACTTGCTTTCCATTGTGTCCCTGGGCTTAGACGGATTGTACATGTGCCTCTTGCCACTTGTCAATAATACTCTATATATTGCGATAAAGTCATTAAATCCGTCTCAACACTATGAAGAACAGGTAAAAAATGCTATACATGCAATCCTAGAATGGACAAGGTCTCGTGCTCTGCTCTCAGATGCCCCGGTAACATGTCTAGGTTCTACTCCTCCTTTATGCCCAGGCCCAGCCATCGCCAGCAGCCTAAATTCCAGGTTAATCATCAAGATACACCATCAAAAGGACAAGCAAGACGTACCGGAAAGATACAAATCTTCACCAAAATACTTCTGCATAACATGGGCGCCGGCGTCAGTCCCGTCTGGCCCCGAAGAGACGGCGTTTTTGCCCACGGCCAGGGCAATCATGGGCTCGAGGTGCACCAGCCTCCTATACTCTGGCGAATGGCCAACGGCCTCCTTCAAAATATGCTGGTGTATATTATTCGCGATGCAGTACCCGCCATGCATGGCGCCGCCGCAGCGCTTAATACCCGACCACCTCGTCGCGTCGCCGGCGCAGTAGTGACGATGCTCATTCGGACCCTCCGACTCAATCACCAAGCTATCGACGACCACGTTAGTCACATCTACTCCTCAGCCAGGCACGCGGGAAATCTCACTCGGGTCGAATCTTGACGTAGCCCTCGGCATCGACAGCCCAAGGCGGCAGATACGCCGTGGACGGGACGCTCTTGGAAACAGCGACAATGACCAAGCCCGCGTCCATTTCGGCGCCATTGTCAAAGCGCACGCGGTACCTCTCCTCGCCGTCCTCGGTCTCGACCCTCTCGTACGCATCCAGCCGGTGGCCCAGGGCCACGCGCACCCCAGCCTCGCGGAGCATCCTCAACGCAGCGTCCTTGCACTCGTCGCTCAAACCCTCGGACGACAACAGCGCGCCGCGGGAATGCGCAAGCGTCACCTCGACATGCGGCACGCACAGCTTCAGCTCGGCGGCCATTTCGACGCCCACGGCCCCCCCGCCGACGACCACGACGCCGCGCGACGCCCCCCCAGCCCGGCGGATGTGCTCCCCAACCTCGGCCAGGTACGCCTCCCGCCCAAACGACTGCGGCACCACCGGCCACGCCCTCCTCAGCCCCGTCGCGGCCACGAAGTAGTCGTACCCCAGCACGTCGGGGGCCTCTGCGCCGTGGCGCCGCACCTCGGCCGTCCGGGACGCCCAGTCCACGCGGGCGACGGTGCCGTGGACAAAGGCCACATTGGGGCGCTGCAGGTCCGGCAGCCGCGGGAACTCGACCCAGGCCCTCTCCGCGTACGAGTGCTTGGCCAGCGCGAGCGGCGCGCCGACTACGTGGACTGCAAGGCGGCCGGTTAGACGGTTGGGCAACCGGGGGGGAGGGCGGGATACGCACAGAAGCCGTCGCGCTCGTCGACAATGGTGATTTCGAAGCGGACCCGCGGCCAGGTCGACGGGAAGGGGTACGGGTCGACGGCCATGCGAGGCGGCTTGCCGTCGGTGAGGTCGAGGAGGTTGACGGCGGCGGCGAGCCCTGCGTAGCTGGCGCCGGCGATTAGGACCCGGGCGGTGACGATGCCGTCTGGCGCGGAGGAGGAGGAGGCGGAGGCGGTCATGGTTGCGGTGCGGCCTGGAGGTGAATGGGCTAGGGAGGCTAGGGAGGGAATAGATGAATTCGGGTGGGAGACGGTTGCCGAAGGCTATCTTTCTGTTGCGAGTAGGAGATGGAGAGTTTCGAGGGGCTAGCAGAGGACGTGTTGCGGGATGCCATGGCGAGGCGCTTGCGCGTTTTGCGTGTAGAGACAAAAAGCCTCACATGCACGCGGTTGATGCTCGTGAGGAAATTTGTGCCCTGGTTGCCAAGCTGCTGGTGGGATTCTGCAGGGTTGGTTGTGGGCTCTTGACGATGTCGTAGTGCCCAGTCGCGCCGAGTAGGATAATACGTTGGCCATGACGGAGCAGGGATTCCGGGCGTGTTTGTAGAAAGACCTGCATCCGCCGGCATGCGCTGTCTCATGTCGTGGGGGCCATGCATGCGAGATGTAGTACATGATTGGCGCAGACACATTCCAAGTGTCGTCGGTGCTTCCAAACAAGGTTTTCATGCAGACGTCGACGGTGGGTCGGGTGTGGTGTGCTGTGATAATCTTATCATTCCCATCTAATCAATCGCATCAGCTTTCGCGCAGACGCTGGACAGACAGTAAGCGTGCATGAGTAGCGCGCGCCGTCGGATGGCGCTGATGGAGACGCAAACAATTCGCGCATCTCTTCGCTTGCATCTGCCAAGCATCTTGGATGTTTGTGGAGGGCCGGCGTGTCCATAGCATCGGGGGAAAAGTTTGCATCTGTTCCCATTGTCTCGTCTACCACGGCGGCAGGCTTGATACAGCCGTTCCCTTGTAGACGTCAACTTTAATTTTATACCAATGTAGCCTCGACGCGCGATTATGCCACCAACTACGGAGTACAGAACACTTAGTATACCATGTAGCAAGTTGACAGATAGTCATCAATGTCTTAGGAGCACGTTGACAGTAGAACAAGCCACATCCACAATTATGCCTCGCCGCCAGGGGAAACGCTCCGTCCCAAATCCGCAGCAATCTGCAACGCCAGCGCCTGCGAGAACTGCCGACACCACATGAAGCTGCCGGTCATGTACCAGAAGCCCTCGACGCCCGTAGGCCGCCACCACCCCCTGCGCTCCTGCTCGCCGTCCAAGTCCCCAAACCCCGCGAGCCGGTCGGCAACCTCGTCGCCCATGAGCGCGCGCACATGGTCAATGTTCCGGCGGTACCCCGTCGCCAGCACCACCACGTCGGCCTCGAGCTCCGTCCCGTCATCCAGCGTCACCGACCTCTCGGCCATCTCGCGCACGCCGCCCTCGCAGCGGTGCACGCGGATGCGCCCGTCGACAATCATCCGGCTGGCCCCCTGATCAATGTAAAAGTGCCCGCCGCGAACGAGCTGGTGGTCCGCGAGGCCGTACCCGTCGCCCCCCGTGCGCACGGCCAGCCCGGCGCCGCGCAGGCCCTCGAGCATCTCCGCGTCGGCCGAGGCCATGGCCGCCGTCAGCCCGATGCTCATGGTGCGTATCACCGCCGTCGGGAACGAGTTGCCCAGCACGTCGGCCTCGTCGAGCCCCAGGCCCTCCATGTTCCAGAGCCCCAGCTGCATCGTCTTCCAGGACTCGCTGGACACGCAGAAGATGGCGTGCCGCTGCACCATGGACACTTGCTTTGCGCCGCAGTTGACAAAGTCCTGTGCCGCGTCGTGCCCGCTCGTGCTGCACCCGACGACGACGACGCTCTTCGCCGCCACGTCGGGCACCAGGTGTCCCGACTTTCTCTGGCTCGAGTGGTACACGAGCCCCTTGAAGGAATCTTGGCCCGGGAAACGCGGCATGTTGGGCTGGTCGCTCACGACGCCCGTGGCGAGGACCACGTGCCGCGGGAACATGGTCCGTCTGCCCTTGGGCCCGTACACCTCGACGGCCCATTTCGCCCCGTCGCGCCGGACGGACGTGACGCTCGTGCCGAGCAGAATGTCCAGACCCATTAGCTGCGCGTAGTGCTCGAGGAAGTCGGCCACGCGGTCGCGGCCCAGCCACTCGGGCCAGGTATCCGGGTACCGCAGGAAGGGGTAGTGGTCCGTCCACTTGGGCGTGTGAAGGCGCACCGAGTCGTAGCGGGAGCGCCACGCGTCGCCGACGGCCTGGTGCCTCTCGACGAGGAGCACCGGCACGCCCATGTGCCGCAGGCGGGTGCCGAGCATGACGCCCGCTTGCCCTATATCGAATTTCACGTTGGCGCACGCACGGCCGAGGAGGACGGGGAGGCTACGTACCTGCGCCGACGATGAGGACCGGCGCGTCTCCGGCGGCGCTGCTTGCTCCGTCGACGGCCGGGCTCTGCTTCAGCTCTTCCAGCTGTGTGAAGACGGTCCACGCCTTCCAGGTGTCGTCTGCGCCGTGGGCGAGGCGCACCAGCCCTCGGCCGTGGCCGTGTCGCGTGCCGAAGACGAAGCCCGACTGGACAAAGGCCATTTCTCCCCATTCAACCAGCGCTGGCTTCAGGCCGCCGGCGCTTGGGGATAGGTTGTCTAGACTGACTTCCGAGCTGGTCAGGTACGCCCCGATCGTGTCTCGGCCCTGCTTGGTGGTAAAGTCCCACGCGAGGCCGAGTATGTCCCTCCACCAGCAGTCGTCGATGAAGAGGTGCGCCATGTCGTCGTAGACACGCTGCTCGAAGCACTTTTGCAGCTGGGAGAGCCATTGGGCCACGATGGCTTGTGCGTCAATCGCATCTCGCGGCGTGTGTAGCCGCAGCTCGGGAAGCGAGGGGAGCACGGTGCCGTCCATTGTGAGTCGTGACCTTGGTGAGAAGGGGAGAACGACGTTTGATAGAAGCTACACGTTGTGCGGGACGCAACTTGGTATAACTTGGTACATACGGTCTGGTGTGAGTGAGAGCAGAGAAGGGTCTGGTTTGCAAGACTGGGCACCGCTCCGACAGGGGGGCAGGTTCTGCACATGATTGCTTGCATGGCGTGTTTGGCTTTTGTCTTGGCTTTGGGGCTGCGGTGGATTTACCTTGTTGCATGTGGCCTGGCTATACCATGTTGCATCGTGTGTAGTTGACTTTGAGTGTGAGGGTCCGACGAGGTCCAATGTCGTGGGGCAGACAGGGTTATTGGCCTTGATGTGTAGACCAAGGAACGCACGCTTCTGTTTGGAGTGACGTCAAGCGGGGGAAAGGGAACATTGAAGTGATTGGTCGTGCCTAATTGTATTGACTCCTCACTCCAACTACACGGCCTCGCTTGTACGACCCTATTTGGACCGATCATCAGTGCTGCCTTACCTCGGACACATTCCGCGTTTGCTCTAGATACTTCACCCACAACTTGAATTGTTTCACTGTATAGGAAGAAAATTAAGCATCAAATACTTGATAGGGATAAACCATCAAATACTTGATAGGAATAAACCATCAGATACTTCATAGGCATAAACCATCTCTACTGTATTCTACCCAGCATGCCGTCTCTACCCAAGCAGCTCAGCCCCTCCACACGGCCTCAATAACAACAAAGAAGCTCAAGGGATTCGCCTCCAGGCGCACAATGTCGAACCGCCCATCGGCAGCCTCGAAAATGGCCCGCCACGCCTCCGCCGGGCGCTCCTCGGCGTTGAACAGCGCCATCATCCTCAGGTCCGTCGCCGTGCCCATCTGCTGTATCGACCGGGGCATCGGCGCCTCGCCCTCCCCGGCCTCCTGCTTGCCCACGTAGTCGAGGAAGAAGACGCGCGCGCCGGGCCTCATGGCCGGCACCAGCCCGCGCAGGATCCGCACGCACTCGTCGTCCGGCCAGTCGTGCAGAATCAACTTGATCAGGTAAATGTCCGCCTCGACAGGCTGCGGCTGGAAGAAGTCGTGCGCCACAAACGTGACCCTGTCCTTCATCTCCGCGGGCTGGTGCTTGTCGAAGCCCGCCTGCGCCTGCGGCAAATCCTCCACGACGACGCTGAGCTCTGGGAACTTTTGCGCCAGGGCGAACGAGTCGTGGCCGCCGGAACCGCCAATCTACAAGTCACAAAACAGTTAGCAACGCGTCGAGATGTACAGCGGCTGGGCGGAAACTCACATCCACCACGGTGGCTTTCCCCGCGGCCTTCCAGTCAAACGACTTCTCGAGAACCGTCTCCAGGCGAAAGATCTCCTTGAGGTAGCGCATGAACTCGACAAAGTTCCTCTGCCGCCAGCCCTTGCGGTCGCCCTCGCCGTCGCTCTCTATAAACTCCCACGACGTCTTGTAGCCGCCCACCGTGCCGCCGCGCTGGTACAGCGCAAAGGCCGTCTTGTCCATGTCCCGGGGGAGCCCGGCCTCGCCGCGGGCGTACAGCTCCAGGGCGCGGTTCATGGCGAGCATGGGCGCGCCGGCGTCGTCGATGACGGTTGACACGAGGGCCCGCAGGCCGGCCGACTTGACGAGCGCCGCGGACCGGCACGAGTGCCGCACCCGCCCCGTCGTCTTGAAGTCGCCCTCGGGGGCGAAGAGGCGCAGCGTGAGCGCGTGCTCCAGCACGCGCCGGGCTACTTCCTCGGGCAGGTTGGCGTGCTGGGCGACGTCGGCGGCCGATGCGGAGCCGTCGAGGGGCACGGCGGCCCAGAAGTCAAAGTGGTTCATGAGGTTGAGCGCCATGATGTCGGGGACGCACTGGCGTGAGTCAGCTTAGCACCTGTTCAAGAGGGCAGGACTGGTTCTTGTCTTTGGAGGCACTTACCGTGTGGACGTAGTTGAAGATGCTCTCGCTGGGGCCTTGGACGAGGTACCACAGGTCTGTGATCTTGTCGAGGAGCTCTTGCCGGCGGAGGAACATGTCCCCCGTCAGGTTCTCGTAGCTGGTTGCGCTGGCGGCCGTGAAGTTGGGCTCGGCGACGCTGGCCTCTGCTAGGGACTTGGTGAAGCCGCCTGCGAGCTCTGAGATCTGGGCCGCGAGGCCGTTGATGCTTTCGTCGCCGCTCATGATGTTCTGCGCCGTGGGGGTTGTTGAAAAGTCGTGATTTTTTGGGGGGGCGACCTCTGTCAAATGCGGCGGCGCTGGGCAGATGCTACTTGAGAGCGGTTGTTACAGAGGTTCCCTCACATGCGCAAGATGCTCGGACGGCCATGCTCGGACGTCCATGTTCGGACGGCCAGCATAAGTACGTACACCCGCGAGTACGCCTGGAATTTTGTCTCGTCTCGATCTTGTGCAGTGGGTTATCTGCCGTGATAGTCATCCTCTAGGGGTCGCCAAGCCGGAAGAATTAGGAGCGGGGTTGTGAGTACAAGATGTCGTGCTTTGAGTGGCTACAGGGATTGCGCGCCGTCTCTTGGCATTACGTACAATAATACCGCACAACTGGCTTATTACCCGTCAGCGACGGAGTGGGTATGGGACAGGATGAAATACAGCGAGGACTTGACCAAACGGAGCAGCTGTAGCCGCTAGGAACAGTGTAGTGAATGCTAGCAGAGACCCTAGATCTTGTCGAGTTGGTGCGCATGCGTCAAGGTGTGTTGTCAGGGCGTCATGTGTGTTCCCCACGCTCCACTCCGCTTCAATTTAAAACGAAATGCCGCAGAGATTGCGCAACATGATCTTATCAATCAAATCGCTGCCATCTGGAGTGGGGCGGGATGGGGGTGTTGCGCCACTGAAAAGCGGGCCGTGCCGGGGGGGCGTCCACATATCAAGTTATAGCTTGACCTCAACGTTTCGCCTATACAATATAATACATACTATACGTAACAGCGACAAGGTATAGACTCGACCGGTGGGTTTTGTGCAAGACTATAATCTTACCATGGTCCGTTATGAAATGAGGTACAGGCCCCAACCGTGACCTGCGCGGCAACGAGCGAGGAGTGGTAGGCCGATGCACTTTTCTAACCTCATCAGAATGACCCCGGCGAGAAACTGGCGGTTGTACGGGGTCCTTGGGGCACGGATTCGAGGAAAATTACTGCAGACTGGGTAATGTGTGTGGTCAACGTACATACATGCCTCTTATTAGCGCCAAGGCCAGGTAAGATAGAATTGGCCATGTTATTCACGGGGCAAGACTATTCTTTACAAGTAGACTATTAAATGTATTTTCTTCTTGTGCAGCACCAGACAACGAGCTCGCCCCGTGGCTGTGACTGTTTCCAAGGATCAACTCCCTATCCACAGCGCAGTAAACGTCTTTTGCACGCTCAGCATGGCAGACCCAAAGCGCGTGCTCATGCTCACCAACTCGGAGCTGGGCCAGGCCAACGTGTTCCTAGCAGCCACCCACGAGCTCTTGCAACTCGACCCCAACGTCACAATCTACATTTGCTCCTTTGCGCCGCTCGCCCAGCCCGTGTCGTCCGTCCGGGCCCTCGACGAGACCGGCACGGCGGACAGCAGGCTCAGATTCATCGAGCTGCCCGGCCCGTCGTGGAAGGAGGCCCTCTTCGGCCGCCCCGAGCACCAGTTCCAAGAGCTCTGCGCCATCCGCCCAACCGTCTGGAACGTCTCCAAAGCCGCCAAGCTGACGCGCATCGCCTGTCCCTGGACCACCGACGAGCTGTGCAGCCTGGTGACGCGCCTGGAAACCATTATCCACGACGTGGATCCGCACCTCACCGTCGTGGACAACCTCTTCACGCCCGCAGTCACCGTCTGCTACAAGCTCAAGCCGAAATGGGTCGTCTTGTCGCCCAACACGTACAAGGAGTTTGCGCTCGCCGCGCAGCCTCGCCGCCAATACTACTGGAAGTACCCTCCGTAAGTTAGCCACGCCCGTCATCACCTCCCTCACGCGTCGCTCATTAACACCGTCTTTACCAGCCCGCGGTCGACCATCCCCTTCCCCGTGCCGTGGTACCAGATGCCGCTGGTGTACTACATGGTGCGCAAGATGTACCTCAACCACGACGACCCCTTCATGGGCCAGCACGCAAAGGGCATGAAGGAGGCCATCGACACCGACTACGCCGACTGGGCGTACATCTCCATCGTGCCGCCCGAGGGTCTCCAGATCCTGCTCGCCACCCGGCCCGAGATCGACTTCCCCTTTGACGTGCTGCCCGGCCACATGGTCCCCTGCGGGCCCATGGTCCGGCCTTGCGCGCCGCTGGCCGACGCCGACCCCGAGCTGGCCGCGTGGCTGGCGAGCCGGCCCACGGTCCTCGCCAACCTCGGCACCCACGCGACCTACGACGGGCGGCACGCCCTGGAAATGGCCGGCGCGCTGGACCTGCTGCTCCGGGCTGCCGAGAAGCAAGGCAAGCCGCTGCAGGTGCTCTGGAAGCTTAACAAGGGGGACGACTTTGACCTGTCGGACGACACGTTCAAGGGCCTTGGGCAGAAGTGGAACGAGGCCGTGCGGGTGACGACCTGGCTGGACGCCGAGCCGGCGAGCATCCTCGCGACGGGACACGTCGTGTGCTCCGTCAACCACGGCGGCGCAAACTCCTTCTTTGAGGCTGTCAGCGCCGGGGTGCCGCAGGTCGTCCTGCCCGTGTGGGGGGACACGTATGACTTTGCCAAACGCGCCGAGTGGCTTGGCGTAGGCAAGTTTGGTAGCCCGAGGCACGCGCCCAGGGTGAGTGCCAGGGAGCTGGGCAGGGTGTTGAAGGAGGTCGTTTTGGGGCCACAGGCGGCGCGGTTCGCAGAGAAGGCGGCCTCCTTGGCCAAGGTGTGCGGAGAGAATGGCGGCGGGAGGCGCGTTGCCGCGCGGAAGATTCTGGAAATGATGTAGTTTTCGTCTGTGTGGACTGTTTCAAGTATACCGCTTTATAATGGATGCGTTAAATTGAACCGCAGCAACGGGGTCGCGTGTAACCAGACCCCAAGGCCAAGATGTTGACTTGTATTTGTCAAGTAGGCGTAGACAAAGTAAAGAGCACTCGAGAGCCTAACTGCCACATTGGCCTGTAACCTATTCTCTCTGGAAGCTCTGCTGGGACCGTGTGCGGCGAGATGTGGTCTGCGGTAGGCTTTATATGTGGACTTGGTAAGATTCAATGGTAAGATTAACACCACATGTGAGGCTCACCATGTATTTACGCGTAAATAATGTGGGTTGGTGTTTTATTAACTATTCCTAATAACAATCTTACCTTTTGTCAAGGAAATACTCAAAAACCTTCTTCTATATCGCATTACGAGGTAAAGCAGGAAGCTTAGCCAGCTGAACGTTGGTTGCTTGCCAACGTGCCGCTTCACTCCATGCCAGCCACCACAAGTACAATATCATCCACTTCCAAGTCCTCAGTATAAACCGTGCATAAATTTTCTCCACGTATTAAAACTACAATTATAAATCTCTCAACCCTCCAATGCAAAGACTACTTTTCAGACCAGCACATCACTGAAGCATCTGCTGCATAGCATTGAGCCTATAGCTCTCATTCGTCTCAACCAAGTCCGCATGCCGCCCCTGGTCGACAATCCTCCCCCCCTCGACGACGAAAATCATGTCCGCCCGGAGAACAGTGTGCAGGCGGTGCGTAATCGCCAGCACCGTCGTGTCCCTGGACGCTCTCTGCAGGCCCCTCTGCAGGGCGGCCTCGCCCGCCGCGTCGAGGGCGCTCGTGCTCTCGTCGAGCAGCAGCAGCCGCGGCCGGCGCACGAGGGCACGCGCAATGGCCACGCGCTGCTTCTGGCCGCCCGAGAGGCGCGACGCCGACGGCCCGCACTGCGTGTTGTAGCCGTCGGGCAGCGCCATGATCTCGTCGTGGATGTTGGCCACGCGGCAGGCCTCCTCGACCTCGGCGGCCGTGGCCTCGTGGCCGGGCACCGCGCCCAGGGACACGTTGTGGAGGACCGTCCCGTCAAACAGGGCCGGGTCCTGCGGCACCAGGGCGATGCCGTCGCGGAACGAGTCGGGGAGGCTGGCAATGTCCAGTCCGTCTATCAGGATGGCGCCCGCCGTGGGCTCGTAGAGCCTCTGGACCAGGTTCATGATTGTGCTTTTGCCGGCCCCGGAGGGACCGACCAGCCCGACGAACTGCTTGGGCTTGATGGTGAAGGATACGTTGTCCAGGACGGAAGCGTCACGGTTGCCGGGGTAGGCAAAGGATACACGGTCAAACACCACCGTCGCGCCCGTCTTGCCAGAAGCAGCGGTCGGGTCGGGGTCCTTAGTCTCGGCAGTTGCTTCGGCGTCGGGCTTCCGGGATGGATCCGGGATACCGGAGCCCATGTGGACAATGGCCATGACCCTCGATATGGCGAGGCGCGCTCTGGAAAACTCTGGCGCCAGTGTAAACATGGTTCCCCAGAGCTGGGCGCTCGTCAGCATGGCCACGAGGATGATGAGCAGGTCTCTCTGGGTGTATTCCCCCCTCATAATGAGCTGCGAGCCCCACCAGTAGGTCAAGCCATTGACAAAGGTCGAGATGGTGTGCGAGATGGCAAGCAGGATGTTGGTCTGCGCGGCGGACCTCACGATTTGCTTCGCCGGCGGCTCCAGCAGGCGCTTGTACGACACCATGTATGTGCTTTCCAGGGAGAGCGTCGCCACCGAGCGGATGGACTGGATGGCCTCGGCGGCTAGGGCATTCGCCGTCGAGAAGGCTTCCTGGTGGCGTTCCTCGAAGCGAGCCAGCATGCGCAGCTGCATGAATCCGGACCCCAGCAGGATGGGAATCGTGACAAGCGTCACCAGCGCAATCTTCCAAGCATACACGTGAGATATCACGACGGCGATGATGATGTTGACGCAGATGGCAAAGACCGTGCCAAAGGTAGAGCCGCTAAAGCTGCCAATGGCCATGCAGTCCTTGGTGATGATGGACAGCAGCCTGGACGGCGTGCGCCCTTCAGACGTGTGCCACTCGAGCTTCTGTTGCAGCAACGACCGGAAAGACAGCTGCCGCAGCGCGTAGAGTATCCGTTCTCCAATGATGCCGAATCCCCACCAGGCGAGGAAGTTGGCGATGAGCTCGACCGCGCCGAGCATGAAGATTAAGCCGCCAAAGAAGCGGCCCATGGAGAGGATGCGCTCAACGGTGCTCTGGCAAGGGTTCAGAGCACTCACCGTGTAGCCGAATATGAGGCCAGATCCAGAGAATGTGGCACCGACAATGGCAGCCGCCATCAGCGCCATGAGAACCCAACCCAACGATGGTCGGACCAGCCAGGCAATGCCTCTGAAGACGCTGCTGAATGGCTGGGGCACCGTGCCATCTGCTTCCTCTGACGTTTCTTCTGTGCTCTCCGTCGCGGCCTTTTTCTTGTCTGTCTCGGCGTTGTCGGCAGTTGTCTCTTCAAACTTCTCGTTCACGTCGGCTAGCGAGGCACTTGATCGCGACTCGACCTCTCCCGCACTGCCGCTTGTCGCGCTCAGCTTTTGCAGTTGAACCAAATGGGCAAACTTGCCGCCTTGGACGGCCATGAGCTCGGCATACGTGCCTCGCTCGACGACCTCTCCCGCCTCCAGCACAATGATGTTGTCGGCGCCCTGGATTGTCGACAGTCGATGGGCAATGGAAATCACGGTTCGCTTTCCCGAGGCTGCCGCTTGCTCGATGGCGGCTTGCATCTTTTGTTCGCTCGCCGAGTCGACGCTCGCGGTGGCCTCGTCGAGGATCAGGATTTCAGGATCTCGGATCAGCGCCTGAGCCAAGGCTATACGCTGTCGCTGGCCGCCGCTGACAGAAGTGCCCCTGGGCCCAACCGAGGTTCCGTAGCCCGAGGTGAGGCGGTCGACAAAGTTGGCCGCATCGGCCTTCTCGGCCGCTTGGCGCACAAGTTGTACAATCTCGGCGAAGCCGCTGCCCTGGGATGACGCCCAGGTCATGGCCTCCTTGCCCTTGCTTGCTGCGAGGGCCAGTTCGGGTCTCGCGAGCAACGGCTTCAAGTGCTGGTGTTCTGGGCGTGCAGAGTTGACAAGCCCAAGGGCGATGTTCTCCAGGATGGAAGAGTCGAAAAGCGACGGCTGTTGCTGGACAAAGGTCATGGAGCTCCGCAGCGATCGCACGTTGAGCTCCCTCAGATCCTGGCCGCCCATCTCAATGGTTCCCGACGTGGGATCGTACAAGCGCGCAATGAGAGATGCAATCGTGGACTTGCCGCTCCCCGACAGGCCAACAATGGCCGTATACTTCCCAGCGGGAATCTCAAGACTGACTTCTCGTAGGGCAGGCTGGCCCGGGCGGGTGGAATACTCAAACGTCACATCTCGAAAGGCAATGGTCTTGTCCATCCCTTCAGTCAGGGGCCTGCCTGAATCAGAAGTGCCGTCTATAGGAGACGGGGTTTCAATGTCTTCCATGAGACGCTGGTATGCAGAGACGCCAGCTCCCAGGAATGGCAGCAACGGCGCCAGGCCGCCCAGCATGACGCACGCATCAATGAGCAGGTAGACAATGGCGTATATCTGTCCAATGGACGAACTGTTACTGGCGTCCGACACGGCGTCGGCGATGCGGACACTGCCCTGCCAGAAGGCCAGGGCGTTGGCGCAGTAGGCAATAAAGTACAGCAATCCCGTCTGGATGGCGGCGACGGCAACCTTGGCAATGGCATGCTTGCGGGCGCTTGCCATGTGGCCGACAAACATCTTCTCCAGCCGGGCGGCGGCGCCAAAGGCATGGACGACGGGGATGTGGGACAGGGCCTCGGAGGCAATGGACGAAGCGTGCGACGTGGATTCGTTCTGCTCCTTGGTGAACTTGCCGATGTACTTGCTGCTCAGGATGCCCGATACGAGAAAGACGGGCATGACGGATATCAGGATGCCGGCCAGGCTGGGCTGTGTGGAAAAGGCAATGACAAAGACGGTGATGATGAAGCTGAAGGTGGTGATGATGGTGCCGACCTTTTCCGACGTGGCAGACTGGACGGCGGCAATGTCATTCTGCAGCCGGCTCGAGACCTGGCCGGCAGAGCCGCGACTATCGAAGAAGGAAGGGGGCTGGCGCAGCAGAGCCGCCACGTAGTGGTTGCGAAGACGCCGGGCCAGGCGCTGGCTGATGATGCCCCAGGAGGTGAGGTGGCAGTAGATGAGGACCAGGGCAATGGCGCCAATCCAGGCCGTCTTGATGACCTTGTCGTTGATGGCGGACTCGTAGCGAAAGGCGTCTTGTCCCGGGCCGTCCTGGGCCGCGCAGGTTGCGCTGTTGAAGTCATCGACAAGCTGGCCGAAGAGGACGCCCATGAGGGGGAAGGGAACGCCGGCTGCGGCAGCGCATAGCGTTCCAAACACGACGAGAAGCACGTCAATGTACGTCGGCTGCACGGCAAAGGGGAGCCGGAAGAAGACGAAGATGCTGCCAAAGTCCTGGTGAGTTCAAAGTCAGCTCATCACCTCGATGCTGCGTGTATCGGAGACTTGCCAGCCACTTTCGTCTCGAAGACTGGTCGTCTTCCGAATCTTTGGACGACATGATGTCCGCCTGGGGTCTGAGGCGCTCAATGGGGTATCTTGGGCGACGGTAAAGAGAGCAGACAGACGCAAGCACGAAGATGGATGAGAATGTTAACTGGTAGGATCTCTATCCATTCTTGGTAGGACTGTATGGAGTCAAAGCGGTCAAACGGACAACCAGTGCTGGAACACTGTGGACACGAACAGGCGGGCACTGCTTGCTCCCGATTCAAACGTTGGAAAAGAAGAAAGGAAAAGAGCCAAGGCCCAGCGAGATTTGGAGCGAGACTTGCATCGCTAGCCTCTCGGATATCCGATTTGAGGGTCTTTGTTCGGGAATTTACACTTGGGACGCTTGAAAGCTGACTCCAGCGCCAACCGCGATAATTCCCGCGCATACAGGGAGGCGACAGAGATGAGCATGGATTGACGCTAGACTCGGATCCATCGCAGAGGAAGGAGCATTTGCAAGGGGGGAGGGTGTATCCAAGTCGAAAAGTTGCGTGCAGAAAGCATGGGTGTGGTTGGTGGATTCATCACGAATGATGGATGACTGGAGTCCGGTTGAATCAACCTGCATTTGGTACTTTGAACCGGGATGTTGGACTCTTGAGCGGTTGGTACCAACCAGCTGCCACAGATTGCCCCCTCTCTCGTCTTGGCACGGCACTGTTGGCTTGTGGGATGCCAGCTGGCACATCCGCGAGCGGCGACGGCCAAGCCGTGGATTCTGTCGACTCCCGTGTCCAGGAGGGTGTAATGAGTTGCGCTATCCGTCGCGGCACCACGAGTTTTCCGCATCTTGTGCTGGTCACCTGCTCTTGTTCAAGGTCGGTTCTCTGTGGAGCTCCCGGCTCTTTGCGGTGTTGGATACAATGCCGCCTTGATTTGGTTGCGAGGGACATCATCTTTGCAACTTGACATTGATTAATCATTATACCATCTCCTGTGACGAGCAACGGGAGGCTGCGCGACTCGCCCAGCAGCCGGCCTGCGTACACAATGAAGCAGAAACGCATCCTCTTCCTGACAAATGCCGAGCTCGGGCAGGCCAATGTTCATCTCGCCGTCCTCCAATGGCTTCAGTCCAACGCCGCAGACGTCGACCTGCACCTGTCTTCCTTCCCCGCGCTGCAGCCGTCTGTGAATGCCCTCAACGAAACCGCCTCGCCCAACGCGCAGGTCACGTTTCACGAGTTGTCGGGCCCGACGTGGAAGGAAAGCCTCTTCTACCGTCCCGAGCACCAGTGGCAAGAAATATGCAGCCTGCCTCCGAACGTCTGGAGTGTTTCTCGCGCCGCGCCGCTCATGCCCCGTGTCGCATGCCCCTGGAGTGCGGACGAGCTGCTTGATCTCATCATGCAGGTCAAAAAGGTGGTGCAGACTGTCGATGCAGACCTCGTCATGGTCGACAACCTCTTCACCCCCGCCGTCACCGTCTGCTACGATATCAAGCCCAGGTGGTCGATTCTGTCGCCAAACACCTATCGTGAATTCATCCTTGGCAAGCAGCCTCGTTATGAGTCCTTTTGGAAACATCCCCCGTATGTCCAAACCTGCATCCCAACCCCGTCCTGTGGCTGACGTCAAGACATGCAAAGAACAGCTTCATTTATCCCCTACCCCGTACCGCTCTACTTGATTCCAGTAGCGTTGTACTACCAGCGAGAATGGAGAAAGAACCCCCATAGCGATTACATACACAGTGTCGCCATGAGTATTTGGGAAAAGACTGAGATATACTACTCCGACTGGGGTCGCATATCCTTTGATCCACCGGAAGGTTTAAAGGTTTTTCTTCCTAGCAACTCGACTGTTGACTTTCCGTTTTCCGTCGTTCCAGAACACTATGTTTCGTGCGGACCGATCGTTCGCTCAGCGCCGCCATTAAAAGAGTCTGATGTGGAATTAGATGCGTGGATACGGCAAAGGTCAACCGTGTATATCAACTTGGGCACGCATTTCCTGTACGATGATAGCGGGACCATGAGCCTCGCGGCTTCCATTAAAGCCCTTTTAGACGCTGCAACAGAGGCCGGACGAGATATTCAGGTGCTTTGGAAGCTGAACAAGGGCGTCAACTCTGACGGCGATTACGCACCCTTGCATCAGAAAATTGGCTACCATGACCGTGTTCGTATCGTCGACTGGCTGTTGGCTGAGCCCATTTCAATCCTCACTTCAGGTTCTGTCATCTGCTCAGTCAACCACGGCGGTGCCAATAGTTATTTCGAAGCTGTCAGGTTTGTTATTGTTCTCCCATCCATTGAGGCTCAACATTTACTAACGTTACCCAGCGCGGGCGTACCTCAAGTCGTGCTCCCGGTATGGTTTGATACCTACGACTTTGCACGGCGCGTCGAGTACTTTGGCATTGGCAAGATAGGCAACTACCACAACGCGCCGAGGTGTTCGGAAAGCGAGCTGTCGCCGATGCTGAAGCAGGTTGTGCTGGGGAAACGGGCTGAAATCATGCGAAGCAAGGCCGCTGCCATGGCGGAAGCGTGCAAGGCCAACGGCGACGGGTGCGCAGTCGCGGCGCAGGGGATTCTCAACTTGGCGCTTTCTGCGGCTGAGGCCTGATGGAGAGAGTAGGAACCGACGGCCTACCAAGTACATACAACCCAGAGGCGGTCAAGACTACGCTAGTCATGAATAGAGCATTTTGGCGCACTACAGCAAACGGTTCATGAACATACTCTTGGCGGTGTTAGGGACAGCTAACCTGGCCACGATATTGTCGTGTCAGTTGGTGCGATTAGGAATAACAGCCGACATGGCAACACGGCGACGACCCACCATGGGAATAGAAAACGTTGAGCCATCCATAGCTCACCCGGCATCGATACTGTCAGTAGTATTAAGCACCTCTTCCGCACTAGGCGATCAGTTTGAACAGCCTAGCCAGCTCTTTACCCAACAAGACGGTGGAGATGGTGTGGTCCTATAGGCGACGGGTCAATTGGTGCGTTGATCACTTGGTGGTCACGATGCTGACACACCCATGTCCGGCCAAAACGCCACCGCTCCACACCACCGGTCGAGTTTAATTTCGTTTTTATCTGCCCACATCTTATCTGATCCTCCCTAGCATCCTGGCTCTGGTGGGACGCACTCGTCGCATGACTCCAGCCACCAGACGGGCTGATTTGTGCACCATCCCAGTCCGCGAGAATTGCACTCAACTCGGCATGCCCAACCGGCTTGCCCCCCAATCAGCTCGCTTCCAATGTCCCACTTGCTTCTCGCCCTTGAGAACAGAGTTTTCTATTGTATTTTTTTTTTTTCCTTTTTCCCTCGTTTTTCTCTTGGCACCTCCATTTTTTGCGTCTGGTCCCTCGTGGCAAGCGGCAGGGATCACCGTAAAGAGCCGCGGGCTGTCCGATGACCGGCCTACTTCAAGGCTCGTCCCTCCGGCCCTCCTCGTAACCTTCATCTGTCCTCATCTTCTTGCAACAAGGTAAAACAAGGTGCAACAAAGTCCGACTCTGCATTTTCCATCTCCGCGACATGGACAAGATCAAGTCGACTGACGGGCCGCGTCCCCCTGCTGGTGAATCTGATGCCGAAAAGGGCCATCATGGAGTCAACACCACGGCAGTAGATGGCTCGACCACCAGCGGCGTCAAAAACGATGGAAATGCCTCTGATTCCGACGAATTCCAAGACGGCGTGCGAGAGGTTCGCGCCGTCACGACAGTCTGGTCCAAGACGTCGCTCTTCTCCATGTTTGCCTTGTAAGTTGGCACCGCCGAAAAAAAAACCCAAGGCCCACGGCTGACGGAAACAGACTCTACCTGGTCTCCTTTGTGGACTACCTCCAGAACAACATCGACTCTATCCTCAACCCGTACATCACGTCGTCGTTTGGAAAGCATGGGCTCCTCAACGTCGGCAGCGTCATGTCCACCATTATCGGGTCCGTGGCGCCGCTCTTCATCGCCAAGGTTGTCGACATCTGGGGCCGCGCCGAGGGCTTCCTGCTCATGGTGGTCGTGTGCGTCATCGGCATGATCATCAAGGCCGTCGCCCAAAACGTCGAGACGTACGTGGCCGCCCACACCATGTACTGGGTCGGCCACATCGGCATCGGGTACGTCATGAACGTCATGCTGGCCGACATGAGCAGCCTCAGGAACCGCATGCTCGCCATTGCCATCAACGGCACGCCCCGCCTCGTCGGCAACTACGCCGGCCCCAACATTGCCGGCCTGTTCTACCGCAACCTCAACTTCAGATGGGCCTTTGGCGCCTTCAGCATCATCCTGGTTGCGTGCAGCGCGCCCGCCATCGGCCTGATGTGGTCGATGCTGGGCAAGGCCCGCAGGGAGGGCGTCATTGAGAAGCGTCAGGCGTCTGGCCGCACCTGGCTCCAGTCCATCCAGTTCCACGTCGTGGAGATGGACTTGGTGGGCATGGTTCTCATCATGGGTGCGCTGGCCTGCATCCTGCTGCCCTTCAATCTGGTCGCCTATGCCCCTCAGCAGTGGGAGACTCCCTACATTATTGCCATGCTGGTCCTGGGCGTTCTCCTCTTCCCCGCCTTTTACGTCTGGGAGGCCAAGATTGCCCGGGTCCAGTTTCTCCCCTTTCGGTTCCTGAAGCAGGGCACCATCATCGGCGGCTGTCTACTGTACGGCGTCATGTTCCTGTCCACCTTTTGCTGGAACGGCTACTTTTACTCGTACCTCCGCGTGGTGCACCGCCAAAGCCTCGAGAATGCGGGATACATTGTCAACACCTTCTCCACCACCTCGGTCGTCTTCGGACCCCTGGTGGCCCTCTTCATCAGCTACACTGGCAACTTTAAGTGGACGGCGTACGGCGGCGTGCCCGTCATGCTTCTCGGCTCGGCGCTCGTCATCCCCTTCCGCCAGCCCAACGCCCCCGTCGGCATGCTCGTCTTCACCCAGTTCCTGGTCGGCCTCGGGAGCGAGATCCTCGTCCTCTGCAGCTCCCTGGCCTGCCAGGCGCCCGTGACGCACCAGCAGATTGCCGCCGTCATTGCGCTGTCGGGCATGTTTGGCGGTTTCGGCGCCTCCATTGGCCTTTCCATCGCCGGCGCCATCTGGAACAATTTGCTTCCCCAGAAGCTGTACGAATACCTGCCAGAGGGGGCCAAGAACCAGTCCATGACCATCTTTGGCGACATTGAGCAGCAGATTGCCTTCCCGGACGGGTCGCCGGAGCGGGAGGCCATCGTTGCTGCTCTCGGCGACACCATGAGGCTGATGGTTATTGCGGGTGTGGCGCTGATGCCCCTGTGCGCCGTGTGCATCTATGCTTGGAAGAATATCAATGTCAAGAAGCTGGAGGAGCAGCAGGGCAAGCAGACCAAGGGCACAACCCTCTAGGGACGCTGTATGCCGTTGGCGATTGGACCAGACGTAATACAGGGAATCTAGGAGTGCCTAGAATAGATTGGACTTGTGGGATTGTAAAGATGGCTTTTGGAGTGGAATAATTTTAATATTTTTATAAAACGTAGCTTTACTTATTTGATATACAAGTTGTACGACAAGAAATTCGAATTACCCGTTAGCAACTAAGTGGACTCCCACTTAGTTGGTCACAAAATTCTAGGACAGCCACAAAAGGCCGGGATAAGCCCTACTGTTACGACCCAGTCGTATGCAGGAAGCAGGCTGCAGGTTGGGCCGGCTACATGAGCCACGGGGCGGCATAGGCAGGGCGGACAACGGATTAATGGTTAGAGCGACCGTCATATTTAGATCGCAGGAAGAACCGTGATCCGTGTAAGCGGGATCACGGCCATAACAGCGATCCAGAGGGAAATATTATAATAGGAGAAGTGATCTATTGTAGTATATAGGGACCCCTAATTTCACTTCATAGATAGACTTTAGCTCCTTAGCTTTTAATACTAATTATTATATTAACCTAAGCTTTGCTTATAACTCTTTGACTTTGATTACTTGGTTATGGTCTACGACCTATTACCAATGTAACACCTAACTGCTCAGATTGACTGCCCTAGTGGCTCTGCTAACATAAACTACGACTAGTTTATCCCTTGGGAACCTTAGCCGTTACACCTACCTAGACTTTTATATATAAATTAGCTATATAGTTATAAAAGTATAATTTTTTTTATATTATATAATATTATATAAGTAAATTTAATTAAAAGCTAGCTATTAAAGGCTTTTTAATATATATATAATTAATAAAAATATAAAAAATAATGGATTTAAAGCCTTTTAAGGCCTTTTAGGGTTAGTTAGGTTAAGCTTAATTATAAAGGCTATTTATAAGCGCCTATAATATTTAATAACTTTTTATAAAAATAACTAAGCTTTTTATCTAGCTTTTATTATCTTATTAGCTTAGAACTCTTTAATATATTATTAAATAATATTCTAAAGCTTTATATAAGCTTTTTTATTTAATATATATTATTAAAAGTATAATAAGGCTAATAATAATAATTATAATACTTAATTAGGTATATTTTTATTATATTAAATAACTTTTTAAGTATTTATAATATTATTAATATTATTAATATTATTATTATTATTATTATTAAAGCTTTTAAAATTAAATTAAATAATATTATTATTATTAAATACTTAATTAAAAGGGAGAGTTTAAAATAATAATAAATTATTTTACTTATAAAAAATCTTATTAAAATTATCCTAATATTTCTAAAAGTAATTAATATTAATTATATAAAAATCTGGTTAGTTTTTTAGGATAATATTATATATTTTATTTTATATTTTTAAAGTTAAGTATTTAAGAAAATAATTAATATATTTAAGTTATTACTTAAAATTTAAAGTTTTAATATACTTATTAATAATATACTTTTTATTAAAATATTATTTAGCTTTAATTTTTTTTATTTTTTACTTAAAAATTAACTAAGTAAATTATAATTAATATTAATATTTCTTTTTTATTTTTATTATAATAGTTTTAGCTTATTATTTTTAAATATTTTTAAGGCTAATACTTATAATAAATTAACTAAAAAGCTTAACTTATTTCCCTTATTTTTAATAATTAATTAGGCGCTTAATTTATTAATTTTTATTATAAATAAAGCTTTTAACTTATATTTTTAGTATAAAAGCCTTAATTATAACCTAGCTAGTATATTAAAGCTTTTTATAAGTCAGGGATAATAAAATATTAATATAATAGTTTTAAATTAATTATATAATATTAGTAATAACCTAGAATTATTAATTATATAATAAAAGGCTTATTAAGGCAGGATTTATTATATTTTATTATTTTTATTATTTTTAGATAATTTTAGTAATAATAAGCTTAGAGTTTAAGGGCTAAATACTGCTTTTTATAAAGCTTGCTATAATATTATATTTTAAGAAGCTATTTATAAATATTTTATTAAAAGCTTTAATAAATTATTAATATAAAAAAGCTAGATTTCCTTCTAATAATAATAACTAAATTACTTTTTAATAAGCGTTTTTTATAAGCTAAAAAACGCTTATATTTAATAGTTAAAAAATATATATTAAATAAGGCAGGAAAATAATAATAATAATATTAAATATAATATAATATTTAATAAAATTAAGCTAGGTATACCTTATAAAGCTATTAATAATTAATAATTAAAAAATTTACTTTTTAGGCTTTTAAAAAAGCTTTTTAAATTAAATCTAAGGCCTTATAAGGTTATAAAGCTACTTATTATATTTAAACCAGGCTAATAAAAATATTCTACTTTATTAGGCTTTTATTAAATACTTTTATAAGCTTATATTAAATTAATATATTTAATTAAGTATAATATTATTATTATTAAAGCTTATATTAGTTCTAGTAAAGTATATTTTATTATTACCTTTAATTTTAAACCAGGACTTAGTTAAGAAGGTCTTAAATACTAGCTAGGATAGAATTTAATCCTTAATAGTATTAATAGCGCTTAAAAGGCTAATAAACTCTTAATTTAATAAATTAAGTACTTTTATATATTATTTTTAAGTTATAATAACTATAATAATCTTAACCTACTTATAAAAGTATTTAATTTAAAGGCTACTTTTATTTTTATTTTATATCTCTAATAAGCTAATATTATATTTATTTATTATTTATTAATAGTATTTAAAAAAGCTATTAATAATATTAGTATTTATTATTTTAAAGGATTTTTTTGCTTTATTAATAGCTTTAATTAGGGTTTTTAAAAGCTAAAAATAATTAATAATCTAATAAAAATACTATATTTTTAATAATAAAAAGGCTTTAAAGTCTTAATACTTTTATAAGTTATTTATAATAGCTTTAATTTATTACCTTATAGCTAAAAAGCTACCCTTTTATATCTATATAATATATATAATAAAAGCTTTATTTTTATTATTATTTATAGCTTATAGCTGGCTAATTACTAGCTAAGAAATTATAAAAAAAGCTATAATAATATATTAAATAATTAATTTACTAATATTAAAGCATTTAATAGCTTTTTATATAAATATTTAGCATTATTATTATAGTATTATTATTATATAATAAGGCTATTTAAGTGCTTATATTTATATTATTAGATTAATAGCCTTAATTATTAAAAGTAAAAAGCTAGCTTTAATATTAACTTTAGATTAAGTAATTATAATAAAATAAGTAAGTTATAATAGCTTTATATTAGTTATTAATCTTATTTTATAAGTAAATTAATAATAAAAAAATTAAAAAGTAGGTGCTAGCTGTCCTGGACTTTTATGGCTGTCCTAGAATTTTATGGCCAACTAAGTGGAAAAGGGTCCACTTAGTTGCCAATAGGTACAAGAGAAAAGTATAAGAATTTTGGTTACGCCCCTTTTTATGGAGCTTCTTAGCTAGTAGTAGCTAGCAAGACACGGATACATATTAACTACACGTTGCATGAAAATTCCTTCCAGGGTATAACAAATGGTTGCAATTCCGCGGCATAATCTACCCTAGGCTTCTACTTTGCAACTAGACAGCGAATCCGACGATGTCGTCAACCAAGTTACCTTGCAGCCCGTTGAAGCAGTCCGGTTTACTACGCCTCATAAGGCAGCTTGCTTCCACTGACGGCGTTAGCAGGTTGTCGCAAAAAAACGCGACCTAGTTGAACAGCAGTAATAGGATAGTTCCTCCTTGCATTTCCGTTGACACGGCTACTACACGCCTTCCAGCGGAAATAGGAGCTGAATTATACATACCAATTGTAATTCCACGGCTGCTGCGGCCTTTTTGTTCAGTCTGATATCAGACCACCAGCTGAGCTGGCGTTTAATCGGGACCATGAACGAGACCACGACAGACTTGGTATCAGGCCTATAAGGAAAATAAAGAGACAGGCTTGGATAATGGAACGGATTATAAAGTAAAAGTTTTTGAATCTAATAGCCCGGCTACGAGCTTTGAACCCTACCGCTCGACGAATTCAGCATAAAAGCTTGCAAAAAACAAGGCATTCACTTTTTACAAATACGTTTTAAAACAAGGCGAATTTCCGAATTTTACATCTCTCTGTGTGTGTACATGTTTTGTATGGCATATGCGTACTTTGCAACCACTCTTGACCGAGCATGCGCATTTGCTCTGCTCGTACACTGTGACAAGGGCCTAGCTTGGAGCAATTACTCAATTCATCTAATAACAGTCTTTGGTATCAAGGGTCCTTGGTTTTCCTCAAGGCCTTGAGGGACCGAAGCCGTCTATTTATACAAGAAGTCCGTGAGGGACTTTGCCCTGGGTCTCGTGACCGTAGCCCTTGTGTGACCAGCCATTTCCGTGTAACATACACGATGGCTCGTAGTTGACCCCATCACTCATAAACGCCGGATCTATATGAAGTGCGGCCTCGGGGTCTTGACTCATTCACGATCTTGCAGATCTTGTCTGGTTCTTTCGTTTTTTTGTTCCCAAGCTGATAATTATAATTGAATTGGGCAAGCTGCACACTGCCCCTTGTCACAAACGACAGCACAGGATATTGACAACACGCCTTGCTGGCCATCATGTCGCTGCCCCATTTGAGATATCTAGAGTTCTAGGGTCTACTCCATTCCGAAAAACGCTCCTTGCCGAGAATTAGCATGTTCCGCCAACACCATTCATGACGTCTCCATCGCCTATCCCTCGTTTCGCGTCGGGTCAAGCGTCCCGTTGCTATGTGACAGTTTCCCAGACTCCTCAGCGGAAAACTCGTCCATGAGACGAATAAAATCCGGCATGGGCGGAAAATCCGCAAAATGCCACTTGATGCGCTCCCAATCTGTAGCTCCGTTAGCAACATGTTTCGCAGGCCAAAGTCGGAACGGAGTCTTGTCTTGTGTTTACATAGCGGCCACCATCCGGCAAACTCCCAGTCAATAAGATACAACTTCCCATCTGCGGCTCGGATAATATTCCGCGGGCATATATCCGCATGAACAAAAGCGACTTGGTCCGGCTGGCGAGGAAACTCCGCAAAGTCGGTCCGCTCATCAAGGACGGATACGAAATCAGCAGACTCGACAAACGGACCAAGCCCGGCTGGTCCATCGTCTTCCACGCCGAGTGCTCCGTCGCGAACTGGTCCGCCGCCGACTGACGCGGCAGCCATGCCACCGAGCCCAGAGGGCGGGCAACATGCATGAAGCTGCCTCACGCTGTCCCACACCTGGGCGACGGCTTTGCGCTTCTCCTCGTCGGTCAGACGAGTCCACAGGTCCTCGAGAGATTCGCCACTTATGTAGTCCATGGCGATGAATAGTCCTTGGCGTAGCTGATATGTCCGATGGATACGGGGCAGAGGCACCGACGTGCTCGAGGCGGCATACTGCATGGCTTCCAGTTCCTGCTGCGAGCACGGCCCTTTGATCAGTTGCCGGCTCGACACTTGCACGATTTTCCGCTGCTCGTCGTACATGATCTTCCTGCCGAGGCGCATGCGGATGGGGAGTAACCATTCTTCGAGCCTGCGCACCAGGCTGCAGAGAAAGTTGCCCCAGAAGCCTTGGCCAATACCTCGGTCCTCTGCTGTAGTCATTCTGTCTCTGTGAAATTATGCGATGACAAATTTTGGCATTGGGCAGAGAATACAAGTTGTCGGAGCCGATATCCGAGTCGCTGTGCGATACGCAAACGCCTTGATCGGAGCTGAGCGACAGGCCGAGGGGATGGAAGCGCGGCAAGGCGGTTCAACAGTCGGTTGGGAAGAGATCAATGTTGCCTTGTCAGACAGGCGCATACGACAACGAGGGGAAGGCACATTCGAGAATTGTTTCAAGCAAGTCGAGGTGGCAAACGTTCGTCGGACGATGGCCGATGACCCCACGCGGGCAAGCAAGTAAGAAGCAGCTTGAGGGTTCAAATGTTGCACAAGAAGCTGCGGCCTCGAGGCGGCGAGGTCCCGAGCCGTCAACTGGTGTGTTGACAGATGGTGGTCGATGCTTTATTGGTCCGGAGAGCAGAGAGGCCCAAGCAGTGAGCACTAGCAAGGAAGAGGATTTGAGCTATCAGATCTGCGATGAGCCGATGTTTTTCACCCGCGCATTGATGACGGGGTACAGTCAGCTGATCGACGGCATATCGTAGGAGTGCATTTCCGCCTCTTGTCTTCTGATAAACAGTCAAGACTCAAGAGTGCGAGCCAAGACCTCCTGTCGATATTGGTGGTCAGACCGACTGTACCGCGATATCCACGTTTGTCATGACTCGGCAAATAGCACGTTGCATGGCTTGTCTGGGGGCCGCTCAATCTCGGAGAAATTGCAACAAGGTACATATTCATGACGTATTGCCATGACAATCATGTCATATGTCATGCAGTGAGAGATGAAATCAAGCGCCTGGGAGCTTGAGACGATACGTACTCGGCTGTTTGAACTGACCGACTTGTCCATGACTTGTCGATTTGAAAGCCTGTGTTTGATGAGATTTACAAGTGCGTCTAAGAGAAGCAAGACTGTGCTTCAAGACGGTGTCGAGTTTGTGCTTCACCGCGCTTTGTTATGCTGACGTTATACCGGCAAAGGCTTCGTTTGCTCGTCTGATCCGTTCGTGGAGGGTGATATGAGACAAGTTCTGGGCCCCTTCCATGTAATTCAATGCAACTCCCATGCATCATATTCCGGCCAGTGCGGGGGAAATTAGTATTACGTTTGGTTTGGAAAAGAGGGAGAGAATAATACTATGGGCTGAATCTGCTGTAGTGACAAGGCCAACGCACATTCATCTGACACTGAAAAACTATATATAACCCTCTTTCATCTCCCAATTTCACCGTTCAGCATCTTCATTCGCAAAGAATTCAGACAAACTCCATCAACAGCACAACTACCTACTTCATATCCATCCAACATGCAGTTTTCTACCCTCATTACTCTGGTTGTCAGTATGGTTGCCGTTGCTACACCCGTGGCTGCTGGGAAATGCTGCTCTGCCTCCTGCGGAGCTTGCCTGGGGGGGACCTCCTGCTCTGTAAGTTGCAACCGATTATCCTCTATCCAAGGTCTAGATTATCTGACCAATACCTAGACCAACGGTGAATGCAGCGGTGTGGGTGCTCCTTACCACCGCTGTTGCAAGAAGTAAAACACAGGACAGCCTGCATCAATTTGACGGCCGATTATTGTGGGTTAGTTTACCAAGTGCCTGGGTTATTGTTGCTCTTAGTAAAGAGGTACGCCGATCAGATGGACCAAGTTATCTTGGGGCCTGTTTGTATTCCGCACATTCATTATTGGAATCAATTGGTGTGGTGGAAGTCTTTCATTCGTTTAGCTCAATAAACGCCCTCAGATTCTCTAGCACTTTGATACTATAATCGTGAGAATCAAACTCATGCCATGGAGTTATTTGGGGCGAAAGACTGGGCAAAGTGGCACGGGATATTATAAATGTCACCGTAACCGCACCCCCTAGACCACGTAGCAATGGAAGTGACCGTTGATATTTTAGAGGCAAAATAAGGCTTTAGCAGCACCCAAGAGGTCAGTGGTGGGCTATTATGATACCTTGTTACGGTACCAAAGTCTGAGGTGGTCGCGGCGCGGTTGACCTGAGTGGCACGGTGCTATACATGTAATTTTATACCAGACGGTAAAAGGTATCAATTGATATATGTAGTGCTGGCTGGGTACAGGCAAGGTGCCAGCACCGTTATAAGCCACACGGTTACAGATAGTGCCAAAAGCCGCTACACACCCCCCAAAGAAAAAACACGTGACACGTGACACTTGACACAACAATAATACCAAATATATTGTACTATTTTCTAGTATATTATACTATTTTCTAGTATATTATACTATTTTCTAGTATATTATACTATTTTCTAGTATATTATACTATTTTCTAGTATATTCTACTATTTTCTAGTATATTCTACTATTTTCTAGTATATTATACTATCTTCTAAGAGAAATATTTTATACTCTTAGTTAAGAGGACTAGAAATAAAAGAAATATTACCAGAAATAGCTAGCTTTATTAGTATAGTTTAACTCTTATAGGGTAGCCTTGATGCTAGTTCCATACCATGTACTGCTGAGTATAGCAGCTCAAGTGCTATTAATTCAATTTCTAGCGTCGCCTTCCGCATGACGCAGCCCCATGTGCAAGGCTGCTGCCCAGGTCAAAACTCCATGCCACGATCCTCCTCGATTCTCCTCAATTGAACATCTCCATCATGTTATAGCACACGCGCTCCCCCCCCCTTCGCCATGGTGCTCACCCGCGCTCGAACACGCGCTGCTGGGCCAGAGACTCAACGTCACACGTGCTCACGCCCTGATGGTACGAAGCTCGATCTCCATGCCGATACTACGACTGCTAATTTGCAATAGCACCAGCCCGCGGGAAAAAGGGTAACAAAAGAAAGCTTCAGGACGCCCGACAACAGAGTACGATGGAGAGGGCGAAATTACTTGGCCGACGAAACGAGGATGAGCAGCAAAGTGTCAATTGTTCGGTCACATATTTCACTCCGACCGACCACAAACCCAACCCGATCGCCTCTTGGGTACAGAACAATCACTGGCCCGAATCTTTCTTCGATCGCAGCCTGGCTCAGCAAGCTCCGTAACCCCAAGCGACCAAAAACCAAGAGAGGAAAAGAGTGCCCGCTACCGAGACGTACGTTATAATGAAGAATTACAAGACAAAAAAAGCTACATGATGGACTCTGAGCAAGGAATTTCCGACGAGAGTAAAAAGCAAATTGTTATACTGTTAAACTCCGAGCAGGAGCCCCCGCAAGACTCGTCCTTTAGCGACACATTGTTCTCCAGGACATGCCAGAGCGTCGTGGATCGGAATGAAGCGCGGATAAATCGCGACATTACCCCCGAGCTTGTTCCTGCGCATCGTGGCGCGCGAAAGCTGGGATGCCTTGTTGAAAGTACAAACGAAGGATGGAGTAACTCCATGCCCTTAACAAACCCCCGCCCGCAGCCAGATTACTCTGTTGGTTTCAAGAGAGGGGCATTTTCTGAAGCTCAGCTGGAGAGAATGGCCCCGATGATTGGCAACAGGATTGCCGGAGATCAATCGAAGATTATGGCAACGTACCTAATTTACTTCCCATTTCTGTCATGCGAAGTCAAGTGTGGCTCTACGTCGCTGGAAGACGCGGACCGCCAGAACGCTCATACGGCAACATTGGCCGTACGAGGTGTTGTTGAATTATTCATGGTATTGAAGCGCGAACATGAGATTGATCGCAAGATCCTGGCATTTTCTGTCTCGCACGATCATCGACAAGTGCGACTTTACGCCCACTACGCTGATATTAAGGAGGGAGATGCAAAATACTACCGTTATACAATCCGCACATTTGACTTTACAGAACTTGATGGCAAGGAGAAATTCACGTCATATCGTTTCATCAAGAACGTATATGAAATCTGGATGCCGCAACATTTCTCGATGATATGTTCCGCCATTGACCAACTCCCTGGTTATTCGAATCCGGATGTGACCTCGCTTCAAGAATCCGCCCTTTCCCATGATCTCGAAAGGTACAGCCCGTCACAATCGCAGTCACAGTCGGAAATCGAATCTGCCCACGAATCGCAACAAGACGCTACTCCAAACACATCACTCACTGGGGCAGGTCCCGCCAAAGCGTAATAGCACCAAGGCGGTGCTAATATTACTCTCATTAGTCTTAGTTAGAAGAGTTTAGCGGATACAATCGAAACTTCATACTATAATTCTATTACGGCCTGTACAATCAGGTGTAAGGCAGTACACTTGCGTCGTGACAAGAGCCTTGCCATGTCATTATGACGGCGCCGCGTAAATTGATTAAGCAAAGCGAAAAGAGGAAAGAATGCCCTTCTTGCTTTACTTCTTTTATAAGAGTCTCTGAGTGCTGCGCTACCACAATCCCAAGCCTCATGTAATCAACAGCATTAATGGTGCCGCAGGCGGAAGCTCCGGAGGGCATAATACAAAAAGAAGCTCTGGGAAATGATGCTAGCAGCTTTAAAAGGCTTAAATTCAGAAGCTTTGATAAGCGTCAATTTCGGTCTGCCTGGCTTATTACTTGCACCTATGAAAAGGGCGTACATTGTCATCGGACCTAGTAAAGGCAACAGGTATATCCAGGACAAGCCGTCGTCTAGTGCTTGCGAAAACAAAACCCGGTCAAGACCATGCCCTGAACGACAGGCTATAAGAATTACATCCAGATGAGACAACCTGGGCGGCCTCGACTAAGCATTTGTAATCCGGTTTAAACACTCAACACCCAAACGTGCGGTTTTAACCTAGAGAAACAAGCTGCTGATTTTCCTGAAAGTCGTCAAGAAGGGGTAATAAAGCGTGGATAAGTAATGGAGTCCAAGGACCCGGGCACCGTACGCGATCAGCCCTTTCGAGCAGACTATGCACATAAGCACTCCCCGTTGACTGCTTCTGCTTCTGCTTGCGCAGAGCGTCGAGAGAAGCCAGAAGGCGCCTGCCACGGATGGCAAGGGACGTGGTGCGAAGAACTGGATGCGGTGACAGCCAGCTTGTACGGCGACATTGTCCAAGTACGGTGTGTCGCTTCGTGCAACCATGTTATCAAGTGTGGAAGGGAGCGCGACGGGCTTGCAGGGGAGCATGGCATCGTAGCCGTGGGTAGGCGCCGGGTGGTTTGTTCCTGAGACCATGCAGGACCAGGTGTATGTATAAGCTTTGGTTGGTTAGTTGGGAGGCAGGCCGTTTATGTGTCTTGGCAATTGATGCGCAGTTGGTGTAATTCTCCGGAGCTCAGGCCAAGATGCGTCATCTTCAGGGTTGAGACAGCACGAGATGAGGTCCGAGTAGTTGATGCGCGTGGATGTTGCCCAGTCACGTACTTTGAGTAGTTGTCATGTTTGCTTGAATCATCATCATCCTGTCTATTTAGTAAGACAAGCCTTCTTTTGGAGTTTACTAGGTTGAGCAGTCTCCAGAAGTGTTGAGACTTGAAACTCGACGGCGCTTTTATCAGGTCGTCTGCTGGTTCTGATTGATTTATAGGTATTCTACTAGAAACCTACCCTTTTTAAATTCTTACTTGAATTATATATTCTCCATATTAATATATTATGCGTCAAGATTACTAATAGAGAACGGAGGAACACAGATGAAATTGGCAGAAAATCTGGGCTCGGAGACTCGAGTGCTTGAAAGTGATAGCTGAATGTGTAAGTTTAGCAGATTTCACGCCATCTTTCAACTTATTCTGAATTTCTAGCATATTGTTATTTATTGGACTAGCTTGCAAGCTTTGTAGAAAAGAATATTTCTATCTAAATCTCGCCTTCCATTGTCCCAACTTGATAAATAGTGTGTCAAGAGTTCAAGGTAAATAGCAAGTCTGTCGTGTCATCATTCGTCGCGGCGCACTGTGAAATTTCTTGCCCGTACCAGTCCTAAAGTTGAAAAAGAAATATAAGATGCAAAAAAGGCCGCGGCAAACAGGACCTGGCGAGCACGGCGGGCATGTTGTGTTAGCAAAGCCCTTTGCCACCAGGATGGTACGGACGCTATTAAAAGCATGATAGGAAAGACTACTCACGGCGCTTGCCCAGAATGGCATCCCCAGGCCTAGCTCACGCTCGCCGCCGAGATGCGAGCCGAGGTCGAAGATGGTCGCCATTGATAAAGTCCCCAAAGACGCCCCAGCCAGCTCCGTGAGCGCCTGACCTGCGTACAGACTCGCCGTGCTGGAGCCCTCGCGCTGGGCTATATCCCCGAGAATGCCCTGCATAGCTTGTGGGAACGGGATTCCAAAGGACACGATGATTGTGCCTAATCGACTCGGCCGTGACAATTAGCCAGAGGGGGTTTCTTGGTCCAAAGAGCGCAGGGAACATACCAAGTATGATAAAGATGGCGCTGGTACCGAAGCCAATGATTACGTTGCCCGCAGCAAGCAGAAACAGAGTCAACCTGCAAACGAGGATATCGATGCCGTCCTGGCGTGGATGTCTAGCCTTCCTGCCCACGACCAAGTTCGCTGCCGGAACCAGTACTACAAGGACTACTACGGCACAGACGGCTCTAATGGAGAGGAGATAGCCAGCGCGAGCCAGCGTCCACTCTAGGCGTTTCGAGGCAAACTGAAGGAGTAGAGGGCTGGACTGGATCGCAAAGGAGTGCACGAAGATCAAGGCAAACCAGCCCAGGGTTCCGTCATTACGGCGAGCCATGCCGTACAAGCGTCGAAGAGCATCTGCCATGTTTCTTTGTCCAACAGGCTTACGCTAGACACGCCATTAGTCAAAGACGGCAAGACAGGTGACTAAAACGCCAATGATATTCATACCTCGGGTGTTCTCTCCCGGTCCTGCCGCGACATGTTGACCAAGGGAGAGTACTGGGAGAGTGTCATGGTTTCCGGAAGAAGGAGTACTATGACAAAGGACATAAGCATCAGGGGCGAGCAAAACTTGAAGGGCAGCCAGAGGTCTTGGCTCAGGAACCACGAGCCCAGAGGCAGGGCGACAATGTCGGTAATATGGATAGCAGCGCCGAATATGTAAAATACCACCGAGCTACCAGACTATTCAGTGCTGGCAAAAAACCGAGGGGAACAGAATGCACGAACCGTTTTTCTTCAGCGCAAACATCGACAATGACGCTGTTGAGCACCGCCGTGAGCATCCGCGAACCACCACCCAGTGCCAGAAACAGCGACCCGAACCAGATGGATTTGGGAGAAAAGACGTCGTAGAAGTAGCCTGCCCGACTCAAGTTAGAAAGCACACACGGGGCTCGCCGCGACACCGTACGGGACGCCCTCACACACGATCAGGAACCAAACGTAGGCGAGCGCCTGGCCGGCTATGCACAGCATCAGCACGGGCTTCCTCCCCCATCGATCAGCCAGCCGTCCAAACGGAAGGGTCAGCAGAAGACCTGCCAGGCAGATACGCCGACGACGTCAGCGAACACGCAGCTCTCGCACTTTGGTCCACGAGGAAAACGAACCGGGGATGCTGTCGAGGCAGCGCTTCCAAGCGCGCAGATACGCCAGGGACACCTGGATATCCGCCACCTTGCAGAGAGACTCGTCGACGTATCCGAGCGGCGGGGGCCCGATGACGCCGGGGTCGCGCGGGGCGTAAAATGCCCGGCAGACGGTCATTTCGAGGAGGCGGACCTCGGGGGCGGCCGTGAGCGAGCCGCCAAAGTCGGCCACGACGGTCAGCAGGCCGCAGAGCAGAAGCACCGCGGGCCGGTTGTACTTGGGGGACGAGCCGGGGCTGCACGCGGCGACGAGGGGCGCGACCTCGTCGTCTGTATGGGCGTCGTGGCCGTCGGACGGCGCGTAGCTGGTTTCCATGACGGCGTCGTTTGGATTCGGCGTGGACGCTGGGAAGGTAGACCTACGAGGGGCATGTCGTGTATAAGACGCATCTACGGAGTGCACGAGGTGCGTATTGGGCTGGACGGATGATTGATCCCTTCTGCAGGTCGGCAGCCTGCCATTGGCAGCCGTCCCCTGGGTCGTGACGACTCGGGAGGATGGACGTGACGAGTCATCTGGCATCTGACGCTGTAGCATTGTGGCGGGGAACAAGGCAGGCCTTTTGTAATACGACAGCCGGAGTATCTGCTGCAGCAACGGTTTGTCACACGAACAGTCTGTAGGGAGTGGTTGGCATGTCGGGTTATTTTTATACGCGGCGCGGAGTATACTTGCACGTAACACGAGACATTTTGAGACACGGCACTATCCGCTGTCCGCAGAAGGCTTCATCTTGTCCAGATACGAGCAGCAGCTACGAGTAGAGTCCTTCTGAGACCTGGCCGATGTGCCGGGTCAGTTCTACAGTTTGCAATGTTGAAATGTTGCAGATGGCTGAGGCACACGACTGCGTCGTGACTGGGCAGCAGCCTCACCGGTCGCAAGGGTTGAGCATGCCAACCAGCTACTCTGTACTTGGGTAGCATCTCCTGACGCACCCGGGCTGCCATCAGGTCATTCCACCCCGGGCAACAGCCTCTCGGTGGCTTTCGTGCGCCAGCGGCAGGTAAACAATGGCTTATGCATCGTGCTCAAGCCGTCGACGGGGTACACCGCCCTTTTGCCTGGATCAAGGTGCCTCGTTGGATGACGAGGATAGCTGTGTGCTGTTTTCGCTATCGAGCACTTGCAGCGTGCTATCGCTGGTAATACAAGATGGGGAAAACACAACATGTTGGACGTGCTACGATTAAAGCGCATAGTCAAGCGTGCGGCTCGAACGTGCACATGTCACAAGCAAAGTATGGGTTTTGTTATAAATAGCACAGGGCTTACGTGAGACGTATTAAGTATAGAAATAGGACAGTCAACTTGCGTTAGAGTAGGGTTTCAATTATGCTCGGAGAGTCTGCGAAATTGGCTAGAGAGTTAGCATTCCCGTCTTGCGTGTAGCATCTGCCACACATCAAGTGAACCTACATCTACTGCATGAAGATATAAGCCCAGCCAATCATTCACTTATCCGCTTACCTCTACTTGAACACGAGCTCTGAACCTCTTGCCTTTCGATTGGGCGTTTATGCGTTCGCACACAAGCTACAACTACTATATCTACTTTAACTTTTCCTGGCTAGACTGTTCCATCCCGCCCGTTGCAGCTTTATCCGCCAATTGGTCGACATCAACCGGGGCCGTGTGGTGGCCATGGACGAGTTCGAGCGCAGGCGGCTGGTACGACTTTCGCGCGCTCAAAATCCAGTTGGAGCCGGCAATGACAATGATGACCCCAAAGGCGACGACGCAGTAGTTCATGTTGACCGCATCGACCGGCCTCGTCGGGGGCCAGACAAAGAGGACAGTCGTCAGCAGCGTCCAGGCCACGCTGGCGGCATTGCAAAAGTACCCCACCGAGTTGGGCAGCTTGAAGCTGCGGTTCTCGGGGAGCATGCACCGCCCGCGCAGCATGTTGATGCCCGGGGGGATGGCGTAGGTGACGGTGAAGCAAACGACGGCAGCCGAGATGATGGCGTTGAAGGCGCTGGTCGAGCCGAGAAATATCAGCCCGAGGACAATGTCCCACGCGAAGCACCAGAGGAGCCCGGCCACCGGGGCGCCGACCGTCGGGCTGACGCGCGCGAAATGGCGGTTAAAGGGCATGCCGCCGTCGCGGGCGAGCGCGTAGGCTATGCGCGCGCTGGTGGCCATGTCGTCGATGGCGCAGAGGACAAAGGAGAGCAGCGGGAAGAGCATGAGGCAGATGCTGCCGGCCTTGCTCCGCGTGGCCTGGTAGTAGATCTCGAGGAGTGGCTGCGAGGACGAGATGGCCGCCGGGACATCGCTGATGACGGCGAGGACGGCGGCGATGTAGCCGAAGCCGGTGACGACGGCCATGACGATGGCGTAGATGATGAGCCGCGGGCCCTGGCGCGTCGGGTTCGGCATCTCCTCGATCATGTGGATCGTCGAGTCGTATGCAGTCACGGAGAATGCCCTTTGACGGCGGTGTTAGCTAGTGAGTTGCAGCAGGCGACGGATCAAGGTGTACTTGCCCCTGCAGCAGACCGAGCTGCCAGGCCCAGCCGTCGGGCCAGCCGGACTCGTTGATGAATCCGCCAAAGACAAACTTGGCGCTCTGAAAGTTGGGCGCCGCACAGGCCAGGATGGCCACGAGGCTGATGACGAAGCCGGCAAGGGTGAAGAACATGTTGTACTTGTTCAGGTGGCTCAGGAAGCGGTTGGCGAGCAGGTTGTAGCTCAGGGCAATGGCGTCGACGGCAATGTACAGGAGGAATCGCTGCCACGGCGTCTGCTGAAAGCCCGGGTACATGAGCTCGGCGTAGCTCATGATGATGCCGCTCACGAGCAGGCAGTTGGCGCCGGCCAGGCACACCCACGCGGCGAGGTTGATCCAGCCGGTGATGTAGCTGACGGCGCGCCGGGTCGACTTCCAGCTCGCCACGGCCGCCCAGTGGTACTGGCCGCCGGCGGTGGGATAGGCCGAGAGGAACTCGGCGAGCGAGAGGCCGCAGCACAGGTTGAAGCCGCCGGCGATGACGATGCCCCAAACGGCGCTGCTCGGCCCGCCCGACGGCAGGGAGGCGTTGACCGTCGTGCCGATGGCGCACCACGTGTTGACAATGGCAAAGGCCATCCCCAGCATCGAGAGGTTGGAGAAGGAGTTGCGGTCAAGGTCGGACTTGATGCCCAGCAGCTCGAGGGAGGCGTCGGCCTCGGCGGTGGCCTTGGGGCGCCGCTGCCGAGCGGTGCCGTGGTTTTCCTCCATCTTGCCGGCTCGCCTTGTCTTTTGAGCGAGGTGTGACGGGAGCTTCCTACACAGTGGCCACTCGTAGAGCTTGAGACCGTGGCCAGGTCTTGAGCCCTTGTGCAACTATCGTCGGTTCAAGAGTCGGTCCGTGCCGCGCAGTGCCACGTGGGGAAGGGGGCCGAAGTGATGGACGAGACCAAGCATCAACCATGCGCGAGGGCATGCGTGCTTTAAACCGTCAAATCCTCCTCGATAAGGCTCCGCAAACCCCGGAGTTGAATTCCGATCAATGTTGGTGAGTGGAGGGCCCGACATGTTGGCTAGAATCTTGTTTTCTTCTGGGGTTACGCAAAGATGGAGATACGTGCCTCGCTAAAGCGAAAAGGGCAATTGGTAGCAAAGGAAAGCGAGTCAGCGTGCATGTGGGTCCCTCGATCCTGGGGCAGACATCGGATTTTTCAATCTTCCTTTCCAGGTCACCCCTGACTCCTTTTCCGATTCGGGACCTGTGACCTGTTGTTTCCCCGCATATCGTCAGTGAGGCTGAAGCGATTCGGCAGGCATCACATTCCAATGTTCCCACCGACCCGGATCAGAATCACGAGGTCACGCAACGGGTGCGCCGTGTGCAAATGCAAGAGGGTAGGCCAGCCATCCGCTGTCAGACGTGCCAGTGCTCGGCCGCTAACTGTGCGTCTTGCAGCTCAAGTGCGATGAAGCCAGGCCCAGTTGCTCGCGCTGTCAGAGACTGGGCATCGCGTGCCCGGGGTACCAGAAACCATTGAAGTGGACGACAAGTTTGCGAACCCCCGGAGGGACATCGAGTTCCCCCGTGGCAAGTCCGTCGAGACCGCCTCCGAATTGGGCCGCCTACTCCTTCGCCCAGCCTCCGGCCGAACCTCCTGCCCTGACTACGGTCGACGTCTCCGGCTCCGAACTGCTGGATCAGTTCACGAACCCCCTCGTAACCGGAGCCAATGGCATAACACAGCATGATGGCCTCGCGTCGGATTCGCCGTTTGACCATCTTTCGGGGGGTACGACGCCCTCGTTTGAGCAAACTCCAGGTCCAATGTCTGGTGGCATGTACCAGCCGTTCGATGAGGATGGCTGCTGGCCAAATAGTCTGTTGAGCGAGACAAGGTCGGAGTTCGACATGCCAACGCTCTTTGAGTCTCCGAGCCAGCCTTGGGGGTCTCGTTGCGAGATGCCGCTGGCGCAGGCGCTGCAGGATCACACGTCAATCCTGGTCGAGTACTATTTCAAAGAGGTGTGCGGAATGATGTCTTGCTACGACAGTCAAATGAATCCCTACAGAACAACCATTTCCAACATTTGGTCCGGCTCCCAATCGCTCTACTACGTCACCCAGAGCATGGCTGCTGCCTGTCTTTCCGACGTCATGCCCGGCCTCTCTTCTCTCGGTAAGCAGCTGCGAGACCAAGCAGCCTTGTGTCTGTCGATGGAAGCTCGCGAGTCTCAAATGGAAACCTCATCCCTACTGGCACTCGTCATGCTTGGAATGAGCCTCAGCTGGCACGACCCTGACAGTGTAGGCCAGCTCGAGTTTGAAATACTGGCCAAGACGGTCTCGTCTTCGGGCAGCGGCCAGATCAACTCGACTTTGGCCCATAAACATAAAAGGGTCTTTTTCTACAACTCCCTCGTCTACTGGCAGATGCTACTCGCCTTCGTGACGGACCGCGATTCCAATCTCCAGGGCATGACCCAAAACCAACCACAGCCAGCGCCATTCGAAGGGCCGGAAACATCGGAATCACACATACCACATCCTCAAACTGGTATCGGCATCCAAGTTCAGAGGCTCGTGGCAAAAGTGGCAAGCCTTGTTAGGAAGGAAAGAAATCGCATTCGCAATCGCCAGTTTGCCTCTAGAAATGATATTGACCAAGCCAAAACCGCCATTCTTGACGCGGAGCGCCTGCACTCGGAGCTGTGCGCAATCCAGCTGCCGCGTGAGGATGAGATTATCGACTCGGGCGATGAGATGACTCCGGCAGATCATCTCGTCAAGGTCGCCGAGGCATACAGGTGTACCGGTCTACTCCAACTCTACCGCAACTTTCCAGATCTGCTGTCGGCCCATGCGTCATTATGTAAACAAAAACCCCGGTCCGTCAGCTCGAGCACCCTTGAGGATTCTGGCCCCAGCTCAGATGCAGCATTCTCACAAGACGTGTGGCTGACTGGGCTGGCCCTCCACATTCTCGACTTGATACAGGATATTCCTACATCATCGAGGAGCCGGTCCATCCAGCCGTTGCTGTTTGTGAGCATCTGCAGTGAATTGGCTCTTGGCCGCGGGTCTGTCTCGCTTCCCGACGTGTTGATACCGCCCGTGGCAAGCATTGCCGCCAGCCCGCGGTTCAAAGCGCCGGCGACTGACCTCGATGTTTTGCGTGCAAGAAAGTTTGTCATTGCGCGCCTTTCGTCGTTTGAGAATATCCTCGCCGCCAAGCCCATACGGCGAATGCTGCTACTCGTTAAAGAAACGTGGAAGTGCATGGAAGAGAAACAACAGAATGTATACTGGATGGATGTCATGATGGAAAGGGGCTACGGGACCCTGATGGGGTGAGCTACGCGGCGAGTAATGATATTATCTGAGGCTGTGGTTGCATGTGTCGTTGTTGTATGATGCATGGGAGAGCGTAATGTGCCCCACGGCAAAGTCAAGTGGGTAGGAATGTAATGTGCTGGCCTTTTTTGCTCAACGCCGCGTCCATGACGGCTGGGCCGCGCTGATAGACATTAGAAGATGTCGGCATCTATTCATCGGACCGTGTAACAGCAGGGACCCGATCCCATCTTTTGTTCATTTTCATTTCCTTAATCTCGCAAGCCTGAGGGGAGCATTTCCCACAGAAATTCAGTCTCACGTTTCCAAGTTGTGCCATTGATGTAATTTTTTTGTTAAATTTTTTTTTTTGTTTCTCATTCAACTACGCCTTGGGCAGCACATCGTGTGCGCCAAAGACGTCGGCAAACGGATCATTCGACGGGTCCGGCTCATGCCTGTACTCCATGTAATCAACCACCTTCTGCACCAGGCCCGGGTGCTCGTCCTCGTACACGTGCCTCAGGAACGAGACCATGCCGTCGACGCCCGCGCTGACGCCCGACGTCGTCCACACCTTGCCGGCGGCCACCCACCGCGCGCGCGCGATCCAGTGCGTCCTGGGCCCGCACGCGACGACCTGCTCCCACACGGCCTTGTTGGACGTGGCGCGCAGGCCGTCGAGCAGGCCTGCGCGGGCGGCGATGCCGGAGCCCGTGCACACGGTGAAGAGGTACCTGAGCGACGGGAAGACGGTTTTTAAAAAGGCCATCTCGGGCTGGACCTGGTCCGTCGGGAGGCTGCCGAGCCCGCCGCCGAGGATGAGCACGTCGAGCGGGGGCGCCGTGTCGAACGTGTGCGTCGGGAGGTAGACCTGGGACGCTTTGAAGGTGAAGCTGTTGGAGGGCTGGGCGGCGGGCGGCCCCTCGCTGGGGTTGGCGGGCGACAGGGGCATGGGGACGCGGCGGTCCGTGGCGACGGGGCGCCCGATGATGGAGAGGGTCAGCTTGGAGCTGGGCAGGCAGTCGGCGAGCGTGTTGAGGCACTCGAGGGGGCCGGCGACGTCGAGGACCTCGAAGCCGGGGTAGAGGAGCACGCCGTAGGATAGGGGGGGTGATGACGGGGGCGCGGCCATGGTTGTGAATCGCGGCAGGGCCGTTGGCGAAGAGACAAGATGGCGATGGCGATGGCGGCTCGGTAGTAGATGGTCGATGGTGGAGGTGGCAGAGAGAGAATGTTTGCAAATGAGCATCAGATGAAGGGATGGCGGGACAAGGCAAGACGCTGGGCCATGTTGCGATGGAGGAGGGGAATTGCACGATGACGATAGAGGCCATAGAGGGGCAATTTACACAGATTTCCATGGAAATGGCCTGGAGGATCCTGTTACGTTATGCTGTCGTTGCATGCAACGTGGATTGTTGCCCGGGCCAAGAAGCAGTCCTATTGGATGCCCAGGATGTCGACTCTGGGCGTGGAGGATGTACATGTACGGAGTACGTCGACACGTCTGGTATACCAGACTACCTAAGTACCTAGGTAGGTATTGGGCGCCGGACCTAGCGCCACTCGGCAAGCTTACTCGCCGGCCGTTTCGGCTCGCCGGGAACGGCCGTGAGTCGATTTGGACGCGGTGCTCAAAGCGGCGACATCCAATCATTGTTGACGACGCAGCCACTCCGCGACGACATGTGTGCAAACGCTGAGATGACTTTATTATTCCGCGAGTTTTATTTGTTTCCCCCAACTGGTGAGCAAGATTGCGGGAATTTTCCACGATCCACCCCAGATGGCCCCGCTGAAGAAACTGCATCGACCTTTTTAATGAGATTGGATGGAGTACTGGGCTTCCCTGCAAATGTACCGGCGGCATATTGGGGGCAGAGGGGCTCCAAAAGCCCACTTGCCTGCCCGAGATCGAATCCTTGGAATCTGGTCGGGCTCCTCGTGGACAAAAATGCTGATCAAGACCGTCTGCAGAATCGTCTCTTCCAAGAGCATCATGTGGCCCAACAAGGTTTTTGCACATGTCCAAGAAGGGACGGTGTGGCAAGGACTCGGCGGAGCGTGTGGACTCTTGGAGTAATCACTCAATTCATCTGCTACTAGCCTTTGGTATTCGAGGACTTTGGCTGTCTTCAAGACGTGGATGACCACAGAGCTCTATTATACAAGAAGTCAGTGAGAGCCTTTTGCCATAGGTCTCGTCGTGGTAGCCCTCGTGTACCACCCGTTGATAGTCGACATGGTGCGATTACCATGACACAGGAACCTCAAAAATATCGAATAGACACAGCAGACGCCTTCTACAGTTTTAAAGGTATACTATGCAAGGCGCTCCAAGTATGAGCAGTCTCCCAGTCCCCATTAGTGCTATTCTCAAACAGTTTATCCCGTCAAGTCGAGGTAGTAGCTTCTTGCTTAGGACCCATCTCACGCCAAGCAGAAGAGCACTGCGCACAACACCACAAACTGGTGGAAGATGTCGTACCGACTCGACAAACTTGGCGAGTCGCGCACGGGGTCCAATGCGGCAAGCCAGAGCTCGTACCTTGACATTGGTCCCGTCATATTTCGTCAACAGTTTCTAAGACCGGTACCGCGGGTTCCCCTAGTGATGAGGGTCACGTCGCTCTTGAGCGAAAATGCCGTTGGCCGCAATGAACTCTCGGCCATGACATGTTGATCTTGACTCAAGGTTAGGACAATTTTGCCCATTTCGCCGCCCCGGGGCTTGTGTAGACCTGAGGGAATCTGAGAAATTGGTAAAATAAACCGACACGGGCTTGATAGGAACGACGACGTGGCGCCAAAGCACCCGCAGCACTTGGCCAAAAACATCCCTCACCTCTTCCGGTTTATGCTAAGACAGCCCACCAAAATCTACGCTGCTAGGGGAGACGTTTTTTTTAACGTTCCCATGGGTAAGCTGTTTTTCTGCAAGGCGGCCTTTTTGTCGATTTCCACGACTCGGTCGAGTCGCACGGCCGAAAGCTTAAGTGTCGATCAGGAACTCCGGCAAGCGCGCTCACAATGACATGCGGGTCTTTCCATTCGTCACGCAGAGGATACCGTCTCTGAACTGAGAGGTGCGGACCAGGGCCAAGACCTGCAAGAGAGTATGCCAGTGGCATGCTGGCAGCATCTTGTATGTCGAAAAGGCACTCCTCTCCAACGCCAGTCGCCCTCTTGCAAATCTGCCGCTCCGGAGCCCGCCTCGACGACTTTTCCGGCTTCGTCAAAGCCTAGCGGATCCCAGCAGATGGTTTTTAGCACAGGATGGACATGTGGGTGGCTTCAATGTTACGCTCCCCGCTTGAACTCGGACAATGGTGTCGTCCTCTGCGAGTGGCGTTTGCAAGTCTTTGGTTCTGCCAGGGTACATCGAGTCAGGACTGCCGGCCACACGTCTCCAGCTGCCGAGCGTCCTACACAAGACGTTTTTGTTCCGATAATGTGCCAATTGGTGTCGATTAATACTACCAGGCCTTACCCGTCGGCGTTGTTGGCTGACTGTGCAAGGCTCTACTGGTGCCCTGTGGTTGTCGTGTGCTTGTCGTTGGCGACATGGCCTGCACCAGACTTGCCTCTTTTGCCAGGCACGGACCTTGAGAGTCCAATGATCTTTTACAGCACGTGGGACGATCAGGGTCTGGGATGGTTGGTAAATCACCGAGCCCCAACTGTGTGCTCGCACCACGGGCGGTGCACAGCGCCAAGCGGTCCGCGTCACTTATTGCGTACTGAATGTATAGCCATGTGTGATATTATAAGGGGGGCTGTAACTACTTAAAAGGAATTTCATATAAGTTATCATGGGAATATTACTACTCCCCTGTGAATCACGATGAACAGCTACTAAGATCTTGTAAAAAGTCGAGCACCTTGTGGAGAGTTGATTCTAGGGGTTAATAGCCACTCGCGACAACAAGCCCTTCAAGGAGCCCGCAACAGACATGTCGGGCTGCTATGTCCGCGACGACAGCCCGACGCTGCAGGCTCGTCCCCCTACTTATACCGAGGACTGCACCGGCACAATCGAATACTGTCTCCGCGGATTCTACAAGCACCACGGAGAGGACTTTGCCGACGCCGACGCCTGCCTCTGGTCCCGAGGCAAGGACCCCAAGACCCTCGACGCCTATCGCATCCTGAACAATGACGACTACCGCGCTGGCATCCGGGCTCTCCAACAGGGGAACCAGATCTACAATCGATACCTGCTCATCACCCGTCTTACTGACACCCACGTCGCAGACGACAAGGACAAGGAGGGCAACGACATTATCAATCAGCTCTGGTGGTCGAACGAACGCCGCGTGCCTCTGGCCCGCGAATCGCTTGACCTGGCCAAGCGCAAGTTTGCCACGGCCTTTGGGCCAGAATTCTCGGGCGAGATTAACCAGGCTATTGACGACGCGAGGGCCAAGCTTAACGCTGCCTGGACTCAGGTCAAGGAGACTAATGTCAATCACATTTCCGACCTGTACGGGTGGTTCCGCGGAAAGACGGAGGAGAAGTACTACAAGAGCTGGTAGATTACTTCGCATGGTAGATGCAACTATCAGAACAGACATGGAGGACTACGACGTGGGCAATAGATGGATGGCCGGGTTCTTGTGCTCTGGGGAGTATATGACGAGTCGGCTAGCTACCCGAGTACCTGGACTAATGTTATAATTACAAGGATAACTAAGAACCTATAATTAACTCATATTCAACGGGGAAATACAAGACATTGACGGCTGAGGTATACAAGGTCAACTATAACAAGTACTTGTGGGGCTCCCTTTTACTTGGCGTCGTTAAACCGTGATAATATTGTGTCGAGGGATTTAAATGCACAAGCTGCACCGGATATAGTTTCTGGCTAGCTGTAGTGGCCAACTTGCGGCGTGCCTATAACAGCTAGTCACGAGTAATAAGAAACGCATAAAGACTACACCGTTCAACGAGTAAGCAGGAAATAAAAGGTCAATTTATACGCCAGGCTCCCCAGCTACCAGGAATGTAAACACGCCTGTGACGACACGCACAGCAACGGCATATGCTTGATCCTTTTCGGCTCCGCGTCCAAGGTTGCCTCTGGCCTTGAGGCACAATGCGCTGCGGCTGCAGGCGGTGAGTTGAAAAGAGGAAGACGCTCAACTTGCAAGGGGGCCCCCGTTCAATATTTGGTTTTTGGAAATCGGCACTAGGATTTCACAGGGATGCGAATAGTACCGTGGGACGTGATGGGCATTTTCAGCCGGTAAATATACTGGCGGCCGCAAGTAGTCTGGTACTATTACCTTTTATATCCGTGGTGCTAGAAGAGCTAGAGTATAGAGAATGTAGACGAGTTGCGATAACTTGGACCTTGCGTATATATACTGCCATGTGAGATACATTGCCAGATTTGAACTGCTAGTAGGTTACAAGGTGCGGTGTTTAAAAAGGAGTTGAGAGAGTTAAATCATATCAAGAAACGTCTGGTTTAATAATTACTATATACAATAGAACCGGACTAGGCAAAAGGAATATACTACTTTACAGATGCTATTTATAATTAAACTTTATATACCGCTTTGTTGTCGATAATTTATATTTTTGCCCTTGACTTGGCTCTGGTTTTATCGAATTAATACTAGGCATAGGCAGCACGCTCCAAAGGTTGTTATTGGTATTCGCTATGCGGTAGCCGCTATTCGCCTAAATAGCACGAGCGATATCCTCCAAGCCCCTTTGGTATCCTTATAGTTATAATAGTGTGTATATTTAAAGCCGTAAATAAGGCCGTCGACTTTGGCGTTATTAATTCACCGGGCCACTTTTATCTTATACTTGCAATTAGCAAGCGTTTATCCGAAAGCCTTTCTAAAAGCTCCGCTCTTAAAAGCCTTGCTCAGGTTTTTAAATAGACTTTTAAACTTTACAGCTAGATTTAAAAACTTATTAGAATAGACGTGTTTTCCTTGAAGTAAATCGCTTAGCTCCTTTTCCGACACGGTAACCTCGGCGTCTATATTAAGAGCCTCGTGTTTATTTAAGTCGCTACGAATAAATTTATATATTCGTTTGCCAATATTAGACTTGTAGAGTCCATAAAGGACCTTGACACCAGCGGGTTATAGAATATCGGCGGGCGAGCTCTCTAAGTCCTTTAATACTAGTTGTTACACTAGGTTCACACTCATAGTCTAGGTTGTTAAGGTCGAGCCGGACAAAGATGATGTTGTGCCGGCCCGGCGCTCTGCTGTAATCGTCTAGAACATCTTCTCGGCCGTGTCCCCGGCGCTTATAGGCAGCCCGTCGTGGTCCGCCCACCAGCCGCTGGACCAAGCCGTCACGTCGATTTCAATAGCGTTAGCTCCATTCTTGAGAGCATCCTGTACGCCTGATTCTTGGAGAACTCGGTGAGCAATAGCGTAGAAGGGTCAAGTTTGGTCCTACCTGGCTGTGATTTGTCCACCACTGGAATCAACGGGCTCGGTTGTTGCCGAAATCGACTCTGCTGGTGCCGCTTGAACAAGTGGTTGACTGATGGTTATTGCGGCCAATATGCCGTTCAAAATATGATAGAGGAGCTTCATGTTAAGGCCATATTACACGAAAAAGACCCTACAGTTGTGAAGCCTAACAAATGGGCTTCACCTGGAAGGGTTGAAGCAGGCATGGCTTTACGAGAATTAAAGTATACTTCCACCACCGGTTGCTTATACTGAATACAGTAGCACGCAGACTGGCTTGCCGACTAGATAATGGTCCAGAATCTCCTGGCGTGATTCAAGTTATTACATCCCCCCCATGTGGAGTGTGTATCATTATCCGAAACTCAGTTTTCGACTACCGGAACTTGTCCTGGGGCTACTTGTGCCAAGCCGTACATGGATGGCCTATAGAAACCCGGCATTGGTATCGTAGAGCAGATGACGAGTTTGTCAATATAGTGGCGTCATGTTGTAGTCCAGTTAGTTTGTTCAATGCTTGGGAGCCCTTCTGTCATTACGGAAAACCTCCATAGTAATCCTCTCCACAATACCAAGTTTTGCCAAGTCTGTCTGTTGTCGGTCTACCGAACAAGGCTCCCTTATTCTCAGACTAGACGCCCGATTGATAGTAGTACAGAAAATGACATGCTCTGCGGAAAAGAAGGAAGAACTATAATACAAGTTTTTGCTTACTCAACACACTACAAGAATACTCCAGACTGCTACAAGTAAAACTACAGCCCTGTGAGCCAAAGCTTTCCTACGGCGGGGGAGTGTATGCGTAGCAATACACACCTCGACGGGCACAAAGTTGTTTGTGTTTGCGCGCAAACCCTGTCGCCCGAGTAAGATGTAGAGACTTTTGGCTACTCACTACCCTGACATGGACACATGCAGTATGGGAAACGGCCTTGATTAAAGGCGTGGGCTGGAAACGATGGAGAAAACGCTTACAGAATGGCGCGCTATCAACACAGTGCTAGTGATTCGATGTGGTTATACAAAGCACTGGCTATGGCGTTCTCGATCCATCTGAGCAGTTTGGAAGGTATCAGACAGATGGTTACAGTCATACTCGGGAACAGTACGGAGAGCTGCTTGGCAAGGCGTAACGGATCAGTACATAAGTCGGGCACATTGGATGCTACCATTCGGAGTACATCTCAAAGTACGTGGACCTGTGAAAACAGGGATACGGCATTCCCCAGTCTCGGCCAAGCCACGCGCGCCAAGATAATATCTGGTTTCTTCACCCCGTTTCATGGAGTCGAGAAAGGGTCGTCCTCGCAATATCGCATCGGACCAAGCCCATAGACAGCAAACTAAAGAGCTTCTTGAGCCAACTGCATCACTGTTTCAGATGAAGCGGCCAGCGAACTAGATTCGACCATTTTGAAGCTAACACGAATGAATTCTGGCTTCCAAGGCTGTCGCTGTTGCTGCTGAACTCGAGCTTTTGAAACTGTATTCGAGCTCGTTGAAGCGGTTGGATTCGCGCCTGTGTAGCTGTGAGAATTGATTCATTTCCTAGAGCTCCTTTCATTTTCCCCTCTGGCCGCATCAAGTTGCTTGTGGTGTTGAGGTGCGCAGCCTTCAACGCCAAAACGGCAGGATCGCGATAATGCACGAAAACGCGGACCGGAGCTAAAATTCAGGCTAGGTATAGTAATTTAAGGCCTTTTAGACTAATTATTATTCAAGTTTAAATTATACAAGGCCTGTGATCATAGTGGCGTGGCACTCGGGACTCCTATTAAAAACCCAAAGCTGCAATGTTTGATTCAGCACCTTCTATTCCAGCTTTACTTCAACACGTCTGGAAATGAAGTAAATCGGCTGCATATGCAAGCTACGTATAGCCAGCTACTAGTACAAGCCGGTACTAGCTAGGTAGTAATATGGGAGCACACGTGGCACGCCAACAGTCCCTTCCGGGTCGTCACAGTTTTGTTTTACAACGGGGGAAGTTGTCAATTTTCTACTCGTCGTACAATTTATGAATCTACCTAGGTACTTGTCAGAGGTCCCTGTGGCGCTAAAAAGTGATGTGACTTTCTTCAATCATCTTTTTATGCTCAGTCCTGATTGAAAAAGTCGTCAATTTCAGCGTCTGTCAACGGCGCAGGCTCAAGATTCTCGGTAATAAAAGGGATAAAGCTGCTGACCCTAGTAAATACCGTGGACTCGCCGCAGTAATTTTTCTTTGCGTCCTGAAGAACCTTTGACGCGACACCAATCAAGGTTCCCGTTTGCTGGTCGATAAGAGGACCGCCGCTATCCCCATAGCACAGCGTCTTGCCACTTTCACCAGCACATACTGTGTCTTGACCAGTTATACTGTGTACAAGCCTCCCCTCTGGATCATGATCTACGCAGTACTGTGGTGACTTAATAGGGACAGTGATCTTGCCAAGTTTATCCACACGAGATTTGTCTCCGGGAGCTTGCCGGCCCCTTGCCTATTCGTCAACACCTCTCCAAAAACATGTCATCGTGCAGAGTTTACTAGCACTTACCAGCCTGCTGCTGCAGCAATTGAATCAACCGGCGGAACCGCGTTACTTTCCGGTAGGATCGCGTAGCTAATCGTGCTGCTGTTCACAATCGGGGTTGATAATTTTATGATGCCAATATCATTGAATGGATGGATCGGGGATGGTATGTACTTTGGATGGAGCTTGTAAGATGCAACTCGTGCATCTACGCCGCCCATCTGCACATTCTATAAAATTATTAGCTTGATGCAAATGAACAAAAGTTTGCAAGTAGCACAGAGGTTCTAGCTACGCAGATGGCGTAAGGGAATATCATTTACTTACCAACGTTCCTGCCTTTACAGAAGCGCTCTTTAAAAGACAGTGACCAGCAGTAAGAACAGTTTTTCTATCCAGTAAACTGCCTCCGCAATGTTGCTGGTTATCCTCGTCGTAAATATTAACAATAAATTTAAATTCACCATCTTAAGCAACTTCTCCGCCAATAACTCTCCTATCGATAGCTGGTGTCGCTGCCGAAATAGCAGAAAACGCGGCAGCTAGTAGAATAGCAGCCTTGGGTACCATGGTCAAGACAGGAGTTGGTCGGTGGACTGCTGATGTATAAGTTTCCAAAGAGTTGTCGATTGCTCAAGAGAAACGGAAGGTGCAGCACAGCCTAGTATTAAATCCTACCGGACTTGCAGGTCTGACTAGTTACGACATGTATTGACTCGCGCGCATACGCTTTAATTTTGCGTTTTTATATCCACGCATGTCGTCATCATGCAAAAAGCGTGGGACTTGATATAATGCTGTTGGGAGTGCCAAGGTATCTGGTACCTAAATAGCTACCGAGATATGCTTACGAGTTATTAACGATGCACTTATTAGACGCGGCCTTGACAATATCAAACTAGGAAAATAATAGCAAGGGTGTCCCGGGGATGCGTAAATAGATTATGTATTCAGGAGTGTAAGTGGGGCTTTATATGGGCTTGAGTGCCAAAGGTACCCAAAAATTCAGGGCTAGTACCCTGTATATAATATTAATTACGGGTCTGGTATCTTGGTTAATGAATCGTGATTATTATAGTAGTAATATATAGTACTTGATTTGTAATTTGTGAGCTATATATTTAATCCCTGTAAATAAATTTTTTATTCAATTTTAAAAAAAAAGCTCCATAAAAATACATTAATTAGTATAGTGCAATTGGTAATATATATCTCTGCCGTGTAAAATTATAGCACTGCGCTGTAGCTTTTTGTGGTGCTGGCACTATACTGGATTTTTTTACACTACTCGTGCAACGCCCCACAATAGGTTGTTCAGTCAAAGCCCTCACCACCTATGGTGCACCGGGGAGGAGAACACTAGTGGACAAGAAGGGAAAGGGATTGATCGGAGAAGGAGTGAGTGGAGCGTTGAATACCGCTAAAGAATGCGAATTTTCGGAGAGGGGAAATGGAAAAACGATACGATTCAGAATAGTTTATGGACTTGGATGGATCATTAGGCTTGCGCACTATTAGGTTGGTGGAGCGGATTGAATCTGGGAAGACAGTCGGGGTCAAGTTCTTGCTTCCTGACCAAGTTCCTCATTAGTTAATGCTACGGCTAAGGCTTAGGTTCTGTTTAAACAACGGCGATACAAGTATAGCACGATCGACTTGGAAGAATCTGGTCACCATGTACCTCTTTTCCCCTCTAAATCGACTCTGACTTTATTATTGCGTGATGGACCAAATTATACCAACACAGACAAGCTTAATGCCTACAACTTAATATTACCTGGCTCCTCCGAGAAATCTATAATATTAATTATAGTATCGCCTAGTAGTATAAGCAGCTATAATAGTATTAATAATAACAAATAGAATTCCTTTGGCGATAATACCGAGCTCCCCTTAAAAGTCGGCCTTCAAGATTCGGACATAGATTTGGCGGCTGCGATCCCTACACCAAGGTCTTGAGACAGCGACCGTTTTATGCTCTTTTTTTTGAGTATAAAAATGTTGTCAATAGGCAGGAGGGGCCGCGTGAACGCGTTGGCGTGCCGGTTCAAAGTAAGATACGGCCCACGCCTGATCTCTTGAAGATGTCAACAATACAGCTCTGTTGGTTGTATACAGACGGCCCGTCCTGCGGCCTACATACACTGCAGCCTGCGTGCCGGGTCGTAATATCACATGCAGACTTATCTAATAGTCTCAAGCTGTCTGAAAAAAATAAACAAACAAGGCACTACAACTTATCGCGAGGTGGCTGGCTACAAGTTCAATAGAAGTAGAATAGTCCTTGATTGAAGCTATCTAACCAGGTTATTGGGATCTTACAAAGGTATGCTAGCTGCCTGCAACTGCTGCCTCGTAGTTATTCACATCATCGTCGTCAACACATGTCCCGCCACCGCCTCCCCACTCCCCACCCAATTCTGATTCACAGCTGGTCGATGCAGCCATGCATAGCCTCAGGACTCTTTAATGCCTACGGAGTCCAGCCGAAGGGGATGCTGATGCCGTTCTGGATTTCAGGCTCCGTAGACGATCCGGTCCCCCTGCTCTGGAGTTGATCCAGGCCACTTCGAACGAAACCACTGCAATATTTGAGGTGGCACCGGTCCAGCCCCCTGGTCTGTAGACGGTTGAGTCCCCTCAAGCTGCCCTGTGGACGGTCGAGTCCCCTCAAGCTGCCCTGTAGACGGTCGAGTCCCCTCAAGCTGCCCTGTAGACGGTTGAGTCCCCTCAAGCTGCCCTGTGGACGGTTGAGTCCCCTGCCCTGGAGGGGATACAGTCACCTCAGAGTCACGGGCCTTCTCCAGATCGGCCGTCTTGCATCCCTTGGAAGCTGCTTGAGAAAAAAAGCCATAAGTGTCGGCATGCTCCAAGTTCTGCGCAGCCGTGAGTCCCTGGATGGCTTTCAAGCCGTAGCTTGCTTTAAAATCCTTCGTGCCCACGAGGGAATGCGAGAGCTCGTGTACGAGGGTGGACGGACGGTCAAATTGGCCACAGCCGCCCTCACGAAGGTTAAAGAACGGTTTGCAGAGCTGCACACGAGTCCCTAGCCTGTCACCCACCTTCGTATCGGCCACTGCCGTGGCATCCTGCCCCGTCTCGGGTACCGTGCACGACCCGATGACCTCTTTACAAGTGACGGAGATTTTACCGCCTTGTGCCGCGCCGCATTCGGCCGCTATCTGTTCATACCGCTTGGCGATTTTGTCCCGCTGGCCATCGTTTTCCTTCTTGAAGAAGAATTCAAACAGCTGGCTGTCTTTTTTCTTTAACTCCTCCACAGCGGCATTTGCATAATCGGCGCAAGACTTGAGCGCAGTCTCGATGGCAGCTTTTTGATCGCAGTCACCTTCGACTGACGCACGTTTGCCCATGTCGTCACCAGATGCGGGCACTGTGCGGCAGGCAAATTGTGCAAATCCCGCACCTGAATTGGGAGAAATGGCATTGTTGTTGTTGTCGTCGTTGCCACTGCGTCTCGTCCAGGCTTTGCCTTGGCAGCTTGCACAAGCTTCCGCATTCGCCCATGCCCAGGCAGCAAAGAGTAGGACCTGCCTCATGACGAATAAATAACTAGCCGCTGGCTTTGTGAGTCTTGAAAGAGAGTAGAGAAAGGAATGGTTGGTGATGCTCCAAATTCACCGGAAAGAGGTTGTTGACCTTTGCTTTATATAATCCATAGTTTTCCATACAAAGTGAATACATATGTACGTATAAACTAGTCGTCTATCAACTGTAATTACACTCGGCATGGATAGAGGGGGAAAACAAACAGAATCTCGAGTGCGGAAATTACATGATACGACATGATACTACATGATACTACAGTGACAAAGCATGTCGCATGAAGATGATCCCTGATGGCGAGGTTGTGAAACAAACCATGGCGAGGTTTCGAAACAAGGTCGTGCAGGCACTTCCCCGGTTTCTTCACTGCTACTCTTAGTCAGTCCGATGTGATGAAAACCAAGTCCCCTAAAAACAGCCGCGACAGGGATTCCGAGCCAATAAAAAAACGGCATCTAAAAGGTACTTTATTCTACGCCTAATTTATATCACAATAGAAGTACCGGTAGGCTTCTACATTACAAAGAGCTACAGTACATGACACACACAAATTGGGCTCAAGTTATTAAGTCACTCGATGCCATCAGCTGCTGGCAGGTGCGATGTGGATTTCGTGACCTCACTGCCGCCTTGGCTGCTTTTAAGGGACAGCAGGCAAGCGATAAAACTCTGCCAAAAACGAAACATGCCGACTTAGCACTCGTCAAGCGTGAGTACATATGTAGGCTGTTGTAATGTTTACTTACTCGTCACGTACAGTATTCAATGTTATTGACCCGAGGCGCTGGAGCTGGAGGTTGCCAAGGATTCCCTACCCCCCGAGCTGTTAGTTTGGCTGACAACCGCGGTCGATTAAAAATGTCGATCACTGTAGCTAATCGTGCCACGCCGCGCCAGCCTTTTTTGGGCCTCGTAAAGCTCGCACCATCAGCCCACCCAAAAACGCCTTGCTGTCTACATGTTGTACGCCTTTCCCCGCCGTTGTATTGTGTCATGAACCTAGGCAGTATGTATGTACTGCACGTGTCATGTTCAAACCGTGGCGCAAAGGAGGGTCTGGCAGGGTACAAGTCCCCGACTGTTCTCCGCAAAGTGTCCATCTCCGCAGACCCAAGCTCCAAGTTTACAGGTTCAATGGAACCGACTCTCCACAAGCCGCTCCGTGCTTTATAAGATGTGTGGGTGCTCGAAATCCTTGGCCAACAACTACCGACAGTGTGGTATTAAAAGTCAGTGCTGTCAAAAACATACTTTTACGCCTAAACTTGCTATAAACACTTCTTAATTAATAGTATAGTATTTTTCAAGCAGTATTTTACGTGGGTTTTGGTGTAAAAGTAAAGCTTTTGACAGACATTTGATATAGCGCTATGCCAGTGTCCCAAGTAATTACGAGTCAGCAGCAGCTAGGCTCGGCATTAATAATAGCATGAAATCCTCCGTCACGGCCAAGGTTGTCCCAGCATCAAAACCTTCCGGTGCCGATCCCTTAAGGACCCATTAGCCAAGTGTGCGGCTTCTCAAACTTCTGTCGATAGCCGTGTTGGCATCTCATCTGCGCTATTTTTTGTCAAGCCGCGAAACGACCACTTGTCGCTGCACGTGGTATAAACCGACATCTCTATTATTCGGTCCTTTTAGTCAGTCAGTCAGTCAGTCGAGGCTGCTCCATGGGCATAGAAAACTGAAACTCGGCAAGTGTTGGTCAGAATGTATTATAAAATGGTATCCAAGTGTATCGCTATATAATGCCGTAATCCCGCTTCCCAAGTCAACAACAATGTTCCAATGCAGAAAAAAACCCCCTCATTGCAGAACTTTTCTTTTCCCCATCCACGTCTGCACATAGGTTTAATAATGAATCTTTTTACGCAGCCCCTTCCATCTCTTCCGGGATGGTTGCAAATTTAGTGAGTACGTTTTTCAGCGCAGGTCGGCGAATCGGCTTGCTCAGGAACTCATCCATGCCCGACTCCATGCATTCCTTGACATTGCTCTCTTCCGAAAAGGCAGTGAGTGCAACAATCGGCGCCACGTAACCCATCTTGCGAATCAGACGGGTGGATTGCAGCCCATCGAGATTGGGCATCTGGATATCCATAAAGATCAGATCGAATGGCTGGTCCTCTTCCATATTCGCCTTGACGAGCTCGTACGCCTCTTGGCCATCCTTTGCTATCGTGACATTGTTCACCTTCTCGAGCTTGAGCATCCTGCTGACTACCTCAATGTTGGTTGAATTGTCGTCGGCAACCAGAACCCGCAGTTCGCCCCGGCCCGCTTTGTCGGCCCTGACCTGTTGGATCGCTGCCTTTTGCCGGTCCTCACTGGTGCGCGGCGGCGTAGGGGCGAAAAAGGGAGTGCTGAGACCAACCAGTCGAGGTTGGCAGTCTTCCCTAACAGAAGAAACGTCCTTCTTTTTAGCGTCTTGTTCGGGGTCGACGATGCCGCCGTTGAGTGAATTGCGGTGGGCATCGCCGACAATGGACCCAACGCTCGGGGGCCTGGAGTGAGTGCTGCCGGGTGCAGTGCTTGGAACACGGTCTTGGACATGCTTGAGCGGGATTCGCAAGGAAAACGTTGATCCCACGCCCTCCGTACTAGTGACGCTAATAGAGCCATTCATCAGCTTGGCAAGCTGCGAGCATATGCTCAGTCCGAGACCGGTTCCTCCGAATTTCTTGCTCAGGCTAGAATCGACCTGTACAAAGGGCTCAAAGACTTTCCCCTGCATTGCCTCGGGGATTCCGCTTCCGGTGTCCTGAACCTCAAACTCAAACATGTACAGCTTGGTATGGAGCCGAGGCGGCGTTGGGGATCGTTCCCGCACATGGACGTGAGCATTTGCCTTGGGACCCTTGTGGCTTGATACAGCCGTGGTAGAACTGTCCTGGAGCGCCGAGGTGTGAGTCGTCGCCTTGGAAATAGACGACTGTGCAGAGCCTGAGCTCATCCTGTGCCGGTTTCGTCCACTTTGGGCGGAGCCGTTCCTGTGTGACCTTTCTTCGTTGCTGTTTCGCTCAATCTCGCCGAGGCAGCGTATGCGGACTTCGACCCTGCCTCCAGCCGGTGTGAATTTCAAACTATTGCTGACCAAATTGATAATGACTTGTAGGATTCGATGTTGATCGCCCCATAGATACACGTCTTTGAGCCGGCCCATTCCTGGCGGTCCTAGAGCGGGGAGTTTCATGGCGGTACCTTCCTGCTCTGATCTCAAGAGCTTTTCGTCGCATTCGAAGCCAAGAAATGTTACTTCAAACGTGATGTTGCTCTCGCGGACCTGCGTGTCGAAAATGGATATAATTTGTGAGTGAATATCACCTAGGCGGAACTCTCTGTCTTCGAGTCTAATTTGATGGTTGATTTGGTTCTTGGAGAAGCTTAAAAGATCTTCCAGAAGGTGGAGTAGCAAGTCGCCTTTGACCCGTTAGTAATGGTGGTTTCTGGAAATTTCATACTGCGACAGAACAATATACCCGATCTGTAAAGAGTCTTCAGCGACTGCTTAATGTGCCCAATATCGTCGTCTTCCATGCAAACAGCGCATATGCCCATAATGCCATTCAACGGCGTCTTGAGCTCGTGTGAAATGTTTGCAATGAATAATGTTTTGCTCTCGTTGGCGGCCTCGGCTGCCCTTTTACTTATTTCGAGTTCGCGAGTCCTTTCAGCGACTTTTTCATCGAGAGAAGTGTACTGCTTCACGAGCTCATCCGTCATTTCATTGTACACTTGCGTAAGCTCCGTAAGCTCGTCGGTGACAAAGTGTTTTCGATCTTCAACTCGCCCCGGAATCTTGAATATTCGACGATGGTTGTCAATTTCAGCCTGTGTCATTGCTCGTCGTCTCTTCCTGAACTTGCGACGTAAATTGGCAAAGAGGCCCTTGATCGAGCCAGACGACCCCGTGCCGCCTGAACTCGGACTTTGCTCATCATACTCCTCATACTCCTCCTCGTATCCAGGCGGGGAGATGGACTTTTCTGTCGCCATCTTGAGTCGTCTGATGGGGCCAACGCTGAGGTGCGCACATGGGATGACGAGGAGCAATATCAATGCGGCCGTGCCAAACACACAGCCGAGCAGAATCTGTCTCAGAGTACTGATTGGCGCATAGGCTTCGCCATCGGCTTGCTCTACCACGATGGCCCAGTCAACCAGGGCTGAACTAGGTCGGGCGACACCAACCGCGACCGACACGTCTTGCTCGTTCCTTGTCGACAGTAGTGCTCTGGCGTTATTCGGCTGCGAATTATGCTTGGCATAGTCGTTGAGCACCGCTGGGTATTGTGCAAGCGTAAACGGGCTATAGAAGTCGCCGGTGGCGTAGTCTCGCTTGCCATGGCGGTCGGTTTGTCCGGCAATGGGAATAACAGGGAGGACGAATTTCACAGTTGAGGGTGCCAAGGCATTGGCTGGGGGTGAGTAGGTGCTATTAGAAAGGAAAATGGGGGCCAGGAAATGGTTAGATGGATGGGTTGGCCCGACGAGCAGAACCATGCCTGTCGATCCCAGACCCTCACGAGTCGTCTGAACGTCGAAGAGGGATCCAGCAGAAACAATGAGCGTCATGTAGCCAAGAATAAAGTTTTGCACGCTGAGCGATCGGACAGGAACGGTAATGGACATGAGGGCAAAGGACTCGTTAATCATCAAGGGCCCGAGAAGAAGGCCGTCATTGTCGCTTATTGCGACGCCCGGGAAGGCATAGGCACCGAAGGCTGGGGTGGAGGGCTGGTATGGATTCGGATAGCCCAGTCTCCGATATGTAATATTCGGATACAGGGACGGCGGGTAGCCAAAGGCTGTGTCGCTGAGGTTCACTCTGGATCCATTGGGGGTCAAATACGGCAACTGTATATTGTCAGTCTCGGTACCGACGCCGCTGCCAGTGACGTTGAGAAGACCGGTGGGATGGGCCCCCGTCTCGTTTCTAGAATATAATCTAGCCTGGAGGAGGCCGGTGAACCGGTTGGTGCTCATGGCACTAGCCAAGTCGGTACGGGCGGTGTCAAATGGATCCGTGTCGTTATTATTGTAAAAGTTGACGAATGCCTGCTGGAGCAAGACACGAGTTGCCACCGTCTGACTGATTGTCTGCAACAACTCGAGCCCGGAATCAATCCTTGCCGCCTTGAGAGAGGCGGTCAAGGAAAGGCCGCTCGACGCAACCCCGGTGACGAAGGTATGGACAAAGAACCATGTGGGAACAGACACAATGGCGAGGGCGAGGAGAACTGTGAGTATGACGAGTGTTGCCAGCTGTTCTCGGATTGAGAGTCGCATCTTGACGGCTTCGTAACACGTGTCAAGGTATGCTTGCCGGTAACGGCTAGTCTATGAGCGGCTACGAAGCATTATTCGGCGGCTTCAACGAGTGCGATTGTATCTGACGGGAGCTGCTGCAGGGCGCCATGCAGAGGTGCGAGTGCCCAGGACAATTGATGCATCGAGCTAAGAAAACGCAGATCTGTTCTTTGGCAACAGCTCGATAGATTGGACGGTCAGGACGAGCGAAGAGGCGACGTGGCGGTCACGGCGTCGATTCGAGGCTATCGAGGACAGGCGGGTGGGATCGAAGAGAAGCGGCTGCGGGATGAAGACGGACGATCAAGGCATGGGGAGCTGAAGTCGAAAGATTCAATTCTACCCCTGGCATGATGCCGCATGCCTGAATCGCATCACGGGATTCGGAGACATGTCCCAGCATGGAGAGCGAGATGTCGGTAGGCCGGCTGGTGGCTTGGCTGCGAGTCACGGGGAATTATGTGCTCGGTGCAGTTGCAGCGGATCATCGACGGCTGTCGGCTTGTTGGCTTGATAGTTGATGGATGATGGACCGGGTTCTAGACCCTCTTGATTGTCTGGACTGTGGCGAAACGTCTGGGGTTGGCGGCTGGCCCCAGCTCTCTTATGCTCTTCCAGCAGCTGGCGGGGTCTGGCGGGCAGGTGGCGGCACCGCACCGAGTCTGGTGTGGTCAATCATTCCCATGCATGGCGCGTTTAACATTGAATCGTCAATTTAAGCAGCGAGTTGAGCCGCGGGGCGGAGCTCTGCCAAGGTCAATAGGAAACATTGAAGCCATACATGTCGAGGTCTGGTTTCTGTGAGAACCCGTCCCACATTGTCCGGCTCCACGCTGACAATCTACAGAGTACGTTGCCAAGAGTCCCCGACCCAGATTCCAGCAGTGTCTTCTGGGCCCCCGGATCAAGCAATCGAAATTGACATGAAATTAATAAAAATAAGCCCGGCTGCTCAGATTCGTGGGCGATCTGTGCACCGCGGGGATGCGGCCCGCTGATCGCTCGTCGTTTGACAGCTACCCTAGACCCTGTCTGGCAGCTGTCAATTCTGCTCGGTCAATTTGTGAGCGTCATGCAGCGTTCCGACATGGGACGAAATAAGGTGTCACCGGCCAACACCACAGCGGATCAAGGCGTGTCGTGGGAAGAGGGCCACCAAAAGTACTACCTTTCCACGATAGAGTTATTTTAATGGGGAACATGTGGATGCCATGAGACTTGACTCACTCAACACTACGCCCGCTCTAACGCCGCCAATACGGAGGACCCGAGTCGGATCTATCATACATGTATTGACCCCAGTGCCTACACAACGGCCAGACGGCCTGGGCACTGCGTGGCAGGAGAGGCATCTGGCCATGTCGCAGCCAGCCGGTACGAAAACCGCAATTAACGCTCCCTGCGCGCCACGAGCCAATGGGAGGCGTGTGTGGCGCTCGTCAGGGTCCCCACCTCAACTCTCTCGTGCAGACCCAAACCTTTGCCTCGAACGAAAACACCATGTTTCTCGTCTCGTCTGCAATGCTTCGACTCCATGTACGGGACACTGACGCGTCTGGATTGCCAAGCTCGGCCGCAGACTCGAAAACTCTGTTTAACTCCAGCTTACCGGCCTGGTGCACCATACTCTGCGGGAAAACAGGCGAGTTCGGCATGCCCAAGTCACTGGTCATGATGCCTCCGAGTCAGCCGACCATATCAAACTGCCTGACAGCAGTACGAGAGTCGATAATCTCATGATGCAGGCCAATCAATTTCATCTACATGCGCAGCAAAGTACAAATGCTCTCGCGACCCGTGCGAAGTGCACCATCGAGACAGCAACCTCTTGGCCCCTTTTATGCAATGCTCTAATAATGCTCCAATGCAAGTCTATAATCCGCGTGTCCGCTCATTCATCTTCTTTTTCATTCCAACGAGGATGCCTCACCATCCATACCATCATGTGTCAAACCACGGAGTCGGGCTCAGCCTTCCAGAACAGCCAGCTAAACGCAATGACGAGCTTTATTCCCGCCACTGTCCATAGCGATGGATCGACGGCGCCGGCCGCCTTGGAGATCCAGCCGCCACAGATGGCTCCTACCAGTGTCAGGATAAAGGCGATGAATCGGCGGTTGCGTTTGTCGTTCTTGGCCAGTGTAAACAATGCCGGATCAGACATGAGGTCGCACAGCATGCTGGTGACGACGACGGTGGGAACCTCTCCCACCTTGAGCGTACGACTGCTGACAATTTGACCGGCTGCCTGGAAACTCAGCAAGGCGATGATGAGGAGCTCCTTGAAATCAACGTCGGTGGGAAGCCGCTTGGACGGGTAGGATCCGTCCACGACGCCGCCCTGCACAATCGAGGCGGCGGCTATGACCAGAATGGCTTGGATGAGAAACGAGAGCATCATGATCCCCCGCCGTCTTCCGCCCAGGTACAGCGCAAAGCGAGAGAATGAAAACGAGCCTACAATGAAAAAGGCAATCGAACAAAGCGACCTGGCCCATCCATACGGCTTGTTGTTGTAGCCAGATGTGCCGAGGGCAACGAAAATCGTGTTTCCTGGAAGACATGGTGTGAGCCGTACCGTCATCAATCATCTCAGTGAACACTGAGCTGGCGCTGGGTGAAGAACAATGTACCTGTTTGCATTGACACAAAGGTTCCGTAGGCTGTTGGGAAAACACCAAAGAAACCGCAATACCCATGTTAGCCGACTGTACCTGGCGACAAAAGAGCGGATACCGCACCGACTAACCGTTGTATATGGTGCCGTCAGTCAGGCCTGACACGAAGCAACACGCTAGCATGGGCAGGTACGCCAGCTTGAGGTCAACATTTTGCGATAATTTCCTGACAACTGGCTTCTCTTCCTTGCTCTGTCGGTCCGTGTCGGAATCCGACCTGCCTGGGTTCTCCATGTTGAAATCTACCGAGGCTCCCGCGAATGCACGTACAGTGGGAGAGCAATGGACAGGAGAACAGTGATGAGAGTCAGCGTTTCTGACAGCGGCCGACAGAGTAGATGTGTCAGTTATGTTTTTTTTTTTTGCGCCCTCCTTTCCCTCCCGTCGTTTTGCCCATTTCAACGGAGCGGGAATGAACGGAGTAGCCCGAGCCTGCAGCCAATCCGTGGACGCATTTGGCCGCAAGCAAATCTAATATCGACCCGCTTTATGGGGCGGCTCCTCTTGGCCATGCCGAGTCACTGGGCAGGCAAAAGGTGTGATGTGATGGCGTCTTTTTTTCTTTTTTTTTTTTTAACACGATGAAACCGGCATCACGGAGACAAGTTGCTGCTGAACTAAACACGGTCGCGTCGTGGTTTCCGTTCTATTGAGTAGCTCATGCATGAGTTTCTGTTTCTTTTCCCGCCAAGGAACTTATGCCACGTAAGCCCAAGGGTATATCACTGAGCTAAAGCAACCCTTTTCCCCCGAAGCTTAACACGGTGATGCAACACTGCGTTGCATTGGAAACGGTTTTCTCAGCCTGCAAGACCACTGACGCCGTTATAGAATTAGCATTCTCACATACCTACCTTATGGAGTACATTTGACAACTCTGGCTGCGGGCCGCTCATGTCCCACGCGACATGACAACCAACCTTGACCCAACATCCATTGGTCACGGTCGCCAGCATGGCGCCTGGAGAGGCCGTCATTATTGGACCAGCATCGACTGCCGCTGTGGCGGAGTGGCCTGGGCCTCTCCTCCCTCCTCCCTCCTCCCTCCGCACCTTGCCGGCCAGCCGTGGTGATGAAACCGATCGCGAGATGGCAAGAGCAGAGAAGGGAGTTTTAGTATGGTAATACGGCTCCATCCGCATCCCGTGTTAGGCCGGGGTGATGAGGGTGATCGGGGTTCGTTGGCATCACCAGCTTTCGTCATGTGGAGACGGATGATGGCATGTGGGTATTCCCGACGATTATTCGCGAGCACCGCTGGCAAAGCACGGAGGAGGAGCCGCCGCGACCCTTGGGGGAGTGAGCCCTGGGTTAGTGTTGGCGATAGTCGTACTATCGGACAGAACAGCCATCAGCACCTACGGCTAGCCTCGAAGCCCGGTCTTGGGGCCTGGCGATCTCACCATCTCGCATGAGCCATTCCGCCCGTAATCCCGAGTAGATTGCCGCGTTGCTAAGGCTTTGGACTTATCCCCGGCGTCTTGGCAGTGTGTGTGGTTGCGGTATTGGGTAAAGCGTGTCGACGACCGATGATTGCCATCCCTTGGCAGCCCTTGGCAACCCTCGGAGCAAAGAGGTCATGACACGTCTTGGCTCATCGGCGTCCCGTCACATCGTCAAGGTCTGACTGTGCAAGTTCAGCAACTCCTCCTCCCTCTGTCTGATAAGCTTACTTGCTAGCTCAGCCACCGAACAGGTGTCCCCCCTCCATCCTACCTATAGCCAGGGGGGAGGGGGGGGGGAACCGGCCGTCGTCGCCAAGCTTTGTTGGGGGCGACGCCGTGAATGCCCTGCAGAGCCGTGAACAACGTACGACCAGTGGCCAACTCTAAATTTTGTACTACATACTCTGTACAATCAGGTATCGTGGTTGTGCGACCAAGTTGGCCCGTGTTGGCTGGGTGGCAAGGAGACATTGTCAAGGGGAAAGCCGGGCTTATGATGATGAAGGGCCTTTGTAAGACGCGAGTTTCTGCGACGTTGCTCGGTGCCGGTTTTTCTATAAAACCCCGCTGATGTCGCCGTGAAAAAGACATTGTTGAAGTTGAGCTTTGTTCTATATTCAGAGCACTACAAAACCTTTTACTGGCCCTTCTCTTCCCAGCTCTCCCTTTCGTACTTGAAGTTTTACACTTTCTTTTTTTTCTTCAAACAATCAAAATCAAAATGTTGCCCAGCGCACTTGAAAAGTCCGTGACTCTCGACGGCCCTCTTGCTCGAGACATGGGCGACGGCTCGAGCAGTCATGAACAGGTATCTGGGCATGGCAATCTCCCTGGTTACCTGTCTCTCAACCACGCCAGCGCAGAGGTCAAGGAGCCTGTTTCCGGAGCCACCAAGCTGCGCAAGATGCTCTTTGAGACCAACGAGATCGTTGTTTGCCCAGGTGTCTATGATGGCTTATCCGCACGCACAGCCATTGAGCTCGGCTTCAACGCCATGTACATGGTACGTCGCCACGGTTTCACCGTCACAAACCAACGTATATTCACTAACGCATCACGGAACTTGTAGACGGGAGCAGGCACCACGGCCTCTAGGCTCGGCCAGCCCGATCTGGCCATTGCCCAGCTGCACGAGATGCGCGAGAATGCAGACATGATTGCCAACCTGGACCCCTTTGGCCCGCCACTCATTGCCGACATGGACACTGGCTACGGAGGTGAGCGTCTACAGGCCTCAACTGCTTCTAGCATATCCCAAGTACTGACTGCGTGCCGCCCAGGTCCCATCATGGCCGCTCGCACGGTGGAGCAATATATTCGGGCTGGCGTTGCCGGCGCGCATCTCGAGGACCAGGTCCTTACGAAGCGGTGCGGCCATCTCGCTGGCAAAAAGGTCGTCCCTCGCGAGGAGTACTACGCCCGCATCCGCGCCGCCCACGCAGCCCGCGTCCGCATGCGCTCCGACTTTGTGCTGATTGCGCGAACCGACGCCCTGCAGTCGCTCGGCTACGACGAGTGCATCGAGCGTCTCCGTACGGCGCGGGACCTCGGCGCCGACGTCGGCCTCCTCGAGGGCTTCAAGTCCAAGGAGCAGGCGGCCCAGGCCGTCAAGGACCTGGCCCCCTGGCCGCTGCTCCTCAACAGCGTCGAGAACGGCGCCAGCCCGACCATTACCGTCGACGAGGCGCGCCAGATGGGCTTCCGCATCATGATCTTCTCCTTTGCCTGCATCGCGCCCGCGTACAGGGCCATCAAGGAGACTCTCACCCTGCTCAAGACCAAGGGCATCGTTGGCACGCCCAAGGACTTGACGCCCGTCCGCTTGTTTGAGGTGTGTGGGCTGCAGCACTCCATGTCTGTTGATGTGGAGGCCGGTGGACTTTCGTTTGCAAATGGTGTATAATGTTTTTTTAACTAGTTTGTCTTGTTCTTATTATGATATATGTGAAACACGTAAATATTCCAAGTATGCTTGAGACTTTTTGCTATTTTAGACCTATTCAATACTAGTCTTTTGGTTAAAAAGTTGTCATGATTGCTACAACCGGGCTCAACTGTCTCAGACTGGCTATACGCATCAAGTAAACAGAGAAATACGAGACGTCCCAGCTCCTCCGTTGGAAAACACAAACAGAGAGCAACACTCCTCAGGGGTGCTGCGGCCTTGCGTCATGACGGTTACATTGAGGCTTGCCAGTCGTGCTGACTCCGTGTTTGCCACAAATCCTCGAATCTCCGGGCTCGGATAACTCCCGAGGAAACGGGCGTCGTGAACACATAACCCAAGTCCCTGTTGCCCCTTATCTGCATTACAGCACGCCACTTGTTTTCGGCGATTGCGTAAACTGTGGTCCATGACGCACCATTGTTGGTAGTTGGCTCTTCAAGACAATCATCTCCGCGGCGCGGGTTGTTGCACTACGATGGAAAGAGCAGGTCCTTGTTGACAACCTGACGACCTTATCACTCACTCGTCAGTTGCTGCGAAAGGGATTTTGTAGCCGTAGCCTTCCTCGGAGCCTCGGTATGGACTTCCGCTCGCCCGGACGCGGTGACGGCTGGAGATTCGCGTAAGGATTTCATATGGGGCTGCATAGTCCAGAATGGGGACGGGTGAACCCGGGTGCGGCTGAAGATTGGCCTCGACGACGGGATCCTTTGAAAAAAAAGTCGGAATCTTTGCAACTACCACTGTGGATGGAGGCGAGGGAGGACTAGACTTTTACAAGTAGCGTTTGTATCGCCCCTGAGCAGCGCAATGAGACGGTCTACTATGTAATTTAATTAGGGCTAGCTATTTCGTCATGTTACTAACGGGGATTATTGTTTCGCTCTGCAGTCAAATGAAATTACAAGCATGATACAGGTATCGTGCAAGCGTAAAATCTAAAACAGTATTAGGCTGTACCAGGCCAGGGACGGTAAGAGACTAGAAAAGTAGACCGTCTACGCATCGTGATTTCGTCAGGTTACAAGTGAGATTTTGTGTATTTGATCAGCACAAGGTTAGCAGTCGGACAAGTACACCCACGGACTCTGCGACCGAGTCGACGGACAAACAGGAACGAATCGTCTCTCCAGTCAGTTGTGCGTGTGCCGCCGTGAAGAACAGATGCTAAGTAATGACAAACAGCAAAGTTTACACGGCGGCTTGCAAGCCAGCGAGTGGATGCAGAAACTGCAGCAAAACAGTTTCCACGCGTCTCTTCTTACACAACACCGTACGAGACGAGTACCTCAGTCACCCGAGGGTTTCACATCAGACAAGCCAACTATTCGCTTTACAACGTGCCCCAACTCGGACTATATATAGAGCGAGTCGTGTCACGAGGGAGGCAACCCGGCCCTTCAGACACCCACGACGGCTGCCATTCCCGCGCTATATCCAAATGCACGTCATGGCCAATGAGCAACCCCAGTCGTCACGGGTGTACCGGACAAGCTGCGACAAGTACACGGGATTGGCCACGATCTTTCCGCGGGCGAGGGGGAACCAGGCGTGCAGTGTGCCACACCTCCCGCCAGGACCGGACGTCGGTTCCCTAGACCACGGTGCTGCCAGACACGAATCGGAACATGTGCTCGTGTCCGGGGCAAGTGTAGTTGCTGCTCGCGGGCAGCGCCACTAGATTGATGCAACCCTCATGGATGTCGGTCACCCCCTTCCTGGCGGGTTTGTCCGCCCGACGCTGGAACCAATAGACATGACTGGTTCGGATGGCGAGTTGCCGCATTGGGACTGTGTTGACGACACTTCCTGAGATACAGGGTGAAGTGCTTGGGATGTGAACCGTCCAAGGGGGAGATCGATGGAAACTTAAAGACGTGGCGATTTGCTGCTTGAGTGTTGGGATGGGATTTTAGGCGACTGTGACTCATTTGATTCAGTATATGGCAGTATTTGCATTAGGAGGCATTCCTAGTGTCTTGTGTAGCTGGCAAGAGATTTTGCTTGATTATATTGGCAAAGATTGCTGATGAAGGCGGCTTTACTCGGAAGCTGCCATGTCGCGAATCTGTATGAATAATGGCAGCGGTATTGACAGTCTGCCAATTCCTGTCATGGAAAGTGAGGAATGGGCTTACAGGAGGAGAAGAAATGGCCGGTTTTGCTGCCTCTATCCTGGCGAGAAAATGGCCAAAGAGGCACCATGGCTGTTTTGAGGACGCTTTTGATTTAGGAGTGGTTTTGCAGCTCGAGAGATGTTCTTTTCTTTCCCCTTTTGATCCTTTTAACAGATGAAAATTATGGCATTGTCCTCCCTTGGTATCTGTGTCGAGATCCGCCGTCTTCTGACTGAGGCGCCGGCCTTGGCAAAACACAGCTTTGGTGTTGAATATCGTCGGCTAGAATGGCCCTACATGCTCGTAGTATAAAGTACCCATCGCACGCGTACTATCCCGTACTCCGTGGCTACTCGTTTCCCTCTTCATAAAGACTACTCCTTGCTGTATGGGGACATGTTGGGGGCCGGCATGTCAGCCACCAGGTTGTCATGTTCGGCTCGGATATCTCGCGCAAAACAAGTCCACAAATGACGGTGCCCTGAACGAAATGCAAATCGCATGCCCCAGCTCGTGCGCTCGATTCGTCATGTACGAGCCGACAGGTCAGCTCCCGCAGCCACGACAGAAGAGAAATGAGACGTGTCGCCTCGGCCCCTGGAGCAAACCAAGCCGTCGGTGATGTTGGGTCTGAGTTACACACACGCTGCCCCGGACGTGTCGACGCTTGGGCGCTGAGCGCGCCTCTTTTCGACAGGAGATGCACCAATCCATCACAGTTACCCGGCGAGCGCATCGCCAAGTCCACGGTCCCGTCACAGACACGACTCGCTCGGGTCCTGCTCCTCCAGAGTCCAGGCATGGCGGTGATATCTGCTGATAAACGGCAGATGCACAGCTGCACGCGGGTGGAGATTGTTGATGGGATTTGGACAACTCAGCCCGCAGCACCCAGTGGGCTCGGCCTAGCACTGAACGGGATTCTCTGGCGTCTGGGACGGTGACGTGGCGTGCGCCAGAGCGAGTATCGCGATGTTGAGCTTCATGCAGGCATCCCCGCCGGCTGCGCGTGTCGCTTTTTCCTTCCCCCCCCGAATCTGCGACCTGCCAAGGCCGCGCTATGGATTTGCTGCTGGCTACACGAACACCGGGACTCGGTGGCACGCCAGCATGTGTGTGTGTGTGCGACCAGGCGCTGTCTTGGGCGGAAAAGAGAGACAGCGCGTGCAGCATCTCACAGCAGGTTTGCGGCTGGGGAACGTTGAGGCGCGCGCGGGCGTCACAAAGCCCGTCGACAATGGCAGTCGCTCACCTTGAGACATGACGGGCGGTCATCTGACGGCGTCTGGCCAGTGAGTTTGCGAATCTCTGGCCGTGGCGCTCGGCGTCGACGCAGGCGTTCGTGCTCGCGCCATTGTGACAGGAGATATAATCGACGCCGGGACCGCGGGGCGGCCGCACGCCCTCGATGCCATGGTTTCTTGCAGAACTCACCGGACCTGTCGCGCACAGCAGCACGAGCCATGGAGTTATGGCAAACATGGAGACGCGCGGGACGGGCGAGCTGAATGCGTCCGACGTCGTGTTGCCGGCCCCATTGGCTGCGTGTGCTTATATCGAATACACAAGATGATGCAGAGCGCCCCGCAGGAGTGACATGACATGACATGACATGAATAGGCAAGCTTGCTGGCATACATGCTGCTACATGGTGCCTCGTACAGACTGGACGGACAGATGGGGTACACACAGGGTGACCGGTCAGCCCGGACGTGGCCGGCGGCTGGTACATGTAAGCTTTTTTTTTCCCCTCGATGGCCTTGGGCCATGGGTGAGGGGTTCTATCTGCTGACGTGGTATTGGTGATGATGACGATGGGCGCTTTTATATATATGTACATGCGTGCGTTCCGGCCCAACAACTCTGTCGCTGGGCCGTCAGCCTCTCGCCACCATGCCGAGCATCACGGACGAGCACCCCGAGTACAGCCGCACCGGCAAGCTGGACACGCTCCGGGCGACCGAGTACGGCTACCTCGACGAGCAGGACCACGTCTACCTCGACTACACGGGCGCGGGGCTCGCCGCCCGTTGGCAGCTCCAGGCGCACAGGAACCGCCTCGACGGCGCCACGTTTGGGAATCCGCACTCGGAGAGCCCAACCAGCCGCGCGGCGACGGACCTCGTCGACCGGGCGCGGCGCCGCGTGCTGCTGCACCTCAACGCCTCCCCGGAGGACTACCACGTCGTCTTCACCGCCAATGCCACCGGCGCCGCCAAGCTCGTCGGCGAGGCGTACCCCTTTGCCAGGGGCGCGCGCCTCGTCCTCACCGCCGACAACCACAACTCGCTCAACGGCCTGCGCGAGTACGCCCGCCGCGCCGGCTCCAAGACGCGCTACGTGCCCCTGCGGCCCAAGGACCTGCGCATCGACACCGACGCCGTCGTCGAGGCGCTGGGCCGCCGCCGCCCCTGGCCCCTGAGCCGGCCCTCGAAGCGCCCGTGTCCCCGGGGCCTCTTTGCCTACCCGGCCCAGAGCAACTTCAGCGGCGTGCGCCATCCGCTGCGCTGGATCAAGCTGGCCCAGGACCTCGGCTACGACGTCCTCCTCGACGCCGCCGCCTACCTGCCCACGAGCCAGCTCGACCTGTCCGCCGTCAACCCCAGCTTCGTCATCGTCAGCTGGTACAAGGTCTTCGGCTTCCCGACCGGCGTCGGCTGCCTGGTCGCCCGCCGCGACGCGCTGGCCCGGCTCGCCCGGCCCTACTTTGCCGGCGGCACCGTCCAGGCGGCCACCGTCGCCGTCCCCTGGCACGCGCTGGCCCCGGGCGAGGCCGCCTTCGAGGACGGCACCGTCAACTACCTGTCCATCCCGGACGTGCACGCCGGCCTGGACTGGGTGTCGGCCATTGGCATGGACGCCATCGCCACCCGCGTGCGCTGCCTGACGGGCCTCTTCATCGACCGGCTGCTCGGGCTGCGGCACGGCGACGGCAGCCCCATGGCCGTGCTGTACGGGCCGGCCGGCACGGAGTCGCGCGGGGGCACCGTCGCCTTCAACCTGCTCGACGCCCGGGGCCGCCTCGTCGACGAGCGCCTCGTCGCGCTGGAGTCGGGCCGCGCCCGCATCTCCCTGCGCACCGGGTGCTTCTGTAACCCGGGCGCGGGCGAGGCCGTCTTTGGCGTCGCCGCGAGCACGCTGCGGCCCCTGGTGGGCCAAAAGGGCGGCACGTTTGACGACTTCCTCCGCATGGCGCGCCTGCCTACCGGTGGCGCGATACGGGTTTCCTTTGGCGTCGCGAGCACGTGCGGCGACGTCGATTACTTCATGGATTTTGCGACCAGAACGTACAAGGACCGCGTGACTTCGGCAGAGGGCTTGGCCCCGAGGCCGGGCTGTTGATGGGATGCGCTGCGACTTGGTGTTTTTTCGTGAATGGGCGGGCAAGCTGTGGGTTTCATGGCTTCCACTATACCACTTGTGTTTCTTTATGTGCTGGAATGAATGATGGGATGACTGGGTAAATAACTGAGGAGTTCACTATACAGAACATTGAAGTCTTTGAATGAAAGTATGGAAAAGGACGTGCTCGTATGTGACGTGACATGTACACTACGTATTTGGAAGAGCACAGTATCGCGATTGGCAGTTGTGGATCGGGGGAATACGTCTTTAGATGAAAGGTATTTGCCGATGGAATTGAGCCCCCTTGCGGCTGGAATCAAAAGGCATAGAAAAGGCCGCATTCAATGGAAAAGACGTGAATTCCATCATTTTAGCTGGCTAGCTTGTCATTTGGACCTTGGCTAGTTTGCATCTTTGATGACTCATCTGATGGACTTGTGCGTACTTGTTCACATGGCACATTTGTACATATGCTTCACTTGATTGGCTACTGTGCTAGGCATAAAAAAGAAAACTATTTACTCCGTATAGGACATGGGACAGAGTATGCTTTACGAGAACCATACCATACATTGAATAAGTCTCCAGGTTAAACTGATGAGCCATGAGCCAAACATCCAGCGACGGCATGGCCCGACCTCCTTCTTCACTCCCATATCCAAGCAAGCCCAAACGTGGATAAATGGTTGGCTACGCGCTGCGTGGTACCAGCATGACACAAACCTGCATGCCGTCGCAATGCAACGGTTCCACGGAGCATTTCTTGTCTCGGCTGTACGTATTCCCTGTCACACGGGTATCACAACGTCACGGCACGGACCGACTCTCGACCCCGATCAGTTGCACAAGGGCACCAAGACGTCAGAGGCCTTGGGCGTCTGCGCCCTCGGGCGTCGTCGTGGTGCTGTCGAAACTCATGTTGCACGTTTTTCGATCAAGCGCGTCTGCTGCATGTTTCCAAAAACATCGAGGAATGGAATGCAGTGTAACCCAGTCTCTTGGGGTTGAGGGTGACCAACGCATCAGCCTCATGCGGGTGAGAGTCCTGCTCACCTTCTTCTTCCGGCCTTAATAGCAGAGAAAATAGATGCTACTGAATGGAGCTTAATTTCGCCAGCCTTGGCTCTGCATCAGGCGCTCCACAGGTTGGGAGACCTTGAATTTTAGTTTGCTGAGTGTCGTTTCGCTACTTTTATTTGGCATTGAATTTTCATCTCTCCAATCCCTTCATCTTTTCCATCTTTGTCAAGAGGTCTGATGCCTTAGGTGTTGGCTGTGGTTATGAGCCGCTTGCTGCCGAGGCCTCGCAGCTTACATGCATGTGTAACACTACATCCGCTTGCCAAGCAAAAACAACAAACAAACAAACAAACAATGGAGAAATTCCACCAGGAAATACAAAAACAAATCGGCTACGATGCAAGACGGACTGACCCAGGTCACTGCCTCAATTGACGGCCCAAGAGTCAGTAGCCCGGACCCCCATACCGGTCCTCGTCCAGAAGCTCTGGCCGGCCCCCTTTACATTTTGACAAGAAACAAGACCAAGTACGCTTGATGCTCTCGTCGCAACGGCCCAAGACAACCGCGTTCTGTGTAAATTGTGCAAAGAGCGCCACCAGTCCAACAGCAAATCTGGCTCGGTGCATCCCGACCGCTCTTTTGTCCGGCGCTACGAGCGCACGGTGGAAAGTCGACGCGAGTCTACGTCGACATGTAGGCAGGATTGGATCCATTCGTCTTTGGGCCAGCAAACTACCGCAATGCCCCAACGGCTGATGCTCTTCTGCGCGCCTTCCGCGCACACCTTGAAACATGAATGTCCCAGAACCATGGTCCGCCTTGGTCGTTCACAACGGCCGGCTCGGAAAGCTCGGCCACGAGTGGTGACGGAGTCGTGGGGTCCGTGATGAGTCGACGTCATTCGTATCAAAATAGTAAAGTGGACTCTTGCAACTTCCGGAAGAGCAGGTGTCCTTGGGAACGTACACGACATATAGGACCGAGAGGTGTACAAGCCAAGGAGTAGTAAAACCACTGCCGTCGCTCCTAGGTGCCGTCTTTGCACATGATTCGGGCACGTCGTTTTACGGCCCAATCTCCTGAGCATGGTCAATTTTGCAGGTTTCGTCTTGTGGATGCGCGTTGCGCCAATGGTCATGTGGCAAGGGCTAAAGGCTTGGAGCAATGGCTCGATTCATCTAATGACAGTTTTTTCAAATGCTCACAGAGGATGGGTTGTCCTCTTTTTATCCTGAATGATGAGAAGCAACAAGCTTGTGGACGGACGAGGCCATAAAAATCCCAAAGGCTCGGTTGACGGAACGGTGGCGAGCCAGCGAGACGCGGCTTGCTGTCCAACTGGGACAAGAGTGCTTTCCCAGATTTGATGTTTCGCAGATGGCAGTCGTGGTCTTGTCGTTTAAAAGTTGAATAAGCAAAGAAATAAAATATTAACCGTGAGGCCGTAAAACTCTCCTGTGGACTTTGTAATCCTAGACTGTTTATAACATCCAAGCCATGAGCAATGTCTTTGGGCCCGATGAGGTCAAGGGTGACTTGGGATTCATCGAATTGACCAAGTGACTATACGAAAACGCCGGGAGCGTGTCAAGGCTGCAACCACTAGAGCCCCAACTTTTGGCAAATGTGCTCAAATGTAGTGAGCAGCATACTTGGCGGGGTAGTGCGAGAGAGTTTCTGGCAAACTTTGCATGTTGCATCTCGGAATTCGGTGTTTGGCCTTTACGAAGAAGCTGCCCCGGCCAGCAGCTGGATTTGACCGTCTCGTAGAGCCTTTTAGCTAGTAGTAGCTACATGAGCAGTGATACGAGCACACACAACACATGAAGTCCCTTGCAGGTCGTGCGTCAATAATCCTATTCTCATGTTCGTACGGCGGTTATCAGGGTTAACTATGGAGCCACGGCGCAACATGTTGCAGTAATAGGGGCGCGTGGTGAATACTGCCCGATATCTAGCTCCCACGTGTACCCTTTCGGTCCTGACACATGGTTATTTGTTACATTGTAGTCGAGAAGAGTTGTATACGAATGTGTACCGGTAGTGCGATGGCTTGTCGTTGTATACGTATGAACTGTGCATGGCTAAGTCGTTATGGTCGAGTATAATAAGCAATCCAAGGGCTTTACAAGACAGCTAGCGTATTTAAATAAATAAAAAAGCAAGAGAAATAAATCAGGCTTCTTTCCATTTAATCAGCATTTTGACAAGAAGCAAACGAGGGATGAATAGCAGCAGTTTAAACCTTGGATAGGCCTCTTGACATCGTCCTGGTAAAGCCTAGTTACCTGCCATTGTCATATTTAGCAATTACTAGCAATTTATATACTTGGTTCACCTTGGAAACACACGTGGCCTTGCCGCCTGCAATGATAGCTCTATCGGTACAAGGCGAATAAATACTTGCACCTACTCAAGTCTCGGTCTCGAAAGGACCATGTATCAATGTACAGTTACAAAGAGCACTTTATACCGAGAGAACAAAGCATTGTAGAGATGCCATTGTCGTCAAACTCTGTTGCCAAGATACGCCACATGGTCGGGTAGCAGTGCTGGCGCCGGGACGCTGACTTGAATTTGGTATTCAATCGATACACATTCATGTATACATGTACATTGGGTGGGTTGGGGCCGCGATGGGAAATACCGAGTGACATGTGATTTGGGGTAATCTGGGGTAAGAGCCGAAACCTAAAAGGGTCAAGCCCAGCTGGTCATGCGGGGAAAAGAAACGCAGCACAGAATACGCACTGACAAATTGGGCAACAAAGAGTCAAATTATGGGGACATGGACGTAGAGAACCGACTATCCGGAGCAAAGGCTTGCAAGGAGAAATTGGCATGGGGCCAGGAATGTCCCTCTGGACGCCATCTTGTCTGGTCCAACCAATTAACAAATGATCCGGCTCGTTTTCCTTGCCTGACGTTGTGTGCTGCGTGTCAGGGCTCGTCAAGGAGTCACACACGACAGAATACGCCAGTCAGCACTGGGCACACTTCCAAAACTAGACGCTTCAAGCACACGGCCCGTTGAAATATATTGGGGTGTCAAATCTGGAAAAGGCCGGGGCTTCGTGTCCGCACTGGCACAGGGCACGTGAAATATTGCAGGTCATTGTCAACCTCGGACTCACAGGCTCGCCGGCGTCACCACCCCTGGCCGTTTGGGCATCAGGTCCAATCACGACTTGGCTGCCGCCGAACTGAGCTAATGCATGGCTCCGTCACAACCGCTCCCCGGAAACGCGTCGAGCCCTGTCGAGTTGCACCTCACTGGTCAACCAGTCGGATCTAATAGAGGCGAGGCTCGGGGTTGCAGGCGGAGAGGGATGCCTGCATGGCAACACGCTGCGCAGCGAGGCTGCGAGTCTTGGCTTGAATTTTATTTCGACACTCATGCCTGATGCTTTTTTTTTCAAATAAGAAAACAAACCTTGACGGCCACTCACGGATACAAAAACCTACGAAAGACATGGCATGAGGAATGGAAAGTGTGGTAAAATGACATGAAAACAAAGTAGTGAAATGAATAGCTGGTAATAATATTGTTCGAAAAGCAAAATGTCAAGTATCTTGGCTCCGGTAGGCGGGTGGTCCGCTCAACGTGTGAGACAACACCGGCAAGAGGATGCCCGTGTTACAGACCGCACTTTTGACGGAAAAAGGGCATTCAAGTCCGTATAGAATAGCTGGGGAAGCGCAATGTGACGACGGGTGAGGGGTATGGCTTCACCGTTTCCGAGCATCGACGTCATGGTGGTTCGCTCGCCCTCCGTCTCGCAGCCTATTTTGGGCATGGAGAAGCATGGGGTCCAAGAGACTGGCTTGGCATCGAAGGCAAGTCAATACTAGTTGGCAACCTTGAAGGCACTAGTGCGATCCGGCTCGAGCTGCGCGACATGGACATGGACATGGACATGGAAACGACCGGAACCCTTTCCCAACCTGGGGAAGTCCAAGCCCCGTCTGATCGGCCGTGTGCCCATCCTGGCGTCTATTAAAACCACGGTCGAGCAATCGTCGCCGACAAAGGGGGCGCAAAACGTACACGGGGTTTTCACTCATCATTTGCATCTCTACCGTCTGGTACAACTGCGACATCAACGGCCATGCTTGCAACCCAAGCCATGACTGTCGACGCAACTCGGCAGCATTACTACCCGGACTTTGACCGTACGTATTGAAACTCGGCTTATTATCAATATCTCAAAAAAAGAAACGCTTCATTAACATCACGCCATCATTCAGTGTTCCACGACCTGCCAGGGCTGTGGCCAGAAGTCCCGTCAAGTCATCTCGACGCTCGCCCAACGCAAAACCCGTGCAGCCAGTTTGGCCTCGTAGCCCAGATGGCCCTGCACGCCAACATGATGCCCGAGTTTGCATCTCTGCAGAGCCTTCCGCCGGGCCAACCATGGGCTGCCAGAGAAGCATACCGTCCACAGCCACAGAGCAGCCCCTGCTCCTCGCCGTTGCAAAGCCAGTACAACGCTGAGCAGGAGACGCATAGTCGCCACGACAAAGAAGCAGGCCATGATACATCACGGCGCGGCCAGCGATGCCAGTCGAGGTCCCTGCCCGTCGGACACCTCCGCCACCAGTCGTCTGTCGATTTCGGCGAGGACCTCCTACGCAACAGCCAGAACACAGACGTCGACGAAAACATCTTTGCAGACTGGGCCTGGGGCCCCCGGCAACCATCAGGCAGACGAGCCGTCCACGAAGGCTCCATGCAATTCGGCAGCGACTCCGGCTTCGACTCCCCGCGCGGCTCTCTCGCCTCCGCCTCGGGCGACGACATGGAAACAGAGCCCAGCCCGCCGCCGCCGCCGCAAAGCGAGGGACCCGGCTTCACGGCGCTGTCGTTTGGCTACCGCAACCAGGCGCCCAGGCCGGCGTGGCCGGTGCTCCGGACGCGGACGGGCTCCCTCGACCCCGAGGCCAGCGTGGCGTCTACGTGGAGGGCGCTGTCGTGGGAGTACCTCGGGGCGGCGATGCACGAGCGCAAGCCGCTGCTGGCGACGGTCGGCCCGCGGCGCGAGAAGCTGACGGAGCAGCAGAAGCGGCGCAACCACATCCTGCACGAGAAGAAGCGGCGCGCCCTCATCAAGGAGGGGTTCGACGACCTGCTCGACCTGGTGCCGGGCGTGAGGGACCGGGGGCTGAGCAAGTCGGCGATTCTGCTGAGGGCGGCGGAGTGGTTGGGCGGCTTGGTGTGCGAGAATAAGGCGTTGCGTGCGCAGGCGAGGGCCCTTGAAGGGTGAAGGCGGACTTGACGTGATGATGATGATGCTCGACGTATGGAGTTGCGGACATGGACGGATGGACCGACGCACATGATTGGGTGGCGAGCCGTGGAGAAAAAGGATTAATGGTGCCCGCGGGGAAAGAGGCATCAATTGATATCAATGATCAATGATAGGTAGGGAAAGCAAGAGCCTATAGTTTCAGGAGCGTCTACATGTATAGAATGATTCCCGGGCCGCAGACTTTGTATCATAGAGCGCAAGCATGACAGTCTTCCACGGCGGCTGCACACAGCGACAAGCAGCAATCTCATGCACCGCTTCCGCGTCCTGCCGCGAAGTTGCGGAATACATGTCGAGTACTCCGTACGGGCTGCCTCTTCAATGATGACTCTCGCGTGTGGTGCACCAATACATGTATGCCCAGGGGCCCCAAACGTGCTCAACGCCGTCAACCGTCTAGCGTGGGCGACGTACCGCCATGTCACCTCGCCATGGGAATGCGTCGACGGTTGCGGGGTTGCGCTTGGGTTGGGGTAGTTGGCCGGCTGGGCACATCATCATCAATCAAATGGTCAGTATTGAATATTCAAGTCAATTGTTCTCTCCACTTCTCCAACCAGACATGCAACATGAAGTCTTCCACACTGCGGGGGAGGGGCTGCCCGGGCCGGAACACAGGCTCACAGCCCATGTCCATGCACAAGACAAGGTTTTCCCCAACCATGAATTTCAAAGGGCTCCCTCGTCGAATGCCGAGTTGCGACTGGCTGGCGGCACGTCTTGTCCCAAGACGGCAGCGGGAGCGAAATCGACGGAGTCAAGTGGGACATCTGGACCAGATCGACTTGACCCTTCATGTTAAGATTTCTGGCTGTCGGGTCTACTGTATTTATATTTATCCGTTCACTCTTGACCTGTTGGGCTTGATGGGCGCGCATACCACAAAAGCACCCCCCGACCTTGGTGCCCAGCCGCGTGTGAACCTCCAATCTTGCTCGTCATAATAATCGACGGCGTGGTTGGTGCGTCATTTGCCATGGCACGGCGACGTCGACATGATGCTGTTGCCATGACGTAGAATCAAGCTGTTTAATCGCGTCAATCACATTTCATCGCTTGACGTTGCTAATATATCTGGCATCTTGCCTTGTATGAGGCTAAAACCCCAACGCTTCATGGTAGAAGCGTCTTGCGTGCGAGATTAGTGTTGCCAAACTTGTCTCAATAAAGGCTGTATTTTGACACTGGACCATGATGCTTAAAAAAAATAAAATCCTACCATTGCGGCCAGAGACATGTTCGCAAGACTCCCCCGTCTTGTCCAAAAGAAATTACAGTTGCACGACTAAACGTTGCCACCGTTTGCGTTGCGCATTGACCTTGATTTGCTGTGCGGCTCCTGTCATCGTGGCGTGCGGACCTATTAAACGGGACTATGGGAATCAGAACGTGCCATCTTTTGCCGGTCATTGATCAATTTTTTCAGATATTCAGGGGTATCAAATTGCATGGTGCAGGATAGTCAAAGCCGGAAAAGAGGCTTCTCCGGTCAGCATGGCTCGACGAAGCCCGGGCACAAGAATTTTCTGGCGACGTACATGGTATTCCGCCATCAATTTGCGGCTCTTGTTTGTGATGGACTAGAAAACTCTTTGATCGAGTTTGGACGTGGACGGCAAAACTCGACGCCCGAATGACGGCGAGCGGTGACATCAGCAGTCATAAGACCAGATAGTCTACTGGAACCAGGTCCGGAGATACCGAAGTCATGATGCCAAAAGTCGAATTGAATAAGATCTGCATTTGTGCACTACTATACGGCGCTAAATCGCTATAGTGTGGCGAATGGCTCGCCTTGTTGTTCTAATACCTAGTGGCCTCGTGTATGACTCTGAAAGATAATTATCGCGCCACGGAATGGATATTGTAGTAAAGACTGCTTCATCCCTGTTCTATTGTCAAGCCCTCAAGTCGATGGAAATAAGTCGGTGTTGCCGTCGGCGTTGTTGTCGGCGTTGTTGTCGGTATTTTTCCAGAGAGAGTACATACGTATGTGAACGGAATATTTAGGGAACATGATTGCTCAGTAATGGAGCGCACTCCTTTTCTGACAGAGTACACCTCCATCTGGACTTTGGAGGTTGCTAAAAGTGGCAAAATAAATTTCAACCCTCCCCTGTCTTTGCAACAAGGCGTCTGCGACAGCAAGGAACACATTAGCCTGACCAAGGCCAAAGTTGGTCAGGAATAGAAGATTCTCCGGCACGGAGAATATATTTGTGTCCGACGGTGTATTGGACAACGCTGGAGAATTTTTGTTATAGTCTTATGCGTCCCGGAGGATCGCATGTTTCTGGCATTTTACTTTCTCATATACTTCAATACGCAGACAATGACACGCTCTCCCAACATCACTCCCCCTGCCCCTCCGACCTAGAGTCTCATACATTATATACCCACTAAGCGCAGTGATACAAGGCAACCTCAATTATACAGCAACAAGTTCTTGAGCGCCCACATCCCGGTGCTTCCAGACTCCAGTGCCATCGATGTAATTCCTGTAGGGTCTGGGTATCCCTCGCGACTGTATGGAATGGCTAGCGCGTTGGCTTCACTATTTAGCCACGGGGCTGACTTGGGGCATCATCACAAAGCGCCTGTTCAAACTTCACGGGCCACGGGATACTCTGCTCACAGGCATGACGAGTTCTGGAATCATTGCAACAGTTCAAGGTCGCAAGTTGCAACGTTCAATAGCCTCGCATTTCCCCACAAAGAATATGCAGGGGCGACGGTTGACTGCAGCCTACTGATGCACGCCTGGGATTATTATCCTTTCCGGATCAAGCAGAGACCGAGCAGCGCCTGAGACGTGACCAAGGTTGTGGCTGCAAGGTTAACTTGGTACTTTAGTTTGTGCCGCGGCACGTGGAACTAGCCCCGAGATCATGGACTCCGGCCGCCGTTCGTCCCCGCGGATCCTGGTCCGGGTGCAATCTCCTATGCTTCAACTAGTTTGCCGGGAATGAAGGAGAGGCGCGGATCTGCAGATCTACGAATGGCATCAACATACACGTGTACAAGCGTCAACGCTGGCTCAGGGGCTGTTGACATCGGACCAGACTGAATTTGAATTGATTCAATGTTGACTTGACTTTACTTGAATAGGCTTAGTACACTAGAACCATTCTGTGTGCTGGCAAGTCGGGCTGGTTTTGAAACAATAACCATCAAGAGATTCAAGACAGCTGTTTGATGGGAGGTGGTCAAATTGCTTTCCTCACTCACTTGTCTGGTCGATGCCGTATCCCAGCTTCTGATGACATATGAGCGCGAGCTAACGGGTATAAAAATCCTTGTGAATTTGCACCCACAACGTGAAACCCTCATTCACCATCGTGGCAGTGGCAACCCTACCATTGCACACATTGCTGGTGAATAGTTGTCACCTTGCGTCCAGAATGAGGGGACTAGATCTCAACCCAAGGACTGCAACGAGCTTTGCATCTCCTCGTGCGCACCCAGTAGACGCTGGCTTGAGCACCGCCGCAGCTTGGTGTCTGCCAAAGAGTTGCGGGATGCGAATACCGTCAACGCGTCAACGTTCCAAGGCGCCCGTTATCGACTGTCAAAGGATTAGGATGAGTCGGCGGCTGTTGTCCCCGTCCCCTTGAACGACATTTATGCCGAGCTGGGTGGTCAAGGGGCCGAGTACGAGTCTTGACTCGTCATCCGTAAACTCGGCCGGACACATCGGCGTGTCTGGGGACTATGCTGTGGGAGGAGTTGCCGTTCCGGATACCGCAGCGTCGATGCATTCTGCCTATGAAACCCGGCCCATTTTCTTAACCTCGTTTATGGACCTGGTGTTTCAGTTCACCTTCCCGCTCCTTGGTGCCGGATTTGGCAGCATGCCGTCTCTGTCCATGCCCTCGGCCATTGGCGATGCTGGGACTAGCACAAGGCTGCCGAATATTCCGGGTAGTAGCCGCCGGTCGTCCCGGTCCTCAGAGTCCAGGCCCCGTCTCCTCACTTGTACATCGACGCTTGGCATGCTGCGTGTGGCGAGCCGGTCGTCATAATGGAAGATTTCAAGACGAGTCCCGCCAAAGGCGACATGGGCGCCGACCAAAAGCCCAGGTTGCCATGTTACAAGCTCGAATAGAAGACTTTCGGCACGAGTGTCGAGGACGAGAAAATCGAAGCCCTAACAAATGGTCATGGCCGCCATGTACCTAATAAAACCGCCGCACCGCGGATACATGAAAGCACCACAGGCGAAGAAATAAACGGACACCCAGCGACAAACGGAGAGCCATACATGGACGGGAATCACAGATCCATCAGCCCTTTGACGGTGTGTTGACTAATGGGCATTTAAATGGTCATCGAGGGCTCAAAGGACACGGTTCGAGATGCGAGGCAAAAGTCAACGACGATCCCAATGGATTCCACACGACTCACAGAGTGAATGGGTGCCATGATGCCCAGTTATTGTCATCCGAGATGAAGCTGACGCCTCTGCGGAGTATTGTCGTTTTGGTATCTGGTCGAGATCCGTCAGACCAACTAATCTCTTCACTCTTCTGCACAATTGAATCTCAATCACACTCTCAGCCGTCAATGTCTTCTTTTGACGAACCAAGTCCGGCTCCATCTTCTCACTACATTCGTCCACTTAAGCTTGATGGCAATTTCCTGACAGATTTATCCAAAGACAGCTTCAATAAACTCCAGAGCTTGCTACTCACTGAGTCGTCCGTGTTATGGCTGACGACGGGGGCATATCGCTCCGCATTGCACCCGGAAAGAAATATGGCCCAGGACATGTTTCGTAGCGTGCGCTCGGAGACGGGAAAGACGATGGCAACTCTTCATCTGTATCCGAGCTCGCTATTCAGCCATCTTGACCAGGTGGAGCTCATTGCGCGTGCCTTTAACGTCACGTCTCTTACGGTCAATGCGAGATGGAGTCTGTGCCGTGCCGCTCGGAGCATATGGGACGTTTGCCCAGTGTCTTGCCTCGCACCCTTTGGAAGGTTCATCCATATTAGAAAGCGAGACATGACTTCAAACACACGTCTTGGCATGCTCAAGTTTGACTCCAACTACACATGACAAGTTGGACTTTTTAATCCTGCTTTCCTTGGTCGCGGGTCTTGTTGGAAACAGGGGCAGGCTGCGCACGCGAGGGCGAATACCTTTCTTGATGCTCTGGCTCAAATGCCATAGAGCTGCGAAACTGGACTGGAAAGGAACTGCAAGCACATTTACACGTGCTGGAATTGCGGACGAGCGGTAAACCCATGGCCTTGGCGGCCTTGGTTTTGAACAAGAGGCCATGTACTGGACCTTGAAATACGGAGGAGAAGCAGGGCTAGACATGTAGGGGCCAGTATTTTGGCCTCCGTTCAGTCATTGGAGATAATGCATAGAGCGAGCTTGTTATCTTAGTTGCATTGGTCGTTTGTTTCTCTCTACTCTGGCCTGGCTGATATTCAAGACAGCATGGTTCTAGAGTGTGTCAAAGGGCTACTCTAACAGAGACAATATACTGTCCACCGCTAATGGGGCCTTCAAACAGCCTGTATTGGGAAAATATTGCCAAATAACATGCTCCTGCACGTGGTATTGTACCCATGGAAGGGGCAATAACTTGGGTAGAGGTTGTGCTCACCCTATACGCAATGTGACGATTGAGAAACCAGCAACTGCCCCTGCTATGCCATCTCACCGGACTTGCCAGAGTACTTTCAGCTGTAGATTGAACATTATATTTATTGTTATACCAACCACTGTAGTTTAAGTAGGAAAAATCTTCAATAAAGGCACCAGGACGCGGCTGTATCTTTCGTAGTCCAGCCTCAAGATAGAGTTTAGGCTCGCGTCGCCAGACCTTGCCAATGCTAGTCACTTTGCCTGGGAATGACAAAAAAAAGGGAAAAAGAAAAAAAAAACTCGATTTCAGCCTTTCCTGGCGTCAGCCATGGATGCAGTGTTACAGATTCGCAGTGCCACCGACGTTGCAAGTGTCGACGGGCTTGAGGAGACACTGGCCACAAGCCACAATTGTTGACGTGCTATTATTAGTTGACATGTTGCGTCTAAACTTGGCAGATGGCAGGAGAACGGCTGAGCTAAAGTGGCTGCTATGGCCAAAGGAACACGCCAAGCTGGTTCCTGAGACAGGGAAACTTTATCCACGGCGATCAACTCCCCGCGAGTGCCAAATTTAGACAATGAGGTCTCAGGTATCGTCAACGTGCATGCATGCGATTTAGGAGGCAGTTGCTGCTTGGATCTGGGGTTGATGCCGAAACTGGCCCTGCAGGCGGGAGGCAAAGGCCTCGACGGTATCCAACATGGATATTCTCGCCAGAACCTTTTGCGGTGTGGTTTCTGAAGCATTTGCATTCATGCATGTGGCCTGTGCACAAATCGCGCACTTGCATGAGGCGTTGGTGCCCGGCACAACTGCGGCACACCTGCACAAGTTGACCTGTCCTGTGGCACAAGACGCGGGGAACTCCGCGCATGGGCACGCGAAGGGCACAGTGACATTGGAAGGGTAGGGCAAGCTGGCGGCGTCATCTGGCTCTTGCATCAAACGCGGAGTCATCATCATGGATGGCTTACCCATCATCGCTTCTTTTTGGCTTCCATGCTGCACCCACACTAGACCGTCGACATGTGCATGCGTCTGTCTGGTCTGGTGCAGGCTCTGTGAGGTCAGCCAATCTTTCGCACACATGTCGACGGTGCACATGGCCCGCCCACATGGCTGCCTAGCAGTCCGGTCGGCATTGATGCCTCATCTTGCCTTGCCTTGATGGTCTCGAGGACTTCCATCAAAATAGTACCATCGAGATTCTGACCCTGCTGAGACAATCATCGAATTCTACAATCACAATACAACCACAATACGGCCAAGTTCGAACTACCACCGCCAACGCCACGCCCCAGAGCTGCCTAGTCAGTGGCGTCATGAGCCAACATTGATCCGACAACATCCCCTGCGCCAGCCCTAGTTGGCGTCTCCAGACATGTCAGATCCATCCCTCGACAGTCGGAATGAATCAGCGCGGCGCAGGTCGAGCATTCCGATCCAAGAGGAGAAGCTTGCCGTCTATCCGAAGAGTGTCACAACTTGGGGAATCAGACACACGACATGTTCAGGCGGGCTTCCCTCCTTCTGCCTGCGTTTGAGCCCAACGGGGACCCTGGGTGACAAACTCAATCGACACCGGTATATATTAAGTAAAATCAAGCCTTTTTCGCCCGCGCCACGCCCAAGCCGCAGAGCCGTCTGCCCAGTCACGACTCGTGTGGTGTGGCCAGCCGTCGAGCTAGCTCCGCATCGACCTCCAACTCGTCCCTGAGTTCTGGCGTTGGTGGTGCCATGACTATCCCAGCCTCTGACGCCGCTCGCCGCCATCTGGACCACACCCGCGAGCCACGGCAAACTCGGCGGTGGGTTGGTGGCGGGGCGTACCCGAGCTCACACACATAGCCTCAGCCCTCTCACAAGAGTCGAGATTGTACAAAGGGCCTTCGGCGAGAGTCCGATCAGCCACGTGCCGGCAAAAACGGCAGCACTGAGGCCAGTGGCTACTCACGTATTCCATCCTTCGTTTGTCCCCTGGCCGGGGAGCAGCTAAGCATTCGCTAGCACCAGCTGACCAGGGTCCAGCAGCCACTTGCATCGTCCAGAGCGTCAGACCTCCGTGGCAGAGCCAATGGACCGTGGGCGAGACCGCAGTCATGAGTGGTGTACTATTTGTCGCACCTGGCCCCAACGTCCTCCATTCGACATGGACACAAACTTCGCAGGGCTTAGCTGAGCGCGCGGGCTGCTGACCACTGCGGTCAGGTTGAGCACCAGTCATGCCGCCAGTGATGCATCAAATGGCGAACCCAACAACCTGGTCTGTGGCAGCTCGTCAGTCAGCCCGACTCAGCCGCCTCCGACATGCAACTATTCTTCACTGCCCAGCACTGCCCGGATGCCACCTCGCATTCCTATAAAGCTACCTTGGGTCCCCAAGTACACACCTCCGGCTAGGCATGGTTTGCGTCATTTGAACCCGCGGCCTCGGACGGCTTCCAATATTGCAGACTTGTGGTTGGGGGACATGATTGGCTCCTTTGTCGGCATCATCTCCAGACCGTTGAACACGCGCCGATTAAAGTTGAGAGGATGAATTTTTGGCCAGCGCCGTAGAGATGGAAGTAACCAAACATGCCCAAGACGACATGGCCGGCGCAACGATGAGAGAGATGGACAAGGACAAGCCGGCGACGATTTCACAAGATGGTCTGGAACATGACCAGAAGCGGCGGCGACGGCGACGGCATTCGGACCCGAGCCGGTACGAAATTCTCTGTGCCCGCTCACTACTCCTATGGCTGATTGCCAGCGGCGGGACGGGCTTGACCATGTAAGTTGATTCAAATGAGCAGAGCTGTGGCATCAATCAACATGCCGTTGCGACTGACGCGGGCTCGTCTGCAAAGCGGAATCATCCTAGTCATTACGTGGGCTGCCCAGCCCAAGGCCATGCGACCAACTCAGTCGCACAACTTCATTTCCATAAATCCCATCGCTACGTCAAGCCCGTCTCCGGACACGTACCTCAATGACTACGCAAAATCCGTCATCCCCGTACCGGTGCATTCGCACAATGACTACTGGCGGCCGCATCCATTATACTCGGCCCTCGCGGCCGGCTGCATGAGCGTTGAAGCCGATGTATGGCTGAGCCCAAATGGAAGCGACCTCTACGTTGGCCATCGCCGTTCGTCGCTATCAGCAAGCCGAACTCTGCAAACACTCTATCTCAATCCGATCAAGGAGATTCTCGACAAGTTGAATCCTGACAACGTCACTGACCTCGATGGCGGGCCGAATGGCGTGTTTCACACGGCACCTGATACCACATTAGTTCTCCTCATTGACGTCAAGGGAAACGCAACAGACATCTGGCCCGTAGTTGACAAACAGCTGGAACCCCTCCGCAAAAGCGGCTACCTCTCCACGCTTGAATACAGCAACGGCACATCCAGCTCGAAGTCGGCGCCCGTCTTCAAGCAAGGTCCCGTCACCGTCGTCGCGTCTGGCAATATCGGCAAGTCGAATGTCACGGGAGTCGGATGCGACGCCCTGAATCGGTACAAGGACAGCTTCCTCGATGCACCCATTGATGCGCTTGTCGACGACGCCAACTTGGGTAAACTTGCAGACTGCCAGGTGGACTCTCTTCTGGACCGACCGCTTGCCAAGTTTTACACGGCATCGGCGCCACTGATGCATACCTTCAGGCCAACCAACAGTGGCCTTTCGAGCAGTCAAAAAGACCACGTTCGAGCTGCCCTGCAAGCCGCGGCGGCCAAGAATCTAACGTCGAGATACTGGTCTCTGCCGTCGTGGCCCATTTCACGACGAGACTATGTTTGGCAGTTCTTGGTGGACGAGGGCGTCGGTCTGTTAAACGCCGATGACATTGAGAGTGCGACGAGGCTGGAGTGGAACCGGGCCTACAAGGCCGAGCTTGTCTGGATTGGCATCTCATCGGCCTACATATTTTTTGCTTCCTTGTTGTTTGCCTACTTGTACGATAGGTCGAGTAAGAACAAGTCGAAAACGGCAGCACAGGAGTCGGCATAGCATGCTGAAAAGGAGTGGGTGGGGGAAAGATACACGAGCCTTTTGTACACTATAATGAGTCATGACTTGGAATACCCAGAACATGTATGAACTGTTTGATGCACGGGGCGAATTGGCACATGTACCACTTCTTTGTGAGCGGCAACTGAGCCAGGTCAGGAATAGCTGACGCGTGGGTTATACCAGAGAGTTTGTGTGGTGTTGAGTCTTGACTGCACGATGACTGGGGAGTTTGCAGCGCTGGTTACTCGGCGGCGTAACAGGTCGAATGCTGATGACGGACCAATGAACTATATATTACTCGGTACAGACATTTACAACAAGAACCTGCGCATACAAAGGCCTTGTGGCAGGGTACGTGTGTAGCTTGCTGATCGCCAGGCTCGGTTACACGCCGGTGCGCGTCCACAACTAGTTGACCTATCTAGGAAGGTCTGGTTGTGCAAGCTGCAGCATACTGCCGAGGTGGGCGACACGCAAACGGCCAGGCACTGGGATTACATTCGTGATTAGAACCAGTGGCGATGGGACTGAATACACGTCGTCGTGACTTGCTTGTTGTGGGGACGGCAGCGGCGTCTATCCGAAGATGCTGGTGCCGGTGCTGGACTGCATGCGCTCCGTGTCGGTGCCATGTCGCGGGCGTTTGTGCAGCAATTCCTCAACTTTTTCCAGAATACTGTCGAATAGGGTAATGTCACTGTCGGCAGTGGTTCCCAACGACGACGGATGAGCCGAGAGCCAGGCGGGGCAATGTCTTGGACGCCGCCTGGTCTCACCTCGCCAGGCTCCTACTTCTATTTCAGGGGCGTGGTGGTGACCCGTTGCCGATCCATGATCGACGCTGCCATCGGTCGGCCCCGGCTACATGGCCATCGTGATTGGTTCTCGAGTCGAGCGTCCGGCGCCAGGCCGTGAGAGCCTATGAGCAGCCATGGCCGTCACCTCGGACGAACCACATGCACTCAACCCGCGCTACTCGCACCAACACCGATATAACTTAGTTTATCCAACACTGAAGTCCAATGGTGCGAGCATCTCACTCCCAAGACACTGCCGCTAGACCGTCTTGGGCACCGATGCCCGCGCCGACCATTTCGCCCTGGTCCAGATGTCCTCCCGTAAGCGAGGGCAATGACACCTACCAGAAACGTTGAGCTTCCCAGCCAATCCAAGACACCATGTGGCCATGTTTGGCGCGATGCGAAACTCTCGGGGCCATTCGTCCCACCGATCGTCGTTATGCGTCGTCAGGTGTCGGCGCAATCGTCCAATCCTGTCCGGCCTGCCTTCTTTTTCACAATCATCGCCAACAGGCATGAGGCAAAGGAGACAGCAAAGCAAAACTATAAAAACAACCAACGGCGGCCGTCCATGGCTTGACCGAGGTTTGTCTGTATCCAAACGAGCCACGCCGCATCATTGTCTACGGGCTTCTCGAAGGGATTCTCAAAATGGCCTCTCTCCGCAACTTGGCCCGTCTGCTTGTCCTCGCCTCGGGCGCCGCGGCAAGCCCCTTTGCCGCAGGGCCCCAGGCCTGCCCGGCCGACTCGCCATTGTCGTGCCACAACCAGACGGCCGTCGAGAATACATGCTGTTTCATCCCTACGGGACAGCTTCTCCAGACGCAGTTCTGGGACACCGACCCGGCCACCGGGCCACAAGGTAGAGTCGCGCGGCCACATAGCCGGGGGACAAGCTAACACGGGGCGCCGCGCAGACTCCTGGACGATCCACGGCCTCTGGCCCGACAACTGCGACGGCTCGTATCCCGCCCAGTGCGACGGCAGCCGCGCCTACACGGGCATCGAGGACATCCTGACGGGCAACGGCGCCGCCGACACCCTGGCCTACATGAGGCGGTTTTGGAAGGACTACAAGGGCGACGACGAGAGCTTTTGGGAGCACGAATGGGCCAAGCACGGCACCTGCATCAGCACCCTCCAGCCCAGGTGCTACGACGGCTACAGGGCCAGGCAGGAGGCGGCCGACTTTTTCAGGACGACCGTCGACCTGTTCAAGACGCTGCCGACGTACCGGTGGCTGGAGGACGCGGGCATCACGCCCTCGTCCAGCAGGACGTACTCGCTCGACCGGGTCCGGGGCGCGCTGTCCAGCCGGCACGGCGCCGACGTCACGCTGGGGTGCAGGGGCAAGGTGCTCAACGAGGTCTGGTACCACTTCAATGTCCGGGGGTCGCTGCAGGGCGGCGAGTTTGTCGCTTCGGCCCCGGACGGCACCAAGGGCAAGTGTCCGTCTACGGTGCAGTACAGGCCCAAGAGTGATGGTGCGTGAGAGGCGATGCCGGCGTCTCATATGGAGACGAGATGAGGCGGCTGTCGGTGTTTGTGGGATATGATTTGTTTAAAATTCTACTACTTTGGAGCAAGGGGACATGGGCGAATGGGACTATCCCCATGGTTGTAGTTGCCGTTGGTGATGCAAGGTTAGGTGTCGATGGAGGGTTGTCTTCTTGGATAGAGCACGCGCGGGCTGGTACGCCGGTTCGGCTATTCAAACGCAGTTGCTACTCCCCGTATGCTTGGGAATGGAATCAAACCTTTCGCGTCATATATATCAACATGCTGAATGTTTTGTCGTCTGTGAAAAATGAGTGGCCCTCAGGCATCAGGGCCGACGGCGTCCCGGAGCATCATGCTGATTGCTTCTGATGCCCATCTTCTGCGTCAAGGGCTAACGACGTAGAGCTATTCTCGTCCTCGACGTCTGCCTGGGCACCCCGTTCGAGGAGTAACTGCGTTACTTTCGTGGAACCGCCTGCGGCCGCATGGGACAGAGTGCGCCCTCGGTCGTTCGGCGAATCTACGATCGGCACCTCTTTCGAAGGTATTTGCACCGATCGACTCTTCATGTCTGCCTTCTGTGGCGACGCTATGGCAAAGGGGGCGAGTTACTCGTCCAACGAGTTCACCTTGGCATCCCTTTTGAGCATGACTTGCGTTTAAATGTTTCGCCGCACGTATGCCCACTTGACTCGTATACTTATAATAGATTATCTTGATAAATTAGTGGAATTTATTAGAAAACTGATGATTTTTTTAATTATTTGTACGAGGCCCACGCCTAGACTGGATAAAAGTGCAGTACGGAGTACACGTGCCACGCCCTATATTAAGGTGTGGTGAGGACTTCAACTAAAAAGCCTAATAAGGGATATGGCACGATTAATTAAGGCCGAAGTTACTAATATTAGGATCTTGGACCTGGACGGTTACGTGGCTAGTAGGGCAACTAGCACGCCCTGGTGGGATAAATGCATGATTTTATATTAGCTAACACAGATTATGGATTATAGGATCACGGCAAGGCCTTTATATACTTGAAACATAATGTTATAGGACTATTATATACTTGGCTATTACTTGCCCACTTAAGCGACGTACGCGAATTACACCCAGCGGCGGCCAGAACGTGTCCGTGGTCCTTTACATACTAACAAGTCACTTGGCCGGGTCATCTTGACTCTGTTTTCGAACGATCAATTAGTGGATTCAGGGTATTTTTTCAAATTCCCTTGTAAAGTAATAATAGAATAAGGGTGTAGATAACCCGACAGTGAGCAATAGTCAGGTCACGTGTACTCTCGAGGCTATTTCGTGATGCGGTGTAATCACTAGTCTTCCCACGGGATAGTCATTCTAGTCCTCTGCTATTGCGACGGCCAATCCAAGGGGTTGGGCGTTATGTGGTTAATAGGTCATATACCACAACCAGGGAATAAGAGTTTCTCCACAGGTTCTATACCAAGCAGCAGCGCCAAGAACAAACTGCTCATTAATTTACGCTTTAGCATATCCTAGAATAGCAGAGTCATACTAGTTGACCCGACAAACACGTGGCTAGGGTATCGCAAGGATCACAGGCGCAGCGGTTTAATAGCCCGAGAGCAATAATCAACGATGCTTTAGGCAACGTCAAGACTATATAAAGACCACAGTGGCATTACCATGTGACCAACCTATTATCCTACTATTATTATATTTGTTCTATACAACGCGAAGAAACCTACAAGCTTCTACAATAAAGGTCCCAACTACTCTCGCTCTTCTCTTGGCCAACCTCCGTGCTGTATTGGGATTAAATAGCTCCCCTATCGAACAGACACTCCAGCGACTTGAGCGAAACGCAAAGGCATGGTACGATTTGACGCAAAACCAGCCGTATGCCGAGGTGATGGCACATTTCGCAAATTTACATGTAAAGGAAACTATTGAGGAAACTAGAAAAGCGGCAAAAGACATGCCATGATGACTCTTTCACGCAAGAATATTCATCAAGGAAAATCGCCCTGAGAAAGCCAAGGTGAATATCGAAGCGGCGTTAGAGGTGAACTGTCTTTTTATAGCCAACTCGTCGCCCTTTTACTAATAGTGCGGGCGGTCACAGCTCCTTGAATCAGATAAATTCGAGTTGACTGCATGAGCGGCAAGCTTGTATTATAGCATACCTATATATAGACTTTGCAACCATGGCTAGGTTTAGTCGGGATAAATTATTTATTCGCTTTTGTATAACGTATAAAAAAGGGGTGCCAATATTGTTTTAGATTTTACGCTTGCAAGATACTTGTATTATGCGTGTAATTTTATTTAACTACAGAGCAAAACAATCAAACCGTAATTAATATTAAAAAGTAGAGCATTAGTAATCCCTTTATAGCCCCCGACTTTTACAGTTATTTCTTTGTGTAAGCGTTCTTAGTTGTCTTGAAAAGCAACTATTTCTATTTTCAAACTATTAAAGTAATAAACAATTTTGCGGCTGTTTTATAGCCTCCAATAGAAGTGAGCGAGAGCGGCATCCAGTCGAGGTGGTCCTTGGAATCGACCTTGGCATTCAATGTTTCGCCCGAGCAGCAACATTATGACTTCGCAACAGCCACCTCAGCAGCCCGGGAGAAAGATCAACGGTGTTTGCCCAAAATCGTCCGCAAAGTCGGCTACGGCGTTGCTATCTAATACTATTCTGTAAATGCCCTCGTATCCTAGTTCTGCTGCTACAGCGCCGTTCTGCCAAAAAAGCATCGATACGGTTGGCAGCGGCTCAGTCTTGAAGCAACATTGAATATTATGTCCCGGCCACGCTCTTGTAACCATGTTCTGGCGCCCGCGACAATAGGGGTTACCCATGATCCGCGTATTTGCCGTTTGGATCCGCGGACCTGTCCAGAGGGACCTGACGTTGGCCCCTTTGCCCCTTTCCGCAGCTACGAGCGGGCGTCTCGCCAGGGATTGTCGGAATCCATTCCGTGGAAGGATTCATGGACAAGACACCGGGCTTTCATCCAGTCCAGCTATAGTGTGCATCTAATAAGGCGTTTTGTGTCTTGGGCCGCAATTATGCTCCAGCCATTGTGAGAGGCTAGGAGAATGAAGGGTCGCGCCAACGTGCCACGCCCGTCTTCCCTTGCCAATTACCCTTTGTTTTTGGCGATATAAGCTGAAGCAGCATTAAAAATATTGGTAGTAAAGCGGAGGATGTGCGGGTTTAGCTGGACAAGTCGCGGTAACTAGTATATTCCGAAACGGCCCAGGGCCAACACTCTGGGGCTAAGCTATGCAGTTATAAGTCACAACCATGGTAGCCATGAATTACACACAGAGTTGCATAATTGGCCCTCCCAGCCCCACTTACTATAAAGTTTATAAAGATGGATCGCACTAATGCTACAGTAATTCATCAGGCCATACTATGGCAAAGTACGCCGTGTGATAGTCTCGAGATATATAGCGAATATACTAGACTAGTGTGTATAATAAAAAGGGCAAAGAAAAGAAGAAAAGCCGGCGACTTGGTGAGGCTAATTGCAAACTTAGGTCAGTCCTTACGTTGGCAGTTTACTTTAATGCTATGCTTAAACGGTCCACGTTCTCTTTAGTCGCATATAAGGCGGCGTTTGCATTGCCAATTTAATAGGTTTCATATTGCAATCTATCTGAGGAGCAATGTCCCACATTAACTCCTTAGCTGCGGGATGGCTCGCAGAGACTCCTCTGCCATATAACTTTCCTCGATAAGCGAGTCTCCCCGAGTCATTCCGCAGTTAAAGAGACTGTTGTTTCATCTAGGCCCGCGGAACTGCATCGCGGTGGATCTCGCAGCACAGGTCAACGTGGCTTTCTTGGAAGACCCTTTGTTGGATAATAATTTGCAAGATGAGCGGGAAATCTCAAGATTACCTTATGCTGGCATCCATAATAATACTATTCCTTTACAACAGTTATATGAAACATGGCCCTGGCAGGGAGTAGTCCTTCGGCCATGGCAAGTGACATTGATCCTTGGTCCAAACTAACGGGTCAGTCGACGCCTGACGCGGTAGGCCGAGATACTCGCAGGACGATAAACACTCTGGCATATGCTATAAATGTGAGAGCCTTGTCTGTAAATTTCAGTCGTGATGCACCCATTCATTCGCTTCCGTCACTCCTTTTCAACTTATCCAGTCCTTTGGTGACTGGCTGGTATTATGCATTCTGCAATGTCTTTGCTCACCTTTTTGGTTGCCATGCTCATGGCAAATGCCGTCAATGCAAGCGCAATCCATGTGCGTCAAGAGGCAGCGCCGCCGTGCCAAGAGCAGGTTCCAAGCGAAGAGTTTGTGGAAATTTCCCGCAAACTACGACTCGAGGCCTCCAACTCGTCCCTCACACGCCGGCAACAGGAAAACTTCAACATCCAGGTTTACGCGCATGTCGTATACGATCATACAAGAGGCAATCGCGGCTATGTACAGGTAAAATTCAAGTTTGCTTCGAATCGAGCAGCGCGGGAGACTAAAATTGCATTTAGGAGCATTTGATCGCAAGTCAAATACAAATTATGAACCAGCATTACAGAAATGTCGGAATTTCCTTTACCCTTGCTGATGTAGACAAAACACGGCACCCTAGGTGGGCTTATGGTTACGACGAGTTTGCTATGAAAGAGAACTTGCGCAAGGGCGGATATGCAGACTTGAACATGTATTTCGTTGCATCCATTCCTGGGGGAGCAGCCGGTGGCTCAAGAACCTATGGAATTTGCTACTATCCCATCCCTCGCCAACTTCAGTTCGTGGAATTCATTCGCGATGGGTGCACGGTGATTGCTCAGAGTGTCCCTGGGGTCGACGGTTGGGTAAAGCAGAACCACATCGCTACCCACGAGGTTGGTCACTATCTTGGCTTATATCATACCTTTGAGTGGGGGAATTGGGGCGAGCGGATATGCTCTCCTGGTGATGATGTCGGCGATACGTATCCACAAGAACAACCGTCACATTACAACACTAGGCCAATGGTTTGGGCCTGTCGCGGCTGGCAACGAAGCAATATGTACAATTTTATGGACTACTCGTGAGTTTGGTCGTGTGCCACAACTGGATGGCAACAAAATCTCTGACTTTTGACTAATGTTAGACCAGACCCTACTCCAATTCCTTTACTCCTCAGCAGGCGTCCCGCATGAGGTATTTTGCAAATGTACGCCGCCAAATCGCAGCTCGTTATTAGTGAGTCCCAAGTCCGGGTCTCGGCTCCGGCAGTCAACTGGTGTGACGATATGCATTGGAACATGTGGCCCCATTGACCCTACCAGACGTGCTAGGCGTCTTGTCTGTGAACGGTTCAACGCTTCTTGAAGCTCAACAAAGGGACTTCGCCGACAAAGGACCTGCTGGTTACACAGACGTTCTCTTCATGTATATATAGTGGTCGCTCGTCTCTTTCTCTCTCTTAGAAACCAAGGAGGTTTGATACCCTTGTTGATTATCCCTGAATTCGAACCTTTTTATTCCAAGTCCACAATTGAAAGCGGGTCCGCAGTTTGAGGTTTCGAGACATTACGGCAGAGGTACGACTGGATCGAAGGAATGCCAAAAGGGAAAAATGACAACGAGGAAAAATCTATTCGTCTCACATGACATATATTTACAAAGTCTACGGGCTGGACTCACGACAATATCGCCTCGCAATAGCGTCATCTTGGAGTGGTTTCCTGATTTTCCAAGTTATTGCTATTGCATGATGTTTCCTGCATGGGAGTACTCCCTGTATCATTATCACCGCCCAGGTTCGTGAAAAATGCTCCTGGGACATCTGGCTCCTCACGTGTCGCTGGGCAATAAAAATAAATAAAAATAAAGTCATCAGATAAACGAGACGGAAAGATCAATCACATCCAACGAGCAAAAATATAAGCCATACTGAAGTTCTCCGGTACAGGGAATCGAACCCTGGGCTGCTCGGTGAGAGCGAGCGATGTTAGCCACTACACCATACCGGATAGTACTGTAGATGGCCAACGAGCTCGCATAAATCCATTATACTGTCAACCAGCATAGCAAGAGAAATGTGGAACCAAGCGGCCACTTCGCAAACAATTGATTCTTCCTGCTTTCCTGATTTGGCGATTTCACATGGGTGACTCATATTGACATTGCTACTCGGTAGACTGGCCAACATGGCACCGTCAAGTGTCGACGGTCTTTACATCAGGTAGGTAGCTGGGCAGCAAACCTCATGCTATACTTGGCGTCCCAGCAGCCGAGGAAACAATGCCATCACTCCATGTCGAAACAAAGAATCTTGCGGATCCCACCAGTCCTGCAGAGGGCCAAGGTGCCGCATCACAACCAGCACTCAGCCACCAACACGAACATGCCACGTCACCAAGGACCATCCGTGCACCGCCAGAACGTCTTGTTGAAGGCGACTTGGTTTTGAGAAGATGGAAGCTCTCTGATGCGGCCGATCTACACGCGGCCGCGAGCAGCTCGGCCGTCGAGCTGGCGCGGTGGATGCCGTGGGCTGCCGACGGATACGATCTCACCAAAGCACAGCAATTCCTCGACTTCACATCCAAAGCATGGGACAACGGAGAGTCGTACGACTTTGCCATCATAGTTGATGGCCGCATCAGCGGCTCGTTTGGGCTGATGACACCGGCTACCAAGGCACCCAATACCCTCGAGGTCGGCTACTGGCTTGCGAAGGAAGCCACTGGTCGCGGACTCGCAACTCGCGCCGCGTCGCTTCTGACTCGTACAGCCTTTGCAGTGGGCGCCGAGCACGTGCAGATCAGGCACGATGAGCGCAACCATCGAAGCGGTGCCATCCCCCGCCGTCTCGGCTTCAAGTCTCTGGGCCTGGAAAGTCTTCCTGCGGGCAAGCGTGGAGGAAAGGAGGTCTCTTTGTTGTGGCAGAAGGACGTGGACAGTGAGACGAGCTGAGTGATAGACGGAGGGAATCGATTGGAACGATATAGGCTTGGTTAAGCCATGTCGATTAGAGTCAGTTTTACATTCGGCGCATTGCCTAGAATAGCGCACCAACTAGTTTCAACGTACTCCAAAGACCGGACATATGTATTTCGCATCATGTCGCCCTAAGTCTCTTCAGGATTCATTCTGCGCGCTTCTGGCATGCCAAGTGGGAAAGGAATGGAAAGCAATCAAGTGAGATGACATGGACACGAACTGGACACGCAATCAATGGGCTCGCATAGAGGCTGTATATGAAATCAAGATGAGGTTTTTACTATTCTCTGCATGTTTGGATCATGTACAAGAAATATAAATTCACGCCAAATGTCCGTGGATTTCCTTCAATTCCTCCGCGATCCGACGTAAACCAACTTTGTCTGATGACATGCATCCCAACGGCTCCCTACAGACCTCCCGCCGACAAATTTATTGCCAAAAGCAGGCGCGCATATATTCATCTAGGCTTTTCTGAACCCCATAACTTTGCCTTGTCGCTGATCTTAGTAGGCGCCTGGCACTATTGGCATTTCCCTGTCGCGCCTCATGTACCTCGACATCAATGGCATCTCTTGCAACCCAAAGTCTCGGTTGGACATGCGCTTTCCGAGAAATGCTATTACCACTCGCACAGACTACTAAAAGCCGGATTGCCATTTCATCTCGGTGCCGCATTGCCGGCAATCATAATGGTTGTCTTGCAATTTCTTCCCATCGTTGGGTACAAGGCGCTGCTCTTGCACTGCATCGCCGGATACATGACCCTTCTGCTTTCCATCGCCGCTACCATCAGAGTCTTTATCATTGTTCATTATGACTTTGGGGTTTTCTTATCACTCCATACCGCCCCTGAAATTGCTCCTTTATTTTCATCGTCGGCCAAGCTGTTGCGTATTATAATATCAAGAGGTTGCGGATCGAGCAGCACCGGGGTAGCGGTATGCCATTACACAAGAGCAAAAATGTGTACCACTCCCTCCTATTTCAAGAACAAGCTAACATTACGTTTTAGGCGAGCTCAATAGTCATCATGCCCTTTCTGGCTGCGTCCATTTACCCAAGTCGTTGGCCGTGGAGGCCGGGCGTATTACACTGCCCGGACTTGCCATGGTGTCGACTACATTTTTGCACGAAACCAAAGCGCAGTGTTGTAGTATACCCCATCTGTGAGGACTGCTACCCTGGAAATAAACTGAAACAGGCATTTCTTATAAAGGTCGACAAGACTGCACACAGAATGGACGAGTCTACCACAGCGTTGACCATGCCATTTGGCCTGGGTGTGTGGTTGGCTTTGGCTCCATGTACTTGCTTGTTGCTGAGCTTTACTTGCATTCGAGCCCCAGGGAGTCGGCAAGATTGCCAAAAGTGTCCCATCAGCTACAATGAGAGTCTGGAATGAAGAGCCCTGTAAATGCTAGTTTTACAGCCCAGAGGCTAGGCGATGGAGAAACATGACAAGGCGACTATGGAAACTGTTTGAACTCCTCTTCTCACAAGTCCTGTTTGAATCGGGGCTACCTACTATTTGTTCCGCCATCGGATTGAAAACTCTGGGTCAAACGAGCCAATCCGCTTACTTGGTTTATCACGGCCACACGACGTAGATATTCGCCATGATGCATCTTTTCTACGCCTTTTAAACCGATTATGTTTCAAGTGATTCTTGTCAAGGCAATGTGATAGTCATGGCTTCAGAATCAGATGCCTGGGCCCTGAAGCCATAGAAGCCAATACAAATTATGTTGCAATATTTGTGATGACTGTACCCATCATCGTCTCCTCTTCGTCAATGTCTATACGGCATCAGTCTAGGAATATTGTGCTATCTGGACCTTGCGTCTCTGATGAAGACTTTGGTGTAAGCCCTGTAAATACTATCAAGACATCCTCCAGTTGCTGCACAAATTTTTGCCGGACGGGAGAAAGACCACGCTGCAGGATGCACGGGCTTCGACGTGTACAAACCGGCGACATATCCTGATGCACTCTCGCGGCGTCATGCTGGCGGCAGCTTCCAGGTAGAATGTAATGGTTGGAGTGATGTGAATCCTCACGGCTAGGACGATAGAATCTAAGCCATTGCCATTGAGAGCGCTCCCCATTATTCCAGAAACGTCATTTGCCGAGATGAGCAAGAACAGATAGTCGCCGTCCCACCATCCGCCTCACAGACCATTGACGAGGACGACTAAAGATACTATTCCTGTGCATTCGCCAAACGAGTCGTTCACTTGGATAGGTTTCTACCTGATGCTACATATCGAGATTTACTTGCGCGTCACGTTGCGCTGATTCGCGTCAACACGACAACAAGTCTCTCATGGTCAAGTACGTCACCACTTGGCTACCCGCCATGACGGTGAGTAACAGAGACCTAGGCGTGCGCGCGTAATTGGCCGCGCCCCAAGACAAGGTCCCTTCCAATTGAGTTCCACAGGGACAATTAGTGGCTGTCCGGTACAATGCCCGACCAGTACTGGAAAGGGCCTTGTTCCCTGGATGGACAATCGACTAGCTGGATGATGCGATCCTGGGGTGTCGTTACGTGCTCCGCCAGCGCCAACGTGACGGCCAGCCCGCGCATTGAGTGGAAAGGTCTAGCAGGGCATAAGTATTCAGCGCCCTGGAGGCAGTCGGTCGCTTTCTTGTTCATCAACATCCAAGGAAACAAATGACTGCTGCGACTGAGGAACCGCCGCCCCAGGGCCATACGCAACGCCACCAGAATGGCGGGACGCCATTTATCAAGGGGCGTACACTCCAGCAAGACGTTCATGGCTCAAGCGGCCCACCTGAGCTATCGTATGAGCTGCCCAAGGTTTCACTAATCGATAGATTCATTGATGAACCACGCCCACTCCAAGTTGCCGTCATAGGCGGAGGTTTGGCCGGCATCCTTGCAGGGATTCTCCTGCCGGCCAAGGTCCCCGGGATTGAGTTGACAATTATCGAAAAGAATAACGACTTTGTGAGTTGGCTTTTGCGTGGTTGCAATATCATACACGGCTAACATGCAAATAGGGCGGCACATGGTTGGAGAACATCTATCCCGGCGTGCGCTGTGATATCCCCTCGCACGTGTATCAATCTACATTTGCCCCCAAGAAAGACTGGTCCGACAAGTTCGCGCCGGGCCACGAGATACGAGACTACTGGCAGTCCGTCGCCCGCAAGTACAATGTGTACAAGTACGCCAAGTTTGGCCACCGCGTTGACGCTGCGAGATGGGACGCCGACGCGGGCAAGTGGTCGCTTCGCGTGACGGAAACCAAGTCGGGGAGCGCATCAACGGTAGAGTACGACTTTGTCATCGCAGCAGTCGGGCGCTTCAACGACTGGAAGCTGCCCGAGTATCCGGGCATGTCCGAGTACAAGGGCACCCTGCGACACGCTTCCAACTGGGATGCCACGTTTGATCCGGCCGGCAAAACGGTGGCCGTGATTGGCAACGGCGCAAGCGGGATCCAAGTCGTGGCCAATCTGCAGAAAAAGGTCGCCCGCCTCGACCACTACGCGAGGAGCAAGACGTGGATAGCGACGAGCTGGGCGGGCGACGAGAGAACCCTCGACGCGCAGCCCATCTCGCAGGACGAGCAGGGGGGTTTCCAAGACGACGAGGCATACCTCGACTTCCGGAAGGCGCTCGAGGACAAGTACTGGCGACGGTTCGACTCCTTCTTCCGCGGGACAGCTGAAAACGCCGAGCTCAAGGCGAACTTTACCAGCGTCATGAAGCGGCGGCTTGCTGGGAAACCGGAGCTCGCGGACCAGCTGGTGCCCGACTTTTCGCCGAACTGCCGTCGACTTACACCCGGGCCGGGCTACCTGGAGGCCATTGTCCAAGAGAATGTAGACTACATCCAGACGAAAATCCGGCGCTTCACCGCGTCGGGCATAGAAACAGAAGACGGAAAGCACCGGGCTGTGGATGCGGTGATTTGCGCCACCGGATCGAGGTCGGACCTGGTTCCGGCCTTGTCCATCACCGCCCACGGCAAGACGCTCGCCGAGCTATGGAGGCAAGACGGTGTCTACGGGTTCCCCTACACGTACTTGGGCGTGGCGACGCCCGGCTTCCCCAACCTGCTGTTCCTGCATGGCCCGCACGGCACGGGACCCTCGGGGACGGTGCCGCATTCCGTGGAGACGCAGCTCGCCTACTTTGCCAAGATTCTGCGCAAGGTGTCGAGGGAAGGCATCAAGGCGGTGGGCGCGTCGGGCGCAGCGGCCGACGACTTTGTCCAGTATTGCGACGCCTTCTTTGCCGACACGGTGCTGTCCGACAACTGCAGCTCGTGGTATAACGGCGGCCGGGCCGGGTCTCGAATCCACGGCGTTTGGCCTGGCAGCGCCGCTCACTTGAGTCTGGTTCGGCGAGAGCCGAGGTGGGAGGACTTTGAGTATGAGTATCTCGGCGGCGCTGGGAATCGGTTTCTCTGGTACTTTGGAAATGGCAAGACGCGAAAGGAGCTGGACCCGGGGTCGGACATGACGTCGTATCTGAAGAGCCCTGCGGATATGGACTTGAGAGAGCTGCATGAAAGCTGGTGGGATTTACCATAGTAGCTGCGTGAAAATACACTAGCTTTTCAACGACATGGATTGACAGTGGATGATGTGCGAAATGCGGGATTCGTGATTTGCGACGGCGTCTGGTTCTCCTACCGACGTCGGAGCAATGCCAATCAAGCCAATGTACTTGGCGGCGTGTAAGTCAACGTTGAACCCTCATCCAGGATGATGACGTGATTGTCTTGGGTGCTGGCGACACTGTACACGTTATCCACTTCAACCTCCGTCAGATAAGCATACAAATCTCAGTGTGGCATATTTAAGACGGACACTTGCTTGTATGGATTGTCTTTATTCAAACATTGCGTGGTAAACTACGCAAACCCCCCGAGGCACATCAACACAACATGTCCTCCACGACGAAGCCCGAACCCGAAGCAGCGGCAGTTCAACGCCAGCAAAAGGGTACGTGTATTGCTGCCGGGACAGGCCAGCCAGCGTCATCTAACAGTCTGCAGTCAGATGGTACCGGTCCACCTTTTACAACATGACCATTCTCGGTCTGTGTAACTTCGCGGCGCCAGGAATATGGGGTGCCATGAACTCCCTCGGCGGCGGCGGCGCGCAAAAGCCGTACCTGGTCAACACGGCCAACGCACTGACATTCTGCCCCATGGTTGTCTCGTGCTGGGTATCGAGCGCGCTCGTTCACTACATTGGAATCAAGGGCGCCCTGATATTCGGAACGTAAGTCAAGCCAAGCACGTCAAAGGGTACTCTGAAACTCACAACCCCAGGCTCGGATACGCCCCCTACGCAGCCGGGCTTTACACAAACAACAGATTCGGCACAGAGTGGCTCGTCATCCTGGGCGCCGCGCTCTGCGGCATCTCCGCCGGCGTGTTCTGGATGGCCGAGGCCGCCATCGCCATTGCCTATCCCGAGCCGTGGAATCAGGGCAAGGCCCTGGGCTACTGGCTGACGTATCGGCTTGCCGGGCAGGTTCTCGGCGGCGCCATCAACCTGGGGCTCAACGCGGACAAGGACGAGGCTGGGAAGGTCTCGTATACCGTCTTCTTGGTCTTTATTGCGCTGCAGGCTTCGGGTCCCCTCGTGGCCTTGCTGCTCAACCAGCCCCATCAGGTAGAGCGCAAGGATGGGAAACAGGTCGACCTGTCCATTCTCGACAACCCCGGGAGGGAAATACTCCGCACGACCAAGCTGTTTTTCAGCAAGCAGTTTCTCCTAATAGTGCTATTCATTGGCCAGGCTGTGTTTGCAGAGGCCGTCTTCTTTACTTACCTGTCTCGTGAGTTGCCAACTTGAGCGGGATGGAACTCGTGGCTGACGTTTGCTAGTCTGGTTCTCGGTCCGGGCGAGGGCGTTGGGGTCATTTCTATCCGGGATTATAGCCGTCATTGGCGGAAACGTACTCGGGGTGAGATGACTCGCAAATAGTACCACTGTGACACTGCTGACGGATTTTCAACCGCAGTCCTGGCTTGATCGTACCTCGATTCCGCACAAGACACGAGCAAGATCATCGTTTTGGCTCATTGTCATACTGCAGGGAGCGTGGTGGACGTGGGCAACGGTTCTAGTCACCAAGTTCCGATATACGCAGCCGACGTACGACTGGTCCAGCCCAGGATTCGCGGCTGCATTCTTGGTCTTTGTCTTTCTTACTCTCGGCTTCCAACTAAACTACCTCTTTCTGTAAGTGGACAACCATGACTGCGCATGTATTCGAGGGCCTCGCTGACATTGTTAGGTACTTTATCATTCAGAATATTTCCGGAGATAATAGCGAGGTTGTTCGCTATGCGGCGCTTCTTCGAGGGACGGAATCGGCTTGGCAAGCCGTCAGCTATGGCTTGTCATCCATTACCATAATCGCCCAAGTTGGTGGCGTATATGCCAACTTTGCGCTGTGGGCTGTATCCATTGTGCCAGCTTGGCTCGTTATCCGACATTTTGGAACCCAGGAAAAAGCTTCAAGTCATGGTTCTGATGAAGATGGGGGGAACGAGTGATGCCAGGATGGGGTAATGGTAGTAGTACTGGACAGTCAAAATGTTACCTGCCTGCGGATTTGTCTCGATTTGAAAGGACCTGGGTTTGGGCTTCCGGGAAGAGATGCGGTTCCTCTATATAGCGTCTCTGGGAATATCAGTCTCCCACCCTGGTGCAAGAAAGCAGATCTGGGTCATGGTTGTCTATAAATAGCCACGGCTCTTTACATGGCGCCCTGGGGAGCATGCGGCAGGCTGCATGCAATAGACCCCGAATTCTGGATATTCTTGCTCGTTTCATATATAATTAATCGTGAAAATAAGACTCGTCATTTTGGCATACCGGATTCCATTTGCCATGTCGTGCCGCGTTTCAAGACGGGCGACGGCACTTTTGCCATTGAGTGAGCGGTTATGGTCCAAGCTCTAGTCACACCCACCACCAGGAACAGAAGCTTTGAAGAAGCGTCCAGAATGCTCCGATTGATGAGGCTGCGTACGGCGGACTCTTTGATGCAAGCGGACAATCCGAGGCATTGCGCCGGTGGCGTTTGATGTCACCGGGCACGGCGTTGGGTGTCAACAGGGCCTGAATATTGATTCAGCCCCTGCCCGAGCGCTCACCAACCAGTGAAACCACGGGACCTTTGTCATTTGTCCCAACAAAGGCCAAGAATTCCGTTCCTCCAGCAATAAGAGGGGGGCTGAGGGGGACGCATTCAGCGGAGAGCACCGGTCGACTTCACCCACAACTCTCTCTTTCTCATCGATGAGTTTCCTAGCTGAACAAGGAGAGGAACAGGGGGATCCGACGTTACCGATATATTCGGCCACAGATGAGGGAAGCTTGCGCCCTGGCATCAACCGCGTCTCCGACGTCGACTCGCCCGTCTCGTATGCACCAGCGAGCCCGCCCGCTTACAACACCTCCGAACGGCCAAATGAGGAGCATCGCCATGGGCCAGAGCGCCATCAGGCCCAAGCTGACACCGTTTGGTCATTTTTCGACGCTATACAGCGGGGTCTTGGTGACAAGGTTGAGCGCCTCATCGCCACGGGCCTCGTTTCGCCCAACACGACGAGCAGATCGGGGGAGACTCCCCTGCTGGCTGCGGTGCGCGTCCGCGACAGCAGCATGGTTCGAAGGCTGCTTTCACGCGGCGCCACGGTCGACGAATACGGCAAAATAGCCATCAACTGGGACACTCTGGATAGAACGGCCCTGCAACTGGCGGCAGAGACAGGCAGCCTTGCCATTGTCAAGATATTGATGGAAGAATTCCACGCCGACGACTCCTTGATCGCCCCCGATGGCGCCCTCGCCCTTCGACTGGCTGCCGCCAATGGATACCGCGAAATCGTTGACTATCTGCCAAAGAGACGTGGTGGCGCGTGGAAGAGATGGCGCTTTGCGCATCGGGAGGAAATGGACCGCATAAGGACCGCCCTCGACAAGATTGGGACGTTTGTCGTGTTTTTTGTCTGGCAAGTCCCCAAGGGAGCCGCACAGGCTGCAGCCAAGGCGCTCAAATCAGCGTGGAAGCGGCGGCGTGAGTTCGCCAACTGGGCCAAGTCGCAGGTCGAAAGGTTGCCTTCGAGGCTCGCTGCTGCTGGGGGAGGTATAGCTAGGGGCGTGAGGAAAATACCTCGCTTGGCCAAGTCTGTTGCCTTTGGCATTTGGCGCTTGATCCGAGCCGTGCCCTCGGGCGTCAGGATATGTGCCAACTGGGTTGGTGATACCCTGGGCAAAGCTGGCCACTGGGTCGTCCATGTTGTCAAGAGGACGGCTTCGTTCTTCCACACTGTGGTTGCAGCAGTGCTCTCTTGGTTCAGGCAAATGACTCCCAGAGATGTGTGGAACGGCTTCTGCTCCGTTTTGCAAGCTGTCTTTGTCGGGTTTCCAACTCTTCTGTGGTCATTTGTCAAATCATTCGGCGACGTCATGTACGGCTTTATGGGGGCCGTTTTCGGCCTTCTGGGGCTGTGTCTTTGGGGTTGCGTCGCAGGTATAGTTTCGCTGCTATGTTATATTCCATGCAAGATTTGGCAATGCATTGAGGCGGTTGGGCGAATGATAGCAAAGACAGTTGAGGAAATACTGGTGTACTTTGACCCCAAGAGGATGTCGGCTGCATAGCAACTTGGCTTGTGTGTCGAACCTGGGACTCAATTTTGTATTTTCTTTTGTTTTGCACGTGGAACATGTGGCTGCTTTACCTCAAACTTATGCTAAAGAACCCACACATGCCGACTTCTCAAAGCAGGCATTCAAGTGATCCTCGCCACGTTGATGCTCATAGTTTGTGGTGACTACAGGTTTGGCCCGGTGACACGTTTCAGAAGACATTCGGTTTCACCGATGCAGGGCGCTTTTGGATCCTGCTAATGCGTACACGAAATGCTCCATGTTTGTCAATTTATACCGGACGTCATGACACCATGTGTCATGTCAATATTGATCGAATTGGCTATACTCGAGCTCACAGATTCATCATCGCGCATCCCGAGAATGCAGGGCTTGCTGGCTCTATTGTGGGACTATTTGGCCGGAGGCGAGTCAATGAGTCAGTCATGGACTGGCAGGAGACACGTCGTAGTTACAGAACTTATTCAGACGACAGCTGAGTCTTGACTGATGAGCCCACGGCCCGTAGTCCGCTTGGGGAAGAGGGTCAGAGTATGCAACTTCTTGAACGTGCGTAGGGCAGGCTTTGGGGTGCCTTGATTGAACGGATTTGACGACATTCATGATTGACGAACATCTCGATTGAAAATCATGTACATCGACTCCTTGTATACCCTGTTGAACCCCCTGACGATCCCTGCCGGGACCCTCAATCCGAGCCTTAATTTGGGTCCTAGAGGAAGCAACCATCATGATCAACAGCCTCTGAACATCACCTTTTTCACCCAACAAGAGTGAGGAGCTGTCCATGTGGCATCCCATGTAAATTGTTTTTCCTAATAGTGTAATGTACCCGAAGGAGTCACGGTGAAGTATTACGGACAGCAAAGGAGTCTCATAGATGATGAAACCAGCGACAAAACATTGATTCAAGTCGGTCATTGATAGCACAGATCTTCCTGCAGAGTTCAGGGCTCGGCAAGATTCCTTTCTAGCACCAACAAGAATACGCAACGTATATTTTGAAGGTTTACTGACGTTACTCTGCATTAAACGTCGTCTCCGCCTTCTCATATCCTGCAGCAAAATCGAGTTCTTCCGCCGCGACGCGACAAGGGCAGTGTAACTGGACTTGGAACGAGGGCTCAATTCAATCTTTACTAATTGAATCTATGGCATCAAAGCTCCTCGGTTGTCCACGAGGCTAACAGAAACCCAAGATTAAGCTCTCTATAAATACAAGAAGTCGGTACGTTCTAGAGACCTTGGGCGGCGCTCGCTTTCATTTGGGCTTCGTAATGTCTTTTGTTGTTGTGTAACCGTTGTTGGTCCAACAACCTTTGTTGGGGCTCAACCGTGTGACATTTGCAGACAAAGGAGGTGCCTGTGGGATGAAACTCGTCGAGAAGGAGGCGGGATGTCTCGTAAAGGAAGGAGAAGCAGCGCAGAGAGGACCAGTTGACACTTTGAGACTTCAAAAGGACCATCGAGATAGAGATAGTTTAACACTAAAGAAACTGGTTAAAACGCGACAGCTGTATGTAGCGATAATCTTGCCGCTTGGAATAAGCGTATGCAGCCAGCACACTTGGGGTGCATGAGCAGAGTGACTCTACACCCTAGCCAGCTTAGTAGATGGCGAAGCGACAACTATTTGCAACAAAAAACACCCTCAGAAATTCAGGACCTCCAGTGCATTGCCAACGAGTCAAGGACGTCAAACAAGGCCGGCGTTGCTGACGAGTCAAGCATGTCTGGCAAGGTCCCGCCTCAGACAACCGACTAAAACATCAACTGTTTTAGTCAGGTTACAAGATTATAGGCAGCGACTACGTGCAGTCAACTTCAATTGAACGTTACAAAAAGCTCTACTTCCCTGGATGGATAGCCTAGATCCAGAACTACTCCTGTTTGATTCCACACGTGGCCATGGTTACATTCGATAACCATGGCATCCCAACGGCTTGCAAATCCTGTACAAGTCACCATTCGAGACGACCGTGTGGCAGTCTGCTAATGTGTCTCTAGAGTGCCTTGGTGTTTGTCGCCTTCTCAACGACAATACTAGCCTCGTCATTATCTGCTACAGGCTTCCGTGGCATCACCAACCAATCTGTCTTTATAGCGAATATTACTTTCCTTGGCGGGCTGGGCCTCCTGATCTCGGCGCAGTGGGAAATGGTGAGGGGCAACACGATGGGATACACAATCATGTCTACTTTTGGTAACGAGCGCCCCCTCTCGACTTGTCAAGTATTGCAACGGCTAAGTCTCTTCTTGTTCGCTGTTCCCTCGGCCAGGGCTGTACAACCTTGGGTCCGGAGCGCTGCTCACGCCCTCTTTCGGTATTTTCGAATCATACAAGGCTAACCCCGCCGAGTTTTTCAATGCCCTTGGCATTTACCAGCTAGGTAAGTAACCAGACGTGCGTGGAACTTGGGACATGAACCAAAAAAAGTAATAACTCGTATATAGTCTGGAGCATTGTGAATCTATTCTTCTTCGTTGCATCTTGGTCGACGTAAAGTATAGTCTGCAATATACTAAAAGACCAACTGCTGACTTGCTGTATAGGAATTTTCCTAGTATTATCCTGTACGGCTCATTAGAGATGGTGTATGTTTTTAGCAGCGTGTCGTCTTTTGCTCGGGCAGATGGTTTTGTAGATACGAGTTCAATTTTTACGCAAATAGCTGGTGGGTTTGGATGCCTCTCATCTTTGGCTGGGTTTTATCTACTCTGGCACCAGTTACGGGAAGATATTCAGCAGTCGAACGCCCCCCCGGTGGACAACAGGGTACCCGTCAGGCGTATTGAAAAGATAGTATCTACAGATGATATCTACTAGTTGACCGAGGGTTTCAATATGCCACGCTACTTTTGTGGTTTGTAATTATTGTATAGTATCCTAGGATTGAAGATAAGCGTCGGGGGCTTTTAGTATTACTAGTCAGATAGACACTTGCTGTCCCGCCACACATTTCGTTGCACCTGACTATTACATTAATAATGAGTACCTCTGGTCACAATGTGGTAGTTGATGTCACCGGTTGGCGGTGGTGCAAGACTAGGAGCTTGCTAAAGATGGATGAAATTTTTAACGTGATATGGTCGGGGTGTATAGATCAAATTGTTGGAAACAAAACAGCAATTTAAACACTGGAACTAGAAGGTATTGAATATATGGAATTGATGATTCCTGATGACAAAGGTTGATGATGCTGAATGATGAAGACGTTGCTACAGCGCCTTTTAACCCGAGCCCTACCATATTCCTCCCAACATCGAAGTTGCTGATAACTTGCCACCAATATTTTGACGTTCTGTTACATTGATGCTACATGAACTCATTCCCAAATTCAATTCATGATGTAAAACGACATTATCCATGTGCCAAACCATGTCACAATTCTGATGCAGCCTTGGCTGGTAGCGAGGCGCAGGCCGGAACCCAAAAGGACACAGCTCTATCCCACGCCATAGGCCTATAATACACGCCCTGCAGTGCCTCCCAAAGAGCTAGCGCATGATTCTGCACAACTTGCTTGCCCAAAGGAAAGTCGATAGCGGGTCGTCACTAGAGCACAAGCAGCTAATACTGCAGCTCATGTGACGTTCTGGCAGTTTGGAATACACGCTTGAAGCTTTGAGATTGTTGTAGTCTGAGATTAATAAAGAGGTTAAGTCGATAGAGCAAGAATTGGGGATCCAGAATAGTGATGTCAAGGTACTGCTTAGCAAACTTTATGTATAATTATAGTAATTGAAAGGTTTCCTCGAATAATAAGGGTTTAATGCGGACCGGAGCCAATAAGTCGGAATTTGATTGGAGTAGATTTGTAGAGGAGACCAAGCCGCCAGCGGTTCCCCAAAAGAGAATCGAGGAACAAAAGCTTGACTTAACCGGGCAGTTGTGAGAAATTTAAAGGGAGTTTTTATACGGGCTGGATGTCTCAACGCGACATCTGTTTAGACTTGTAGGGTCCAATTTCTACGAATTGTGCACAAAGACCCCCTGTACAAGATCTCAAACGAAGGCACAAAGTTTTCAAGTCTTCTATTAATAATGATGTACTATAATGTTAACTTAAACCTCTACTTGGAGACCAAACGTACAAAAGCTTATTCTGAGTGGGCTCCATAAGATATTCTATAAGCAGATAGTACTCTTACATTTCGGATACCCCTTGTACAAAGCTGCTGAGGAACAAGCTCGCGGCAGTTACAAGAAAACATGGCACCTCTGATAACAGCAGGAACTTGTCCCTAACTAATAGTGGTGCCTATCAGATTCGAGGATCTATAATCGGGCCAGATTGTTAGCAAAGTCCCTGGCTATGTTTCGGGTGACAACTCACCTCTGCTGCCCATCCGAGATTGCGCCTTGCGATTTCAAGGTCATTCGCGTCCATCCTAATGCTAGTATTTGCATAATGCACAGCACGTGCTGCTTCTTCCACAGCACTTCTTATTGCAAAGACGGCATCGTTAACTTGCGCTTTTGCCTGGTCTGCGATTTGCTTTGGAGAAAACCCGTATTGGAGCACAAGATCCAATACCTGATTGCCTCGCTGAAGTTGCTGCAGTGTCTGTTCGATAGGCGTGCTGTTCACCGCTGATGCCGCAGAGAGATCGACGAAAAAAAAAGCGAGCGCGGTTAAGACCTTCATCTTGGTACGCCTTGTGTAGCAAGGATACAGAGTTAGTAGAGTTGCAAGTGGTTTATAGTAATGCTGCAGTAGTGATGACTACGTTGATTTGAGCGGTTCTTGTTGTTTATATAGACTAGTTTGTTGAGAGGTCTTGTAGAACAACAGGACTGGCATGAATAATAATTTTTCTGAATCAGCTGATATTGCGTATATAGCACACCATTATAAAGGCTGAGGTCCATCTAACTCCACGCGGTCCTTTAGTGAATTAGGATCTTGTCATTTTGTGGACCGTCAACGTGCACTTATGCAAGTCCATGTCTCTTTCAAGGCTTGTACTGACTCTCCGCGAGGGTCCCTAATTGAGTAAATGGCGGGCAGCCTAGAGTTAAAAGCTACCAAGTGTCTCGATAATTATGTTGTTTAATGCTTGTAGCTTTTGTGTGTTCTTGTCAAGCAGGGTCAATGCTTTTTCTACCAGACCTTGATATTTTTTGAGTACGTAAGTACCAGACGTATAGTTACTCTGTAGGGAGAGAGAAACGGAGGCATAAACCAATAACATGGAAGTTGGAACCAGCCAACCCTCATCGCAGACCCATAAGTCGCGGAATGTCGCATTCATGCCAGAGTAGGTTTATAGGGTTAACAGCTAAAGGGTTCGTACGGTAAATCGCCGGATCCGGGGAGTCTTAGTCGTCTGACTCGTATACAGCCCGCCCGAAGGTGATGCAGGGACAAGTCTCTAGCACTATCTCTTCCACTCATTTCAAAACCACGTTGGAAAAACCCGATATACCTTGGGTTGCTCCAGAGTCCGGCGGTCGAATGGTATAGCAACCGGGCTATGTGGAGGGTTTGTGGCCGACTCACATGCAACTAGTTGGAGGGCTTTGAGCCTTTGACCAATGGGTCTAGACTCGATTTTTCTCATACAAGACATTTTTCAGCACGTGAAAGCATGACAATAAGCTATCAATTTGTTTGTGTAACAGAAAGTTGACGTATAATTTTCTATAGAAAACTAAGGATAGAGCAAGGCCGAGGCGAGGCTCTCGAGCTTGCAACGATCTAGTTGCTACATGGCAACCTAGGCGAAACGAAACGAATTTACACACCTTGGACTAGTCCGACCAGACAGTTTCCAGTCAGGCAAAGCCCGTAACAGCTCGCAATTCCAGCCCGTAAATATACTTAGATGTGTCCACATTGTTCGTAACATGTGTCGCAGGGGCGGCAGTCGTTGTCCGCGTCGAACCCACAGTCAAAACATAGCGGAAAATCATAATCAGAACAAGAAATCGTTCTAGTTTCCTTCCAAGGCTTGTTTTCCTCTTCGTCCCAGCCGCGCCATTCGTACTGACACTGACGGCTAGCAGCCGTATCTGGCTTAACCCCGTTGTCTTGAGAGGTAATCTCATGCTCCTTCGCAACGCGGACCACACAATCATAAATGGCCTGATTATTCCCCCCTTCTTTCGCACAAAAGGTGACTGCATCATAGCACGCGTTCTTGTTGCCATTAAATGGCTTGCAGACATATTCCGTCGTCCAAGTTGTGCCGGCGAGAGAGGCGGAGGCAAAAGTAGCCACAAGAATCAGAGAGTTCTTCATTGTAAATGTCTTTTTTAAAAAAAGGAAAGGATAGTAGAGTGTTAGTGGGTGGCTAGTCGGTTGAGTAGGTAATAGTTTTTGTGTGGATTGTGATTTGGATTTAAATGTGAGAGTAAGTCTTCCTATTTATAAGAACAAATGTAGACACAGTCTTCAGCTAAATGAAGCTTAACATACGATGCCTACAACTATATTATACAAGTATAACTAGTGTATGTAATGTCATAAACGCATTATGACCTGATAATAGATGAATTGTAATGCGACAGTAGTAATAGCATTACCCAAAGCCATTGCTTTTAACACCAGCAAAGGAACCCAAGCTATATAGATCCTGAAATTATGCCCTGGGACCCTGGTGTGAGAAAAGGAGAAAGTGCGTATTGGTTATGGCTAATTCTATTTAAAGGATTACTTGAACAAAAAATCCGCAGTTGTCTGGTGCCTGAACAACTGCCATGCTCGACCGTGCTGGGCCATGGGGTAGACGGTGCCCCTCAAGTCGCGGAGTATCGCATCGAGAACAGGGATGGAAGGGAGTTCCCTGAAATATAGATTACCACCGGACAATATTGACTCGTGCTATGTCCTACTAGACTATTTGGAACTCGCGGGTCGCACCGGCCAAAGTCGATGCTGGAACAAATCTCCAGACCATAGTGTAATCCAAGTAAACCACCTTGCATCTAATAACTATGAGAAAGTAATTAAAGAGTCTAGAATCCTAATCTGGCAAGCACTTGCAGGGTAAGAATAGTATTGTGATAATCCAACAAAATTCTTCGAACACCCGTTCAGTCGCGAAAATTGAACGCAAGAACTTAACGGCTAAATATCCAGCCCGAAGGGTCATACTTGTTATCTGCAATTGCACTTCCTGATCGAGCCCCTATAACCTGGCTTCCACCTACGACGGTTACTACAGTCCACGACGCCGCGGTCAAACAACTGATAGGCCAGCTGTCGTCTCCTTTCCAAGGCAGACTGGTGTTATTGGGTCGAACGTCTTCGTGTAGATACGGCCAGGCCGGAGCAGTGTTCATGGAATCCAGCTTTGTTTGCCCACAAATTCTACTTCGGAAAGTGTGGTGATGGAAGAGATCCCTGGCAAAGCTACGGGTCACGACCACCATGAATGCGTATATACCGAGACATGCATTCAGCAACGATTGCGGCTTATTTTCCAGGGTAGTCATCTTGATAGACAGACTATGGCGATCTGCAGCAGCACAAGAGCCCACGGCCAGGAGTCACCAGAAGCTGTGATGATGCTGGAATGCGTCCGCCACTTCAGTGGCCATGTTTGAGAATATGACGTCCCAGGGACCAGGCTCAGCCTCATTTACAGGTTGCATTAATGTCGCCATGCAAATTCCCAGAGCGCAATAGCGACGGTCGCTTGAGTAGTAAGCTCGACAACTAACCTGTCGTGCAACGCAGTAAAGGAAAACCAAACCATCTCTACTTGGGCACAAATGGCAGCAGCCTGTCGTTTTTGCAGAAACCGAGACTGGAGCGATTCTAATCCCGGTTCCGCGTGTCTACCAAGTCCTAGGGCCAAAGTATTCACCCTTGACCCATGTCAGCCTGGCACTGAAGTACCAAGCTCCCAAATACCAGACTTGTCCGGGCTTGATCGCGTCTTAGCGATTTCTCACAGTACCAAGACAGAGGCCTAAATCTTGAATTACCCCAAAGTTCTCTCTATGAACATGAAAGAAGCCTGCTCGTCCTGCTCCAAAGCCGAAACCTCACTATTAGATTGAGCGGTAGAGTATAGGACAACCGAATGCTACTCTCTCAGCCGAATAAACATAGATGAATCACGACTCCACGTCCTACTGCATCCGAAACTCGAAAAGTTGAAAATTTGGCATGAATTGTTCATCTCCGCGGCTACCGGGCCACGCACAATTGCGCTGGTACGTCTGACGCGTCACGATGCGTAGACGGTCTACTTTTCTAGTCTCTTACTGTCCTTGGCCTGGTACAGCCTAATACTGTTTTAGATTTTACGGTTGCACGATACTTGTATCATGCTTGTTATTTAATTTGACTATAAAGTGAAACAACTAAAAATTAATTAATAAATCATTTATTTTTTGCTAAAAGGTAATATAGAAATGACCATTCACTTTTTATAAATCCAATTGTTCCGACTCATTGCATTACAACATCTTGAAGCGACATGCCGATCCCCCCTCGAGGCGACGGAGCCTTGTTTCCCAGAAATATTGAATGCAAAACCAGGCAGCAGGCTTCATTTCTCCGCCCCTGGCCCCCTCAGCAACTAGTTTTTTGAAGTCAGACCCCGTAAAATATGACGAGCCCCGGTGGGCGCGGCTCCATTCGATATATGAGCTGCCACGCAAGTTGGGCCATTTAGGGGTACACTAATGTATATGTTCCCACGTTGTCCTACACGACAAATTATTCAGTCCTTGTGTTGATTCCGACGAGCTGCCGTGTTTCCGATGAGTAACTGGCAAATCGGTAAACAGGGCATATAGTCATGATAACGCCTGGCAGCCGGCACTTCTTTCAGAAACTCGAGGATGAAGTTGCCGACAGACTCAAATCTTTTACTACTGCTGGGGCCCTTCTACAAGTCAGTGGTTGTTCCGTGTCTTTATTCAATTTGGTCGCACCGTCTTTGTGATTTCCGGCTCGTGTTATATTGTATGATTCTTTGCTGCTGCCGAACAGAGGATTCGTCAAGTTTTAGGCCTGTTCGGTAATGGATTCTTCCGCAATAGTCCCAGTCTCTTGATGGCGCAGAACGGGCGGGCAAGAGCCCGTGTTCATCGACACATTAAATCCCGGGCGTGGTACAACTGGTATTACTGGTGCGCAAGTCCCTGTGTGAGGTATAAAAGCTGTACCTGAGGCAGTAATGAAGATGGCTGGATAACGTGCCACGGAAGCTAACAATTTCCCTCCATATATCTCCACGTAATGATAATCCAAGTCTAGTACGTGGTAGATGCTTGGGGCTTCAGGGGACAGTCAGGGTCATCCTTTAGACAGCTCTCTGCCTACAGAGGCCTTGTATGATGCGATTTTAGCGGAATAAGGTATTCGCCAAGAAGTCGCGGCGGCAACCGATAACTCATCCCCGTGTACCTTTGAAATATGAGTTCCGAAGTTATCCTGCCGTGCTACGCTCCTGGAACAATATGGGCTTGTGTCCTCTTTACGATACCCCATAACTGCTATAGAACCGCTGTTTCCTAGCTTTTTGAACATCCTTTAATGCCCACACGTAAAATGATCTTGTTGTTCCCATGAAAAGACAGAAAACCCTACTCTGGCGTCGGAAAAGACATGTTGATAATAGGTTTTCATTATTAAATAATTTGAAAGCAACATTGTCTGTCATTTGTGTGGTTGCGTTATCGTGGTAGCTGACGGCAACATGTAATGAACCATCCACATCAAGGGTACGGAGTAGTGGCATGTCAATTTCGCCAGCCCAATGACAAGTACAGATTGAGAGGATGCCTTTGTTGGTCCGCGTAAGTCGAATAAATTGTGGCTATTCAATATCGAGGTGCCGGGTTCGAGCCTCTGGTGTTATGGTTACTTTGAAGTATATTTTGTCGTCTCCAACGTGCTGGATGGGAAGATTGGGTGCAGTTAATCCATGTTTCTACGCAATTTCAATATCAAGACCAGTATGATACCTAGCGTACGGTTGAGCCGATTTTTGGAGCTCATGCCGGTGCAAGGCCATCTCTTGAACCAACCTAGTACCCATGTACGATACTAGGTTGCTTGCTGCGAAATGGAAAGTCGCAGGGACCAAAGTTTCTGCATTTTATGACGACTTTGTCTGATTTGTTTTATCTTGTGCTAGAATTCACTAAGATGGATACGAGTTGGCAAATTCACTCGGAGGGGGATTGCGAACGCTTGAACGCTGTTCTTTATGGCGGGCCCAGGACAAATATATGCGGCCTTTGTTCACCGCAATTTATATATGTGCATTCCCTGTGAATTTACAAGGACTTTTACCAGTTCAGTCTGGCAAATGTGGCTAGACTAAATGACTATTCAGCTAGTATGAGGCTCTTGGACGAACTGTGTAAACCATGCAGACGGCAACTCACGGAACGTGTAATCCATAGAGCGCTCTGAGCAACAATGAAATCTTGATGATAAGTGTTATACGCTAACCGTTGTATGAATCTTCCTTCTCGCTGGCGGCCAGCGGTTTAGTACGAGGTGATGTCAAATTTTCCATCACACCCAAGCCCAGTGCATCACTGAGAATATCTACTGAGATTTCCCCGCTGAGTAAGATTGTTAGCTGAATTAGTCTGTAAATTGTCGTTACTCAGCAAAGCCGAAGCCAATCTGACGCTTGGACGGCAAGACGCTGGACGGGTCCTACCAGTCAGCCATGTCAGATTATTCCCTTTCCCTTCATCACATTATTTGTCGAATCAAGGCTTTCCCGGCAAACTAGGGCGAAGCAGACGTAAGCATGCTTGGTGCCCAAGAGGATGTGTTTTCCACGCGACCAAAGAGTTTAAAAGTGTCAGGGATTTAGATGTTGACGGTCAGGAATCTAGCTATAAAAGCCGACTGAACATTTGACGAGATGATGGCCCGTCGCCCGCAAGCTGCTTCTTGCGCTGGCATGTCGCGTCGGAAATGCGCCCATCAAGACATCAATTTCCACCTTGATGTCGGGGCACGGATAACCCGAAAGCTCTTGACCAGACAGCCTTGGCCTCTTGTAACTCCGGCCGACTCCATTCATCTGGGGAGGCTTTGCATATATTGATTGGGGGCACTTTGGGGGCTACCAGTTCGTACTGGTCATCTTCAGCCCAAACTGCAGTGCTTTGGATCTGTCTGTACGCATCATTTGCTACCGGGTGGCAGTCCTCGTGTAATACTTGATGGAGAAAATTGGTCCATGTCTGCTCAATGAAGACGTGATTTTGTAATTCTTATTGTCTGTCGCCAGAGTCAAGAGACGACTCCATTCTTCACACGCTTTAAATCAGCCCTCCAATTTCCGCCCTTGTCGCAGCCAAGACCAACAGGAAACCTGCCGCGCGGGCGCTCATGCACGCGGGGATGAAGCCTTTCAATGTAGGATTGCATGAAAAGACCGTCCAATTCGCCTTTCATTGTACAGTGGACAAATGAATTTGAGCAAGAGTTTGTCCTGCGCCCCAGAGAGAGGTGACAATCTGAGCCGTCGATGCAACCCACATGGGCCACATCGGATGACAGCCGACGGGGCAGAACATTGAAGCCAGGCAACGGCTCAGCTGATGCCCAAGACGAGCAATCAATCAGCGTAAGCATATTGTTCCGACGTGATACAATGACGCAAGTCCAACGCAACAGTTCTGTCTGCCGGCCATCCGGGGCCACAAAGCAGTGTCGGCGAAGCTGTGAGAGACCAACACCAACGTCATATCATGGCCCCCAAGGTATTACCCAACGTTGCGCATGTAAATATATGCGGTTCTGCTGCATGAACCGGGCGCAATTGAGCAAAGTGTGGCAGCGTTCGGGCTGAAATCCCTCGGTCCTATTCCATCTTGACCGATTCGAGAGCTGCAGGCGGAGTGTGTCGAGTCTGGTCGGTTCGCCCACGTCTCTGCCCGCTGTGGCCCTACCCAGATGCAAATTGCCGGAGAGGAAGAAGGCTCGCTATTTTTGAACCATTTTGGGTAGATGCGCATCCGCCAGGATCCCGATTATAAGCAATAGTCTAGGCTGTGGGCAGTCAAATAATGGAGCGTTTGCCTGTCTTTGATGAATGCCGATCCCCCGCATTTTGGAAGGAATTAAACACGATGCTTGGCGTCTGAAACAACTGTCGATCCCTCCGCTTGATCGGATGACACTTGATGTGAGCCGCAGGTCATCATGTGGCCGTTTCCTTTGTAGCCGGTGCCGTTTCCTGTTCTGGACCAATACGAATAAAGTTGACAATCCGGGCTGCCGTGGTTGCTTTTGGCAGCCTCGTATTGAAGCGTCAGTCGCCTTCGATACCCTGCGCTCATGCTCCAACGTGGCATGCGTTGCGACGATGGCTGCAGCCAAGGCGGGTCGACCACTCGGCATTATCCCTTCTTCGTATCCCGCCTTCTGTGCCCAAGGCTGATGTTGCCAATGGCACAAGGCGGCAATGTACCAGAGCAGCAATATTCGCGCTGCGCAGACGAGACTTGGCGAGCGCAACGGTCAACCACACGTCATGGAAACTCCCAGAGGTCCCCATGGATCCGTGTATAAAAGGAACGGCTGTCTCCCCCCCAGATCCATGATGAAAGTCTCTCAAGGCGCAATACTTTCCCATCGCATCATATCATAGCAAGAACATAACCATACGCCCCTCAACTCTCATACCACTTTTCACAATGCTCGGCCAGGCCAAGATTCTCGCCCTCACTTTTGCTACTGCCGGAACCGTCTCGGCAGTCGGCAACGCCGTTGTCAAGAATAACTGCGACTTCCCCGTGACCGTCTGGTCTGTTGGCAGCCAAGTCTCCAACGCAAACACTCTCCAAACTGGCCAGGCGTACTGGGAGCAGTTTTCCCGCGACCCCAAGACTGGTGGTCGTGCTCTCAAGATTACCAGGGAGCCTGATGGCCTCTACACCGGCAAGCCGCAGACCATCTTTGCCTATAACCTCAAAGACGGCGCCGTCTGGTACGATCTGAGCGATGTCTTTGGTGATGCATTCGCCGGGAATAAGCTTGTCGAGGGCAGTGCCGACGCCTCATGCCCTTCCATTGTCTGGTCCAACGGCATTCCTCCTGCCGGCAGCCAGGTCAAGAACTGCCGTGATTCGGCTGATGTCACCTTGGCTCTGTGCTCCAACTAAAGATGGCTCCATGCCACAACGGATTGATGGATGAGGCTCAGGACTGGAATTTGATATAAATGCCCTGGCCTGTCTTGTAATGGGCTTAAGAGAGGATAAATCGAGCCATGTGCTACGCTGGGTTAGATAAAGACTTGATAGTTTAGAATTTTCTTAAATCATGACAGCTTGCCGGGCCGCTTTGTTTCGAATGACGGTGACTTGTTCCATGGCGGATTTCGTTGATGGCGAATGTCTATGGCGGAATGGATTTGTCCTTCGGCAAGCGCGCGCTAATATTTTACGGTATGAAATTGACGGTGTCCGTTGTATATGACTACCTAGGTATGTAGTAACTAATACAACTAGGTTGGCATACATCACGGTACACAAGTCCACGCTGGGCGATTGTGAAGCCATTTGTGTATTTATCTTGATGGAATATGGGTGAGGTCTAGTCGTTTCGCGATTAGAGCTTTTTTTTTGGCGGCAAATTTTACAAAGGCTTGCCATTTGTACAGTTACTAGGTCTTGTAGACAACAACTTACTCTCAAGGCTAGCGAGACTGCGCAGGTGCTGACCGTACACCAGTGACCATGGCAGGCATTAACCACATGAGAAACTTACTAGAACTCTAGCGATATTGGTTAAGACGTCGAGCACACTTGCCTAGCGTACAAGCATTTGTCAATGTGCTTACATGGCAGTTTTGGTTGTTGACAAGTACAATTCGTCTTGGTGCTACGAAATAAATATCGTATATTTATTAACAAGGAGGTCTCTCGCCATACTGCGATCATGAGTATGTTTACTCATCATTTGTCCGGCAATTTTCTGCCTCCCTCGTCTTCGAACCGCGTATCCGTCGGGACAATTACCAGGGGTAGTGGTCAATTTGAGGATACTTGCCCGGTCTAGTGGTTGCGGACGACGTTATTCCGTCGGGCCATACTAATCATGACATGTGGCGACTTTGTCTCTGTCCACTTGCAATCAGGGCTTCTATTAGCTTAACACGGGACCTGGCTCAAATAGCATCCAGACACACAGTTACATCGCACGTAAACGATATCCATGTCCATCGATGCCGCAGAGGCCCTAAATCTGCATCTCCACAAGACCCTTGGAGCATCCCGGAATGACCCCGTAACCAGGCCTGGAGTATTAGTACCTTTGTATTCAGTGCGCGTATTGTTGCAATGGCTGCATCGATTAGCAAAACGCGCCTATTGGTCCTCCATTCTCGGAGTCTTCGCGTCATCAAAGGGCTACACCAAGGCATCGACTTGCGCAGCACTCAACATGTAGAAGCCTCCTTCCAAGGCCTGGACAAGTTCAACCTTCCATGTACCTCGGCTTTCCCCGTTGTGTTTGCGGCGGACGCCATCCAATGCCAGAAAGGGGCTCGGGTTTCGGACGGATGTGTCCACAATTGACTCTTGAGCTAAGCCACTTCCATGGCCAACTAGACTTCGAAACTTGCAAACTTTGCGCCGAGACTCCGTCGGAGGTTAAGGGGAAGGGATATCACCGCAAAACTCCCTATCCCGAATGTCGGACTAGAGCGAAAAAAATGGAGATGAAAGACCTCATTCATGACGGCTTAATTGTTCGCCCGATCCCTTGCTCAAGAGTTGAAATAAACAAGACTACCTTCGTCAACCTCGAAATGCTTGTCTAGCAACTTCAACATCCCCTGCAATCAGAAACAAGGCCATCGCCATGGATCTCGAGATCGCCAGGCCACTTACTCTCCCATGCGGGCTCACCATCCCTAACCGCCTCGCCAAGGCGGCTCTGGCAGAGGGATGGGGCGACAAGAATCGGCTTCCTCACAAAAGCCTGGTAGAGACGTATGGCGCCTGGGCAGACGGCGAATGGGGTTTGGTAATGACGGGCAACGTGCAGGTAGACACAGCATACCTCGGCACGCCCGATGACAACGCCGTCAACAGCGACATTCCGCGAGAGCAGCTCCTCCAGTCGTGGAAGCAATGGGCCAGCACCTGCAGCAAAAACGGCACACCGACCATTGTCCAGCTCAACCACCCCGGCAGACAATCGACGCCCGGGGCCGGGTCCCACGGGTACTTTGGCAAGACGATTGCCCCGAGCGTGGTGCCGGTAAGGCTGGGCGACGGCCTGATTGCCCGGTTCCTGAGCGCTCTCGTCTTCGGCAGCCCGCGAGAAATGGACACGGCCGACATCCAGCACGTCGTGGGCCGCTTCGTCGACGGAGCCAAGCTCTCGCACGAGGCAGGGTTCGCCGGCATCGAGATCCACGCGGCGCACGGCTACCTGCTGGCACAGTTCCTCAGCGCAAAGACGAACACGAGGACTGACGCGTACGGCGGATCGCCCAAGAAGCGGGCCAGAATCGTCGTCGAGATTATCGAGGCCGTGAGGAAGGCTGTGCCCAAGGAATTCTGCGTCGGCATCAAGCTCAACAGCGTCGATCACCAAAGCCAAACGGAGCTCGAGGAGTGCGTCGAGCAGTTGGAAGTTATTGTTGCTGCTGGCATTGACTTTCTAGAGATTAGCGGCGGCACGTACGAGAACCCGGAAGTGAGTCCTTTTAGAAAAGCGACGCTTGTCCGACCCGTGCGCGTTGGAACTGACAATGGGATAGATGATGATTGGCAAAGCCAACCCCCCCGTGTCGGAGCGGACCGCAGCCCGCGAAGCCTTCTTTATTGAATTCGCCCACGCGATTCGTGACAGATTCAAAGGCGTGCCTCTGATGGTCACGGGCGGTTTCCGATCGCGGCAGGGCATGGAGGCCGCCATCAAGGACGGCGGTTGTGACCTTGTTGGCATCGGGCGGCCCGCGATTCTCAACCCTTTCCTCCCCAAGAATACCATTTTTAACAAGGAGGTCAAGGACGAGGCGGCCAGGTTGTACGTAAAGAGTGTCGCGCCTTCCTGGCTGAGCAGCGTGCTGGGTATGAGGTCGATTGGTGGCGCGGCCGAAACTGTGAGTGCTCTTTTGCCCATGACGCTTCTAAGGAGCCAGTATTGACGATTTTTTCCACAGCTTTGGTACGTGCAACAGATTCACAAAATACTGGCTCGATTATGATTCTATAGACTGGGGCTTGTTATGTAGCTTTTGCGGGTCATCAACTGCATAAATGTTCCATCGGAGAGATGGAACGTCACCATGTGGCGTGTTGGACTGTTACAAATAGAGACGGTGGGAGGATACAAGTATTCAACCCGATTTAGCGCTCTGCACTATAATATACTACAGTGTTCCCATATATGCCTTCCAATAAGCAAATATATTCTACCACTCAGGGTGTTTTATACGCCAACACAGACTTGGCATATTCCCCCCTACTCTTGCGCTCTAGCAGTTGGCCCTGATGGCGTTGGCAAACAAGGCATAGGTGTCAGCGTTGTCAAGAGCCTTCTGAGTATCCAGCTTCATGGCGTTGTCGTAGCCGTAGCCATTGTCGGTTGTGCCCTTGATCTGCGTTAGGTGCGTAGTCTCGTGTAAGTTGGTCGTGGCTTGGTCCTGGGCGTGGCACTGGGACGTCAAGGGAGTCATCTCAAAGTACGAGCCGCAGTAGGCCTGGTAGCTCTGACCAGGGTAAGTGTAGGCCAAGACACCGCCGTTGCACTGGTTGGAGATGTCGGTGCAGTAGTATTTAGAGACGCCGCCGCCGGTCGAGCCGCACTCGGTAGCCGCCTTGCCGAACACGTCGGCGACGGCGCTCTTGGTCGCCTCGCTAGAGTCTTTGAAGTACTCTTTCACCTTGGCGTCGTTGGACCGCGCGGCTGACTGGGCAGAGCTGGCGAGTTGCTGGCAGTTGTTGAGCGCGGTGTCTGTCACGGAGCGATGACTGCCGGTGCAGTCAGACTGGACATTGGTGCGCTTCATGGCGCGCTTTTGTGCCCGTTGGAAGGACTTGAGGAGGGCGCCTGCCTCGGAGCCGTTGATGTTGGCTGTGATGGAGTTGGAGTGGTAAGGGACAGAGCCGATGATGGTGTTGTCGCTGTCGTTGGCAAAGTGCATGACGCCGGAGGAGTGGATGTCGAATTTGCCGCCGGATGAGAGGTCATGCACCTCGCCCACGTTAAAGGTGACTTCGATAGACTGCCCAGCGGGAATGCGCTCAAAGGCGTCGTCTTTCAGACCCTTGGTGGTAATTCGCTGGCGGAAACCCTCGAAAGATGCGGCCTTGCCTGTGACAGGTCAGTTTTTTTTTTTGGCTTGGAAGCTGAGCTTGATAAGAGGAAAGGGGGGAACGTACCGTCCACACCGGTGATACGGGTCTTTTGGATAGCAGATTTGTCGAGAATGGTTCCTGTCCTAAATATTTTCAAGTCGTCCTTGCCATTATTGGTGATGGTAGCCTTGACGGCACTGTTGCCATCCATCTGGAGCTGGACATCAAGAGGGGTGGGTGGCTGAGGAGCGGTTGCACCCAGGGAGACGAGAGCAGCAAGGCCAGCAAGCAGCTTCATTGTGAGTTTCGGAAAAAAAGATGACTCAACTGGGTGTATATCAAGGTGCTGGAGATGGGAGCAAGGCGGCGAGGCTTGTTGAGCTTCGATTGCAGCAGTGATGTGGCTAAAGAAGAAGCATCTCCCTTTGGCGGACTAAGACACTGTCCTCTACTTATACTTGTTCCCATGTGGAGAAATCTGTCCGCGGTGTTGACAAAATCTAGCCCAGGCTTGTCTGTCTCCTTGAGGAACTTTGGGAGTCTACCGACACATGGCGACGGGAGCCAGTGGCGTAGATCGCAGAACAGTTGACGTCCGAGTGTCGATCCGTGGGGTCGATGTCAGACATTGTCAAGTATGGTTGAACCATTTTTCAACGCAGCAGCCGGGGATGGCAATGCTACTTTCCTGATGGCGTTAGGTGGCTGTTTCCTTCGCTTCGTTTCCTCTGACAACTTGATGTTGGAGCTCTCGGCGCGATTCTGGATTGACGGGCAGACTGATCAACGGTGACACCAGCGGAATTCAATAGCGTTGCCATGGTATCTTTGAGTGGTTTTGATATAGACAACGTATACATTTGGTCAATGGGGAGACATCAGACCTGTCCAAATATCAAGGTCAACAATCACGGCAATTGCTAGCAGCACATAGGTGCTAATTGATCATCCATGTGGGAGTTTTGCCCGTAGCAACGTATTGACTGAAATCACGCATTCCCCCACCCCTTGGCCAGCCTTTGCCGCAGCATCTTGTACCCGGTCGAATGATGATGGGCTGGGGCTTTACTGTAGTAGCAACATTAAATGTTGATAGTAGTGTGAAGGTGGGTCGGGATTGTGTCAGTCAATATATGCAAGCTTCGATGTCGGGCCATGCTTCCTGGGTGGCGCTGCTCAGACGAAAAAATAAACTGGTTCGGCCCACCGCCCAACTCGTGGGATACACTCCAGTGGTCGAACTTGTAGTGGAAGACGGGGATGTGCGATGGTTACGAAGCTACTGCGTTTCCTGTCTGGTGTGACTGTGTAGTTGATAGTCGTACATGATTGTTTCGAGATGGTTGCAAAACTACCAGCCAATGCAGAAAGTACCAAGCTTAAGAGGATCGCAACGGTGATGTCAATGCGGAGATTTTCAACACAGCGATATGCCCTGATAAAACAGGAAGCCCTCTAGCTTCCTACAGGGGTAGAGCATCAGTGGTCTCCTGAAGATCTGCGCCTGATGGTGTGTTTCCAAGCCACATGTAGCACAGTTCATCAGCAACATTGCGTCCAGTATACACTAACAACTAGTCATTGGAGCCAAGCGTTGTTTGTGGCTTCGTTTCCATATTCCCCGTTCAATTCTGTCAAGTAATACTGGGGTCAATAGTACTGGGGATATCCAATAACGACCCGGCGATGCATGCTGTCGTTCCAAACACCTTCCCACGCACAAAAACAGATCGGCATCTGAAACTCGTGGTCAAACGACCTTTACGCCATGGAACCAAGAATTGCCAAACTCTGGTACCCCGTGAACCACGATCCGAGTCGCCCAGCCGGCTCTGCCAATACCACCTCTGGCCTTGGCAACCCCATTTTCTCCGATGTCGACTTCAAGTGACATGGACCTGGCGGGTCAATCGCTTGTGGCTCTGGGGAGAAAGCGCAGGGGGGTCATTGTGCGTCCAATGCATTGGATACCAAGTTCTTTCAGCCAAGGCGTCTAGGTTCTTGAAGGCGGACCTGGTCCACCAACCTACGATCATCTCCGGAACCAGTGTCCGATTCGCTGGGGTTTGTTTTCCCCTTCCCACACGGACATCTGAAGCAGTCTTCTTGGTGACCTTCCCTTCTGGTATATGCTCGCCGCATCAGATGGCATGTTGTTCCTGACGAGTGTCGATCTTCGTATACATCTCTGGCAAAAAGGTAGACAAGGCGGAATCGCGACCGGGAGAGCCATCCCATGGGCATCCCGTGGGGTTCGCAAATTGCCCATGTGTATTTAATTCGCCAATTCGCAGCACATCGTTGCTCCGCAATAGCGACCGGTTTCACCAGGCAACTCAACGCTGGGCGAATATTCTATTTATGTTTTCGCCAGAGGGACGATCGTTAAAGCAACATGGGCCGCATAGTAACCCCGGTATACAGGGCCTAAAGTCCCGACAGTGGCTTACCTGTGCCTGGTTTACATTAAGATACCAGACTGCGGTTGTTTTGCCTTACCGTCGCTCCGATACTGAAACAACATGATCAGCATGAAAGTAGTGCAAATCCGATCCTGCCAATCAAGCCGCCTTTATGCAGATATTCCAGCCGAGCCAGGTCACAACCTCCTGGACGTTGTAACGCGTTGTACGTTGCTCTCCTGAATATCAGAACCCGCGAACCTCGATTATCATATACGAATAGTAATATTCTCCGCAACATGGGCGAAACACGGATTTTCAACCCGTTTACTTTCCATTTATCAGGAACCATCCAAAACACGTGGTCCTCGCACGTGGAATATATGCGGTGGTACCACGGAGTACTTTTCCCGAGCAGCTTATATAGCGTGATAAAACGAACAGGCGCGCACATGATCCGGAAGCTCGTTGACTACGGCATGCTTTTGAGCTCCTAATCACTACCAGCAAAGCCAAAGCAAGAGGAGAGAAGAACTCGAGTATTGTGATATGCGCTTCAAGGCGTCTCTATTTTACAGAGAGCGCCTGAAACGAGCCATGGTGTAGGCAATGCGGATTAGGTACATATCGTATGCCAATATACCTGTGTTGCTATCTTAACGCCTTTATCCTACTCGTTATACGATGCATGCTATCTCTAACATTCATCAGCGACGCTTACCTGGCATTTTTTAGTGTGTTGGGTACTTGATACGACTTCAAAAGTGTGGTTTTAGACGCGTGAATTTGGTTCACAGCACCTAGACAAACAATAAAAGATGACACATACGATTCGCGATAAATACAGAATTCGGACCAGGGACTGGGCAGTTTGCATCATTGCCCTAGCTCCCCTACGTTCCGCAAGCAGTGTGACGCCGCGATGGAGATGTTGCAAACAGGGAGTAGAATTTTGACACTTGCCTTTCACCACCAAGACGACACTTAGCCAGTAGAACTCCAGCATAGAACTGCAGATCTGGGCGATGATACAAAATATTACGTGTAATTGTGGCTCTGGAGATGTGATCTGCCCTTTCCCAAATCCCGACTTGCATAACAGGGGATGGAGCCATCTTGATTGGTTGGCCATCTGCAGCATCATGTTTCACTCCAGAACCGGGGATACCGCCTCCATGGATTTGGCTGGGTCTCGTCAACGTGGCTTGCGAATACAGGTTAAACATGAGAGTTTTGCAGATAATGGTTGACGTTCAGTTTGTGAAAGATAACCCCCTGATATACATTTCACATTCATCCACCTTTTGCGGTACTGATTGAGGCAGCTGTGAATAACACATTCGCTTATTTCAGTGTTTAGCGAATCGCCTGCCTAGCTAACCTTGCAATGTGTTTTCTGCCTAGGTGTCCCGAGCTCTGCTGTAACATGCCAAGTAATTGGACATCACATGAGATAGCTCGGCTTGTTAGCTCTAGTTTACCATAATAGTCGCATGCTGTTGGCGACTGTAATACCTGTGCCGAGGCAGTGCTTGTTGTGCAACTACTAGCTACACGCTAATAGGTCAACTGGCCAATACATGTCTGGTGCTTTTACACTCACCGCCAGGTGGTAAGTGTGCTACCGGCGACACGTATGTGGTCATGTCCCTTGGTTGCCTCCATGCCATAACCGCCTATTCTAGCAAGGCTGCGCCTTGTCACTAGGTCGTGTGATTCTTGGGTCCGGAATCCAGACGGCTTGTGCAATGCCAACAGCCATAATTCTTCCTTCTCCACATCACCTCTGTGCTGTGACGAAACTAGAAGTCTATAACGCCAAAAATACCATGCAAGCATGCGGAGATATCTAGCTGGTTAAAATTGGATAAAGCCTTGACCAAGACAAGATATTATGACGTGAGTCGTCACGTGAGTGGTCAGTGTCTCAACATCCCCTCCCTCTCTCTTCTTTTACTTTATCCCGAAAAACTTCTTCCAAGCAACTCAATTCCGAAATTACAACTCAACATGGATCAAACACTACCTGATCACAGAGCTATAACCGTTCCAGTTCCTAAGGCCGGCATCACAGCTGAGGTTCGAAACCAGGGCCTGGTGTGACAAGGGCTCGGAAAGAGGGCTTGGAGCAATAAGGGGCTCAATTCAATAATAATCTCGTAGGATGTCAAAGGTCCTGAGTTGCTAAGAGGAAGGAAGAGAAGGGTGACTGCTTTATATACATGAAAGGAACGCCCGGGCCTAGGGTTCTTGCCCGGGCACGTGTTCTAGCCGTGTAACCAATAAGTCCTATATCGGCGCGAAGCCCCTTTGGTGGGCTTCGCGATCTGTTGGGCCTTTTCCGTGTAACACCTGGAGGCAGCAGCTATCAGCCACTTCGTTATCCAGTATGGAATCCAGAAATATGTTATGCCTAATGCAAGCATGCTAACGTTTGCCTAGGCTTTCTGACAAGCGGTTTGATTTACTTATGCAGCTTATTGCAGGTATTCCCTACGACTTCGATAAACCGTGGTCATTCTGGTTCTATATTGGCAAGATCGTATCCAAGGCATTCTTTGGCGTCGAAGATCAACTTGAGTGGCTCAATGCCGTTCGAGTCCGTACAAGAGAGTTCATTGCCTTCTCAAATACTAGCACTGTTAAGGATAACGGGCCAAACCACGAAACGGGGAGGATACAAGTTGTCGAGGTTGACTTCCTTAAACCGCAGCCGGGAGAGAATATCAAGTTATTCTGGAAACCTGCTAGAGGTATCATTTCCCAGCAAGTGAAAAACTGTAAGTCGTCTTTAGTTAGCCTCTATAATAGCTAAGTTAATCTTGCTTTTACGTAGGGATAGATTATCAGTCGAGCCAGAGCTGTAATTAGCACAGAATCTGATTGCGTGCAAGCAGCGCTATCATCTGCCAATGTCTTTTTCTCGGCGAGGAAGTGCCAATACTACCCCATAGCACAAAGCTACGCGTTGCCGCGAAGATGGAGGCCCTGTTATGAATAATGAGACCCAAATATCCAGTGTGCTATTAACGCAACAATAAACATCAAATAACAAAAATGCTTTGGAGAACCGTAGCCTCTAAACCCAACTTGTGCCGTTATGGTTCTCGCTTAACCCAAAACAGAAACAGCTGACTTGTTACGCGGTTATCGGAATGCAGTCTGGATAGCAAAACTAGTTTAACCAAGGAACTACGTATAACAAGATCCCGGGCTGCATTATACATTTTTATACATGGGGCTTCATTCCCAAGGAATCACTTCTACAGACCTAATCAACAAAAGGGGAGACACAAGACTGGCTATAATAAGATTGGGTTCTGTGCTCGATAAGCGTAAAACAACCTAAGATACTTCTAGGTAGACGATTGTTATATCGATAAACCTAAACACGCCGCGCTACACGAGACTATTCATTCCAATTTCCACTGGTATTAAAATGCGGCTAGATGCTACGCGTACTTGTCCGATATCTCAGTTTCTGACCGTCGAGATAACAATCAGGTGCCCAAGCTCGCATTGAAGCCGGCATTTCGATTAAGTGAGTGGTTTACTTGGGGCTGGAATCTCCAAGAGCTTCTGGCACCGGCGTCGGTTATATTCTTTGGCAAGGAAAGCTGACGGCTTGCTAATGTAATTTTTCTAGAGCAAGAGATTCACTAAATAACTGGAACTGATGTTCTATCTTTGCGGAGCTGCTGCTTTTGCAGGAGTTGACAGCGAAGAGAGCGATTCAAATGGGCAGAGGGGCGGCGGACTACACGCGAGGACGACTGGGAATACTGTCTTGTCGGCATTATTGGAGTCTTGTCACTGCTGTACGATTAGGGTAAGTTGAATGCAACTCATCGGCTTAAAAAGGATGTGACTAATGCTATAAAACTCGACAATCTGTAAATTCTCCTGTGTGCTGCCGGGTCAGACACTCACCGCTGCATCATCTGCAACGAACCGCGAAGCCGCTCAGCCGGCCCATCACCAAGACAAGAATCAGCTTCTTCAATGTGTTGGAGAGCAAAGGAACTTGGCGCCCTGTTCCGGCTCCTGGACTGGGAAATGACTCTCAGAATCGGATGTGTATCAGATCAGAGCTTCAGGCCACGGCCCTCTTCTGCTTAGTCGAAGCATCTCAAGACCATTCCATACTCGTACCAGCGTCCCTGTATACCAGTACATACACCCTGTGTACGCTCTTTCTCGATATCATCGCGATCAAAGGGGCCCTCTTGAAAAAGTTGTAAACTTGTATTGCCTCTCTGTCTAGGGCCGGGCAGGCCGTTCTAGGGAGTCGAGACTTCCCTCTGAGTGAAACGAAATCCGTATCTGTATCTATAAGGGAAATTGGTGGCTATGTGTCATTGGCATTACTGATCAGCTTTCGAAGCATTGAGTGCCGAACGGCGACCTAGACAGCACTTGACTTAATATATCTTCAATAAGCATGTCATTGTGTCGCCTCGTCCAACAAAAAGGACTCAAGTGCTCAAGAAACCTACAAGATGGACTTACCGCCACGTCGAGCTCTTCTGGTTATTTGGAGACCCTGTACCTGCGTCGGCACTGCCGGACAACTAGGTGGGGAAAGCGTCTAGTACTGGCTACGTGAACAGCCTTCTTTAGCGTAGCAACGTTCTTTGGCGAACAACTACAATAAGAAAGCTTCTTGATAGCCCAAATACACCAGTAATTGAGTAAGTCTTGGAGCTACCCCGCCTAGTAGTAGACTGACACATTATTGGCGGAATTACGCGCCTGGTTTGGGTGGTCGCTGGGCCGAGAGGTTCAAATATCCCGTTATACGTCACGACACTGAACCTGCCATTACAGCATATTTTGATGGAGGCTCGGCCAACCTATAATATCATCGCTCTATGAATTAACCGTTGCAATTACTTCGTCTATATATACTCTCGCTTCTTGTAGCTATTGCACATTGACGCAAAAAATTAGCATCTATCAAAGCAGTTCCTACCCGGTGGGCATTTCTAAAGTAGCTTGGTGTACCCTCTAGACCTAACATGGAAGTTTGTAGTTATACGTATTATTCCCCGACGCAGATAAATCCTCCAGGCGTTTTTTAAAGAACATGTCAAGTAAACCTATTTTTTTACGTGTACAATACACTAAGGGATGTAGGTTGTAGAGCTTCTGACTAGATCCGGCTAGTAAGATAGGTTACAGCGCTCAGGTATACAGTCCCCAATAGATATACTCTGCTCGTGTCCTTGTACCGTCACACCTGGCCTGGCTGCCCAGCAGCTACAGGAGCAAAAATGCCCCACTCGCCGTTCAAATCTGATACCTCCTGGGACCACTCGTTCTCTTCTTTCTCGAACTCAAACTCCCCCAACCCATCTGTCACCCACTGGTTGGCCGCCGTATCCAGCTTTCCGACTCTAACTAGGGAGGGGTCCACTGCTGACTTCACGGCCTCGGTGAATATATAATCTATTTTTAGTGTATCGCCCGTAACGGGGGGCTTCGCAGTAGAAACTATGAACGTCATTGGGTCAACGAACACCATTCCCGCGGGTGGTTGTATATTAGCCATCTTGGGTGCAACAAGAATTGTATTGGCTTCGGTGCCATTGTATTCGACCTCTAGATTTCCAACAGCCTGTTTCGGTGTCAGCAAAAATCACACATGTTGTTGTCTCTGAGTTTAGTACATGCTCCTGCATGATAGAGTAAACTAGCTTACATTCGAAGGCATATTTATCTTGGTGAACAGGAATCCGCCCTGGACGGAATTAGGGGAGCCGAAGAACCCGTTGGTTTTGATTTTTTTGTTGTTTTCGCCTTTGATTCTGAGGACAGTATTATTGGAAGAGGGAGCGGAAGTGATTGTAGCTGGAGCTTTAGTAATCGCGGTAGGACAAGTCGCTGACTTTGCCGCGTTCTTCTTCCCTCTTTTCCCCAATATTTCGATCGCATTATTCGTGTCAAAGTCGGCGTCTTTAAATGTTGGAACGTTTGCTAGAAGACCTCTTACTGCTAGTGTAGGCCAAGAAAACGAGGAGCCTGTCCCGAACACTAGCACAACTGCGATGCTTGGCATGAAATGCATTTTGCGAAGTTGTCTTGTAGGCCTGAAAGTAAAGTATTGATTAGATTGAGAGAAGTCTTGATTTTAATTTATAGAACTTAATAGTTTAAAGAAATAGATGTTTTTATAATTATGGTATCAGACTCCCGGGCTTCGTAAGATATAGTACTCTAGTAGTCAATCTCCTGTCATAATACGCATTAAATTCGACTATTGAGTCATGGAAAAAAAGAGCTAATAATAGCGATTTTCTCTGACCTCAGGTTGAAATTATACCCTCTTGGCTCTCTAAACCTATACTAACAGCCCAATAGATCTTGGTAGAATAAAGAAATTATGGGGCTATACAGGGTGGAATAATCGCGGGAGCCTACTACAACTACAGGGATGAAACAAATCCTGTCGCTGGAGCGTTTTGGCCAGCAAACGCAGCTCCTCTATAATCTACTCTCTACGTATATGAAACTACTGCTCGACTCAGTCGACCCCTTGTCTAGTGGATCTGGCAGTTACAGACCACAACATTAATTAATGCTATTTCTGGTACAGCAGAGGCAGGCTATATAAATTAATATGTTTTTTAACTATTAATACTTTAAACAAGGCATTATATTAACGTTTTGTGTTTATAAAATTAAGCTTATATTGCTATATTACCTGATTATACACCGTATTCCTTATTACTACTAATATTATAACTACAAAGTAGCTGACTTAAACGAGTAATAAGTTTAGAATTCGGAGATAGAAAATTACACTTATTAAATAAAATAATATTTTCTAAGAAATTCATTTATTTTAAGTTATAATATAAGCTAGAATACATATAATACATAGCTTATAAGGTGTCTATTTGCAAAATCTTAGCTTAATCTAGGAGCACAAATCTTGTATAGATTAAGAAGAATATAAATAGATCAAACCCAGATAAGGTGGACTATGCAATTCCTAGAGATCCTACCAGTATAGCTGGCGTGTGGTCAATAAAATACTGCCTGGTTTGCCGACACGACGCAAGGGGCATAATAAAACCTCCTGTAATTCTCGCTTATCAAGCGATAACACGTGTCAAGAGTGGCAAGTGGTCGCGTACGGAGGTGGACATTCACCGTTGGGAGTAAATTGTATCCTAATAATACTTTATGCTTGGTCAAACCAGTTTAACTAGTATTTGATGCAACAAGGGTCAAGTTCGCCTGAAAGCCTGTCATTGAGCTATTGGCGGCCTCAGTCGCATAAGTGAACCGCATAACTAGACCTTTCCGTGCTGCCACACAGACATTACTCGCTACTTGACCCCTTGCCCAACATCTCCGTTTTACACGTTTCGATCGCCTTGGAAGCAAAAGTAGGGTTGTTTTATTGGTCAACAATGTGCGGGCTATTAGACGTGGAATGCCAGACTATCCATAGCACCTATTAGTACGTCAATATTAAAAGTGAACAGCATAAGTAGCTGAGTATCAGACTGTAACCTTGTGGGGTCTCTGGGAAGGAATTCCTTCACGTGCCATTCTGGGTAGTATGCTAATTTTAGAAGAAATTTTCACATTAGTCATTGCGGTAAGGACAGTTTACGGTTTTAACTCTGGGTTATAAAGCGCGTATTTGGAACGCTAGCTGGACATTGACGTTCGAATTAACACTTGGTATTATCTAGCATGTTTATTACTTTCTACTTAGACACTAGTCTTTACTCTAGGCTATCAAAATGTGGTCTGTATCGTATATTTTCATGTATACAGCCTTTTATGCTGCTCTTATTAGCAAGTGTTTCTGTCAGAAAAAAGTCACCGCGACATTCACAGATCCCCGCACCGGGATAACCTTCGAGCGATTTTTCGGGGTCAAAACATCTTTCAGTTTTGGTATTGCTCTCCCTGAGACGGCAAACAATTCCTTTATCGGCCAGCTATCCTTCCCACTGAATGATGGCGCCGGCTGGGGAGGCTGGTCACTCACAGACGACATGGAAGGCCCTCTACTTATGGCAGCGTGGGCAGATGGTGGGAAAGTCGTGTCTTCCTTCCGACAAGCCTTCAACGAGGATGATAATCCTCCCGAGGTCACTGGAAATTTCCGAGCCAGGCCGATAGCTGCCGGCACATCAGCCAACTCCTCGCTCTTCACATACACATTTCTTTGTGAAGGTTGCCTTGACGATGCGCTAGGTCTCGGTGCAGCAGCGACATCAGGCACCGTCAAAATGGGCTGGGCCTTTGGTAGCGAGAAAGTGGGTAATCCAGCTTCGCCTGCTGCGATTCTTAATTTTCATAACAAGGGATTTGGAGGATTTCAAGCCCGGCTGGCTCAAGCCAAGAATGGAAAGTTCGATGAATGGGCAGCCATGGCAGGAGCTCCTTTGGCTCCCGCAACAAACGCGTCTCCCATCACATCGAAGAAAAAGAAAAACAAAGGAAACAAAGGAAACAAAGGGGAAGGTTCGGGTAACGCATCAGATGATGACTCCGATGATGACGATTGAGACCTACAGCGCAGGCCCTTGCATTTACAATTGAGATGATATAAAACTTTGAGAAATATCACTTGATGTCACTAGCTATGAGTTCAATTGACAGTGGGCTGGTTCTCCTGGTTCTCGATTTGAAGCTGCATAAGTTAGGTTACTGCTTAGACTACTGCTTGGGGATAACTAGTTAAGAGGAAATTTTCTATCCATGCGAGAATAGATGAGTCTGTCTTTTGGGATAGTTCGTACTCCAATATTGTACGTGCACCGCACTAATTGCCGATTCGGGCAACCTGTGTGATCTCAGGCCACTGCTTATTTTATGCATATTTTAGGATGCTAGCGAGTCAGTACACTATGACAATCCTGACTGGTGAGAGTAAGGTGTAAAGTCTCTACGGGTACCTAGCGTGAGTAGCTGATCTCTAGGTTCTAAGAAGTATTAGGTAGTAAAAGTAGACTCAAATAAAGGTGTAAAAATTACTAGGTATTTATAATTTATCTATTAGTTTGCAGCAGTCCTAGCAGTAGTTATAAGGAAACAGCTGGTCGTAATACACACCCTTGGAGTGCTTACCCAAACTTGTTGGGAACTGGTGTTGGACCAGATGGTGCTTGCGAAAAGGCTAGCTCAATAAATTAAAACTTCAAAGAGATTTATACGAGGAGGTTCTGCCCTCGTTACAATAACGGATCTCTAATTATGCCGAATGCCTTGTCCAGAAACTGGTATGTTCGTTGGTTGCACAAGGCCAAAGCCCCCATCTTGGCCTGAAGACTCCCTTGGCCATCGCTCTCAGGCACCCATATCTCCTTATTCTGTGGAGGCACATTGGTTAAAGCCTCAAAGCAACGCCTAGTGTGATTATCTACGTCCATATATAGAGACTTTCCAGCTCCAGAGACGAGAACTGGGCAGGTCACGTGGGAGAGAAAGCTCGTCCCGTCCTCGCTGCCGCTGGCGAAGGTATACTTCTTTATGTGCTGGAGGATCCCTGCCGGTGAAGACAAGCCAAACAACGTACTGGTGATGGATATCTCACACTTTAGCTGGAAAGAAACAGCAGACAGCCACCCTATCATCCGGTCTACAAAGCCGTGGCCTATCCAGCCCTTTGTCCAGGCCGATATGAAAATCGGGGACACATGAGCCGTTCCAAAATCCCACATGTCGTAGAAAGGATCCTATGCGGCTTATATTAGTATTTGCGTGCCCTAACAGTAGCCGGCGCGGAACGAAACTGATTCTACTTACGATGGATATGCATGCCTTGACCCTGGGCTCTGCCGCTGCCCGAAGGGCGAAGTAGCCGCCCATGGATGCACCTGAAACAGCGATGCTGTCCAAGTCTAAATCCAACTCGGGGTGTTGAGAACTGAATTTGACCAAGTAGTCGATGACTTGGGCGACTACCGTCTCCCAATCCGGCCGCATGGTGACCTCGTACTGCTTGAGCATCAGACCCTGGCCGGGCCCGTCAAAGGTCAGGACGGCATATCCCATTCCGGGCCCTGCGGCAGGATTGAGAAAGTAAAGTTCTTCCTGACAGGAATCAGCCCCGCCACAATTGACGAGGATCGGCGTCTTCCTCCCCTTTATCTTTCGGTCGACGGGTGGAAGATATAAGTATCCTGGCAAGTGATACTCATCGTACGGTATAGATAGGCGATGTACCTGCCCGTCCATCAGCGGCAAGGCCTTGCGAAATAATGTGCGAACTTTTTCCGCGACGGAGCATGCGTCCTGGGCAAGAGACTCTCCATTACCCGTTGAGGTAGACACATACATGTATCCGCTGGCACGAGTGTAGTTTGCCGCGCGGAGGTAACCCCGTCTGGCTGCATCGCGATCGCCGTGGCGGTGGGCTTCATCTGCAAGCTCTTCGGCCCGCAACGCCTGCGTTCGCCAGGCCCTTTCCCAGGACACGGGGTCTCCTGGCTTGATTTCTCCAACTGCCTCGAGGACTTCTGCGACATCAGCCCCGCCATAAACTGTGGTACCGAGGATGCGAATGGCCTCGAAATCGAAGAAGCCGCTGCCAGGGAAGAGTTTGTGCATGTTGCCGCTGAAGGATTCTTCTCCTAGTATCGAGTATGAGCGTAATCACTCTCTTCTTGCAGGTTTGTCAAAAGGGAGCCTTCTTTTTCGAGCTCTAACTGGTCTAGCAGCCGAAGCTACCGGCCAAGCGGGTTCATATAGGTGACAACAGACTATGCGTGCGACCACGCCATGTTCGGCACTGTAGCTGCGATGCACGCCTATACCAGTGGCAATGCCCGGAGGATATAGGGCGTGGCATTCAAACAAGACTCATAGCTGGGAGATATCTATTGTCTTCGGAATCGGCAACCCGAGACATCGGAGTCGGGATCGGGGTCGGGGTCGGACACCGTGCCGCGTTTTATGGAGTGTGTGGGGAAATGAGAACAGGAAATACCACTGGCCAATATGTGTGAGAGCCGGTTTAGTATAATCGCGAGGACAAGCAGGTGGTGTGTCGACAATATTTTGGGCAGCGACGAGCGACGGCCAAAAAATACTTCGCCATGGGATCAACAACTGACTACGACTGTTAGTCATGCTCAAAACTCAATGACGCGCATCGTCCCTGGCTCTCATGAGAAAGTGGGTAGTAATGCTCCCCCAATTGAGTCCTCCGACTCCATGGCTTCAATTGAACATTCTAGGAATTCAGCTATCAGCCCGAGATCTAGAGTATTTTACGAATTGCCTCGTCGAACAGCTATCAATCAGGTCTCAATTCCCTATCTGCGTAGAATCAATCGAGGACCAATCCACGTTTCCCTTCTATACATGCGTACCCATGGCGATATGTAGTACTATGTCACCGGCTGAGCCCGGTGGTAGCTGTGGCCTTTTTGATCTTCCCCTCTTCATGTTTGGATAATTCTTATAGTAGTCCAGCCAGTTGTCAATATACTCAGCCTGGACCGTTCCATTTATATATTTATAAGGAATGAAGAAAGTGAAAAGGCTTGCCTTGAGCTCGTGAGCTTTTTTTTTATGTATGGTGATTGAGTGAAATTGGGATATTTAACTTTGAGAGACTTGTCAAGCGGCGCCGGGTGCACAGCAAATGGGATAGAGCAGAATTTTATTTTGGCTTTGTCAGACCTCTTACAATTGCCCAGGTCTGAACAGTTCCCTAGCAAAGAGTATTAAAGGTCCAAGTGATCAGATTAATCTACGTAATTGCTCTTGAAAAGGGGTGAATTCTGAGGAAAAGTCAGAGCCTCGGTGAGGGCGACTCCATCATATTGGCCCAGCCCTACATGTCCGCCTCTTGAGCGGCCAGAGAAGCCACTACCTCCCACGCCCTCTCCGAGGATGTATTCAAATCCGAGGTTGAGATGCTCCACAAAGAAAGTGTAGTGATGCATATTCGAAGGCGAAACGAGTTCCAGCTGGAAGCCAGTGACTTTGTCTTTGAGAGTGCCTGTAACAGCTCCACCATAGGTTTTGGTGACAAGAGCATAGTCTTCCGTATCAGAGGGAGTATTGGCCGTGCTTCGAAAGACTGGGGCACCATCTTTGAAAAGGACAACAGACTGGTGCGAGTGCTCTGGGTTGATCTCGGAAGTGAAAGCAAAATAGCTGAGCACATAGGGACCCAACATGGCTCTCACTGCTTGCAGCTTTCTCAGACATGTAAACCAACTATGCCAGAGTTGACTGATTAGTAGGCTGAGACAACGCCACGTGCTGCAGAACTGTATATGCAACTCACCTAAACGCGGACCAGAACCGCTCATGTCCCCCCATACCGGTCCATTTGATGGGATTGCCTTTAATCTCGACGTCGGTTTCCACTGTTCCGGCCGGAATGGGCTGTGACCAGTGCCAGTAGGGAATAGGTGCGGTAGATGCGTTCTCAGCCGGCCACACGTTCCCATCCGCGGTCAGGGGCAACGCCCGCGAGTGAATGTACACCTTTCCCTTCAGAGTGTCAGAATCTAATGTGACAATAGCCTCTGTCAGGTCTGCGTTGACTTGGAAAGAAAACTGATGGCCAGTCTTCTCGTCTATCCACAGACCGCGGGTTCCGTGTGGGCATGTCTCGACGACAGATCGCTGGGGATAGTACACCTCGTAGAAGCGTGTGCTGTCTGCAAAGCCAAATTCTATGGAAAGACGGAAGTTCCCGGTGCCTAGGATGGCGTAATTGGCATCGCGGTAAAAGCCAAAGACGAAGGACTGCATGCCATCATCAGAGACTCCGTCAAACTCCCACTGCTCTCCCGCGGATCAGTTGAGTAGTGGTATCTTTGGCTCTTCGAGGCTGCCCATGGCCTTTGTAGTGAAATCAACGATTTTTCTGCCTTTGGCCATCTCAAACGCCGTCATGTTGCTTACCCGGCAGCCCGCCCTGGTGTCATTGTCGTCAGCCGCCAGAGGTATTTGCTGACCTGGGAAGACATCGCTATTCGGCTCATGCCAGTGAGATAGCCAAGGCTCTGGCCAGCCATGAGTATTAGCGACGGTGGCCAGCAGGCCGATTATAGGCACGAGCCGGATCAACATTGCAGTGTTTTGTTGGCAACTATATTGACACGAGGGCGAGGCCAAGGGTTATAGAAGAATAAGAAGGATTTGTCATGCTTTATGTCTGGAGAATGGAGGTATCGAGCTCATAGGTGTAGCATAGTCTTGAAAGTGAGAAAAGGCCGGGTCTCCGAAGTACTCCGACTTGGAATGCCAAACATTACAGTGCCATTAGAGAGTATAAAATGGACTTAGAGAGCCAGGAGAAGGGTGTTATGTCCAGCTACCAACAAGGCCAGTCATTAACTTACTTCCACGCACTTGGCAGTCTGGTCATGGCGAATGCGGTTTCTTTGCCGATAGCCCGCACGGCTATTGTCGAGGGCGATGACCACCGCCTTCGCATCGAGCACAATGCTCAGCTCCTCAGTCTCCGACCGGACGAGGTCCTGGTCCATGTGATGGCCGTCGCAATCAACCCATGCGACTACAAAATGCACGAGCGCTTCCCCTACCCTGGGGCGGTGGACGGTTGCGATTTTGCAGGAGTGATCGTCACTCTCGGATCGGACGTGACAAAGTGGAGCATCGGAGACCGAGTCTGCGGGGCCGTCCACGGCTCAAATCCTCTCCGGCCCGAGTCCGGCGCCTTTGCCGATTACATACCGTGCGAATCCGAGTTCACACTCAAGATCCCGGCCGATATGTCGTTCGAAGAGGCTGCCGCGCTGGGGGGGACGGGCCTGGCGACACTGGGCATGGCGCTGTTCAAGGAACTGGCTTTGCCAGGGACCCTGGAGGAGCCGGCGACGAAGCCGCGGACAGTGCTTGTGCACGGGGGAAGCTCTTCGGTGGGAACCATGGCGATGCAGTTGGTGCGACTGTAAGTAATTGCATAGCTCCATCAGGCGTCTGAGTATCATATCTTGTAGCTGACAGAATGGGGACCAAAGGACAGGGCACATACCCATAGCTACATGCTCTCCCAAGAACTTTGCCCTTGCTAAAAGGTTTGGCGCGGCGGAGGTTTTTGATTACAATTCCCCAGACTGCGCCCAAAACATCAAAGCCTATACCAAAAACACGCTTGCGTACGTGCTTGATCCTTTTACGGATGCTAAGAGCATCGCCCTCTGTTTTGCGGCTATGGGCCGTGCCGGTGGCCGCTATGCCTGCTTGGAGATGTACCCAGACTACGTCCTCGAGCGCAAATCCATCAAGGTGGGTTTCATCATGGGTCCTTCACTGCTGGGCCACCGACTTGCGCTGAGCTACGGCTACGAGCGGGACGAGGATCCCGAAATGCGAGCGTTTGGAGTGCAGTGGTACCGTAGCGTGCAGAAGATGCTGAACCAGGGGAAGTTGAGACCACATCCACTAAGGATTCTGGGCAACAGCTTTGAAGCAGTGCTGGAAGGAGTTGATATGCTAAAACGAAAGGCTGTTTCTGGCGAGAAGTTGGTTGTGGCCCTTGGTTAACATAACTACCATTTTCAATCATTATACATGTTACTGCCTATTGGCAATCCAGTTCCTCCTGCCCCTGTTCCAACAACCATACTCGCTAAAACAATGGATGCAGTAGCAGGACTTGCTCAAGTACCGTTACAAGCTCTCGTAGGGGTGACAGATGCGTAACGCAGTTGTTGTCGCTCAGCTATCTTGTTTCTCAATAAAGTAACTAGTCCAGCATTAAATCAATATTTTCTACGAAATACAAGTGGATAAAGCTGATCAAATAAAACGCGTTGTTCATGTGACAAATATTTATCATCATGGTCGGTTCCAGCTGCCGAACATTGCTTCGGTGTTCGGTGGATTCCAACATGCACGTCGCATTTGGTCATCCGAGGGGCCTAGCAAGACGGCGCACTTTTAAATACCGCCGTCCTACTTTTATCCCGCACCCAAAACCCGTAGCGTAATAAAAATTTTATTATAATGCTGAACGCAGCCATTATTCCTTTTGCCATTTTGGCAGTATCATGCGGTGTTTTTTACTCGCTCGTCTGCTTGGGAGGCTCAGCCCCAAGGAAGCGGGCTCTGGCGCACATTCCAGAACTACGGTTTGAGAAGGATAATACGCCAGACCGATATAGAAACGACACTCGATCCCTTTTGAGAATCGGATATGAAAAGTACCTCCAGTATGGCGTTCCGTTCCAGATGTATAACCCGATTGGCGAGTTGGGCAACCAAGTTATTCTTCCCATGAAGTATCTAGACGAAGTCAAGCGCGCCCCCAAGTCGCTGTTCAGTTTCGAGGTGTTTTCAGAAAAGTTGTTTCTCCTGAACTATATCAACGCCCCTCGTCAGACCAACGCTGCCACCCACGCTATCAAATTTCACCTGAATAGGAACTTGAGTGAGAATAACCACCTATATTATGCGCGGCTTGTTTTGACAATTTCAGACAATTTCAACTGACTGACGGCTTATCCCCACTTTCTAGATAATGTCATGAATGGGCTCTGGACTGAGGCTGAGGCATCGCTCAAGAAGACCATTCCTTCGCCGGGTCGGCAGTCGATTCCCGGGGGCGACCTTGCATGCAACATTCTTTCACCCGTCATGTCGTATATTCTCGTGGGCCCGTCACTTTGCAGGGATCCTGAATGGCTAGATATTGCGGTAGAAACCACCTTTTCTGTCTTTGACGCCTCGTTGGACATTCGAAAGAAATATACGGCAAATTGGAGGTGGCTGGCGCGATGGCAGAATGGCACTGCGCAACGACTTGGGACGATTCGAAAGAAGGCCCTGGAGTTAATTAAGCCGCTATACGACGAAAGACGCCAGGCTATCAATGAGAATGATGGCCGAAGCGACAGCGGATCTGAAATGTTTCACGACACCATATATTGGCTATTGGGCCAAAAACGGGCTGACACCTCCTTGGAGGCAGTCGTTGACCAGCAGTTATTTTTGACCTTAGCGTCCATCCACACCACTTCTGGCATGCTGCAGTCCCTCTTATTCGACTGACTCGCTCATCCCGAGTACCATGCGGAGATTACGGCGGAAATCAACGAGGCCTTGGCTGAGTTTAAAACTTCGGGCAGCGAATGGACGCTGCAGCGAGTTGCCAGGATGAGAAAGCTGGATAGCTTCATGAAGGAGAGCATACGGATGAATCCCATGGCCTTCAGTAGGAATCTTGAGACAATCTTGCACACTACACATTCACTAATAATGCGTCTCCACAACAGTCACCGGTCAGCGCTACGCGGTCAAGTCTCACACGTTCAAGGACGGATTCAACTTGCCGGCTGGTACTATGTTCCACTTTGCCGCCGACGCCGTCCATCATGATCCAAACAAATATCCCGATCCAGACAAATTCGACGCATACCGGTTCCTCCGTCTTCGCGAAAAAGTAGACCCAAACCAGTTTCACTTTGCCTTCGTCTCAGACATGAATCTGAATTTTGGCGCTGGTCAGCACACCTGTCCGGGGCGATTTCTCGCGGCCGTGGTCTTGAAGTTCGCCCTCATCCTGCTTATCACTCGATACGAGATTAAGTTTTCGGACGGCAGCACGCAAAAACCGCCAAATGTGTTCGTCGACAATACTATAAGGTGCAAAACTACTTATAAAGCCTCTTATTTGAGGAGTAATTTCTGCGCCTGGACACGGTAGACGATGCCATCCAGACCATGGTTCTTGGCCCAAAGTCATAAAGCTGAATCTTCGCAAATACACCTTATGTTAGCAGGATAATGCCTAGACTGATAGAATTCAACTGTATTTATTATTCTTGGGCCTTATGTCTTAACATAAAGCTGGTGTGGCGTAGGAACAGAGGAATGTTCCCATGTAGATATAGTGGCAACGGCTAATAGGCCATCGGCTGTGAAGGATATGTTCATGTGCCAGAATATAATTCCATATTTTTATTATTTCTACGCTCCAAATACACCAGCCAAACCATCCTTTAAATTTGATCATCTATCTTTGCTTCCATTGAAAGTTCTGTTCCGCGCCAGGAATCAGCGGGCGTAGCGCCATCCCGTAATCTCCACCGTTTGGTGTCCTCAACAGCGTGTGAATATGGAACTTTGCAGGTTCCTCATTCGTTAAAAAGACCCCAGAATGGTGATCAAACTCTATAATCACGACCGGACTCTGTAGCCGATAGTAAAACGCATCCTCGTTCGCAAATCCACCAATCCAAGAGAAGTACGTCTCGTGATACAGAGATTTGATATGCGCCAGACGAATTAACCGAGCCTTTTCCGGAAGGTATAAAAGATATTGATTCAAAATTTTATCGACCAGGTCTCGTTGGTCCTGTGTAAATTCCGACACGGGGACGCCTTCATACGGCACGATGCGATTATCGCGATATGCGCCGCATAAGTGACGCTGATCGTCGTGGTTCCACCGCCCATAAGGCATAGAGGCATCTCTCATATGTTTGTATGTTTGTACATGAGATTGTACATCTTGCGGTAAGCTCTGCATGAGTTGCAAACCGAGTGCTTCCTCTGTGTGCAGAATGCGCGTGCCTTTATGAGGACCAGAGTCTATGATGTTTGGTTCTGCGCCGGTAAACCATGGCGAGAGGACCATTTGCTGCTTGTAAAAGAAAACATTCAAGCATAAATGGTGTCCATAGAAAGAAAAGCCCCATGGTCGTGCGGTGGATGGTTCTGAGCCAAACAAGACGAAGTTGTAAGAAAATTCGTTCATTATTCCTGGTGCTTGGACCAGGTCACCCAAAAACCCATTGATGCGAGTAGCTCCAATTGCCTTCTCGAAACCTTCTGGGGAGAGCGTTGCAAGCAGTACATTGATGATGGCTTTCCGGAGGTCCAGGGTAACATCGGAATCATCTAGGCGAATACCCTTGTCGCTTATGAGAAACTCGGGGTTGGACCATGTTCGCCACTCAGGCGAGTCAATGTGGTAAAAAAGGGTTTGTCGTTGCCTTTTGTTTGCTAAACAGACGACTAGTTTCGCGGCTTGGACAATGTACTCAATGGGAATCCCTTGGTCTTCCAACTTGAATAGATCTGGCTGTAGTATTCCTACGAAGAGTGACATGGTGAGTACGAAGGTTGTCTTGTCTCACAGTGCTAGTGTACGTGGTGACATACCATTGGCAGTGATTCCCTTGAACGGCTCTGACAACAAGCCTTGCCAATGTTCATACAGAGCATGTAACCATGGCGGGTTCTTCTTCTCTTTGAAGGTCACTGCGTATTGATAACAGTCTTGCTCTCTCATCGCCGTAAACCTGTCCGTATTCAAGTCCGGCAAGTGCGCTCGAAACGAACTGTCAGATTGCATCGTCATTGTGACTAAGTTGTCGATAGTGAGCAGCTGGGCGGTTCAAAGTGTTTGTACAAAACCTTGTCTATCAGAGTCCCGTAACTGTCCGATTTGCGTGCACCACTTGGAGCCGTTAAACGTGTCATTACTTATGCCCGATCTACGTACTCCGGATGAAAGTTGAAACCCCATGAGCGGAAGATGGATCCACATCCAGCGGCTGGATGGGATGGTGGTCCGGAACGGCACAACGACATCCTATTGGCAGATTCCAATATTCACATGCAGCTTAACGTCTCCATGTACACACACCGACCTTCCCTACAATCATCAAATACAAAGCACATTAGACTGCATATAATTGTGATTGGGTGATAACAATCTGTGCATGTGCGGCGCACAACTTGCATGTTTCAGAAGCTCGTCAACAATGTCTCGAACATGGCATCATCCAGCTTCAAGAGTAAGCTGCCTCACATCTTAATGATCACACGACTCTAATAGCAGTAGGGCTTGTCCGATTCGTCCCTACTTCGGATTCCAGTAAGATTCTCATAGGTCAACCCATCGATGACAGCATCGACGTTGGCGCCGCGCTTCGAAAGGGCCAGAAGGTCGAGGTTGAGGTTTTCTCTGGGTCATCTGTCCTAAGTCCAGGACAAAGATCTACGAGCCGCGACACGATTCAAAAACTGTAGTCGCCGCTTGCAGCTGAAGAAGTTGGCACCATTCGTTGCATCGGGCTCAATGTTGGTAGACCATTAGCAAAGGTGCCCAGAAAGAAGAGCTAACTCTCCATGACTTTTCACAGTACAAGCAGCATGCAGAAGAAGTTCATCTTCAGATTCCAACAGTTCCCACTGTTTTCATGTACATTCAAAACGCCCTATATGTATAATTGCCGAGGATAGAGCCCTATCTAATACCATATAGGAAACCCTGCACGGCGATAGGTGACCCGTGGCCAACTCCGACCATGTTACCAAAGATTACTCAAATAGATGATTGCGGAGACTATGAGGCTGAGCTTGCTGTTGTCATTGGCAAAACTGCCAAAAACGTTTCCAAGGACGACGCGATGAACTATGTTCTTGGATACACGGCTTGCAACGATGTTTCTAGTAGAGCGAGCCAATTCGCACAGTCCCAGTGGTCATTTTCCAAAAGCTTCGATGGCTCATGCCCCTTGGGTTAGTTACAACACAACCCGTTCCGTTTGATCTTATATTCTGACGGGTATACAGGTCCAGCGCTAGTGTCGCCGTCTGTCATTTCAGATCCTTGTACTCTTCGACTGCGCGGTGTGAAGAATCAGGAATTACTGCAAGATTGTGGCATAGAGTGAGTACGCTTTCATAGAAGAATATACATGGTCTAATAACTGACATATATACGTGCTCTAGCGACCTTATTTTCAGTGTAGCGGAGCTTATTAGCTTCTTGTCCCAGGGTACTACACTCCCTGTCGGTACGGTTATTATAACTGGTACTCCGGCAGGAGTTGGTGTTAGTCGAAACCCGAAGGTAACCCTGGCTCACGGCGATGAGTTTTGGGTGGAAATTATGCCTCACATAGGTACCTTGGTGAACGTGTTCCAGAATGAGATGTAGCTAGGTTGGTCACTAAGGCAATTTGTGCAAATTATATTCTTCGTTGTTCAAGTATAGGGTTATAATAGCCACAATCCAATTGGCTACTTTGTAGCCTTCTAAAGTGCGTACCTTTACGATAACAGAAAATTGCTCTGCTGTCCAGTATAAGCAGGGAATCTCTATTCCAATGCAGTAGTCTCTTTACTATGACTCGCTAATTGCAATGCAATACAGCTTCTCCACCACACAAGAAGCTATCCCAATAATCGAGGAATTTGATCCTTCAAGTGCTCAACTATCGCTTCAGGCCCTTTTGCCACCTGCAGACCGTATGGAATAGCATGTGTCTTGATGTTGGGCCTGATTCCTCTTGCCGTCTCAATCATGCCCTCGCTCTCCTCAGCAGTCCACATAGAGGCACAGCACTATTCTCAGAGTCAGTAACCAAATGTCAAATGCCATGTTTGAAGCCCAAATTCACCAGTATATCAGGTTGCAAACTCATGACTTTGGTCTCGACTTCATGCGGGCCTGAACTCTCATTAGCACAATATCGCCTCGTACCAGAGCCACTGAATCAAAGTCATTGATTCCAATTTTGTCAATACCGTCACAGTTCCCAACATATTCAATCTCATATCGATCTTTCAGACCATCAATCACCCTTCCAATAACATACTTGGCCCTCTCGGGTGCATTATTGACGGTCACAAGTCGGAATGGTCCTGGCGTATAAATAGCCATAATGTCTTAATTTCTCAAGTTGGTAAGAAATGAGTCGTATCTGCTGTGATGGAACCTTGCTTCTATTAAACTCTGGCCGACAGCTCACATACATATATATAACGAGTGTCACGGACCGTGCCATGCTTAGCACATGACTTGTACCAAGTCAACACTTTCCACAAATACAATACATAGTACTAATAAATTGGAGCATTTTAAACATTTATCCGACCTTGTAAAGCACGCCATACGGACCCTCACAATATTCTTTCTGAGTGGTGGAGTACCGGCCAACCTTTGTCTCATTGGCTCGGAATACAAGACAACCGAGGCCCATCGGCAACACCTGGCGGCGTGTAAATGACCAAAAGGAACTAGCAAATCTAAGGAACTATCCGAGCACAGAGGTAAGGTTAAAGTGCTCGGGAATTGCTCTCGGGACTGAGTTGTATTTTATCTTCTGCGTATCCCTTTGCCGTAGTTACTTGCGAAGCTTTCATCCTGAGAAGCATAAGAGACGCATCTTGAATCTTCATGTAGCAGCACCAGAAACCTTTGCTCTTATAGTTCTTTTTCGACCTTTCACATCTTGCTTCACCTTGACTTTGGCGTTCCAACAAAATGGGCTCCAAATTGATCGACGAGCAGCAAAGCGATATCTTTGACCTACGATTTGCTATTGTTGGAGCAGGTATGTCATCTCCATATCAGTAATCGTTTGAGACCGATCGACCTAACAATGTCATTTTTTCTTTCCTTCTTTTTTCAGGCATAGGTGGCCTAGCAAGCGCATTAGCACTCGCAAAGAAGGGATTCAAAGATATACATATCTACGAAAATGCATCCAACTTGGGATTTATGGGCGCTGGTATCCAGCTGGCGCCCAATCTAGTACGCATTCTAAGTAGACTGGACTGTTGGGATTCAGTCGAGGCGAAGGCTACCGATGTGCTCGAGACAAGTATAAGAGGTGAGTCATAATATTCCATCTGCGCCCATAGACATACACAAGGATGCCGACGCTTTATTCAGATGGTGCAACGGATACAGAACTCGCCCATGTCCGCATGCCTGACATCCGAAAGAAATATGGACATCCTCATTGCACTGGCCATCGAGCGTCTCTAGTCGGAGGTCTATACCAGGGATGCAGAAAAATGCCCGCCATCAAATTTCACTTTGGTTGTGCTGTCACTGCAATCACCTCTTTCCAGCCAAAAGTCGAATTCGTCGTCAAGACACGGGAAGGCGTGGAACAACGCATTATTGCCGACACCCTGCTTGCAGCGGATGGAGTCAAGTCCATCACCCGCGTTGCTCTGCTCAACCAAATCAACCACGCCTCGGAAGTAGAAGACACCGGCCAGGCAGCGTATCGAGTACTTTTACCACGAGAAAAGATGCAAGACGATCCGGAAATGATGGCACTACTGGATAGTAACCAGGTTACCAGGTGGATCGGTGAGAAAAGGCACTGGATTGCGTATCCTATCCAGTCAAGAACCATGTACAACATGTCGTCAATCCAGCCAGACACCAACTTTGCCTCGGAACCATCCATGACATACATGACAAAGGGATTAAAGGACACAATGCTCAGCGTCTTTGCAGATTTCTGCCCGCTTATACAGCGGATGCTCGATTTGGTTCCTGATGGCCAAGTTTGTGAATGGAAGTTGCGTGTTCAAAAACCTCTACCAACATGGGTCCATGGATCCGTGGCTCTAGTAGGGGATGCATGCCATCCCACTCTGCCACATCTGAATCAAGGAGCCGCGCAAGCTGTTGAGGATGCTGCCGTGTTGGCTGAGGTTTTGGCCAAGTGCCCAGGCAGTGATTTGCCTTCCCTCAACAAGTCGCTACGTGTTTACGAACTGATACGTAAGGAACGGGCCTCTACACTTGTGCGGTGGGCTGCTGAGTCGGGCCGTATTTTGCATTTGGGTCAAGGGAAAGCAAAGGAGGAACGAGACAGGCGGTTTGCTAACGCCAACGCCGGTGGGCATCATCTTCCCGATAAGTGGGCATCTTCTGATGTTCAGGAATACATTTACTCGCATGACTGTATGCAGGAGGCTGCGGATCAATTTTGTCGATTGTATCAGAGTTTGAGCTAGATTAAAATGACATGTGAGGTAAATGTGCATCCAGGATTTCAGCTCCGGATGGACCTTCAATAATGGAGCCAAAGTCATCGTAATCCGCATCACCAATGCCAAAGCCAAAAGCGTCCTGATGCCTAAGGAACCCAAATGAGCTGTCCGGTCCGTACTCGTCTAGGCTAAGTAGCGTATGACTTGCTGCCATGGATTGCACGGTTTCGGGCTGCCGTCCAGCCCATAACGAGTCTTGGGTTGGTAATGGTTCGTTCCTAACCTCGTCTCTTGACTCTCGAGGCAAGACATTCTTGCTTGCGGAATCTGACCTAGTGTTAACGACGTATAATTATATCGAACATGTTTATTCGACATGCTGAACATTCATACCCTTATCCCGAAGCAAATCAAACAAACCTTGAAGCCGTTGGTAGGCTTTTGAGCTCAACATGCTCATGCCGCCCAGTGTCCTCAGGTTCCGTAAAGCCGCTTGCAACAAGATCTCAAGATCAGGCTCTTGGGTTCCAATACTACTAACCCTAGTGTCTGAAATGTGGATGGATAAAACCCATAGACCAAAGGAGTGCAAACATGTTGTAAATGCTAGGAAATCGCGATTAGAACATGATACTTTGGGAAGCAACAAGTCTGCAAACCGGATACATAAAAACGCAAGCTATCAAAAACACACCAGAATAATTGCAAATCCACCATAGAGCATTGGTCTCCAAGAATCCCAGTCTTTTCTGCAAGACTTCACAAATCACGTAGTGGGTATCTCGCGCTGCTACCAGGTTTCTTCGTAACATGGCCACAATCGTTTCACCGGTTACCCCTGACAGGAACTGTGGCCCTACAGTTGTAAGACATTCTAGGCTTCGCATCAAAATTGCCCCGTGTACGAGGAGAACGACGCGGTGGTAGTGTAGCGAAAGGATGATTGCAAGTCTTTCGGCGTCTTCTGAAGGAGCAACCCAGTTGCCGAAACCTACTTCTGCATTCATGATGCCGAAAATTTTATTACAGGTTACCCAGTTGTCCAACCTTATGGAGAGATTCAGGACTTCAGAGAGGAGTTGATCAGTGGGTAGCTCCCTGACCGATCCGATGTTCGACAGGTATATTTTGTCCAAAGCCAGACCTGTCAATTCATGTAGTGATCTTTTAAAACAAAATTCGAGTTAGCGGAAATGCGAAGCTTTTATACACACTGAGTGAATGAGATCCTACGTTAGCAAGGCAAAGAATGAAGCTGTGTTGTTGATAGCCAGTGTCCTTGTTTCAACTTCTGAGATTTCGCTAATAGAGACTATTTTCGCAATTTCTGGGCGGACGTAGTTCAAACCGATAAGACATGGACGACCAAAGCACGCACTCAGAATTCTGTGAATGAAATAGAGTTAGAATGACTATAATCTGGACACTGCCGCATAAAGGAATTGACTTCGCCTTCACCTATCTTGAGTGACAGCTGCCAACCAAAGCCTCGCACGAAGTCTCTGCTCGTCGGCTCCAAGACATACGTACGTGGGCGGCGCATGTAGTCCCAGATGATATGCAGTTCTGACAGCTAGTGAATGGGATGAAAGGCTTGCCATCGAGCGTCTAATGTTTTGCTCAAAGCTAGTCAACAACAATAGTGCCTGCACTGGACAAAGGTATCAGTTTACGGGATCGTATATAGTTTACATCTTCATCAGATACTTACATGTTTGGACGGTCGATAAATGTATAGCCATTCCGTAAAGAAGATTGATAACGCGCCGGTAGAAAGGTTCAGGCGAGGGGCCATCAATTGTATAGAGCGCATAGGCCAAGACGATATTCAGTAACGCTTGCCAGGACTGTGTGGACGGGCATGATTCATTTGCGTCCTCGTCCAAAACATGCAATTTGCCCATAATGCTAACTTCGTCGACATAGGGGAGAACATCGCCGATGTTGTCAAAGAACCGAGCCACGAGCTCCTCATTCGACGGGTACTTCTGAATGCTTTCATGAAGAGTTGTATGCGTTAATGACTTCCTTAAACCCCTGCTTCGGCTACCCCTCATGTCAGATGTAGGAGACGCTCGTTGCGCCTGGCTGCGAGATGCCTTGTAGCCTAGATTGGCAATGGCGCCAGATAGACACCAGAAGAAGCCGTGATTGGTGCTTGATCCTGCCGAGGAGGTTAGGCTGATGAGTAGGATCATACTTGTACAATGGAGGCCTCCGTTCTTACCAAAATAGCCTACTTCACCATTTGATAATTGGTCGAATGCATTTGTGGCAAGAATATCGGCAAGAGATTCGCTCAGCGGTGGATCGGAAGGTGAGGTATGATTTGGTTTCATATCACAAGCTGGCTGTCGCAGCAACGGCTGTGGGATATGTTCAGAATTGATGGTACTGGGCGTATATTGAGCATCACCATCTATCACTACGGGACTGGATGATGTCCGCGGTGCTGTGGGAGCCGAGGCATCTGCTCGGCTAGGCTGATTCAGATATTGCTGAGCTATCCAACTGTTTCTATAGACGTGTAAGCTTATCTGTCTTGATGAGGAATGCGAAAGGCCAAAATTGCACTGCAGCAGATTTGTCATCAACAACTCACCGCTGCGCCATGCGCTTATCACGATCATTCAATGTATAAACGCAATCCACATCTACCTTCATACACCGTCCACATTTTGGTCGATCGCCATCACACTGGTGACCACATCAGCTCAAAGATTCCACGAAATATGAGCCTTGTCCCTTACTCTCAACTTTTTAAACTTGCAGGCGTCACAAGCAAGGAAGGTCCTCCTCCGTGGTAGTGACTGGCTTCCGGTTCCCTGCATGACGCCACCGGACCGCCCGGACACTAATCTGAGGTCAGTAAATTGCATGGCTCAAAATTCATCATGTAAAGCCTACAAGGATTTACCTGGACCCTACACCTGCTGAAACGCTCCGCTTTTCGGCAGTTGGGGGAAAGCTGAGGGATGAGGTCCTAGGTCACGTCGAAGTCACCAGTCCAATCAGCGGCTTCCGAGAGACTCGATACACAATGCAAAACTGATTAAATGCTTCAAGACTATCTCTATCAGCGAGTTATCGCAGCCTTATAGTCATAGCCACGCGCCCAAAACAAGATATGTCTGGTTTGAGATATCCCCGCATGTGGGGAAGTTCCTAGCGGCCAAACAGTATCCGATTGGTCAATTGACCAGCCGCGTATTGTGGCTCGCTGTGGTTATTGCCGAGAATGGTTGCCGTTGCTATTAGCATCTACAAAAGCAGGAGTATCCTAGACGAGCCACTTAGTCGCTGACGAATAGTTGCATGTGCCCTTTCATTATTCATATATTGCCTAGCTTATGCTAAGGAGCGGCGAGTATTCCATCAACCATACACATTCCTATATACAGTGTTCGTTTTGCCGACTTGATCCACGAATCCCCTGATAAGCTGTATAAATGGCAGCTAGAATGACCAAGTTGGAAACGGACTGTGAGGAGATTGAGGTTCGCGCATATCATTGATCGCTAGACATTCAGTAAACCTCAACGTTCCTGTTGAAAACTAAGCACATCTTTAGAATGAATGTCATGCTGAGCTGAGCGAAGAGAGTCGCCAATATCGCGCCGCGCGTCATGGCATCACTAAACGTGACTCGTTACCGCAGATAGACGATAATGATCCCTTACGCTGGCCCAAGTCAAAGGTTAGTCTATCATCCACAAATGCAGTACTGCCACGGATTCAGTGGCTGACTTCCAACACTCCAGAAACTGCTGAATGGCTCGATTAGTAGGTGGCTAGTCATCACCCTTAAGGGTGCAGGCGAAGACAAAACTAAAAAGGTGGGGGCGTGGTACGAGTAGATGAGATCATTGATTACAGGAATGTCGTGCTCCGTTTCCTTTATTTCTTCTCCTCTGGCGACGACACGCATAAGGTCAACGTGGTCTTAACATTTTTTGTCCGCGCACGCCTCTTCTGGCTACTACTACAGCCTGCACTATAGACTAAGCTGGTCTAGTAGATAGATACTATCACCTGCACAACCCGCTAATTATAATAGAGTAGACTGTAAGTATCTTTAAGCTATTACCTTATCAAATAATATTTTATTTACGTAGTTATATAGAGTAAATTTAGTATTAGCCTAGCATGTCTCGTGCCCTGTATAGGGGGACCTAAGTGGCTGGCGGCCACAGACGGAAAATAGATATCTATATTACGAGCCAGGAGCATAAATAATAGTTAGACCACAGAGTAGCTAGCCTTTAATCTTAAGTCATGCATACCCGCATAGTCGGACCACGGAGTAGCTAGCCTTTAATCTTAAATCCAAGCATAATGCTAGTCATGTACAGTCATGCACACCCGCATTAGACTCTGCTTGTGTTACGTAAATATACATGTTCCCCTGGCAAAACCGATATAGACAGAGTAATACATTCTATAAATAAGAAGCCTTTCATCTACTACAAGTTTAAACGCACTCCCAAAAACTTAGTAACTTCTTAAAAAAAGCCGTTGAACAACCATTCTTAACCTGCTCAATCCTTACTTTTTATTTCATCTTCTTATTCTCCAAATTCTCAGCATAAAAAAACTACTACCATAACAATGCAGTACCATCTTGCCCTCGCCCTCGCTACTTTGGCTGGTGCCTCAATCGCCGCACCACCTGCATCACCGGAGCAGAGCCTGGCAACAAAGGTCTGCCCTGGTACAAATCCACACGAAAGTTATCCTATGATTGATGTTGATGGGCTTGGCTATAGGGTATCGAACAAAAGGTGTCTGGAATTAGCGGGCGAGTGCCGACAGGATGGTACAGCCGAGCAACTTGTTGAATGCATTACTAAGACAATAGCTGCGGGTGGATCCTCTGAGGCACGTGCTGAGATTTCGTGTTCACCCAGGGCTGATACAATGAAGGCCGAGGGCATTAAATGCAAGACCGATGGCAAGAAGGCCGATGGCAAGAAGGCCAGAGGCCTGCCCTAATACTAAGGCCGGTGCTGTCGAGCCTGAGAAATATGCGCAGGACTAGGACCCGGCAACAAGTTGATTCACCAGGGAATTCACTGCTAGTTGCCAAGGTCAAGTCTGGTCGCTTATTCAAGCAACAGCTACTGTTATGCTGCTGACTAGTAGGTAGTATAGTATTATAACAAGTATTTTAACTGGGTATTGTGTCGCTCTGTAGTTAATATAACATTACGTGCATTGACGTGCAAGCGTAAAATCATAACAAGTATTTAAGTTGGTATTATTGTACTTTTCAAGGGCCTGATCCTACAAACGCGACTGACGGTCTCGAGCCGCCGGGCCGTATTTAGAATAATTTAACTATACCAGACGCTACCGCGTCCCGTCTTGCCAGCCCCGATCTCGTTCTGTCGTATCCTCCTTCGCATAGCATCATGTCGGCAGGAGGCTTGATGTCGTGTCCATCTTGTACGGTGCCACTGGGCCTGTGGTCCTCGTGGTCCTTGTGGCCCTCAGAGAATACCAATTCTCGCTGGCTGCTGCTGCTCATGATGCCACGGATATTGCTTGCGTGGCGGTTGGTTGAGTTGTGCAGACTGCTTGATGGAGCTTCAAGAGGAGTAGAAGTTTCTTCCTCGGCGGTTGGGCAGACTGTTCAAAGGAGAGGACTCAGAGGACATGGGGTGATTGAGCGAAATGGGAGCAGGGGAGGGAGGGACAAGGCCGGCAACTGGTATGAATCGGCATGCATTCCATACAAAACGCATCCCTTGAGGCACGCATCATGGCCGCCCTAATCCCGCCCGTGTTTAAGGCTAGATAGAACTGGGCTTCGCCACCAAAGTCGTGTCTGACCTCAAGTTTTGGTTTTGGGGATGACATGCCCCACAAATCAGCCAAGGCTGCAAGAAATCGCTTCATGTTAAATGTTGTACCAGACATGTGACAAGATTGAAGTTGACAGGGCTGGCCGGGTGGCAGTGTAGCCGTTGAGGATTCTGTAGCATCGGTTCGGAGACTCAGCCATCCACGGCTTCCGATGGCAGCACGCTGGCATCAGTGATGCTTCGGTACCAACCTAGGGTTGTTGTTGGGTTCAATGTCAAGTTTGTATATGTCTGGTTGGTCTGGCGGTGCTGAGGGAACTTGGGAGCTCCAGATGTCCTACTTGCGCCGCCGTTTTCAACCTCGACATCTGGGACTGGAATGGCGACGGCAACTTGGCCTCTTTTCTTCTTCTCCTCCGCTGGGAAATGACGGGAGCCTGGAGCGGGCGGGAGATGGTGGGCGCCTGAAGTGGGACGGGGAGCATCTTTCCAAACATTGAATACCACCAGACAGATGACGCTGTTGTCACTTGTGTAACCATGCAACATCGGCCTTCGGACTCGGCGTCAAGTGCGCTTAAGCACCCTGGATGCTACGTGGGCATGCACGGATTTCACTTCATAACTTCAGGCTGCCCTAGGCGAGTGCGGCCATGGCGAAACCCCAATGCTCCTGGCAGGCGTCTTTCGAACAAATCTGTCGTATAGCACCCCAGGTCTAAGACACCAGACCGTCTGACTCTGACTTGACCCAACTGCCGCCCATACTCCGCACCACAGCATGTTGTCGAGCATTCAGACAAAAATTGTCGAGCCGTTTCTGGTGCTGCGCCAGAGTGTTGCGCCTCTGAAACTGTCCCGATGGCAGTTTACAAAGCTCATGGTCAGAAGTGCGCTTGACGGGTTGCCAGACGGAAGCGTATTTCTCCTACTTTACCTCTTCGCAGCACTGCTGATAATCATTGCCGTGCGCCTTCGAAACAGCAACAAGGGTGTGCACGCGCCTCCTGGGCTTGCCGTCGTGAGGAGGAACCATGCGCATTACCTTGATATTATCAAGGAGGGACGGGAGCTGGTATGTGCAGACTTGAATCTAGACTTGACCCATTGATATGTCATGATTATCGTCTACCCTTCTGCCTGCCGAAAAGAACTTGTAGGCTCCGATTTTGACAGATGGCAGTACCCAGGTCAACCCTTCCTCGCTGTCAACAACCGGCACAGTTTTGTCATATTCCCTCCCCAATGCTTCGACGAGATCAAGCGTCTTCCGGAGCACACCGCGTCCGCCAAGGGTTTTTTTCACGCTACAAACTATGGCCACTGGAGTCACATTGGTACAGAGACACCGCAACTCATCAAATCCGTCATTGCCGATCTGACTCGTTCGCTTCCTGCCCGAGTCCTCACGCGCCAACAAGACTGCCAGATGGCCTTTGACGACGTAATCGGGCGCTCACGCCAGTGGAAAGAATTCCCTCTGATGATGACTACATTCGAAATTGTCACCCGGATAAATGCGTGTTCCTTCGTTGGAAGAGAATTGGGCACGAACCGAAGCTGGGTGCGGGCCGTCATGATGTCGCCCATCTTCATTCACGTTGCTGTCACGCTCCTCAACGCCTGCCCCCTTATTCTGCGGCCGCTCATGGCGCCGATTTGCTTCTTCCCTACCATCAAGAACAGGTGGGATATGGCGCGCCTTCTGACCCCAGTTCTAAAGACAGACATGAAGGATTACTACGAAGCCAAGGACAAAAAGGAGATCCTGCGGCCCCGGGCCGAAGGAAAGATACCCTTCACCGGATTCCTCCTCTCACGCTACCAGGCTGCTGAAGCAACCATTAAACAGCTGGTGGCTGACTACATCATCATCAGCTTCGACTCAACCCCGTCCACTGCATCGGCGCTGTTCCACGTTCTCTGTGAGTTGGCATTGCACCCCGAAGCTGCCGACATCCTGCGCCAGGAACTAGATGAGGTTCTTGTCGACGGAAACCTCCCCGGGACCCATCTCCAGGAGCTGAGGAAAATGGACAGTTTCCTCCGTGAGTCCTTCCGACTACATCCAATTGTCATGTGTAAGTCGTCTTCGGCCGTTGGGCCAGGCCTGCCAAAGGCGCCCATTCCCTTCCCCGACGGCCCTATGCTGACTTTGCCTTCCAGTCACCCTCCAACGCCACCTTGAAAAGCCAGTGAAACTCTCTATTGGGCCAACGCTTCCCGCTGGCTTGATCGTTGCTGTTGACGGACAAGCTATCAACCGCAACCCGGATTTGTGGCCAAACCCAGATAGTTTCGACATGGATAGATTTTATAAGCTTCGGCAGAAGCCAGGGAAGAAAAACCGCTTCCATTTTCTGACTACCGGCTCCGACTCGCCGGGATGGGGTGACGGGACACAGGCTTGCCCGGGACGGTTTTTTGCGACGAATACACTCAAGATTGCGCTGGCGCATTTTCTTCAGAACTATGACATTGAGATTAAGCCAGAATGTTTGCCACTCAAGCATACACCCCTTTCGAATGGATCTTGGAAACCTGATGATGCGGCCATCGCACGCATTAGGTCCAGATCTTAGGGCGCACTATATCAAAGAATACGGAAATGATGCATACGAGCAACAGGAGAAAGGCTATTTGACCTACGTGGGGTATTTCAGTCAGGCATGATTTCGCCGCAGCCCGAAGCAGCCTGCCTCGTTCGTTACTATCGTTACCATGCAGCCAGCCGATGGAATAACAAAAGTCTATTAAAGTAGTGCCGGGCGGGTGTTTTTGTGCCAAATTATGGCATAGATCAGCTAGGGACTAAATCTAAAGTAGAATGCAATGAACTTTTTTTTCATCATCTCCGAGGAAATTTTACTTCCCGGCATAAATCCAGTGAAAAACCCCATGCGTGTGACTTGGAAATACAAACTTCATGTTCGGCACAACACATTATCAAGTCGCATCAACGAGCTCCTACAAGTGAATTTGGTTCTCCCTGTAAGTGATTCTTGTCTACGGGAGCAGAAGTGCCCAACTGACGTGCCAAGTGATTCGTGAACTCGCCCAACATCGTCCAGGAGGTCAACTGGAGTAAGTCAGATGAATTCGCTCCGAGTATGGATCACAGCGGTATATTGCCAAGTGCGTTTGGATGGTTGACGTATTTCGGAGAGCCGGAGCTTCAATATGGACCAAGTCAAAGCCAAATCTGAATTCGCAAGGGGGCGTGATGAAAGGCTCAGTGTACCGCCTAGCGTCTGGTCACTTGGCTTTGTCCGAATGTTGAATCAAACCCCGAGTCCCCATTTATTCTCGCTCGTAGGCAATAGCGTTCCGGAGTCGATTTTCCAACCGTCCCCGAGCGGGTCCCCGATGCACAAGATGCAAAGAAGCTGCAAGGACGATAACTAGACACCATCTCCGATATTCAAATTGCGATACCTATACCGAAGGGTCGGAAATCGTTGGCCGAGATGTACAGTCGTGTGTGAATGGATTTCCATACCTACTTACTCCTGTGATGGGAGACTGGAAACATCCCCCAGGTAGAGCCGTGATCCACATCCATGCAGCTCAGTTTTACGTGCAAAGCAAATGCCCCGACCTGACATCGTCTGAGTGGCTCGCTGCTTTTTAGTTATATGTAGAGGTATCTGATAGATCAAACAGAAATAAGAGACACCCGTCTCGCTGCTTCTAGACTGGACCATCTATCCAGTGCAAGATAGCTTGATCAACATGGCGACTGTTGGCGAGCCCATCGCCATTATTGGCATTGGATGCCGATTCCCCGGTCAGTGTGATAATCCATCCAAGTTGTGGGATCTCTTGCAAAAGCCCCGGGATCTTCTCAAGGAAATCCCCGACAGTCGATTCAGCACAGGTGCCTTCTACCATCCTAAGAATTTTCACCATGGCACGAGCAATGTGCGCCACTCATATCTCCTGGAAGAGGACCTGCGGAGCTTTGATGCCCAGTTCTTCGGCATCAACCTTGTCGAAGCCCACTCTATTGATCCTCAGCAGCGACTGCTTCTTGAAACCGTGTATGAGAGCCTGGAAGCCGCCGGCCTCTCCGTCAAGGGGCTGCAAGGCTCTGATACTGCTGTATACGTGGGCGTCATGAGTGCCGATTTTACTGACATGATTGGGCGCGACACGGAGATGTTCCGAACATCTTTTGCTACAGGGACGGCAAGAAGCATTCTCAGTAACAGGCTTTCGTATTTCTTCGACTGGCATGGCCCGTCCATGACTATCGATACGGCGTGTTCATCAAGTCTCATCGCCATGCACCAGGCTGTGCAGACTCTCCGCGGAGGGGAATCATCTGTTGCGGTTGTAAGTGCATATTCCCGTCTACTGGTCATCACTACATCTCCATCCTGAGAATAGAGCTGGACGCGTCGCACGAGATGCTAACAACATGGTACAGGTGGCCGGGTCCAACTTGATATTAGGACCAGAGCAATACATTGCCGAGAGCAAACTACAAATGCTTTCTCCTACTGGCCGAAGCCGTATGTGGGATGCCGATGCGGACGGCTACGCTCGAGGAGAAGGCGTTGCAGCCATTGTTCTCAAGACGCTTAGCCAGGCTATTGTTGACGGCGACCACATCGAGTGCGTTATACGTGAGACTGGTCTCAACCAAGATGGTAGGACGCCAGGCATCACGATGCCAAGCGCTACTGCACAAGAAGCGTTGATCCGAGCCACGTACGCCAAGGCCGGCTTGGACCTTGGCCAGCGTGCCGATCGCCCCCAGTACTTTGAGGCACATGGCACAGGTATGTGTGAATTCAAGAAGCTTCCCCATCCGCTTCTCCCCGGCAATCACGATCGCCTCAGCTAATCTACCAAGGTACTCCTGCTGGTGATCCCGTGGAAGCCGAGGCGATCAGTAATGCCTTCTTTGGCCCCCAGTCCCATTTTAAGCCAAGTGATGCAGATGATACTTTGTTTGTTGGATCTATCAAGACTGTGGTTGGCCATACAGAAGGGACAGCAGGCCTGGCCGCCGTTATCAAATCATTGCTGGCCTTGCGGGCTGGTGTTATTCCTCCAAACATGCTACTGAATAAGGTGAACCCGAAAGTTGAGCCTTTCTACGGAAACGTACAGATTCTTTCCGCAGCACGAAAATGGCCCAAGCTTGCAAAGGGTGGCGTGCGAAGAGTGAGCGTCAACAGCTTTGGCTTCGGAGGCGCCAACTGTCACGCCATTCTTGAAAGCTTTGAGCCCGATGAGACACGCCGCGGACAGTCGTCGGATTGCGGTAGCTCATGCTTTACGCCATTTCTATTCTCGGCGGCATCGGAGAGTGCGCTTACTGAAACCTTGGAGCGCTATCGAGACTATCTTGCTCCTGGAAACTCTGGCGCTACAGTCAGACTCGGAGATTTATCATGGACACTCAGCAACCGTCGATCGACACTCCCATGGCGCGCCGTCATAACAGCCAGCAGTGACGTTGAGGAATTAGCCGGAAAGCTTGAAAAGGGCACCGAGTTCACTAGCGAGCCATCAAACTACTCGTCAGTCAGGACAAGAGGGCGCAAACCACGTATTCTCGCCATCTTTACCGGCCAGGGCGCACAGTGGCCACGCATGGGCGCCGAGTTGGTTGAAAAGTCACCAGCAGCAAGCAGCATCCTCGCCCGTCTCGACAAGAGCCTGCAGTCACTCGACCGTCGGGATCGACCGACATGGTCACTGCGTGAGCAGCTCCTCGCCGGTGCCGATTCATCGGTAGGCACAGCATCTGTGTCGCAGCCCGTCTGCACAGCCGTGCAAATCATTCTCGTCGACATGCTGAGAGCCGCCGGCATCGACTTCTCCGCAGTGGTCGGCCACTCTTCCGGCGAGATTTGCGCAGCATATGCGGCGGGATATCTCTCCTCCGAGGATGCCATCCGCGTGGCATATTATCGCGGTCTGCATATGAAGTCGGTCACTCAGGACGGCGCCATGCTCGCGGTGGGAACCTCGTACGAAGACGCCAAGGAATTGTGCGAGCTTCCAGCCTTTGAGGGTCGTGTCTGCGTAGCGGCGAGTAACTCTCCTGCCAGCGTGACACTTTCCGGCGATGCAGAGGCCATTGACAACATCAAGATGATTCTGGACGAGGAGAAGAAATTCACTCGCCACCTCAAAGTGGATCGAGCCTATCATTCCCACCACATGAAAGCATGTTCCAAGCCGTATGTGACGTCTCTGCAGCGGTGTGCTATTCAACAGCTTTGCCCGGCCGACCGCAGCAAGTGCCGATGGGTTTCCAGCGTTTTCACCTGCGACATAACGGATATTGCTTCAGAAGAGAGTCTGAAAGGAAAATATTGGGCCCAAAACCTGACGAAGCCAGTCATGTTTTCAGAGGCCTTGCAAGTCCTTCTTGGCGGCGGTCAGGAAAGAGAGGTTTACGACCTAGCTATTGAGATTGGACCACATCCGGCGCTCAGGGGCCCTGTAAGCCAGACAGTTCAGGAATGCCTGGGAGGAGAGTCTATCCCTTACACAAGCATGTTGTCACGCGGCGAGGACGGTGTTGAGTCATTCTCAAAAGGACTTGGATATATCTGGCGAACCTGGGGAGAAGGGGCTGTCGACTTTGCCGCCTACAATTGCTTTATGAATGATGAACAAAGAAAGGCGGGCTTGCAAAAACCCGTGCCCATCAAGGGTCTCCCATCCTACCCGTGGGATCACAACCGGACCTTCTGGCACGAGTCTCGCCTCTCCCGGGCTTTCAGGACGGCAAAGGACCAGCCTAATGAGCTCCTTGGGCGTCAGATCCTCGACGGTTCCCCCGACCAACGCCGTTGGCGCAACGTCCTCAAGCGCGGCGAGATAGACTGGCTTGATGGCCACCAAGTCCAGGGGCAGACCGTCTTCCCGTGTGCCGGGTATGTGTCCGCATGTGTGGAAGCATCCATGAAGATTCGTAGCGACGCTTGCGTCCGATCCATTGAGCTGCGGAATTTCGTGCTTGGTCAGGCTGTGGTGTTTAACGATAATGACTCGGGGGTCGAGACGTTAATCGTACTAGACAGCATCACAGAGTCGGAGGAGCAAGGCTGCAGGGTAGCTTCGGCCAAGTTTTCGTTCTACTCGTCGTCCAACAGTGAAGTTCTGGACATGACTAGACACGCCAACTGTGACGTCAGTGTCACTTATGGCGACAGGGCTGCGCATCTTCTCCCGCCCAAGTCCAAGGAGGATGAAGAACATGCCATGCTGAACATCGAGGCTGACCGGTTTTATAATGTCCTCGAGCAGCTTGGATTTGGATATTCTGGCCCGTTCCGTGCGCTAACGAGACTGAAGCGAAAGCTGGGCAAGGCGATGGGGTATATTCAAAACACGGCAAATGTCCAGGCTTCTCAAATGGCCCTCCTCATCCACCCAGCGACGTTAGACGCCGGCATCCAGTCCATCATGCTGGCGTGCTGTTATCCAGGAGATAGCATGATGCGCTCCATATATCTCCCTACCAGCATCAGTCGACTCATCATTGACCCAGAGCACTGTCGAGCCTTTGCCGGTGAGGCGACAGAAGTTTTGTTCGATTCGACAGCGTCAATTGGCGATTCTGGGAGTCTTTCAGGGGACGTGAGCATCTATTCACCGGAGGGCTTTGCTCACAAGGCCATTCAACTCGAGGGGCTCCAGACGCAACCCCTGTTCCATCCCACTGAGTCGAATGATTTAAACATTTTCACTGAGCTTGTATGGGGTGTCGCCCAACCCGACAGTCAGGATATACTGGACAAGATAGACGTTCAGGAACTCGATGCGGAACTGTTGTTTTCCCTGGAGAGGGTGGCCTACTTTTACCTACAATCTTTGGACAAGGCCATTCCTCGCAGTGCCCGTAAGAATCTCGAATGGCACTACACTCGCCTTTTTGCGTATGTAGACCATGTCCTCTCCAAAGTGGATTGCGGCGCGAACCGCTTCGCCAAGAAGGAATGGCAGCTCGATACGCACGAGGTCATACTGGAAATCTTTGACAGATATCCTGACAACATTGACCTGAAGCTCATGCGTGCTGTGGGTGACAACATGCCCGCCGTCGTCCGCGGCGAGACTACCATGCTGGAGCACATGCTCCAGGACAACAAGCTCAACGACTTCTATGTAATCGCACATGGTATGCCTCGCTACACTGCATACTTGGCCGCTTTTACCAGCCAAATTGGCCATAGATACCCTCATATGCATGTCCTCGAGGTTGGGGCTGGCACGGGTGGCGCAACCAAGTCGTTTCTCGGAGCCCTGGGCGACAAGTTCTCGACCTACACCTTCACCGACATCTCTAGCGGCTTTTTTGAGAAGGCTAGGGATGAGTTTGCGTTGCACAGCTCCAAAATGAGCTTCAAGGTACTCGACATCGAGAAGGATATTGAAGGCCAAGGATTCACAGAGGGATCGTACGACGTCATCATCGCCTCCTTGGTCCTCCATGTTACGCGGAACTTGGACGAAACCCTTCGTAATGTCCGCCGCCTCCTGAAGCCCGGTGGATACCTGCTACTCCTAGAGATTACAGAAAACGATCAGATGAGGTTTGGCCTGCTATTTGGTGGTCTCCAGGGCTGGTGGCTCGGCTACGACGACGGACGGGCCCTGTCTCCTTGCATTGGTTTGGAGGAGTGGTCGACAATTCTGAAGCGGACTGGCTTCTCGGGCATTTACACGGCAATGCCGCATGACGAAAACTTGCCTGTTCCTCTCTCTGTGATTGTGACCCAGGCGACGGATGACAGGGTCCAGCTCCTGAAGCAGCCTCTACAGCAGCAAGAAACGCCATCGAAGATAGTGCCGCAGTTGACAATCATCGGCGGCGCGGCACTGGCAACAGATCTCCGCCAAAGCCTTGGCCCGTGTTGTGGCAGCATCAAGCTTATGAAATCGCTGGATGTTCTGACTCCAGGTGATCTTCCTGTCGGAGGCACTGTACTCTGTCTTACTGACATAGAGGAGCCGGTATTCAAGTCCATGGACCAGGACAAGTTGCGTAGGTTCCAAGAAGTCTACAAGCAATCCACCAACGTCCTCTGGGTTACCCGGGGAGTTCGCTCAGGAGATCCATTCTCCAGGATGGTGGTCGGGTTCGGCAGGACCATTGTACTAGAAATGCCGCATCTGCGTTTACAATTTCTTGACCTCGACACTGCCGTTTCCCCGGACCCTACTGCTATCGCTGAGTCTTTGCTGTGCTTTCAGATGGCTGGGAGCTGGGAGAATGACGGGGTAATCTCAACTTTGACCCATTCCGTCGAACCCGAGTTGTACCTTGACAAGGGCGGCCGATTTTACATTCCCCGATTCAAGTTGAGCAAGAGCCGGAACAATCGGTACAGCTCGGGTCGTCGCGACATCACCAAGCAGATCGATATTCGACAACACATCGTCGAGCTTGTCCCGCCTAAAACACAAGATGCATCGTGGTATCTCTTGGAGGGAAAAGACGCGCCTGAACTAAAGGCGGCTGTAGAGATCGACGTCTTGTACTCAGTGAGCCTGGCAGTGGAGGCGTCAGGAGGCAGCTTTCTCTTCCCCGTTCTCGGAATACGTCGAGACACGGCAGAGATTATATTGGCCCTCTCCCCAAAGCAAGCATCCAGGATCAAAGTTCCGCAGGCCTTTACTCTTCCTGCACCCAACTCGGTAGATTACCTTCAGCTATTCTATACAGAGCTACTTGCCCGTGCTTCCATCAAGGATATCTCGGCGGGAACGCTTGTCATTGTATTGCAACCGACTATCATGTTTAGTCGCGCGCTGGAGCGCATTGCTACAGATAAAGGGGCAAGAGTCCTCTATCTAGCAGCTGAACCCGGTTTGGGATGGCACTACATCCACCCCAAGGCTACCAAAGCAGAGATCCAGAACTGGGTTGCCTTGAATATCGGAGCCATTCCTCCATCGGATATTTTGCTTCTAGACATCGGCGCGGACAGCACCCTCTCTGCAAGTCTGCGCGAATACTTGCCGGCAGAGGTTACGAAAGTGAGGGCCGGTACCCTCCTCACCTCCGCTTCGCCACGGATTACCTCGGGCCTTCTGGAGCGAGACATCAGACCTATCCTTTTGGATGTCAAGTATTCGCTGTGGCCGGCTCAGCAAGTCATGGAGACTAGTCAAGGGTGCCAGGAGTTAGAACTCGTCTCCTTGGACGACCTGCCTACCAGGAATCATGTCGCCAGCCGCCTATGCGTGATCCGTTGGCCACCTGAGTCCAGCACCGTTACTGTTCGAGTCCAACCTATCGATATGATAATCAAATTCAGGAGCGACAGGACATATTGGCTTGTCGGCTTGACCGGGGGTCTCGGACTCTCACTCTGCGAGTGGATGGCTAAACATGGAGCTCGACACGTCGTCATTTCCAGCCGGAATCCCAAGGTAGACCGGGGCTGGTTGAAGAAAATGCAAAACATAGGCATGAAAGTTGAAGGTATATCCAAGTACGTACAGTGAAACCCGTAGCTCTGGGACAGAGTTCCCCGCCAATTTCGGTATTTACTACGCAGTGCTAATCTCAAGTATTCTAGCAATATCTACGATCGAGAATCCGTCCGATTCATCTATAATCGAATCTGCCAGACGATGCCTCCTATCGCGGGTGTCGCCCAAGGGGCCATGGTACTCCATGATACTGTATTCTCCGACCTGGACATGGAACGATTCAAGAAAGTCACGCAGCCCAAGGTCGAAGGAAGCATCTATCTAGAAGAGATATTCCACGATATTAATCTCGACTTCTTTGTCTTCTTCTCATCCATGGCTTGCGTGACTGGCAACCCGGGCCAGTCGGCCTACGCCGCCGCCAACATGTTCATGTCGGGACTGGCGGCTCAACGCAGGCGTAGAGGTCTCAATGCATCTGTAGTACATATGGGCGCCATCTTCGGCAACGGCTACGTGACACGAGAGTTAACCCTGGCGCAGCAGGAGTTTCTCCGAAAGGTCGGTAACCTGTGGCTCTCAGAGCAAGATTTCCGACAAATCTTTGCCGAGGCGGTCTTTGCGAGTCAACCCCAGAACGGGGGGTCTTCAGAGCTCTCTACCGGCTTGATGATGATCGATAACGGCGATGACTTCAAGAGGAATATCACATGGTTCTATAATCCGATGTTCCAGCACTGTATCAAGGAAATTGAAGACGATGAGTCGGCTGGCGACGGCCGGAAGGACCAGCGCATTCCAGTCAAAACGCAGCTTCAGCAAGCAGTCAATGCGGCTGAAGTACGCGAAATAGTCCACGGTAAAATCCTATTTTCCATTTCATGATCCGAGTTTTATTACTTACATACATCTCAGATGCCTTTGCTGCCAAGCTACGCTTAAGCTTGCAAGTTGAAGAAGGTCGGCCTATTGTAGATCTCACAGCTGACACCCTGGGCATTGACTCCCTCTTCGCTGTCGACATTCGTTCTTGGTTCATCAAAGAACTTCAGGTAGAGATCCCAGTTCTCAAGATACTAAGTGGAGCAACAGTCGGCGATATTCTTGATACCGCGCAACAGCTGCTGTCCAAGGAATTGACGCCTTGTCTGGATCCAAACGACAAGGCTGAAGCGAAGAAGAAAAAGCCAAACGATACGAGCTCAGTCAACGTTGAAACAGTGAAAAAACCCGAAGTTAAGAATTTGACAATCGGTGAAAATGTCAGTAGCCGCGGAGCCGATACCCCGAAAGCAAAAGTCGTCACATTGCCCTCGGTGCAGCGGAATAGTTCACCTAAACTCATGACACTTTCCGAAGACTCGGACAGCCAGTCAATGTCGAGTGAAAACGGCGCGAGAGTCAGTTTTGCAAGTCCCGATATGACCTACACTGGGAAATCCACTCCCTCCTCCAATACATGGTCGGACATTGACATAATTGGGGGCCGATCCCGAGGCTCGGTCTGGTCCATCGACACTGGCGACAGCGAGGTGGCTGTCAGCAAGAAGTCTCCGATTGGATTCGGTCAGTCTCGGATCTGGTTCTTGGAAATGTACCTGCAGAATCCGGCCTCGGCGCTTAATATTACGTTGATGATTGACCTCAATGGCCCCTTAGACGTTGACCGGTTTGAGCGAGCAGTGAAGCTTGTTGGGCAACGCCACGAGGCACTTCGAACTCGATTCGTCACTGGTGACACCTCTAGTCAGGCCTTGCAAGAAGTCCTTCTTAACCCAACGCTTGTTCTGGAGAAACAAGATATCGCCAGCGACGTGGACGCAGAGCAGGCCTATCAAAGCCTCCAACAGTACAGATACAGGTTGGCAGAGGGGGAGAATCTGAGGATCCTACTTCCCAGCAAATCTCGTCAATCCTTCCGCCTTGTTATTGGATATCATCACATCAACATGGATGGCATCAGCTTGGAAGTAGTCCTTCGTGAGCTACAGCTGGCGTATGACTCAAAGAGACTCCCGAGTGCGAGCAGTATTCTCCAGTATCTGAGCTTCTCCGAACAGCAGCACCGAGAGTTTGAATCCGGAAAGTGGAACGATGAAATAGAATTCTGGAGGAACGAATTTAGCGGCCGCGCGCCGTCTGTTCTTCCACTCCTGCCACTGGCCAAGATACGGTCTCGCACGCCGCTCACAGCCTACTCGAGTCACACGGCAGAATTCCGCCTGGATCAGGAGGCACTGACTCGCATTCAGTCTGCCTGTGACGGGCCAAGGGCTACCCTGCTTCAGTTTCACCTCGCCGTCTTCTACACCTTGTTATTCCGGCTGGTGGACGTGGAGGATATCTGTATTGGCATTAGCTCTGCAAACAGACAAGACGCTGCCATGATGCAAAGTGTCGGGATGTACCTGAATCTCTTGCCTCTTGTCCTCAAGTCTCAACCCAACGAAACCTTTGCCAAGACTTTGAAGCTCATTCGCAGCAAGGCAATAGCTGCATTCGCTCACTCTAGGGTTCCCTTCAATGTCATTGTGAACGAGCTGGGTGTCCCTCGCGCAACCACGCACAGCCCGCTGTTCCAGGTCCTGGTCAACTACCGACCGGGTGTATCGGAAAGGAAAGACTTCTGTGACTGCCGCAGCGAAGCGATATCGTTCGAGCAGGGGCAGGCGCCATACGATCTCAGCCTGGACATTATCGAAAATCCCGGAGGAGAGTGCCGCATCATCATGGCGGGTCAGTCGGCACTGTTTGAGCCTCGAGATGTGCATGAGTTGAAGGACATGTACAAAAATTTGCTGGTCGCGTTTTCACGCAACCCAGCTCTGCGGTTAGCCGCTCCATCACTCTACGATCCAGGAAGCGTCAAGGACTCGCTGAAACTCGGACAAGGTGGGTAAAGCACGGTGGTGGCGTCGTCCAAAGGCATCAACTAATATTTGAACAGGTTCCTTACACGAGTACCAGTGGCCTGACACCATGGTTCATCGCATTGATACGATGGTTGAGCGTTATGGTAGCAAGCCGGCTGTCGTGGACGGCTACGGACACTCGCTGACTTACTCGCACCTGGCGAGAAGGACAAGAGCCATCGCCTCATCGATGAATGACATTGGAAATGGAAGCCGAGTCGGGGTCTACCTTGATGCTGGAGTAGACTGGATCTGCTCACTCCTGGCCATTCTGCGCCACAACGCAGTATATGTGCCACTCGACGCTGCGTCCGGATCGGAGCGACTATTTGCTATTCTCCAAGATAGCAAGCCAGACTTGTTGCTTGTTAACAACTCTACCGACAAGGAGGCGAGGAGACATTTCATGCCGCTGCTCGCGGAAGACCAGCTCCTCAACGTCGACCATGTTTCGACAACGACCACCGACACAGCTCTTAGTAACGCGGCCAAGCCAGATTCCGTCGCCGCGCTCATGTATACTAGTGGTTCTACGGGACTTCCTAAAGGAATCGTGATGAAACACTCGTCTTTCCGGAACAACATTGAGATCATGGCGGAGAAGCTGGGCTATCGCGAGGGTCAGGAAGTTACGCTTCAGCAGAGTTCATTCAACTTTGACATGTCGCTCTGCCAAATCTTCCTAGCACTGTCAACGGGCGGTACACTCCAAGTTGTACCAAGACATCTTCGGGCAGATCCTGCATCTATCTCTTCACTCATCTCAAGCTGCCACATCACTTCCACGACATCAACGCCCTCCGAGCTCATCAGCTGGATTCGATATGGCAACATGCAGGAGCTGCGCAAGTCAAATTGGAGAACCGTCCAAAGTGGCGGTGAGGCTGTCCGAGACAGTCTTCAAACTGCTTTCCGGGAGCTTAACAAGCCAGGATTGCGCCTGGTGGACTGCTACGGTCCGACCGAGATCACCTTCTGCTCTCACAGCAGAGAAGTGGACTATCAGGCGGAAGGCACAAGTTCAAATACAGGACTCGATGTCTTACCCAACTACTCTACCTATATCGTAGATGCTAACATGAAAGCTGTTCCCGCTGGTGTCCCTGGCGAAATCCTCATCGGAGGAGCTGGCGTCGTCGCTGGCTACCTGCACGCTGAGACGGACGCACGAGGTTTTGCGCAAGATAGCTTCGCTTCTCCCGAGTTTCGCAAACTTGGTTGGACGCGGCTCCATCGGACGCGCGACTTTGGTCGCATCAGCAGGGTCGATGGCCGCCTGTTGCTCGAGGGACGCATCACCGACGACACCCAGGTCAAGCTCCGGGGGCTTCGGATCGATTTACGAGAGATTGAGTCGGCCATTATCCACGCCGCCAAGGGGAGCATCATTGATTGTGCTGTGGGCATCCGGCAGTCTGAAACTGCAACAGCCGAATACTTGGTTGCCTTTGCCACCACTGCCTCGGCCGCAAACATAGAACATCTCAATCAGATCGTCCACCAGCTCCCCTTGCCGCAGTATATGCAGCCGGCGGCACTGGTTCGCTTGGACACGATGCCTACCAACGCTTCCGGCAAGATTGACCGATCTGCGCTCAAGTCTATCCCACTTCCCGAAACAGGCCGAGTGAATGCATCGGAACATCAGAGTTCTGGTGGCGAGACTTTGAGTCGCACCGAGTTGCGGCTAAAGCAATTATGGGAGGGTGTCCTCCCTGCGGAGATTACGGCCCAACATCAAATTAGCACCACGTCCGATTTCTTCCATGTGGGTGGCAGCTCGATGATTCTCATCAGTCTGCGAGCGGATATTCAAGATGCTTTCAGCGTGACGGTCTCGCTTTTCCAGCTTTTCGATGCTAGTACTCTGGGAAGCATGGCAGTTCTCGTCGATAGTCTTTCCAGTAGTGGCGGCGATAAAGTTGTGCTAGAACAAAGTGGTGAGCTGGATTGCAACTGGGACAATGAGACTGCCATCTCAGAATCTTTGCTGCATGTGCCAGTAAATAAGCGGTTCTTCACCAACCCCGAAGTCGTTGTTCTTACGGGGTCAACCGGCTTCCTAGGACAGGCGATCCTAACGCGTCTCCTTGAGGACGGAGTTGTTCAAAAGATACACTGTCTTGCCGTCCGCCATGATATTCCGCTATTCAACTCGCCGAAAATCGTCGTCCACAGGGGAGATCTGGGACTGCCGGGATTTGGCCTATCTGAGGAGGTGCTTTCCACAATATTTTCCGAGGCTCACGCTATTATTCACAACGGCGCAGATGTGTCGTTCGTCAAGTCCTACCACAGCCTCAAGCCTGTCAATGTCGAAGCAACCAAGGAACTCGTTCGCCTGAGCGTCCCGCATCAGACATCGTTTCACTACATCTCCACGGCCGCCGTTGCCAATCTTACTGGGCAAGGTAGTTGGGAGCAACGATCTGTCAGCGGATTCACACCACCTGCTGGAACAGATGGATATCTTGCCACGAAATGGGTTTCAGAGCGGTATCTGGAAAAGGTCAATGACCAGTGTGAGCTGCCGATTTGGATTCACCGCCCCTCTTCCATAACAGGCCCAGGGGCGCCTGCTACGGATCTCATGGGCAATCTCGTCCAGTTTTCGCGGAAGATGGCAGCTATTCCGAACACAAGCCTATGGCGCGGGTGGCTAGACTTTATTTCCGTGGATCGCGCCGCAATGCAGATTGTCGACGAGGTGTACGAGGACTACTCGTGGCCTGGCCATGTGAAATACTTATATGAGTCGGGTGAGGAGGTGGTTCCACTCTCCGACATGAAGGGTGTGATGGAGAGAGAGCACGGTTCTGTCTTTCAGACGGTCTTGATGAAAGAATGGGTAGAGAGGGCAGAGGAGGAAGGCTTGAATCCATTGTTAGGGGAGTATCTCAACAGTGCGTCTGCCACGCCACTTGTCTTTCCTAGGCTGGTGCGACACGAGAGTTTCTTCTAGGCCGTAGTGTAGAGTTTTGGTATTATGAGCTTACAAAATATGAGCTATTCAAGTGCAATGTTTCCTTTTTCTTTTTTTGTAGATTTCGAAACCAAAAGTTTACAAGCCTATATAGTCTCGCAACAAATTATTATATGCTTGAGAAATGCCATGATTGGGACTCTCGACAGCTACAATAAAAAGAGCAAGGAAACACACAAAAATGAGAGCTACAAAATTCGAGAGACTCACAATGCTAGGTAATATAGAACCTAGTTGTTAGGTACTATATATTGTGATGGAACTTGCTTCTATCCAATTCTGGCTGACAGATCTTAAAGTCTTGGCGCATAAAATGCACAATTCAACTCTGCCTAGGTGACATGGAGCTCAGGAGGCTCCATCACTGCCCTCCCTCCCGTCTCTATACTTTTGATTGAATTCACTGACGAGTTCCTCAGTCGACAGCCACAATTCCTTTGCCAAAACAGCGCTATGAGTGGCCGGGTGACCCCTAATGACCCTGTGGCTCCTGTTGATGAACTGTCCCTTGAAGTACCTCTCTTGTTCCCGAACTTCAGGAGACACGGCAGCGAACAATACCGGCTTAGGTCCCGTGATCTCGTTGTAACTCTTGAGCCAGAAAATCGGGTAGAGGGACCACGGCACCGCGCGCCACGTGCCAGGCGTCCACACCGTCCCAGGACACACTGATACAACAAGTATAGGTACGCCCTCCTTGTCATAACGGGCTTGCAGCTCAGAGGCTTGCAAATTCAAGGCCATTTTGGACACGCTATATCTCTTCATACAAGCCATGAAGCCGTCGTCCTTGGCCAGTGACTGGCCGCTTGGATACACCAAGTCGCCGCCATGAGGGTTGGAGAAGTCTGGGCGGTAGTCTTCAGGGTGAGAGAATGAAGGAGCACCCGAGCTCACCTACTCCCGGCATGTTGGACGCATCAGCTTTCAGTTTATGCCGTTGAGTTGGAGGACGGAGAAGGAACAGCGCAATGCATACCATGACAATACGGACGTCCGAGTCCTTCTCCTTGGCAGCAGCTCTGAGCAGCGGTTGAAGTTGTTGCGTCAGGGAAAAAACACCCACGTGGCTGATCAAGGTTAGCAAGAATTGATGCAAGTTGATGCTGCCTTACTTGGTCTGCATGGTGACCTGGACGCCGGGGTCAACTATTTTGGCCGGTTCTGTTCCTTCGTGAGCAGCATTGTTGATGAGGATATGCAGCCTCGGCTCCGTCTCGCGGAGCTTGTCGCAGCCAACGTGAATGCTCTTCATGTCGGCCATGTCCATGTGCAGCCAGGTAATTTGGCCCGGTCGCACGCTGGGGTTCTCTTGGTACATCTTGTTGCAGGCTGCTTCAGCTCTTTCGGTAGAGCGAGCCCCGAAATACACTTTGGCGCCGGCCTTGGCAAGGAAGACTACGCTTTGGTAGCCGATACCGCCGCTACATGTTGAGGTCAGTGGCATTGGAATTCGCGAATATGCTATTGTAGCCTCCTCTCCACGACAAGGTACTTACTTGCCGCCTGTTACCAGGGCGATTTTCCCCTGCAAGTTTGGCATGTGCTGTCTATGATCCCACGACGACATGTTGACTTGAATAGTTGGTTTGACGCCCGTTTAACTGTAAAAGAAACAAGACAAAAATGTAGCGAATGGCTGTGTAAATATGAATAGGACATTGAATCGTGGGGTAGTTAATCAGTCTCGGTTCAGCACAAAATGCGTGTATAGGCTGATACTTTTAATGTTGTTACCCCCCCGGCCTCGGTTCCCCCTACCAACTCAGTTTTGACACATCGCGGAACACCCTTGCAAAGGGATAAAAGGGATTTGAATGCATTGGCTTGATGTTGTCCAAGTGCTAGAGTTCTTCGGACTCGGATTCGGACTGTCGGAGTCGGCGTAGACTCCTTTATCACCGACCTTGATATCAAATCGGACTATAAAGGCTTCCAGGAAGCTCTGTATAGGGTGTGATCGGCCGGCTGTAGTAAATATCCATATCATGTAGTAACTTGTTAAGATCCACAAATGAGGGTAGACAGCGGGAAGTCAGAGCTGGCAGTCAAGCAGGCCGGACACCTCTTCCCTCGGGACATGCCGTAAGCCGTGAAGCTCGGGTGAAACTCTTCAATGTTGCAGGAACTACAAGGGCCAGGATTCCAAAGTGAGCGCTATGAAGAAGAAGAATACGACACGAAAAAGCAGCCTCGCATAACCTGGACACCATTCAGCTCTCCTCTGACTTGCCAGATGTATTCTTCAGCGTCTAGTTGAGCCGTTCCAGCCCCACTGGCGGAAATACTACATACATATATTATTGATGCATTGCCCGTGTCCCTCACTGACGAGTCAATGACGTGATGCTCCGCCACATCGCATTGCATCTAGTCCCCGCCACCATATGTGCCTACTCTATTGCATTCCCTTGCATTTCTAGCTGTTACTACCTAGAAGCTGCCTGATATCTTGAATCGTATCCCAAAGGTCTGGTCGGGGGCTAGTAGCACCGCCGCCGCTTGCCGTGTTTCCCGTGCCGTCGAGATACATGTGCAGCAGGGCGGGCGCACACTTCATATGAAACGCGCCATGCTTGTGGCAAGGCGTGCAATCTTGTGTCTGGTGAATGCCCAGGATGGACTTGATCCTCTGCAGCACTTGACAACTGACGTGGATCAGCATCTCGACCTGCAGGTTGGGGTGGCCGTCGAGACTGAATCCACCAATCCGGATGTTTGGTAAGACAAAAGGTTCCATTCTCTTGGGATCAGCCATCGGAGGTAGAGATGCTGAACCCAACATCTGTGGCCCTTGCGCCATTCGCGACGCATCATGGCGCAATCCGGCTTGTCGGTATCGTTGCTCTCGTTGTGAAAAAAGGGCGTCCTGAATGGTGGCAAACACCATTTCGTAGCCTTGCAATAGCCACATGTAGCACGTCATGACGGTAAAAGCATAAGGTATGCCAAATGATCCCTGCCGTCGATGGCAGGACCGACAGGCTGCTGCTGTGCCGGCTACCATCGGTGGCGGGGTGGACAACGGCTCGTGGTGTTTTGCATTTGGTAACTGAGTAGTCTTTCCGTCAACTTTATCATTGTGGATGAGAAGTTCCAACATGTGCGTCTCGTCGCTTGCCCTACTGTCGCCAAAGAGCAATTCGGTCTCGTTGGGAGAGTCCACATACGAGTATTCCGAGTTGGATGGCGAGCAAGGCTGTTGTTGCTGGTCTTCTTGTTGCGCCATGGAAGACTCTAGTCGCTCGAGAATCTCAAGAAATATCTGCGAGCTCTGGAGCAGTATCCCAATAATGTTCTTGGCGGCGTAAGAGTCTGTTTTGGCACCATCACCGGCGCTGACCGGAGCAGGCGTCGAGTAGCTTAATATATCCTCGAGCGATGCGGGGGCACCGCCCGTCTTGCCAAAGTATCTCATGAGTCTCGAGCTCAACTCGGACAGCTGATGTAGGCACTCGTCCTTGTCCTTGTCTTTATCCTTTTCCTTGTCGGCGTCGGAGCTTCCATCTGTCAACTTGCTGTTCTTGGTCGAAGTAACCATATCATCGGGGCCATCATCGAACCGGTTGGCCAGACTACCCTGCCCTGGTCCACGGCCGAATGTCGCGTTAAAGTTTGGCATCCCGGAATCGAAGCTCTCGTCGAGTTCAAAAGAAATGCCAGTTCCGGAGCCCACGTCTCTGTCGGCTGGTGTTGTGATTGGGATGGGAAAGGGTTCCATCCTGGAGGTGGCATTGATATCGGTGTAATCGAAATCTATAGTCCGTCGGCGCCAGTCCCTCGAAGCAGGGCGTGCCTGGCTGGGCAGTTTCTGACTCCGCGATGGCGCGCCGACGGAAAGCCGGCCTTGGTCGGCTTGTTGTGACGGCATTGCCAGACTAAAGGGAGGGTGGGAATTCTGATCTTGGAAAGGCCCATCTCTAGGTACGGCTGGACCGTTGCTATCAACAGATCGCCGACAGGCATCGACAGACCTATCATAACTACTTCTTCTCAGCGAGGCCCGGCGCATGCGTATAGTTTGCAAGCACTCAGCACCGGCCTTGATGCGTCGCTCGCACGCCGGCAACACCCCTGGGTTACTGTCAGTGGAGAAATTTGCACCGGACAGCCTTACGCAGCGAAGCTTGTGGCCCCGGCAGCGGTCACAGGCGCTTCTTCGCGAGTTGATGCTATTGTTGCTGTTGTTGTCGATGCTGCTATTCATTCTGCTATTAGAACCCGTGGGGGCTGACTTGACAGGTAACTTATGTATTCTCTCTACAGAGAGTAGTAAAATTCGTATATCATTTGGCAGGGGAAACAAGATAAAGCCAGAGTTGATGGGCTATTATATAACAATACGTAGCATAAAAGGCGGCTTGTATTATTAAACTCTGAGACGTGTAGCGTCTTGTAGTCTCCCCGAGACACCACAGGGCTTTGCTGGCTGGCATCTTAACCTCAAACCCGTTATTCATACGAGGACAACCTATTTGCTTGTGCTATTTCTATTTGACTTTGCCTCCGGCACGAGAATTCCGCCAACCCGCGATTATCTAGCCAGTAAGAGGCCCTAGTACTTCAAGTGCTGGGGCCACACGGAGCAGTGTAGACCTATTTGACCGCCCTGCATATGGCCGCCCCCTAGCCTTTAATGCATAATACCTGCGCAGGCCGTGAGTAGGGTGTGATTCGCTGAACCGGACTACCTCCGAAGTCTAGCACTTACTTATCCTAGGTAAATCTACATGTAATGCTAGGCAGCATCCCGTAATGCGAGGCAACGTAGACAACACAATAGCAGCGTTGGTTATAGGAGGTGGCGCCTCTCTTAATTAATCAAAGCTAATAGCCGTCACTGCTTCCTGGTCTAGAGCCATAACATCCCTGTAATATCTATCGCATTCCACTTTTTATTACGCAATCTTGCATTTCAGTGGCCTTATAGAGATGTTTTTTCTGTCCATTGTTCGTTGCTTTGCGGCGAAACGGAACTAACTACCTGGTACACGCAGAAAGCCCAACAAGATCGCGAGCGCAATAACGAGGCACTGCGATCGAGGACGTATTAGTTACACAACTAGAACACGTGCCTGGGTAAGAGTTCTAGGCACGGGTGTTCCTTTTATGTATATAAAGAGGTTATTAGTCCCTCCCTTCCCCTTGGAGAACCAGGGACCTTGGAGACCCTACGATATTATTATTGAATCTAGCCCTTTGCTTCAAGTCCTCTATTTAGCCCTTTTCACACTACCTGGGATAAGTCATATTACAGGGCAAGTGAAAAAATACGAATAAATCGAATATAATGCGAATACAAAGCAACGAACAACGTTTAGTTAAAACAAGGTCTTATAGTTTAGCGACCTTGCAAATAGTAATCAGATTAGAGACTATCAACCATGATAAATTGAAGCAGGCTTCTTAGTCGCTCTGGCCATCAGCAAAGACAAGATTAGTCTCCAAGCTCACATGCAGACTTCACTTTCTCCATGTCGTCGCGAACCAACAAAGTGGTGGGCGTGTTAGCATTTCGAGCCCCTTGTTGTTACCAATCCCTAAATACTAATGATAGACCTTCCTCTGGGCTTGTTGTTCTTGGAATTCAAACATGAAGTATGGCACGAGATAGGGACACAATACCCGAATTCTGTTGCGACTTAATCCGGTATTCCTATAATGTCTGGACAGTAACTACTAGCTCTGGGCTGCCCGTTATTTCTGGCCAGGCTGGTGTGATCTGAAGCAAGGCACATGATTGCATAATCCCCCACATGTCGCAGGCATTCCCAGCTGGCTTCTCGGAAAGGCTCAAGCCACGCCACGTCTCAAGAAGCTTCTTGGGGACTTCTGTATTATTTCCCCACACGTGTCCCGTGTCCTGTGTCCCGCCTGTAATTTAAACTATTCTCCATGCCGTCATGTCCGGATCGTCTACTTCTGCTCCTCGTAGAGCTGTCACCTTACATTCTATTACTCGCTCTTGGATTACTTCATGGCGTGCTTTTGTGACCTTAATATTTTAGCGCCAGCACGAGCGTGACAGTCTTGTAAATAGTAGCAAGAAGTGTTTATCACGAGTCCTGATTGCCTCAGTAGTTCATCTTGTGGTCCGTGAACATGCTGCGCCCTGTGAGAACTACTGTTGGCCAATTAGCTCGCTCAAGAGCATTCCTCACCAGGTTGACAAACCGCAAGTCACTGCCTAGATTAACATTATCAGTTTTTCTTTTATACAAATACACTTGCAGAACTGACCGGGAACGCCGATAATTATACCCACGAACGGAAGTTGCTCAATACGCCTGGTCACTCTCGATTCGTAAGCTATGTGTCCAACTTGTGAATAATGCAACAGGTTAGCATGGGTCTGCAGTAAACGTATATTGGATAGGACTCACTCGGGCTAACCAGCTGTGGTAGCCCGTGGACAGAAGCAATGTAGTTCCAGGTAAAAGCAGCCACTGGCCCTGGGGAACTGTGCAGAACTTAGCCACCTTATCCAGAAACGTAGTAAGAGACGAGGGGACTAGTTGTTCGCATCGTCACGAGACTTGGGCAAAATATTGCCGCAAGGAATAAACATGATAGCCGATGTACCGCCATTCTGAGTAGCGTATAGGACGTTTGCTTTAAACTAACGACGATAAACCTCGACGTCTCCCAGAGACTTGTCTTTCATCTCCTTGGTCACTTCAGCGCCTCGTTTACTGTAGAGGGTGAGTGCGTATCCTAACCTGAGGCATTGAAGTGGAACAAATCATTTCCACCGCATGTAAGGGCCCACGTAAACTGGTTTGCCAAATTTTTTCTCGTATTCGTTCCGGAAGTCGTCGAACTCGTGGTATCCGTCATAGTACAACGGATTGTAAGCAGCCTGAGTTATGTTAGTCATTTCGCTGTAGCGGGTGTTATAGAGCAAGCCAGTTAAAACCTTGTCTCAGAACTCCTCTATGGTCTTCCCATTTACTTCATCTGGAGGACATTAGCGCCATCGATTGGCGATGCTCATCTTTATCACCTTGATTCCCAGGTAGGCTTCCAAATGGCCGACGAAGCGATCAACCAACGCTTGTTACTTCGAGTTAGCCATTGGAAAAATGTCTTCTGGGTAAAGTATTTCTGTGGGAAACTAATGCATTATTCGTTGTAGCTACCATGCCCGTCAATAGCTCTAGGTAAGGTAATAACAATTTTGTTGTCATCCTTTGCTCCAACGCTCGAAATCGTCCTCTTGACAAGTTTCTGCATTTCATCCATGGTTCTGGAAAGCAGCCCGATAGTACCCATAAACCTTGCCACGGAGTAAGCCATATATCCAAAGTGACGGAAGAGGGCGCAGATCTGTAAGCTGCGTACACACCCTCCAGCGTTTTTCTTTCCATGTCGTATAGAGACCGAAAAGTCCGCACCACGCTGCAGGCCATCGAATACTTCCAGTAGCACAAGCACTGGTCAGTTTTTTGTTGCAAGATCAGGGAGAAAACACCTACTGTCTGTTCCAACGGAATAGTCTGGCCAATCGTATGCGGCAAGGCTTGTTGCCCCCCCTGTCGTACTTCCAGATGGGCTCTGGTAGCCATCACCTCGGAGGTTGAATGGGGCATGGAAGTCGATCTATCGATCCGTTGCCTCCTTTGAAGAGGCCAAAGAGCACATTGTTTTCTTACCTACAAAAACGGCACCAAGATGGATGAGTGTCTTCACGTACGCGGCCGTTTCGTTCTCGGGTTTTCCATCGTGTTACTCGCACCAGGCACGATTTGACTGGGTTGTCATTATACCTGACAGTCTGAAATTGCCTTTCATGCTGAACTGCGGTATGGCGAGGGGTTTTGATGGGATTCTCTTGTTGTACGGTCGACTGGGCACCGCGACTGCGGTCCCAATCCCACCCGGGCGCACATCAAGGGGGTAGAACTCATGTGACCTTTTCCGGGAAGGGAAGAGGGACGTGGCAAAGCTGCCTTGTATGTCTGGATACATCCGCCACGCTTGGTAAAGTTGAAGGCCCGGGCCTAGAAAATAAGAGGTATTGGGAGTATCGCGCTCCGGGGTCGCCACCAATAGAACTTGACTTGGTGCCGAAGACCTGGTGACAGGATTTGGGCTGAGAGTTGGCCATGCGTCTTGGACGCGTTGAGAGTCTTGAGCATTGCCCTTCACTATGACTTTATCAGTTAAGAATCCTTTTGAGAAAACGTCGTCCTCGGGGGGCTGGAAAGAGTCAATCCAGTCTACAAGTGTCTCCTGAGAAGAATCCTGATTGATAGAGACGACGATCACAGGCTTGAGCTCGCCGAGAAGCCAGTCCGATGCAGCTCAAGTTGCGGCCGCCGTTTCGCAGCTCTGGAGCTCGAGTTGAAGTAGAGTAAATGTCAGAGGTAATCGACGGGGTTTTGGGGAAGCGGAGACTGACGACGACGTGAGGAATGGCAATGTAGGTGACGTCTCCGGGGCGCACCAGGAACGGGCGGTATGAGACTGGAAAGTGAACCCACATTTGAACCGGACCCTTATCGCACTCCTTTGAGCCTCCCCCACGCCATTGGTGGTGGATGAGAGTTGGGCACGAGAATTGGGCAGCAATATTGCGGTACGGGCAAGGTCTGGTCCGCTCGATGCGCCCTGCTCGGGGCATGGCCTGTGAAAAACACCACTCCAAAGCTTAGACCAGTCACAGCGGAGAATTTAAATGTGAGGGTGAAGAATGACTTGATTACAGCTAGGTCGTTGACGACGAGCCTGAGGTAGACATCAGATCACAGCGGAGTCCCATTTAGAGAAACATGCTGAACCGTCTCGCGGTGCCAAGCGGACAGCCTCAGAATAGTCCACGGCGAAATTTGTCTAACAGTTTCAAGTCGGTATTCAGGGATATAGTATTCACAAGCATCAATAATCTCTTTAAAAAAAAACTCCTTGAAGCAGAGGAGGCTTACTCCGTACAACCACCACGGACTGGCCTAATTGTTCCCTTATAACTAAGCAAAGCGCCGCTTTGCTTGAGATTTGCGTCATTGATGCAAAGGGCAGGCAAGCAAGGGGGGCGGAGCTTCCCGATTTGCTTCAATGTTCTTTAATGAGTTGTCACAGGTGCTGCGCCACCACAATTAAGAGAACACAAGTTACTGGGCCATCATGGAAATACTTTATTGCAGACAGTGCAACGCGGTCACTGTCACAAATTGAACTATGACACGTCTCTCGTGTCTCAGATTCAGGCGAGAGCACCATAGGTTTCATGACAATGTAAGCCCTTGTCATAAATGTAAGCAAAGCGGTGAGCCGGGCGGGTCAAATTTGAGGCTTTTGAAGCTGCTATCGAATTCGAAGCTTTCAAAGCTGCTAGGGCTATTAGGGCAGGTCCGCAAGCAATAATCCACTACAAAGGCATGTAGCGGCCTTTAAATTTAAGATAATTATAGTAATTTAAGGTCCTCTAAACTAATAATAGGTTGATTCTAAATTATATATAGCTTATTATTATAGCAGCACAGCATATTAACCACTTAATAAAAAGCAAAGCAGAATCTCTGCTCCCTCGCTTGCCTGCCCTTTATAATAACGTAAATCTTAAGCAAAGCGCTGCTTTGCTTAACAAGAAGCAATGTTACAGTACTCTCGTCCGGTTCGACTACGTACATAATGCAAGATTGAATCTTAAACTTGGTCTGGGTTCTAAGAAACTCTCGAGCTGTATTTGCTATATCTGGAATACCCAAGAAAAATTAGTTATAAAGAGCTGAATACCGCTATAAATTGAATTACTCAAACTCAAGTTATTGCTATATCCATCCGGTCGACAGTGTGTTAAATTCCCCCTTTGGCCTGTCTTGCAAATGGGGAAATATCAGCTGCTGCACCTGAACGTGTTCAGATTCATCTTGGGAAGCACAACATCACTGTCAATGGACTAGAGCTGGTCCGTGAGGGGTATAACTACTCAGGAGTACATTTATTAGGAGCTGTATATATAAGCGCTATAATTTATAATACTCTGATAAGATAATATATATATATTTAGGTTATTATACTTTTATATATAAGTTTTATATAATTAAATAAAAATTATAATATAATTAAAAGTTAAAATTAAAAGTTAAATTAAAAGCTTAAATTAAAAACTTAAATTAAAAATTAAATTAAAAACTTAAATTAAAAATTTAAATTAAAAATTAAATTAAAAGTTAAATTAAAAGCTTAAATTAAAAACTTAAATTAAAAGCTTAAATTAAAAACCTAAATTAAAAATTTAAATTAAAAGTTAAACTTAAAAACTTAAATTAAAAATTAAATTAAAAGTTAAATTAAAAGCTTAAATTAAAAACCTAAATTAAAAACCTAAATTAAAAACCTAAATTAAAAACCTAAATTAAAAACCTAAATTAAAAACCTAAATTAAAAACCTAAATTAAAAACCTAAATTAAAAGTTAAATTTAAAAACTTAAATTAAAAATTAAATTAAAAGTTATTATATAAAAAAAAATAATATATTTTTATTTTTTTATATATAAAATATTTTAAAGGGTATAAGTTATAAAGTCCCTGACCCTATTAGGCTAGTAAAGTAGGCTATAGCGTCCATGTATACAGCTCCTAATAGATATACTCCTACCGTACTGCTCCTTTTAGAAACGCCCCACTCCCTCTGGAGAGCTTTCAGTCCCCTCTGGTCAGATTCTAACCCCCGCTGCAGAGCTTTTCCAGCGCTAAGTTGGCAACTTCCTGCTCTCCTCTCTGTGCTTGTTTTGTAGTCACTGAGAATCTAACAAAAAGCTAGAATCAGAACTCCCAAGATTTGCCTTAATAAAAGGGATATAGCTGGCGACCTTAGTATATAGAGCGGGTGGGGACCTAATGCCTCGTGATACGATACCGATCAACTGCCCCGTTTCGTCGATAAGAGGGCCACCGCTATCACCTTTGGATGAGTCCTTGCCTTCAGCACCAGCGCATATTTTGTCTTCTTTTGTAAACCCAAATAACTCAGAAAATGAACAGTCCTCGTTTGCACGGATAGGAATTATAACCTTGCGAAGCTTTTCTTCAGATTCAGATGAAGATTTGGATTTGTTCGGCCTGGCCGATTATTAGCGTCTTTCCTCCTACTACTAAGCTTTTATGGTACTTACCAGCCTGCTACTGTTCCGGTAGAATTTACTGCAGAGTCCCAGCCGCTTACTGGTAGTGTCGCAAAGCTAATTGTGTCGCTCTCCTCAATTATAGTTGATAATTTCCAGATAGCAATATCAATATTGGGGTGTAAAGCGGGCTGAAAATTAGGCGGAAACCGCGGAGGGGATACAAGTTTCGCAACTACTCCGCCTGTATTCCAAGTCTATATAATTATTAGCTTTATCCTTAAAGAGTATAATATAATACATGTCAAGGGAGTATAGTTACAAGCGTTCCTGCCCTCACGGAGACAATTTTGCCGCGCACGCAATGAGCAGCAGAAAGAACAGTAGTGCTATCTAGCAAACTACCTCCGCAAACATGTTTGCCTTGTTTATTTTGCATACTAACGATAAATGGAAATTCGTTTTTGGCTGCTATTTCGCAAGTAATCCTCTTGTCAATAGTTGCTGCTACTGCTACAACAGCAGAAAACGCGACAAATAGTATAGCGGCAATCCTTGGCACCATTGTAAAAGAAGGAGTTGGTAGTTTGCGAAGAATAGGCTTATCAAAGAGAATAAAGGTAGCACAAGACTAGTGTTCACTATCGATAAATTACAACGGAATAATATAAAAGGGGAGCGTGCCGTATTTATCCCAGCACCTACATGTACATTTATTATGACGTTAAATAAGAAGAAGCTTGAGAGACTCGCAAATATAACCAAGCAAGCATTGGTGACTCGTGAGCATTAGCCTTATTTTACGTCTTCATGCTTATCTCCACTTTCAGCGCCCTGTATCTAAGCATAACGCCCTTTATCACACCATATAAGTGGGTAAAATTGCCCAGCATTAAAGCGCCTTGTTTTATTAACACCCTTGTGCAATCTCAAAGAATATGCTAGTGGATACCTAGGCTCTGATCCTAAACGCAGCGGCTGACTGCAAGCCGACTGAAATAGCTGCATAACACACACAATTATGGCGCTTACCCATTTTTAGTAAGGGATCTACACACAAAATTATGGAAAAAGCCCACTTTAGCCAGAAACCCTTGTCTACGATGTATCAAGCTAGTAGAGGCCGCGTAAATACCTGTAAAAGGCTTAGATGCCAAGTTTTTAGCCAATTCTGCCCTGAATTTACCCTCCAAAAGTTAGTCACTCAAACGTGCTCGCCAAACAGGTATACTAGTCAGCTTACTGCTTCTGACAGGAGAATAATAACCTTCCTTGGCCTAAATAGGCGAGGGCCGCCCGCTTTGCTTAAATTTGAAGCTATTGAAAGTGATGATAAAGCTGCTAAAAGCGATAATATATATAAATATAAGTGGTTTTTATAACCCTAACCCTAGCCCTCTAAAAAATATCATGAAGGCTTCAAAAAAGAGGGCATCGCGAAAAAGAAGGCATTGCGAAAAATTACAAAGACCAGCCAAGGAATCCGTGGAGACGGTACAAGGGAAAATCTCCACTATAATTTAGTGGCGCAAGTCCCTTTGTCAGTCGTCTTGCATTCAGTCGCTGGGTTTAGGATCACGGCCCTAGGTAGCTACTACATAGCCGAGTAGGCGGAGATAAACTGCATATATGTGCGTAAGTCAACAGATTATAAGGACCCCTTAATGGCCGCAATAATGCCGGTGCAATTGTACAATTATGTGTTTACTACTAGTTTTAGGGATGAGTATTCCTTTACCTGCCCCTATCGGCATGATATAGCTGGGTCTGAAAACCAGGGTATATCGTAAATAAATTCTCAGGTTCAAAATTACCGCAGATATGCGACTTAGCCCAAGCGCTCGAGTCAGATCCTCCCACCGGCTGGCCTGATTTTTGTAGGGGCGAGTCAGTAATAAGCTTTACTTAAATGACATGTTTATGCATACTTATCCCTATATTAGCCGACTGTCCACTACTTTATATTCTAGTTTTTTGTATATAAGTAGCGAGAAATCCGCTACCTAAATGTAACTCTTAAATAACATTCAAATCTCTATCAAATAATTATATACATTTTATAAAGACAATTTTCACTAAGCTGTCGCTATGAAGCTCTTAGCTACTATTATTGCTCTCTCCGGACTTGCTGCAGCTGTTCCGCAACTGGAGCTGGTGCCAATTTTTGGACGTTGCGCAGACCCAAGCGTCATTTGCGTGAGTAGCTCTACTGCACGCTCTTAGGCTAACGGCATTCTAAACTAGAGATATAGACCGAAAAAGATATAGTGGAAAATGATCGAGTTACGGGTAATAAAATCTTTTGTACCCTTTACGAAGGCGAGGTAAGAGTTTATATAAGATGACTTTTTAAAAAGAATATACTATAAGTAGCTAATATTACCTTAATAGAAGGTAGATAATATATACTGTACGGTTAACCAGGTAAGTAAGACCTTTACTATTTCTATTTGTACTAGCTTTTCTAACTTGCTTTACAGCGCGAAAAGGTAAGATATCTTTTCAAAGGCCGATTCTTCACGAACTAATCTTTTCCAACTCGACTTACAGGACGAAATGGTAAGACCTCTGGTGAAGGCCAATTCTTTGCGGACTAATACTCAAATTTTATTTTAGGAGATAGACCAGGCTTCAGAGATCTGTAACAGACTGAGTGGTGTAAGCATCCTGGCTGTAATTTGGAAAATAAGCATAAAACTTTTGCTAATACCGCGTAACGCTTCACAGTGCACTCGTTGCCAGTGGCAGCCTGTAGAAAGGAATCAGAAGAGAATTGGTGGCCGAGTCGTTAGTAACCTCCTAGTAACGAAGCCTGGGATGCATGCTAACACTTATGTTAGGCCGAATTCTCTTGCAATCTTCGACCTGACGCGAAAAACACTGTAAGTAAATAACCAAACACTAAGGCCTTTACCTCTTGTATAGCTTACTATACTTACGCTATGAGATATTTAGGATGAAGCCCGCAAGATATTCCGCGAACAGATCGATAAGGGTGCGCAGGCGATATGCGAATTAAAGGGAGTCGACCGTTCTACTTGTGAAACTTACAAGCTGGATTGCATTAATAAGTTGTCTAAGAATGGACCTATTAACCCAGACCAAATGGAATGGTGTGTTGGAAACAAGGTGAGGATCTAATCGCGCACCATGTACAGCGTTCTAGACGCAGCGCTATTCTATCTCGACATATATATTCCGGGCCAACCACGAATTTCCACATCCGCGACTGGACCGGGCCAGTCGCGAATACAAAGTACCCAATTTGATTTTGTCGGTTCGCAGGGGGTAATTACTAGCTACTGCAGTAGTTATATAATTATTGTTCCTGTTCTTGTTGTTCTGTCTAGAGCTTAAAGCTATTGTCGCATATATAGCCTACCCTGAATTACAATACGATATATCAGCCTCTTGATAAACTTCAACAATATTCCTAACAGTAGCCGCATTCTTAGACGAGAATAGACTAAATAGATAGCTCTGTAATGCAAAAATAACTACGCCCAGCTGTATAAGTTCACGGTTTCCTTTAGACTTTAAATAACTCTTATTTAATACAGCTGGAGCCTACAGTGCCATTATACTCGATCTTTTGTGACCCCTTAACTGTCTAATACCTGTACTGCTGGAAAGATCCTAGCAGGTCCGCATTTTTAGTCTTTTTAGCGCAACTATTTAAGGATATATTTACCAAGAGCCAGGAAGGCCGAGGTAAGACGTTCTGGATCGTTTAGTAACAACTATTCGGCTTTTCCTAACCCTAATTCTAAATCCGGTCGCATTTATATTCTAGGTATTTAAGTTAATATAAATAAACTTTAAGCTAATATAAAGTATATTAAAAGAAAAAAAAAGAAGATAAAATCTTTTTTTTTCTTTTTTTTTAAAGTTTATTTTTATTATTTAGTAATATATATATATAGCTATAAGTATAGCTAGTTTTTTATAAAAAGAAATAAAAAAAAATATTTTATTAGCTTTTTTATTTATATTAATTATATTTAATTATTTTAAGATAAATTCTTTTAATTTACTTATAAAGCTTTTACTTTTAGCTATTTTATTATATTATTACTAAATTATACTATTAAAGGTACCTTACTTGCGCTTTATATTATTCTTTTTTTTACTTTAAAAGATAGCTCTAAATTATTACTAGCTAATAATACTAAAATAAAATAATATTAATTTAATTAATTAAGGTAATTATAAGCTAAAGTAAATTAGTTCAACTAAATACCGTTATATTATAAGCCAATAATTATTATAATATTCTTCTTATTAAAAATTAATATTATTAGTATTTCTAATATAAATAATAATAAATAAGTAGAAGCCAGGTTATTAGAGTTTAATTAGAAAGTATAATTATATATAATAAAGTATTATAATAAACTAGCTATACTTATAGCTATATATATATATTACTAAATAATAAAAATAAACTTAAAAAAAAAAGGTTTTATTTTTTTTTTATTTTTCTTAATATATTTTATTTTAACTTAAAGTTTATTTATATTAGATTTAATTTAATTTTATTTAAAGTTTTACTTAAACTTTAAAGTTTTTAATAGCTTAAAATTTATTTATATTAGATTTAAGCTAATTTTACTTAAAATTTTACTTAAATTTAAGCTTTTAACTTAAATTTATAATATACTTTTTTATTTACTTATATTATTAAGTAATCTGTTGCGGAGGGCTTCTAATCCGTTGATAGCTGCGTTGCCTACTAGGCCTTGTTAGCTTTAACCCTTGAAGGTTGTAATAGGCAACCTACTTGTGTTGGGCTTCTTATTATGCTTAAAGGTTATCTTATTATTGTTGTTTATAAATAGTTGTGGTGGATATTAGCAAGTACTTATAGGAGATATATGTGTGTAGGGGTAGTAACTCACGATTGGTTGTATTAGGTCTTGATAGCAGAAAAGGTAGATAACTTAGATATAAAATTGACTTAGAATACAGGAGAGACCTTATAAATATATTATGCATATAGGCATTTTAGGTTTTTAGTATAACTTAGCGTGAGTTATAGCTATAAAGTTAGTAAGTTTACACGATAATATATAAGGTTTAACTATATAATAATAGCTGAGGCTATTATAAGGTAATTATAATTAGCAGGCTATAATATAGTATTAATTATGCTAGTATATTTAACGCGTTATAATATATATATAAATAATTTACTTTTCTAGTTTTTTACTATTTTTAGCCTAGTATAGCCTAATATTATTTTAGATTTTATACTTATATAATACTAGTATTATATATATAATTTTATTTAATTATAAAGCAAATTAACCTAACCACAAGGTTAGGGGCAGCTAGCGCTGACTTCTAGGCGGTAAGAGCGGTTTTGCTGTAGCAACACTTAGGCTAATAGCACCAGCTGCTTATGGCGCGCTAGTTACCCCTTATTTAGGCAAGTAATAAGATTTTTTTTTTTTTTTTTTTTTACTATTACTCTAACTTAACCTTATAGTTTAATCTACTATCTACTATTTACTGTTATTATTACTATTAGTATTATAATAGCTTACCCCAACCAACTAACCAACTAACTAACTATACTTCCTTTCCCTTTCTTTTATCTTATTAATTAACTACTAGCTAGTAGCTAATATTTTATGGTTAACTAGATACTAAATAGTCTACCTATATATACCTATACACACACATATACACATATATATATATATATATAATAAGGGAGAAAAGGGGGGGGGCTAATAATAAGATTATATAAGCCTAAAAAAAAAAAAAAAAGTAAAAAAAAGGCTAGTAAGCTAATAAGCCTCAAATAAATTAAGGCCTTATATACTATATAAATAATATATATATATATATTATATATATTTTTACCTAAATATAAACTTATAAAGTTTAAACCTTAACTCTTTTCTCTTTTTATCCCTTTTTTACCTTTACTATTATACCTCTTACCTTTTCTTAGCTTTACTATATATTATATATTATATATATACTAATATTTAGTATTTACTACGCTATATAATAAGTAAATACTTTACTTTATATAATATAACCTTATTTATTAGCTATATACCTATAATAAAACGCCTATATCACGCTAATAAACATATTATTACTACTACCTATAATTATATATATATATATATATATATATAATACATTTATATATCTAGCACTTTATCTTATACACCTATATACCTATATATACCTATATATCTAGCACTTTATCTTATACACCTATATACCTATATATACCTATATATATAACGTAAATAAGCAAGTAAAGTAACTAGTAATAAACTAAGAAAGGCTTTATTATCCTAGTTAAACCCCCCTTATATAAACAGTTTATTATACTAGTACTATTATTCCTACTATATATAACTATTATAACCAGAACTAACTATTATTATTATTATTATTATTACCTATAACTAAACTAATCTAAGAGTACTTATACCCTATTAATTTAATCTTATATTTTAAGAAATAAGATTAAATTATTAAATAAAAAGTAAAAAAAAAAAGGCTTTAAGTTATCTTATTAAAACCTTATATAATAATAATAAAAAAAATAAAACCTATCCTAATAAGCTAAATAATAATACTTAATTATTATTTTATTTTTTAAGAAATAAGATTTAATTATAAATAAGGTTAAAAAAACTAATAAAAAACTTAAAAAAAGAAAAAAAAAAAATAAAAAAGAGAAAAAAATAAAAATAAAAAAAAAAAAAAAAAGAACCACCTTAAAGGAAAAAAAGAAAAAGATATAATAGCCTTAAAAGATATTATACTAGCTAGAAAAAGAAATAAACTATATAACTAAAGATATTAATACTATATTATAGCTAATATTAAACCAAGAAGTATAGGTTTTTATATACCACATCTATAATCACATGCTATTATTAACTATAATAAACTATATCTATAAATACTATTATAATATAAGGCTTAATAAACATAAGGCTATTATATAGTATTATAAGAATATTAAGATAAACCTATAAGGCTAAGCTACTAACACTAAATTATATTATAGTCTAAATAATCTATACCCTATTATACCTAGGCTTCCCCTTTATACTAGCTATATATGCCAGGTATTTATAATATACCACTTCCTCTTAATAAGCCGTAAAATAATATATATACACTATAAAAAAGTATATAGCCAGGTTATCACGTAATATAGCCCTTCTTACTAGACACAAGTAAAGCTTCAGATATTTTTTATTATACCTAGTAGCGCTATCTACTACTTAGGGTTAGGGTTAGGGTTAGGGTTAGGGTTAGGGTTAGGGTTAGGGTTAGGGTTAGGGTTAGGGTTAGGGTTAGGGTTAGGGTTAGGGTTAGGGTTAGGGTTAGGGTTAGGGTTAG